>NC_084785.1:1233333-2466666 GCF_028858725.1 Colius striatus
GTGCAAAGCCTCAAGCTGTGATGCTGTCCCACAATAACAAAGCCCTGTGCTCAGCCCTGTTCTCATTAGCAACTTTGCAATAACACACCTTTAATTGCAAGTGCAATTAAACAAAACCATCAAGGTGTGTATATCCTGGAAGGGAGAAACAGTCAGATATTTCTGGAGCTGGAGGGCAAATGAAATAAATGATTAAGGGTTTTGTTGACTGTGCGTTTCTGAATGTTGCTGTCCAAGTGCAGTGGTGGCAGCTGGAGCTCTTTTTAAACTGGCACAGCCAGAGCTCTGGAGCACTTGCAAGAAACAAGTGGTTTGACTCCTGTGTGTTTTGCTTTTGAGCATATCTCCAGTTTTACCTGTTCAACAGAAGGATTCACAGGTAATCTAAAGATTCAGTGAGTCCAATCCAAAAGGATCAATGCATTTCCAGTGTGTGATGGTATTAATCCACAGCCTGGAGGACACAAACGTTTCTCCAAAGGGCAGGAAGGGTTTCTCTGTTTCCAGACCTTGCCAAGGTGTGCATGAAGGAGAGGAGGTCAGCTCCATGGCTGGAGAGAGGGATGGCAAAGGTCCAGAAATGTGCCAAGAAGCTGACAATGTACAAACATGTAGTAGCCACACTTTCCCTGATCATCTCAGGTCTGTACCCAGACAAGTGCTGTAGATGCAGGACATCCCAGGGCAGCCACATCTTGTGGTGGTGGTGCTCTGGGAGTTGGGAGGTGTTAAGCAGCTTTCATAACTTATTCCCAGTCTACACCTCAGTGCAAGCAGCGATTCTGCTGCAGTTCCTTTTGGACAGTATCTTCTTGTCACCATCAAAGAGTTTGTTGCTGCTGAAACACAACCTTTTTCTTTCAAAGCAGCTGTCAGTCAGTTGCTCTTGTTTTCAAAGGGAACAAAGCAGATTGTCTTGGTTGCCTTTGCCAAAAGTGGAAGAACCAAGGGACAAACAAGTTGTCCCTGAAAATTCCTGGTGTCTTCATCAGATGCTTCATACTCTGGGATTAATTGGAGGTTTTAAAGCCTACATGGAAAAGAAAGAGTTAAATCACAATGTGCCACGTGCAGCTGCAAGGAATTGCATCCCCAAAGAATTGCTACTCATATTTGAACCCAGGTTACCTTTGGAGGAGGTGGAGGTTTGCCTTTGGGAACTGGGAGATGAGGAGGTTTCCTCTCTGGTACCTGTAACAGAGAAGGTAGTTTTAAGTCTGTAGTACTAGACTTTCCTGTTTGAGCAGCTGCAGCACCTCTGCAGACCTCAGCTGCTGCTACTGTTATCTCAGGTATTTGCTACAACATTTTCCTAGTAGAAAAGCTGGGGGTGAATTAATCTGTCCATGTACAAGAAGGTGCAGTAATACCAACACATAAAGGGTGTAGATCTCTGACCACCACTGAGATATCCTTAATCCAGACTCACTTAGACTGCTTAGGAAGCTAAAGCTGACCGTGTGGTGAAGGTGAGTGTTGAGGAAAGGATCTCTAAAGACAGGGGGATTTAAATGTGTTTTCATAATCCAGATTCCATGTGGTTTGGGTTCCTAAATTTTACTTCATCTAGTCCTGGTCCATCATTCTGCAGGCAGTACCATGCACTGATGCTGCCAGTGTGAAGATGGCTTCTGCTCCTTGATATCAGATGGGCAGGGGGCTCAAATGCTGAGATGTTAAGCATTTGAGGGAGGCATTTTGAAGTAGGATGCTTTGGGTTCACTAATGACAAATACTCATATTCTTATGGGCTTTAGGAATTCAAAATAGAGATGAGCACACTGATGGAGATCCCCTCACAGGTGGCACCTGCAGAGACTACCACATCTCTGCAGCACAGGGACCATTGTGGACATCTGTAGTAGCAGAGATGCTCAGCATTTGCATTGTGCTCACACCTGAAATCCCTGGCAGTTTGGACTCCATGTTCTGCTGCTAATGAGGTGTGCCTAGGATGGCTGGCAGGGCTCCTTGGGCACAGATCAAGAGGATCTCGTGTAGTTTAGAATCACATAACAAAAAAGGAGGTGACTCTAAAGGGTATTGTTTGAATGTCTGTTTCTGTCACTGTTTAAATCACAATCAGAAATTGATAACACTGGATGGCATCTGATGGTCATCTGCAGCTCAGATGAGAGAGAAGAAAACCTGCAGAGTGATACTCACAAAAGTCTCTTCTGTGTGAGAAGAGGTTGGTTTGGCAGAAGGAACTGGAGGTGGGGGTGGGGGACCTTTTGGCCTTATGACAGGCTGTAAGAAAAGAGAATATACACCATGTTAATCCTAGCTTGGATCAGCACTGGAGTGGCAGCAGGAGCAGGGCAGGGATTGTCCCTCTGTGCTGGGCCCTGGTGAGGCTGCAGCTCGAGGGCTGTGTTCAGTGTTGGACCCCTCATGCCCAGGGAGGTGATGAAGTGCCCATCCCTGGAGAGATTGCAAAGCTGAGGTGCTGAGGGCCATCGGTTAGTGGTGGGCTTGGACTTAATGGGCTTAAAGGGCTTTTCCAACTAAAATGATCCTGTGGTTCTTTATTCCCATGGGAATGTGCTGGCTTGTGTTCTCTATACAAAGTACCTCAAGATGGCTAAAAGGATGCATTCCTTTTAGAAGCAGGGATGCTTTATGGCATTTGACCCTGAGAAGACATGCAGGGATTCATCTGGAGGGCAGTGGTTTCCCCAGCCTTTGGGATCAGGTGTCATTGTGGCTCTCCAGTGTGGCATGAACTGGTATGCTCTGGCTTCCCCAAAGCCAACATGCAAGCAAGGTACTCACACTCTGGTGCTGTGGTTTGTTTGTTGGCAGTGGAGGTACAGGAAGGAGCAGTTTCTTATCATTCACCTGAAAACAGGGAACAGTTACATGGGCTGTAGCTCTTATTTTGTGCATTATCCTTGCATGCCTCTCTACTGCACACAGAGACTTGGGGCCATGTGGTTACCTTACACCCTCTCTCCACTGAGATCTGCAGCACTGTCCTCTCAGCCCCAGCCAAGCATAAAGAAACCCTCACAGAAGAGTAGCAGCTTTGGCTGATGAGTTCTGATGTTCCAGCCCCTCAGTTCCAATCCTAGGGACACTACAGCTCACCCAGCACCATCCTGCTCTTACCTCCTGGGCAGGTACTGCCTGCACAGGGTGTTCTCTGCATCTTTGTTCTTGATCTGCAAAGACTTGGTTGGTGGCTCCAGGTCCCCTTCTCTGGCAGCTGTGTGAATATTACAGAGAACTGTAAATCTCACTCTGACTGAAGTAAAAAAAACCCCAACTTACTGAAGTTAAATGCCTGCCTTTCTCCTGTGGCTGTGTTATAGAGCTATGGCCTTTATTTCTATCTTCTACCTATGTTCTTTCTTTATTTCTCCCCTTTGATTATTTCAATTTACTCTTGAGAGCCTTCAGTCCTCCCCCAGCTGTGAGATCTCTGAAACAGCTCCACAAAGGTCATGGACCAGCTTTCTTGACTTTCCAGTGTTTCATTCCCTCCATCCTCCTTGAAAATGCCAGGTTAAAACCTATCCAGCAGCTCCTTAGCTCTAGGGGGTTTTCCCTCAGTGGGGATGAGCGTTTTACCTCTTGTTGAACGCTCGGGAGCGGGTGAGTAGCACTGCTGCAGTTGCTGTGACAGCAAGGACAACCAGCACACCAGCAACAATAGCAAAGCCTGTCAGGGAGAGAGAGAGAGAGAGAGAACATAAATCAGTGTTTCCTCAAAGATCCACTACCACCAAGAAATTTCCCATCAAGACCATTGGCAAAGTAACTTCTTTTGACATGGTCAAGACCCTATTTGTCCTCAGGCTTATGGTCTCCTGCCACAAATGGTGATGGAAAGGGATGTGTACTCCTGCCATTTTTGCTATATTTGAAGACCCTGGTTATTGCCAGAGCTGCCTTTGGGCTAAACAAATCTAGCCCTTTGCATCCATCCTCCAAGGTGGTTTCATTGACACTCTTCTTTCTCAAAGGGTGTTACCTCAAAGTGGGTGCAGGCCTTTGGCATCACATACAAGACTTCACCATTTCCCCTCAACAAAGCTGTTCAAAAGCCTCAACCAAGCCACAGTGTTGAGAGCTGATGGTGCTCCAGTGAGTGTGGAGAGAGGATAAGAATACCTAATATCAAAGGCTTATTTTTTGCCCCCTAAACACAAGGAAATCTGCACACACTTCCAGAGGCAGATCAGTTAAAGGCCACTGCCATGCAGGTGATAAAGGAATGAACTTGCCTGCCTGCCTTGCCTGTGTGAGCTTGCCTCCACTCAGATTTGACAGTGAGCTAATATGATGTGCTTGTTATCTCAGGATGGGGAAAGAAAAAACCTCCTGCTCTAAATAATCTCCTGGGTGTATCACTTCTGTTAGGTTAGGAAGAAAAATAGCTTGCTCTAGTCTCTCATACAAGCTGCAGCATCTTAAAGATGCATAGAAATCAGACCTCTAGATATGCAATACTTGCAAAGAAACTATCTGACACCCAGTGCAACCCAGAGCTGTTTCACTAAGGTCACAGCAGCTCATGTAAGGCAGCAGCTGATGGTACCCAACATACATCCAGCACTTACTGGTGACAGCTGATGAGCTGTCACAGGTCGGTGGTGCCCATCCTTCTTCACACTGGCATTGCAACTCATGGTCACACACCTAAGGGAACACAAAGCCAGGAGCATCTTCAGCTTGGAAATGTGAGTGAAGCTGTGAGGTCAAACATTGTCAGTGTTTCTGGATGAGGGTTCTGATAAGCTGATTGGTGCTAGGTGTGGAAACTCCTTCTCCTTTCACTTGGACTAGTATTTAGCACAGGGAATAGCAGTTTTCCACACTAAAGGACAGGCTGATTGGCTGCTATCATGTGCCTTTTGCCAGTGTTTCTGCAGTACAAGGCACAAAGCAGCAGATAATCTATACATCTCTGAATGGTCAAGTAAGATTAGCACAATCCTCTTCCCCAAAGAGAAGATGATGTGAGATAAATAGCTGTGGTACTGTGGCTCAGAAGCAGGGCCAGGCACAAAACCTGGGTCCATCTCCTGGGAACTCCTTGGCAAAAACATTGGTGCTGTAGCAGGTTAGATTCACTTTCATAAAAATACAGGAAGCTCCTGACTCCACAATTTTGGCCCATTCCTGTCCCCATGATTTAAACACTATCCTCAACGAGGTCTGTAGCTGATGGGCATGATTTTCTTAGGGGTTTTATTAAAGTGCATTGTATTAAATGCCTCATATCTTACAGCATGTCCACTGCACTTGGCAGAGCAGTTGGTTGATCTAAAGATATCTTCAGCATAGACACATTCTCCATTGCTGCACACCTGAAACATACAGGGTAAATGTTAACAAAGCCATTCATAGCTGTCAGAACATGCAGAGCTTGCACATTACCGTGGCAAGTGATGAAGAGCAAAAGGAGGCACAGAAACGGGTCTGCAAATCACTTAAACCCTACATTAGGAGTTTGATATGTGGATATCATTTTTCATTTGACCTTTGGGTGTTTTATAGCAAAAAAGAGTGATAAAGAAGTGCAAACATCACTGCTTTCCACTCCTTCATCCTTCTCTCTCTGCCAAGTAGACACAGAGAACAAAGGAACTGGAAGCAGAACTCAGTGATGCTTAGCACATCCATTAAGGAAGTAATTAAAAGCAGTAATATATGTATGATCTTTGACCTTTCATACAAAGGTATGTCCCTGTTGCCACATATATTTGTGCCAGTAAAAAATAAGGTAACAACAGTCAAGCATAAGGAAATGGGAATGTCCACAGTTCCTGTTTGCTTTGCTGCTGCTGTGTGGGAGATGTGAGGCAGAAGGGATGGCAAATCAGATCAGCAGAAGCTTAGTGTCTGCTTCAGTCTTCCCTGTTTGAAGCCTGGTAAAAGAGCCAGTGATATAAACAAGACTGAAAGATGTAGGGGAAGGGAAATAAGGCAAAGAGCTGTTCTGTACTAACCATCCCATTCCCACACTTGGTTCCATCGAGAATCATCCCTGGGTCTGCTTCTTCATTTCTAGGAAAACTCGCTTTGCAGGAGTCAAAAGTCACCAGGCTGCCATCACGAGGCATCTCCTTGCCCCCCGTACAGAACAACTTCCCACACATGATGTCTCTGCAAGGAGAAGAAAAGCTGCTGGAACAATGACCTGACACAGCAAAACTACCTGAGCTGCTCTCTCCTCCACTCGAATTTGTTGTGTGCAGGAAGGAGTTTTGGTCTGGGGTGTTTTCAGGTTGGTTTTTGAGTAGAAGGTGGCAGGTTCTTCCCTCCTCTCTGAGCTTCTTTAGGGAGCCCACGGTAATTTGCACAAATGAGTGTTTAACTGTGACCCATCCTCAACTTCTGAGGTTCAAAACTCCCTTCCCTATACTAAGCAGCACATGCACACACATGCAGTCACCCTCAGAAGGAAGTTTGCACATGTGTATGTACACACTCACTCTGAAACTCATGCCTTGGAAACCAGTCTTAGAATTGGCTCTACTACATTATTCAAACTGAACCAGAAGGGACACATGTACTGTCTAAAATCATCTGTTCCTTGCTGCTTTCTCTTAGTTTGAACAGAAGTGGTCTCTCTTTCCCAAATCCCATCAAATTCTTTAACACAGTGCTTACTTTTTTGGACAGGGGACGTGACTACCTTGTTCTTTCCTGCAGTATCCATAATACACCCCTTTCTCGTTCATCCGGTAGCAGGAAGCTGCACCTTCAGTAGCCTCTGTGAAAGAGGAAAATGCAATGGCATTAATTGCAGTTTTCTGCCTGTGTGAGAACTAATTATATTAGATTTCCTTTGCTTGTTCAGGAAATGGCTTTTCTTAGTGAAGTTATCCCATGGACTTAAACAACTCTCTGTCCTACTTCAGGCACTCATTCTGCAGCGTTACTGTGTACACACGGCAGGACCTGTCCTGTGTGTCCTCTCTCTATCCAGTACAAACCAATAGATCTTGCCTAAGAGGAGGGATATAGTCAGGTCTGGAGGTGATCTTAGTACTGGGAAGAGGGTAAGTCACCATAGACCTTTAGAAACATAAAGGCAGACTAAATTTGGACCTAAATTTGAATTAGACATTTCCTCTTCCTACCAAGCAAAGAATATTCCCCCAGCTCCATTCCAAAGTTATCTTCACAGCATTGTGCAAAAGAGGAATATGCTCTTACCACTTCCCATTTCTCTAGAAGCACATTGCAGTGTGTGCTCTGAGCTTCAGCTCCCAAGGTGATGGTCACTTACTTCATTCTTACTTTAATGTTTAACTCTGTAAGTGACACAAACTAGGACTTTGATGATTTGCTAGCAGACAAAGCCTACCCCTCACTCTCAACCTCCCTCTTCCAATGCCAGCTTGTACTCACCCACTCCAAAAGCAGCTTTGCACTGGTTTTCTCGGGTGGGACAGCTTCCCATGTAGCAATAACCTTCGCCGTAGTTGCAGGGGTACCCGTTCACCCGGAACCGATCGGCTGGGCAGTGCTCAGAGAAGCCGCTGCACATCTCAGCCAGGTCACAGTCATCTTTAACCTCTCTGCAAATAGCTCCTGGCTTTTTATACTGAAGTAGGAGGAAAGGAAAGCTGCATTTAACAGACAATCCCCTTCCATGATGTTTAAAGAATCATACTGAACTAGGGGACTAAACTTAGGGGAGACAAATCTCATCCTTGCTGTACAAGTTATATAGGGAGGGATGTCCCCATCCAATTGGAAGTTGGTTATGTCAGTTGACAAGACCTTTTGACTGACACTGCCTCAGCTTTTCTTCCCAGGAGAAGCTGAGTAGCCAAAATGCTCATTCCTCCAGGATGTTGAATGAGTGAATTGTTAGTTGTGTAGTTCGGGATGGTCAAAGAGCGTTTGGCATCACAGTACTGTGTCAGTCATTACAGCTAGAGCTGTATTTACCTTTGGAAGGTGTATTACTGCATTTTCACAGAAGGAAAAGAAAACAATCTGGAAAATATGAGAAAATAGAGGTTTAAAGGAGCCTTACTTGGCAGTTTTCACAGCACTCTCCATGTGCACACGTGGAGCCTGCTGTCAGCTTGCACGTCTCGGGATCGCAGCAGTCGTTTGTGCACTCCTGCGACAGAACAATCAGAGCTCTGGTGACCTGCATCAGGCTTTGATCCCCTCTGCAATGCATGCTCAATGAACCACCCTGCACTTGGTTATTGAGGGAGGGAAGGGCATCTTGGACCTGCAGGTTGCTTTTCTGAAAGCCTTTTTCACTGGAAGCCACGCCAGTCATTGTGGGTGAGCACACAAAGGAAGCAAAGGGTGTTTGATGATGAAAGAGCTGATAGATGTTGTACAGGAAACTTGCTTATTTCTGGTGAGACTCTTTAGTGTGCATGGCTTTCCCTCACTCTCAGTTCCTCTGTCAACACAGTCTGACAAACCATGTATTTGTCACACAAGTCAGAGTGGTGGCTCTGCTGCACATCAGCAATTTGATGACCACAATTTCTACAGAAATGTTTCAGCTAGCTCTGAGCTGGCTGCCTCAAACTAACAAAAACCAGCTACTCCACAGCCTGAATAAAACTCTTTGTCTCTTCCAAGCATTACTTTATCCCTATTATGCAGATACCTCAGGAGTGCCACAGTCACATTCCTCTCCTTGCTCCACAAAGCCATTTCCACAGGATGGAGGTGCAACGATGCTGCTTGGGTCTGGGATGTTAGTTAAGCATTTTGGCATCTCACTCAGCATGTATTTCTCAAAGCTTTGGAGGCTGCAAGAGCTGAACTTCTTGGGGACGATAGAACTAGATTGAGAAAGCAGGAAGGTTTGTGTGAGGGTTGACATAGGCAAAGAGAAGCAACACCTGCATACAAAGTCCATACATACAAAGCTGATGTTATCAGTGCCTAAAGCTGGATTTGGTTTGAGGGGTCTTTTGAGGCTATCAGGGAATATCTTTTGAGGAATCCCTTAATTTTTGTCTTCTTTTTGTTGATTTGCAGGGAATTATCTCATGACAAAAATAATTACTACTCCCTTTAGTAAGTGGTGACTTTCACAGCCCATCCTCAACTGCCCTATGCATCCATCTCCTTGCCTTTTTGTCCAAGCTCCTACCTGACAGTATCTGTCATGATACAAACTGGAGCATTGCACGTGCAGGCATCAGTGTCATGACTCATGCCAAGGTTGTGTCCCATCTCATGTGCCATGGTAGCTGCCACTGCAATCTCATTTCGGTTATGGTCCTGGAGAGATAAGAACACACTGTTATTTCTATCAGTGTTGCAGAGCAAGAAGGAACATCAGAGGAGCCATGTGGCTAAGAGGACAGTTTTTCTTCAGGTGCAATGATCCTCTCTAATAGATAAGGATTGAGATGGAATTCAGTCCATGCATGCACTAACAGATAAGGATTGAGATGGAGTTCAGGCCATGCATGCATCTATTCCACAGCCTATGCTAGATTCCATAGGTATATTAATATATATATATATTACAATGAGATGGTACCACTAATGAACATGAGTAAATTAGCTTTTAAATAAACATGAGGAAGTTAGACTGCCAAGAAACAGCTGAGTGTTAAGGGAAACTGAACATCTGAAACTCTTAATCCTCCCTCTGGATAGCTGTCTCTGTGCTTAGGGTAATTACATGGGTGTGATGTAATTATTACTCATTACATCAAGGTAACTGTTGTTTACAGTGTTGTGCATGCACAGAAAGGAAAGGCAAATGCTGAGTTCCATCTTCACTCTTAGCTTGGATGTCTGTGCTACTTGGTGGGAGGGAGGAAAGGAGAAGTGGTGCTTTTCTGAGCCAAATCCACATATATGAACAGCAGGCAGTAGTGGAAATACATAAAACATGAGGCAATGAGCTAGTCATACTCTTCCAGCACACCATTGCAGATCATGCTGCTACAAAATGCATCCCTCCACCTCCCAAAGCATTCTAGCTTTATGATTCCCCTGGGATTTCCTTATGGTGTGTGCAAGCTGGACTGCCATGTGGGTTATTCCTCTTCCCAACAAGCCCAGTCACTTGAGCTAAGTACAACAGTTGGGTTCCCAGTGGTGCTGGTAGAGTTTAGGATCTGTGTTCCTCTTCAGGCTGATGTTTAAGCACAGGAGTTTAGGCAGCTGTAATTAAGTGGCTAAAGCAATACCATGCCTTATGGCAGTCAGAACCAATTCCCTGTTCAAAACAAGGAACCTTAAGATAGAGGCACAAAATCACTGATGTCTCTCCTCTCACTATTGGAGCCTGGTTCTCCAAATGTAGGTGTCTGAGCCTGATGCTGGCATTTAGATAACACAGATACCAGGCTTTGTGGCTGCTTTCCTTCCCCCCTGCACTTCACTTAACATCTCTGACTGTGAAGTTCTAATAAATGCTAATAATTATCTAACAAGAGAATGATATGAACAAGAGAGAGAACTGACAGTGTCATACACCCAGTAATTTCCACAGACATTCTTTGCTGGTTGGGTAAAACAACATAGAAAAAGCCTTTAAAAATATAAACAAAAGGAAATCAGACCTGAATAATACCTGCAGAAAATGTATCACTGCAGATGGATTTTAGGAAGGCTAATCCAATCGTTGTCCCCTCAAAGTCATAGCCTCTGTAAGGAAGGAGAAAGGCAGAATGAAGTGTGATGATGTGACCAGGAGGCAGATCTGGAGTCAGGTTTGCTTTCTTAACCAAGCTGAAGGCTGGAAGCACAAGCTCATTTCCAGCTCTGGTTTGCATCCCTGATTGAACACAGTGTTTGAGGACACGCTTCAGATCCCTTTGAATCAGAAAACAATTGAATACACTTCCCATGTTAAATGTTTACTTCAATTACGTTGCAGTCCATTGGACTTAAAGTGTCTGTTTGAGTGTAAAGAGCTTGATGAAGTGCTCTAAAAGTAGCAAAGGGCTTGGATGAATCAGGGCTGTTGAACCTGAGCCAGGATAGCAAAGTAAGTGCTGGTTTGGTTTGGCAACGTGCTCTTCCCAGCTGTTAAACTTTATGTCGTGGTTCCTTAGGTTGTTAGACTACACTGTGGTCTTTGGGACACAGCTCTGTGGCCAGGGCAGGGGAAAAGAGAGACTGAGATGTAGCCAAAGTTTATATAAGCCTGTTTTTGCAAGGATTCAGGTAGAAAGGTGCCATCCTACATCCTGGTACCTGGCAGGCACTTGAAGAAAATCCAAGCAAGAAAAAACCCCTTCATTTATCTTTTTGGCCTAGAATGGATACAATCCACTGGGAAGCATAAAATCCACTTCAGTATAGACATCACCAGTGAAAGAACAAATTCCTTGGAAGTGTTTGGCGGTGCAAAGAGGAAGATGAAGGATACACACGTGATTAGCTGTGCGTTGTCATTTCTCTTCCTCTTCAACAAGTCTGACAGACGCCACTTTGAGAAGCTGTCCAGAGTGAATCCTGCAGCACGACTCAGGAGGCATTTGTTGCCATCTGTCCAGATTTCCAGGCCAATTAAAGCCACGTAGACATTTATGGCCTTATAAACCTGCAGCAGAAACAGTGTAGCTGTAAAAGTGAAGTCAGGGAAGACCCCTGAAACACTTAACCTGCTAATTGGTTCCTTATCGTCACTTCCAACTGTCCACACCTGATTTAAGCTTCTTTTTTTTGCACTCTGAGATTGCAACAAACAAATCACAGAACCTTATTTCCCCTCCTATTTAAACCAGCTGTAACAGTGGCTTTAAAGTGCATGAAAATCCCAGCAGTGTTTGAAATTTGACTTAAAAAAAGAGATAAGAATGGAGAACTCTTCGTTATTTTCAAAGGATTTCAATCATTCACTTGAGCAAGTATTTTCTAGGGTTAGAAAATGTATTTTCTAAGGGTTAGAAAGTTTTCTAAGTATTTTCTAAGGGTTAGAAATGTCCTTTATAGAAATCTCAACTCTTCCCTTATAGCATAATCATATCTGAAGGCCAAGTAGGGGATAGCACGGACAGATGTGCTTCAATTTGTGTCCTAAATGGCAATAAAATTCAGTCTTCATTCTTTCCCACACAGAGTATTGAGAATTCATGATGTCTGCAAAAGAAAGAGCTTATCCATCACTTGTATTCCCAGCTCTCTTTGCTGTATTTGCTCTTACCATGTTGATGTAATTGACCATCCCAAATATCCTTTGTCTTATAGTTTTAACATCTTCATCGTACTTCTTATACTGGAAGAGTAAATGCAGTTAGTCAGTAAAAGGAGAGGGGGGAAAAGTGATTTATCAGAAATTGCACTGGGAACCACACTGTGTCTGGTCTCACTGGCAGCTTTTTGAGGTCTTATTCTAACAGAAGATGTGGGTTTAAGTTCAGGCTCTTTCCAAACGTGCACGTCTCTGTGTGGGGTGCAGGAGGGAACAGGCACTCTGTGGTGTGTTCTGAATCCTCACCATCCTCAGGTGGGATTTTCCAAATCAATCCATGTTGCTGGCCAAAGTTAGTGGTAAAACAGTGCAGCACTGCAATTCTAGTAGGAGCCCAGGTGTATGAGAGTAGTAGCTGCTTTGGAAAGCTTACCCCTAGCTGGTTAAATGGGATCAAACCCTTTCAATACTCACCAAAGAATTGTCTGCAACGATGTAAACTTCCAGGTACTTCTTTGCTTTCAGATATGCCTTCATCTAAAGAAAAGAGACATGGAAAAGAGACTTCTGAAGCCTATTTCTGTCTCAGCCTTTGCAATTTGGAAGCCCTGGAGTAGTTGTAAGGATGTTTCTTTTGGCATTTGAGTAATTTAGTGTAGGATTGCTTTGTTTTAAAATGATGAGAGATAGGCTAGATGCTGAAATGATCATTAAGATTATGAAAGGCTGGCTAGACATTAAGAACTAGTTTAAAGATGCACAGGGGCACCTGTTAGTACCTGCAGGGAGGGCTTAGCTCAGGTGAAACCAGTAATCTCAAGTCTGTGAGGTTTTGCAATAGCCTTTAAGATCTGATCATGCTTCAGTGTTTGCAATCACATTCCTGGAGATGCCACTTGTGCTGCTCACAGAGCTCTGCAGCTGTGATGTCCTTTCTGAGCTGCACTTACTGTGCTGTTGTTTAACCGTGTACTTACTTCTGGACTGTTGCTGGACTTGAAGATGTCGTTGGTGGGGTCACTGGAATCTGATTCCCAGGTATTGTTGATTAGACCACAGGTTTGTATGGCTTTTTGTTCAAGTTTCTCATACTTATAGACTGCATGTTCACCTCTGTCTGAAGTTCCCAAGGGCTCAATGAGGTACTTCTGACCACGGGTCTCAAAGTATCCACTGAGAAAATGAGACTGTTAGCTTTTGTATCTGCAGGACTGAGTCAAGATAGCAACATGATCTCTAGCAGCACTTAGCCCCAAGCCTGCTGAGGCAATGAAATGGTTTAGCAGCAGGCAGTGTACCACAACTTAAAAGCAGGAATTGCTGCTGCAGAGGCAATGGGAAGGTTTGACTGGTCAGTGGAATCTCTGAGTAGGAGATTGTCAGTCAAGAAGAAACTGGTTTAGAAAGGATTCAGATTTAAATTTCTGGAGTTTAGGCTAACAAGAGTGGTTAGAATCATAGAATGGTAGGGTTGGAAGGGACCTTTAGAGATCATCTAGTCCAACCCCCCTGCAGGAGCAGGGTCACCTAGATCAGGTTGCACAGGAACATTTCAGTTGAGTGGAGAATCCAAATAAATGTGTTTTCATCTTTAATTGGGATGAAAAACTGCAAGTAATGGAAGAAATTAGGACTTTAGAATAACTTTGCATAGCAAACATCAAACTCCAGTGACCATTGCACACATGTTTTGCTGCAGCTTCTCAGAATCAACAGCCATCCTCCTCTTTTGTGTCTGTCACTCTGTCTTCAGTGATCAGAAGCTCTTTTAACTGAGCTTTTTGTGTAAAAGCTTGTACTTCCTGACCCTGTAACCCTGCAGCACTGCAAATCATGTCATTTTCTCTCAAAGTGTTAGTGGAACTTAGAAGCACCCACTTGAAATGCTCACTGTAACCACCACTGAATGCTGTGATGCATGACCTGGTCTAAGATGGAATTAGTCATGCAAATTAATTGATATAGATGTTTCTTCAGCTTCCAGTTTATAAACTCTGAAACCAAAGTAGAAAGGTACATTTTTTCCTCCCTTTTTTCCCTTTTATTTTTGGAAAGATTCTTTCCCTGTGATGAGGAAAAGCATCACTTATTTACACCCTCTTTATATCAGAGAATTGCATGTGCACACTCAGCCATTCCTACCCTTTGGGAATCAAACCTCCACCTTACCTTAGACCTTTGCAAGCACTGATGCTCGCTGTGGAATCAGCATCATCCTGAATGTAACCTTCATAATAACAGTGATCCTGTTTGCAAAGGGGGAAAAAAAAGGACATCATCAGATTGAGTTGTGTCTCATCAGCTGCAATGAATTGACCTAGACTTAATGATTTCAGAAGACAAACTGCACCAGCTACAACAATCTCCTGTTAGAGGAGATTCTCAACATGTAAAACAGCCAGTGACCTTTTCCATGGTTGCTGTGTTAGTGTTGTCATTTTTTAGTGTCAGGGTTTGATCATGTTTTTGTTATCTCTCAAGACAAAGGGACCCAGACTGTGGCAAATTCAGGCGTGGTGGGCTCTGGTCAGCATCCAACAGCACATGAATGTACATCCTCACTGTTCAAGGTTAAGTGTATACTGCTGTGCTCTGCTGAATCAAGCTCCATGATCAATTGTTGTATTGTGGCTTAATTGCAAGGAAATACTTCTCAATATTACCCCACCAATGAAATGAATTCACTTCATTGAAATTAAAAGGTGTGGGTTCTATTAAAGCAATATGATTAGAGGGAAAAAATGGAATTACTTAATGAATGTAAGGATCTAAGGTCTAGTCTCTCAAAGAGACTTGGAAGCCATGGAGGTATTGTGGAAAATCTAACCTATAGCATTTTCCATAATAGATTTCTCCAGAGAGACCTGTAAGACAATATTCAACTCTGCACTCAGCCTGCCTTTTATTTTCTCACAGATGTTTGATTTCACTTGACCATTTCTTTGTCTTCCTTCCATCACAAGGTGCTAACCTCCTTACAGTGAAAAAAGACATGAGCAAAGTGGAAATCCCTAGAGAAGTGGAGAATTACTCTCCATCTTTTGAGGATACAAGAGAAACAACCCCTGAAATTGTGCTAATATACCCACAAAGTAGGAATTCCTGGTCCAACAAGCTGCACAGGTTGGCCTGTTTGAGATTTGTCTTTAAGTGGGTGTAGGTGCTGTTTGCTCTTCACTCAAGATCCTCTCGTTCCTGTTCATCACTCTGTGACAGAGAATATCAGGCTTTGTATTTCCAACTGCATGTGTTAAAACACACAGCATGGCTTTGGACAAAAGGCTTCAGGTAAGAGCTTTGTTGAGGGTAAGACCCATGAGTGCACACTTAATTAAAAAGGCAACAGCTTGCCCAGTGACTCCCTTTGTGTGTGGATCTGAATAACTGATTTGTCATGGCTCAGAGAAAGCACCTGGGGTAACTGACTGTGCCTTTGCTGGGAGCGTGGGTGGTAACATGAGCCACTGAGGAAATGTGTCTCTATCAAAATCGATGATCTCACTGAGATTAGGATGTCAAAGCAAGTCACTGAGCTGTACAGAATGGGTGAAGTCGGGAGGGCAGTGTCAGGAGGTGGAATCGGTCCTGGCTCCACTCCCTTTCCTGCTGAGAGACACATTCAGCCCAGGAAATGTGTTCATCAGCCACAAAGATAAAAAGTGATCATCTTTTGGGAAAACAAGCTGTATGTCTGATTCCCAGCTGGTGTAAACCAGTGTAGCTCTGCCTAAGTCATGAGCCACAATCTTGAGAGTTGGGCAGAGAGGAGCCTCATGAGGCTCAACAAGGACAAGTGCAGAGTCCTGCACCTGGGAAGGAACAACCCCCTGCACCATCACAGGCTGGGGGTTGAACTGCTGGAGAGCAGCTCTGCAGAGAGAGACCTGGGAATCCTGATTGATAATAAACTAAACATGAGCCAGAAATGTGCCCTTGTGGCCAAGAAGCCAATGGTGTCCTGGAGCATCAAGAGGAGTGTGGGCAGCAGGTCAAAGGAGGTTCTTCTCCTCTACTCTGCCCTGGTGAGGCCTCATCTGGAGTCCTGTGTCCAGTTCTGGGCTCCTCAGCTCCAGAGGGACAGGGAACTGCTGGAGAGAGGCCAGCACAGGGACACCAAGATGATCAGGGGACTGGAGCATCTTTCATACAGGAAAGGCTGCAGGACCTGGGGCTGTTTAGTCTGGAGAAGAGGAGGCTGAGGGGAGATCTTATTTACAAATATCTCACTGGTGGGTGTCAGGAGGTTGGGACAACCCTTTTTTCTATAATAGCCAGCAACAGGACAAGGGGTGATGGGATGAAGCTGG
This sequence comes from Colius striatus, assembly GCF_028858725.1. Lineage (NCBI taxonomy): Eukaryota > Metazoa > Chordata > Aves > Coliiformes > Coliidae > Colius > Colius striatus. The sequence continues at coordinate 1,249,738 of NC_084785.1, forward strand.
AACACAAACAGTTCCACTTAAATATAAGAAGAAACTATTCCACTGTGAGGTGAGGGAGCCCTGGCACAGGCTGCCAGAGGGGTTGTGGACGCTCCTTCCTTGGAGGGCTTCAAGACCCACCTGGACACGTCCCTGTGTGACCTGATCTAGGTGGGAGCTGCTTCTGCAGGGGGGTTGCACTGGATGACCTCTAAGGGTCCCTTCCACCCCCTCCCATTCTGTGATTCTGTGATTCTTCCCTGTCCCTTCAGAAACACTCTAAATTACAGTGCTTAGAGCCTTGGTTTAAAGTCTCTCTAAAGCCTCACAAACCCCACACAGACCTCCTTCAGACTCCAAGTAGGAGGGAAACAAACCTTCTTTGATTACCTTGATCTGAGGGCTCGTTGTTATTTGTCGACCATCATCCGAATAAACTGTTTCAGTGTAATCTCTAGCCAGGAGGTGCCTGCAAAGAGTCAAATGCAATTATTACTCAAAATAAATCACAGTCATCTAGACATGAGGCAATTACAGAACCCAGCAAGTATGTAGGGAATTCCAATGATTACTCAGGGTATTATTAGTATCGAAAAAAATAGGGAAGCAAAGCTGCTGGGTGGGGAGTTCTGCCTGTTTCTAATCCTTATTCAAACAAAGGAACGTTTCTAAAATAAGAAAGCAATTAAAGTCCACTTATTTCATTGGTAGAAAGTAATCTCCTGGTAGATCTGCAAGTGAATGTATCGTTACATGTGCTGTCTTGATCTTTTCTGGCCTCCAATCCGTGCAGACGTTTCCACAGCGCTTCTGAAACGGTGCCATTCTGTTCTCTCCCCAGTTCACTCCCACTGGTTCCACACAGCAAAGGTCAAGGTCCGTGGAAAAGCTGCCTCATGGCTTTCACATGTGCCTGTGCACACATGGGCATCCCCATGTGCACACACTCGGGTTCTCTGACATGTGTTTGTCCCATTCTTTTGCTCACAGCTTTTGGGTGATTTTGCCAGGGTGAGTTCTCACCTCTGCAATCATTCCAGCTGAACTTGGTTTGCCTTTTCAGTCTAAATAAAGCTCTTCTGTTGTTACATACGTGTGTCTGAACCTTCAAAGGAGGATGTGATGACTGTGGAATAAGTTCCTGTATTTCTGCCACTGCTGGCAAAAGGTGCCTTTGGGTTTCTTATCAGAGCCCACAGCTGTGGCTTTCTATGGAAGGCAAGATCCTTTCAGGCTCTGCACACTCAGGCTCCCATGCAGCAGAGCACTAAGCAGATGTTTAACTTTAAGCCAGGGCTGTAGTCTTACTAAAACCAGCAACAAGTCTACCCTGACTCCTGCTTGGGCAACTACCCCAAACTGCTACAATGCCATTTCTTTTGAAAGAGTGGGATTTGGTACAGTATCATTTCCCTCCCCCCTTGTCCAAATATTAAGATTAGATTAAAGCAGAGGCCAATAGTTAATTGATGAGCTGATTACACTACGATTGTATTTACACAGCCATTGGAAAAGCACCTATTACAGCAGACTTGTTTGGTTTCAGGTTAGATTTTATGGTAGAGCCAGCAAGCAGAAAATCCCAACTACTTTATTTTGTGTTGATCTGTATAGTTTTGGGGTGGGTTTGTATGCTTTTTCCTGTATTGGAACCCTCTGCTCTGCTCCACCTTCTTCTCTCCCTTCTTCTCAGAATTGAAAGCTTCCATTTACCAAAATACCTCTGTCTTCCAGGAGCCTAAGTTCTGTTTCTTAGTATCCTGAATGCCCCACAGAGCCACAAACAGTGAGGAATAATGCTCCAGGGAAAATGGAACTGAACCTACTTATTTTTTTCTAGGTGCAGTATAACTTCCTCTCCATTGGCTTTGATTCCATACTCCATTGTGTCATCATATTTTCTCTGTAAACAGATAGAAGTGTTAGAATACAGACTGTTAACAATTCCTGCCCTCACCATGAGCTTGCCTGAGTTGCCAGCTGCATTCTTTTCCTCCTCTTCCCACCAAAAATAAGCATTCTGGCAGTTACAGAACAAGCAGGAGGTCTCTGTGATTCATATTTTTTCCATTAGAGGAACAAACTCAACTTTACAAATGTATTTTTACAGTCCCAAGCACATCACCCTGCACATTCAGGAAGGTGCTGAAGCAGATGCTGATGTTCAAACCTTTCCACAACTCTCTTGAACTATGGAAGAGAATGGTTCAAGTATTTGATTTCATTTACTTCTAATTAAAACATGGATAAGTTACTCAAAATCTGAGGGGTGTCAAAACCTTTATCTCAGCTGAGAAAGAAGTACAGAAGACCCACTAGTGGGTTACAGGCACTTCACTGCATGTGAGCACTCCTCCCAGCCCATATTTACCAGGCATGGCATCAATCTTGGCTTTCTCTTTCATTTCATTTTGCAAGATCAAGTGCCTGGCTCCAAATTCTCATAGCTTTTCAAACCAAAGCTACTCTAACTCCCCCAAACCTTCCCCATCCCAGAAGAAAACCTGTATTATCTCTTTCAATACCTCTTTGTTTCTTTCTACATCTCTCTTTTGTACTGTGTGCAACTTCTGTGGGTAAACTATTTCATATTGCTCCACTCCAGGTAATTTCTTGCTCGTGCTCCCTGGGGAGAAACAGATGAATATTTATGAAAACACAGTATTAACTTATTAAACACCATATTTCATCTCTGTCAAGACTGATTCTTTTGGGTTGTGTAGTCATTCATCTATTGCACCACTCATTTCTCATGCATTTTCTGCACTGGCATGAGGTCATTGGGTCTGCTAAGCACTCACCCTCATTATGTGACCTGACATGAGGTTGCTTACAGTCTGGGATTTCAGATTACTAGACACACCTGGCTATTTCCAGGTGTCAAAACCTTTGATGCAATTTTCTTGGCATTTCTTTCCCCAGCACCCATCAGCTGTTTCAAGCACCAACATGCCAGAGCAGCCCTGCAAGATGTAGCCTTTGCCTTTGCGTTGTGCACATGACGTGAATTAAGCTGTTTCAGTGAAATTAGTGATCTCCAAACTTTACCACATGATGATGTGCAAGTTAAGCCTGCCTCTAGGTCAGAAATAAACTCATACAGCTCACCACAGGTCTGGATCAAGCCTAGATTTCTCCTTTCTATAGTTTTTCAGCTGGTCTTCTCACAGAAATACTTGTGACAGTACTTTAACAGATACACTCTTACCTATTGAGCCAGATTGAGGGTGGTTAAGGACTCGTGACAGCAGAAGGGCTGGAAAAGGCATTTGGACAAGGAAATAGGCAGTAAAGTGGGAAAATGGGAAGTGGGAAGGAATCCAGATGATTCCTTAACTCACATAATCTTTTCCACCCATCTTGTGTGTTGTGTTGTCTGCAGTGGTTGTAAAGAACTTGTTGGGGAAACACAGTGCTGATGGAAAGGGTTTCTTTTTGTTTTCTGCTTCAGAGCCTGAGTGAGTCTTGACAAAAGCTAATGTGTGGCATGGCTTGCAGGGGTGGTCAGCACAAGCTGCATCATTTGAAGTTAATAACAGCAGCTAGTGTGCAGCACTTGGGAAAACAGGGTCGTGCAAGGGATATGTTAGTTCCCAAGAAGGGAACAGCAGGTTTTATATGCCTCCTAAAGTCTTTAATCTCCTACAAAAGGTCATTTCACTTGAATGGGGCAAATTCTTGGGGGCTCAGCACTAAGGATAAGAGCCTGTGCTTGAAAATAAACATAACAAACACAACAAAAAACCCAAACCACAAACAACAAAGGGAGAATACAACTCCCACTGTAATTGTCTCCCTCAAGGCCATGTTTTTAAAGGGCTGGGACATCCAATTACTGTAGTTTTCTGTATCTGAAACAACAGAGCACATCCTCATGCAAATTGATCCAGTAACATAAAGAGATTAATTCTTCATAAGTGGTTTATTTGAGTCAATCCTTTCAAAAAGTAATTGCAGGATGAACTTGGTGGGATCTTGACCCAAAGGCAGGATGGCATCATGGTGGGAAGTCCTAAGAACTCATCTCCTATCAGCTGAGCCACTGTACAGTGCACAGTATCTATCCATGCACATGCTCTTTGTCACTGTAATTTACAGTGATGGTTTATATTGTCTTTTAGGCAGCTAATTCTGTTGCTTTTAGGAATGTTTTGCTTTGCACACTTGACCTTAAAGGACGTTCTTATGTAATGATCACAGGGATATTTGAGGCTGCTCACAGAGTCCTGTGCTGCAGTTTTATCTCTCCACTCCCTGTTTCAGACTCTTTACAAGGCCAGCTGAGCCCAATGTTTCAAGTTCAGGCTTGATTGGAATGGAGGCTCAGAAGGAAAGTTGTCCTTTTTTCTGCAGTGTGATACAAAGAGCATTTCGAGGGAAATGGGGTAGTTTTGTCCTGGAACAAATCGTTTCTTAGAGGTAGGGTTTTTAATCAACACAGTCCATTGTCTTTGTCTCCCTTCAGGCATTGTCTTGGACAGTAGCTTTAAGGAGGAAAGAAATTCCTTGGGCTTCATACAAGAGCTAGAGAAAGTGCTAATAAGGAACAAATAACTCTGTACTTTTCCAAGAGCTTAAACCAGGAAGAAAAATCAGTCCCAAGGATTCCACTGACAGCAGAGATTTGCTTTTCCCAAGACACAAGGTGTGGAACACCTTCAGCATTAGTACTGTGCACATTTTCAGCTATACTGTGCCACTAATGAAATCATAAAGATACCTGTCTGAATACAAATTAGAGGTCTAATTATGTCTATAAATCCTGGGCATGCTTGTGCCTGCCAAGCTCTGGAAAAAGAAATCTGTTCCCTCTTGACATGGATTGAAGGAAACAATGCACGTGGAAAAAACCAGTGTGATCTGGGCTAAGTCATGTGAGTGCTCATAAGCTGAAGTATCACACAGCTAATGAGGGTGCTGCTTTAATTCAGGTAATGGCATTAACTGGATTAAAATAAGTGTCTTTTTTATTAAGGCCACCATGCTGTCAGTTTAATAAGGTGTCCCAAGTGGGTGAGTTGTCTGCTCAAAGGGGAAGCCTTTTCTTAACTGGCTCTTAACTGGTCCTGAGTCTTTTGGCCAGTTTTATGAAGAATAACCCAACCAGACAATTTTAGAGAGTTATTCTGAACAGAAGAATGGGGGGGGGGGGGGGAAAGCAACTACCCCTAACTTCAGCAGGAGTTTTTATTCCAGTGGCTTTAATTCGCTGCTCTTCAGCTTGATCTACACGTTAACAATTCAAAATTCATCAAAGCTGTTCAGTGTTATCCCTAGCAACCACTGACAAAAGACTAAAAAGAGAAGCACAGTACCTTGTTGGAGAACATGTAGCAAAACAACAGAAACAAGAAGCCTGGGAGTCATCTGGGCTGCGTTTGTCTCGTGGGCTTGTCTCCGTGGTCTGGGAAAGTTGGGTTCCCTGTCTGTGTCTGGCTGTGAGCAGCCCTCTCTTGTGCAGTGAATGAGAGGGAGTGAGTTGTTGAGCTTTATTCTTGTTCCTATATGAGGAAGTGTTTGCTAAAGGTGTTGCACAACTTTCAAGCCACGGAGCGTTACAGCAAGGGGAAGTTCCTGCTGCTCGGTTGGTGTCACACGGGGTGTGATGGATCGATTGCTGCTGCCAAAGAAGTTCCCTAAAACTCTTCATCAGGGAAAAGAAAAGAGGAGTCAGTAAGGAGGGAGGTTGGAGTGATCCTAATTTGTCTTGTTTTATAGTCTTGGAGGTAACAAGCTGCGATAGGAACACTGGAAACCTCTGGTGGCTCGAGGAATGGGAGTTTGCAAGAGGTTTAAGGTAAAACAGGTACACAGGGCTGGTGTTAAAGTTATGTTTCAGTTCTTGCTGATTCCCATTGAATCTGTATGGAAGGGAAGGGCTTAGAGTGCCCCTAAAGTTACCTGTGAATCATATCAACGGTATAAACACTGAGTAGGTCCTTTTCTGCCCTTTCCATCTGTATTAGTAATGTTTGCTCGAGGTTCATGTGACGGTATCTAAATAAAAGAGGATGCAGAGAAATGAGCAATCCAGGTGGTATCTGTCTACTAGTCCTTAAAACTCTGTGCTGGAAAAGTATCCCACTGAGTTAGCCAGCTGTAATTAATCCTCTGTGCTTCTTAATGCCAGCAGCTATCAATACAGAGCTGCTTTACAGGAGTGTAACTTGTCATCTGCTGGCATAGGTATTGCAGGGTACAGAACTGGAATGGATCATGCTGTGTACCACAGTACATGAATATAAATGTATATCAGCAGTAAGCATTACACAGTAATTGATATTCATGTATTACTTTCATTTCTAATAAATAAACCTATCTAAATGGATAACAAATAAACCTGTCTAAATTTACAGGAGCATTTTTACTGCTCTCATGAACAGAAGCTCGCTTCTACTATAAATGTGTGATAACCATTTGTGTCTCAGGTATGTGTTGGAAAGCTCTGATGTTTTTTGGAATATTGAACTCTGAAATAGTAAAGTCAAACTTTCCCCTTAGCTTTTGCTAAACCTCCAGGTCTGGGCATCAGAGGGTTGTGTAGTTTAATTCTATGTCGATGTCTTTTTAGCTCTGTAAAGGTAAAGCTTGGTCTGAGAGGTAGATAACTTAGTATTATGAGCAGCAATGAGCAGAGCATGCTTGGATTGCATCCCTGCCTCACAGAAATAATGAAGAAAAATAACTGTGAGCAACTGCTTTTAAGAAATGAGCAGCTGCTATGCAAGCATTTATCTCAGCTCATTGTCTCTGTGTGATGCACTTGAAAGCGATTCACCGACCCCAGCGATCTCCTCAGCGAATGTTCTTCATAAGCTCTGCTTTCAAACAGTATCTAAAGGAGAGTTACTCTATGAACAGACACAACATACCAACAGAGAACTGGCATTGAGAAGGGAATGTGATGTGGTGAAGGTCTTGGGTAGACTTGAAAGAGAGTTGGATGTAATTTCCTCTTGTGAACTGAGAAGCATTTGATGTTCCTGCCCTTGCCTCAGCGGTTCTGTAAGAGTCTCACTGGAGCTTCTTCCCCCAGAGGTGGCCACAGAGGTATCTGTGAGGTCTCAGCTGACAGGAAAGCTGCTTCTGACTTTTTGGAACCCATGGACAGTTGTGCAATGTCTAAATGAGCAGTTTTCATATTTGTGTTGGGGGAAAAAAATCGATGACAAGTTTGTTTCAACACTTTGTGGCTCGAATATTGGTATTTTTAACTCAAGTGTTGCCTGAAGGATGCAGAAATTCACCCCTACACTGAGGGGCTGCACAAATTGTAGACATATATGGTGTGTTACAAGCATGTTGCTTCCTTCTTCTCTTCCCTTTTCTTCAAAATGAATGACAAAAAGAAATGGTTACTTCATCTTCCTTCTACATCCCTCTTCCTTAGCTGCATTCTGCTGAATTCTCCTGCACCAGTGTAACGTGGACAGCAGCAACCTAGTGCAGGCTGTTCATTGAAGCTACAGGACCTTTTGATGTGTTTCTCAAGAACCACTGTGTTCTCATGACTTCTTAACGTGCTCCAGGTGATTTTTTTGGGAAGGTTCAGCAAATGCAACCCCATCCTTGGCTGCACAGCGTGTTGTGCAATTGTGTGCACACGTAGGAGCTGTTTGCTGTTCTCCCTCCATACAGAGTGGGTGACAAGGCAGATCACTGTGACTTGAGCACTGGGCTCTTAGTTCTTTCCTTTTCTTTTTCCAAGGTGTTGCTTATTGTATTGTTTATATTCATACTCTGTGAGTTCTGGCTCAATTTGGCCCAGGGATGAGGGAAACTTGCAAGTGAGGACGTGGTATCTAGCACAATTCTCTGCTGGCTGGCATCCAGCTGGGCCTCTCCTTGCTTTGCAAGAGAGCAAAGAGGGGCTCAATTCTTACAGCTGGGTTTTAAGAGGGAGGAAGCATCCTCCAAGGCTCTAGGTAGGCTGTTTCAGAGCTGTACAAGGCAAAGTGTGGGCATGACAAAGAATGGATCCATGCCTTAGAGCAGCTCCATGAACTTGAGTCTCCTCTCTGCCCATCCTCTCCCTCCTTCAGCCCTGCATTGCCCATGGAAAGCCTTGCACCTGCCTGCCCTGCCTTCTGTCCCACTGGCTGGGCCACAATCAGCCCTTTCAGTTCAACTCCTTTCCCTCCCAGGGAATTTGGAGAGAATTGGCAAGACATGCAGGTTTTTTTTTCTGGCAAAGAAGAAAGGGGAAGCAGAACTATTTTACCTGGATGACCTCTCCTAGTGTCTCCAGTGTGATGGACTCCAATTGCTTCCCACACACATAGAGCACATAGGGAACGTTTTATTGAGTCATCTCACCTCTGTGCTTGAGGCAAGAACATGAACAAAGAAACAACTGTCCAACCTGAGCTACCTCTGCTGCAGGAGATTTTTTTTCCTGGCATAGGAAACTTGATGTAGTTACTGACAAAGAGCTCCTAGTGTGGGCAAGGCTATCCACCAGCCAAGCTGTGCTCTGCACAGCAGAGGAAAGCTGCCTCCTGCTTGAGTAAAGCAAACCCTGGTGTACAGGAGTTATTGTGTCTGTGTCAGGATGCCATGTCTAACACATGACCACCCTCCACATGCCCTGGGAGAAGGCACTGAGCACAGAAGAGAAAGAACAAAGGCCAGGCCCAGTGAGGCTGTTTATTCACTCCATGCACTGTTGTCTTTGATCAGATAAGCCTGTGGCCATATGCTGGAATCTTTCCAGATCCAAATCAGCCAGAAAAGAAGTGAGAATATGAGACAAACACCAGACCTCTCGAGTTTCATCTGTCCCAGGTATGTGCCTGCCTCATCAAGTCATATGACAGAGAGCTGGCAGTCATTCCCATGCAGAGAGCCTTCTAGTTTCATCCTGCTCTAAGGTGTGCCTCTTACTGCAGGATTTTACCCACTGAACAGGGCACACTGATGAGAGGGGCTGGAGGAACAGGGTATCAGCAAAAAAACTGCACCTGCCATATAGTAGATGGATGGTTGCTCTAAAGCTGCCAAGACATGAGATACAGGAGGGCTGTAAGAAACAGGAGCCAGCCCTGTGAATGATTTTTGGTGCCTGGGGTCTGGCAGGTTGGCAAACTCTTGTGTTCACTCTCCACAACCACATCTCCAAACAGAGGCAACAGGTTAGTCTGTTGTCCCAACCTGCCCGTGCTCAGTGTGCAAACATGAGCTACTTCCAAGTTTAATGCCTTGCTTTTATTTTTCTTGCTAAGCTGGAACACAGCCAGGCTTTAATTGATGTCACTCAGCCAAAACTTATTTACCATCTTTGCCTGGTTTCTGTGTGACTTTTGGCCTTTGGGAGTGTTTCAGTTGCAAGGGAAAGCAGAAAACTGCCTTCAAATGGCATTGGTGAGGGAGAAGTTGTTAACCATCCTGTTCAAAGAGGACATTTGCTGACTGCCAACCCAAACCAACAGTGGTACATTAAATAGAAATGGTCTTTGCAAATTATTACCTGCAAAAGGTGAAATTCTGCAGATTAAATCAAGGGAAACAAATTTCCAAATGCATTTAATTGCAAGTTGGTTGGTTGAACAGAACACTGGCCATTTATTAGCTGCCTATTTTGAAGCTGGGAATCCACACTTTCCTGTTGCTGTTTCTGTTTTAATGCTGAGAAAACAACCAAAACTACTTGTAAAGAGCAGAGTTGGTAAAATCTTTCACAGGGAAGGTTGCAAACAACAGCAATGGCCACTCCAGCTTAGCATGGCACTGTATGAAACACTCCACGTGCACAGTGGCAGCAGTTCCAAGGCAATGCTGATAGGCAGTTGCCCTACAGTGACTCTTGTTGTGGTCTTCACTTCTATTATCACAGCTCTTGGCTTTGCTTGGGTTTTTATGAGCTACCACTCTTGCACACCTCATTTACTTGAGGTTCTGACAGCACTGATAGCATCAGGAAAGATTCCCCCAATCCCTGCACTACATTAATGTGCTGTCAGCAATTACTTGAGCAAACAGTGGCAGAGATATTTGCTAACTCCATTCAAATACAGACAGAAAAGCATTAGTATAAATGAGACATAAGACCTCAGCAATTCTTTTTCCACTGCCCTAACTCCAGTCAAACAAGGTTGTGGGGTCTCTTTCCATAGAGGTCTTCAAGCCCCACCTGGACACGTTGCTGTGTGACCTGATCTAGGTGGGAGCTGCTTCTGCAGGGGGGTTGGACTGGATGAGCTCTAAAGGTCCCTTCCAACTCCTACCACTCTATGATAAGGTGATGGCTTTAAATTTGCACCACTTTAAAGAAGTAATAGGCAAATGACTCCTGCTTAAGAGTTACATCACTTCTCTACATGCCACCAGCTGACAGGGAGCACTGTCCTTCAACTGAGCCATTTAATAGCTTCATGCTGCCAAGGATGAACATCCAGCACTCACCATTCACGTGCAGTCTGGGTATTGCTCATGTAGGTACAGCAGCCTTCAGGTGTAGAACTATGAGCTTTGACTTGTGCCCAAATACAGGAAGAAATGCTATAAAACCCCCACATCCTCCTCAAAAAGCCTCTGCTGTGTGTTTCAACCTGTGGCACCTCCCCTGAATCTTCATTAAGGTAGCACTTGGAGTCTTTAATTTGTGTGTGTGAGTGTAGATAAGGGAGCAGGAGAATGTGCAGAGGCACAGAGATTACAAAACCTTTAGCAAATACCTCAGGCAGTCACTGCTTTTGTTGTGTGTGGCAATTTCTCTGGTGACTTGAGTTAAACATTTCCATGTTCCCTTCTTAAAATAAGTCTGGTAGATATTTTTTTGGAGCTCTGATCTGATGCCTAGAAAAATGAATGGGGTTGTTTCTCTCTTTGTTTCCAATCATTAAAAAGAATTGGGAAGGGCACAGTGACCTTGGAAGCTTGTTGTGATATTTATCTAGAGCCAGATAAGGGGTTTTATTTTGAGTTTCATAAAACTTCAGGGAAATGTTTCAAAAAGCATCAGTGTTTTCTTCTGAGCATCCAGGATTTGGTCAGTTCTGTGCAAAAAATCCTGCCAGAATGCCCCAAGAAAGGCTGAGTTTGTAACGTTGCCAAACTCACCAGTGCCATGAAGCAATAAAACAAAACTCATGAGAAAGAGACTTTACAAGATCTCAGGAGCAAAGAGTTTGGGGATACAACTGGCCAAGTGTTCTGTTAAATGAGCACTGGGTCTTTCAAGGGGCTTTGGCAGCTGTAGAACAGAGTAAAACAAGGAATAAAACAACTGTATGGTGTTTGCTCATGTCCAAGGCACCAATCTTACAACAGATTCGAAGGTGAATCCAACAGCAACGTGAAGAAAAGGGGGGGAAATATAAAATGAAACTCTCTTTTCTTGAACTCCAATGGCTGTTTGTTTCCACAGCCTGTTTGGGGATGAAACAGTGTCAGCACAAGCCCAGTTGCTCCGTGTGTTTGGCCAACGTGGCTGTCACTGTGCGTGAGAGTTTCTAGTCAAGGGGTTTGTTCCTGTGGTCCCTGGGGAACTTGGGCTGCAGCCTTTTGAGGAGGTTGCTTTGGTCAAGCAAAGTGTGGGCCAAGGTTTCAGGAGGTGTTTCTCACCACGTTGTGTAACAGCTGCCACTGAACTCTGCTCAGCACCTCAGGACTGGTCAGACTGGAGCGACTGGAGAGGGGTCAAGCCAAGTGGCTTGTGGAAGAGATGGGCTCTTCTTTGGGTGATTTATGTCCATGTTTTGAAACAGATCCTAGGATTTTTAAATGCCCAACCTCTCATTTCTTTCTGAGAAAGCCAGCTATGTACTTCACATATGCCTCTCTAAATGGCTCTGCTTTCTACTTGGGGAGGCTTTAGTATTACTGCTAGGAGTAGGAGTTTGGTGTGGTAGAGAGCTCCTGAAGTGTTGTCTGGTTGGTTCAGACCAGAGCTCATGTCTTCAGTGCCTCCATTAATAGCTGCAAAGTTTAAACAAAAGCTTTTCTGTGATATGTGTGTGAGAAAACCTTGTGCTCATGGTGACATTTGGATAGTAAATATAGGGCAGCCTTCTCCATAAAGCAAGAACATACCTGGAGTGAGATCCTCTGCTCCTTGTCCTTTTTACACTGCTTAGGGCAAAAATATCCCCTGCAGATCATGACTTGTTGTGCACTGTTGATTGTTTTCACTCATTTGCCACGTTGTGATGCTGGAACTGGCATCCCAGGGGATGCTGCAACATGCCCTCTCTGACCTGCAGGACAATCCCTCCTCACAAGCATGTCACCAGCTACACATCCCTCACAAACTGTCTGAAGGTGGCCTGAGACAGTGGACAGGGTGGACATGGAGCTCACCAGACTTGTAGCTGTTTTGGAGCTCTCTCTTTCAAAACAAGGTGGGCTTTTACTATCACTTCACATAGCCAAAACCCCATTGGACTGGCAGACAGCTTCTAATGGGAGGAAGAAGTTGAGAGCCAGGTCACTAAGGCAACTGCCAAGATAACAGCTTATCCAAACAGGTCTGTTTATCCTGCAATTTATTCAGTAAATTGCCCTGTCTGAATTAAATGTGATGGGAAATTGTTCCAGGCATGGAACAGAGCTTACAATATGTCTACAGTTGCCATGTATCTCTCTATCTGAATTAGAGCAAGTCAAGTCCTTAGGAGATGTTAAGTGTGGGATTCTTAGAAGATGTTATAGTTGAGATCTACTCAACACAGCTCAGAAAACCTGTCCTGTTGGTAAATGCCATGAAAGCAAATTTCTACACTATCAACATTTGCCAAAGATGTAGACTGAGATCCCTGCCACATCATTATTTGCACTCATTAGAGCCTCCTTAGATTGATATTTCCTTCACAAGGGAAAAAAAGAGGGGGGATTAAAGTCTTGTCATAGAGGTCAATAGGATGCATCTGTACTTTTTCCCTGTTGAAGTCTTAAACTGCAGTATAATCCCCAGTACTGGCCCCTTTCCCAACTAAACCTGCTGGCTTTATGCTTCCAAAGCTTTAGGTGGAATGAGCGTAGAGGATGAAGCCATAAAAGAGTTTCTTGTTACAGCTTGGTAGCTGATGCTTGCTGACTTGTCCTCAGAAGCACTGCCCAGAGATACACCTGCCTGGATGGTAACAGCAGTTCCTGCACTAATGAGGCAGCTTTGCACTTTGAAACCTGGTTTTGGTTGGGATGCATTGCCTGGATGTTTTCTTGCTCAGACCTAGTGCAAGTGTACACAAACACACAGCTGCTTGCTTGCTCATTCACACAGTGCTCTGCTCCTCATACAAACTGAGCCTTTTTGTACAGCTCAGTGGCCCTGATTTGCAATCATTTCTTCCTTAGCTCTGCATTGCTAACAGCCACTGCCCTGCTGGGTTACTGGAGATGTGGTGTGAGCTTCAGGGACATCGGGAGGAACAAGCACGTGTGCTTATAGATGCACAGAGACATGTGTGTGCAGGGAAGGTGTTCATCATCTCAACACAGAAAACCCTAATTTCTAGGTTGAAAAAGAAGAAATAGGGCTTCTCTTCTGTTCAGGAATGGCTGTTTAATCCCCTGTCCCATGCCAACTTTCTGTGAGCACTTCTGAACTCACTCACAGGACCAGATTTTTTAGCTAAGGGCAATCAAGTGCAGACCTAACTCACTGTTTTAGCCAGGACATTCTAAATGTGAGCCTTTGTTACCACACTGCACCTTTTACAGACATGCTTGCTTTTGCTGTAACACCAGAATGTTCTTGCTGAGCTTCTTGAGTTATAGCTCAGTAAATGTACCTTTGTGATTAATCCCATGAGTCCATCCAAGTGCTTTGAAAAGCTGCATAAATATTGTCAGATCCTTTTTTTATTCACAGGGTGGAAAACAGAAGAGCAAAGCTATTGACCTGAGTTGTTAACAGTGCCATTGTCTGTGCTGGGAATGGATTGTGGGCTGTGCCAATGCTGGGACTGGGAGTGAGATCCAGAGGCAGGTACCAGGAGTGATTTGGGAGTGAAGATCAGCACAGGTTGTCCTCCAGGCTCCCTGTGGTTTGGTTTCTGTTGGTACCCAAGATGATGAGGTTAAAAAGGTATCATCAAGATGTCAAACTACACTCTGGACTCAGTTTGCTGTGTAGGCTCAGGCACCTGAGTAAAGGTTTTTCAAGGAACAGGAACACAGTGCCTAAATGCCAAGGAAGTGCAAACCAAGTTGGAATGACTGGGGAGGAGGAAAGAGAGGTAACATTTATCAGTGATTCACAGTTCACACCACCAAAGCAACAGCAGAATTTCAAGCTTCCCAATCACATCATGCTATTAGAAATATCACACCTCAAAACTATTGTCATTTCAGAGCTCCAGTGATGTTGGAATATAGTTCTGCAAAGCTCAGATTTGCCCTCTAAAATATTTTGAGCCTTTTGGAAGGTGTTCCAGAAACTCTCCTTTCAGATCTGATTCTGTTCAGTATGTACCATGCCAATAACAGAGGGAAAAGAGAGAGTAAAATGCAGAAGTGATTAAAGAGAGGGAACAAAGTCAGTTCCCCACTCTCTATAGCTCTGAGCAGTTTAAAAAGTACTTAAGATAAGGATTTATTGCTGAACAGTCTGTGGGGCTTCACTTTGCCAGGTTTCACGTTGCTGACTAATGCTGTTGAGTTGTTACAAGCCAGTGACTCTATATTTGCGTCATCAAGGCACTCAGCCTAAATCAGGGTGTAGGAATCCGTGTCTGAAGAATTCAATACAAGACCTTATGGACAGGAAAGGAGACATTTCTTTTGCTTAACTTTTCAAAGCTGTAGCTACCTATTCACATTGTTATACCTGCAGAGTCAAAACTACCCATGTGCACATGTCCAAGCAGTCTGGGCAGGGTTACTTGCAGTGGCATGGAGAGCAAGGGATGGCAGCTGCTCTGTCCCCATTGCATCTGCTGTGTTCCTCTTGAATGGTGACATTGAGTTGGGGTTTGAATAGGTCTTTGAATACACTTTTGAAGTTGGCAGTTGTTGTGGTAAGAAGAATCTTGTTTACTTTACCCTCCCTGCATCTTAGGCAATTGCCTTTTGTTTCCTTATTTGGGGTATCTTACAGCTGCACCCTCTTTTCCTTTTAAAGTTGCAGGAAAGATGTGCAGTACCTGCAATTCTCTGCTGTCCTCCTGTCCTTCAACAACAAGCACAAGTCTTCTGCTGACAATTTGTCTGTGCTGTGTTCTTGATGCTGAAAATACCACCCTTGATGTTTGCCATCATGACTGCATTCCATTGCCCCCTTAGTTCTCAACAGGTGTCAGTTTTTTAACCCTTGCTTATTGGGTTTGATGCTTTCACAAGAGCTCATTTACACTCACTCTTATCATAGAATCATACAATGGCAGGGGTTGGAAGGGACCTTTAGAGATCATCCAGTCCAACCCCCCTGAAGAAGCAGGGTCACCTAGATCAGGTCGCAGAGGAATATGTCCAGGTGGGTCTTGAAGCCCTCCAAGGAAGGAGCCTCCACAACCCCTCTGGGCAGCCTGTGCCAGGGCTCCCTCACCTGAACAGTGAAAGAGTTTTTTCTTATCCACCTTAACCTCTCTGACACAAAACTCTTGGAGTGTTACCTATTGCAAGGCCGAAAGGATTCTAATAGGAGCACCAGGAAATACTCAGTGACTACAGAATAACCAGGAGGGAGGAAGGAGGTGGGAGGAGAAGGGAGATGCAGAAGAGACTCTCTCAAAGCTTTTCCTGACATTTTTTGAGCATGATCTGTAAAAAATGCAGCAAGAAGATGCCAGCACCTACTTGGGTCTGCAGCAACATTTCCGTTTACTCCACAGTGAGTCACTCTGAAAGTGA
This sequence comes from Colius striatus, assembly GCF_028858725.1. Classification (NCBI taxonomy): domain Eukaryota; kingdom Metazoa; phylum Chordata; class Aves; order Coliiformes; family Coliidae; genus Colius; species Colius striatus. The sequence continues at coordinate 1,265,506 of NC_084785.1, forward strand.
GATTTGTGCCCTCAGGTTTAGAGACAAGTGAATCAGTTCTGCCTAATAAAAAAGAGAGAGAAGCTTTAAAACAGTCCCAGGTATCATGGGCTTTTCCAGCCCTGCTTGCTGGGACAACTCAAAGCAACTGCATTTGGGGAGTAAGACAAGTTCAGCTGATGTCAGAGAAGTTTCTTCTCAGCCTCCCAGTGTGCTCCTGGGTTTCACATTACTGAGGAAGATTTAAAGCACTCTGGAAAGGTCACTTCAGATATTTCAAGGGAGGAGAGATGGGTTCCCTTGCAAAGGGCAAAGTTTTGACCATTCTAAGAGCAGAACTTCAATAGTTGTGTTGAGAGTGGGTTTTGCCTTAAAGCAACACGAGCACGTCAGTGAGCTTTGATACAAACTTCATCTCAGTGAACAGGAGTTGCTCCTCTTTGGAGACATGGCAATGATTTCATTTCATACTCCTTTCTTCATTACCTGATGTTTGTCACCAGAATTAGATCCTATTAGATCCTATTAGATCCTACAAACCTATGGTGTAGAAGCCTTCCCAGAAACAGTTGTTGCAATTATGTTTAAAAGCCACGTGCAGAAAGCACACTTGAAATCAAATCAATCACATTTGGTTCAACTGCTTGAGGAATGAGGGATGATAAAGTGAGGAATATTCCCTTTGAGCAACCAACTGGGTGGTTGTAGTGCAAGACCATTGCACATTAGTGGTCATTTTGCTTTGATAGCTTAGGGACAGGTGAGGTGAGGCTTGGAGCTTGCACTTTTAGTTCTTTTTGGTTCAATGATGCCAGTGCAATGCAGGTATGAGGGCTGGGTACATGCTGCCTCACTCTAAAACTGATGGCTTTTGATAGTTTATGTATAAAGTTAATGAGTTGTGGTGTTCTTAGAGCAGCTTTGCACAGCAGGGGAAAAGCAGCCTCCCCCTTGCTCCTTTAGATGCCATTTCTCATAGTGCTGGAAAGGCTGTTCAGGAAGTGTTGAAGCCATCAGGAAACACAGAGGCAATGCAAAGCTGAGTCCTCCAGTGGGACTCATGCTTGGGGTACCTGTCCTGGCCCCTGGGTAAAGGATGTGAGCTTACACCTGCAGCAGTGGGGCCAGTGCTTCTGTGTTGTGTGTTGCTGCCATCCAGAGCTCACTGGAGCGAGGTGCGATTGAAGAAGATCCTCTGCTGGCTCTGCACATGCAAGGTAAAGGCAAATAAAGCTCATAAATAAAGAATGATGTCCCAAAATAGCTTCAGTTTCCAGCAAGAACTGGAAGCTGCTTCTGCAAGATCTGGGGCAAGTTTGTTTTCATTTCATATTGAGGTTGTTCTCTCTTCTCCCAGACACTGGCTTCAATAAGAGCATGATCTCTTCAAAAGAACCTGCAGGAGACCAGTGTCCCTAGATCAGTGTTTCTATAACCTTATTCACTTACTCCTAAATGACTCTTGAGAGTTCTGTATGAAAAATAGGTGTAATTTTGGCTGTTGATGGTTGTAGTGACACATCTCAAAAGTGAAGAGAAGCACAGAGCTACCATTTGCATTATTGCCTGAAGCCCTCTGACTTCTCGTTTCAAAGAGAACAGAGTCTCAAGTATTGTAACCCTGGGAGTTGCTGTGGGGTCAGACATAGTAGAAACTAAAGCTGCAGCACTGTGGCTTTCATTTTAGACAACCAAAGCTGTCTGAAACGTGGTCATGTTGGTAAGATACTCTTCTGTCATTGAGGAAAACCACGCCAGGGGTATTTGTGGCAGGTGAACCACTTGCACTTTGGAGCATCTTTGGGAGCAACATCCAGCATCATTAGTACAAACCAGCTTCTAGACAGCTCTAGGTTTTCAGGAGGGGTGTTCATGTGGCTTCTTTCTTGCTTCTTTTCCAAGTGCTGTTCTGAAATCAAAGGAGTGGAGGTCATTATCCTGACAACTCCTGTACACTCAGCACACTTAAGCTCATGTTCTGTTCTGCTGCTTCTCCCCTCCCTGCCAAGGTGAAATAACTGGCTTCTGTGGAGGGGCAGATCCTCAGCTGGCATCAGGCAGCACAACTCTGTTGAAATCAGTGCAAATGACCCAAAGATATTGCCTGGAGTGTTTACCTGATGTTACCTGCACAAAGAGGCACTTGTGGGCTGCAGTGTGACTGAGGCTTGCTGGTTAAGTTTAAAACTTAACTTGCTCTGCTGTAAGAGAAAGTTCAGGTGTTTTATTGGAGAGCAAGACTTGCTTTGCAGAGTGTGCATGAGGAATGGGGAGCAGAGGCAGTCTGAGAAAACAAATACCCAGAGAGTGAGTCATTGGCTCTTTACTTGAAAGCTCCACACTTCCCCCTCTAGCAATATTCCATCTCAGATCCAGACTGTAAATCACTACCTGTGTGAACTTGTGAATTACTCGTTTGTCATGTGTCTGGCCAAGTCATGCCAAGCTCCATTGTTTGAAGTGGTTAACCCCTTGCCCCAGGTCTGAGCTCAGCTGTTGGTGAGGGGCTGCTGGAGCAGAGCCTGGAAAAGCTGCTGTAATTGCTCTGCTTGGACATAAGGGAACTGCAGAAAAGCCTTGGCCTTTGGTGAATCTAGGGAAGGCAAAACAGAGCCCTAGGAGGGGGCTGAAGGTCACTGGAGAGGTCTGTCTTTGTTGTAGCTGTACAATAGGTGTCTTTGGAGTGACAGGTCAATAATCCACAGCTCAGGTGACTGATGAATTGGCAGAAGGTTCACTTGGTTTGCAGCAGAGTAAGACAGTCTGGTTTTCTGCTTCATTTGCAATTTTACAGTGATCAGTATTGTCTGATTCCTCACACTGTCCATGAGATCAGAGGGATCTAAGAGCTGTGCAGAGCAGAGCAGGAGCACTTCAGCGTGGTAGGACAGCCATGGAGACACAAAGCCCTACTGGACTGCTAGGCAAGGCTGGGGATTTGAAGGACTTGCTTTCCTTCCTCTCTACAAAGGGTTTGAGGCAGAAGCAGATGAGCTTCCAACTCTCATAAAATGACAGAATCAGACAACACTGTTGGTTCCTGGGTGTTGTGTTATAAGCAGAATGATGCAGGTGTGGGTGGTGGCATTGCACTGAGACACTGGAGTGGCATTGGTAACCTGAGAGGCTGATGTGGGCTTGTTTTGGCAGTGAAGGAACAGGAGATGGCAGCAGTAATACTCCTGCCAGGACCCCTCTCAGCTGTGGTGTTCACCTGGAGTTGTGATCTTTCTCTGCATTTCCAGACCTGCTGAAGCTCCCAACCTCCTTCAGATATCCTGGGACCTCAGAAGACATTAGCTATGTCTTGCCACTGTTCTAAGCAAAATCTTCTGTAAAGCAATAATGGCTATACCTCATATATGCCCCAAATTTCCTCTGTGGCTATAGAAGCCACGAATCTGGAACTGGGCACACTTAGTCTCCTGTAAGAAACTACTGATATATAAGTAAAGGGATGGGTTTTGGAAGAAATTCCCCTGAGAAGCCCAAGGGAGAGGTGAATCACATGGCAAATGCTCTTCACCTGCACACTCATTACTTCTGTGCTTGCAATGAAACTCTCTGGCAACTAAAGCAGCTCAAGCAACTAATCCTGGGGTGAGGGGGGAAAAAGCAATACAGAAACAGTATTAAGTCATTACTTGCTGCCATTTGCATGATGGATATGCTTTGCAGCAGCCTGGAGTTTTTGCTCTGTTGGGTTGTTTTCTTAGGAAGAACAGTACAGAAACTTCAGCTTCTACTTCTGGGGAGAGGAGCTTTCCCAGCTTGTCCCAGGGGAGCTGTGGTGTTGGTTTGGCTTCACATCAAGGGTATTCAGGCTGAGTTCTGAAGGACTTATACATTATTCCTGGGATTGTTTTTAAGTGATCAGTAAGGACAGGTAACAAAACAAAGGGTTAAAACTCCCTGAGTTTATTCCATTCAGTAGTTGGATCCTGACTAGGAAATTATCCTGGAAGGTGCAGAGTTGAACTCACACTGAGAGGTAATAGAAGACTACATAGCAATGTTTGAAGCCACTAAACTGCTTACCTGCATTCACCCAGACAGTACAGCATCAAGCCTTCCTCTCATGTCTTTAAACAGAAGTGTTTACGTGCTTTGGCTCATTCCTGCACAGTTCTCTTGCTTGGAAACTGCTGTGTGCCATTTGCACATTTCTGTGGCATTGCTGGTAATGCTTAAGCTTAGGAAAATCTTTGTTGGCCAGGGGAGCACAGGAGTCTGCCAGGGAAAGGACGGATTCAGCTGTAGCTGGTATCATGGTCTTGCTCAAATCAGATGTTGTGGGAGATAGCAACGACGGTGCCCACAGGAGGGAGCCAAATACATTGCTCTAAGAAAGAAAAGACAATCAAAACCACCTTTGTCTTTAGTGTCTTCAATCAGATGTTCATATGGCAAAGGAGTCAAAGCCAATGGCATCCTCTATATATACTGATGGCTCCTCATCCACCATCTCAAAGGGAGCTCAAACTTATCCAGGACATTATCTGAAAGTATTCAGGGGGGAAAAAGCATCATGTTGAGAAGCATCCCAAAGCTTTGATACCCACTTTTAAGGATGGAGACACTCACAAGGAGAGTTGTCTTTTCTCTCACCTGAGCAGTAGCAGACCCACTGCACAGAAAAGTCTACTGCAACCCTTATCACAGACCCATCCACCATCTCTGAGGAGACAGAAGGCAACAGGGATGTTTAGGAGCAAAAGAAAACCTTCCTCAAGGACCTTGGGCTCTTTGCTGAGCGGGTGCAGGAGGGCTGTGTCAGAGGCAATGCCCTTGCAGGGAAAGTAGCCTGAGATCCCATGTCTTGTTTTTATTTTCCCCTCTAAACAAAACTTCAGCTTTGGTATGTGACCTGTTGCTGAATGAGGAAAATATAAAGCAAAGAAAGCTTTAAACTGACTAAAAATAAACATTGCTTTTATGAATATGCTGGCAAGTTTGACAGAAGGATGGGATTTCTTCATCTTCAGCTTCATTAGAGACACTGGGGGTAACTTTTCCATATTAAAAGGAATTCATTATTATTATTTTTGGGGAGCATTTGCCAGATTCCATGAGTTCTTGAGCTGTTTGCTGACATCTGACATTGTTTTGTGATTGCACTTGGAGATGAGGTAGTGCACACATTTGCTTTTGCTTTGAGATGCAAGTGACCTTTTCCCAGCTTGCTGATGGCTGCAACCTGGTTCCTTTTATCTGCATCCCAAAATGATAACACCAATAGAGAAGCCATCCTGCCAATCCACAGCCAGGCTAAGTGCAGGTAAGGACCTGTTGCTGTTTGTTGTCACCAGAACAGAGATGCTTGGAGTTGGGGACTGAAAGTTGGCAAACCCAATTCTTTCCTTCCCAAGTCATCCATAGGGTTATAAGGAATATTAAGATCTCCTCTCCCTGTGCAATGCTGGCAGGAGCTAACTCCAAGTGCTGTTATCCTTTCAGCAGGATGAACAATGGTTTTGTGCCTCCTGAACCTGCTTCTGCATGGGGGTTGGATTAGATGATCTCTAAAGGTCCCTTCCAACCCCGACCAACATCAAACCCCATCTCTGAGCTCTCGCTGCGTGTCGGCTGTACAGCAACGTGGTGCTACCACAGGATCCTGCAGAGGCAAAGCAAAATGGTGCTTCACACAATTACACTTGATCAGTGATAAGGGAAAACTTGAGAGCAGCCAAAGTACCCTCCCTCACACACACACACACACACACACACACACACACTAGGGCACGAGAACAAACGGCGATGAAATATGCTGGATGTAATTCATAACAGCCACGGGACTGAAAAGAAAATAGACATGCCATGCACAGTGTTGTTTCATATGTTAAAAGGATACATTCCTTTCCCCTGTGCTGGAGTTATGAATTCATCAGGCTTCACGTTTTTCCTCTTCTCGTTTCTCATCGCTAAAGGTCATCGGGCCTTCAAAGTACAGACAGGCTGCGTCTTTGCTCTAATCCATCCACTGCACTGGATCCAAAGATTAGATCCCTGACAGGACAATGCCAAGAACAGCTCCTCTAGCCCCAAGTTCTTGTGCAAGTGGCAGGATGGATTCTGCTATCAGCAGAGCCAAGATTTCATGAGATAGGCATTAGCAATCAAAGTAATTGATTGTGAGACTTGCAAGGAGGAGATGTGTTTGCACAGCTTTGTGCTTGCTGTGACAGGGGCTGGCTTTGGCAAAACAGCAATTCAAATCTGGAAGCAGGATCCTGTAGCCACAGGTGTGACAGACAGTTGTCTAAAACACAATCCTCACTGGTGGCTGTAATTGGCTTCACAGAAGATACTGTGAACAAACTAAATGGTACCAATTCAATGGTGTCGAATGCAGGATCTCCTTCCCCCATGCTGACTTGCTCTCAAAGATCTATCCTCACTGCTGCTGAGGTGGACATCAGTCTGCAATGCTCCATCCTCTCCCCAAATGTCATCATCCTACAGAGCATCACAAAGCAGGATGGCTTTGCATCATGCCAGTGGAGGCTTTGCCTTGGAGCTGATTCTCCACTGCACTTCTCCCACTGATATTTTTTCTCAGCCATCCCACTGGGTTAGGACAATTATTTTTAGGGAAATACAAGTCCTTTGGGGCATCTGAGAGAAGGCCAAACTTTCCAACATGCTCAGGTCCCACTGTGTCCACATTATACTCATTCTGTTTGTAGCCTTAGCCTGGAGTAAACTCTGTTTAACAAGTCTCTTGTGCATTGAGTCCCAGAAGTCCTCTTCTCTGTCTGTGAGGAACAAAAAGGTGTATTCAGACCTCATTGTGGTTTGGTTAGATATTTTGGTTCAAAGTTAGTGTAAGCAGTTTCTTTTCCTTTCAGGTAGCACCTCCAAAGTTGTTCTGTGCTGTGGTTGACAAAGCAGTACCAGTTAGGGTTGGTCTGCAGGTTATTTCCAACATAATGTTCCTTACTGTGCTCACTACTCAAACATCATTCCAGTTTGACCTGAGCTTGCCTGTGCTGGTGGAGGGGGATGCTGTATTCTCCAGCATGGTCTGAATAAGTCCTCTGGGACCCTGGCATCTTACTCTGTTTGTGAAATGGAGTCTGCCTAATGAAATCTGTGCTGTACTGTCCTTCACTTGTTATTAATAAGCTGTCTGACTCAGTGCTTGTAACTTTGAGTCTTTACTATGACAACAGATAAAGTGACATGCTTAAAAAGAAAGAGCTTGTGTAAGAGGAGGAGGGATTTGAAAACCTTTTGGCTGGGGTGTTGGTTGATTTGTCCAAACAACTGTTTTGTACCAGAAAGTTGAAGGAAAATGTTACCTTCTGGCCCATGCCTCCTAAAGGGCTGATGGTGCACAGATACCTCAGCTGAAAGCTGAAGCCAATGCAAGTGCCAGTGCTGAAATCACATCTGAAAGCTCTGGAGTAGCTGAATACAGGTTTCATCACAAACCTACAGCTCCAGGAGTCTCCATCTTGTTATGATTTACATACCAGGGAAGTACTTATAAACTTGGAGAGGGAATCATATTCATAGGAATGGGGTCATGTTTGTTATTTGAAGCCATCTAAAGTATGCTGTAATTAATTTGCTTTATTGTTCTCTTATTTGTTTGTCTTTTGGGGTTTTTTTTTCCTCTTCCCCTAAAGAAAAAACAACACTTGCACTGCTGTGTATAGAAAAGAGCATGTCCTGTCCCCTGAAGGCACAAGTACAGCCAGGATTATATCTGTGCTAACACTAGAGCCATGGTCCCACAAGATGTGCTCAGTTGGGAAGCCACCCTGTAGTTGCACAAGGGGTTTTTTTTCCCCATCTTAAGGATTAGCAAAGTGTGCCCAAGCCTAAAAGAACTATTTTACTGTAGTTCTGAAAACTTTGCAACCTTCTGTGTGCTCCAGCAAGGAAATGAGCTCAATCTCCTCTTTGCTTTGGGATTGACTAGATACAATCCCAGTGCACTCAGTGTAGGACCTAGATAGAGCAGAGAACCAAAAACTTGAGGTATTGTACACTCTTGTGCAGTTACTCTCTGCTCCCTGGCCACTAGAGAACCATGTGAAGCAGGGTACAACCAGAGCTCCTCTCCTGTTTTGTGTCTAATCACAAACCTTTCATGGAAGGGGTAGAAATCTCTCCATAATTCAGTACAGATAGAAATTGCTTCAGGACAACTGAAGTAAAACTCTAAGCTTGCTGCTCCTAACTTGTTTTATTCCCTTTAAGCAAATGCCCCACAGAGAAAGCAGCTGGCCCAGCTTCCAAAGAAGCTGCCAATGTTCCCTTTAACATCCCCAAGGGAAGCAGTATGGATGGTGAAGAACATCAAAGCCAACTTTGGGTTGATGGCAAAAGGCCTGTCATCTTCAGTTGCTCACGAATTGGCCCTAAATTGGTCCCAGCTGAAGAAGAGATTTGAATTGTAGGTATACAGGGAAAGCAATTGGCTGAATCTTGGCTGTGGCATTCACTAGTGCTGGCAGAGCTGCTGCCAATGTGTGCAGCTCTGCAGTGTGCTTTCAGAAATGGGCTGCAAGGGGTAGGTTGGTCTTGGGAAGCTCAGATGTTTGCAGTGATACTGGGCAGAGAGGGGCAGAGAGACAAACTTCTGATCCCCCACCATGTGTTGGTAGACTGGGGAGGCTCTGGCTCAGGACTCCTCAGTCTTTCCCTCATCCTCTATGTATCAGTGCTGGGACCCTGCTCTGCTCTACACTTTGCTGCAGAGTGGGTGTAGCTCACATGACAACTCGTGTCTCAAGATGTGCCATAGTTTTCTGTGCTCAGGCCAGAGATTGTACTCTTTACACTGTCCACTCTGGCAGTTCCTAATCTGCTTTTGCTAAGAGAAAGGCCTCATAACTCTTGAGGAACAAAAAGCATCTTGTGCCTAAGGATCTTTGCCACCCAACCCAGTGTATTTAGATGGAGAAGGACAAAGCATTCCCATTCCCAATGGCTCTTGAAGCCAAAGTCAGGCAGAAAATTAGCTGCAGCAGCTATATTCTGGTACTCTTCAGAAGTTTCTCTCCTGCTTCAGAATTCAGGATTGGGATGGAGTGAAAAATGGGAGATAGATGAGAAGAGGAAAGGATAGTTCTGTCTAAATCCCCCAGTATAATTTTTATACTTCTCTGTGGCTTTAAGTACTTAGTTAAAGCAAAAAGCTTTTATACCAGAGGCTATAGTGTAAGAGATAAAAGATGGTCCAAAGCATAAAATAAGAGGATGGATAAATAGAGAATCAAAAGGAAAATAAATGAGGAACTGTTGTGGTTAAGTGCTAGGAGCTTTGGAAAATAATGCTCAAATTAGAAGCATGTGCTCTAGAAAGTTACAACATAGGTATTGCAAAAAATGCATTCTTCCCAGAGGATGGGGATGAATTAGGATTCAAAATTATGAAATGAGCCGTGGTAGAGATCTCACACAGGAAAACAAAGTGTAGATGTGGAGCAAATGTAGCTTAGGTAGGTGTTGGGCATAGGACGTGAGAGAAGAGCACCTGTGGGACCTCGTTGGGTAACGTGGGATTCACATGAAATAGGGAAGAACTGGAAGAGGGAAAGCCTCAACTTCAGGACTCAAGGGGGCAATTTCTTAGCTAATTAGCTTTGCACAGGTTAAGAGACATTCCCAGTTCCCTTTAGCTGAAAAGATGGGAGTGGGCACTTTCTACAATAGTGAAGTTGAAGTGGCTGTGAGTGCTGTTGTGTTTATTCCCTTGCTCTAGTGTTTTCAGCAAACTTTCTGCATGTGGATAGAGGAGGCACATTAATGGGGTAAGAGAGAGAGGTGTTTATGGATGCAGAGGTAGGAAGGGGAGCCTCTTCATTCTTGTCAAAGAAACAGCCAAAATAGTTACATCTAGATCTGGAACAAAATTCTGTGTTAAAATTTGCAGTAAGCTGCAGCAATTTCCTAGTTGGAGAATTAAGGAAGGAGAAGAGAACCCAGAGCTGCAGCCTGGAGATCAAAAACATCCATTACAAAGCTCTGTATGTGGCTGTCTCATCCCTGTCCCTATATGCAGAGTAGATGCTAAAACCTGTTTCTGTGTCTCTGTCCAGCACTCTCACAGCACAGATATTCTTGCTGTGCCTTAACAACCAGGCTTCTGTCTTTTTTGTGTGGTTAACTGATCTGACCCTGCACTCCAAAGCCTTCAGCAACTCGTTCAAAGCCCTTCTTATGACAGAGTTCTGTACACAGGCTCATCAGACTTGGCCACACAGACTCAGCATTGTGGCTGACAGCTGCCACTCTGCTCTTGGTATTAGAAATCACTTCAGTTTTTCCAGCTTCATCTCTGAGAGCAGATGTAGCTTGTGAGTGACTGTCAGATCTTTGAGTCCCAGAGGAAGAAGAGTGTTGGGAAATTGCTCATGGTTCCAGGACCATGATGGCTTGTTGCTAACACTGACTTCTGGATTCATCCCATCAAGTCCAAGCTCCATACTGCATATAGGTCTTTCTAATTTCATCCTTGTGGAATTCCTAGAAGCCAGACAAAGTTGACTTTCACACAAGAATCTCCACTGTTTACACACCAAAGTACTTGGTTCAGTCAACAAAACATGTTTTTTATTAGATTTCTTGTGGAAAAAAAGAGATATCTTAAATTAAGGGGGAAAAAAAGTTTGGGTTGGGTTTTTTTTTGGTGAAATCTGGGGCTGGAATGTTGGTGAGTAAAGGTTGCTAATGCAAGAACAAAGCTTTTCAAAGGTGCCCCAGAGCATCCTTAGCTGAGAATCACAGAGTAATTCAGGCAGGAAGGGATCTGTACAGGTCTCTAGTCCCACAACGAAGGACAAGCTGCAAAGTCAGTCCAGCTGAAGTCCAAGCTTTGACTTTCCCTTGGGTTTGGATGTGACTGGTGTGAGAGCCACAAAAACATCACTTTTCTGACATCACAACTCAGGCAACTAAAGACCAATTACCTGTGTATGTCTAATTGCTGGGGTCACAGTCAACTCTGCTCTTTAATTTTCCACCAAGTTGTTATTTCTGTCTCTTTCCTCTTTCCCTTTTCTCCTTTAGCAATGCCATTTGCATTCTTAGGAGAATACCAAGGTTAAACTAAAAATAATCCTGTCCATCAGTTTTAGATTAAGACTAGAGCAGGCACAGATTTACTGTAAATGTGTATGTAATGATTGCTGCTTACACTGCCAGGAAATTACTGCAGGCAGACAGTTGAGGAATCAGATTAATGGTTTTTAACACAATCTGAAGTTAGTTTTGATGGCCAAGTGGTAAGTGCTATTAATATCTGTGTGAACCCACCTTCTCTCTTGTGAAAGCAAGATGCAGAGAAACGGTTTCCATCCCTGAAACTTGTGCCATTCTCTCAGAAGTAGTCTGGAGAAAAACAACAGCACACCCCTGAATCCCAATACCCTTGAAATCCATGAGCTAACTCTTATTAGAATCATAGAAGTAGGGTTGAAGGGTCCTGTAGAGATCATCTAGTCCAAACCCCTTTGTGTTCACAACAGTTTTATCTCTGGTTGTAAGTGTGAGCTCCCTGCTGCAGGTCTTGCTTTTTCCTAGTTGGATGCACAGATTTGGTGGTTTGGAGGTTCAGTTCACCAGGGTTTTATCTCTGGTTGTGTGAGCTCCCTACTGCAGGCCTTGCTTTTTTCCTAGTTGAAAGCACAGATTTGGTGGTTTGGAGGTTCAGTTCACCAGGGTTTTATCTCTGGTTGTAAGTGTGAGCTCCCTGCTGCAGGTCTTGCTCTTTCCCAGTTGGATGCACAGACTTGGTGGTTTGGAGGTTCAGTTTATGTGTTTGCAGGGCCTGGATACAAGAGACCATGTAAGTGTTTATCCTCCCTCTTCCAAAATGCAGAGATTTAAAGGAAGGTGTCACAATCTGTAGTCCCACATTGTTATTAGAACCAGCTCTAATTATGAAATCAGACTCTGGTTCAAAGGGCCTACAGGCCCGGAAGGCCCGAGCCTGTGGAAACTGAGACCTTGCTGTATTATCCTTTCAAAAGATCTCAACATCCCAAGCACGAGATTATTTTTGATCCTTGTGGCTGAGAGAAAATCTGTAGCTCGCTTCCAGTGTCATTTGGAAGGACTGAGCTCGCTGGTGAAGCCACATAGTTGTCTTGTCTCCCTGTTCCTCCATCGTGCTCTGCTCCAACTCATTCTGCTGTAGCAGCATGGAGTGAAAAGGATCTGTGTGGGTTCTTGATACTCTACTGAGATGTATTTTAGGCAGTCTGTCTGCATGTCCCAACCATTTAACACCATGTTAACACTCAAAAACACCAGTCCAATGCATTAGCTGGAATTGAGCACTATTCCCTTGACACCCTGTGTATGTTCCACGCTCCACACAGACACAATATTAATTTCCCTAAGACTAGCAGTACACCCAGGGGATAAAACCAGCCTCTGAACAGATGTTGACTCTTCAGGCTTGAATGGGATAGAGCATTATTGATTCTTACTGTGTTTTGCCTGAATATCTTAAATTAAAAGCACCTCACGTGGCCCAAGATTCAGAAGCCCTGCTTGCTCCAAGCAATGGCTCAAGGCTTTCATTTATGGGCAGCAACAACTGATCTTGGGCTGGTGTGTGAGGGTCCTTCCTTTCATCTCTCTGTCCATTAGCATTCCCACTTCACTGCACAGATGCCTCAGCTCCCTGCAGAGCTGCAACCAAACAGCCACAGTTTGCTGCTTGGCACAGTCAGCACGAGCTCAGTGCTCCTTCTCCCACCTTTTTTTTTCCTCCTTACTTATAAATAGCTGAGCAACTGAGCTGTAGTGGAAGCACATCTGCTAACCTGCCTTCAGCTCCAGTAGCTGTAGCTGTCCCTGTTCATTAATTGGAGCTATATGCAGGAAGCACCACGATTTGACCTGATCGCTGCTTCTGTGGCTCTCCATGCACGTGCTGGCTGTCAGCCTTTTTCTTCTCCATCATTAATGGATTCCTCATTGTTTAACAGCTGTGACTCAGACACATCAGGTGTATTTGGGCTCAAGCTATATAATGTTGCTGAGAGTACAAATGTTGCTGGAACTGTTGGTAGAGAGGAGTAAGTCAGCACATGTCTGAGAGAAGCCACTGTTCTCAATCCCAATCGTGGGCTCTACTCACTGTAATTTATCACAAACCTTCAAGAGGGGCAGTAAAACTTATTCAACATCTATTAACGTGGCTGTAAAACTCCCCTCTCATTTGCAATGGCTTTGGCTAATAACAGTGGGTATTTCACAGAGAGACGTGCAGTTGGAACAAAGACAGTCTGTGAGATGTTCTCTCACTGTCTTGTTTATTTTAAATCTCCTGCAGCCTTGGCTTTCCTCACTGTAGGTGGTAGAATATTTTTACACACACTTGCAAAATGTCTGACTATTGAGGGGTTTTTTTCCATGTGTAAATTTGTGAATCAATTTCTTAATAACAAATACACCACAGACTGAAAAATCCCTGTGCTAAACTCCTCTCTAGAACTGCCTGACCTTTGGAGACCAACAGGTCCTCCTTCCTTGTGTAATCAGTCCTGGGATGGCTGGCTTTATGTCCTCCATCTGGTTTGACTGATGGGTGACACTTGTGAAGCTCAGGCAGTGATTTATGATCACAGTAGGACCTAAACCACACAGCTGAACTCCAGTGTTCAGTGCTATTCTTAAATGTACGTGTTTCTTATTGAAGAAGCCCAATCTTGAGGAACTTCACTGTGCACTTAACAGGCCCCAGTTTCCAGGGAGTTGTCAGAGCTGAGCTTTACACTGGGAGCTTACTGTGTCACTCAAACAAAGACATTGTCATACAGTTAGGGACAAAAGCCTCTTCTATGGCAGTCACAGTTAACTTGAAACCTGGCTAGAGTCTTGCTCAGAGCCAGTTTCCCAAGTCAGAGCCTTTTATAGGAAGATATTCAGCTTCTCCTGGAAGGCTTTGCAGTCTGAGTTCATATATTTAAAGACAGGCTTTGCTCTGCTTCCTAAGAGCTGGATTATTCTTGCTGCTTTTACTCCATCACCTCAGATCAAATGAGAGACCATTGAAGATTTCACTAAAGGCATGGTTTGAGAAGCCCTGAGCCAGAAAACGTGGCTGAGAACCTAAGAGAGTCCTGAATGCAGTAAAGAAGGGTAGTGTGAGGTTTCCTATACAGCCATAGGACAAGAAATCCTTCTGAGGACCAGCCAAACATCAGATCCCACATTTTCCAGCAGGCTTGGGAGACTGTTTTCATTCAAAAATTGTTTCTATTTGAATGTATTTTATCCTCTGCCCACTAGGATTTGATTGTGTTTGCTACCAGAAGGAAAAGGTGCACTTAGAAGTGTGTGCTGGTTTCAGAGGCTCAAGTAGTTTTAACCACAGGCTTTCCCACTTTGTATTTTTGGGTGGATTACATATCTGCAAACCTTCATTTGTGTGTGTTGCTTGATTCTCTGATTGCCCCCTGATTGCATTCCCTGTTGTGGAGATGCTCCTGTGCTGCAAGCCCTTAGGATCTCCCCCAGTCACAGCCTGTAACACAGCTATTATTTGCTATTTTGAGTTGCAGAAGTACAACAGTTCCTGTGGTACCTTTGTGAGCCTCTGCAGGCTCAGTGCTTGCAGTGTGTATTTGTCATCTAGATCTTGGTAACACTGAATATTGACTTTCTACTTACCCAGGGCTTACAGAGCTAAAGGAATGTTAGCAATAGATCAACTACTTTTAAAGACTTAATAAGGCTACTGGCAATACTTCCAGCATTGTGTTTGTGATCATTAACAACATCTTGGAGGGATGTGTTCTTAAATTGTGATGTATGTTGCTACCTTTAATGGGCTCATCCTCAGTTATTAACCTTTTGCAAACCACTTATCCAGGCAACTGTGACACAAAATACTTGCAGTCCAAATTACCTTCTGTAACATGTCCTAAGACAAGCTGAAACCTTCTGCTCTGTCAAACAGGGCTTTGAAAGAATTCCTCACTTCCTTTGGCTTTGAGGAAGGGAAGCTGTAAATTTGATTTTTGTTCAGCCCTGGAGTTTTTCAAACATTTATTCAAGGTTGGAAAACAGAAGTTTTGGTGTAAGAGGCATTGTGATTGCTTTTACATCCACTTGCATGTGTGTGTGCTTCTTCCTGGTGAGTCTGGGGTGAGGAGCAGAGAAGATGCATCATAAAACTTATGTTTTCAAAGCTCTTCTCCTAGAACATGAGTACAAAAAGCTGACCTTGGAAGCGAAAAAAATCCCCCCCCCAAAATTATCTGCCAAGGAAAACTCTTTCCATTCATTCAGGATTCAACATATGCTTTTGCATTTACTGGCCCCAACAGCTGACTTTATCTGTTAGCTAATTACCTAGTGACATTTAATTGAAACCTAAAAAGAGCCCAAGGGGCTAAAAATAATCACAAACCAAAAATGAACACAGCATGTGTTTGAAATGAACACTGAGCAGCAGAGTGATTCCTGATGGCCACTGTTAATGTAACAACGTGGGGTTGAAATCTCATGAGGTGGCAAATATCTCCCCACCTTTCTGTCCTTGCTCAGTCCCTTGGACTCAGTCAGAGCAGCAGAATGGATGCTCTGTAGCTCTGAAAGGAAACAAAGTGAGCTGGACCATCAGCTCTGAAAGTCTGTGTGTAGCAGGCATATAAGGGCTGTGTGTCACCCTCTATGTATGGAGTTTGATGTGGGGTTAGTTGTTTGTGATTTCTCTGTTGGCCTTCAGCAAAGATAGTAACTGCACCTTTAAGGCTCAGTCTGCTCTAATGGCAGTTAGTGAATTTCCATAACTAGCTTTGGTTTTAATCCCTGTTTCATTTCTGAACCTGGTCTGAGTCTGAAACCTCAAGTTCTCTCTGATCCTTTCCTATTACCTCCTAATAAGAGAATAAGATTAACAAGGATTACTGCATGGTGTTGGTTAGATTCCCTAGTCTTCCTTGAATGCATTATCAAGAGGAGAAGTTGTTGTCTGCATGAACATCTCAGCCTGTTGGCTGCTTAAACATGAAGCTTGGAAAAGCTCCATTTTGAATCAGAACCTCTAAAGGCAGCTTATTTCTGGCTGTCCCTGCATTCCCAAGCAGAACATCCTCTTCTATGTCCTCCAACACCTCATCACAGGTTTGAGTTCAAGTCACAAAGAATTTCATCTTGACCACTTCTAAATAGCTGCCAGATCCCTTTACACTACAGACCCAGGAGTTGTTCAGCTAAAGTACTGGAGGTATAAGGAGCTCTCAGAATCATGCCAAGCCTCTTTCATGTTACTGTCTCTGGATACAGGATAGGAAAATTGCCCTTTCTAGAGCCTTCATATGCTTCAGCATGTTCCAAACTACAGTTAGTGTAATGGAGCACTGGGCATGTGTCTCCCAAAGCAGATCAGGCAGTTCTAGGTCATTTTAACCTCTGCTCTCTGTTAATTGTTGTTTGTGGATCAGGTTCTCATTTGCCCATTTCTCTGTGGGTTGTGAGGATGGCTGGGATCTCCAGCCCCTTTCAGTCTGAGTCTGTCTCTATTCAACAAGCCAGATGGTTTTTTTACCATAGGCATTTCAGAAAAGCCTAAAACAAATAAATCCACGGTCCTATCCCTTCACCTCTCTTGGGATTAAATATTCCCAGAGTGTTATTAAGGCTAGTGCTTGTTTTCTTCTCTTAACCAGCAGCCACAGTGAACAGCAAATTCACACAGATACCCTCGCAGGCTTGTACATGCCAGTGCTTGAGAACCACAGTCCCAGCACAGCCTTGGAGACCGCATCCTCTCTCCCCCACTGAGACCCTGCCCCACTGTGCATCTCACAGTTGATGTAAGTGGCCAGAGAGTCAGCACGAAAACCACTGTTCTGGAAGCCCTCAGCCAGGCTGGATGTGCAGCACACAAAGTAAACAAGACCTTCTCTCCCTCCTCTGCATCCCCTTCCCACCAGCCATAACCGGACACTTACACACGACATGATTTGTAGCTACATCAGTGGAACTTTAAAACAAGCATTTCCCTGGCAGATTCATTTGAAATACCAAGTGGTTTTATAATGGGAAAAACGAACCAAGAGGTCTTACATTTCTTTTCTGTTGTTGTTTACAATCACGGCCGACAGAAACGTCATCTTGTAATACTTCGCCCACTTATCTTGCCACACCATTATTCATACCAGAAGTGGGGATGGGAGGAAAAGAGGCTTCTGTAATTGTTGTTTTGTAACCTTTCCCTATTTTTAAAGGGAATATAGTCCAGAATCAAATGGGATGGGTTTAACTCAGCCCAAAGTCACCTTGTCGCCAACAGAACCTTTGTTAAAGCTCGCAGGTTCTGTCTGTGCAGTTGAAACAGCCCTGGAGCTGCTCTCAGTTATTCTCCCAGGGAGTTAATGGTGCAGAGCTCAGCCAGGCTTGCAGTGTTTTGCTGCCCTCTCCAGCCAAGCTGACTGTGCTGACAAGAGACCATCTTTCCATCTCCCATCTTTTTCCCCAGTGGTGAGTTATTTTGCACTATCAGCCCAGTCCAAGATCATCCTGTACCTGACTGGTTTAGTTTTAGGGACAGGGGAAGGAAATTTGGACAGTCCTTTGAAATGATGAGGTTAGAGAGTCACAGAAATGAAGCAGGAGGTTAAGGCAACTGTTGTGGTCCATGTTGGTGAGCGTAGCCACGTGCCCAGAGTTATCTGCTCATACAAAGCAGGGGAATGTTTGCTGTTATGAACTAACAACACTCCCCAGGGCTCACCTTTAGGCTTGAAAAGGTATGATTCATCCATACATTGCTTTGCTGGTTGCCATTCAGCCCAAATTCTGGCCTTGTTTTCCAAGGATTCCCTGCACCAACCAGTCACTGAGCACATAAGGACTGTTGGTACCCATTTCTGAGCTACACCATATGATAGAAACCCAAAGGGAGGTAAGATGCCTTCCACCACAAACTTACAATATGATTAGTGCCAGGGGAAGAAAAGAGCTTAAATGCACACTTAACCACAAAAATAGGTTGAGATTTCCCAAACAAATTTAAGAAGAGCCAAAGAGCATAAATCAGTTGCTGGAAAGTTTAGCCAAGTTAATTGTGAAGTGCTTTGAAGTCAGTGCACATAAACAAACATATATACAGAATTTTTCACCACCATGTTATTTAGGAATTTGCATGTGACCAAGCTATTAAAATTCACCCAACTGAAACACATTTCTTCCTGCTTTATTATTAGTCTTTATAAGCATCTCCTGAAGTTCCCAGGCAAAAATGGAACTTCTGTTGAAGAAGGCAGCGTGTAACCAGGTAGAGGGAGCACACTGGTTAGTGATAGGTACAACATGGGAAAGGGACAAGGACAGTGAAATGAAATCACACAGTTAATCAGATGCAGACTCATTAATACAGCTCGTTGCCATGACTGGCTTTCCAGTGAGAAATTCTTCTGGTGGCTGCATTTACAGACACAGGCCTGTTGGTTACCATTCACCTAAAGTCTACCATCTTGCAGAGACAGCTGTCCTTGAGAGTTCAAGGAGAATTAGTCTGGATGCTTTGATATCTCCCCCTGAGGGAAAGGGGTGGGACTGTTCCCAGAACTTTCAGGCAGTTTGTTTTGCCTCTAAAAGCTGAATAATCTCTTCTTTCACTGTGCTTTGAGGGTCATCTCTCTGGGATTTGTTGCTTTCTTCGTGCCAGCTTGCATCTCTGCAGCTCTTGTGAGCATCCAGTCTCCCACACAAGTTGCTAATTAGTGTTCCTTGCTCCAGGCAACTCTGTGGTTCTGCAGCTCTTATACACCTGGTAATTATCAGCAGCAGCATCCGGCTATCTGCAGTGGGTTTTAATGTCTTGTGGATAAATCTGTTCTTAAATTACACCAACCATCCACCCTAGAATAAGAAATAAGAGCAGTGCATTATGTGTACTCTGTGTGAAGGATGAAGCGTGATGTCTCCAGTGATACAGAACAGCCACGGGTCTGTCGTGCTGCTGCACCAGACAAACGTGGTCAGAGGATCATTATTGGACAAGCAAAAAGGCAGAAGAAGGTAATTAAGGGAATCTGGAACAAATTCTCCCTGTAGGAGCTGATGATATGATGGTGACTTTTGCCAGCAGAAAAGCAGGTCCACTGAAGCTCATCTCAGATTTTGGGGTTATTGAGTTAAAAGCTGCTGAAGGTGTATTTTCACCTCCAGCTGATAAGGAGATGGAGGCTCTGACTAATTATCCTGACTGAAGAGCTTGTTTGGAATAAACAGATAAGCTTTTCATAAATGTGGAGTTGTATGTGATATGACTGACATATTGCATTTGGCTGGCTTCAGCTGAGTTGTTAAAGGATGCTTCAGCTGCTTAGCCAGGGACAAAGCACACAGGGGTAAAAAGTAGGTCTCCCTTCTTGATCCCACCAAGGCTAATGGGGAGCTTACCCCATGTTTCAGCATCAAACATGTTAGGACAAAGATGCTCAGTTCTGATTCCAACAAAGATGCTCAGTTCTGATCCCACCTGGATCTATGGTAGTGTGATCCTGGTGAATCCATCCCATTTCTGATTAGGATAAACAAGATCAAAGAGCAATTCCTAGCAGAGAAATCCAGAAAGAGCTTTAGGACCTGAAACCCTTCTTTCTCCCACAGATTTCAGCTGTATGCTTCAGGGTATGGTGGGATAGAAAGAACCAGTAGATTGGCCTCTTCCATTTCTAACAAATCCTTTCAGGCCAAGAGCACTTTCAGCTTACAAGAAAATCAGCTCACATGCACGCACAGCCAGGGCTGCAAAAGGCTGGCAGTGGCTGCCCTTCATCATCAAAAGCATCTTCTTTCTGCCAGAACCTTTATTCTTCCATTCAGAATGGATGGGTCAATCTTTGCTCATATCATTCAAAAGATTTTTTTGCCTTGGAAAACCATTTGAATGCATTTGAATTTCAAACTAGGAAAGCTAGATGAGTCCCTGCCTCGTGCTTCCAAGGAGCCTGGGTCTGCAGCAGCTTATTGAAGGGTTTCAAGCAGTGGCATAAGGCAGCTGATCTACAGCAATAGCTGTGGGGAGATGCAGTGTCACAGGTTTTCAAGGATTAGCTTCTGCTCTGATCAGAGAGGGAGAAACATTGTGGTGTAGAAAGAAAGGGCAACCCTCAGCAAATGACCTCTAACTGATAGGTCACAGCTTTTTCCATTCCTTCATGATTTCAACCCTTACTTTCTTTCCTGAGGCAAAAATAGCAGCTCATCAATTGATCTCTTGAAAGGCAAAAGGGGGAAAAAGCACGAGGACTGAAAATAACCATGGATCAGGGCACTCAAAACACTATGTGAAGAGGCACATAGAAGTGAGGCATGGAGAGGAATCTGGTTAGTCCTGCAAAGATTCTTCCACTTGCAATGAAAAGCACTGACTGGGTGAGTCAGGGTTCCACCTGAGCCCCAGCTAACTGTGAAGCTGTCAGGTGTGTTTGTTGCTGCTCTCAAAAACAGGGTCCTCTTGTGTTACGTGGGAAATAAAACCACAGCTCTCACCAATGGTCTGGATGTTGGTGTCATAACCAATGCTCTGCAGACCTGTTTAGACTTTTATTAGGGCTCCTGTGTTTTTCCACCAGTGGAGATGGGATTAGCTTTTCAACCCTTCAGCTTTTAACAGCCACAACACTTGTGTTCTATCAGGGAAATACCCTTCTGTTTCCATTCAAGGGTATTGTTTGCAAACAGAGCCAGTCTTTGTCTTGCTTTGCGTTGTGGATTTAAACAACTTCACCAGACTAATTAGGAACTGTTTCTGATTTTCCTCTCTGCCAGGAATCACAACCATCCCTGTGAACATTCAGCCCAAAGAACGTCAGAGGGATCCCACATCAGGAACTGAAACCCCAGGACAAGACACGTCATGCACAGGCTGAAAGGTAATGCTAAGTCATAGTTTGAACAGACGGCAACAAATGGCTCTTGCAATGCACAGATTTCATCAGTTCTACAAAACTGGGGGTGGTTGATGCTTCTGTCACTCCTACTAAACTAGATGATAGCAGGCTAAGTGCTGGGAAGCTGCAGCTACTCCTTCTAACTGTTTTACAACTTTCTTGTCTGTCGTCGTCACCCAGGGAATGAAACACCTCAGTTGAACTTGCCACCTCCCAGAATCATCCCCCAGACTGGAAAAAGGAACTGAAATAACCACTGTCAGCAGAATGTTTTCAGGAAAAGAAACACTTTAGCCTTCTTTCCAAAGACTTCCAAGTTGTATCCCACTGATGTCTTGCTTGGAAGGGACAGCTTCATTTTAATAGCGTCGTTGGTTCTTTCTTTTCTGCCCCCGTGTTCTTAATGGTAAAGGATAAGCAGGTAGATCTGATGCCTGGGTGAGCAAATCCTCAAGGAACTTCTCCAATTCAGAGGGATGGGTTAATTTTCTCTCCAGTGCTACTTCATGCATCATATGACAAGACACATCTGTTCAGTGACTAATATAAAGGGACTATCCCATGCGTGTAAGAGGCACAAGCCTGCCTCACACTCAACCTTTCTGCATTCTTTTCTAGGGCTGGTTATGCAATAAATAAATGGAGACAAATTCATCCCAGGGAAGAAGTTTTAGTCAGCTTTGAAAGCAGCAATTTGGCTTGGAAAAAAATATCCCAACATCAAAATAATAATGAGTGCATGTTACTGCTGACAGTCCTGGAGACAAGAATTCTCCATGCATCCAGAGCCAACTTCTCAAGTCCTCTCTCCTTCATATCTTAGCTCTTACATATGGAAAACCCTCAGCAGCATGGGTGGAGGGAAGGAGCTGTAAGACTAAATGCCTCAAAATTTGCAACAGGCATGCCAAGCCTTGAAAAGCAGGGCTGAGGACATTGATGGCACCCTTCGCTGTTTGCTCCAGTGCTGAGCCCAAGGGATCGCATGGGGAAAGAGGAGGCTCGAGACAAGGGGCACACTGATGTCTTCATGCTGGCTAAAGTGCCAATAAAACCCCAGCCATCTGCCTTTTCAATCCACCCATGGGTTCTGTAGGACCTCTGAGCAGCCAGCTGAAGCGAATGGCATTTGGTCTGTGCCATCTGGAGCTGACAGTTTAATGATGTAGGACTCAGGGAGCAGTTTATAAACTCAATCTAGCCAGTAGCCCCAGCAGCCCTTGGAGCTTTGCAAGACTTTGAAACCATTTTGCAAGAAAGAGGGAAATAAGAACGTATTGAAAAGGAATATTTCATCAACTGAAGGCTGGGGAATAAATCAGAGAGAAGCATGAACTGAAATAATGTATCTGCTAGGTCTGGCTGCACTTTGGGATTTGTTTCCCTTGCTTTTTCTTTTCCTCTATTCACAAATTGTTCATGTGCAAATTGTGGTCTGCAGCTCCCAATGGTGTATAACTTGCCTCATGCTGTTAGAGTTTATGAAGCAGTGTCACTTACTTCCACTGGTTGAAATGTTGGCCTTATGTGTGTTTTTATGACCTTTTCCATTATTCCTGCTTGTTTGATGATGACAATATATCCCTTCCTTTATGTAAGGGACCTACTATGTCTTTTGTTCTCCTTTTTGACACATTAAACTGTAGAAGCAATTGCTGGCATAGCACATCTCTTGGGATAAGGGAGGGGAATACTCCAGGGAGAGAGAAGAGTCAGAGAATCACAGAATCATACAGCCAGGGAGTTGTTGAAGTTGGAAAAGATCTTTAAGTTCATCAAGTCCTGCTGTTAACTAAATGTAAGGACACTAAACCATGCCTCTGTCATCATTATCACATCACCAACAGGCTTAACTCAGAGCTGGGTAATCTGCACGTGACTCTCCATCCATTGCTATGGAGTTTATCTCCACCATCTCATCCTCTGTAACACTTGGTGGCACGAGCCATCTGGGAGCTTGGTGAGCACTAGGGCAGTTATTGCTGGTGATGGTGGCAGAACTAGAAGACAATCATTTGTTCCCAGGAGACTTTTTGAGCTGAAGCTCTTTCCTCTTGCAAAAAAAAAAACTGAGCAAAGAATAGTTTGCTCAAGTAATTTTGGGAGTTCTGTGTTGTCTCTTTCTATAGGTCAGGTTTCATGTTCTAATCTGGGGGTTATTTACCACCCAGCCCACCCCCTCAGTGGGGCTTTTGCATATGATGATGTTTTAAGGCACTTTGTTGTAACTAACAGCCTGCTTTTCTGGCCTTGTTTGGAACAGGGATATTGTCCCTGGCTGAAGACTTTTGATGTTTAACAAACTCTTTCTAACAGTCTACAAACAGCTCTGATGATTATCAACCAGCAGCTGTAGATTAAGCAGCTCTGCCATCAGCCTTTGAACCTGTAGCTCACTTTGTGCCCATCAGCACTATGGATTTCTCCTGCTCAGACGCTCCTTTGGGGCACACAGGCAGCCTTTAGCACGTCAGTGGAAAGATGAGGGTCATATTGTGAATGGCAAGGTTCCAGTTCCTCATCACCAAAGCCGTGGGATGATTGCCTTTTGTTTAAATGTCAGAGGATCAGGGATGTCTGAGACAAGGAACAGCCTTTTAGATCATCAAATCCCCATCCCAGCGTGGAGGTCATAGAAAACGAAGGCAAGAGCAACACTGTGTGAGTGTCAGTGTTATCCTGTTGTTGTGAATTGGCAGTTCTGACTGACATCCCAACCAAGCCCAACCCATGGCATGAGGTAGTCACTGAAGAACTGTGCTGCACACATATGGCTGTACCTTATATTTCACGGTGAAAGGATTATGAGCTATGTCAGGAATCAACATGAAGAAACTTTGGAGGCCAAGCTAACCATAATTCTTTAAAGTATAGGCAATGAACCATAACCTGAATGCAAAATATTTCCCAATAGCTGTCACAGTGCAACCAGCTGGGCTCACTTCACTGCTTAGCTCTTACACTGACAGTAGCTTTAAGATTGATGCTGCTACTCATGAAGGTGCAAACTCACACAAGCTCTACTGGCAGCAACACAACATCCACTTCTACCAGCTGAGAATCCAGTCAATGCTCCTTTAACAGTTACCCAGAATGACTGTTATCCCTCTTCCCTTCATCTCATTAGTCACAAACCAAGCATACATCTCTATCTTTATCTTCCTGGGTGTTGCTCAAGCACAGAGTGGCCAAAGAGTTGACTCTCTGGATCGTGAGGCTCAATTTGCTTCAAGCAAATGAAGACTTAGAGCAGCACTATGTGGCTGCAAACTTCTCCTGTCCCTGTGTCAGAGATGGTGAAAGGGAAGTATAAAGAGTTTAGTCTGCTGTTTGTGAATTCCCTGGCAGAGCAGGAAAGAGAAATTGCTCTTCCTGACACCTTAGCCACCCCACCAGATTTGCCTCCCTTTTTCCCCTACGCTTTTGTGCTCTCTTTTATTCTTAGGGGTGTTTTTTCTTCCATGGGTTAAATCTATTTGATTAGGCTCTATTTTTCTTCATTTTGTGTGTTTTTAAAAGCTGTGCTTTGGCAGGAGCTGTGATTTTTTGGTTAGTAATCCACTTATTCTGTGGTTTAGAAAAATATCTCAAATAACAACTTGGCCACGTTGTTGACTGTCATTGTTGGCGGCTCATGTGGCATGAGGAACATGCAAGGAAACACGTCTTTTCATGCTCAACCCCCCTTCCCAAACCCAAAAACCATCATCCACTTCCATGTGCACACATTTAGGGTTAGAAGAAGGCTGCAAATTTCCTATGAAAACACCCACAGGTGTGTCACCTTGAGAGAGATCTAACCACAAACATATGCTTCCCATTCTGCCTTTGCCTCTATTTCTGTACACGTAGGTGGATGGCTCCATCTTCACAGCCAAACATAAAAATACACCTTTGTAACTGGAGGTATGTGTGTTCCTATAAATATATTTGCCTCTTGTCTGCATTTTCATATGCTGCAGCTGCCACATGGTTTAAATATTGGTTAGATAAAAGCTCACTCTTTCTTTTAACTCATGAACTGATGGGAGCAATTCTTCATGATCTGTAGATTAGGCCAAGGATGAGGAAAAGGAGCTCAATGAATATATTTCATTGCAGTAAGAAGCTTATTTGCCTACCTTTGTTTGTGTTTGTGGTTACCAGAATAAAGCTCACACTGCACATGAAGGCTAAGCCCTTGAAGAGCAGATGTATCATATAGTTGGAGTAAGATTGTTGTATATATTTATGGTACATTCTATAGGTCCCAGTCAAGATCTTGGCTCCCTCACACTAAGCACTGCATAAACAATTTGTGAGAGCCTGACTCTTCTCCAAGGAGCTTAAATAGGCCAGGGAAACATTTTGACAGATGAAGAATTATTAGTTCCTTTCCACAAATAGAAAACCAGCCAGAGGATGAGGAAGTGGCTTGCCAAAAATCATGTGTAGCTCGGGTGACAACCTCGGTCCCCCAAGTCTCAACCCAATGCTTTCAAACAGGAGATCAGAGGAAATGGGTGCTTACACCTCTATAAATTAGGAGTTTGGAGTCTCAAATGGGTTGTTGGTCAAGTTAAGTTAAAGGCTGAAGGAGAGCAACAGAACTGGAGTGGGGACAGAATGTGAGGGCTGCAGGAGCAGTCAGGTTTTATTGGCTGGTTGGAAAATAAGGGATACCAAATATTATTAATGGCAGCATCATTGTTGAATGTTGCCTGAGTAAAAACCTCAGGACTCTAACCACACTCTCCTCACAGACCATTGCAAACTGTTCCACGGAAGGCATGTTGCCACCCAGCATTAGACCTGCTTCCCTTCCTCACTCCCTCCTTACCATCAAAGCTATCATTCATGTTCACATGCAACAGGGGAACCTCAGGCTTGAATTCATTAGGAATCACTCAGAGCCAAACCAGCCTGGACAACCAACCTTCTGTTTAGCTGTTTCAATGTAGGTTTTTTAAGAGGGAACCAGTATGGGCTTCCTACAAAGTGATTCATAGGTCATCTCCCCTAAGCTGGGGTGATTATCTCAATGGTTTCTTGCTTCTGCACCACCTTCACTTATGGACTGTCATTCGAAGACTAATAAATCTGTCTCCAGTTACCAGACTCTGTGGTGTATATCAGACAACTGGAGAGTCTAAATTGTCCCACCACTGTCTTGTTTAGAGGCTGTTTTGAATGATGATGCTCCATCATCACAGGCTTTAGTAATGATTTAGTTTTATTGCAATGATGCTAACAAGGCCCAGTACTGCAGCAGGACAGCACTAGGCAGACACACAGTAAACTGTCTGTGCCTGAACCCTGACTAAATTGCTGTAATACACAGCTAATGAACTCTCACAAATAAATAGAGGGCTGGAATGTTTATAGGACATTTCAGGTTGGGTTTGGACCTCAGCGTGGGTCTCCTCACAGATCCTCAGCAGAGGTGGCAAATTCCCCTTTTAGCAGAGCAAAGCTCTTTACATTCAGAAAGAAAACTTTCATATGGCCTTGAAGAAAAGCCTCACACCAGGTGAAGTTGGCTGAATTTGGTTCTTTCAAGTCTTCAGTATATGGAAGCCATCCTCTTGTAGACACAGTAAACAGTCAGACTGCACCAAGCTGTGAAGTGTTGGAAGTTCTATTAGTCCCTCTACCAGTAGCTGTTATCTTCAAAAAGATAACAAGAGGTCATTAAGCCATGTTTTTGCTTGAAAGTCTTTTCTTGTTCCTTCCAATGGAAAGCTGCTCAGAAGGTCAGAAAAGCAAGAGGGAAGTAAGAAATGCCTGTGATAAAAAACTCCTTATGATGCCCAGAAATGAATAGCCCCCTGCTGCAGCTCACAGGAATACTCATGCCAGCATGTTGGAATTAAATCCTGGACGATGGTCATGAAATACTCTACCAATACAAACTAAAACACATCCTTAAAAGCCTCAAGAGCAATATTTGGAAGGATAAGCAGCATCCCAGCTCCTCGTGGGTGCAATGTACCTGACTGATTTCAGTCTTCTCCTACATCCAATATTCCACCAACCATACCTGAGGAGAGCCCTTAAATAATCTTGCTGTAGTCCCATGTTAATAACTAAACTCAGGCTTGGAAGTGAAATGCCTGTGTTAGGGTCACAGTTGCCTTATGCTTCTCTGGCTGAGGGGAGTTTCTTACTCACTGGACATTTCTCTCCCTGACATTTCTCTCCTTATACTTTTGATGAACTCTTTCGAGTGTCTTAAAATGTGTCATCCTGAATTCATCCCTGAGAGAGTCTGAGGTGTAACACAGCATCTGGAGGACAGGCTGAGTGAAGGCAAGTTAGCTGTTGCACTGCAGAAAGGCGTCTCAGGTTCCGTCCAGGAGTTCAAACAAATATTGCAGTTGACGTAATTTATTGTAGAGGGATGTTGAGGAACAGAGGGGAGAAGTAACTGGAAGTGACTAAAGAGCCAGAGCCTAGAACTTCTGACATGGAGCTGAACAACCAAACCACTATAATAGCCTCTTTTTTTTCCATGTAAATAACATCTGATGATGCAGACAGTGGAATTTTACAGTGGGTTTGCAAGCAAACTAGAT
Source organism: Colius striatus (assembly GCF_028858725.1). Lineage (NCBI taxonomy): Eukaryota > Metazoa > Chordata > Aves > Coliiformes > Coliidae > Colius > Colius striatus. Next base: position 1,292,918 of record NC_084785.1, read on the forward strand.
TTTCAGGTTCAGTAACGTTGCAGATCAGTAGTTGCTGTTTGCAGTTCCCAGGTTAATTTTATGGAATATTTTGCCTCGTGCCAGACTCTGATTAATTCCAAATGATTTCTGCTTTCCCTTATTTTGTTCCCTTTTTTTACTTGTTACTGTCTTACAAAGGAACCAAACTCTCAATTTTCTTTAAGGCTGGTAATTATCTACATAAAGGGATGAGGAATCTCAAGCAGGTTTTTTTTCCTTGCTGCAACCCAATTACAGGCATTCAGGATCAGGCTAATCCACTTCCTTAAAAATACATTAAAAACTCATTGAAACAAAAGTAAATGAAAGACCATTGCTCAGCTAAGTAAGGAGGAACTTCAAGGTGCAGGTCTAGAGGACAAAAGCCCCTTGGTTTTTGCATGGCATTGTCAGACTATGGTTTCTAACAGATCTCAAGGAATGATGATGTTTTTTTCCAAAGCAAAGTGGGTTTTGGTACCATCAGCTTGTTGAACTCGATATTAGGCTGCTTACCAACTGCCTCAGGTGAAGTGCTGTTGTGGTTTTAGGGTGTGCTCTTCATTTTCACTCTTCCTAAGGATGCCTGGGATAAAAATCCACCTGATAGACAAGTGAGTTTTCATCAGCTTCATAGAATCATCACAGAATGGTAGGGGTTGGAAGGAACCTTTAGAGATCATCTAGTCCTGCAGAAGCAGGACCCTGCTGCAGAAGCTACCAGCCCTTGGTAGCATCCACTTACACCTGGTGTAGAGGGTGCCAAAAACCTCTCAGCATCTGGACCTCTTCCCTTTTGCATTGGTTAGGTGGGACTAAAGTGGGGATTAACTCATCTAGATAGAAAGGTTTGCACTGGCATCTCTGCAGGTCCACTGAGAACAGCCAAAATGACTGCAGGTGCCTCTTCCAGCACGGTGCTGCTGATGGATCTTTCATCACTGCTGAGGACTGAAGAAAACCAACAGCTTCCACTTGTTGCGACTTGGCCCTGGCCAGAAAAAATTGTCTTCCATCTCCCCACTTCATCACAGCATTAATCAAACCAGCTCATTGTTCAGATCTCTCTCTTCACTGCTGCTTCAGCCTTGCAGCTTGTTTTAATCACACTTTAACATGCTGGGATTCATTCTGCTCCCCAATCTCAAGGTCCCTAAGCAGAAGGCTGAAGGAGTTGCTGGGGTATGTCTTATGTCCTTGTGTCAGGAGGGGCAGCAGATGCTTCAGCTTGGTTCTCTTGTCTCACAGTGGCAGCTATTGGAGTTAGATGTTAGGATATGTCTGCAAGGGCTCTGCCAGGCTGAAAGGCACGGACCACAGGGATGGTTCATACTCTGAATTTCTGGGATCACAGACCTACAAAGAACAGGGTCAAGGACTTTTGCTTGTGGTAGCTCAGCGAGGTTTCCCTGCTGCCTGTGCTCATCTGCCTCTTTGCATTCCCATCTTTCTCACACCAGTGATTTGTAATCGCCTCATTTGTAATAATGCTAACATTGTACAAGCTGCCCTTTCACAGAGCAGAGCCTTTTGAGTCACAGACCTGCTCTGCTGAATCAGAGCCCTTCTCTTCCTTTCCAGTGCTGTCTTCTTCCCATCCTGCCTCCCTGCTCAGGAGCCCTGCCAGGTCCCGAATGACAGCGTGAAGCAGAGGCTTAGAAAAAGCAAAGCATCACTTGGGGGGTGTTTTTTGTGTGCATCCTCTCCCTTCCCCCTGGGAGTCAGGAGCAGAGTAACCCAAGTCAATACATGAGAGTTTAATTTGAACAAGTTGGTGGCATGGCCCTGGGCCAGCATCCCCCTGCTCCCAGGCCCCCAGGAAGGAGCGAGGCGGGGGTGGGGGCTGAGTCAACAGCTCAGGATGCCCTTTCTCAGCAGTCAGCTGGGAAGTCCATTCGTGTTAGGTTTATTTGAGTGGGATTCCTGTTCTCTTTCTTATTGATCTGTTTTGGATACCAGGCACTAGTGTTTTCATATCCAGTCATGAAATAAGAGGCAGAAAAAAGAAAAAGAAGGCCCCCAGAAAAAGAGCTGAGGTGAAGGAGAGTGCAGATGCTGAAGCAGGCACGGGCTGCAGCACAGAGCAAACGTGCAACTGGTCTGAGGAAAAGAGACTGAGAACCTGGAGAGGGTAGAAAATGGTGGGGGAGGTGGTCAGAGATCAAAGTAATGGAAGAGCTGGAAAAAAGGAGGAGGAAAGAAAGAGAAGAGAGAGAATGCAAGGAACCAGGAGCAGGTCTAAAGGGTACAAGGTTGCATGTGATTGAGTTGAGGGCCCATGTGTGTGCCCTGAGAAAGCAGCAGGCATTCAAATAGAGACTCACTAAGAAAGGAAGGAAAAAGAATAAGGGGATGATGCAAGAAAGGAGCAGGAGGATGACGCAGTGGTGGCGACAGAAAACAAAGCCTGGGTGTACACAGACGGCGAGGGCTGGGCAGTGGACACAAGCGACAGGCCCAGAGCTGTCATAAACATCCTGCCTAGAAAGAATCTTGCTTTTTCAGATACTTTGGTCTGAAACTCTTCCAGCTAACATCTCTCCAAATAACAAATGTTTACCCTTTCTTCTCCCCCTGCACACACACACACATACACACATTGTCAAACATCATTTTGGCTAAACATTTTCCTGACGACTCCCCTTTCCCTGCACTCGTGTTTATTGTTCCAGCTAAACACTGAGTTTTCTAATAGCCTTCTTTATACATCTTCTCTAGCAACCCAAGGACAATTCTCATCAACTCCCTGTTAGTGAGAGAGTGGGGGTAAGATTGTTTGGGCAGATTAGCCAGGCATGTTTTCACTGCTGTGTATGTTTCACATAACGTGGTCACTTATAGCCATCACAGGACTAAAAAGCCCAAAGGCATGGGCAGGATTTTCACAAGACATTCAGCTGCTGAGCTCAGTTGGCCTCAACTTTATGTGCTTATTTATATATTTGGGTTGAAACAGCACCCTGTTTTTTCTTTCCTTAGAACCTCAGCCCAATGATATGTGTTTGCTTTGAAATCTGTGGGTGAGAGGTGGTGAGAGAAGGACTTAGAGCACAACCACGTAGTTCCCTTTTGTATCATACCGAGCAGTAGCTCCCAGAGGCTTTACCAGTGATTTATCTCCAAAAGAACCTGTGTCTCCATTGCTTCCCACTGTACAGAGTCATTAGTACTCATGCCTTGTAATTACAGTGCAAATTGGCCACCCTTCGTGTTCAGGAGCCCGACGGCGTATTTCATGCCAGAGGTTGACGAGGCGCTGACCTGCCTGCTCAAAAACTGCACTTGGGCTGGGAGGTAGAAGAAATCAGAACTCACCCTCATGGGCAGCTTTGCTCCACAGTGAGAACTAAAGGTTCCATTAACTTTTGTGGTCGTAGAGATGCCATCGGTCTCTAATCACATCCTGCTTTGACGCTAAATGAGGTTTGTTTTCCAGTTCTGGGAGCTGTGCACTGAAATCCCTTAGATTAGGCACGTTAGATGTTTGTGTATCCTTTGAATGGTTGTATGGAAAGCTGCCTTTTGATGAAAACAAAATGATAGCAATGATATTTCTTAGCTACAGCTTCCTACAAGCACTTTTCAAAGTGTTTTGTATCACATTTCCAGTCTTTACATTGCTGCTGTAGACTTTTGTTCTTACTTGTGCACAAAGCAAGAAGGAGCAGGCTCAAGTGGCTCAGGTTAAACAGTAGGAAAAAAGTCCTGGCAATAAAGAAACAGAGATTTGAGAAGACCTTAAACTTCATCTAAGTTTACAATGAAGTTCTTGCTTTTCAAGAGCAATTTCCAGCCCAGGCAGTCCTTGTGAACAGCCCTAACAAAAACTGCTTTTGGAAATGACATGGACAAAGCTGCTCCCATCTTGGAAGAGGGTAGAGTGGATGTTGACCTGGAGCTCCCTTCTGACTCTGCTTCTATGAATATCCCCACTTCATACATGGGAAACGAAGACAGAGAGCAGTGAAAGGCCATCTCCAACGTCACAAAGCAACACTGCAATTAGAACTTAGGTCTCTTCTCTGTGAGGGCAAGTGAAAGGGAGGGAAAACCACACCAACAAAAAGGATATACTGGATTCACTCCAGGCTTATCCTGCTCCTCAATTATAGGCTTTCCTGCATTTCTTCCAATACATTTGAAAGGAATCTTTACCTACCAGCTGTAGACCAGCTTTTCCAGGCCAACTTATGTAGTGTCCTAGCCCCTCTGAATCAACTTGTGTGGATCAGAACACCCCCACACAACCAAAAACCAGCTTGTTTCTGCCCCATTCCACCTGTACTCTCTTGATGGGCAAGGTACAGCATTTATACAGTGCCAAGTCACACCAGCTTTAGGCAATTTGCACTGGGATAGAGGAAAGGAGCTGCCTAAACACATGAAATGACTTGGCCCACGTGATTTTTATTCCCCCAAGCCAATAAAATATGGTTTAGTCTTTACTATTTTTTGGTCACTTTCAAAAAATAATGAAACCTGGACACTGAGCAATTGAGAATTAGAAGGGAATGTTGGTCTTTGCAGGATTAGTGGTTACCACTCGTTTGGAAATACTTGCAGCCTAAGATAAAACCCCATTGCAATAGCAAGTCTTGCTCAAGAATGCTGGTCTCATTTTGAGGTTACAGTCACTGTCCTCCCCCAGTTTTTAGCATCATTTGGTATTCAGGAACTTGAAATTAAGGCAAGTGCTGCTAGTTTTGAATGGGTTTTCAGCCACTAATCACCAGGGTGATGCTGGTGAGGTTCTCAGGTAAGTTAGAGACTGTCCCTCCATTACCTTCCTGACAAATCCTGGCGTTAATGTGCAGCTTAGCAGGAATTTCTTGAGATAACAACTAAAACCTCCTTCCCACTGAATCCAAAATGCTGTTGAAAAGCAAGAGGGAATTGTATGTAGTTAACCCACAGATAAAATTCCCACTGAGATAAGCCTGAACCCATCTGTGCACCCCTAGATGTAGAGAGGAAAGTGAAAAGAAAGGCATGGGCTGCTGTCCTAACCTGGACCTAGTTTCAAATCAAGCTGTACCCCACCCAATGAAATGTGCTAAACCAGAGAGGTCTAAGCTCTGGGACTGGGAGAAGATTCTTTTGAAACTTTCTTCCCTCATTTTCTTGTGTAAACTTGAAGTTTTCAAGCTAAATTGAAAACACTCAGGGAAAGGCTGTTTGCTGTTTGTCTGTTCACATTTTGCACCAGCAAGCAGCAAATCCAGTTTTATCTGCAAACAAACAGTGTCAACTTTTTGTCCAGAAAAAAATGATAATAATAATAATCAGGAACTGGAAAAGGATCAGGTTTTTGATGCAAAGTCATAATTTTCCATGGGAAAACCTCCAAATTCCATTTCAGGGCATGTCAGCATTCTAGATGAGTAAACCAGATAGAGGCAAGCTTTAAACTGGCTCACACCAGTACCCATTAAGAGTCTGGTACTGGCAGTATGAACTCAACATAGACTACTCTACCCACTTCTCCAACTGAAATCAGCTGTATCAGCTGATCAGAATGTACAAGCTCCTATTAATACCATCTTGGACAATGGCTCTTGAGCCATGTTTTCCTTTGCCTCTGGCCAATATCTTCAGAAAGAAAACATTAATGAACTCAGTAATAAAAGTAGTTGATCGTGTCTCGTTCTGTCTTCAGTACCAGATGTTAGATGGAGTTGGAGAGGGAACATTGCCAGCAAAGAAGACTTTCACAGGAGCTTTATTCTGCACCTGATCTCTTCTCTGCAGCTTCCTCAGTGCAGAGAACCTGGAGGAGAAACGAAGCCCTGGTTTTTGTTTGCTTTTGTAACGAGGAGCAGCCAATATCCCAGTTTTGGGGCATCTGAACCTGAGTGATTTGCAGCCCGTCAGGCGGGAAGTGTGTGAGGAAAACTGAGAACAGGGCCCAGATCTGCAGCACCTCCCATCGCTTAACAACAAAGTGATGTTTTCTCTGTGCAGGAAATTGGATCTCAGTCTTTAGAAACAAGACAGTCTAGAGAGCAATTGCCTCTCTCCTGGCCAGACACATGCCAGTAAGTGTTGGCATTAGGCACAAAGAGAAAAGGACAAGAGATTTTCCTATTGACCTTTGCGAGTTTTAAAAAGGCTCCCGTTGGTAATGCTAAAGGCAACATACATTATTGTTCAAAAGAGAGTCCCTCTAGCAAGTTCCTGATGGATAATCGTGGTGTTTACTTAAGGAAACTGGGTAATCACAAAGGTTATTTTTTATTGGGTGCCATCCTTTTTAGCATCCTCATACACAGCCGACGTCAATGCGTGTCGTTAACAATGACTTGTAAAAGGATACAGCAGTTGCTAAGGAAACCTCTGTTGCACAGGAGCTAAACAAATAACAGCAAATTAAGCAGGGAGCAGAGGCCACCAAGGGCCTGACTCTGCAAGTCTTTAGCCATGCCAGGCAGTCTTAGGCTGCGAAACTCTGGACTTTGCTAGGAGATGCTCGGGCACTCACGTGACAAAAAAGTTTGCAGGTGCAGGTTGCTTGTCAGAGACTCCTCAAACTTTTACACATTCACTGAAGCAGATCAAAGGCAGCCTACAGTAGAAATAGCACCCAGCTATTTCTGGCCTCTGAATGTAATTGTCATTTGGAAGCATCTGTGTGGTCTTTGTCGTGATATTAATTTCGCTGAGAGATGCTCACAGGAAACATCGATGTACACGGCTTTTAATCCTCTGTTAATCTTCAGGAAGTGGAGAGCACATTAGACACCTTTAAACATTAATGAGATGTGTCCTTAGGATGTACCCAGGTTTCAAAATGCCTGGGAGATTTTTCAGGGGAAGGTGCTTCTTGGTGGTAATGGTTGTTCCTTTGGGCTGCATGGGTAAGTCAAGAGGACCCATGTTTCCAAAGAGTGATGCTCCACCTCTGCTGAGATGCTTTGAAGTTCCTTTTGCCTGTGAAAGAGAAACAGGAATAATAGTTCAGCAGAGACTTTCCTTCATGCCAAATCCTGTATTTTCAGTAGTTTTCACTTAACAGTAATTAGACAAGATCAAGTGTGAGATTCGGTGTCACAGAGAGACATGAGGATGCACAGTCTGTACACAGCCATGCAGCACGTCCTGCTGGAGAAGGCTCTGCAGCATCTTCAGGTCGTTCCCCACAGCCCACAAAACAGCCCCAACAGCCTGCAACAGAGGCAGGATTTGTACCAAAAAGCAGAAAACTTGAATACTATGGAAATCAGCCCAGGTAGGACGGTGTAACCCTGCAATGGCAGATACATGTTACCTGCCTCCAGGTAAAAATAATCAGGTCTTCTGACTGCTGGAATTTAACACTGAAAGAGGCATTTCAACACAAAACTCCCCACAAAGTTTCTGCCAGGGAGGAATAGCCTCACTCCACTCAAGGGAGTTAAAGTGCTTCATTGAAGCTGTGGTTTTAAACTCCTTTAGTTAAAAGGTTGCAAATTGCTGTGTAAACATTGGATTCTCCAATCAAACTTCAGTTCAAGCCAGGAAGGACAATATTTAACCTATGCTGGGCTAAGCCACTGGAACCAAAATAATAGTGACCATTGTGAATCTGTATCAGTTTAAGTTAACCAATGTGAAAGTTTGTGAGCAGGCAGCAAGATCTTTAGACTTCAAGACTCTCTTTTATGCACATTTCCACTGAACCCAGGACAATGGGACCAGGATTACAGGGTGTTACCGTGATACAAATGAGACTCAGTATTAAGAAAAACAAGTGTTACCATAGAAACAGCTGATAAATGGGCACATGCAAACAAGAATTGGCTTAATTTGCTTGTTTAAATGGGAGGGGAACTATTTTGATCCTGCTTAATTGCAGCTGATCCTGTTTAATTGCATTTTCTTCTACCAAGTCTGATACAGTGTCATGGGTAGAGCAGCAGGATAAGTCTCCAGTGATCTATAATCTGTGCTATGGGGAAACTGAGGCAAGGAGAGATGACTGTGCTTATTGGCTTATCCTCCCCTCAGTTTCAGCCATCCAGAAAAGTGAGTGAACAGCAGGAACATGAACATTAAATGAGGGAAAGATCCTTTGCTCACCTGCTTTGATTGAGTGGGAATCAGACTGGATCCCATGGTGGCAAAGAAGAGGGGGTGAGGGTCATCTTTTTGCTGTTTGTCCTTTGCAAGGTGCTACTGGTGACTTTTAAGGTGGAAGAAAAAAGCATCCCTCGTTCAACAAAGCAGAAAAACCAGCAGCTGAGCTGAATTGGGAGAGCTGATTGGAATGAGAGTAACCAGATTGTAGGGACTTTAAATAGAATGGCAACTAATGTAATTAAAATGAAAAGGTTCCAAGCACATTCAAAGGGCATTAATATGCAATAAGGGAGTCCTTAACTTGCTGTAGCTCCAAAGCCAGGGTCCTGAAGGTGAAAGGAGCAGCACCTGTAAAAGCTGCTCTGTTGGGGTGGGCATTGGGTTCAGCACATGAGAAAGGTTTGGTCACAAAAGCCTTCCATGGAAAGTTTGGTTATTGCAGGACTTTTGTCACCATAGAGGCTTGATAACAAGTGCTGGGCATGCTCAAGTCATGGAGCAGATTCGTGTGTGAGCTGAACAAGCCGTCATCTTACAATGTGATGCACATGGGCAAAGTCTCAAGGTCTGCCAAGGCAGATAAATGTACAAATAGAACAGCCAAAGGGCCACGCTGCCTCAGTAGCCCAGTTGCTCTCCTGAGCACTCTCCTGTAACAGCTGGTACCAGCAGCTTTGAAAGAAAACCTGCTCTGCAGTGAGCAGCTCTGAAATAACCTACCTTCAGGGAATTTCCTTCCCAGCCTCCCTAGTCAGATGTTAGCTTGAGTCCTTCTAACAGATTATTCCCCTAAACATAGCTTCATTTCAGCAGCACATTGTTTTATTCCAGCAGTAGAAACGGAGATGACATCTTTTTGGACTGGGGGATGGCATTAATAACATCCCTATTCTAACATCTCTCCAAGCTTTGAAAGAACCAAATGAGAAATTCCCATTGCATATTATCCTTCTGCTACATTGAAAGGATTAAACCCAACTAGTCAACACAAGCCCTCTATGTCCTAATTAACTCCTTTTCTTCTAGCTTTAAACGATTCATTTAAGCTCCCTGCATAAATATGTATTTCCCTTAATGGAACTGGAATGTTGCCATGAATCCCACTCCAAGCAGGATTACACCTCTGGGCTTCAAAGTAGCTGGGCAAATAGAAACTCTGTGATTTAAACACCACAAAGATAACAACCAAAGGCTTATAAGAAGGAGGAGAGAAAATAGGAGCTGGCTGATGGCAAAGTCTTGTTGCTGGGACAGATATATGTCAGTCTGGAGGTGTCATAGTCACCTCTGGATGGGGAGGCAAAGACCTCACGTGCTCACTCATACCTACACACAGGCTCTGAATACCCTCACAGGATATATTCCCAAGCAGATGGATAACAGATTAGGTTCTAGAAGGTCTGTCCCACCTACAGTCACTGCCAAATGCCAAGATCCCCCAAATTAAAGGCTTACATTTCTCTTGCATGGTGACAATGCAACTAGGATCCTCCAAGAGATAATATTTTGGCAAGAACCATAAAAGTCCATCCACAGCTTCTTAAAAACATTCAGTCCATGGTTGAATTCTCTGCTGTGAGATCTGCAAGTGTCTTCACAGTCTGTTGGACAAGTTTTCTCCAGAAGGGACAGTCTTTCCTAAACCAGAATATATCTTCTTCCTACAGTGGGAAAACGTCTCGCTCTGCTTCCTCTCAGCATTGATGCCTTTACTGGTCTGAGTGGGCCAAGAAAGATGGAGAGATGCTGTCCTGTGAGGGAAAAAGGGGCCAGACACAGTGCTGTGGCATGTGTCAGGAGTGGGAAAAACGAGGGATGTGTCTCAGCTTTAATTAATAACAACAAACCAGCACCGATGGGGGAGATCTTTGGCTGCTCTGCATCCGTGGAGCGAAGGCAGCGAGTGGACCCAAAGGCATGACACCACAGCCCCTGCTATTTTTGTTAACTCTGCCTCTGGCCCTTCTGCAGAGTTTTCAGCAGGAAAACCAATTTTCTACTTGCCTGATAAATCACAGGGGTTTCTCCTGTTTTATTATGTAACCTCATTGTCTTGAAGCAAGCGACGGATCCCAACGATCTTCCCTCTCCTCCCAGCTGCTGTTTGCCAAAACCCAAACACAACCCAGATGCTGATGTGAATTCTGGACACTCCGGTAGGATTCAGTATTCTACTTTTGTAGCTGAGAAAACCAGAATGCAGTGATGGAAATGTAACTGAAACCACTTCCAAAGAGAGGCACAATAATGCTAGAAGAGTGGATAACTAGGAAGTGTTTATAACTGCAGCAATTACAGATACGACCGCAGCCCATTTTGCTTTTGAAAGGAAGTGAAATAGATGCTCTGGGTTCAAATATCATCACATACTGGTGTTCTTACTTGGTATGGAAGAAATCCTTGGCCCTGAAGGCTTTACAAAAGGCTCTTCTGGATTTGTTGGGGCATGAAGTTCCTGCTGATTCCAGAAGTATCTTTCCTAGCCCAACAAGTAAGGGTACGACAACGGCTGGTCTGAAAACGAAGGTGACACCAGCCTCAGTGCCATATAAAGGAACAACCTTCTGGATTTCACAGAAACTACTGAGATTTCAAAGGGAATGGATTTGTTTCTAATTAGAAGCCCAGAGCAGAAGTGGGAAACTCATACAACAAAGTCATGAAACCAAATTCCTCTCATAACCTGCACGGAGGAGCTTCCACTCCTAATGCTCTGTGTTTGGCAGCCAGGGTCTCCTTGTGGGGAACACCATGAGAGTCAGCAGGTGTGTGCTCATTCATGCCAGCTGAGAATACTTCTAGGTGATATCAGAAGGAGAAATACAGAGCCTGGAACAGAAAGTAAAGCAGAAAAACTGGCATAGGAAAACAAATGGGATGTGAATTCTGCATTGTGACATACAGATGTCACTGAGCTTGTCTCTGCCTTGAATCCTCAGTGGGGCTGGAATACTTGCACAAACTCAGGGTGCTGCAGCTGTTCAGGTGGAAAATAGGTTCATCAGGCTCAGGAGGGGGGTTTGTTAAGTGTGATACAATTGTGTCTTGAATTAGCCCACTCCCTTCCAATGACCTTTCTTGCAGCATATTTTGGATATTAAGAAGAGCTGGATGTGAGGCAGAGAGCAGTTCATCCCTCCAGCCAGGAAGCTGAGATGCAGCCAACTCAGAGGAACTTTGTTGTTGTTGTTGGGGGTTTTTGTTGGGTTTTTGTTGGGTGGGTTTTTTTCTTCTCTTTTTTTTTTTTTTTCTTTGGACTCTGTTGCCAAAAGATTAGAAATGACAATCATCAACAAGAATGAGAGCCAGCCTAGGACAGGGCTGCCTGCAATAACAGAGGGAGCCCCTCTGACAGCGCTGGAAACGCTCCTTCAAGGTTCACAGAGGCCAAGGGGTTCCCAACCCTTCTCATAGGGTGGATGATGTTTTAATACTGAGATTCTCTGCTGAGAACATGATCCCACGGACCCCACCTCTCCTTCCACTGGAAAGAGAGAGAGCTGCAGCACTTGCTTACGTGGGAAGTGACGGTAATGGGAGAGAATTGAATGGAGCTTTAGCTGCCTTTAAATGATTTAACAGCTGGATAGAAGGAGATGTGACTGCCACTAAAGTTGTTCCATTGGGTTTAGGAGCTGGACTGGCTTCCAAGCAACTGAGCCAATTATAGAGGTTATATATGGGGTCTGTGGGAACCCCAGATACATCCCAGTTTGGGACAGTCACCTTCTCAAGGCCTCCCTGAGAAAAGGAGGCACAGGGAAGTAAGGGGCTGCTTTGAAGATGCCTTCAATGACATTGACTTTCTCATCTTGACACTTTGCTTTCATTTGAACTGCTGGGAAGATCCCCTGGCAGAAACACCAGGTCAAACACCACAGGCCCCAGTGAAACAGGCTGGTGGTCTAGGTAGCCTCTTGCTCTAATTGTGGCCTTTTTTTCTATCAGCTAGTAAATCCCCAACTGCAGGAACCCCTCCTCCTTAGCAGGCAGTTTAAATAGGTAGAGCTTTCAAGCAAAGACCTGAGAGAAATGCATCCTTGCCCAAAATAAACCTGCTGGCTGTTCCTTGGGGCAAAAATGTTTAGGAGGAAGCAGTAGTTAATGAGTTCAGTGGAAAGGCTTCTGGAACAAGTGTAGCCAAAAGCACACTGCAGAGGCAAAAAGCCATGAAACTGCACTTTTCATAGAAAGCTGACTTCTGCCTTCAGCAAAGGATCTTTGCATTTGTTGCAGTTGTCTCTTCCAGCTTGCAGCCCCGTCCATTCCTTTCGGTGTGGGTAATCACAGAGCTTTGTGTCACACCAAAGAGTTCAGAAATCTTTGTCCTTGTCTAAACTTTGCACTTACAGGCCTTGTTTATGAGCTGTCTGGAGAGGATCTGTGAATCAATGGAGCATTGTTCAATAAATAATAAAAGCCAGACACAACTAGGTTTCTTTTTATGAGAGGCTTTTCCCATAGGAGATAGTATATAAAAACTTCTGATGTGTAAGAGCATGGTTTCTTCCTCTTATGGGAAGTAATTGCAACTCATCATATTAATTACCACTCTGACATACTGTCACTTGAAGTAATTTGTCACATTACATCTGAGACATAAAGCCTCTGTGTGAGCTAGGACCTTGTTGTGATTTAGGTTCTTTGATGATGGTGCTGGAGGAAGCTGTAATTCATTTCTGTCAGTGTGATATAGAAGTGGCACTTTGCTTCGTGTTTGATACAAAAAGAATTAAACAAGCCTTTCTGGCTCACCTCACTTGTGTGGAAGAGTCAGAAGTGTCTTATGCCTTTCATCACCCTCCTCTCAGGGTATCACACTTACTGCAGTGCTCCAGCAAGACGGGATGCCTGTTGTTTCAAACCTACACAGTGGGCAGGGTTAAAGCAGCAGATGTCCAGATTTTAATTGTACTTGTGCAATTAAAAGAAGAGATATTATCCCAGAAGAGATAATCCTGCTCCACATTCCCTCTGTTTTCTTCTGGTCAGTAGCAGTTTCATCATCACTGAAAATGTGGTTGTTGAAATCACAGATGCATGGAAGGAATTTCATGATAAAGAGTTTCGAGCTTCTAATCCTCCCGAAATCTCGTTACCAAGCAGTGCAAGTGGTGACAAACATCTTTGCCTTTCTTGTTCCAGGCAATTCCTGATCTTTTACTAAAATACTTCTCTTTTTGTATCAAAGTACAAAATTGCAGCCTGTTCTCTGCTATTATTGGCTGTTTCTATCCTTCCCTGAGCCAGCTGGTACCCGCTGCACAGATCCATCAGCCTCAACCTCTCCATTCCTTCATCCATTCGAAAGACAGAGCCACCAGGTATGAAAAAAAGGGCTTAAGATAACACATTATCATCTCTTGGAATATGAACTAAGTGATATTAGTAATGAAATGTTCCATAAATCATCTTTATCTGCACAGCTGGATGGGACTTAAAGGCACTGGGTCAAAAAGACAAGTACATGTCTTCACCTTTGCATTAGTCAAAATGCCTGGGGCCAGACTGTAGCTTCACCTGACACAGCTTTCATTGTGTTGCCTTGCAGAACCTGTCTTGTTAGAAATGCCCTTAGAGTTCTACAGTATTGCTGCTCTTCATTGCAAACAGTGGTATGTCATTGGGCTCCTACTTTGTCTGTCAAGACTCTCTGCTTATATCTGGATTTTAGTGGCAATAGAAAGCCCAAGGGTGTGTTTCTGCATACCCAGTGACCCACACTCTGGGTTTGCTGGCAGTTTGTCTTGCCATAGTTCTGTGTCTGTGTCCTTTTTATGTTTAAGAGGAGCTAAACTGAGAATATCTGCAGGAGGACATGATGTGGCAGCTCTCACATAAGGACAAGTAGAATCTGGGGACCTGTGCAAAAGTGTTGCTGAAGCTTTTCCACTCAGGGATAGCAGCTGAGAGACCTCAGAGCCAGAGCTGAAGGTGAGCAGCAGGTAAGCAGTGAGGCTGGGGAGCAAGTTGGACCTCAAGCCTGCCTTGGAGGCAATTCCAGGGAGCAGGACATTCATAGGCTTAGCCTGGGTGATGTGAGGATAGATATGACTAAAGCCTGGTGTGCCTGTAAATCCATATGACAGATAAATCCCACCTGGAGCTTTTGGGTTGTTATTTTCAGTAAAATAACCTCATTCAAGGATGAGCTGGATTCTTAAGGTTAAGGTGAGAAACAGAATCAAAAAGCTGGTTAAAAACCCTTTGTCTCCCAACCCAAAGGCCAGTGGAATCTGGGGAACACTTCTGCATCATTTCAGTGAGGTTTGGATCTGGCCATCACTCACCTTACAGCTGGGAGAGAAGTGGAGAGGAAACACAAATGAGAAGTGGGCAACCCAAGTATGTAACTTCTGCTGGAGATTGACCAGTAAATAAGCCCTGTCCTTGTCTGGAGCATTCAGTGGCCAGATCCACACGTCCAGTCTTGTTTAGATCACTCTCACAGGAAGGCAACTGCATATTTGTGGCAGGCTTTAGTTGGGAAAACTTCAGTCAACTCTGTAAGTATCTGTTCTGCTCCACCACCACCAAAAACCATCTGGTATTTTAACAAGCTTGCACTGCAGATTTTCATATCTCCAGAATAAAACTGCATCCATGGTGGGGGGAAGGAGGGAAAAGAGTCTTAAAGTATTAGAGAAACCACAAAAAGGAGACACTGTGGCTAACATCTATCTTCTCAACCCAAGCTGGATGCACTGGAGTAGAAAGTCTGGCTCAAATTGGAAACAGCCTGTACTGACATCTTCCCCACGAGGTGTGCCAGTGGGAGAAGAGCCCTTATTTCCAGCACTGCACTGAGGACAGGGTTGGCTGGTGAGGTGCTGAGCTCTTCCATACACACGAACATCAGGATGAATCAAGGACTGGAGACAAGATGCCAAATGGGGCTTCAGAGTTCCTTAAGGGAAAGCCAGACAGATTCTCATAGCACCTCTGCTCTAATCAGGGCTGGCTGAAAGTCAGTGAGCTTCAGTAGATGAGGACTTGACCACAATGGGCTTTGAATTGTGTTTCCAGAGGGATCTGCAGAAGTGTAGCTCCAACAATTTCAGTGGCCTGTCTTCCTTAAAGAGCAGATCAGGCCTCGTGATGGAAACTATTCTAAGCAATCTGATACTCCAGAGCCTCCTAAACACAGAAGCAGAGGGATAATCATGGTAATAAGAGCCATCCTAAAGGCACAGTCCAAATGGAACTTGTTCCATCCAGTCCTTTGTGTGTGCTCTTCGCCCTGGGTGAATACAATTCCTTTCAAAAAGGGAATGTACCTAGAAAGTACTTTATTTCTTGTCATGGTGATGGTATGAAATATTCACAGAGGACTGTAAAAATCTTCTGGGTGTGTTACACACCCAAGTTCTAGATAAGTTACTCAAATAAAGGGAGGCTTCATGAGAGGAGGGCACTAAGGTACAGCTGAGACGAGCCACATTCAAGGGCTCTGTGTAACCCTACAGCACATGAGAAATGGCTCTGTGTCAGAGCAACAGAAAACATCTCCAAGAAGCACTTCCATGCTTCTTTGCCTCCTCCAGGATTGTGTGTTTAATTGATCAGTCTTCATTAAGTACTTTGAGACCCTCAGAGTTACACAGCAGCACCTTATTCACATCCTCATTAAGGCAAGCAGATGAAGAACAGAAAGAGAATGTGAAAGACAGCATCAAAATGAAAGGAAAGGAGGGTCTTTGCAGAATGTTTTCTCAGGTGTAAGAAAGGATAAGACTGTTCCTAGCCAAGGATATCAAAGGCAAGGAGCCCCCTCCCCAAGCTGCCGGGCTGGTTGGGTTGGGATCGACTTGGCTCAGCAGCTGAGGAGTGACTCAGAGGGATGGGGAGCAATGTTATTCATGTGCAATCCGGAATGGGTAGGAGCTTTTGTTTTGGGAACCTTTGCAACTCCCTAAGTGAGTTCATCTCAGTGAGGTCAGTGGCTGAAACATATCAGAGACAGGTGAAGAAATCACCCTGACTCTTTAAGGCTTGTGTTTTGAAACCTTTCTTTAGTACTGCTTGAATTAGTCCTGTGCTGTGCCTGCTCTCATCCTCAGACCAGCAAGAGGATGCTGAATGCAGGGAAAAGGTCTTTTGGTTACAGTGCTAGCTAATGCAGGAACCCTTTTCACTCACAGCCATCCTGCATGACTCCAGTCCTTCCATCTCAGACCCTCACTTGTCAAATGGCAATACCTGCACTGTCTCTAGAGAAGTGACTTGCCTGGGTGCCTGCAGTCCCCAGCCTCGTGCTGCTTTCACAGAGCCTGCCTGAGATACTTAAGAACAAGGAATAAATAACAGCATGTTGCCCAAAAGTTGTGGTCCACAGGTATGTATGGTTAAGAGAATTTCTCTCCCACATGCAACAGAGCAAGACTGGTTGGTTTGTGCAGGAGATTGTATCCCACAGCAGGGAGAAGAAATGTAGTGGTGCAGGAGGCCTCCTGCTTATCCCCACATCACTTTGCCTAAGGGACAGGGACTGAAGGCACTTGGAGGGAGATAAGGAATTTTTAAGCTGCATTTTGGAGCACTTTGAAGTTGGAAGGGCTAATGAAGAGAACAGTTTGTCCTGGAAAATGGGAAGTTGGGGTGGGACTGCTGGCTCTCGATGACCTGTTGTGCAGCACTGGCTAATTTGCCCATTGTCTCTCCTGTCTATTTAAGTCTGAAGCTCTTGGGGGCACCATATGTATTTACACAATGGGGCCATGATTTCCATAGAGCTTGTGCTAATTATCCAACACAAATAATTAATGGATGGAACAAGTTCTGGCTCCAGGGCTGAGCTTCTAACCACCTGCCCTGCTTATGACTTCAGGCCAATTTGCTCACAGCAAATGAACACAATGCTGTGAGGGAAAACCCAGCAAATGATTCTAAATCTCAAGGCTAAATATCCAGTCATCCTAAACCACACAGTCCCTTTTCTTCACCTAGGCTGGCTGCATCCTCCTTAGCACTGCTACATGCAAATAGCTGAATCAAACACCAAAGCCTTTAATGCTGTTAACCACTGCTGGATATGACTGTGTTGCAAGAATGAGAGCAGCAGCAGCAGTGAGCTCTTGGATCAATGCCACCACTTTATTACTTATTACTTATTTTTATATAGCCTTTGGCATGGCAAGAAGTCCTTCTTTAATTATAAACAGGAATGAAGAAGCCACAAGAGGAAATCATACAGTATTGTAGCCGGATAACTGGTACTGCACTGATTACACAGGGGCTCTTATCAAAGCTGACACAGTGCTGGGGCTGTGCAGATATTGTGCTGGAAGCCACAGGCTGTGCGTGGGAGAGAGCCTCGGAGCGGACGTAAGAGCAGGGTAATTCTGCTGCATTCAATTCTCCACGGACAACTTTCTTGTTTCCTTTCTCTCTCTTTCTCTCTCTCTCCCCCCTGCATTAAGGAAATGGGAGAAAAGTAAAGACAAGTCCTGGGAGATGAAGAAATAAGATAAATGTGGAACCTTTTCACTTCTTCTTTCAACATGATTGGGGGGGGTGGGAGCAGAAGTCTCACTTTGACACAGAGATGACAACAGTTGTCTGTGGAACCATGAGAAAACTCTTGAATCCCATTTAAGTCTCTCCTAAGAAGTGAGTAACTACTGTTTGTTTATCTTGCCAAAACCTCTTTCAGTTTTCTGGAGGGAATGTCAGCCTCTCCTTCTCTGTAGGCTCAGAGGATCCTGTCTGAGACTCAACAAGAAGTCACCAAAGGGCTGCTGGAGCAGAGGCCAGAAAACTGGGGGTTAAAATTGCTCCTCCACCATCAATCTGCTGTGAGATCATGAGAAGATTCCTTCTCTTCCTTTGGATGCCATTGTCTGCGTGGGTAGATGCATCTCTGGGTAGATGCATCTCTGGGGAGAAGAACAGCACAAGGCTGTATCTGCCCCCTTACAGGTGAAGCTTTTGCTGGGCACTGCTGTTGCTCAAGCTCTCTGCAGTGCACATCAGGGATTGCTCTTTTAACAAGGGTGATGTTGGCCTGGCCAGACCTCTGACTGCACCAAAACAGGGATAACATGGACCAGTCTCCTCCCCTGCTCTCCCCTTGCAGAGCAGAAGGCAGCTGTGAAAGAGCTAGTTTCAATTCTATAGCTGATAAACCCCTTCCTATCATTTCAAGCTATAAAGTTTCTAAGTTGAAAGTCAAGAGAGGTTTGTGCACACACATGCTCAGAGCTTTGAGCCAGCCTCACCAAGTGGCTGTTCTCCAAACGTGACCAATGGTTTTCATTCTTTTTTCCTTGAGATCTTCCTGTTTGCTCAGACATTGGCCCTGTCTGTAGCTTTAAACTCTTGCAACAACCTTATAGCAAACACTGTAGAAGCCTCTTTATTTCCTGGGGTTCTGTATTAGCAGAAAGAAGTCTATTGAGCTTCATCATCTTGTTTTTCTCCTCATTTCCCACTCTTGGTTATTTTCCAACCAACACTCATTGAAGGCCCATAAATAACCATGTCAGAGCTGCACACATCTTCCAACCCTTTTCATTTTTGTTCCAAAAGTCCCAGATATCATCTGTGGTGTCTGTAGCCAAGCACTGTGGAGGGTTGGTGTACTTGAAGCTTTCGTTGCCTACAATCTATAAAGGGATAGAAAGCCATAACATATTTTTATTGTGCCCAAAGGGGATTCAGATCAAGGGGTTTGGATGAACTTTCTTGTCTTTCTTTGCTCCAAGTACTCCTTCCTTAAAACAAAGTAGATAATTTACTAGTGATTTGGGTGATAATGTGGAGCCAAATTCTTGGTGGTTTCCTTCAGTTAGTTCCCTCTACAGAAAACTATGTTCTGGTGACATTTCAGCTCTGGGAAGTGGAGTCACAGACAGATCCTGCTGAGAGCAACCACTCAGGCTGCTGAACCTGAGGATTACATCCACTCAGGAGGACTGTGGATTGAGCATAAACACCAGGTAGGAGAAAATCCTCCTGGGATGTAATGTGATGGCAGATAAAGGATGAATCACCTGCTTAACCATGGGAAGATTTCAACAGCTTATCTCCTTCTCCAGGTCATTAAAAAGACATTAGTTATTTTTTCCCCCCTCTCATTCCTGCATCCTCTTATCTGTAGCATGGGGGTAAGGCAGAGTAAAAAGAACAAACCAGGCACAGAGTAAGGCTGAATTTCCATCACACATCCCAACACATCTGGCATCTGCCACAGGGATGAAGGAAATGTGTTGCACTTCTGCAAATGTTCAGAACTGTTTTGTGCAGAGGCTGAAGCAGTGGAAAGACAGGAAGACACATCCACCTACTCAGGACTGACAGATGTCCATCATCTACCATGGAGAAACTGGCTGAGCCCAAGCCATGCCAGTGTGAATAAACAACCCCAAGTCCCAGGATCAATGTAATGTCTCAACAGAGCGAAACAGAGTCTACATGTATCTACCTAAATACTAAAACAAGCATCACAGCAGAACACTGTCTCCAGGATCTTCTTTTACCTCCACACCCTGTCATTCCAACACTTAGGCACATTTTCTAACCAAGTATCAATCACATTTTCAGCTTCTCTTGTTCTCCCTGGGCAAAACAGTAATTTCTAGTCTCAAAAGGTGCAGTGGAAGATCTCCCACATGCAGAATATTGCATTTCATTAGGTTCATTCCTCCTAGAGAAATAAAAAGTGGAGCCTGAGTTGCAACTCCCACTTCACCTTCCCTCTGGCCCTTTCAATTGAGGTGGGAAAGGAAGGAATATGCTTCTGACAGGGTAGCTGTTTGTTCCTGGGAGCCTGTATCATCTCTTCCAACTGGTAACTTTGGAGACTTTCTGCTATTTTTTATGATTGCTCTTCTTTTTAGTCTAAACAGGAGGGTAGGGCCCAAAAAGGTAACTGTTTGGAGTGCTTTTGAGTGATAAGAAAAGTTTTGTGAGGTTTTTTCAAATGCATCTGATCTCCTGTGTGTTTGTGACACTGAAGGGTTTGAGTCATGTAAGGAAAAAGATGATTTCCCAAACTATTTATGGTCTGTCTTTGGCTGCCCTGTTGTTGTGAAGGTCTCTGAGGCCCCAGAGTATCTGAGTAGTGCTTCTGTTGGTTGCTGCTTTGTCTGGGATCTTGCATAATTTAGCCATGAGTTCAGGTGAGATCTCTCAAGAACTGTTACAATACATTTTGCTCTTGAACATCTTCAACTGTGCAAGACAAAGACACCAAAGGAAACAAACCCACCAAAGGAAAGGAGGGGGGAAATGGGGGCACAGAAATGATGCAGCTGGCTCGAGGTGGTGCAGTGCAGTTAGAAACAGCCCCTGTATCTCTAAGCCCCAGCTTAATGCCTCCACTGCTTACCTGTGTCTTGCTCTATCCTCATCCATGAGGTGATGCAACAGGTTCCATCCATTCACAACATGGACAAATCCAGCAGATGGAGGGAAAAATATCACACTGCTGACCTCTGAGCTCCCTTGGCATTGAATAAGAATGTCAGAGGCTGTATTTGGCTCACTTTGTGCATTTGTAGTTTGATTTTCTGCTTCTTTGGGAGATTTCTGATAACAGCCTCATTTTATTACTTGTCTAAAAGAAAACTCTCAAGGCCTCAGTGTAAGGACCAGGCACAGACTTTGCAGCGTGTAGCTGAAAGTGAGGGAAAAGGGCAATGTGAACAGGGATTGTCCTCTAACAGGTGGGAACCCAGACAAATCATCTTCCAGAGCTGACCCTGCAAACATCCACATAGGTGCCTAAAGTTAAGTGTGAGTGGTTCCTTCAGGTCTGTGATTTAAAGGATGCTCCCAATTAGATACACCTGTATGGATATGGAGAACTGCATCTCCAGCCATTCAGGTGTGATTTGATCACTTCTAACCTGGAAGCACCTCCATGCTCATGTAGCTTTATTGCCTAGCAAACACCAAATTAATCTTATCAGCAGTGTTTAGGGGAGCTGGAGAGCACCTAGCACAACAGATCCCTGCAGTCCTCTGAGGCCTCTTCCAGTGCAGAAAAATCTGAGCCTTCAAGCTGTGCTGTTTCCATCCTTATCCTCTCCCTGCATCTCTGAGGTCTCTGAAGTTTCCCCTTTTTTAGGATCTGCTTCAGCCAAGGGGCAGAAACTTTAGTCTCACCACATTTTAATCATCTACTCTGAAAGGACTTGACTTTCAAGCCCTCCCATTCTGTCACTTCTATTGTTTTGGTGTAATATAAGTAATCACATTGGGTCTGCTTTGAGGCTGGGAAGAATGATTCCGTGCAAGACTGAGAAGGACTTTCTTCTACCAGCTAAGATGTGCTAGCAAGGAGGAGCACATTGGCACTTGGCAGAAAATAATACTCCTCTCAACCCCCAGTTATTGAAAAATGGGTCTCAGTTTGAAGCATGAGGATTTCATGTTCTCTTTTAAACCCTTGCCTGGCTTAAAGCTGCATATTCTTTATCTTTATTCATGTCTAAGCTCATTTTAAAAATCCTCCTACGTGTCTTCAACAATATCTTGGAATAATGAGTCCCACTGTCTAATTAGGAAATAGGGTTGGGGTTTTTTTTTTCCCCTCTCAAAGCTTTTTTTAAATCATGAAAAGTGAAAAAAGCAACAACCCAACCTCCCAGTACCTCTGCAGCAAGAGCTCCAAACCCTGCTCTGAGCTGGGCTCTGTGTGTGATCAGCATCATCCTCCCTCAGCAGCTCGTCACCAACTGCTCCTTTCCAGAAACCAGAGGTTAGAAACGTTGTGCTGGGCACCTGAATTCAATCAGGGAGTCACATCACCTGCCCTGAACAGTCCCTTTGAGTGCAATGTGGTGCAGTTTAACTGTTTCTGGAGAACAGCTCTGCAGCGACTGCACTTTGTGTGCCGGGTGTGTGATTGCAGCAAATTAGTGTACTGTGGTTTTCCCCATTTCTTGAGACAGGCAATGGCATGAGATTTATCAGCAGGAACCACGTTTCCAGCATGTCTTCCAAATTAAAGAGAGAAATCTTCCATCCTGACTCATTTAAGCCAGAGAAAGGGGAGCCTGTTTCCCATGCAGCTTTCTCCATCAGCTACCCTCTATGGCATCGAATAAATTTATCTGACTCTGGGTTTGTCTTGCCCAGCTTTATTGTAGGCATCAGCCTGTAAGAGTGAGCAGAGACTCTGGCCTCTCCAAGGCTTGGCCTGTTTCTGCTTCTCTTGGACCACAGACTTCCCTCCCCAAGTGAGGGGAGATGTTGCAGCGGTCTGGAGTGTGGAGGAGGGAATGGGAGAGGACGTGGAGTCAGGCAGGGCTTCTTTCTCTAGAGAATTTTGGGACCTGCAGCAGCAGCTGGGGCTGAATCCATCACCCTGGAACACAGCTTGTGATTTGCACCCTGGGGACAGCAAATACTCTCTCTGCCTTTGTTGTTCAAGTGATGCAGAACACTGCAGCAGCAGCTCAGGCTTGGTGTCATCTCTTTCCACCTGACACAAGCCCTCTGTTAGGGCTTACTCTTCTTTTTCCCCCCCAATGGCCACCTTGGTTTCTTTCCAACCTACCAGCATCAGCACAGATGTAATGATGGGGTCAGATCCCCAAATCAACCATTTTCTCCAACCTTATTTTCCAGGGGAACAATGGGGCTGGAAAACATCCCCCAGCCATCCTTTGCAAGGTTTGGAGCTTGAAGTTCACAATCCAGTCCCGGTGCTCCTGCACAGTGGGATGCTGTGAACCTCAGCAGTGCTGGTAGTGCCTAACAAGCAGAAATCAGCCGTGCTGCAGGGAGAGCTGTGTGGGGAGGGTTTTATGTAACGTGGGAGAATAGGGGAACCCAGTGTCTGAGGAGGGAAAATTGCTTCTTCCATAATGACTGTTCCGCTGCCTGGTACAGAGCAGAATAATTAGGGTTTCTTTTCTCTTTAATTAGAAAATGGCAAACACAGATTAATCAATTACAAATGCCTCTTTATACTGCAGTGCACTGCAATTAACATCACTTAAATGTGTTAACAAAGTCGGAGGCCTGTATTTGTAAAGCAACTCCTTCCAGCTCTTTTTCCTCCCTGTGCCCAGTTTCCCGGCTCCCAACATGTCTGAACCCTTTCCGTTCTCCCTTTCTGCCCCCTGCACAGATCCAACAGTTTTAGATGAGATTCCTTTCACAGAACCACAGTAGAGTGTGTAGTGTTAACAAAACTGCTCCTTCCCAAAAAAAAAACAGCCCTTTTTGGCCAAGTTTGGAGGGCTGGAGGAATTAACCCAGGGGAAGAAGCAGAGCTCGTGTACATTCACTGGGGTCGGCCACTACAATAGAGGAGTAAAATCCAGGAAATACAATAAGTTGATTCATTACTTGTTTCTTAACTCCTCTGCCAAAAGCGTGATGAAGTCACAAAGGGTTCGATTAGGGACACTGGGTAACAAACCCTGGGCTCCATTGACAGGCTCTGTTTTCACAGGACATCTAGTGCCTGTGCTCCCGCCACAGGCCTCAGCCTTTCATAGGCCCCGCCGAACAAAAGTGGCGGAGGGTGGCAGAGGGGAGGGCGAGGGAAGGCTGAGGGGAGGAAGCTGCTGGCAAAATGCACAAATACCAGAGCAGCAGCAAAGGAGGGAAGGCAGGGTGGTCCGGAGGCTGTGCCCAAGGTCTTGCTCTGCAGCCTCGGCTTTGCTTTGACGCTGCCCGGGCACCCACCTGTGCCCATGGCGGCAGCTGGGCCTGTGTCCCCACACACTGCTGTCCCCACACACTGCTGTCCCCTCACACTGCTGTCCCCTCACACTGCTGTCCTCACACACTGCTGTCCTCACACACTGCTGTCCCCTCACACTGCTGTCCTCACACACTGCTGTCCCCACACACTGCTGTCCTCACACACTGCTGTCCGTGTCCCCACACACTGCTGTCCTCACACACTGCTGTCCCCTCACACTGCTGTCCCCACACACTGCTGTCCCCACACACTGCTGTCCTCACACACTGCTGTCCCCACACACTGCTGTCCCCATTCATTGCTGTCCCTATGTCCTCTGTCCTCACACACTGCTGTCCCTTTGCTGTCCTGTCTCTGTGTCCCCATGCCCGTGTCCCTGTGCCAATGTCCCCATGTCTGACCTGCTGTCCCTGTGTCCCCATGCCTGTGTCCCTGTGCCCTGCTGTCCCTATGTCCCCATGCCTGTCCCCATGTCTGACCTGCTGTCCCTGTATCCCCATGCCTGTGTCCCTGTGCCTTGCTGTCCCCATGTCTGTGCCCTGCTGTCCCTGTGTGCCCATACCTGTGTCCCTATGACTTGCTGTCCCCGTGTCCCCCATGCGTGTGCCCACATGTCCCTGTGCCCCTGTGCCTGGGTCCATGTCCCCATGACTGTGTCCTTGTGTCCCCATGCCTGTATCCCCATGCCTGTGTCCCTGTGCCTTGCTGTCCCTGTGTCCCCATGCCTGTATCCCCATGCCTGTGTCCCTGTGCCTTGCTGTCCCTGTGTCCCCATGTCTGTGCCCTGCTGTCCCTGTGTGCCCATGCCTGTGTCCCTATGACTTGCTGTCCCTGTGTCCCCATGTCTATGTCCCTGTGTCCTTGTGTCCCCATGCCTGTATCCCCACGCCTGTGTCCCTGTGCCTTGCTGTCCCTGTGTCCCCATGCCTGTGTCCCTGTGTCCCCGTGCCTTGCTGCCATCTATTGGGAAGAAGCTCACTCTCACCCAATGCTGCATTTCAGGAAGAACGTGGCCCTTCCAGTCCCAGCAGCTGCGGGTGTGCAGATATGGCAGTGCTGTGGGATCTCCCACTTGCAGGGTTTTAGGGCATAGCCTTTCTATACACACCATTCTCCTTGTGTGGCCAGGTAGCCAAGAAGGACAGTGGCATCCTGGCTTGTATTATGGCTGGCAGGACTAGGGAAGTGATTATGCTCCTGTACTTGGCACTAGTGAGGCTGCACCTTAAATAATGTGTTCAGTTTTGAGCTACTCACACCAAGAAAGACACTGAGGGGCTGGAGTGTGGCCAGAGCCGGGCACAGAGCTGGGGAAGGGGCTGGAGCACAAGGGTGCTGGGGAGGGGCTGAGGGAATGGGGGTGTTGAGCCTGGAGAAGAGGAGGCTGAGGGCAACCAGCAGCACTCTCTGCAGCTCCCTGACAGGAGCCTGTGGTGAGGTGGGGGTTGGTCTCTGCTCCCAAGTGACAGAACAAGAGGAAAGGGGCTCAAGTTGCCCCAGGGCAGGTTGAGATTGGAGCTGAGGCAGAACTGTTTCCCTGAGAGGGGTGTCAGTCCCTGTGCCAGGCTGCCCAGGGAGCTGGGGCAGTGCCCAGCCCTGGAGGGATCCCAAAGCCCTGGAGCTGAGGTGCTGAGGGGTCAGTGCTGGGCTGGGCAGGGTGAGGCCAGGGCTGGGACTGCAGCAGCTTCAAGGGCTTTGCCAACCAAAACAATTCTATGATATTAGGAATTGTGTGGTAGCCCCCAATTGCTCTCCTGGTCTCCAAAGCTTTGATGGCACAGCTGGGACTGAGGCAACAGCAGCATTGCTTGCTAACACTTAGTTTTGTGTTGTTAACTGCTCTAATGCTGAAATTAATGCCCCTGTGACTGTGACAAGGATTGGACAAGCGTTTGGAAGCAAGCAATCAAATCTGGATGCTCAAAAAAAAAACCCCACCTGGTCCTTTGCACTGGTTCTGCATTGCTGTTTGGGATGGATTTTGAGAAAGAAACCTGATGATGACTGGAAAGAAACCTGTGGTGTGTGGAGAGGGAGAGCCCTGTGTGCCATGGTACGTGTGCCACTGCCCTGGCAGCATGGCGTGCCCTGGCTGGGAGGTTTACAACCATAGCAAGCAGCTCTCAGGTTTCTTTAGGTGATTGTCTGCTCCTTTCTTCTCTGCTGTAATTTAAAGACACTTAGCACCTTGGACCTGCCCCAAGTTGAAATAGGTAGAGCAGGGAATGATATCCCTCACACGTTCATCACAACACGCAGGCTAATGGAAAAACAGGTTTTGCTGTTGGGTCACGTCTTTGTCCAGGTGAAGATTTAAGGCTCAGTTCAGTGTTCTCTGCCCTGCCTAGTGGGTACTGCTGAGGTGATGTGGGTGTTGCTTTGTTTGGCCATGAACCCTTCAGCACAAGAAGGTGGAAGGGGGGTTTAAGGTGACACAAACACAAGCCTCTCCATCTTGCCATGAGCATCCTGGTTCTCTGAGAGGTGGCCCCAGTCATCTCCCTTAGACTGGCAACAGGTTGTCCCCTTTTGTACTGCCCTTGGTGATGGCTGGTTGCAAGATGCTGTCTTTTAGGGGGTGATGGGCACTGCATCAAATGAAACAGATGCTCCTTCCCAGCAAAATCTCTCAGGGACTAGCCAAATATAGCAGCAGCATTCTGCTTTCTTGCAAAGCAGCTCCATTCAAATTCACAGCTGGTGTGTTTCTACCTCCCATATCACCATGCAGCTCCTCCAAGCCCCTCTCGTTTCTGCCTGAAGGATATGTAGCAGGCTTCTGCTCTGCCAGCATCTGAGGAGCAGGGCATTCAGCTCCAGCCCTGCTTTGTTTGAAGGAGAGGGAGAGGGCAGTGTGTTATAAAGTGTGTCAGCATCACTGGGGACCATTAAGAAATATCTCAAAAACCAGAAGTCATTTCTCAGGGTTCATTGTATGGCACCTGTGTGTTGTTTTCTGTTGGCACATTTCCCTAAGACCTTAGATAAAAATGAAAAGGGCTTTTATGTTTCACTTGGAACATTTCTAGAAGCGAGGAGATGAAAAAGAACCCATCTTTAATGCACCACACATGCACTGCCCAGTGCCCTGACTGCCAAAACATGCCTTACCCAGGAGGGACACCACCTGCAACTGTGTACAGAGAGATCTTTCCTGCTATAGGTGTTTTCTAGTGACTCTCCAGACCCCAGTGTTGGTGGAGAGCAGGAGTCTCTGTGCTGTGCTGCAAGCCTGGCTCTTAGGAAGTGGCTGGCTTCCATCTGATAACAAAGCTAAGCATGCACTGACCTACCTGCTGCTCTGAGTCCCCAAGGAAGGAGCTCCACTGGCTTTCTATATAGTTTCTTTTATTTAGAGAGCCAATATGTGCTGAATTTGAGATGTAGCTGATTAGGGTGCTAGCTATCAAGCCTGTGATTTCCATTTGGGATGTTGCTGGTCACCCTCCTGGGCAAGATGCTTTGAACTGGAGCAGTGTAATGTGGCTCATCACTGTGCTGCTGACACGAGAGTCACTGAGCCTTTGAGAGCAGAGGAGAGGCAGAGCTGCCTCCCTGCTTCTTCCATGCCCTTGGTGTTATGAGGAAGCAGAGGTCACAGAAATAGGCTGGGTGAGAGGCTAAAGAGCTGTCTCCCCTCCCAGATATTGGCTGGTTTGGAACAAAAGCATGTGTGGGAGGGGTTGCATCTTATATGCTCAAGGATGCAAAGGCAAACAGCTTTGTTATAGTGTCACCAACAATGATCTTGGAATGGGTATGGCTGAGGCAGCTGGTGCTTCACAGAGAAGTGTTGTCATGGGGGTAAGGGGGGGAAGGAACCCAGAAGCTGGGATGCCAAAGGGCTGTTCCTGCTTTGGAAGAAGATGGGATGCAGCAATTAGAGTGACTGAGCGCAGTGGGTTTGTGTGGCTGGGGTTAAACCATCACACTCTAAGGGCTCTAAGGTTCTGGTCATGCCTTTAGGAAAGGATTTTGATCTCCTGGTGAACAGCTGGGGCCTGGTCTGCTTGAGTCCTCATCTTGTTACATTTCCACATCAGTTTTCTACTCTGTAGAAAGAAGACAGGAGGCTTCCCCTTGAGGAAAAAGTTTGTGGGACATGGTTAGTGAAGCAAACCTGAGTGTTGGAAGGAGAAGATGCACTGTTATCCTTTTCCTCTGCTCACACAGGTTTTTCACTGTGTGGTTAAGATGAACATGGCAGTTGGGCTTGTGTTCATCCTCTTAGAAACCAAAAAGGCCAGCAGAATCCCTGTAAAAGGAGTAAAATCACATTCTGTGGTGTGTTCAGCAGTAAGGTGCCTTTGCTCTATCATCCAGCTTATGTATGTTGGAGTAGCTGCTGTCTGTCATAGTGTGCAAATAATAACTTCATTGGAAGTGGGTTATGCTTGGGCAGATTAACTTTGCAAGCTTTCAGTTTCCTGCAGGCTCCTTCAATGCAGTCACCCCTTGATGGGCTTCTTTTCTTTAAAACAAAGAGAAGGAAACCAAGAAGCTGTTGGAGAGAAAAGGTGCATTTTGAACCTCTCAGATACAAGCAGGGCTGGATCTGAGCAGTGTAACCTGGGAGGTGACAATTGCTCCTTCAGAGTAGGGGCACTTGGGTGTTTTGTGGGTGTGTTGAACTAAAAATCCCCCTGTTTCTTAAACAGGAAACGTTTACTAGAGGAATAACTGGCAACTAACAAACATAAATAGACTTGCACATAGCTTGAGTTCCAGCTTTGTCTTCTTTGTTTACCAGGAATTTGTCAGACAACTGTCTAGGGCTCTAATATAACCCATAGAGGCTTCAGGCAGCTACATAATATACTGCAAGGAAAACTTTATGTGAGGCATCTCTTGCCCAGAAATACCTAGCCTATTCCAGTGCTCCTTGTTTCTAACCATAACTGTGCCCTATTTAATCACTGATGAGGTTGTAAACTGCTTTCTGACACTGAATAGGTCACCCAGAGAATACCTGGTGGTCCCCTGGCCATGTGCTATCCAGTGCTTGCTGTCACCACATCCCTTCCCCTAAAGAGGAGCTTGGTGCAGAGCGCAGCTCAGCAGCTCAGTCAGCTGTCAGTGAGTGGAAGTCTGTAGTTTCAGCATCATTTTCTTCTGGTGAGGACACCTGTGCCCAGATCCCATGGTTAGAGGTATCTGTAGACACCTGGATGTGGTTTATTGCTGTTGGGTTACAATCATCCACTCCACCCTCCCAATGTTCTGAGCTACTCACATCAAGAAAGACAGAGGGGCTGCAGCGTGGCCAGAGCTGGGCAGCAGAGCTGGGGAAGGGGCTGGAGCACAAGGTGCTGGGGAGGGGCTGAGGGAATGGGGGTGTTGAGCCTGGAGAAGAGGAGGCTGAGGGGAGACAGGAGCACTCTGTGACACTCCCTCACAGGAGGCTGCAGGGAGCTGGAGATCAGGCTCTGCTCCCCAGCCATGAGCAACAGGCAAGGGAAAGGGGCTGGAGTTGGCCCAGGGGAGGTTGAGATTGGAGCTGAGGCAGAACTGTTTCCCTGAGAGGGGTGTCAGCCCCTGTGCCAGGCTGCCCAGGGAGCTGGGGCAGTGCCCAGCCCTGGAGGGATCCCAAAGCCATGGGGTGAGGTGCTGAGGCTGTGGGTCAGTGCTGGGCTGGGCAGGGTGAGGGCAGGGCTGGGACTGCAGCAGCTTCAAGAGCTTTAACAACCAAAAAGAGTCCATGATTCCATAAAGACAAGTGGTGGCTTTTGCTCTAATGAGAAACAGCCTTTTGCTGTGCAGGTAAAGCCACTGTGGATGGATTTGGAAGGGAGCAGGGCTGTGGATGCTGAGGCTGGTGCTGCCTTTGCAGGCAGAACCATGTAACAAGTGCAGCTCTATTCAGCTGTTTTAATGAGGAAGCTGAGGCTAAAAGGCTGCAGGGGGAGGGGATGGGAAGGCAGGGACAAGTCTGGCCGAGCCCTTTGAACAGTTTGGACCAGCAACCGAAATGTATTTAACGGTTAGATATGAAACTCCAGCCTTTCTTCCCCCCACTCCTCACCCTCCCTCCCCCTTTTTCAATTAACAGTTGGTCCCCAGGCTAGCAGCCTGCTGATTCACTCCCAGTGGCCATACAGCTGAGGCTTCATCAAGTCTCTGTGTTAATCTAATCCCTAAATAGCTCTGGTCTCCATCACAGCCTCGGCGGCGGTTCTCAGCTCCAAAGTGTCATTTTATTCTTGTAGCCTCTGAAAAGTCAATGGGCTCCTGGAGGCCTTGGAGCAGCTCAGATGGAAAAGGGCTGTTGTAAACCCAATTTAACATGCCCTTCAGTATGGCCAGGGCACGACCCGAAGCTTGCAGAAGTCAGAGAGGCTTTGCGAGAGCTTGGGGTGGGTTTTTTGGAGCAGGGCTGTGGCAGGCTGGTCTCAGTTTCCATCTATATATTTAGATGGGATTCTGTGCCTCTATTAGGGCCTTTCAGTGCTTCTCATCACCAGGGTAGCTGAACAACTCTGCATTCTTTGCATCCTTGCCCAAATTTGCACTTTTATTCCCGGAAGCCAGGCTGAAGTGCAGAGCTGGTGTGAAGGGAATGAGTTTGCAGATTTTGCTGTGTGAGCTGGCTGCCTGGTGGCATTGTACACGAAAATAACCAAAACTCCAGCCTATTTTTAGAACTAGAGCATTCTCAAAAGCTTCCTGCCTTGATTTCCCTACCTCTCCCTGCCTATTGTTCACCACTTCGGGCTTCGCTGTTTGCTTCAGGAGTTGCCCCAAAAGCATCCCTGCCCCAGGGGAAAAAACAAACCCATTTCCATGACATGGACTCTTGAATAACATTGCTGCACCCATGCCTCTGCTAGCCAGATATTAAGGTATTAATTAGCTAAGCTTCATCTTACAGCTTTAGGAGGTTATTCCCCACCCTGAATCCTGGCCTGGGTGAGCATTGCCACGTGAGACCATGTCTTCTTGCCTGTGATCTTTGGAGAACATCTGACCAGCTTCCACTTGTTATTCCAAGCCCCTTTCTTTCTCATGAACTCTATCTGGTAAGCAGGAGGCTTTCAGCACAGCTCTCAAAGCAATACCTGCAAATACATCTACCATAAGAACTTCTTCCACCTTGGCTGAGAAATCAGGAGCTTCCTAGAGGCAGATTGCTAAAGGCTAGTCGAAGCTTTAGTAAGCCTTTTTGCTTGCCTATTTGGCAGCTCTGTGGTCTCTGTGAGGCAAATGTCTGGATCTGGGGCAGACCAGGCACCAACCAAATTGTCCTGTAGCCCCATTGATAGTTCCCTGGCTATAACAATCTGTCAAAGCCTTGAATTGGGATCTATGGCATGGCCACTGTAGTGAAGGGCAGAGTGTATTTGGAGGGAGAGTAGGAATTTCCAGATAAACTGGGTCAAAGCTAGAAGACAGAGGCTAAAGATCATGGTGAAACCTCTCTGGTCCTTCAGCCCATCCTTATGAGTAGTACAAGCTGGTCTCTGGTTTTCTCAGGCTTTGTCCAGCCATGTCTGAAATATCACAAGAGATTAAGCTTTAAATTACTTGTGCAGCTTGTCCAGCCAGGTCTTAAATATTCCCATCTCCAATGAGCATGAGTCAGTAGCTGGATGCTGCCATGGCCCGTCCGGGGGTCCCGAGGAGGAGCTGGAGACACCCACCCTTCAGTGGGAAGGCAGCTGGCAGGAAACAGGCCCCTTCCTCAGGGTACAAATAACGGTTTCCTTGAGCACAGGGATTAACAAAGCCTGGTTTCCCACAGATTTGTGTCTTGTGGGCAATTGTTAATTGCAATGGAAGCTTTTCCCACAACTGGGGCATTTGACATCTCCTTCCCCCTCCTTCCCCCACGGAGTCTCTGGTATCCAGTGAGGGGTGATCTGATGCTGTAGGTTTCGAGTGGAGTGGGGTTTAGGGTTGCCTTCTAAACAACCTTTGTCCTTCCTAACAGCTTCTCATAAAGCTGTGGTGATGGGGGACTCTGAGAGAAGGAAATCCACCAGGGATGTGCACACACTCCTGCCCAGACAGTGTGTAGAAACATCACCTGGTTAAATCAGCCTGAAATTGGCTAAAGATGGAGTTGAAAATCACAGCAGACTCCATAAACTTCCTTGGCTTTGAGTAAACTGAGTGGTTTGAGGGAGGGTGTTTTCATTTGATGGGTTGTGTTGGGTCTCTTTTTGCTCTGTGATGGATTTGTGTTTCATCTAGAGCCTGGTCTTGAAGTTTTGGGTGAAGAGCATGCAAGGTTCAACTCTGCAGATCTTGACATGAGCACTGTGGGCATTGTCCTGTCTCTCTTATTAGAGGCAGAGCATGACCAAAGCCCTGATTTCTGTGTCATGATCTAGCTGAGGTGTTAATTTCTCGATCTTGTGGATCAAGCCTTAAAGCCTCTGTGTTGGTTTCCCAGTTGTTACACGGGGAGAAAAGATTCTCCTTTACTCTGTTTAAAATTAAACCATGAGCTAAGGCAATGGCATTTCCCAGGAAAGTAAAAAGGCCTTCAGTCCTCATGTATTTGTGGTGGACAAAGCTGCTGGGAGATGCAAACTAGAAACCCCTGGCCAAATCTGTCAATGTGCTGCCTTGAACTGGAGCAAATTCCCAGTCCCTATAAGGCTTTTGAGGTGCTTGTTCTGATGGCTGCACACCAGATAAGCGACAATTAGACAAGACAATCAATTTGTGGCTGCTCTGGTTTTAGTTTCCATCTGATGCAACAGCAATCTGGAAGACAAATCTTAATTTAGGACTACAAAGGGATTGTTCTCTCAGAAGATAACTGCTGCCTGCCAGGCTGTTATCTGCCATGGAAATTGATTGTCCCATTTAGTGATGTCTCTGTTTTCCCATGGTTAGTTCAGGAGGAGCTGCTGAAAAGTGAACTGGGTTGAGGTTGTGGATGCTGTGATTGTGATTGTTGCTGTGAGAGGACTGTTAATTATCCCACCTCTTCTCCCTTCACCTCTGCAGGCTCCCTAAAACTCACCTATTTGCCCTGATGTGATGATGGATGTTTGAGATGCTGCCCTGTGACACCTGCTTTCCTCTCACTTTTAGTGAATGCTATCAAAAAGGAAAAAGCCTGCCTTAAAAAAGTGGACACTGGAGCTGTGATCTCTTCTGTATCACTGCATGCCCATTTAGGAAAGAGGTGGGGGATGAATTTTCCCATGGCAAATACATGAAGTCTCCTTGGAGGTAGATGAAAGCCTCAGATGAGCTTCTCCATCATCATCCCTGGAGTCCTTTATCCTTTTCCCTTTCCTTTGGTCCTCTCCCTGGCTTCCAGTTTCTTTTTCATTTACATCCCTAGAGCCTCACCCAGCTGGCTGCTCTGACAACACCTTCTCTTGTTTCTTGTCCTAATAAATGGGCCTAAACAGGTCTTCTGACTAAGCTAAAACGTCAGGTTCTTCAGTGCTCTGCTGGTTACTTGCAAGACCGTGTGGAGCAGCTGTCAGATATTTATGCAAACCCTTTTCCTCTTCTATTTTAAGTTCAATTTTAATCAAATAAAAGGGGGGTGGGGGGAGAGAGGAAAGGAAAAAACACCCCAGAAAGAAATCAGCTTGGAAACCACAATACATTATTCAGAGCTCCCTGCTGCTTTTTCCTGCTCCTTTGCAGAAGTAGGTGTGAGGTGTAGCACCCAAAATGTACTGCTTGAGCTGAACCTGCTGAAGGAGACAGCAAGCAGAGGATGGGAGATGCTGACTTGCTTCTCTACAAAAGCCAGCCCTTCTCACTGTCCAAAGCTGTGCTGTGGAGTTAATCATCATCTCCCTTGGAGGCCAACCCGCAGTGAACTTCAGCCAGACAATGCACGCGACTTCTCACAGCCCTACTCACTTAGCAATGTTCAAGGTTTAACATCCAGAGCAGCAGATGAGGAGTAGAGCATGAGCTGTAGAGGGTGGTAAGCAGAGTAAGGGCTGGGAACAAGCTGTTCCAGGCCTCTTTCTGCCTGGATTTAACCTCCCATCTGAGCTGGAAGTCATGCTATGTGCAGCCCCAGCTCTGGATGCTCCCACTGGCTTTGGATCACAAGGAGGTTTCGTAGGGGTGAAGCATTGGCTGAGGGAGCTGCTCTGTTACTCTCTGTACAGGCAGAGCGAGGGAAGAGGTGTATGGTGCTGCCTTTCTCTCCAGTTAGCACAATAAACATGAAACCAGAAAGTTGCCAAGTTGAAGCACAGCCATAGTGGCTGAGTTCATGGTGGGGGGTGGATCTGGGGGATACCATTTCTCCTGAGACCATTGCCAAGCCAGTGGTTTTTATCAGAAGCCCTAAAAGAAGGAGAATGGCTGTTGTGGAGCAAATATAGACAGTTCCCTTGCTTTTTCTTCTTCTACAAATACCTCTGTGTGTTCCTACTGTGAAGAACAGCTACTGCAAATGGCTATTCCAGGGCAGGAGCTGGGACAAGAAGCATTCAGTGACCTGTGCTTCCACTAACCCAGAATCCAGAAGGTACAATGATTCTGAGGGACCTTCAGGCTCTGTGTTTCTGAGGCTGCATGGGCTGCAAGTCACCTTCTGACATGGAAAGCAGAGGCCATAATCCCCAGGGCAGCTTTCCCAATTGCTTCTATACAGTTTGAATCGTTCTCTGCTCACTCAGCTCCTCTCTAACAAAACACTTGTGTCATTCAGGCCTTGGCAAATAAGAGGGTTTGGGGGCTTTCTTTTTTCCCCTGAGAAGAAGTAATCTTTCTAGCTTCTGCAAAATCACAGGGAAAGAATGATTCTCATGTTAAATGTCATTGTCAGGATGGTAACCAGAATCTTTAATATACTGACTTTAGGATCTGTGACTCGTTATGGTAATAACAAGGAAAATAAATACAAAATGACACTCTTGCAAAACAAATTCCAGTAACTATTGGCTAGAAAAGTTTGCAAGAGACTTTCTCAAGAGTAGAGTGAGGAGGCTGCCATGTCATCCCTCTTGGTTTTTTTTCCCTTCCCTTCCCTTTCCCTTTGAGAGCTGCTGTGCAAATTGAAATGTATATTGCTGGCTGATTCCTGCTTGCCCTATTTCACACCTAGTGCTGAGGTCACCCTGCAAGAGGCTGAGCAGGGAATGCTCTTGCCTGCCTGTAAACAGGGGGAAGATCTTCCCAAGGATCCTTCCACAGCACACACACATGCAAAAAAAAAAAAGGCAAATTCATGATTCATGAAGGCTCTGGCCATAGATCTTGCAAAGAAATGCTTGGCAGCTTTAGAGAATAGCTGGGTTTATTTTAACCTTTAAGAATGACACCAATTTCACAGCTGTTAATGCTATGTGGCTCCTACGCTTTCCAATGCAAATTGCACATGAAGGGCTAATGCATTTTGATGAAGGGAGGAGGGAGGGGGGGGCTGAGAGAGGTAGAATCTCCATATTAATGTGCCAATATCTTTGTTCTGAAGTGTTTAATTTTATGCTTTAATGAGAGATCCTCTTTCTGGTTAAGGCAAGCCTTTGCAAGAAACTGTTTAGATATTTGCTAGTGTCATCAGGCTCTGGAGAAGGGGGAGGGAAATACTTATTTCAAGTGGTGTGGGGGGTGGAGTGCCTCTGTGGCAAAGGCTGAGAGTCCCATGGAGATGTGGGAGACCCTGAGTCAAGCCCTTACCCAGACCCCCTCAGAATGGGGTTTGGGATTAACTCTTGCCACAGACAGAGGAACTGGGGATTTTTGGAGCAACCACCTGCTGAGCTGCAGGGTGGGAAGTAGATATGGTGGATGTCCAAACACTTTGAGGGGCTTTCTCTCATCCTCTGTGCCAGCTTCTCTGAGCTGTGGTTGCTTTTACATCAGGCAAACAGCTCAGCCACTGCGAGTGAAACCTGACGTTCTGTCCTCTGTGTGCATCCTGCAGAACGCAGTTACCCTCAGCATCACGTGGCATAACCTGACAAAGCATATTGCTGGGTGGGAATGTGAGGTCCTCACCTCCATGGGCCACATTCTGCTTGTGAAACTCCTCTTGGTTAGTGCTTTAAGGGCTGGGACTGAGACTGGCACCTCTACCAGCTGAATGGAAGGATGAATAAATGCTCTGACTCTTTTTTTCAGGTACAAACCCAATCCAAGCCAGTGATATCCATGTTTGGTGGTTAAAGCAGAGTAAAGCTGTCAGCCTGCCACAGCAATGCCTTTAAAGGACTGTTTCACCTTCCACAGATGAGTATTTTCACTGCCTGGATCAGGCCAAGGTACGAGAAACTGAGTGCTGAAAGTTCTTTATGTCTCTGATATGTGATGCACATTTGGTTTTCATCAAAATCCCATTGAAACAGGCAGTCAGGGTTTAGAGCATAGGATTACAAGTAATACAAGGTTATTATTAGTAATCACTTTTCATCATGCATTGCATTTACAAGATACAAAACAATCCCAGCAGAAATAGACCAAAATGCAGAATTCCTTTCATTAAAGAACCAACTTGTGCAAAGCATAAATCATGTAGTGCAGTAACAGGAGAAAGCCTTGAACTTGCCTCCATTTGTGCTTCCCTTTAACTCAAACCCAGGAGAAGACAGTCGTTGCAACTTTATGCTGGGCACTCAGGGATTGTGCCTTAAACTGGAGGATGGTGCCTTAAACTGGGGGGGATGGTGCCTTAAACTGGGGAATTGTGCCTTAAACTGGGGGATGGTGCCTTAAACTGGAGGATGGTGCCTTAAACTGGGGGGGATGGTGCCTTAAACTGGGGAATTGTGCCTTAAACTGGGGGATGGTGCCTTAAACTGGGGAATTGTGCCTTAAACTGGAGGATTGTGCCTTAAACTGGGGGATGGTGCCTTAAACTGGGGGATGGTGCCTTAAACTGGAGGATGGTGCCTTAAGCTGGAGGATTGTGCCTTAAACTGGGGGATCATGCCTTAAACTGGAGGATGGTGCCTTAAACTGGAGGATGGTGCCTTAAACTGGAGGATTGTGCCTTAAACTGGAGGATGGTGCCTTAAACTGGAGGATTGTGCCTTAAACTGGGGGATGGTGCCTTAAACTGGGGGATGGTGCCTTAAACTGGGGGATGGTGCCTTAAGCTGGAGGATTGTGCCTTAAACTGGGGGATCATGCCTTAAACTGGAGGATGGTGCCTTAAACTGGAGGATTGTGCCTTAAACTGGGGGATCATGCCTTAAACTGGGGGATGGTGCCTTAAACTGGAGGATTGTGCCTTAAACTGGGGGATCATGCCTTAAACTGGGGGATGGTGCCTTAAACTGGAGGATTGTGCCTTAAACTGGGGGATCGTGCCTTAAACTGGGGGATGGTGCCTTAAACTGGAGGATTGTGCCTTAAACTGGGGGATCATGCCTTAAACTGGGGGATGGTGCCTTAAACTGGGGGATCATGCCTTAAACTGGGGGATGGTGCCTTAAACTGAGGGATGGTGCCTTAAACTGGGGGATGATACCTTAAACTGAAGGGTTGTGCCTTAAACTGAAGGGTTGTGCCTTAAGCACACAGCGGTCGTGACACAATGAAACCTGTTCTGACTTTTTGCCTATAAACCAGAGATATGAAATCTCCTTGTTTAATAAGAGTTTGAGCAGGGTTTTTGGTGTTGTCTTTGCTGCCAGGTTTCTGGAGCGAAGGCCAAAGCCTGCAAGACAGATCCAAGTGTCTTTGTCGGGGCAGACACCCAGGTAACTTCAATTGTATCCTGCCTTTTGGAACAAGTTCTGACATCACTTGCAGCGGTGCAGCCAGGGTTATTCATTTGGGCTAAGCAAATTAAAAGGTTCTGCTTAGCCTCTCCCTTACTTTGCTTTTATACTGTCAGTGTAATTGAAGCTACTCCTGGTTTCCAACTCTCCGATGAGGAATTGCATCCAGACGGCGTGTGGTGACGCATCGGAGTCGTGGCGTAGATGAAGGGCTAATATTGAACTGGGTGGTTATACTAATGTGCACCTGCTGAGGAGCTGGTCCAGCCAGTGTGTGAGGGCGGCTGGCGAGCTGTCAAGGCCCGGGAGAAGCACAAAAGCTGAGCCTTGTCACTCACACAGAGGTTCAACACATTTGGAGGAGGTGAGGAGGGGTCACGCTCTGTCCCTCCTTGGCTGAGGGTCTTGCTCAGTGCAATTCCAGCCTGGACACACCACGTTGCTCTCCTCAGCCATCCTTTTAGTGTCTTAAAGAGGGTGAAGTGCAGCGTGGGGAGAGCCCAAGCTGTGAGGAAAGGGTGGGGTGGCTGCGTACGTGTGTGCCAAAGTGTCGCCGCGGCCGGAGGAGACGTAAGAGGAGGTGGGTTTGCTGGGAAGGATGGGAGGGGGGAACCAGCCGAGCGGCGCTAACTCCCGACGCGATGCAGTTGCTCACGTCCCTCCGGGGCACAGCAGGCAGAGGGGTCCTGTGCTGGGGAAAAGGGGGGCTGAAAGGTGGGTAAAGATCGAGTTACACAATGGCAGGGGGCTTCCAGCCACGCAGCACAAAGCAAAGAAGGGGGGGATGGGGGGATTATTGACTTTAGGGTCCCCTCTGTAGTTTGTCTTTTCTTTTCCCCCTGTATTTCTTCGTGAGGTTGGACAAAAATCTTTAACACCTTGGGAGCAGACGAGCAGTGGCACAAGAGTTTGGGCTATTTGTGAGTTTAATAGGCTCTCTCTCGAGTGGAAATGGAAAGAAAGGGGCAGCTTACTCCAGGCTGACAGTGCCTTTCTTTTCTCTCTTCACATGCATCAACCAGGAAACAAACCCTTCCACTACAGGGAAGCATTTAACCTGGAAGGGAAGCTACAGTGCAAATTCCTCTGACAGCTTGTGCCAAGCCTTTAGGAACAAAGAGTGGAACTTTTTGCTTGTGTTGGGATTTTTAGGGGCAGGGTCTCTTCTGGGGAGATCTCTAGGCTGTAGGCCAGCTAAAAACTGAGAACAGGGAGGTTTTTAGGGAAAAATCTGATCCCCTAATGGGTATTCTTGAGTCCCTACACCTTCTAGCAAGAGTCTCAAAGGCATGGCCCTGGCATGGGCAAACCACTGATCTTTGGACAGTCTGAGCCCTGCACTTTTCCTTTTCAAAGCTTGAGTAGGAGAGAGAAGCCAAACTCTTTTGCTACCACTCAATGAGTGCAGGGGGGTGGGATTTTGCAGTCCTTTATTGCCTTCAGTATGCAAAAGAAGTCATGCAAACACACTCTGGGACTAAATGGCTCAGACATCTCACACAGAGATTTGCTTGGACAGGTCTCCCACCAAACCTGGCAGCAAATCAGTGAGGGTCCTTCACTCCTGAATTCACTCTCCCACTTTCTTAAAGCAATAATAAAGGTGCTGCCTCCACAGGAGGCTTTTTTGGAGGCTCCATGAGAAGTTTTCCTCATGTTGTAACATTTGTGTGTGCCCTGATGTGTGTGCCATGATCCAGTCTATGCATCATCTCACAGCCCATCTCCCATTATTGCCTTCCAGAATTAAAACAGATTGCTCTGAAGATATGCAGAGGGTCTAAATACTAAATACTTCCCTAAAGGAGTAAATCAACCTTGGAATGACAACCAGAAAGAATAGGAAACGTGTTAGAAGACTGTTAGTGCCTATAAGAGCTACTAGCCCCTGGTTTTTCCTCAGCCTTGGACTCCAATCGGTGTGTAGACGTGCTCAGAGGGCCAGGGCAACCTGTTTTGTTCTGCAAACTACTTGCAGTTGAGACTGAAACATTAAGAAGAAGACTAGTAGGAATGTTCACCTTAGGGGTGAAGGGGGTGGAGGAATGGAGCTTGGGGTTTGAAATGAAATGGTGTGGCAAATGCAATGGTTCCACTCCAAACTGGACCCGGATCGAATGGTGATTCATCCCCCACTGAAGTCAATGCCAGAGTTGCTTTTGATTATTCTCACTTGCAAACTGGACTGGTCCTACTAAGCAGAGAAACCACAGGGCTTTTGCAGAGCTGCTTCTCTCTCTCTTTTTTCACTTATTGATTGATTTCTTTCTCTTTAGCCAAATTGGCTCCGTGTCACCCGGGCGAGAGGAAACCCGAGCCCCTTCTCTTCCAGTGCTTTTGGTTGGTGTAGTTGTTTTTGCATGTTTTTTGGAACATCTGGCACAGCTGTTGTTTTGACCCCAAGGCAGGAGCACAACCTCACTCCTGTTCCTATTCCAATTGAAGCTGACACGGGCTATGCCGAGGGAAATGGAGCTGCTCAGCCCAACCTGAGCTCAGGAACGGGGCTCAGGGATGGGGTCAGGAACCAGAGAGGTCCCGTTGTCACGGTCAGAGCTGTCAACCCCAGGCTCAAAACACAGGCAGGGCTGAGTTAAAGCAGTGGGCACTGCTGCTGGAGCTCCACTAAGGAAGAGGCTACTTCTGTTTTCGCTTTAAATTGCTTCCTTATTGACTTTTTACTTCAGCTGCTCATAAACCCAACTGAACACCCACAGGACGAGGGGGTTTTGCACCTCCACTTACAGGAGAGTTGGAACCTCTGGATGTGAATGGATCTCTGAATCTATTTGAGCTGCTTTTTCTTGCCTGGCACTGCAGAGACAAGAGTATTTTTCCTCTGACTGAAAAGATTGTGGGGATAGCTGAGTGAGAATCAAACCTGCTCAGGATCCACAGGGAACTGTCTGGTCTCTGCTCAGTAATACCTGAGAGCTAAATTAATACCTGCTAGCTAAATCTTTTGACTTCTTCTAAGCTGCAAGGACTTGTAACTTTTTAATCTATAAATCTTCCTCCGTGCACCTTCCCCATCTCCTTCCAGCTCAAAGGCTTAATGCAACTGCTTAGAGTTTCATCCCTTAAATACTCCCAGCCTTCAATTGTCTCTGCTGTACAGGATCACCAGCTCTCTAGTGTGGGAATCCTCATTATGTGCCTATTAAAATGAAGATTAAATCAAGCATTAGGCTGCCTCCTCCCGTTATGAAATCTGAAGGACAGGGCTGAATTTGGGGCAGGGGAGGGGGGAGAAAACAAACTCCCC
Organism: Colius striatus; assembly: GCF_028858725.1. Classification (NCBI taxonomy): domain Eukaryota; kingdom Metazoa; phylum Chordata; class Aves; order Coliiformes; family Coliidae; genus Colius; species Colius striatus. The sequence goes on from NC_084785.1 coordinate 1,333,554, forward strand.
TCCCCAAACACCTAACAAAACTGTTCCTTGAGCTCTGGGAAGAGGTAAAAAACCAGTCTATGCTGAAGCAGTCTTGCTTATTAACACATTTGTGCAAGTGAGGGGAAGATAAGGAAGGCAGTGGATGAGGAATAAGGTTTTAGGCAGCGAGAGGGTATTTGCATGTGCCTACGTGAGGTGTGTGTGTGTGCACACGGGCTGGCTGTCGAGCACACGTGCTTTGGCAGAGGCAAGAGGCCATGCCTCCCGTCTGCACGCACACAGGTAGGTCCCCTCTGCTATTTTTGGGTGGGGGGAGGAGGTTGAGGGGGCTCAGGTGCAGAGCTGGAGTGTGATGAGTGCCAACCCTACAAAGAAATGCTCCTTCCCCTTCTCCCAAGCTGCTGGAAGCCTGGGAGGAGTGCAGAGAGGATGGGAAAACATCCTTGCTTAAAGGGCAGGTGATTTTTGGGGAGGGGGCGGATGAGGGCAGGTTTAGGACTGCCCTGTCATTTCCTTGAGCTCAGTTCCCCATAGGAAGTCATTGTGTGTGTGTGTGTGTGTGTCCTCACACCTCCTCCCTTTCCCACCGCTTCTCCACAGATTAACTTGGTTTTGGGGGGGCGGGGGGGGGGGGGGAGAGGGGAGGTTATTATTGTTGTTTGGCAGGTACTTTTAATTGGCTGGAAAATATTCTTCCTGTGAAGTTGCAGTTTTGTGGGGCTTTGAATGAGTCCAGTCTGCCGTTGGCTCTGCCCAGCTCCTCCCGATTGGCTCGGCAGCCCGCGGGGGGACCGATAAGGGCGGCTATAAAAGCCCTCGGCATTGCTCCTGGTCCCCCAGCGAGCAGGAGCCAGAGGGGCAGAGGAGCAGAGCCGGGCTGCAGCACGTCCTTCCCCCCTCCTCTCCCCGAGCCTCAGCCAGACTCCTTTCTCTCTACCCTGGGAGCGCGTATCCAGATCCACGTCTTTGCTCAAGCCGAAGTGGAAGAGGAGAGAGAGAGAGAGAGACACATACACCCAAAAAAAACCCACCCAAAAAAAAACCACACTTAGCGGAAACTTGTCAGAGAATGCTCCTAAAGTCTGGTTTTCTGCTGCTGCTGGTGATCAGTGCATCTGCATCCTATGAAGCTGAACAGAATGACTCTGTGAGCCCCAGGAAACCCAGGGTTGCAGCCCAGAACTCAGGTAACACCCAGCAGAGGAGGCTTTGAGCCTGAACCCTCATATGTTAAACTGTTTCAGATATCTCTGCTGCTGCTTTTCCTTCTTCTTTTTTTTCTCTTTCTTCTTTTTTTTTCCCCCTGGAAGGAGCAAATCTTAACGTAAGGGGCTGATTGAGGAGGGTATTGGTGCATAGCTGGAGCAGAAATCTCTCAGGAGCTGGGTCAGGGAAGCGGTGTGATCTGCTTGCAGGATGCAATCCATTCTCTCTCCTCCTCTCCTCAGCTCTTAAATGAGTTCCATGTACTTTTTCTTTTCATTTCCCCCCCCCTCTCCCCTGCTTGCATGTGTCTTTCTCTCTTTTTCTCCCGTTGCAATCCTACTTTGGTGTTAATTCCTTTGCTTTTTAGGAAGTTGATAAAAATCCGTGGAGGTTCCACCGAAGCATTGTTCTGCTGCACATCTGCCTAGTCAAAGAGGGGGAGAGAGAGAGAGATGTGACTTTGAAGAATGCAGTAACCTAGAAACTGGCCACTGCTAGCCTTTATTTTCAACAACTGATGGCTATCAGTTCCATGGTACCATTGAAAAATAGCGATGGTGACATGTAACAAACTTGCTTTCACAATGGATTAAAGGCAACCAAGTGAGCTCTGGGTGCCTCTACTTTGAGCACTAGAGATGCTTAAGATAAGTTGTCTTGAACAATGGGCATTAAAAAAAATCGACCTTCTAGTATCCTGCACAGATATTAGGGCTCTAATTTGGAGCTCATTAGCAAGATGTCTTATTTTAGATCTGCAAGGCTCTGCAGCATTATAGCAGGGTGTTTGCTCAATTTCCTTTTTGTATTTGGTTGCTATAGAAACATGGGGTCTCACTATTGCACCGTGTGCCTAAAACAATAAAAGCTTAATGCATCCTAAGTCTGCTGAAGGCAAAGTTATCATCTGAACCTGTGGGAACGTGATCATGGCAATGGCTGGTGGGATGACGAGGTTGGAGACTGGGGAGAGGGTGCTCTCACCAAATATTTCTCCCTTCAGGCACCCTGAGTGAGAGTGGAGAAGCAGGAAGGGGTTAACTGAGTGATTCTATTTGGTTTGGTGGTGGGTTTTCTCCTCTTTTCTGTAAAGCTCCTAAGGGCAGAGAGATATGTCTTTAGGCTCCAAGTCAGCTCTTGGTAAAATGTGCTCCCTTCCACTAAATGCAAAGCCTCACTTTTCCCACACCTGGGATCTTGATGGGAGGCACTGGCTTTGCATTTCTTCCTAAAGAATGTCTCGTAACATGAGCTGCAAAAGTAATGAATATGCCTTGCACAGACACAGAAGGGGACAGATGTTCAGCTTACCAAAAAAAAAGGTTAATCCCTACTAATTCCAGGGCAATCATGTGGCAATACTGCTGATTCATTGTTAAAATGCATAGTATCTGCACTAAAAAAGATGAGATGACATGGATACCCTCCTGCTCAGCCTAACTGCTGCCTCAATGATGTTAATTATACATGGGCAGCTCCATTACCTTAACTTTCTCTGCCCAAATGTCCCTTCTCTTTGCAAATCTCTTCAGCATTATGACCTGTGCTTGCAAGCTGCTGGCTACCAGGTCAGTACTTAGCATCAAGCAGCTCCTTCGAGTCCTTTGTAGTCCTGGTAATCGGCACACAAACTACAGTCCTGTTGCTGGGTACTTTATGCTTTTTAGAAAGGCACAAAACCCTCCAATGCCAGCAAAGCCAGCTGAAATACGTGCAGATGTCTGGCCATTGCCATCACTTTGGGCTCATTTTCAAAGGAGGTTTGTGAGCCAGGTGCTGACAAGCTGCTCTGAGCTCCCTTGGGTCTAAGAGCAGACCTCACCCCTCCAGTGCTCTTCGTTACTTCTGCCCTCTTCAGAGGCACTCTGAATAAAGCTGTAAATGCATGCAGGCAGAATTAGCTTGGGATGGACCTCTGAGTCTCCATCTAGCCTCTTTTAATCTGTGTGTAACTCGCTGAAGGTTTCAGGAGCTGGTGTTTCTGCTCCTCAAGTCGCTGTCGAACTGCAGCGTGACTTCACTTAACAAACCCCTCCGGCAGTGCCTTCGGCCTCTCTTCATCACCTCCCCCCCCTCCCAAAAAGCAATAAGGCTTGACTGCAAGTTGAGCAATGCCTTGCTTTTGGGCTGAGGAAAAGGCTTTCTGGTGGCTGGGGAGATGCTAACGCTGTGCCTCTGCCTCTCTCTGCAGCAGAGGTCGTTCGCTGCCTGAACAGTGCCCTGCAGGTGGGCTGCGGGGCCTTCGCCTGCCTGGAGAACTCCACGTGTGACACGGATGGCATGTATGACATCTGCAAGTCCTTCCTCTACAGTGCTGCTAAATTTGACACTCAGGTACAGTAGGAGGATAAAGGGGATGAGGATAATGCCTCACCCTTAGAGTTGCTTGCTTCCTCCTGCCCCCCACCCGGTTCAATAAAGTGCTTTTGCTGCTCTAAAGCACGTGCTGAAAGGCTTTGCTGAATGGATGCCTGAATTCCTCAGTCCTCCTGGAGATGGAGGGTCTGTGCAGGCTTAACCCTTCCTTTCTTGCAGCCCTTTCCTGCAGCTTAGCTAGTCCTCTGAACCACGAGTCTGGCTTTTGGCTACAAATGCATCCTTCAGGGCTATTTTCTCCAGTACATTTTCCACATAGTGTGTGCTGTGTGTGAGGACTTGGCAAGGAGTGTCCCGTGGGGAGGAGAGCAAAGTTTCCTCTTCAGGAGGAAATAGAAACGTTCTCCTTAACAAAGTAAGTCTTCTGCCTGTGTGAGCTGGCACAGGGCTGGGGTTTGAATTGGAAGTCCTTCAGGCCTGGGAATGCACCGGCCAGATCAGCCTCTGCTGAGCTGCAGTCACTCACAGCAGGAGAAATAGGGTCATATCAGAGGGCTGTGCCTCTGCCAAGGGCCCTTCTCCTACTTACTTTCATCCCAAAATGCACCCCCCACGCTTGGTTCCCTGGGCTTTCCCTCCCAAGGACAAACTTAAAAGCTCTTAAAGCACCTGGAGGTCTGGTTACGTGAGCATGTGGTGAGAGGTGCAGCTCCCTCCCCAGGGGCAGAATTGGCCCTTCTCTGGTGCTGGCATTTTTCAGGCTGTTCATGCAAAGGCTTCCCCTGCCTAAGTCTTTTGGGAAGAGGAGCTCTGTGTTCCCTCTGGGCTGTGTGCATCCCAACTGAAAGTGCTGGGGATGAGAACTATGTGTTACCAGACAGCACTGAGCATCCAATTGCCCCCTGTGCTTGATAAGTGACCCCCAGCAGCTCTATAATTGCAGCAAGGGTAGTTAGTAGCAGCCAGTGCCTGTTAAGAAATCCCTTCCTATGAAACCTGTTGCAGTTTAAGGGGTTTTTTCTCTCTTCTCTTCCCAGGGAAAAGCTTTTGTGAAAGAAAGCTTGAAATGCATCGCCAACGGGGTTACGTCCAAGGTGTTCCTGGCCATCAGGAGGTGCTCCACCTTCCAAAGAATGATCTCTGAGGTGCAAGAGGAGTGCTACAGCAAGCTGGACATGTGTGGCATTGCCAAACGAAACCCTGAAGCCATCACAGAGGTGGTCCAGCTTCCAAACCAGTTCTCAAACCGGTACGTGGGGCTTTTCCTCGGCTGAAGGGCAAAAACACGAAGCGCGGGGGAAGTGATGAGAGGAACCACGTTGACTGAGGCCTTACAAATCCTCCTGTAGCTCAGCCTAAGTCATATTCTCTGCCTTTCCAAATCCTTATTCAGTTTTACCAGCATTCTTCTGGTTCTCTCCTTGGTAAATACACTTACAAACGTCTCCAGGGGAGCACACGTAACCTGACATCAATCTCTTCAAAGCCAGGGGGTTGTTTAACTGTGAATGCAGCAGGATGGTAAAACAGAGCCAGCAGGATTAATAGAGCATCTCTGGCACACTGAGCCCTTAAGAGCTTCTCAACCTCTTGCAGCTTCATGTAGCCACCCCCTCCCTCAGGTTTATACAGCACCAGCCAAGGAAGCCTTGCCCTCAGGGCTTACTGTGGCAATATGAAGGAGGAAAGCTGAAGGGGAACCAGCAAACGTGCTCCTCTCCAACCCTATTCTGCCATGATCCAGCAGTTTGTTGTTTCTAGGGATAGTCTGGTGTTCATAATAGTGTATTTAGGGTCAGTCTTCAGTCCTCTTCCTTCTCAATAGCAAAGGCTACCTGCAGAAACGGGCACGGCACGCTGCTCTCCTGTGCCTTTGTCTGAGCACAGAACTGCCCTGTCCCCATCCTCCAAGGACAAGGGACAGAGAGAGGCTTCAGGGAGCTACTGCAGTCTGCACAGTCACGCTGCAAGGGCAGGGATTCCTTCCTCTAAACCCTGGAACAATCAGTGCTGAGTCTTGTGATTGGGATAAAAGGGATCTTTTTGAACAGTTTGAGTAAATATGCTCTAGAATTTGAGTGCAAACAGACCAAGCTGCAATTGAACATGTTGGCTGGCTGTGGTGAATGCCCCAGCTCCTCTGGGGTGGCTGTTTGACTTGATCTAGAAGCATCTTAAGGCTCCAGACCTAGCCTAGGACAGGTTAGCAAGTGATATGTAGATGCTCCATCTCTGACCAGCATAAATTGATTACAGGAAGCTCTACTGTAGGTATTATATCCAGAAACTTGTGGGCAGGTGAAAATTGTACCTCTGTGTCTTTCCCCCAAGCAAGTCTGGGAGAGGTTTGCCTCAGCATTCCCCAAGGGCTGGGATGAGCAGCAGGCAGCACTGTGGCATCAGTGTTTTACAGGCCAAAAGAGCAGATTCAGGCTGGATATGATGGATTGTGGAGTTAAACAGCCCTTGGTGAGGCTTTTGGGGGGGATGTGTAGGAGGGTGCAGTGATGGCAGCAGGGGTGTTACGTGTGTTGGGGATGTTCCTCTCCAGAGGACTGAGCCTGAAGAGGAGCTGCTGCCTGCTGAGGCAGAGGGATCTCCTCCCCCACAGCCTCTTGGAAGCCAGAGGATATTATGACATGTTGAGTAACAAAAGCAGCAGGATTTCCCAGCTAATAGTTTACATTGAGGTCTCCTAAAGCATCCTGCTTTCCCAGCCCCTGTCCCAACATAGCCACAGAATAAGAATGTGCCACTTGGCCTGGGACACTGAGGGGAAGTAGTTAAAGGTCATAGCATCTTCCTGTGATTTTAATCTCATGGCAGAAGCAGGAGGAGAGGAAAGCCTTGGTGCCTTTGCTTGCAGCCTGGCTACTGAAAGGCACTAGCAAGCTGTTTGATTGCAGCTCCAGCTATGGAAACCACCAAGCTGTGTTTGTATAAGGAGGTGGAAGCGGTGCAGCAGAGGAAGGTGGATAAGCAGCTCTGTTCCTCCTGTCCTGTTAGGCTGGGCTTGGTTTAAGCTCACACAGATGTATTCATCATCAACTCCTCTGCACGCTCCAGACCTTAATATTTATGCTCCTGAGCTGTGCTTGCACCGTGCTCCACCGTGCCAAAGCCTGCTCCTTTTGTGCTTCAAGTGCAGCAGAAACTTTAACCTCACCTGACCTCCAACTGGCTGCTCTAAAGGCCAGAGCTGAGACTTAGGAAAGGAGCTCGAATGTGAACTCTCATTTCCCTCTTCCTTCCCCTCCTCCACCTGCAGGTTATTCTCTTCTCCCCTCCTGTGGAAAAATGTCATGGTGACCTTAAAAAGCTTAAAATAAGTTCCCCAATGTCCTTCCAGGCAGAAGTAGCCCAGCAAATATGGGACTGCTCCTCTTTTCCCAGCTTCCTCTCCCTGGGAAGATGCTCTCTGAGAACAGTGAGGTCCCACTTGCCAGCTTTGCTCTCCCTGCCCATGCCAGCCACTGCTTCCAGTGCTCCTTTGAGCACTCCTCTCCCTCCAGTTCCAGCAGCGCTGGGGAAACAGATCAGCACAATTTCCTGGCTCCCTCCTCCAGAAAGAAACACATCCTCAGGGGTGCTGGGAGGCAAAACCACAGCAGCAGGCTGCAGAGGAGGCAACGGGGCAAAGCATAAGGTCCTCGCTTCTGATTTAATGCATGGGCAGTTTGTTGGAAGTGGCAACTGATTGTATGTCCTAAAGATCTCTCCCCAGGGAATACACACATCTGTCAGGCTCTGGCTTGGGTTGAGCTTGCTTCTCCCTCTTCTGGGCCCTCACAAAAGGCTGTGCATGGAGGAGAGGGACGTCAGAGAATGGTGTTACACGGGTGGACACGTTCACAGGAAGGGTCATGCTGGCTCAGTCTGATGGTTTGTTCAGTCTGTGTGGTGATGGGCAGTATCTGCCTGTTAGAAAGATGCAATTCTTTGTCTTCCTAAAGCTCTAGAAGCTCAAGTCATTTAGCAGAGAGTAAAACACACACTTAGGCCAGTTACTCCATCGTCTTAGCTCCTGGCTCTCACCTTCTTCCCCATTGAGCCAGGGTAACACCAGAACCACTTGTAGCCTTGCCTTCCTGAGCTGGAGCAGCCAGCTCTGAGATCTGTCATTCAGGATGACAAAATTTGATGAGTTAATGTGTTGTGTCATGCACACAGCACCTGCAGGTCCAGGGCATTTGTTAGATGCAGTGAGGGGATGTGAATTGTGCCCTGTCAAAAGCGAGTTTCACATGTACCCTGAGTGACTCAACGATGCTGATTCTCGTGGTTTGGTGGCTTGGGGTGGTCTCCTGGGTTGAGATCAGCTCTTTCATAGAGTCTCAAGGTGACAGAGGTGGGAATCATCGAATCATGGAATGGTAGGGGTTGGAAGGGACCTTTAGAGATCATCTAGTCCAATCCCCCTGCAGAAGCAGGGTCACCTAGGGAAGGGCCCTGCAGAGCTGCTCCAGCCCCTGCTAAAGCAGGTTCCTCTCAATCAGGGGGCACAGAAACGTGTCCAGGTGGGTTTGGAAACCCCCGGAGAAGGAACCTCCACACCCTTCCCCTTGCTTTGCAGCACCATCTTTGCAGCACAGGCAGCACTGGCCTTTGTTTGGGTACCAAAACCCTAAATCTTGTCTTTACCGTTGATTTGAGGCGTTAATGTTGGGATCTTTAAGCTCTTTGACTCAAGTTTGAAGGCTGCTGCTCACCCTCCAGCAAAGAAACCACACACAGGATGGTGGGGGTTGGAAAGGACCCCCAGAGCTCCTCCAGCCCCTGCTCAAGCAGGTTCCCCTGGCTCAGGGGGCACAGGAACGTGTCCAGGTGGGGTTGGAAGGAGAAGGAGCCTCCACACCCTCCCTGGGCAGCCTGGGCCAGGGCTCCCTCACCTCAGCACCAAAGGACTTTCTCCTCCTGGATTGACACTGGTTAGAAAAGTGTTGGAATGACAGGGTGTGGAGGTAAAAGAAGATCCTGGAGACAATTGATGCTTGTTCTAGTATTTAGGTAGATGCATGTAGACTCTTTTGCTGTGTTGAGACGTTACATTGATCCTGGGGCTTGGGGCTGTCTGTGGGACTTGGGGTTGGCACTGCCTGTGTGCCAGTTTATGCCCATCACCCCTTGTCCTGACCATCCTCCTTTCTTTCATCTTGCTGGGCCGTGCTCTGGGGTAACAGTCCGTAACTGTGCCGCAGGTATTACAACAAGCTGGTGAGGAGCTTATTGGAGTGTGACGAAGAGACTGTCAGCACCATCAAGGACAGCTTGATGGAGAAGATCGGGCCCAACATGGCGAGCCTGTTCCAGCTGCTGCAGACGGATCACTGCGCCCAGGGCCACCCTCGCGCCGACTTCGCCCGGAGACGCGTCAGCGAACCCCAGAAGCTCAAACTCTACTTCAGGAACCTGCGAGGTGAGGGCTCGGCCCCGGCCCCGGCCCACGCCAAGCGCAGCTCGGCCGAGGCCGCGTGAGGAGGCGTTGGGCCGCGGCGCTGGCTGTGGAAGGGATGCTCAGCACTACCAAAGCCTCTCTTTTCCAGAAGAGTCATGCACCCAAACCCAAGTGTACTGTAGCTAGTTTTAATAACAGCCAGGAACTGGTTTTAGATTGAAGTCCTTTGTATTTTCTATTCCTCTCCAACAAACCCTTCTCCTCCTTTCTTTGTCCTGCATGGGTCTGTGGTCAGTGTCTCAGCTTTCCCACCGTCAAAAAAAGACGTCTCCATCTCTTTTTTTCTCCTTCCCCCACGGAAAAGCTATCCCAAAACGGTCTTAAATCTAACCCTACAGCAGTCAGGCCTTCAGACACCCACCCCTCAAACGTGCTGCAGCTCCAGCACCCTTAAGTCTGAGGCTTTGGCCCGGAGGAGAAGGGTTTCTTCCCTCTTGTAAGTCGGCTGGTGGGCGAAGGTAGATGCACTAATAGCTCTTGCACACCCTAAAGATGTCAGTGGAATTCGTGTAATGAATCTGTGCTGGCCATGGACGAATATGAATGTCATATTCCTGGTCTCTTAGTGTCATAACAGTCCTACTCCTTCCAATCCAGCTCTAACCCATTGATTGACCCAACTCGTCAGCTGGGGATGATTCTAGTCACCGTGACCTGGCACCACGGTGCAAAATGAGTTAAAACTCCCCCCCTCCCTCCCCCCTGACACACACCAAATCAGGAAAGGAACACTTTGTGCTATGGGAATGATGAAAAGAGGTGCCAGTCTATGGCTGAAGCTAGTCAGAAGGTTACATAATCTCGCATTGTATTTAAAAGCTAACATCTATGTACTGTATTTAACTGTCTAAAGCTTTAAAAGAAACCTAACAAAAACAAACCCTGTCTTAAGACTAGAGTATTAAAGGTCTTGCTCTAACTGTGGTATAAATAGTTTTAAAGCCTGTCATGTACTGTACATAAATTCCACAAGAGTCTGCTTAAAAAGGAGCAGAGTATAGTAACTTTATGGCATAAACTTAGTTTTGTAAGTTAGCTATTTCTTTCTTCTTTCCTTTTCCTGGAAACAGTCTGTCTGTCAGATTCAAGAGTTCACATTCTACTCTGTGGCCTTTTTATAATGGAAGAGAGAAAAAAATGTTTAGGACAGAAATGCCAGAGCCAGAAGCAAGCCTCTCTTATAGCTAAAATGAAGGAGGGGAGGGGGGAAAGCAAAAGAATGGGAAGAGTTCAGCCTGGCCAGTGCTATCTCCACAGAGCTGCTGTGAGACACAGCTATAGCCAAGGTCAGACTGGCCAGTGCTATCTCCACAGAGCTGCTGTGAGACACAGCTATAGCCAAGGTCAGACTGGCCAGTGCTGTCTCCACAGAGCTGCTGTGAGACACAGCTATGCCCAAGGCACGAGTGCTGCTATTTGGGGAATGATCAGATGGCTGACAAAAAAGCTGCTTTGGGATCTCAGAGCTGCCACAGCCTAAAACCTTCCTTTAGAGAGTTGATTTCTGGGGAAAGGCAGGGGAAAAAACCAATCCTTTCCTTAAGCTTCAGAGGTAGAACCTGCATGAATGAGTTGTTGTCCCATCTGCCTTTCCTCCCATCCACCTCTGGAGCAGCCTCTGGGGCCAGGAGGGGAGTAGCCAGCCCCCCTGGATGCTGGGCCCTGCACAGTAGCCTGGCCAGGCTTCAGGGAGCCAAAACAAACCCACAAGCCACAGTGTGGCACAGGATCAACAAAGGCCAGTTCCATGCTCCAAATCTCAGCCCTCAGAGTCCATCTGCAAAGGGGATGACTCTTGCTCAGCTACTTCGAGAGCTAATAAAGAAGGGACCTATTTTTCTTTTCCAAACCTAAAGCAATATAACTCCTCTTTCCTTCTTCTTTTTCCTTTTGTCTTTTCTTTTTCATTTCAACCACAAAGCCTTTAAACAAGAACTTGCTGCTAATATATTGAAACCAGATGCAGTGGGCAGCGTTTCTGATGTTGCTGTCTTCGTTACATGTAGCCCCAAAGTGCTGTCATTAAACTGTTAAGCAGCAAAAAAAGAAACACAGAGAGAGAGAGAGAGAGAGAGAGAGAGAAATGTTGCTGATGGTAGAGGGTTGTTGTTTTCTTTTGAATTATGGTTTCCTCTTGTTTTATTTAATCCTCTTGAATCGTGCTGTCCAGGGCAAGCAAGATGCAATGCTCTTTAAATCACTGTCAGATATGTTGAGTCCAACACAAGGAAGTTTTGCAAGGTGAAAACCAAAGGCTCTTTGAATCTCCTGCTCTTAAAAAGCTTGGTTGATGCTGAGGGACTGTGCTGAGGATCACCTGGCAGCATCCCACCTCACCCTGAGGAGAGGGGGAGCAATGAGCAGAGAGCTCTGCTGGGCTTTGGGCGTCGCGTGGTGGGGAAACAGCTACCAAAAGTTCTTTCCCTGGGCTTGAAGCAGTGTCCAAAGAGCCTCTGGGATGGCTGTGCTGCTGCTGTGGCACCCAGCTCCCACGCAGGCAATGCAGGACCTGCTTTGGCTACCCAAAGCCCTGGGTGGGCTAGCACCAGCAGAGCTCACTGAGGACATCTAGCAGCCATCATTTTCCAGGGAGATGCTCCTGGGGCCAGCAGCTTTGTGCATCCATTTCTATGACAACCCAGAAGGTTTCTAGAGCTGGTTTGGGGGCTGAGGGTCAGTTTTCCCCAGACCCTCACTCCCTGGGTTCTCAGCATTCACTTTCTTCTTCCAGTGGGCATTCAAACTTGTCTCCTTAACACAGGGGGGAAGGAGACTGGGGAAATCCTTCCCTGGGATTTGATTGCTGTGGTGTCCCAGCATCAGCCCTGCAAACCAAAGCTCTGGAGTTCTGAGCTGCTTTAAGATGTCACTTTGCCTTTCCCCCACCTCCTTCCCTCCTTATGCTGAAGCAAAGGGGAACCCACAAGCACATCAAACCCAGAGCCCTGGCCTTCACCTTGCCTAACTTTTGCCATCTAGCCTAAGCTGGGCAGTTAAAGCTCTTCTCTTACCAAGGGAAGGGGGACGTGGAGACACATCCCAGTACCTGGGGAGGATGCTTAATTTGGGATGGTGAGACAGATCCCCCTGGGGCTGGGGAATGATTCTCAAGATCAAGTCCAGCTATTTCACATTTTGGTTACTCTCTAATGCTTTGGGAGGGGGGTTGGGTCGTTTCAATCTCGTGCTCATTGCAAAATGCCTTCTCTTGGGGGGTGGGGAGGGGCTTCTCTAGAACTGTTTGCATGATTCTCATTGTGATTTGTTTGCACTTTAGGTGTTTTGTGCCATTATAAATCTGCATTTATGTATTTATAATTTAAAGATACTTGGGGGGGGTGGTTTTTTTTGGCTGAGTACTGGAATAAACAGTGAGCATATCTGGTATATGTCATTATTTATTGTTTAAATTACATTTTTAAAGCTCAGTGTGTTCATATAAAGGTTATTTGAAACATATCATAGTAATGAGAAAGATGCAAGTTATTTTCTTTGCTTATTTTTATAATTAAAGATGCATAACATAACGAGGCCTATGTTGGATTTTTCTTCTGCAATGAAATAAAATGTCAAATTTAAGAGGTTTTTTTTCTCAGTCTTGGGCTTTTTCATTGAACCTTCCTCCTTGCCAACACACTCAACTTCTCCTGAGCACCACAGCTTTTCCTCTCTCTCAGTGATGGAGGTTGCCAGTGGCTCTTCTCAATGATAGGACAAGGGGCAATGGGTATAAGCTGGAACAGAAGAGGTTCCATAGAGGTACAAGGAAGGATTTCTTCATTGTGAGGGTGAGGGAGCACTGGAAGGGGCTGCCCAGATGGGTTGTGGAGTCTCCTTCTCTGGAGCCATCCCAGCCCAGCTGGATGAGTCCCTGTGTGCCCTACCCAGGACCAAGCCAGAATACCAGTGCAGGAAAAGGAGAATCCCTCGATTCTGACTCTGATGTGCATGTCAGTGTGCATTTACACTTCATTCAGGGAATCTCTTCCTCTCCAGTGGGAGATCAGAAAGAGTTTAAGCCTCAGCAGAGGAAAGCAGGAGGCAGGGTGAGGGGAGGGCTGGCACTCCAGCAGCCTCAAGGGCTTTTCCTACTGAAGCAATATCATGATTCTATGAACTTCTCCAGACTTCCAAAAGAGACCTTTAGCCTGGTGCCAGAAGGATGGTGCAGAAACCTGTGTCCTGGAAGAAGAAACCTTGTCTCAATGAAGAGCTCAGGGTGCTTTACAGCCCTGGATATCATCTTCAAATGGAACAGACAGAGCAGGAGTTAATTTGATTTGGCTGAGGCCCAAAGCACGGGATTGCCTGATGCTCCCTTCTTGTCCTTTTTCTTTTCTGAGTTTCATTACAAAACAAGGGGAAAATCAGTTCAGATTTTCCTGGTCCTCACCCTTCCTGCTTGCTGAGCTTGGGGCAGGGAGGGGTGGAGAGAGACAGAGGGAAAGAGGGAGAGCAGGAGAGAAAGAGTCTGATCTTTGGCACTGGGAGTGAAATTTGGGAACAGGCTCCACATCCTGCCTCCCATCAACTTGGGAAAACAAACCAGCAGGGGAAAAAAACCCCTCAACCTTCCACAATATAACACATTGTCTTTGCCATCATGATTCAGCCAGTGTGCCCAGGAATATGAAAGAAGCTTAAAAAAAGAGAGAGAGAGAGAGAGAGAGAGAGAGAGGGAGGATGCTAAAAATAGAATCAAAGTGCAAACAAATGGGCTGTGCACTGGTGGTTCCCATCGAGGGAGGTTTGCTGGGCACTGAGGAGGAGGAAAAGGCACAAGAAATGCTCCCAGATGCAGATTTCAGCAGGGAATAGGCAGGACATGGAGCTGGACAAATGCAGTCGAGGTTTTCACACGTTGCAGTGTAAAACCATGGCCCCAAATCACACTGCTGGAGTTATCTGGGGAGGGGAGGGGGGGTAACACTGCTTCAAACCCCCCTCATTGCAAGGCCTGGTGGAATACCTGCACAGAAAACTTGTGGACAGTGTGTTTGACAAGGAAACCCTCCCTAGAATCACTTTCTCTCAACAAATCAGCATTTTCCAAGGAGATGACCCTCCCTTCCCTGCTTCCCAGGATACAAACCTGTCTTTTGAGAGGCTGGAGTCCTCTTGAGGAGGCCAAATTGGACTGTAGAGAGAAGGTCAGATCATTTCAGCTCTGAGCTCCTCCTTATCTCAGCCACAGAGAAGGATCCAAGAGGGTTGCAAGAGGCTGGAGAACCTTAGGCAGAAAATACCTGAGTTACATCCCAGACTACAGCTGGAAAAACTAGTACAACCTGTCTGAGCTCATGAGGGGGCATGTAATGATTTTCACACAGCCAAGAGGTTTTGTTCCCCCTTTTTTTCCCCTCCCCCTCCTCTTTGGTTTTCATTTTGGAGCAGAACTGAGACGCCAGGGCAGCCCAGATTGGAGTTACAAAGGCTGATGCCTCTCACCTGTGCTTTCTCACTCCCCCCTCAGCCTTTCCCTTGGGCAGGTGGGTTAAAAACCCACCTCTGCTCCTCCTAATGGTCCTAAAGAGAAAGATGATGGAGTGGGAACTGTTCTCTCCCTGTTCTGGAGCTGGCAGAAAATTGCAGTTGGTTCCTTTGGATTCCCTTCAGAGTGATCTTTGTTTCATCTGCAACCTTGGAGCTGGGTCTTGTGCTGTGAAAACAAATCCCTGCTCTTCTCTCAGTGTGCTGTTTGGCTTGGAGGGGACCAACCAGGCTCAATAAAATCATCAGCCATCTCCAACCAGTTCGTGCCCAAACCCCACCAGTGCTTTTTGCTCTCAGCTGGGGCACTCAGACAGTCCCAACCAGCACAAAGAGCCCACTGAGTTATTTTTATGACCATGCTGATAATTAATCCTAAAAGCCTTTTTGTTTCCCCAGGCCTTTCTTTTGCCCTGAGCTGCTGTTTGTTTAACTGCTTCACATGTGTTTCTCAGCATCACTTTAAACCCACTGGCTGTGGTGTTCATGGGGCTGAGGTGTCTGTCCCTGGGATCCCTGTTCACATAGAAGGTTGGGGGTTGGAAGGGACCTTTAGAGACCATCTTGTCCAACCCCCCTGCAGAAGCAGGTCCCACCTAGATCAGGTTTGGGGTTAATTAGCTGGGAAAAGGGACTTTGATCTTTCCCTAAACATGCCTTTATTCCTGCAGCCCCAAGGAAGAGCACAGCCCCTGCAGCACAGGCTCACAGGGAAGCACGAAAAATGTGTCAAACTCATTTAATCTCAACAAGGAGAGAAGAATCCAGCTGGGAACTGGAGTTTTTTGCCCTTCTTCCATCATTTTTGCTCACTCCAGTCCTCCCATGCCCAGGTTTCCATCAGCATCACTCAACTCCCTGCCCCAGTGACCTTTCCCTTCACACGCCCCTGAGAATCTTTCCCCACCCCAAGGGAAATCTTTCCTTCCTCCTCTGGGCAAAGATGTGCTCAGGAAGAAGGAAAGAGGAGGCTGAGAGCCCTTGCTGCCTCATGGCATGGGGTGTGTGACCAGTGAGTCAAGCGAGTCCCAACCCAACACCTTTTCCTCCTGAGGGTTCATCCCAACCTCCAGCCCCACTCACACACTTAACACTTTGGTTGATGGAGCTGGAGAGGGCAGATGTGTTATCTGCCTTCAGCATCAGAGGAAAGGGCTTGAGGCAGATCCACCCACAGGGCTCTCCCTCCCCAGGGAGATGCACCAGCCCTGGAGCTGGATTCCCAGGTCAGGGAACAAACTTCCCTTAAGGATGGGGAGTGGTAAGTTGTGGCTGAAAAAAAATGAGATTACCAGAAGGATAATATTGGTTTTTCCCCTGGAGTGGAAAGGTTTTCTGCTCTGCTCCCAGCATTGTGCAGCTTTACTCATCCTAAGGGGTGGATTTTGAGTCCACAGCACCTGATCCTCATCCCATCCATAGTCACTAACCAGAGCCACGTACAAGGAGCCTTTTGCTCAAAGCCTCTGAGGAAGATCAGCACCCAGAAATAACCTGGATGTTCCCTTTTTTGGGGGGGATCCTCAGGCTGCTTTGACAAAGCTCACAGGTATTCAGCATGTGTGCAAAGGCAGATCAACAGCAGCTGAGACAATCCCATCCCAGACACCTGCTCTCCCCCAGCACAACCACCACCCACATCCCCTTTACCTCTGACTAAAGCTGCCAGGAGCATCTGGCTGTGACATCTCCCAGACTTCACATCCAAAAGTGTCACAGGAGCCCTGCACATGTTGGAACCCACCTCAGCTTTATCACCTCCCACAGCTAAAGCTTTCCCCTGCCACCACAACAGCAAAGAACCCTCTGCCCTGGCACTCAAACTGCTAGAAAAACCTCATCATTTGCCACAGAGAGGACCAAAATCCTCCCTCCAACCTGAATTCCCAGCCATTTGCTGAGCAGACACCAGCCCAAAGGCCAACAGCAGCAGCACAGTTCCCTCTGTGTGTCTGGGCTCTTGCCAAGGTGCACATTGATTTTTCCAGCAGCCCCTGATATTCAGCTGCTGGGCACCACACGAATGGATGAGTGAATAACAGAGTCCTAATGCCATGTGTGCTCTGAGAGCTCTGATGTGCTCTGGCTGCTTGTCACTCAGCTCCTCACCAAGGCTGGAAGTGTGGCACTAAGAAGTTTCTCCCACGCTGAGTGAAGGATTAGCCACGTTCATTGCCCACAAGTGCCTTAAAAGAAGTGAATCAACTGTCCCAGCTTACTGCCACCTTCAGTATCTCACCGTTCAGCTGAGATTGGAGCTCCTGAGTGATCCTGGTCACCCCTGGGAGGGAGCCAGAGTAAGGATGGATGAGGTTTAAGCAGTGATAGGAGAGAAAACATGGAGATGCTCTGTTCTGCAGAGGCATTTTGGGCTCCCAGCTCAGCTGCAGTTTGATTTTAAGACAATGACTGATGAAATCTCACACAGTCTGGTGTTTGGACACAAGGCAAAGCTCAAGCTGGCTGTTAATCCCTATTGAAACCCCTCCCAGGTGCCTGGCTGGGAATGGGCTGGAAGCACAGCATCAGGCAGGAGGATTTCTCAGGCAGCTCTGGGGCTGTCAGGAAGTGATTAAGAAAGCAAAGGAAATAAAAGCAAGTCCAAGGGTTTTGATGCACTCAGCCTCTTCCCCTGCAGGGCTCACGCCCCGGGGCAGGATTACTCAGGGTGCCCTTTGAAGCTGAGTTTGCGTCAAAGGATGGCACCTGAAAGCAGGGAATGATCCTGATTCCAGCCCAGATTCAAGGCACAGAAGGGCAGGGGCTGATTTAAGGCACAGCCTTGTGTGGTTTGCTTGGTTTCTCCCAACCCAGTGCCTTTCCCAGCACTGCTACAGGGATTGTACTGGGCAGCACTTTGCCTTAAGCTGAGCTTAGAGCACCCCATGGCTGTCAGTAGAGCACAGGCTGATCCACAGCCCCATCCCAGCTGGGGAGGGGCAGCTGTGTCCAACTGCTCCCAAAAACCTGTCACAAAAAGCTACATTTCAGGCCAAACAGTCACAGAATCCCCAAATCCCATCACTCAGGGGCACAGGAACGTGTCCAGCTGGGGTTGGAAACCTCCCCAGAAGGAGCCTCCACTCCCTCCCTGAGCAGCCTGGGCCAGGGCTCCCTCCCCTCAGCACCAAAGGACTTGCTCCTTGTGTTTCAGTGCAACTTGTTGTGTCCCAGCTTCTGTCCATCACCCCTTGTCCTGGCACTGGCCACCACACAACAAACTGGCCCCATCCTCTCCTCACCCTCCCTTTAGGGACTGATCAGCATTGATAACACCCCCCTCCCTCAGCCTTCTCTTCTCCAGGCTCAACAGTCTCAGGGTTCACAACCCCAAAGCTGAGTTCTCCACACTCACCCAAGGAGTCAGGGATTGCATTTGCTTCCCTCCTCACTCTGCTCCTCCCAGGAGGCTCCCTTGTGTTTGCAGCTGGTTCTGCCACCCCCAGAGCCTGACATCACCCCCACACTGCACCTCCAGCTCCCATTTCTGCTGGCACTGCTCTAAAGATAGATCCAGGCAAAGATTATCAGCCCCAGTGGTATTAATAGGAGGCAGCTGCTCTTTAAAGTAGCTTTTAAATAATGTCAAGAAACTTTTGTCTTATTTTTAAAGCCTTTTAAGTGAGCCCAGATACTCCCCTGTCCTCTCCCACCCCCCCAGAGCCCCTGTGCACCCACACCCAGGGAGTGTGTTGGTCCCATTTTGACACCTGCTTGCTCCAGTTGTTGTGGGATGGGGGAATGTGGCTCCATCCCTGTTGCAGCTCAATGGGAGGTTTGGGGAGCTGAGGAGGAGTGCATTGGCTTCTTCCCTGAGAGAGTTGTCATCCCTTGTGCCAGGCTGCCCAGGGAAGTGATTGAGTCGCATCTCTGGAGGGATTCCAAAGCCATCAACTCTCTGCAACTCCCTGACAGGAGCCTGTGGGGAGCTGGGGGTTGGTCTCTCCAGTAACAAGTGATAGAACAAGAGGGAACAGCCTCAAGTTGCCCCAGGGCAGGTTGAGATTGGAGCTGAGGCAGAACTGTTTCCCTGAGAGGGGTGTCAGCCCCTGTGCCAGGCTGCCCAGGGAGCTGGGGCAGTGCCCAGCCCTGGAGGGATCCCAAAGCTGTGGGGCTGAGGTGCTGAGGCTGTGGGTCAGTGCTGGGCTGGGACTGCAGCAGCTTCAAGGGCTTTAACAACCCAAACCTGCTTGGGGGTGGAGCTGAGTGGGCAGAGAAGGAGGCTGCTCTCCCCCTGGGTAGCCCTGGCAGGAGGTGTGTGGTCCTGCAGCATGGCTGCTCCTCTGCTCTGTAACCTCATCTCCCTCTCAACTGAATAATGGAGTGAAACCAAAGCTGTGCTGTGCTCAGCCTGGAAACAAAACCCTCCAACACTGTGCAAGCTCCTGCTCAATGCTGCACTGAAAGGGGAGCAGCTCCCTTGTGAATGTGGCCTGGTTTCAGTTGGGATAGAGTTAATTTTCCTCCCAGTCACTGTATTTTGAGTTTTCTATGAAGAGAATGTTGACAGCACAGGGCTGGTTGGGCTGTTGCTGAGCAGGGCTGCACAGCATCAAAGCCACTTCTGCTTCTCACCCTGTCCCACCAGTGAGGGGACTGGGGTGGGGAGAGGCTGCTGTGCACAAGGAGCTGAGAGGGAACACAGCCAGGGGAGCTGATCCCAACCAGCCATGAGGCTATTCCATATCATTCCCAGTAGAGACACTGGGGGAACTGGGCAGGGAGGGCAGCTCAGGCATCTCTCAGCAGATGGGGAGCAACTGCAGTGGGCAGCACTTGGCTTTGCCTTTGGGTTTGTTTCTCTTAATTACCATTATTACACTTCATTCTTCTTACTGTTATTCCATTTTAATGGAGTTATGATACTTGTGCTTACCTTAACCCACAAGTTTTGGTTTTCTTTCCCAGTTCCCTTCCCCATCCTCCAGGATGTTGTTGGGGGCAGGGAGTGAGGGGCTGTGTGAGGCTGCTGGGCTGAAACCACAACCAAATCCCACCTCTGTACAAAACCAGTGAGTGTCTGCATGGCAGCCAGCACAAACTGGGCTGGGTTTGGGCTGGAGCTGGCAGCAAACCCTGTGGCAGAGGCAGCAGGGTGCTGGCCCTGGGCACAGCAGGGCTTGCAGGGATGAGGCTGGTGCCTGCAGGCAGCAGGTGCCCTGTGGCTGTTAGAAATGGATGCTGTTACTTTAAGAGGCCAACCCAGGGCAAAAGAGATGACAGTAAATCATGTGGGATGTGGAATAAATGTTATTCTCCATGGGAATAGAGAAAGGAAGGCCAAATGGGCACAAAGACCAAGGGGTTACTCCTGGGCAACGTGGGTATGGCCACATCTCAACTACCTCCCTCCAATCCAGGGGAGACAACAGCCCAGGTTTGGGATGAGGCTCTCAGGAGACTCCAACTCTCCCAGCCATCAAGTAGAAAACCCTTGTGAGGAGTTTCTAACCCTCACACACTTAAGGAAATGCTTCCTTTTGGCAGCCTCTGAGCTGCAAGTGGAAAATCACACAGCTCGTGCTCAGAGCTGCTGGCTCCATCATTAATCATGACATTAAACTCCAGGGAGGATTCCACAAACACAAGCACCAAACAGGCTGCTTGGGATGACCTTCAATTGCTTCAGTACATCTTTCACTCCAGCTCAGGAAGTTGCTCACAGCCAGTTGATATGTTTTAAGAATGGGGAGCTTGACAAATAGGAAACCTATGGCAGGTAGTAGCTGCTGACACATGATGCATTTCCCCCTGCCCTGGGAATTATTTGGGGCTGCATTTCATTGAAATGTTACCAGCCCTTGGATTGCAGCACGTGGCATCCACAGATGACATCAGAGGAAGAAAATGAAGCAATTCTCCTTATTTTAGGAGCTTCTTTAGCCCAGATATTTTAAGTGACATTCCTTTTTTGGCCCAACAGCCAAGTCATCTTCCTTCAATCTGCATCAATGTCTCCCTTTCAACAATAAAAACAACATCACTAAATAAACAAAAGCAAAACAAACCAACCCCAAACCCAGCAGATGTGGAGAGTCCAGCAGTTGTTCCAAAGCAGAACCCAAACCCAAGCACGTTCACCAGAGCCCAGCCACCCACCTCCCCCAGGCTGGCAAAGCCAAGAGCAAAGGACACTTGCCCAGTGCTTGGGCTCTGCAAACCTCCAGGCAGCTGCCATGGGGATGGACAGGGAGTGTGGGCTGAAGGTGGGCTCCCTTTGAAGTGAGGATGTGAAGTTTTGGGGAGGTGAAACTGGGGGGAGGGAGTTCAGCTTTTTCCTCACCCTGCAAACTTCTGCTGCTGCTTTGTACCCTGAGTCCCAAAGAAGTGCTCCAAAGTCCCTCGTCCCAAACACACCACACACTTCCCATCCCTTCTCACCCCTATTTTCCTTGCCATAGCCAGAGGTTTTGTCTTTTGGCTTGCCAAAAATGCCCCCTCTGCTCTCCCATGAGTAACCCCAGCAAAGGAGCAGGAGAAGCTGCTGGAAGCCCCGGGATGACTTTGGGATGCTGCAACCTTCACAAAGCTGCCAGTTACAGAGCTGGGACAAACTGGGAGCTGCAGGGGAGGCTGCAAGAAGCCAGCACCAGTACTTCTCCTCTAGCTCTGCTCTTCAGCGAGTGCAGGGTGATGCATTCTCCTTCCCCTTAGTTCTGCCGCTCTGCTCCCTGCCCGAGGCTCTCAGCCACGGCTCTTGTGCCATCTACCGACCAAAGGCCGCTGGCTCCTTGGCCCCACAGCACCCATCACCTCTCACGTCCATCCTCTCCTGCCTTTGAAAGCATCCCCGCGAATTTGGCTAAATCCCATGGCTTTTCCCCTGTGGCCACTCAGCAGACACAGAGGATGGGGAACGGCTGCAGCCCAGCTGCTTCCAGCCCTGATTTCCCAGGGACAGTAAGAGCAGGAAAGGTCTGGCTAAAACATCCAGGTATAGAACCCACAGACTCACATTCAAAGACCTTTTAGATCACCCAGTAGAACTATCAGACATTGCCAAGTGCAAATGCCCAGGGAAGGAGGAGGCAGCCCTGAGGGTGGATGAGGGATGCTCACTCCAGCTGTCCCCTCCAGGGACAGGAAAGTACCCAGAAGGTGATTCTGTGAGTTCAAAGTTCCTCCATCTGCCAGCACTGAACACATTCAATGCCATCCCATCAAAATAATACCTTTCTGTAGTCATTCTCCTGCTCAAAAGATGCTGAGAGCACTGTTACCAGCCCCCAGCGTCCCCCAAAGTGACCCAGCAAAGCCTCAGCAGCTCCTGAGTGGAGCAAGGAGAGGGATGGATTCCCTCCCTCCTCCCTTTCCACTGCTCAGCCTCGCAGCTTGGAGCAGCAAAGCTGCACATCTCCCGTGCCCAAGCAGAGGGCACTGCTGTCTAACGAGTTGAGCCACAGGTTCGCTTTAAATCCATCGCAAACGCCGGGGAAAAGCAGCTCTCCAGCCAGCAGCTCCTGCGGGAGAGGCAGCTCAGAAACTCCCTTGGCCATCGAATTCCCCTGATGCCAACATCCAGAAACAAAGCTGGTGATAAAACCCAGGCCAGCAGAGCAGCCGGGAGTGGAGCAGGGAAAGGCTGCCTTGGCTCCAAAAGGCAAGAGCTCACTAAAAGGGGAGAGGGTGGAAAGAGGTGTAAAAGAGGGGGGAGATGCCAACCTGACCCCAATGTGAGGGGTTCAGTTTCATGTCTACACTGCCTGTGCTCTGGCACCTCAAGGTGTCCTTTCCCCCTGCCAGAGCAGCACAGACATGGCCTTTGTCCTGGAGCCAGGCACAAAAGCAGCTTCTCTGGGAAAACTTGCTAAAGTTTCTAAGTTATTTTTATCCCAGGGATTCTGTAAAGCAGCACATTTGGGGTTTTTTTCCCCCCCTCCCTCAGTGTTTATTAGAAAGCCTTGGAGAGGGAATCTGTTTTCCCTCAGCTCCCTCTGTGCCATCAGCTCCATTTTCTCTGCTTTTTTTGGTCTGTTTCTCTGATGGAAAAGGATAGAAAATAGCTGGAGGAGGAGGGAAAGAGGAAGAAGCTATTAAAACCCCTTTAAAGTTTAGTTTCAGCTGCATCAAAGCATTCATAAACTCCTTAGAGAGGTCTCAACGTGTGCTTTGCGCTTGCAACATCCACCTCACCCATACTCCCTTTACTCCCATTAGTCAATATCCCCATTAGTCTCTCCCCCTGAGCACTTTCAAACCCCAAAACATGGCAGGGCAGGAGTGCCTTGGGGAGAGCTGGCTGCCCCATCCTGCTCCCAGCAGCCAGAGTCAGGTTTCCAGAGCCTCGGATGCTCCCTCGCCGTCGCATCGGGGTGCTGATGCATCCCAGCGATAGCTGTCAGAAATCAGATACTTTGGGAGCTGCAGTTGGTGCTGCTGCCACAGAAACCCTCCTGTTTAAACACCCAACGGTGGCCAGAAGCAGCTTTCTCCTGATTTCATCTAACCTAGTTAAAAAGAGGAGTAATGGCCCTGGAGAGCCTTAATCAAATGAACTGGTCGGTCCAAAAATAAAGAGCAGCTGCTGATTTATGGGCACTTGTGATGGATCCTCTTCAGCTCCTTCCCAGAGAGCCCCCACTGGCCTCTCACTGCCAAAATATGGGGACCAAGAGCCACTTTCTGTCTCCAGCACTGTGAGAAGCTCCCTGAGCCCTGGTGGGTGCTGGCGGCACTGGGCAGGGAGCAGAGCTGAGGCTGGGCAGCTTTGAGCAGGGAAGTGCCTGATGCACTTCATGCAGAGATGATTGACAAGCCTGTGGATTGCTTCAGAGGCTGTGGCTGCTCAGCACACCAGGGAGGGCTGGCTGAAAGCCCCGTGGGGGCACAGCAAACAGCCAGCACAGCCCCACAGCATCCCCTTGCACTAATCCTCCCCCTGTGTTACGCTTTGCTTCCCTCACTCGCCTCACCCAGCGCCTCCCTCCTCAGGTCCTGAGAGCCAAAGTCCATCCTCTCCATTAATCTCAGCCTCCCAGAGTCATTAGGGGCGGATAAAGCTACTTACCCCAATTCCTTCCTGCTCGTCTCGATCCCAGCCAAGCATTTTACCTTGGCGCCGGCTGCCTCCCGCCATCAACAAGCCAAGGTGTAATGTTACTGCTGTTTGCTCTGGCCTTTTGGTGCTTCTTGTCCCAAACAAACCATTTAGACGTGGCAATGAATCCAAGCTGGGCACTGGGAAAGGGATTTGTAAATGGGGCACAGCCCTGGACTTGGAGAAAGGGGGTTTGTGTGGGGATGGGATGGAGGGAGCACATTGAAGTCAGCTGCAGTGTCCTTCCTGCACAGGGTTAGAAATGTAAGGGTCTGGGCAGCAAAAGAAGTACCTGCAGGTATCTTTTCAGCTTGCAAAAACCACCCTGGAACAGTCAATCCTCTAAAGAGAGCAGGATTGGGCCCCCAGGCAAAGGACAGCAGGACTCAGAGGAGAGTGAGGGCTCTCTAGGAGGGCAGCCCAAAAGAAGCTCCTTGGGCAGAGCCTGAGCTTTACCCCCACCAAAGGGATTCAGCAGATGCTAAAGGCATGATGGTGCCTGCAAAGGCATCACCACAGCCCTGCCCAGCCCTGCCCAGGAAGGTGAGCTCAGTGTTTCTCATGCTTGTGTTTGGTCACAATTCCTCCTTTACCCTGGAAAAAACAAGGTACCAGGGGTGTCCCATGGGCATGAGCCCTAAAATCACAGCCTCCAGGGGCTGGGAATGAACCCTTGTGTCACACACAAACCAGGACCAATCAAGGGGGGGGCTGTGAGCACTTTTCTCCCCAAGCCACTGTATTTATTTTCCCTCCTGTCCCAGCCCCTCACTTCCTTGCCTGCATTGGGGTAGTTTATTTATTCAGCCTCCCCTAACAGTCGGGTTTGGCTATTTCTGTGGTGCAAGAAGATACCGACCCAACCCAGACAAAAACTAGCTCTGCTCTGTCAGGGCTATCAGCAAACACCAGCCCCTGAGGCCAGCCAGGAATTTTAATTGAAATAGCCAGTCCCTGGGCTCAGATAAGGCCCAGCATCACCCCACAGCTCATGGGGGCTCCCCATTGCCCCATAGGGCTACCAGGACCCAGCTCTGCTCCCCAAATTCATTGACTGGGGGGTACTGGCCCCATTCCATTCCCTGACTAAGGATCTGTCAGCTCAGTGCCCACCCAGCAAGGAAGCATTGTGACAGACTGGGATGCAACTGGGGCTGGCTGCTGGTGTTGATGGGTAGCCCACATTTGGCAGGGGCTGTCGCAGCATCCCTCCCACCCCCAGCCCGAAGGAGGTAGGTGGTCTGTGCCCCTTATCAGCCCTTATCTCCCAAAGCCACTTGCTAATGTGACCTTAATGGAGCTCAAATCGACTCGATTTGTTTTATTGCAGCTTAGCCCAAATCCCTCCCACCCCTTCTCACTTCCCCTTGTTTTGGAAATAGACAGGGGAAGGGGTCTGGCTCCTGCCCCGGGAGGTGAAGGGAGGGGGAGGTGGAACTGGGCAGCGCATGGGGAGCCTCGGCAGGGCCAGAGCACCCTGGGCAGCAGGGACACCCCTCCAGGGGACCAACTCACCTTTCCCTGGTCCCCCCCAACCCCCAGGATCCCCCCTCCTCGCCCTCCCCGGGGGTGGTGCCTGGCAGGAGGGTCAGAGGCGGGGAGAGGGTCCCGCAGAGCACAGCCCCGCAGCGGGCTCCACCACCCGCTCCCCCCAACACACACACACACACAAACCCTCCCCCTCGGCCCTAGAACATGCTGCCCACCCCCTTCTCGGTGAAGGACATCCTCAACCTGGAGCGGCCGGGAGCTGCCGGGGCATCGCGCACCGGCCCCCGACTTGCCCCCGGCCCCGGCGGGGACAACGAGCCGCTGCCACCGGGTGAGTAACGGCTGGGGATGGGGGCAGGGAGGGGGTGGCAGGGCCAGGGGAGGGGTCCCACGAAGCCTTTTTCGTTCCCCCGAGCTGATAAACCGAAGGCGGCCGAAGCGCTCGTTGCATCCTCGCAGCCTCCAAGCACCGATCGGCCCGAGGTGATGCTCCTCGTGCGGATTTCCTCCTTTTCCCTCCTCCTTTGATAGCATTCATTTGGGGGGAGGGGATTTTGGTCGTTTGGGGGCATTTTGGGGGCAGCCCGACAAGCCCCGAGCACCCGCCTCACTCCGGCTGCCGTCGGGGAAACGAAACGGCCGGGACGGGGGTGAAGGGGCAGAGCTGGGCTTTGGGTTTCGGCTTTTTACCTGTCGAAAGGCACAAATCGGCACCGTTTTCCATGACAAGGTCCCCGCCGTGGCCACGCTCCGCAAATTGTCGCCGCTGGGGACACGGATCAGCCCCGGGGATGCGGCTCCGGAGCGGGGATGGGATGGGATGGGATGGGATGGGATGGGTCGGGACCCTCTGCCCCTGGCATCCCACCCAGTTGCTTTTGCACCTCTACCCATCATGCCCAGAAACGAGAAAACCAGTAGGATCGGAGCCTGATGTCCTCTGGGATACAGAGTTAGAGAGACAGGGAGGGTGAAAGCAGCCCCGGGAGGCTGAGAGGAGCCTGAGGATGATGAGGAGACAGGGGAGAGCCCCCTGACAGCTTCAGAGCTGCAGAGAGAGCTCCTCATTTCCCTTCTGCCACCCCCCAAATTCCTCAAGCCCCTGCTGCACTGCCAGAGCATTCAAGTGCATCCCAGCAGCAGGGGGAAAGATCCCTGTGCAAGACCCCCAGCAGACCCTGCTACAACCCAAAGCCCCAGCAAATTAAAAGGAAGCCTCTACTCTGCATCTCCTCCCAGCTTTCACCATTTTCCCTCCACTGCTCCCAGCTGCTTCGTTTTACTGCTTTTGCTTTAGTTCAGGGAGCTGCAGGATTCCCCTTTCCTTGGGCACTGGAGGCAAATCCTGCCCAAGGTCTGACTTCAGGCACCTCCATCCCTCTGGAGCAGCTGAGGATTTGTGTTTGGAGGTCCTCAATCCTGCAGTGTACCCCCTCCCTCTTTTCCCTGGGCTGTTGTGGGTGTCATTAGGAGAGACCAAAAGAAGGAATTCTCCAAAAAACTCATGCAAGAGCCTAATTCCACCTTAAAAACACAAAGGGATTTCCTTCAGTTGCCACCAAACACCCCAGGAAAGCTCAGCTGAAACCTCAGCTCAGCCCTGCTTCAGCTCCTTCACCAGAGTCTCCATTCCCAGTTCAATCCTTCCTTTGGAAACACCCTCCCTGGGATCAGAACCAGCCCTGGGGCTCACTCTGGGGTTTTTCTTGCTGCAGGAAAACCTTTGCTCAGGCAGCCCTTGGAGGCAGAGGAGAAGCCAGCTGAGCCCTGCCACCGGCCCAGGCAGCGCCCACGGAGGAAACCCAGGGTCCTGTTCTCCCAAGCTCAGGTTTTCCAGCTGGAACAGCGATTCAAGCAGCAAAAATACCTCTCTGCTCCAGAAAGGGAACACCTGGCCAACCTGCTCAAGCTCACCTCCACCCAGGTGAAAATTTGGTTCCAAAACAGGAGGTACAAGTGCAAGAGGCAAAGGCAGGATAAATCCCTGGAGCTGGCTGCCCACCCGCTGCCCCCACGGAGGGTGGCAGTGCCTGTGCTGGTCAGGGATGGCAGACCCTGTCTTGGGAGCTCCCAGACTTTGCCAACTCCCTACAGCATTGCTACCAGCCCTTATTCCTACAGCTCCTACTACAGTACCTATAGCAGCAGCCCATATGGTGTGAGGTATGGAGGGGGGTACCCCAGGGTGACCCCCAGCACCATCCCCGGCAGTTCCTCCATCAACGTCAGCCTGGGCATGGCCAGCGCTGCTCAGCACCAGCCCATGGGCTTGCAAGCCACAGGGCAAGCTGGGATTAGGGCTTGGTAGAGAGCTGTGGAGGTCAGGATCACCTGAAAAGCACCAAGGAAAGCCTCACTCTGCTCCAGAGCTCAGCCTTCCTCAGCATGGGAGCTGAATCCAGAGGGTTTCTGCCACCTTGGACAGTGGGATATTCCCAGAGCATCCATCCCCTCCAGTCACATCTCTGCAAAGGCAGGTCAGGAGAGAGGGGGATGCTGCTGCTCCAGCACCATGACTTTAGGAACCCAACAACTGAGGGCATTTATTTATTTAACCCCCAAATGTTTGGGAGTTTGGCCAGTGCTGCTCACAGGGGCTCAGCTCCTCCAGGGTGCCAGTGCACAAGTGGGAACACTGGCTTTCTTCCTAAGGACAACTGGAAAACAGGGTCTGTGGCACATCACTGTGCATTCACTTCTTTTTTTTATGAACCCTATTTAATGCTTTGAGTGCCTCTAAGCTTTTGAGATACATTTCTGATCTCTGTTTCTGATCATCTCCCAGCACAGGTGTCTGTTTGCCTTTAGTATTATTGTTATTTGCAAATAAAAACCAAATGGATTAAACTGTTTCCACTTCTCTCACTCTTCCCCACTCAGTATTTTGACTTCTACCTAGCCACAAGTTGCATTTGGGCATCAAAACCTGACACAAGGTGGGGAAAAACCACCCACCACCACCAAAAACCCACAATAAAACTAATCTTGAGCCTAATAATCAGTCAGAAATCACCTGGTAGTCTGAGTCTGGGGAGCTCCCAAGGTTTAACCCCTCTCCCTAACTCTTGGTGAGTGTTTCCAGCTCTCTTTGCTGTTTTCTTCCTGGTGCAATGGGTCTGCAGGTACCTTGTGGGGCAGCTCAAGAGGCTGAGTAAAACCAAAGCCACTGGCTGAGCCACAAGGTGCAAGATCAGGATCCATCTGCAGCAAGTGCTTTGCTGGGTCAAAGTCCTGTATGTAAACACACACACACATCTATGGCTATATACATCCATGAAGTGCAGGAGGGCTGAATGCCCTTGTGGTGTGCCAGGAAGGATCAAAGGGGAGCACAGCCACATCCTCAACAGGAGGCACAAAAGCACCACCTCACACTTCACACCACAAACCCACCAAGACTTGGTTGGACCAACACACTCCTCAGGCTGCCCATTGTCCCCCCAGGGCAGGGGAAATCCCCAAGGCAGTGATGCTGCTCCCCTCTTCTCACCAAAACTCCCATCCTGGGAGCATTGTGACTCCAAAAAGGGTGAGGGAACCTATAATAAAAGCTTAGGGGGTGATTTGCCAGGAGGGCAAAGGAAGAGGCTGAGGTTTGGCTTTGGATCCTGAGCAAGAGGGAGAAGCAAGCAGCTAGAAAAGCCAGCGGGAGCCAAGATGCAACTGCAGGGCGTAGACTCCTGCCAGGGATCTCCAATCAGGCCTGGGAGGCTTGGCTGCCTGCCCTATAAATGCAGAGCTGGGAGGGTGGGAAGCCCAGCGTGCCTCTGGGCAGGGAGAGGAAGAGGAGGAGGAGGAGGATGAGTGCCGGGGTGCTCCCAGGAAGGCGGCAGAAAGCAGCCAGCAGCACCCCAGCAGGGATGAGCCAGAGCCCAAGAGCAGCCCAGCAGGCAATGGCCATCTCCTCCAGACCACGGGCATCCTTCCTCATCCAAGACATCCTGTGGGATGGGGCAGAGCAGGGAGCACAGCAGGAGCAGGGCAGGAGCAGAGGCTTTGGCAGTCCTGAGGATGAGGAGCTGCAAGTGGTGGAGGGCAGCGAGAGCAGCTCAGCCCCAGCACAACCCCCCAGGAGCTCCTGTCCCCCAGGAGCACCCCAAGCCCAAGGGACACCCCACAAGGCAAACTCAGGTAAGAGGGGAAGCTTCTGGCTGATACCACCAGCCACTGGGAAGGGATCAGAAATGTCTATGCTTGGGTCAACCAAGGGGCAGGAGCCAGCCCTGGCTGCCTCCAGCACCCCAGAGCCAAATAACTTGTGCTGTAAATACCAGGCTGAGCTTCAGCAGTGGGAAAGGCAAGAGAAACAGCAACTGCAGGCAACCCTTTCACCAGGCACTTCATTAAACTCAAAGGATTGAATCTGTTTAACAAACCCCTCCAGTTTATGCATTGTTGTGATATCTTGGGAGCTACATTTCCCTCTTCATGCAGAAGGTCCCTAAAGGCACCCTGAGTGTGTGAGTGTGTGTGTGTGTGTCCATCCTTCACACTGCCTCAGTGCCTCTGCTCAGGGGATCCTTTGAAAGTCCCCACATTGAATTTGTGCTGTTTGCAGCAGGTTTCAGCTTCCCTGGGTGCTCAGCCCCAACCTCTCAGCCTGCTCCTGTAGCTTTAGCAGCAACAACCCCAACTCCTCTTTGCCACAGCATCCCTTTCTCTGGGCTGCAGCTGCTAAATCCATGGCAAGAAGCAACATTCCCCAATTTCCCCTCAGAAGCACATCTTTGACTGATGCCTCTTGCCTTCCAGCAGCATGAGAGGGAATTCAGCCTGTCCCAGGCTGAGCTGCAACAGCCAAAAATGCAGCTTTGACCTCTCCAGTGACTGACTCCTGCTTGCTGAGAGAGCCTCTGCCAGGGGAATTTTGGCTTCACTTTGCCATTCTATTAAAAGAAGCTTCTACATAAAAAAAGCAAATTCAGAAACAGGCACCAGGCTGGGGACTGCAAAAAAAATCATCCAAAGCCAGAACAAGGCTCCCAAAAACCCTCCCTCAAGTAGTGGAAATCAGCACAACCCTGGGGAGCTCAGGGGAACAGCCATGACTTACACAAGCTGGGAACTGAGCTGCTTGTTCCTCTCTCTGGCAGCGTGTTCACATCTTAATAAAACAGAGCTGAAATGGTTAAGGGGGGAAATGGCCTTTTTCCATCCCAAACTGGGTAATCTACCAAAAAAAGGGGATGAGCTGCATAAATACACTGACCTGAGAAGTTGTAGCAGCTGTAGGTGAGGCTGCCCTGGGAGCTCAGCATCCCCTCCCCTGGGTCACAGTGATTGAATAGTGCCACGAGGAGTAAGCTGGGAGGTAAAGGCTGAGGTGCTGCTTTGGAGTTGAGCTCTGAGGTCAGGTCTGAAGTGACAGATGTAAATCCAGGCCTGGAGGTTTCAAAATCTGCCCCAAAACATCTTGGAGTTGGGAAAGGGCAAAGGGAGGGATTTCTCCTTTGGTGCTTTCTAGCTGCAGCCTGCTTTGACCTGCACTGATGCCCCATCTCAGAAGGGAAAAGGGAGGGTAAAAACTTGTTTTCTTTGAGAAGCAGGATTTCCCCAGAGGCACAGGAGCTTCCAAAGTGCTCAACAGGATTCACTCCACCATCAGACTCTCGAGAGCTGTTGATGCAACAAGTACAACAGCACTTGAGGCTTTAGGCAGACCCCCACCAGCACTACAAAACAGTCCCTTGCTGGGTGTTTAGAGTGAATATATGTGTAGAGGAATTAAGAAGGTGTGATTTAGGATGAACAAGACTCCCTTAGGTGAGTGTAAGGTGGTGTCCACCCCATTCAACTATTTCCATGATAAGATGGATGGTTTGCTCTATGGAAGGGAGAGGGGGGGAAAAGAAGGGATTGAGGCAATTCTCAAGTGGGTAACCCTCAGCTCTTTCCTCTTACAGATGCCACAACAGACAACTCCCTGGCTGAGCCCCCTCTCCAACCCCTTCCCATCACTCCCCGTCCTCCCAAGCAGGGGAAACGCTCCAGGGCAGCCTTTTCCCACAGCCAAGTCATCGAACTGGAGAGGAAATTCAGCCACCAAAGATACCTGTCAGCCCCTGAACGAGCTCACCTGGCCAGAAACCTGCAGCTCACCGAGACCCAGGTGAAGATCTGGTTCCAGAACAGGAGGTACAAAACCAAGAGGAAACAAGTGGCTTCTGAAATCAGCAGCTTGGACACGAGGCAAAAAGCAGCTGAGCTGCCTGGGGCATCCCTGCTGGCACTGAGGGCTGGCTGGCACTACCTGCCCTGCCTCTACTACCTGAATGGCTGGAGTCCCTCCTGCTGGTAACAGCTTCTCTTTATAACCTGTGAGGTGTTTGGCTACTGGGTTG
Source organism: Colius striatus (assembly GCF_028858725.1). Classification (NCBI taxonomy): domain Eukaryota; kingdom Metazoa; phylum Chordata; class Aves; order Coliiformes; family Coliidae; genus Colius; species Colius striatus. Next base: position 1,364,872 of record NC_084785.1, read on the forward strand.
CTCCTCTTAGTGCTAATTAGGAGCAGGTAGAGCTCGTTTGTGGTAATGATGGGCAGCTGATTGCTGCAGGAGCCTCTCTCAGCACTAACAGTTAAAACAAAAGCCAGAAAGAGAATCTATGTGTCATTCAGCTTGATAGCACTGCCCTGGGGTCCAGCTGCAGCTTGGATGATATTGCAGGCTCTTGCAGAGGCAGAGAGGGATGGTCCAGCTCGAGACAACCATCACCTCCCTCTGCCTCTCCTAAATCCTGTGTCCACCTGAAGCCTTTGCCATCAAAGAGCAACTTGTTGCACTTGGGCTGGCACTGGTATGGGCCCAGCTGAGCTACTCAGGCCACCAGATCTCATATGGTTAAAGAAAAAAAGGCTTAAAAGTAAATAAAAACACATGAAAAAGGCTTTAAAGTGCCTTTCAGCCATTGAACTGCAATTGCTGACAGTCCCACAGGGGACTTGGAGCCTCAGATTTCAGTGTGCCACAGCCTGCAGCCAGGGCAAAGTGCTTCTGGGGAGGTTGAAACGCTTTTCAACCAGGTCTGACACTAAGCTGGGGACCAGGTTTTGCTGGGCTGGAGCTGTGCCAGCCTCCCCCCCTCCTCCTCCACTCAAACCTCTGCCTTGCACAGCCCAGTGATGCCTTAACCAGCCTCCAGAAGCCAAAGCAGAAAGCCTGAGGAGCAGGGACAATAGAGCAATGACAGATGAGTTTTGCATATCCTGGTGTTGAGGCTGTTGGAACGTTCCCATCTGAGCTATTTAAAACAGCAACAGCTCCAGGAGTTCAATGCTCCTGACAGCCTTCAAAGCAGCAAGCTGCCTGGTTGCAAGTGAAGCCAGCCTGATTCCCAGCAGCCAGGCAGCAGGAGATGTAGACAAGTGAATCTTTCTGCAGTGAGACCACAACCATTTGCAGTAGCAGAGTGGCAAAGGGTTCATTTCTTTGGTAGCTCAGCACACCTACAGCTTTAAATGCCTCCAAGTGTGGGAATAGATGAGTTTTCCAAGGGAGGAAACACATCAGTTGCTTTTTCCTCAGCTGATGGGAAGCAGCACAGCTCTGCTGGGACAAACCTCATGTTCTGAAGCAAGAGCACAAGGAGGTTTCTTCCCTGGGAACCTCCACAAAGGTTCCTGTGGTGCCTGTTTTGTTCTGAGAGAGAACAAGCCACAGTGCTCCAGTTCCCCCCTGCAGCAGGAGGGATGCACAATTAAACCCAGACAGTTAAATCACGTTCAGGACCTGCTTAGATCTGTCCCTTTTAACAAGACTATGTGGAAGTGGATCTTTTTGCCTTGCCAGTAGGGTCAGATCTTGCAAGCTCACAGGCAGAGTGAGGCCAAAGCTGCTGAGGTACATGAATGAGGGAAAACCCAGGGAGGGCAGGGAGAGGAGAGCACCAAACCTGAGCCCCTTTGCAGGAGGTATTTGTTTGCTCTTGCTATCAAAGCTGCTTTGCTGGCTTTGGAGGACAACCAGTTGCTCTCTAATTGTCTCAAAGTAACCCCTGATAACATTTTTCTTCCAGCTCCCTCTCTCAGCTGCTGCACATCCCCTGCTCTTGCCAGAAGGCCATCTCCCCTCCTGCACTGTTGCAATGTGTTTCAATCCCAGCCTTGCTGCTTATTCCCTTTGCACTTTGCTTATCCACCCTTTGGAACAACAACACAAAAAGCCTTTATGGTCTCAGCCAAACCCTCACAGGGCACAAATCCCTCCTGGCAGCACCTCCACATCCTGCTGAGATCCTCTGGGCTCACCCACCACCCCTGGGATGCTGCTGAAATGGATGCACAGACGCTCTGTTTGCACTAAATCCACGGGACCAGCAGCTCTGACCATCCCAGAGCTGCCTCTGAACAGGGATCCTGGTGTGTCCTTTGCACAGAGCAGCAGGGACAGGGCACATTCTGCTGGGGAATGGGCTGGGAAAGTCAGATCTCAACTGCAAATCAGCTGAACTTCTTGGATGCTGCTTTGGGAAGCTGTCAGTGTCTCAGCTGCTTTGCCTTTCCCCACTGATGCTTTGCAACCAGCACAATCTCCTTCTGGTGGCTTCAGCACCCAAGTGGTCACACTTAACTGTGGTATAAAGCAACTCCTGTGCAAACAGTTGCTGGTTGTGTACATGTGGGGGTGGGGTTTTTTGTGTGGATACCATTTTCTCTGATGTGCATTGTCCTTGGGAATAAAGAGCACAGAGTCTTTCCTAAAAGCAAGCTGCCTCTGGGGGGTTTGTTGCTCTGGGTTTGGGTTTTCTTTTCACCAAGGTTGCCCCACCAGCACCAGCTCCTTGTATCAGCTGTTGCAGACACTGCCCTCAGGTGAGTTTGGGGCAATAAATTGGCACAAGTACCAGCTCACAGTGTTTTGCAGGAGGGAAACCCTCGTTCACCACTATCTCTACATGCTCAGCTGCTCCATCCCTTACCCAGACAGGTCCAGAGTGCCACCAAGCATCTTCTAATCCCATTTACTGCCTGATGAGCATGCAAGAAGTGACTATGTCCAAAAGCAAGAGCTTATACAGTGTAGTTCTCCCTTTATCCCCCCCAAATGACCTGTAACTCCACCATTTAAGCCCAATCCCAGAGGCATTTCCAGTTTGACACTACAACCACTAAGTCCCAGTCTTAATTAATACCCCTGCCTTCCAGCCCTGCATCTCTGTCAGGGCAATCAGGGCTGGTGGAGAGCTCTGGGGGGCCAGAAGAAGAAATCCTCCTGGGAGCTGTCAGTGTAAGTGCTTCCCCCTCATCCAGAGGAGGAGAGGGACTGACCTTGGGTCCAGCCTGCCCATGCACACACTCCCTCGCCTCTGCCCTTGCCAGCAGCAACTTTCCCTGCATGGAAACTGAGCTCAAATAGTTACTTCCAGCTTCACTTTGTATTTCAGCAGCTTGAAACTACAAACAATCTGAAGCCAAAGCAGGTGTCAAGATGATAAAAGGAGATCTTGGGGAGCTCCTCTTGCTGCTGCTGGAGAGTAGGGAGAAGAGGAGGCTGAGGGGAGACAGGAGCACTCTCTGCAGCTCCCTGACAGGAGCTTGTGGGGAGCTGGGGGTCAGTGGAAAGAGGCTCAAGTTGCCCCAGGGGAGGTTGAGGTTGGAGCTGGGGCAGAACTGTTTCCCTGAGAGGGGTGTCAGCCCCTGTGCCAGGCTGCCCAGGGAGCTGGGGGAGTGCCCAGCCCTGGAGGGAACCCAAAGCCCTGGAGCTGAGATGCTGAGGGCTGTGGGTCAGTGCTGGGCTGGGCAGGGCTGGCACTGCAGCAGCTTCCAGGGCTTTGCAAACCAAATGCAGTCTGTGATTCCTCTGGGCTCTGCAGGACAGGGTCCCTTTGCACTGTGGCTGTTGAGATCCCTCATCCAGCCTCCCCAGGCTCAGGTGATGCAAACTGTCAGACACAGAGGATGTAAAATCAAGCTGTGTTGGAGAGTCAGGCTTGAAAGCTGGGAATGTCTCCCTGGGAGGCTCAGGCTGGGGATGGGGATGTACACACAGTTATATCACCTTGAGCCTGGAAAAAAGCTGCTTTTCTTGTGGAAATCTGGCTGCCCCAAAGGCTGTGGGTGAAGAGTGGAGCTGGAGAGACCATGTGTGGCTGGAATCCTTTGGAAACCCAAACCCCAGTGCTGGAAAAAGCCCAAAGTGGGAACAGGATTAGGCAAAAGCTCCAGCTCAGCTGCTGTGAGCATCCTCCCCCACTGAGGCTGCAGAGCCCCAGAGGGAACATCCCACTGGAGCCTCCCTGATGGCCTTGCTCTCCCTGCACGTTTCTGAGCAGAGGGAAGAGCCCAACTCCCCCGTGCACTGTGGCTGGAGGCAGAGCCCAGACGCTGCCGCTCCCTTCCAAGCCTCTCCCCCTCTCCCTGGCCCCAGGAGGGGCATTGCTGGGGGGTTCAGGGTGAGGTGGCTGCAGGTGACACACGTGCTGACCCTCTTTTTGGGCTGGGGGATAAGGCAAGGAGCTTGAGCCCATCTCCTCAGACTCCCAAAGCCTTTTTCTTTGCCCTGTTTCAATTCTCTCCCAAGACCAGAGGGTTTCAACACAAAAGCCACCCATAAATGCTTCACTCCTAACTCCTTTTCCTGTAAAAATACTTGTGTTATCTCCTGACTTTCCCTGCTGCCAGTGGGCTGCCATAAATTACCCCAGGCAGATGCCTTTGGAAGCACTTCCAGGGCTATTTGCTATGGATTTCTCTGTGCCTGTGGCTGCTCTTAACCAATGGTGCTCAGAGCATGGCAGAAGAAAGGGGAGGAATGTGCCTTGGACTTTGGTGAGGGGCAGCAAAGGAGTTTCCCATGGGCAGAGCAACCTGCACAGCTGCAGTTTGTGACATCTGCTTGGGGCTTTTTAACCTCTCTTTCCTTTTTCTTTCTTTCCCCATCCATCCTGGTCAGAATGTGCCTTGCTATGTGTGCCCCTCAGCTTCTCCTGTGCTTCCCTGACCCCTTGCAGCCCCTCAGAATGAGCTCAGGGACTCCCTGCTGCAGGACACCTGGCTTAGAAAGAGATCAAGTGTTTCTCTGGAGGCCAAGAGAAGATGAACAGTAAATAGTGCAAATCCTCAAGGGTTTTTAAGAGCTCAAAAGCCTTGTTCATTATGGCTCAGCTTGTTTCTCTCCTCTGGAAGCAACCACACATCCCAAAAGGCACATCCCAGGGCTGGCTGCTGCAAGATCTTTCACATCCATGCCATAAAGCTGGGCCCAAAAGTGGAGGAGGGGGGAACACTGCTGTGCTGCTTGGGTTCTCTTTGCCTTTTCCATCCCCTCTTTAGCTCCATGTTCCCACTGCTTTGCTTCCCAAACCTTTGTGTAGGTCAAGTTGAAGCTTTTTCTTGGCTCCAGTCCCGTGGGTCCTTGCCAAGTCTGTGGCTTTATTGCATGCAAATGTTAGTCAACAGTTACATGAGCCAAAGGCAGCTGGGGGGGGTTTTTTACCTCCCCTTTCCTTTCCCCCCTTTCTCCTTCTTCTTTTTCAAGCTTCAAAGAAATGATTTGGCACAAACAAGTGTCAATGTTGTGTCAGCATTAGCCACTGTTTAATCTTGATGGATATGTCAGCAGCAGAGCGTGACACTCACTGACAGCCATTAAATGATGCTTTCTGTCTTCACTTGAGCACAAACAGGAGTTGTGCTTTGTTAAGGGCCATGAAAACTCCACCTCTCCATCCTCAGGGTGGGATTTCTTTCTCTTCTGTCTTAGTGAAGGGGATGTTTATCACCAGGAAAGCCTCCCCTTGTTGGGATTAATGCTTGAAGGCTGCCAGGTGATTTGGTTACCCAAAGGGCACAGCTCCCTTGGGCTTTAAACAAGAGAAAGACTTAGAAGGGAAAAGCAACTGGAAGTATCTTTTCTGCCCATAAAGAAGCCACTTGGGGTTTGCAGGGAAGAGGGTTGGGGAGGAGAGGAGGGAGGGCTGTGCTGGTGGCAGGGAGAGTCAGCCAAGATGTTTCTCCAGCTCTGCTGCCTGCACTTCCTAATATCACAGAAGCATTTGGGTTGGAAAAGCCCTTGAAGCTGCTGCAGTCCCAGCCCTCCCCTCACCCTGCCCCTCCCTGGGCAGCCTGGCACAGGGGCTGACACCCCTCTCAGGGAAACAGCTCTGCATCAGCTCCAATCTCAACCTCCCCTGGGGCAACTGGAGTCCCTTTCCACTGACCCCCAGCTCCCCACAGGCTCCTGTCAGGGAGCTGCAGAGAGTGCTCCTGTCTCCCCTCAGCCTCCTCTTCTCCAGGCTCAACACCCCCATTCCCTCAGCCCCTTCCCATCACATTTGTGCTCCAGCCCCTTCCCCAGCTCTGGACACACATCTCTGCCTCCCACCAGCACCAATGTCAGAGGCAGACCTTGTTTTGGCAGATGCCCACATTGCACCCCCTCCCTGTGCTCTCCTCTGCCTGTGTTGCAGCCACCTTTGGTGTGCAGCAGCTTTTTGGTCTGGAGGATCCTGCAAGACCAGGACCATGCTGCTGGCAGGATTAGTGCAGGAGGAGGAGACCTGATGTGCAGCCCTGGCTGCAGGGACCACTGCTTGTCACCACCTGGGACAGGAGCTTTGTTCCCTTCCACATTGCTGGGAAGGCAAGAGTTCTGCCCCAGCTCCAATCTCCACCTCCCCTGGGGCAACTTGAGGCTGTTTCCTTTCATCCTACCATTCATTACTTGAGAGAAGAGATTGATTCTCACCTGGTACACACAGGGGGATGAGCTCCTGAGCTCTCCCACAGCACCCATCCAGGTGCCCAGCACCACGGGGTCCCTCTTGCAGCGGAAAGCAAAGGGATTAACACAAGGCTGTCTGCAAACAGAGCTTGGGTGGGTGCACCCAGAGCTCCTGGCCACTCCCCTGACAATAAATGGCTCTGTTCACTGGGGGGAAAAAAGCACCAGCTGAGCTCTAAGCAAGTCATTATTCACTTGGAGCCACCTTCTGCTAGGGGATGGCAGCCTCTGGGCTTCTGAGGTGGAGATTTGCAGGATTTACACAAGCCAGAGTCACTGTGGGGTACACCCAGAGCCACTTCCCCTGCAGAACCACAGCCAAATGCTTGACAAACATCATCCCAAGGGCTGGGGCCAGAGTGAAGCTCCCTGGGTGCAGGGCAGGGGCTGGCAGAGCAGCCCAGAGGCTGCAGCAAGTGCCAGATGTTCCCCTCCAACACGTGGAGATGTTTCTCCTCCCACCAGCCAGCTCTGAAGGCAGGAGAAGACATGGGCTGCCTTTGCAGCAGCTAGATAATATTAATCCTCCTTCTAGACTGGGAGCTGTGCCAGAGTCTGTGAGAGCTGTTTGCTACAGGCTACCATCACACAGGGGTAGGGGGGATGCAGATTGCTCAGCTCCCAGGCAAGTTTCCATGATGAAACTGAGTTCTTCCCCAAACACCAGTGTTTTAGGCTGAGGTTTCCATGCTGTTCCCACTCAGTCACTACCTGCATTGACTATTCTCTCCTAGAGTGGTGATACTTCATTCCAGGCTTCATCCTTTTGCCTTGGAAATCAAGGAAGAATGGAGACAAACCTACCAGTGGGCACCAATTCCATCCCTAGGAAGCCTCAAGCATCCATAGAAACCCCCCCTGGGGGCTCTGCCTCCCACAAACATGATGTATTTGAGGATGTGAGCACAGAAAGGTGCCAAATCCAGAGTGATTCAGGTCATTTCCCATCTCAATTCAACAGCCTAATTAAAGGAGGAGACCTCAAAGGTGATGGGCACCACTAAAGCCAACAGGAAAACTTCCCAGCCCACTGCCCCTCAAAGCCACAGCCTTGTCCCTCTCAGCACAGCCATGGAAACACTGCTTTTTGACAGCCAACTAATAGAGCAATGGAGAATTTTAAGGCAAAAGTCCTGGAGCAGGAGCTGGGGAACCTTTGAGGCCCCTTTGCAAGATCTGGCTAAAGGCAAAGCACCAGCCAGCAAGCAAAGAGGCAAGGCATGGTGTAAAACCAGGGTCTGGAGCTCCCAGGCTTCAGAAGAGGGACCAAGGAACTAATGTCACTTGTAACACCAAGACCTGCTCCATTTTCACCCCCATTTTGCCATCAGCAGGAGACAGAAGCCCCTCTTTGCCCTTCACAGCTTTCCCCCCAAGCCTCCCCATTCCCAACCCCAGGAACCTCTGGGCATGAGTTAGCAACTGACCAATATTTCACCCCTTCTCACCTTTTTTGCTGGGTGTGGCTGGCACATCAACCCTCCTCATCCTCTATTTGTGCTGCTGACAGGAGGAATCCCTGCAGTATTTATCTAGCAGCCTCTGTTTCACCAGGAGACTGATCATCTCCTTTGCAAAGGCAGCCCTGGGGCACCCATCACCATCAGCTTCTCCTCCCACCTGCCACAAACATCACAGGGGGCAAAGCTTTAAAGCAAACAAAGGGACAGATGATTTGAAGTGGAGGTGATTAATGTACCTTTATGGTTTTATGTACCTTAATTAATGGCTGATGTGCCAAAGTGAAGGATTGGAGCCCATCAGTGGCTGGGGATCTGTTGCAGAGCTGAGCAGTTGTTGGAGGGTTCAGTTTCCTCCAGGCAATGACAAGCAGAGTTTTGCTGTGCCAGGTGAGCAAGAAAACACTGAAACTAGTGATAGTGGGACCTCTGTGCTGGCAGCAAGCAAAAGGGAAGGATGCTGCCCTGGGGATGTCTGCTGTGTGTGTGTGTGAGCTGCTCCATCCCAGCACCAAAAGGCTCCAGAGCCAACATTTGAGGCTGGAATCCCATTCACCTCCTCCCCAGCCATTGGCAGCTGGAGCTCAGGAGTGCTCCCCAACCTGTGGAAAACACTTAACCTGTTCTACAAATGGTCCTCTTGTCTTTTCAAAGGGATTAAGCCTCGTGGCTAAAGCCCAAAGTTGTCGTTCCCTTGGCTGAGATAACTGGGGGGGGGAAGGTGGGGCCGGAAAACCTTCCCCTCCACGGGCTGCATCTTGTCATCCAAGGTAAACACACAGCTTAATGAAATTTCAAGAGGAAAAAGGTGAGATATTTGCCTTTATGTTTATTACCTTCCAAAGCAGGAACAATATTTGAAGAGAAACAAAGATGATCATCACAGGCGGCGAACAAACACAGCCCAGATCCTGGATGAATCAATGGCTTAGAGAAAACCCCAAGGCTGGGGCTTTGGGAAGGTACCCACAGCTCTTGCACCCACCTCTATCCTCAATGCCTCTTCCCAAAGTTGCCCCCAGGTGCCATCCCCAGGGATGTGGCCATCACAATCCCCTCACACACCCCGTTGTCCTCGCAGCCACCCTCCGAGCCCCCAGTTCCCCTCCCCAAGCTTCACGAGGTGACAGCTGCTATTTCATTCTCCCCTCTGCTTGTCTTGGTTACTAACAGAAAAACACCAGGTGGGAAGTTTCTAAAGCACAAACCACAAGGGAGATGGGAAATGGTTTGTTGGTACCAACCCAAGAGCTCAAATATGGGAACAAAGTGCTGAGCACAACACAGCAAATACCTGCTGCCCTCCTGCAGGAAATCCTGCAAGTTGAAGGACTTGCTGCAGTCTACCAGATCAATGAGACAGGCTCAAAAAGATCCTCACAAGGTGTTTACACAGCCCTTTGTACAGGTGCCAGGGAAACCATTAGTGTCAATTAGGTTGTATGTGTTCCCAGGGCATAAACCTCACCCCAGGGAGATGGGGATGGGTGTCAAGGGCCTTGGCAAGTGCTTCATGCCCATGGGTGGCACCTCCAGCAGCTCATTCCTCCTCCTGGGGAGGCATCTTGAAGGTTCAGAGGGGATGGAGGAGCTGGGGTGATGCCCTTGGGCTTTGCTTTCTCTGCTGCTTCCCCCTGTAGCTCTCAGCATCCACATCTCAGTACCCATCTGCCCCAAGGATGGGTCCCATCCTGCTCAGCTGCAGGAACTCCCCATTTCCACTCACCAGCCATGACCAAGCCAGGCAGGTGCTACACATTTCCTGGCATTACAGAATGGTTTTGGCTGAAAAAGCCCTTGAAGCTGCTGCAGTCCCAGCCCTGCCCAGCCCAGCACTGACCCACAGCCCTCAGCACCTTGCCTTTGGGACCCCTCCAGGGTCTCACTTGCCCTGGGACAGCTTAGTCTCAGGTCCTGGGGCTGCTCAGTAGCTCTGATTAAGCTGATGCTGCTGAGCTTTAAGGGAATCACTTAACTGAGCAGAAACCAATGAAGGAGTCTTTCCCTTTTAGCTCGAGGGGGAGGCACCATCTAAAGCACCTTCATGTCTTCTGGGGCTCTCCCCATCGAATGATGCAGCACTAGTGAAACCTCAGCAAACAAGCAGCTCCCCCAGGGCCTTCACCCTCTGCATTTGCTCTTCCAAGAAGGGGAGAAATTGCAGCTTGGGAAGTTGCTGCTGGATGTGGCTTTGCTCTGCAAATCTCAGCTGCCACCTCCGTGCCGGGAAAGCTGCGTTTCAGAACCCTGCAGCGGCTCCTAGAGGAGTGCAAGCCCTGAGATGCACAGGTCAGCTCCTACCAGGCTGCAAAACCCCTCCCAGAAGTATTTTCATCCCCTGGCACGATGAGGAAAGAGCTTTGCCTGACTCAGCCGGCGAGGTGCTGAGCCTGCCAAGTGCTCAGGCAACACTAGAAGGCACCATTCCTCCAAAGATCAGCCTGGCTGGCTCCCAGCCCTGCCCAACCACCCACCCTGCTGCTGCCCAGCCCCAGGACACACTGAAGTCATCACCCCAAAAGGACCAAAACAAAGATGAGGATCTTTTATTTCCTTGAGCTCCAGTGGTACAACTGTAGCAGCATTTCACCAATGAACTCTTGCATTGCTCAAACACACATGGAAAGAAACATGACACTGAGGCAGTGCCCAACAGAGCAAGAACAATGAAAGGGGCTTCAGGGAAAGGGTTTGCAGCTGGGCATGCAGCATGACACACAGCAGGGAATGCTTTAAACACCTGAGAGAGGTCTCTGATTCTCAGGCCAATACCCCAGCATGGGATCAAGTAACTCAGAGTAAGGTGTGAAGAGCTCTGGAGGCACACAAGTGCTGCCTGGCAGCTCTCAGCTCGAGGCACTGCAAGCTCCTGAGAGAACCTGGCTGGTCATTATTTGTGCTCCACACTCAGACATGGTTCCCAGACCTGCTCTGGCATCCCAGCCCCAGTGGGATGCTACTTCCCCCTCCAAGGATGATGCCCCACCACCACCCCCCTCCAGCTCTATCCCAGCTACTCACAGGTTACTCCAAATGGGAGCTGGACTTCTCCCAGAAGAGCCCAAGTCAAGTCACAACTATTAAAGCTAAAACAGCCAGAGGATGATGCACTGGGAACCACACACTGAGCCTGACTCACTGCAGTCACACTGAAAGCTGTTGCCTTCCAGCTTATGCTACACTTTGGCCTCTTTAATGTTAAAGTGACCCAACATTTTCACCTAAGTGTTCATGCCCAGCCCCAGTGGAAATACCCTGTGCAGTTCTGGCTCCTGTTAGGGAGCCTCCAGTTTCTCAGGTCAATAGAAAAAGGCATCTCAGGTTTAGAGGCAGCAGAGAACTCCCTCCAGCTTGGAGGAGCTCTGTGGGCACAGGGAGATGAGTGAGGACTTGCTCCAGCTGCATCACCAAGACCAGTGTCCTCCAGCTTCCAGTTTTGACACTTTTAAGACCCAGGGTGCATTTGACACAGTGAGATTTGGTCAGTTCAAGTGTGGAGGGGGGGATAAAAAGGCCTCAGGACACTCATTTCAGCATCATCAGTGGTGAGAGGTTAATTTACACAAGGCACATGTAACACTCACCCTGGTGCTCCTTGATTTACCTTCTCCAAACAATGGGGGCAAAAGGATTGACTTTGCTCAGTGTCACCCTACATGTCACCTCCAGTGATGTGTGGCAGCCCAAAAGCTGCTCCTCACATTGCAGCTCCCACACAGACACCCCCCCACAGCCCCCTCCTGGAGGCAACAGCAACCTGAGGCAACTTCTTCATAGCTGCAGAAAGGAGACAGTGTCAGTTCAAGACATCAGCTGCTGCTGGGCACAGCAAGTTCCAGGGAGGATGAAGATTTGCCAGCTGGTGCCCTGTAACTTCTTTTTACACATCCAGGCCCCTAAAATCCCTCAGCAGCTGCTGCTGACCCAACTAAAGGATGCATTTTGGTTTGGAAGAGCCATTCTTGAGCAGAAATAGGGCTCCCACCCTCCCTGAGCAGGCACAGCTTCACTGGCCACCACGATGCACAGCATCCCCCAGCAGCAAAACCAAGAGCACAGCACCAGGAACCTCTCTAGGTCACTTGGGTTTCCTTCCCAGCAGAGATGAACAGCAGCTGGGCTGGGAAGTGGCTTTGGTTCTGCAGGAAGGACTTTCCCCAAGGTCTTTTTTCCCCCCTCTGCCTGCTGGTGGTTTGGTGCTGGCAGGATGCCATCCTTGCATCTCTGTAGCCAAACTGTAAACAGAAGCTTCAGGTGATCCCCAGGGAGCAAAGCAGCTCCCACACACCTCACCTCAACCCCAGCAGCTCCTGAGGTGTGCAGGGTCACTCCTCTAAGCAGGGGCCTCGGTGATAAACACAGATGAGTAAACAAAGGGAGGATGAAGGCTGCTCAGCTATGACACACCATAACAATGTACCTTTATACAAGTGTTTACAAAACAAGAGAACTATAAAACTCACTCTTTTTGTTGTTTTTCCTTAGAGTCTCCTTGTACAAAACTGATCATTTTCCCCCTCTCCCCAGCCAAGTGAGCAGGGGTTTTACAGTGCTTCTCCTTGGTGTCCCAGTTTCCCCCCCATTCCTTCTCCCTTTCCCCATCCCAGCAAGTCTCCAAGGGGCTAAACCAAGTACCTTGCCACCCAGACAAGGACCCAAGCCACTGTTTGGGGGCCAAATGCTGTACAAACAAAGCCAATCTGGCTAGAAAAATAAATGCTTCTGTGTCTTCCCTACAGAGGGTGGAAGAATTGAGCCCTTTTGAAACAGCACCTAGCTGTACATAAAACAAAACACCCCCCCCAAATGTCTACATAGAAAAATAAAGGATAAACATTATCCATCTATCTCATATTTATATAAAAAGTTAAAGCTCTGTGACAGGATCTTTTGCTTCTTTGCTGTAAGAGACAAAAGAGAGCCCATCCTAGGCTGGATAACCTAAGGCTTGTGGTGAGGAGTCAACTACAGCTTCAAACTTAATCCAAGGAAAATATCAGTCAGCAATCTCACTTCTCCTTAATAAAGTTATTAAATATATAGATATATATATATATTAGAAGTCTTTTATAAACTATGTCATTGCTTAAGCAAAGAGGTGGCTGAGGACCACACTGAGCCATCCTTCCCTGGAGAGGAGGGGGAAGTGGCCACAGCAGCAGAGATGTGGCATCTTCCTTTGTAGAGATGAAGAGCTGGCACACACACACACACACAAACACACACACACACAGAGGGGACACTGAGGCTTGCACTCACTCTCAGGATGTCTTTTCACAAAGATGTTCTTTTCTCCAGCTTGTGCTTTGTGAGCAAGTACTTGAAGAACTCATAGACCGACCAGGCGATGGCTGTGGAAGGCATCTGGTAGATGACCCGTGCCTGCACCCCTCTGAAATACCCCCAGACACCCCCCAGCTGATACACAGTCTTGAAGGCATTCAGCATGCCAGACAGATGGCCACTGATGTTGACAGAACTCAAGGCCACGTTCTCCTGGGTGTTGAGCAGGGTCTTGCAGACGTCCAGCGGCGTGGTGGCAGCGGCGGCCACGGCTCCCGCCACGGCACCAGAGATGATGTGGGACCTGGGGTTATAGGCCCTGTGGGGGTTGATTTGCTCCTGCATGAACTCATAGGTGATGAAGTGAATGGCCTGGAAGGGGATGTTCATGGTGAGCTGGGTGGTGTAGCTGCGGTAGAAGGCACCAAAGCCCTCTGTCCTCTGCACTGTCCTCACGCACGCCAGCACCGATGGGTAGGGAGAGTTGAACATCTGCATCCTCTGCTTCACCACTGCTCCAGGTGATGGCCATGGCAAGGGGAAAGGGAGAGGCAGGGTGGGCAATGCCAGGCAGGACATAAAGATAATGACTTGTTAGCTAAGGTGAATCTTTCTTGGTCATCACAACATAGAGACACGAGGCTGCTCCCACGCCCAACCACCCAGACTCAAGCTCTCCTTCCAAGTGCAGACTGCTACAACATCAACAAAGCAGCTCTGGAGCAATGAGCTTTTATTGACAGGCAGAGGCAGAACACATCCTCTGCTTTCCCCAGCTCACCCAGCAACATCCCCCAAAACACTCAGAGCAACAAGGGAGGGAAGCAGGGCTAATCCATCTAGAGACCCCCAGAGCTGCTCCAGCCCCTGCTCCAGCAGCTTCCCCTGGCTCAGGGCGCACAGGAACGTGTCCAGGTGGTGTTGGAAGGAGAAGGAGCCTCCACACCCTGCCTGGGCAGCCTGGGCCAGGGCTCCCTCCCCTCAGCACCAAAGGACTTGCTCCTCCTGTGCCAGGGGCACTGCCTGTGTGCCAGCCTGTGCCCATCACCCCTTGTCCTGCCACTGGCCACCACACAGCAAACACTGGCCCCAGCCTCCCAACACCCACCCTTTAGGGACTGAGCAGCATTGCTGAGGTGCCCCTGAGCTCAGGCTTCTCTTCTCCAGCCTCAGCAGCCTCAGGGCCCACAGCCTTTCCTCCTCACACACATGTTCCATCCCCTCAGCATCTTGGGAGCCCTGCCCTGGCCTCTCTCCAGCAGTTCTCTATCACTCTTGAGCTGAGGAGTCCAGAACTGGACACAGAACTTTTCTTTCCAGCTAGACAAGCATTACAACAGCCTGATAAGGACCCTCAGATGCATCTGTGAGGATGCAGAGCTGTTGTGTGGAAACACTGACACACCAAGAGGACAAGGGCAGAAAGGTGATGGTGCAGATGCTGTGGAACCCCTTGGCAAGCAAGGGAAAACAGCAAGGCAGAACTTATCCCTTCACACTGGCTCATTAAAAGCTGGGCAGAGACACTAAAGCAAAGGGCTTAAGCTGTTGAGACAGTGCAGGGTGCCTTCAGTGCTTTCCCAGGCTAATGGGTGCAGCACTTCCCCCTCCCAGCACAGGGCATTACCTTCAGCAGGATTCATCACTGCATCATGGAGCAGAGTGGCCACACTCCCAGCTACACCTGCAAAACACAAGAGCACCCTTCAGAATAATAACAAGCCACCCCAAAAACCCAAACCAGATCCAGAAGCCAAGGCTTGCTTGGGCACTGCCAGCAGTCAGCAGCACTGCTCTGCTCCTTCCCAACACAGAACAACCCACCCAGAGCAGCCTGAGGGAGAGGCAAGACCTTCCCACAGCACCACAACTGTCCCTTTTGCTGTTCCCTACAACAACTCCCAAGGTTTTGTCTGTGCAGCTCTTGCATTGACCAAGGACTGAGCAACGTTTACAACTGGCTCAGCACATCCATAATCAGGCATTTTCATCCCTTTACTCAGGCTAGTTTTAAACCCTAATTGCCCAGGTTCTGCAAGCACCCAGCCAGCCATTAATGACTGTGCAGCTGGCTCTAGGATGGGCCTCTCTCCAGCCACACCTTCTCCTTTGATGTAGGTTTCCATCTCCAATTCTCTCTTGCCCAAATGACTTTCGGTCATTTCTCATCACAGCACAGCTTCACTTTTCCTGCTGGGACTGAAAGCCTGGAGCTACTTGACAGGCAGACACAGGAAGCATGTTACTAGCAAAAAGCAGCAAGCCAGAAAGGTGTTACAATACCCTCAGCTGAGTTGGTCAGTCAAATGGCAACTCCCTACCATCACATCACAGAGCAGGTCTGCACAAACCCTTCTGTAGCCCTCCTGGCTGCTCAAGTAGAGGGTTTCTGCTGTTACAGCAGCCTTTGGTGGATCTAAAAGCTTTTGCTTCCTGGTAGAAGTCAAATCTTGTCATGCAGAGGATGCAGAGCACCTCACCATGCTGGAGCTCCAAGGGAGACAGCTGCAACAAGCTCTGCTTGGAACCTCAAGAGGTCACAGGCCAGAACCAGCCTGTGATTGCACCTGAACATCTCTTGTCTGATGTGTTGATTCCTTTCATCAGAACAATCTGAGCCCAAAGAGCAGGGCAGAAACCTGGATCAGACCAAGGCTTTGGAGGGTGGCCAATGATGCCACTGGGGACTTCAGGCGAGGAAGAGCTTCTCTACTCTGCTGCTGTCAACCAGCCCAGCCACCTCTACCCTCTGGAAGAGAGATCTACCAAGCAGTCAGCAGTGCTATGACAGGGCACAGGTTTCAGAGGAGTGTGGTGAGCAGCATGAAGCACTGAACTAGGAGGCAAGCCCCAAACTTGCCTCCCTGACCTCCCCTTCCCTCTCCAGCACACAAAGCAAGTGCCTGGGGTTACATTTGCACCTCACGTCCTCCTGTACACAGATTCCCAGCAGCAGCCTGGGAGCAGGTTGCTCACAGCCCACTTTCCAGGAGCAGAGAGCAGTGAAGGATGCCAGAATCAGTGTGTGAAGCAAGCAAGGGACAGGCTGGTAGCTACAAGAGGCTTTTCCTGTGCAAGAATAACCCCACAAACACCCCACAAAATACCATTGGCCAAGTGGCTGTTTCCTCCATGCTGCAGAGCATCACTTAGGGACTTCTTCATCTTTTCATAGCAGGCAAAGTACATTGCATGGGCAGGGCCAGCCCCCAGCATGGTGACATTAATCCCACGTAAAGGCCTCCAGAAACCCTCTGTAAGGACAATCTTCTTCAGAGCTTCGTACACGCTCCTGTACTGGGCTTTGGGGTCCGGCTGCAAGCTCTGCATCCTGGTCTGCAACCAAGCACACGAAGGGAGAAGCCTCAGTTACTGTCTTCTTTCATCCAACAAGCACAAATCATGGAGTTAAGGAGCTACAAGGCTTCCAGGATCATTAGAGGGGTGAAGAGCTGCAGCCACACCGGGGCTACTCGGCTGTTGAGCCACGTTCTGCCTGGCAGATCAGCGAGATTAACTCCACGTTGCAACACCAAAACACTACAAGGCTGCTCAGACAAGGGGGGCACAACCTCTGCTCTTGTTTATGCACAGCAAGTACAGGGAATTGAGCTCCTGTGGCTGTTCAAAAGACTCAGTGAAGAAATACAGTTAGGTCTGTAATTGCCTCTTGCTTACAACACTCCCTGCCTCAGCTTGTTTCTCCTCCAGTTGCTCAGCTCCTTGTGACACCTGGAGCTCAGAGTCAGCCTCCTGGCTTGGGAAACATTTCCTAGAAGAGCAAGCTGAGAAAGTGGGGTACCTGCAGCAAATCCTCACCCTGTAGAAGGTGAGACAGGGAAAGGCCAGGCTGTCCTCCTGCACACACCCCCAAGGCAGACCCAGCTGGTGACCCAGCAGCCTGGGGAACACCCTGGCCCCAGCATCCCTCCCAGCTCCTGGTGCCCTGCAGCCACTGACTGCCTGAGCTGGGTGTTTTCATCTCCATCTTTGTTCAAGAGTCCTCCACAGGCTTTTCCTCCATAGATTTCTGAAGGCAGCTGAAGTCCTGGCATCCAAAGCATGCCATTACACTCCACTGGCATCATTTAATTACACACCATGGGAAAAAATTACTCCTTTTAACTCGTTTCAGGCTTCTGCAGGCTGATGCCATCACACCCCAGCAACACTCAAAGCCAACAGTGATGCCAACCTGCAGTGGGTGTTTACAGGACACAAACCCCAGTCACCTCCTACCAGCAACAGGAGAGTCACTGGCAGGGCTTAAACCTCTACAGCCATGCCAGAAAGACTGAGCCAATCTAGGGTATCAAGATCTGGGGCTCTGCTACTCCTGCTGAGCAGCCCACAAGTCCTGTCAGTCTGCAATAGAGCTGATACACCCCATCAGACCAAAACTGCTCTGCAAAGATACAGCCTTTGGTGCAGCCTCTCGCCTTGAAACACAAACAGAAGGCTCCTGGGAAAAGGCAGAGCCACAGGAGATGAGGGTTTAACAACCTGCAACAGGCTCCAGCAAATAACACCCAAGAAGCAGCTTGAGAACTGCAATTCAGAGGTTTGTCAAACCCATTTTGGGGTGGACAGGAAGGGTGCTGCCCTCCACTCCATCAGCTGGGACATCCCACCTTCAAAACAAAGCCTCCCCAAATGATTTGGCAGCAGCCAGACACCAGCAGCAGCCACACAACAGGAGCAGCTCCATCCACAGGAGAGATTCAACAGCCCTTGAAAGAGCAAGAACTGCCTATGCCACCTCCACACTTTCTCCTTGGGACACATCCCCTTCAAGCTTATCAATTCCCTTCAGGAATTAGCCAGGAGGCAATAACTCCAGGTAAGCTTTCAGGCAAGATTAAGCCCATAAAAGGGTCTCAGTTGTGGATCTTTGGATTCCCCAAAACCACTCTGGTTAATGCAAACCCAAGAGCACTTTCACATTCCATTTCTGAGACCAAGGGGAAGACCAGAACTGAATTCAGGACTTGATGCCAGGAAAATAAAACCAAGCTGAGCAATACATGAGACTAAGCCAAACCACTGGCTGGATTTTATTAAGTACCCTAAAGAGCAACTGCACAGGAGTTGCATTTGCAGAGTGACTTAGCTCAGCAGCAGCTAGCTGAATGTCATGCTGGTGATCATCACAAGGCATCACCCTACCACAGGGGATGTGCAAACCTTCCCACTTCTGAGCACTGTCACCTATGAACAGCACTGGAAAGCAACCCAAAGGCTCAGGGAAATCCTCCTGCAAAGGGCAGCAACAGCCCTGAACCTGCTTGGAATTGAAATGCAGCTTTTAAACCTGGCTCTCAGCCCTCATAAGGGGCTTAACAGCCCCTCCAATGGATCTCTGCACCTTCCCATCCCACAGATGCTCAGCAGGAGGGGCTGGGCAGGAGCTGGGAGTCATGATGCCCTGCAGAAACTCCCAGCAGCCACTCCACCATCATGACTCAGCAGCACCCACCGCTGCCAAGCTGCTCCCATCCAGCTGGGGCTTGGTGGTTTTTTCCCTCTCTGCTAGTTTTAACTTGAAGACATTGCTTCAGCCTCTAAGAACTGACCCTGGGAGATCTCCACCTCACCCCACTCTGTTGCTGGGATGCCTTTGAAGCAGACAACTGTCATTTCTTATCCCTAAGTGCTCCTGCAAAGCAATAAGCTGTCAGGCTGGCATGTCCAGGACCAAAGTGCCTGGTGCTGTGTGCTTGGGAACTAACCCTGAGTAACCTCATCCTTACTGAGAATCAGCTGCTTTCATATGAGAACAGTTCAACAGCCACTTCTATAGACTCTGTTGAGTTGCTTCACAGGGGTTCAAAAGCTCACACCATAGCCCAGAGCAGATAAATCAGCGCTGTACCCACTTAACCCACACACGCTGCAGTTTGCATCATCCCCACCACAGCCAGGCCCATGGGGTGAGCACCTTTCATTACAGCTGTGGACACAAACAGGACAAACAGCCCAAAGAGTAACCAAAACCCAGGATCTCCCATGAAGCTGCTGCAAGAAGCTGCAAACAGGTTCAGCTCTCTTTTGTCCAGGAGAAGTTTATCACGGTGTGAACAACAACAATTGGCTGTGAGCTATGCAGTCCTCACCCCTCCTCCAGCTCCTACCACCTACCTGAAGCCAGCAAGCTCCTCCAGGAACCTCACCTCCCTGTGAAACCAGCCAAGAAATACTTCTCCACCTACTAAGATTAATCCTCATTGCATAAGGCAAGAGTGCACCCACAACCACAAGCGTCCCAGCAGCCCTGGCTTCACTTGGGCCACATGAAGCAGCAGCCACAGAGCTTTGTGTCCATCCCTTACCTGCTGTTTATGGACCAGTGGCATCTTTATGGATGTTGTTTTGGGGGACAGCACCCAGCCTTCCTGTTCCAGGGAGCACAGCAGTAGCCCAGGCTAGTTTCCTATCTTGTTTTACTGACAAGAGTCTAGTTGGACACACCCTCAAAGGGTCTCTGATGTGACATGCCACTGTACAAACAGGCTCAGACCTCATTTGCCTTTGATTTGGGGTTAGGGTTGGGTTTTTTTCCCCCTGAACACAGCATGCAGTTGAACCTGCATTCTCATGTGGCAGCCAGGCAGCCTGCTCTCCCTGCAGCTAACAAAAGACACACAGAACACAATATGCTTTCACCAGGACACAAGCAGCATTTCTAGAGCAGCTCAGTCAGCTTTTGCTGGCTGCCCAAGGCTTTACTACTGCATGACCCATGTCAAGCTCAAGCCCTGAACTCCTTGCTAGGCTAGTCTTCAGCTAGAGCAACTCCCCAGATAAGCAACACATTGGTGTGATACCCACTGATGTCTGCAAAGGTCCACAGGAAAGGAGCACAGGGTCAGGAGAACAGGTTAGCCATGACTTTCCAGCCCTCCAACACTATCAGCTGAAACAAGAGTAACTGCTCCTCCTAGACCTGTGTGGGCATAGGTGGGGATGCAGAACCTCCCACCACCAAACCCAAGCCAAGTGTCCCTAATCCCAACATCTAAATAAACCACAGACATCTCACAAGCAGTAAAGCTCCAAAGCCTACTTGCACCAGGCAAGTCACCCACAGTTGCCTGTCCTAGCTGGAGCCAACAAAACACTCCATCCTTCCCAACAAGTGCCATCATACTTGTCCTCCTTTCCTTTCTACTCCCCTCCCTGACATTGCAGATGTAGGTGAGATGTTTCCCCTGTCCTTCACTCCAGCAGTTCCCATTACAGGGACAGGACCTCTTGTACCCATTAAGAACCACACACAGCCACAAAATGAACTTCCCTGAGAGGGGTGTCAGCCCCTGTGCCAGGCTGCCCAGGGAGCTGGGGCAGTGCCCAGCCCTGGAGGGATCCCAAAGCCCTGGAGCTGAGGTGCTGAGGGCTGTGGGTCAGGGCTGGGCAGGGTGAGGGCAGGGCTGGCACTGCAGCAGCTTCAAGGGCTTTAACAACCAGAATCCTTCTGTGATTCTATGTTTTCATCCAGGGCTGCAGCATGGTTAGGGCTGGAGCAGGGACTTTTTGTCATCAGTGCAAACTGCCACCCACTGTGAGGAAGGAAGGTTCAAGCCCAGCACACCTCCAGCTCCTCAATGACCTGTCTCACAGCAGCAATTAGCTCCCAAGCAAGGATAACTGTTTTTCTCATCCTTAAGGCAGCTACTTCACCTGCCTTGGGAAACCAGCTCCAGCAGCCATGCAGAAAAGCTACCAAATGGCTTAAGCAAGAGGAGGGAGGAGGCTCCAGGGGTGTCCTCCACCATCTCCCTTCCATCCTCTCACCACATATCGTCCTTGACACGCTGCTTTCCAAAATGAACCTGGGAGACCCATCAGGCATGCCAGGACAGCTGTGTTTTCAGCAGCTACAAAACAAAACAAGCCTAAGCACTGTGAGAAACCCCATCAGCACACATCTCAGGCACTGTTTCTGCCACAGCCACTGTGTTCAGGCAGCAGAGCCAGAGGCCAATGTGTAGTTAAGGCTGAAGCTGCAAGGTCTCCACCACTGGCAAGGAAAAAAAGACACTGAGCAAGGTACAGCAAGGTAACACATTTCCCCTCTAAACAAATAGCAGCACTGCTGCAAAAACAAACACACAGCCAGCAATGCTTTGAGGCCACAGAGTGGCTCTCCCAGGGCTGCACGTGGGCAAGTGCATCAGGGATTTACACTCTCCCTTCTCACAGCCCAGCACGTGCTGCACCACCAGCACTCTGGGCATCTTCTGTGCTCTCACCCAGGCCTAGCTGGGAACTTCACAGGGGTCCATAGGGCACTGTGTTAACTGCTTGCCTTGACTCACCTCAACAGGACACCAGCATCACATCCTGACCTCAGGGTGCTCAGGAATTGTGTGAGCAGCTGAAGCAAGTCATTCCCCAAAATGAAATGTTTTCAGTTTCTCTTTCAGGTGAAGTCACTTGCTGGAACCAAAACATTTCCTAGGCAGGAGTCTGCAATGCCAAGTGCTACAGCACCCACAGCCCTCTGCCTCCTCCCCTTTGGGCTCTGCTCAGCCATGGTTGATCTCAGTAAGGCAGGAGCAGCATGGTAAAGTGAAAGACAGCTGCTCCTACACCCATAACTTTAACAACAAAGCCCTTTTGAGGCCAGTTCTCACCTCTTCCCATATCAGAGACAGAAGAGGCACAGCCCAGCAAGCAGCACATGCCCACAGCAGGACCCACAGGCTGCAGCTCAGGATCTCACTCTCCCTCCAACACCTGGAGTGACCTTGGCCACGCTCCACTGGAGTTTTCCCACAGGCAGCCAACAGCTGGAGCACTTTTATCTGCTTCTGAGCATTTCAAGGCAGTTTGCTGAGCAGGATTATTCCCAGCAGTCTCCTCTCACAGGCACTGCTGGCCCTGAAGCAAGCAGGGAATTCCAGGAGTTGGGAAAAAAAAGGCACTTTTAGCTTCCTATAAAGCACCTCCTGCTGCGGGAAACCAGGCACAACTTTCATTTTCTCCTGCTCCTTTCCCCCCAGAGGAAACAGACTCTTAAACAACACTGTGAAGCCCGGAGTGACGACACCCTGCTCTCTCTCACCGTGACTTGGCAGAAAACAACGGGCTGTGTTTGTGAAAGGAGCCAGTGTGGAGGCACTCAGAGTGGGCACAGACCCTGCACTTGCATTGCAGAGCTGCCCAAAGCTACGAGGCAGGTCCAGCAGGTCCAGACCAAGAGGGAAAACAGGGCAAAAAAAGCATAGACTATTTCCTTTAAGCACTTAGCACACTGGCAACACCTCCAGAGCCTCAAAGGGAAGGCATTTCCTCTCCTCGACTCCTTCTACTCTTTCAGGGAGCCCTGCATTGGAAAGAGGAGAAACTGGAGCATCTGCTTGCAGCCCTTCCTGGCAGAACCATGAAGGATCTGTCAGCACCAGCTCTTCCCAACCTTAGTTCCTCTTTAAGCTCCCAGAGCAGCACATTGGCAGGGCTGGGGGAGGAAACACCCTCCCTGAGATGCTCCCCACCACACTGATGCTGCCATGAAGCCTTCCCCTCATTTGTACTCAATAGTACTGAGTCTCTTCTGACTAGAGACCCAATCACCACAGACACACCTGCAGTGGTACAAACCCCTTTATAAAGCCACTGCTCCCATGGGGCTGGGGGTGACACGTGAGGTCAGAGTCAGGCTGCTCACAGACATCCCGGTGTGCAGAGGTACAGACCCTCCCCATACCACCAGCTCTTCCCTCCCAGACTGGGATGCCAGTGTTCCATGCTGGGTCTCCAGCTCCATGCCAGGAGGGCCTGGGGGACATCTCCCATCACAGGGAGCAGCCCCAGGACTTTGCTTACCGCAGTGGAAGGCGGCGAGGCCCCGGCACACACCTTTGCACCGGGGGTTGCGCAAAGCTCGCTGGGGCAAGAGGACGGGTCCAGAGCCGGTGAGCAGCTCCAGCCTCCTCCAAGAGCTCAGGAGAGCCTTCCACATGGCAGCACCCTCCTTCTCACTCACCACCTCTTAGACACTCAACAGCCCAGTACAATGCTGCTCCCCACCACCATGCAACATTCCTGACCCCAGGCACCCTTTGCACCCCAACATCCCTCTGCTTGCACCCTGGAGCCTTATGCACCCCAACATCCCTCTGCTTGCAGCCTGGAGCCTTATGCACCCCAACACCTCTCTGCTTGCACCCTGGAGGCTCGTGCACCCAAACACCCCTCAGCTTGCACCCCCGTGCCTTATGCACCCAAACACCCCTCAGCTTGCACCCTGGAGGCTCGTGCACCCCAACACCCCTCAGCTTGCACCCCCGTGCCTTATGCACCCAAACACCCCTCAGCTTGCACCCCGGAGCCCTGTACACCCAAACACCCCTCACCTCGCACCCCAACACTCCTGACATCCTTCCCCTCTCCTCGCACTACTGCACACTCCCTGCACACCTCCATCTGGGCCTGAACCAGCACGAAGCTCAGCACCCTGTACCTACACTCCCGTGCACACAACCCCGGGCACCTCCGGTATTTTGGGCACACACTCTCACTATCCCGTACACACACACCCGGTACCCCGTGCACCTCCGGTACCTCGTGTACACCCTCCTGAGCACCCCGGTACCCCACACACCCCCTCCCCGGGCACCCCGGTACCCCACACACCCCCTCCCCGGGCACCCCGGTACCCCGCACACCCCTCCCCCGAGGTCGGCAAAGCTCGGCCGGCTGCCCGGAGACGCCGCTTCCTTCCACCTTCCGCCACGCACCTTGACCGAGTCCACCGGGTACATGACGCTGTGCTCCATGATGCCCGCCACGGCCCCGGCCATCATGTGCGTCCCGAGCGAGGCGCCGCTGGGCAGACTCTCGTACTCATCGCCCTCCATGGCGGGGGGAACGGCGGCGACAGCGGCGGGGGGCGGCCCGGGCCCCGCTGGAGCCGCCGCCGCGCCGCCCCCCACACCGCAGCTGAGCTCCATGGGGCCGGCGGCGCCGAGGAGGGGCGCAGCAGGCTGCGAGGGGCGCGGGCTGTGCGGGGAGGGGTCGGCGCCCCGGCCCCGCTTTAAAGCCGCGTCCCGCCCCGTTCCCGCCCCGTTCCCGCCAATGGCGAACCGCGGCCGCCGCCGCCCCTGACGGCAACGCGCGGCGTCACCGGGGAGGCGGGTGACTGGCAGGGACGCGGGCCAATGGGAAGCGGAGGCGGCGGGAGGGGAAGGACGCGATTGGCTGTACCGGCGGTGGGGGCGGGACGCTGGGGTGAGGATGATGGAGGTGGGGGGGGTGAGGCGCCGCTTGGCCGTCCCGTGCGAGCGCTGCCGCCCCCCGCCCAAACCCCAACCCCAGCCCCCGGGAACGGGCACACGCGCAGTCCCACCGCCCGGCGTGGCGGGACGGGCCCTGCAGAGCTCACCCGACCCGCCTCCCTGCCACAGCAGGCGCCCCTGGGGCGGGGGGCACAGCGTGTCCCGGGGGCTCCAGCTCGCACAGCAGCCGCAGCTCCAGCACCTCGCTGTGCGCTGAGGACAGCGCTCTGCCCATCCCCCGAGGGCTGTTTGGGATGGTATCCACAGCACCCACCGTCCCTCGCCACTCTGATTCCACCACAGAGGACTGAGCTCACCCCGTGGCCCTGCACCCCCAAAAAGCTCCTCTTCGCCTCTGTTTTGTCCAATCCCTTTGTCCCACCACGAATCCGGCCCAATGCAATTGGATTTGACACTCTCAGAGGAAATGGAGGCAAAGTCTTGTTGGCCCAGGAGCTCTGGGAACAGCACTTGAGTTGTTTCATTGCTCCTCCAAGGATGATGTGGAGTTTGACCTTGGAAGGGGCACTGCAAAGCACGTGCTGATATCAGGGGTTAACCTTTTGCATCAATCCATGATAATGCAAAACCATTCCTTGCTGCTCGAGCCTTGGGAAGCAAGAAAACCACCCCTCTGAGAGCTCCAAAACAACAGGGAAAGGAAAGTGTGTGTTTTTTCCCATTAACCATGAAGTGATTAGACACAAGGTGAGAAGAGCCTGGTCTGTTCTCATCCTCCACCTCCCATCCTGGTGCTGGCAGAGGGGCTGTGGTGGAGCACTGGGATTGGTGCTGGGATGTGCTGTTCTCCTCCCTCCAGCCCTGTGTTTGCACTGGAAGCCTCTGTTCTGTGTGTGAACACGCTGCTGGACACAGTAACGTTCATTTTTGGGTACCTGGCAGTGTTTTTGTGCACTTGGAAGAGAAATGGGAGAGCCAGAGGTGAGGAAACCATCCCACAGTCCCATGAAACCAGGTGCCATCAACTGGCCTCAAACCTGTAGAAAGCAGAGACTATGGGAAAAGACCTTCAACAACACTCCATTTAACAGGGCAACTGTTACATGTCTCTTTCTTCCCCTTCCACCTTGCTGCTTTGGCAAGAAGCCACTGGATGATCACAGCTTTGTTTCCTCTGAAGGAGACTAAACCAAACCTGCATTGCTGACATGGTTTTGACACCGTTGTGCTCCAGCTTCAATGTCATCTTGGAGCTGGAGAGCCATGTGCATGCATGGCATTCCAGCAGGCAGCACTCCCCAGTGATCACTGGTGTCTGCAGGACATAAATCAAACAGGGGTGAGAGAAATTCCTTGGTGTGAGGCAGCTGGTTTCAAGGAAATGCCTGCATTAAGACTTGAAGAGGAATACCTTCCAGTATTGCTCCACATAGTTTATCTAGGGTTTTCTCCTCCATAAACACCAGCCAACAGCAGCTAATCTCCTTCCAATGCTTCTGGCAGGGCCAAGGAGGGTGGGGAAATTACAGTCTCACTTACTTTAATGAGCCCTTTCCCCTACAGCCTTGCTCTCTGATAAGAAGTGGTGTGAATCAGTCTGAAGTAGGGTGCTGCTTCCAGGTAGGAACAAGTTATATTTTAACTCTCAGAAGCACTGGCACAAGGAATCCTTTCTGCTCTGTGCCCTGTGCCAGGGGCCATCCTGGGGCACAGGGAGCTGCTGCAGAGATGCCAAAGCAGGGACACACAGACTGACTTTCCCCATGGTCATGAGGAAGGGGCAAAACTCATTTTGGGGAGGGAAGATGAGGCAGGGAGGATGGTCTGGCTTGTGGCTGTGTCTTATGTCCCACTAACAGGAAAAGGAACAGCCTGTGTCTCTCTGATGGTTTCCTGCCATCCCTGCCTGGAAAATCGACTCATCACTGGGTCATGTGGCAGTCAAGAAAGTGAACTTGGTTTGATTTACAAAACCTTCCCTTGAAACCAGCTGCTCTTGTGCAACGTTTCCTCTGCTGCCCCCCAGGCCACCACCACACCTGGCTCTCCCTGTCTTAGTGTTCCTCTGGGGTTAAGAAGTCCCTCAAGTGCTCCAGGAGCCTCAGATTCTGTCACAGGAGAGTAGCAGTGAAAGGCAAAGCTGTTAAAAGCACCCCTGGGCTGCTCGCTTCAATGTCAGTCTGCAGGGACATTGCATCACTGCAAGCAGCAGGAGGAAATGCTGAGTAGGACCCACAGATCTGAGTCCTCACTGCTGTGGAACCTTCTTCATGGGGCTTTCACACTGTAGGACAGCCTGGAAACTGGAGAAACAGAATAAGCTGCCAGAAACACAGTGAGAGATGAGAAACAAGCTGGAAGATGAAGTGAAATGCTCCTGGCTTTCAGAAGTCCCTGCCCAAAGAAGGTGGCTGCAGCCCTCAGACCAGCTGCCTGGCACTTGGCAGCTGATTAGGACCTGGGTTGGCTTATCACAGCCCTTCCCTGGGCAGCAGGAGCAGGACACCACAGCTGTACCCATCGATAAGGCAGGAGTGTCCTGCTCCCTGGCAGACTCTTTCAGGGGACCACACAAATTGTGGCTTATCTACAAGATCCAGTGAGAGGTGTATTTATTTCATCTCTTTGTAGCAGCAATTTACAGGCCCTTTTGTTGGTGGTGGTGATGTTTTTCAGTGCTCAGCTCAGGGGCAACCTCCTTGTATTTCTAATTGTGGAAAGTTTCTGTGGTTCCACTTAGAAGAGGGACCAGAGGAAATGTGTGTCCTAAAGGACATGTGTTTGCAGTTTATTTGCAGTACAACCAGCCTGAACTTTATGTCCTCACAGACTCTTGTGTGTTTTTTCCCCCTATTATGCTGAAGGAAGGATGGTTTTCATGCCAGTGCTTGGTGAGCTGCAGACCCCAGAGGACTGATTCCCCTTCCTGGCACAAAAGCACTTGGCTCCTGCCAGCCCCACCAGCCCCATCCCTCCTTACAAATGTTCAAAGCCTCAAAATCAACTTTAAACAGAGAGTCTGGACCTCACAACCCACCTCAGAAGATGGATCTCAGAGCCCAGCCTGGCTTTTCCTGCCCACCCAAGTGCATTTTGCAGTGGGCTGGGAAGAGGCAGCCATGGGGAAACAGCTGCTGGGAAACCCAATGTGTTCCAGTTCTTATTTATCTTGATGGTAGCAAACTCTGTAAAAATAAGCAGAATGAGCATTGTTTTGTCTTCAGGGTGGACTGACCCACTTATTTGACCATCAGCATAAGGCAGCCCGTGGTTTTCAGCCCAGCTGAGATGCCAGGGGGGAGATTAGTACTGGAAAATCAACAACATTCATTCCTGCTTTGGTACAAAGTCAGAACATCTCTTTTTGCTTTGATTCACTCTAGATTACCAAGGTATCCATTTCATAGCCAAGAGTGTGTGTAACAGGTTTCTATGGAACAGATGAAGTGCAGTGATGTCAGCGAGGGCTGTGGAAATGAGAGGCTTGAGCCCCCTGGATGCTGCAGCTCACTTCTCACACCAAAGCAGCATCCCTTTGAAAACTCAGCACCCCAGCTCCACTGAAGCAATGCAAGGCACCTCCAGTGCCTGGGCACACTTATGCAACCTCAGATGGTGCAGGAGGTGTGGAGAGGAGGAATTTGGCCTGTGGGTTTGATTTCAGCCCTCACATAATCTGACCTAATTTACCATTACCTAGCCCAATGGATTAATGGAGCAGGGAGAGGCAATACCCAATGGGTATAATTGAGTCTACCTTTTGTTTTACTTCCTGGACAAGATTTTGTTTTCATTGACTTGCCTTTCTGGTTTGAAGTCCTGGGGAAACAATGAGAAAGGTGCAGCACACGCTGGTGATGGTGTTGAGACCAACTGGTAGCACTGGGAAAAGGAGGCTGAAAGGATCCCATGGGGGTTTTTTCTGGGTTTGAGCATGGCTTTTCTGGTTTTCTACCTAGTTTCTTAACCAAACTGGATCCAGAAACCATGGTTTGTCATTTAGAGATGATCCTGCTCTTATACCAACTGCTTTGGTCATATTGTCTCTTTGTGATGGGCTCCACCACCTCTTCTGGGCAGGTGATTAAAAGACAATGGGCCAAAAAAGGATGAGGTGAGGGCTCTGCAAATAGGATCCTGGCTGTTGAGCAGCCCCAGCCTGCTGCTGCAGTGCAAGCAAGTGAAAAACTCAGCTTTATTCATCCCAGAAGCAGCATAGCCAGCACATCTGGGGAGGCTGGGCTGCAGGGATGCCCCTCCAGCTTTGAAATGAGAAGCATTTTAACCAATAAACACAAACATACAAGGAGAAAAGTCCAGCTGGCAGAGGCAGCTCAGCCCTGCCTCCTCCTCCACGTCCCCCTTCACACACCCACCAGCCAAAAAAATAGAAGGGGATGTTCCACCTTGATCAGCAAGAACAGCAGCCCCAGCTGCTCCCATATCTGCCCACCCTGGTGCACCCTGGGGGCTGATATTTGAGAGGGTGGGGTGGGGTGGGCAACGTGTTGCCCTAAGATAGGGGCCAAGCACCTTGCACACACCTCACTCAGGCTGGCAGGGTGCATTTGCAAGTGTCTCAGAGGCTGTTTCTCCTTTGGTGATGCCCAAATGCCCTGCTCACAGTGCTGCCCCAAGTCTTCATCAAGCTGCTTTATCCAGGCAGTAACTCAGAGTGGGCCAGGTGATTTTAGCATTCTCCAAAGGAAGATTTGGTGTTTGGAGCTCTCCTTGGATCTCTCTAGATCTCCAATCTGGGGTTTGCTTCACCAGCAAGAGCAACAAGCAGTGGGGAAGGTGTTCCCCTCACAGCTGATGGTGTGAACAGTGGCATGAAACACATTCACTGATCCTTTCTCCATTGCTGCAACATCCCCCCTCATGCATCTGGAAATAATTAGCATGCCCCAAACCAACTTGCACATTCCTCCAGGCCTCCCTTTAGTGCAGATGGAGACTGAAGAGTCCAGCAATGATGATTTCATCAGCAG
Source organism: Colius striatus (assembly GCF_028858725.1). Classification (NCBI taxonomy): domain Eukaryota; kingdom Metazoa; phylum Chordata; class Aves; order Coliiformes; family Coliidae; genus Colius; species Colius striatus. The sequence continues at coordinate 1,394,077 of NC_084785.1, forward strand.
CCCTCCATTTCTGCAGGTTTCTCAGTGTTTCTAACTCCTGGCCAAAGCTTCCCATTGCCACAGAAACCACACTCAGCCCCCAGCAAACCACCCCCCAGCAGTTTTTCTTTGTTTCTATGGTTTGATGGCAACACTGGCTATTTTCCTTTCCTTTTTTTTCCCCTCTCTCCACAAAGCCTTTGCTGTTGCTGACATGCTTCTGCTTGTGCCTTGCTCTCTGTAGATGACGGCAGCATCGGGACCTGGCTGCCCTGCAGCCATCTTCTCCCTGAGTCATGAGTTGCAGCAACTACTTTTGGGTTGAATTAAGCTTAGAAAATGACCAAGGAGCTGCCCAGAGCAGGTGGGTTTTAACTGTGTGGCTGGTGAGAGCCAGCACGATGGCCAGAATGGGTCCCACCATCATTCTGTGCTCCTCACCCCATTAAGAACAGGCTCAGCACCTTCCCTGGGCTTAACCCCATTGGCACCAGCTCCAGCAACTGCCCCAGGGCTCTGCATTTCTCCTGCAAAGCAAGAGCAGATCTAAGAGCTTCTTCTAAGAGCTTGGCATAATTTGCCATCTCCAAGCACCTGCTTTGGGGCTGCATCCAGCCATGCTGGGGATGGGTTGTACACCCAGCCCATCTTTCCCTGCAAGTTCAACATTGTCTGCTCTGCCTTGGTCCAAACTAACAGGTCCCAGATAGGACCTGAAATGCTTAAATCCTAAAGAAGAGGAGGAAATGTGTCAGAGAATGAATCTATGTGAGAATCTGCTGCCTTCAGTCTCTCCCTCCAGGCAGAGAAGTCCTGCAGAGGACCCTGCTCAGGGCAACACAGCTCCTCCATCACATCTGCTGTTCCTAAGGGGCCAGACAGACAATCCCAGCTTTGCTGCTTCACCCTGGGCCACGTTGGATTTCTCTGTTCCCACTTCTGACTCTCCATGTGGTGTTTTGAGCTGGGATATCCAAAACACAGCATTGCATCTGAGTCACTGCAGGGCTGTGGGGTGGGCAGACAGACAGACAAACAGCAGGCACGCAGTGTGCATTCAGGAAATGACAGCAGCCATCAGGCTGGTTGCTCAGTTTTGTCCCAATTCCCTCCTGCTGGGCTTCAAGGGATGAGGAGAGAGTCTGTAACACAGCAGTTTGTAAGGACAGGAGGAATGAGAAGAGGTGAAGGAGGTAAAGCAGCCCACAGCTCCAGCTCCTGCCCTCCTGCAAGCACTCAGGGACCACAGGGGAGCAATGTTTGACCTTGCCAAATGAAAAAGCAGCATGGAGAGCTTTATGCAACACCTTCCAAACCTGTGCCTGGACACGCACTAATTGCTGAGCATGTGGTTGGACTTGATTTCATTGTGGCCACTGGACGAGGCCAAAGTTCAGTCCTGGACTCTGGAAGACCCAGCAAAGCCCCCTAGCCTTTCCACGAGCTTACACCCGTTATTAATACATTCTGGTTGCCAGGATAAGCCTTTTCTCTCCACGTCTCCAACGCCAGGCATCGCGGAGCCGTGTGCGCACACGCTGTGCTGCCGCTCAGTGGCAACACGCAGGAGGGTTCCTTGCGTGGCTGGCAGATTTTCAGCCGCTTCGAGGCAAGGAGAGGCTTTGGGATGGTTGTGCTTTCTTCACCCGGAGTCATTCATTCATTACTTACACCATCAAGCATTTACACGCTCATTACCTGCGCGGGAGCACCGGTGTTTACACAGCGCGTGCATCCCAGGTCCCGCTTGTTGATTTACGGTTACAGAGGTCCCGTTGAGGCGGTTATGCACTGGGTGCACCTCTGTCTTTATGCTGAAGCCCCCCATGTGTAGGGCTTGCACGGGCTTGCAGCTTTCACACGCCCCCAGCCCCTGCGCTGCGCACTGAGTGAACGCGAACCCATCGGCGCCGCTTGGCCACGCCCCCTCTGCGCCTTGGCCACGCCCCCTGCGCCTCGCTAAGCTGGCTATAGGCCACGCCCCTACGCTCTCAAGCCACGCCTCTCTGCATTGTTATTGGTCCATCCGCCAGGATCACACGCATAAAGCCACGCCCCCCGCACCCTGGCCACGCCCACCTCTCCGCCCCTCGGGGGACTCCCTGCCCCGCCCACTTCCGCCAGCCCCGCCTTGCCTCGTGCGTGCGTGCGCGCTCGCGTCACATCCGGCGGCGCGTCCCGGAAGCGGCGGGGTTGCTAAGCGGCGGCCCGGACAGTGAGTCGCGGCGCCGGGCGGGCGGGAGGGACCGTGGCGCTGGGCCCCGCGGGGCGAGCCGCGGCTCGGGGGACGCCCTGAGGGCGCCGGGGACGGGCCTCGGCCGCGGGGCATGCGGCCGCGTTGCTGTGGGGCGGGACGGGGGTGTGAGAGGGGCGGGCCGCGCGGCCTGGCCGCTGCGGGGGCCCTGAGGGGCGTCCCACAGCTCGTTGTGCTCCGGCCCCGGCTCGTTGTCCTCAAGCCCCGGCCGGTTGTCCTCAAGCCCCCGGCCGCTGCAGGCTTGTGGGCGCCGCTGGGAGCGGGAGCCGGGTGGCTGCGGTTTGGTGCCCGTGCAGGAACTTCGTGGCAGCTCGGACAGGATGGGGCGAGTGTGGGAGGGCCAAAAGGCCGGGGGCGGGGGGAGGAAGGATGGCGGCCTTGTGCTGTGCTGGAACATCGGCGTCTGGGAGGGCTTTTAAGTGTCACGTTGTAGCTGGAGGTTGTAGGGTTTGGGGCCCGGCTTTGAGGTGGTGATAAAGACAGCGAGTCTGTAAAAACCTTGTGTAGCTGCTGTCTGTGCCCTGCTGACTTTGGTCTCTCAGCTGAGCAGCACAGGGCTGTGCTGCAGGCAGCTAAAGCAGGTTGCTGAGCTCTGTATCTAGTCAGGCTTGGGATGCCTCTGAGGATGGAGGTGCCAGCAACCTGTGCCACCGTCCCACCACTTGCACAGTTGGGGGGTTTTTTTTTACATTCAGGTGGAATCTCCTATGTTTCAGTTTGTGCCATCACTGAGAAAAGAGTCTGCTTCCTCCTCCTCTGCAGTCTCCACTCAGCCACTTGTATTCATGAGAGCTGTCTCCATGTAAAACATGCCTAGCTTTCTCAGCTTCTCATCCTATGAGAGATGCTTCAGCACCTTCACCATCCCTGTGGGCCTACACTGGACCTCCCATATGTATTTCTTGGCCTGAGGAGCCCCACATTGGACCCACACTCCCTCACCAGTGCTGAGGAGAGGGGAAGGATCACCTTCTTCAACCTTCTGCCGAGAAGATCATCCATGTTTTCTTTTTAGTCCAGGAAGAGAAGAGCAATGGCTTTGAGGATGGGCCCTGAGCAGTGTCAGGCTGAGGTGACTGGCTGACATTGCAACACCAGCTGCTCTTTCTCTCTGCTGCTCATATCTCAAAATGGGAAGGTAAGCATCCTAAAGGAGCTGTCAAATCAAATTGTGGTGTCTCTGGTGTGAAGGGTGGGGAACCTAATCATGAATTTACAGCTAATGATGAATTCAGAGTGGGGGGAGCAGTGTCTTGGCTACACTCAAACCGGAGCGTGAGCAAGTGGAAGGTTTCCTGAAGAAGCTCTTTGTCCTTAGCTTGTTTCCTTTAAAGCACATGATCTTCTTGCAATTTTAGGCTCAGCATCTCCTGCTTGCTTCCTGCTTCTTGGCACTTCAGCATCTCCCCAGTGGGATGCCCACGGATCCTCAACACCACGCTGCGCCAGATTGTCGTCATCGGCCTTGTTGCCGCTGCTGTCTCGGTGCTTTACTACTCCCTGCTGGTCATTCGCCACAAGTACAGCCGTGCCTCCAGGGATAAAAGGTTCCACAGGTGAGAGCTGGAAAGGTTCTTGTGGGGAGGAAGGAAATGCCCTTTTGGGATGAAAGAGAAAGCACTGAGAGGAAGTTTCTGTAAAACAAATGGAGGGATGGGGGAAATACGAGTGAGTCACCCCAGGCTGCCATTGGCTTCTTGGCCACGAGGGCACGTTGCTGGCTCATGGTCAGTTTCTTATCAACCAGCACTCCTAGGTCTCTCTCTGCAGAGCTGCTCTCCAGCAGTTCAACCCCCAGCCTGTGCTGGTGCATGGGGTTGTTCCTCCTCAGCTGCAGGACTCTGCACTTGTCCTTGTTGAACCTCAGAAGGTTCCTCTCTGCCCAACTCTCCAGCTGGCCGAGATCCCACTGAACAGCAGCACAGCCTCTGGGGAATCAGCCCCTGCTCCCAGTTTGGTGTCATCAGCCAACTTGCTGAGGGTCCCTCTGTCCCCTCATCTGGCTTGCTTTTAATTTCTCAGTATTTCCTCTTTCTGAGCTTATGTTTAAAGCACCTGCAGCAGCACAGCCAAACTCCAGGCAGAAGGATGTTGCAGAGTGAGTTATGCTGGGAATATTCTTTGAACTCCTTTTGGTCCCAGGAGTTTGATCCTTAGGGGTGCCACTTCCCTTCTTTCTTCAGCAGGAGGACACTGGGAAAAACTGTGTGATCCTTACAATGGAAACTGTTGTCTTGGCTTTGTTGATGTTGAGAAAAGCTTCCATCTGGAGCTTAATTGCCACCTGGTAATGATTCAGTTTCCTTTTAGGTACCTTGCCCGAGTAACTGACACAGAAGCTACAGATACCAACAACCCCAACCTCAACTATGGCATTGTTGTGGACTGTGGCAGCAGTGGCTCCAGGATCTTTGTGTATTGTTGGCCCAGGCACAATGGGAATCCACATGATCTGTTGGACATCAAACAGATGAGGGACAAAAACAGAAAGCCAGTGGTGATGAAAATTAAACCAGGTACTGGACACAAGTGAATTGCAGATGGGGTTTATTTTCCTCTCTAGATAATTGCCTCATCCTGACTTGGCTTTTTCCAACCCCTGTGTTTCAAGTGTGTGTAAAGAACACTTGTGAGTTGTCAGTTGTGGCACTTCTCCAGGTTTCCTTGGGTTTGGTTTGCAGAGAGCTTTGTTCAGCCTGAAAGCTTGAAACATGACACTCCCAGGCAGGAGGGAGAAGTTTCTCTGTGGACTCAGACAGTTGCTGGTTCAGTTGTCAGTTCACTTGTTGATTTAGTGAAGAAATAATTGGCCTTGTATAAAGCTGTTTGAACTAGTCAGGCAATATATCTCCTACAGCTTGGGAGGGTTATTAAGTGTTTGCTTCACTCTTGTTTCTGTGGTGGATTCCCTGGGTTTGCCTTTGGGTTGTTCATTTCTCCTCTTGTTCGTTTCTCCTCTGCCTCTGTTATCAAGGTTTTCCAGCTTGAGTTGCTTCACCTTGTTATTTCTCTGTTCCACCAGGCATTTCAGAGTTTGCCAGCTCTCCTGAAAAGGTCAGTGATTATATTTCTCCCCTGCTGAGCTTTGCTGCAGAACATGTGCCACGTGCGAAACACAAAGAGACTCCTCTTTACATTCTGTGTACCGCAGGAATGAGGATTCTGCCCGAGAGGTTATTGACTCTCTCTTCTTTTCAGCATTTAGAGTAGTGATCCTGGTGTGGCTTGACTCTTTTTAACCACTCCCCATGTCCTCTTGCAGCCAGCAGAAGGCCATACTTGAAGATCTCCTCACTGATATTCCCGTGCACTTTGACTTTCTCTTTTCGGACTCGCACGCCGAGGTGATTTCAGGGAAACAGGAAGGTGGGTTAACCTTGGCAAAAATGCCTTTAGGAAGGGTTTGTCACTTGCACTGCACAACTTGGATCATTCTGTCATTGCTTTTTTGACCCTCTGGTTTGGTTGAGGCACCTTGTTCCTCAGGAGCAACATATGGGGTGTGGAGATGATCATCTGCTATGACCTTCTCGCTTGTCTGACTGTTTCCTGATGAGCACTGAACATAACTTCTCTGTGCTTGGCAGGATTTTTAGTCCACTCCCTCTGGCTTTGTGGAGAGAGGGGTAAGGATAAGACACAACATTGTTGTGGAGAGAGGGGTAAGGATAAGACACAACATTGTTGTTGAGAGGTGCTTTGGCACTCTAGAGGAGTGATGGTTGATGGGATCAGCTCGCTAGAGGCTTAAAATCACTTCAGAAGCTTCATGTGCTTACTTTAACTGAGACTTAAACATCAGGCTGCCTTTAATACATTCATTTAGGATCTTTATGCTGGCCTTGACTTGGGAGAGAAGGACTGGAAGGACTTGTCAGGAGTGGATTTACTGCAATAGGAGCAGTGACTGATTGTGTTTTTAAGGTACTAAATAGTCCTGAAATGTCCAAATGTGTTTCCTTATGCTTGTAGGAGTGTATGCATGGATTGGCATCAACTTTGTTCTTGGAAGATTTGAACATACAGATGATGGTAAGTGTCTTCATTGTGCTTCAGGTACATTCCAGTGCTCCCACTGCTGATGGCATGGCCTTAGCCAGAGGTGTGGGTGAGCAGCCTGTGTGCGGGTGCTGACCTCGGCTTCGTTTGCTTGTGAAATCTCAACGATCTGCATTGCTACAAAGAAAAGAAGCTAAGTGCTGCTGCTTTAGGCTCACCCTAGCTGTATTTCTCACTGTTTGATGCAGAGGATGAGGCCATTGTGGAGGTGCATGTCCCAGGCAGTGAAAACAAAGAGGCCATCTTTCGTAAGAGGACAGTGGGTATTCTCGACATGGGCGGCGTGTCGACTCAGATAGCCTATGAAGTCCCTAAAACTGTAAGCTTTGCCTCTTCACAGCAGGTTATTATCTGTGCAACTTCCTCCTTTTCCTTTCCATTTATTTTAACACATGTTTGTTGTTTTGTTTCCTTTTGTTTTGAGTCCTATTCTTCATTACATCCCATCCCAAAACCCAAGGCGAGAGGAGATGGCAGACACGAGGCCTTCAGCAGCTAAGCAGCTCCTTTGTGTTTTGTTCATTCAGAAAGTTGGTTTCCATTGATCCCATTTGCCACTCATTTTGAAGTTGAAGTGGGCCTGCATCCTTTGTGTGTGTGCATGTGTGCATGTACAGTTTGTGTTGACTCCAGAAGGCTGTCTCTCTAAGGTTTGGATACTACAAGTTGTGGTGATTCTTACTTAACAATCTCAATGAGATACAACTTCCCCTTCAGGTTGGGTTGGTAGAAGCTGCATTGAGAGGACAGAGCAGGAGCAGTGTGGTTTGTTTCAGTATCTCCTGCATCCTCAGCACAGTTCATCTGTTGCAAGAAGCAGGTTTCTTCTATGCAGCTTTGAAATGGAACAGAAGTTGCTCTGACTTCAGCCCACTGGGTTTCTGAAGTGGGGTATAACCTTCGTGGAGAATTGATCTAAAGTAAGACAAAAGCCTTTTGTTTTGACTCAAGGCACTGTTAGTGATGTGTGTCTTTGCTAATCTTCCTGGGAAATGATGCTTCTTCATTATGACAGGTGTTGATAAGGACACAGCCTGTCAGACAGATGTTGGAACAAGTAGTTTGAGCTGTTCAACAAAAGTTTGGGTGTGTAGATGCCCAACAGAATGCCCCAGTCAGATATGAACTGGAAACAGGAAGAGTTGCAGGCAAGATGTGACTGTTGGATGGCTCTTCCTGGACATAAGCCAATATAAAACAGATATTCTGGTCCTGGAACCTGTCCAGGTTCCCAGACAGGGACTGCCAGAAGAGTCAAACAATATGACACAGTGCTGGTGCTGTTCTTCATTTACATCAGCTGGAAGCCATGCAGTGTTACATTGCTGAGCACATCCTACATCAAGTGCTTTTGCTACACATCTCTTAAATACCTGCAAAGCTCCTGCAAGTGGCTGATGCAAAAGCTGAGGGACTGGCAGGTCCTGGAAAGCATAAGAACTCCAGGTTGGAAAATGAAGAGCAGCTCAGACCATCAACCTACCGAGCCCAGCGATCAGGAGTGTTGGGACTCAGTCAAAAGTGGGAGCACTGAGATTTGGAACCACAGCACATGCATTTTATTTTTAGTGTCCACAGTAGCAGTTCCTGGCCTGTACAGTCCCTTGAGTGTCAGCAGTGATAGTGCAGCTCTGTGCTTTGCTCTCCCTGAGAAGGAGAAGATAACGTGGAGCTGTGAAAAGCAACGAGTCAGGAGTGACATTTAAACATCAAGGGCACCCACTTGTCCAAAGAGCTCATCTTTACTTTCTGCTTCATACTGTTTATACCTAATCTTAGTGCTTGTGCTCTTACAGGAGGAAGTAGCCAAAAACTTACTTGCTGAGTTCAACTTGGGCTGTGATGCTCATCAGACCGAGCACGTGTACAGAGTCTACGTTGCGACCTTCCTGGGCTTTGGAGGAAACGCAGCACGACAGAGATATGAAGAGAGTCTGTTCAGCAGCACAGCTCTTAAAAACAGGTACCTGCCTGCACTTGCTTGGGGATATGAGCCCTGGGCATCACGAGGCTCAGCCATTCCTTAACTCCTGACCTTAGGGCCACCAAGATAATGAGTGGAGCATCTCCCTTGTGATGAAAGGCTGAGGGAGCTGGGGCTCTGTAGCTTGGAGGAGGCTGAGGGGTGAGCTCATTCATGTTTGCAGTATGTAAAGGGTGGGTGTGAGGAGGATGGAGCCAGGCTGTGCTCAGTGATGGCCAGTGGTAGCTCAAGGGGCAACAGGGACAAGCTGGAGCAGAAGAGGTTCCAAAGAAGCACAAGGAGGAATTTCTTCAGGGGGAGGGAGCACTGGCAGGGGCTGCCCAGATGGGCTGTGGAGCCTCCTTCTCTGGAGACATTCCAACCCAGCTGGATGAGTTCCTGTGTGCCCTGCTCTAGCTGATCCTGCTCTCAGGGGGGTTGCACTGGATGAGCTTTCCAGGTCCCTTCCACCCCTTGAGATTCCGTGACCACATGGTGCCTTCAAACGAGGGGCTCTTGTTGTGACACTGTCATGTCCCTGCTGGGCAGCTGTTAACTGTGCTTGCTCTTTTCATACAGACTGCTGGGCAAACAGACTGGCATGACCTCTGCTTCACCCCACCTAGACCCTTGCCTGCCCCTGGATGCTCAGGATGAGATCCAGCAGAACGGGCAGACGATGTATCTGCGGGGAACGGGAGACTTCAGCCTGTGCCGGGAACTCCTTCAGCCCTTCATGAACAAGACAAACGAGACCCAGACATCTCTGAATGGTGTCTATCAGCCCTCTGTGCACTTTCAGAACAGTGAATTTTATGGCTTCTCAGAGTTTTACTACTGCACTGAGGACGTGTTACGCATGGGAGGGGATTACAACGCCGCTAGGTTCGCTAAAGCTGCAAAGGTAAAGTGTTCTGGACAAACCTGTGCTGCCAAACAACTGCTCTCTAAAAGGGATCTGTTACAAAGCACCAGGTGATCTTTGGAGGTCCCTCCCAACCCTTGAGATTCTGTAATCCTCTGTGACTTGCAACAAAACTCTTCCTTTAAAGCTCCCAAATCCTTTTCCCCTGCAATGAACCGTCACAGGGGCATCTCTTTCCCTGGCTGGGTTTTCTTTTAGAACACTTGTTTTAAAGGCAGCACAACTGTTGATGATGGAGACATCCATGCTGCTGCCAGCCCTTGCTTCTGCTCAGGAGTGTCTGAACTAGAAAAACAATTCCTTTCCCTCTTGCTTTATGCATTTTGTACCAGGTTCCCAGCTCTTGCTCCTAACAGGGATCAACCTGTCGGATGTGCTTTAAAGGGAGGCTGCAATATAAAGCAGAGCAATATTGAGCTGCTTTATCCCTGCCCTAAAAAGTAGTGGTCTGGTTTTCAAACTCCAGGAACATGAGCAAAGACTTTAAATGCTTCTGATTATTAATTTCCCCACTAATGGATCAACATGTTACACACAAGACCACGAGATCTGTGACGTGGTTAATGAGCAGTGGGAGGGAAGCTGTTGCTTTGGAGTTTTCCAGCTTTTGGTATTGACAGAGCACCTTCTCTAGTGGCATTTTTATCTCCTGAAGGCAGAAGCAATGTTGAAATCTTTCTCCTTGTCTTTGTTTTTGTTTCCCCAAAGGATTATTGTGCCACTAAGTGGTCTGTCCTGCGGGAACGTTTTGACCGTGGTCTTTATGCCTCACACGCTGATCTCCACAGGTTGAAGTAAGTGATTGTGTTTGTACAGCCAAGTCATTCAGGCAGAGCTGAAGGTCCTGGCCAAATGATCCACTTAATGGAGTCATTGAAAGTGTGAATATAACCTTCAATATTGCATCAGCCATAATAAACCCAGAACCGATAATTACTTGTCTAATTGTGCTCCCCAGGCTTCTGGGACTCTCTGGCTGCTGGCCTGACCTTGTGCCACTCTTCCTACAGGTACCAGTGTTTTAAGTCTGCCTGGATGTATGAAGTATTTCACAGTGGCTTCTCTTTTCCTGTGAGTTACAGCAATTTGAAAACAGCTCTGCAGGTCTATGACAAAGAGGTGCAGTGGACCCTGGGAGCCATTCTGTACCGAACACGGTTCTTACCTTTAAGGTACCAATTGTTATCTCAGGTGTCTGGAAAGAGCCTTTGGGTGGAAGTTGTGGGAGTTTGGTGAAGGGAAGAAGTTATGGGGGACAGCAAAGCAGCTGACAAATAGATAAGGGAAGGCAAGGTGTTGTTTCTAGTGCATTATATATAACCTCAGGATGCATTTCATGTAGCTCAAGTGATGCTTTATAAAGACTCTTCTACATACAGGCTGGCTGAATGGGCTGAGGGCAATGGGATGAGGATGCCCAAGGGCAAGTGCAAGGTCCTGCCTGCCCTTGTGCCACACCAACACTCCAGGCTGGGGCTGGGGGGCTGGAAAGCTGCTGGAGGGAAAGGATCTGGGGGGGTTGGTGGGCAAGAAAGCCAGTGGCAGCCTGGCTGGGATCAGCAGTGGGGTGGCAGCAGGCTCAGGGCAGGGATTGTGCCCCTGGGAGGCTGCAGCTCCAGGGCTGTGTTCAGTATTGGGCTCAAGTTGCCCCAGGGGAGGCTGAGGTTGGAGCTGAGGCAGAACTGTTTCCCTGAGAGGGGTGTCAGCCCCTGTGCCAGGCTGCCCAGGGAGCTGGGGGAGTGCCCAGCCCTGGAGGGATCCCAAAGCCGTGGGGCTGAGGTGCTGAGGCTGTGGGTCAGTGCTGGGCTGGGCAGGGTGAAGGCAGAGCTGGGACTGCAGCAGCTTTAAGAGTTTTTCCAACCCAAGTGATCCTGTGATGGTGTAACACAGGCTCTGCTGCCCGTGCCCAGAGGGTTTGGAGGCACAGCTGGATTTGCAGCTCAGCATCTGTTACCTCTCTGATTCTTTTCAGAGACATCCAGCAAGAAAACTTCCATGGCAGTCACTCCCACTGGAGGAGCTTCTCCTTTGTTTACAATCACTACCTGTTCTCTGCCTGCTTTCTGGTGGTGCTGCTCTCCATCCTGCTGTACCTGCTGAGGCTCAGGCGCATCCACAGGCGGATGCTCCGCAACAGCTCGTCTCCTTCCCTATGGATTGAGGAAGGCCTCTCCCCACAGAAGATCCCAGGACCCTTATGAGATGATGTGATGGAGAGATTTGATTGGACTTGCTACACAAAAAGCCATTTTTGCCTCAGGGTTCCTCCTTTTTTCTTTTTGATCCCTTTAAATCACTGAAGGAACAGATTGCCCAGAGGTGTCACAGGGCACTGTGGGGTCACCTTGATTGAGTCTCATTAGACAAAACCCAATTGTCTTCAGACAATTCTCTGCCAAAAATGACTTTGTGTGTGTGTGTGTTTTGTTTTAATGTTGCACTTTTGTGTGTGATGGGCCAAGCAAAAGCTTGTTTGTTGTCAGGAAATGAGCAGCAGCAGCTGCTGCTGGGGACAGAGTGAGTGTGGATCCTCATCCTGTGGCTGAGGCTGGGGGATGCTGTTACCTGGGGGATGAAGGAGGAATGGGCTTGATTTTTCTTTTCCAGATTCCAGGGTTTGCTGTCACTTTTGGCTTCTCAGTCTGAGGCTCCTCAAAGAAAAGGGAAGTGCAGGGTTCTTCTGGAATAAGTGCTGTGATGGAGAAGAAAAATCGATTGCACCCACTGCTGTGCTTCCACCAACCTGCTGCAGTCCCCTGTGCTCACTTGTGACACTTTCCCCTCTTGTCTTGGCAGTGGCAAAAGTCACTCCTTTTGAATCCTTTTACTTTCTGTTTCCTAATCAATCACAGGAATCTCCCTGGAGCTCCAGGGAAGGGGAAGAGAACTGGAACATGCCTAGGCTCTTGTTTCTGCTGGAGTAGCCCTGCACAGTGTCTTTTGTTCTCCAGCCCTATGATCTGTTAATTTATCTCTTATTTAAAACTGTCAGTTTTACTTGAAAATAAATGTGTCCATGATTAAAAGTGGGATTTCTATGCCTTGGTGGTGTGTGGGTGTGTTATTGCACAGGATCTGCTCTGCCCTGCTGAGGCCTCAGCTGGAGTCCTGTGTCCAGTTCTGGGTTCCTCAGCTCCAGAGGGACAGGGAACTGCTGGAGAGAGGCCAGGGCAGGGACACCAAGATGATCAGGGGACTGGAGCATCTTCCTTCTGAGGAAAGGCTGCAGGACCTGGGGCTGTTCAGTCTGGAGAAGAGGAGACTGAGGGAAGAGCTCATTAACACAAATATCTCACTGGTGGGTGTCATCCCTTTTTTCTGTAGTAGCCAGCACCAGGACAAGGGGTGATGGGATGAAGCTGGAACACAAACAGTTCCACTTAAATATAAGCCAAAACTGTTTCAGTGAGGGAGCCCTGGCCCAGGCTGCCCAGGGAGAGTGTGGAGGCTCCTTCCTTGGAGAGCTTCAAGACCCTCTGAACCTGTTCCTACATGACCTGATCTAGGTGACCCTGCTTCTGCAGGGGGTTGCACTGGGTGATCTCTAAAGGTCCCTCCCACCCCCACCATTCTCTGATCACTCCTCACTGCTTGTATCCAACTTGGCAGAACCTTCTCTTTCTAGTAGGTGTGAGTGTGCTGGAAAACTGGCTGCTGCTTTCAGTGGTGGAGAACTAGGCACATTCAGACCCTTTTTGTCATACCTAAGGTGCAGTTCATTCCCCTGAAAGTCTTTGGTACTTGGAGTTGTGTCATTGTCTCCTTTCAATATGCTTCATTTTGCTTTTTTTGTGGAGGAAATTTAAGCCTGATCTGTCCTGCAGCTAAATTGGAGGGCTAAACTTGCTCCTTCCAGCCTGTGTCTGGGAGAGGGCTGGGTTGCAGCCTCAGGAATTAACTGGAGCCTTTTTCTAAAAGGCTTTTTGCTGGTTTGTACCTGTCAAATCTAAGCACTTCACCAGCTGAGAGTCTGGTTTGCATTTGGCTATTGAGCACCACCTGAGTGCATAGATAACACACCTCTCACTTGTGCTGCTACAGCCTTGTTGCACTTCTGGCTGATAACTCTTATCAGCAATCTGACAGTGGCCAATCCTTACACAGCCTGTAGTTCCTGTTTGGGAGATGCCTAAAACCAGAATCCAGAGCCTTTAATTGCAAGCTTAGATAAAGCACAGCCCCCTTTGGACAAGAGCTGATGGCAGTGGTGGAGAGGAAGGATCCCTGTGTGAGCTGCTGAAGCCCAGGCAGCTGCCAAGCATCTATTAACAGAAAAGATAGTGTCTCAAATGCAGCACAATAAACCCAACCCCTCAACAAGCCAAACCCCCCCAAAATGCCCATTAAAAACTCAGGGAAGTCATAAACACACTCAAAAGTTGATGGAAGAATGCTTCAGATGGAGAAGCACTTTCTTTACATCAAAGTTGATCAGAACACAAAGAGAAATCATCTTAACGTGGAACTGTCTTTCCTTAACAGATCAGAAGCTCCTGTTTGAGCCATGGAAAAAGAAACCCAACTGTCCTGGCTTCAAGTAAGTTGGTAGAAACGTTTCTGAATGGAAAAACAAAAAGGGGGGAGGGGGGAAACCCCAAAGTGCTTCAGAGTGAGGTGGGGGGTGAAGAGCACCACCCTCAGTCCTGTAAGGACTTCAAGAGATCTCCCTAGATGCTGAGTGCTTCCCTCCCAGGGCATGAGAAGGGCTCAGGTGAAGTGAGGGGGAAAGAAAAAGAAGCCTTGAAGCCTTTCTGTCCCACCCCTTGACAAGTCTGCTGCAAAGAGATTACACAGAACAACAACAGCAGGGGAAACATGATTCCCTTAAGAGATGCAGCAATACCTGTTTTCACTCAGTGCCTGCTCCTGGGCTCGGATTCCAGACTCACAATGCTCATGTTTATCTGTTTGTGTCTGTTTCTGCATTAACATGCTTCATTTTCCTCCCTCTGCTTCTCCTATTCTCCTTGTGCTTTCTCCAGCTCCATTAAGGACAGGGAAGGCATGCAGCAAAGCACAGAGCTGAGGCAAGGGCACTGCTCTTTGACCTCTCCCAGTGACCTGGAATGGACAGGTGACTGATCCTGAAGCTTTTGGGCTTCATGGCCTCTTAACAAGCATCACTCTTCTTTTTGTTGTGGTTTCTATGGGTGGAAAATAGCCAAAGCAAACAAGGCCAAGCGTGGCCCCTAATGGAAGAAGTGGTTGGGAGACAAAAAGCACAGCCCTGAGCAAGGCAGAGGGTGATGGAGAGGATGGGGAAGGAGGAAGCACGGGGCTCCTGCAGCTTGTGGAGACCAAAGGGTTCTCTGGCTCTGCAGCACTTAGAGAAGGGGACAGTCAATAGCAGGGACTTGATGGCATGGCTGATCTGGGGCACCTTGCTCTTGCTTGTCCCATTGTTTCTGCCATTGTTGCTACCAAATAACGCATGAAGCTCGTTAGAAGCCAAAATGAGCCTCGTGAGTTCTTGCTGTGTCCTGGGCACCAGCACCCTGGGCTGTGGGGGGGTAGTGTGCAGGGGACCTGGTCCTCACAGCTGGGTTTCAGGTCACCCTTCCTTTTGTTTAAAGAACAGGAGGATGACAATGACTTCAACACCTGCTTGTGCTGGAAGGTCCTTGGCTTGGTAGGAAGTGGTGCTGGGAAATTGCTCAGGACTGGGTCAGCAGGGTCTTCCTACATCATGAGGGTTGGAAGGGACCTTCAGACATCATCCAGTGCAACCCCCCTGCCAAAGCAGGTGATGAGTGATTTGTGCTGCTGGAGACACATTTTAGAGCCCTGGTCTTTAAAAGGGAGTGCTCAGCACACCTGTACCAGGCAAAACACCAAAGCCCTGAAGGACACAACTGTGATGCCCAGGTTTTCCTGAGCTCCAGGTGCGTCTCAGGTCCTGGAATTTACTTGTTCTACATTCCCTGCTACAAATAAGGTGCAGGGTTTGATCCTGCAGATTGCAGAGGTGTTTTCTGTCCCTAACTCTCATGTCTATGGACTTTTCTCATCCTTTAAGAACTCCAGTGGTGTTTTCCAAACAGGATTCCAAGCACTGGGGCTTTTTTTCCCCTCATTAGGAAGCCTCTTCAGGTTGCCATGGGCAAATTTTGGCAGGCAGTAATCAATAGTGGAAGACAATAAACTTGGGTAACTCTCAGGGCATCACCTGCCACAAAAGCTGGGTGTCCTTGGCTCCTGGGTGAGACCCTTCAGCAGCTCATCTGTGTGATCTGAATGAAGTGGTGGGATCAGATGCAATGGGGTGTGATGCATCTCTCCCATAGCTGTTCCTCTCTGTGTCCTGGCCATGCAGTGAATCTCTCTTGCAAATGCAGCAACTGGAATGTCTGTCCTTGAACTAATTGCTCAGGTCTCTGCATAACAGAAGCACTGGCAGAGACTGTCCTTGTTAGGAGATGCTCTTTGGCCTGTCACAGTGAATCAGCACAAAGGATGTTGAACCAGCTGTTTCCACGATGCCTTTTAAGGATGAGGAAGGATTTGTCTGGGAGTAACAGAGACCAAAACACTGTTCTTCAGCATCCTCCCCTTCTGACAACCAAACAGCTTTATTCTACTCAGTTCTTCCCCTCTTCTCCCTTTCTTTTTGGACATCACAGCAAATAAACCCTGACAGACTGGATGGGAGGCCAGTGCTCTTCACCCCCCTCACAGCCTTTGCTTGCAGCGGCTCTGTTTTTTAGGAGAGGGACTCTTGCCATCTAGTGGGAGGGGATGGTAAACCTCCAGGACCTCTGCTGTCCCTTGGGCTAAGAGGACAAAGAGCAACCCTCCTTCCCAGACCTTTTGTGTGGGAGTGACTTCACTCCAAGTAGGGGATTAGCTCATGGTGCTTCCCCCAGAGCTGTCACTGCCTCGAATGGTGAAGCTGCAGCTCTCACTCTCTTCACCTTTTTCTTTTCTATGGGCACAAGTTTGTTTACACCCTCCTGAACTCATCTCCTGGCTGGCTGACTTCCACAGAGGGGATCTGTCAGGAGCCTGGATGGATGGGGAAGGATGTTGGTGTGTGCTGCTCAGATCCCTTGTGCCACCTGGGTTTCATCAGGAGATTGCTTGGGGGGAAGTTGCCTTTCAACAGGCAGCTCCTCCAATCAGTGCTGAAAGACAAGCCAGGCTCTCTGAGTAATTGCTCCTGCAGATACAGAATGAAAAGTACTTGCAAAGTGCCTTGTGCTCTGGTCTTCCTTGGCCTAGGAAAAGCAGAAGGTCACTTTCCAGTTGGGAGATTTCAGTCCTAAGTGGCCCCTCCTCACCCCTTTCTTGCAAGGTTAAGGAGGAAGATGTAATGTGCTTTCTCTGGTGTAGGTGCTGCTCTGTTCAAACTGCCTGGGGCTGAGAAGGAGCAGCTGCTGCCGTGTGCAAGAGCAGACAACCAGCTCTGAGCCCCTGTGCCTGCTGCACAAATGCATCTGCTGGGAGCACTTCTCAGAGCTTCAAGTTTTCACCCACCTTTGTGGATGAGCCTCTTGTTTGCCCAGAGGTGGGTGAAGGGAGTGGATGTGGAAGGTCTGTCAGTCCTGGCTGATGCATCAACCAGAGAACTGGCTGACACGGGGCTGCTGCAGACCTCGTGAGGCTGACCTGCACCTCTGCACACAGCTTGCTTCATGGTGTTTCTGCAGAGCACAGAGCTCAGCATGTGCCAATATGAAGACTGAGAAGTCCTGAGCAGACTTGGAGGGAGGGAGGCAGCTCTGCACACCACAGAAAAGCAAGTGGCTGATGGAAAGCGACGGTGAGGTGGCCGCTGCCTGCGCTGCAGGGAGCGTGAGCTGGGACACGTGCAGGGGAGGGAAAGAGGCATCTCAAAGGACTGAAGTCATTCCTTAATGCAAATGCATCTCAGTTTTCCAGCTTTGCTGGCTGTGAGAGAGCTGTGCCATGTAAGGATCCCTCCCTGAACACCAGCAATGTGAGTTCACAGTCCCCTCAACAGCAGCTAAGAGTAACCAGACAGGGGGGGATGAGAAGCTGGAAGGTCAGTTCAGTCACTGCCACACTCCTGCTGTGGCAATCATAGGAATCCCTGCCAGGATTAAGTATATCAGTTCATCTCTCTCTCTCTTTTTTTGGAGGGCTGTTGTAGTCCTGCTTCTGCAGAATCACTGGGTGTTGTCAACCCTCCTGTGAGCTCAAAGCAAGGCTCTAACTCTCCAATTACACCTTGCAGGAGCTTTCCACTGAGGCCAATTGGTGTGAAAAGTGCCACGTGTCATTAACACCTTCACAGAGCACTCAGGTCCTCCAGTTCTTCAGGTATCACCTCAATCATCTCTGTTCAGGGCAACATTTACAGACCTCAGTGTATCTACCATGTGCACTTTGAAAGGTCAAGTCAACCTGTGGCTCCAGAGAGTCTACAAGGTGGAAGCACAAGGTTTGGGGAGGCAATGAGCCTTCCCTTTAGAAAACAACTGAAAATTGGAGCAGGGAGATTATAGAACTTAACAGTGCATGGCTAATTTAGGGGAGCATGGGCCCTGGCTGTGACTGCTTGGTCCAAACCAGCCTTGACTTGTCCGTGTGGCAAGGTGTGTCCTGCAGGAGAAAACACATAGGCAAGGGCTGTGGGTCTGAAATGGTGGCTGTGGGTGAGGCCAAGGGGCACATTCAGCTGGGGCTGCTCCTTGGCTACAAGCATTTTGCATGGCAACATCCATTCTGTGGGGAGTCACTGCCTGCAGGAGCCTGATGCCAGCTGCCAGCTCTGGCCTTGCTGCCCGTATCTCTGCCCCTTTGGTGGGAAGAAGCTGGAAGATTGCAGGGGAGAGGATGAGACACGGGGTGCAGAAAGGCAGCAAACCCCACAGAGCCCAAAGAGCAATGAAGTGACAGTTAAACAGGTTGAGAGGTGACAGGGTGGCTGCTGAGCCTGGCAAACCACCTCTCTGGTTGCCAGTTTGGCTGGGCAGAGGATGCAAAGGCAGCGTGAGCAGCGTTTCCCTCTGCAGGGTGTCTGCAAGGTGGGTTTTCTTTTTCCTTTTGGTCTTAACCAGCTGCAATAAGAAGAGGGCAGCAAATTCCCTGAATCCAGCCTGTTACCTTGAAGAGCTTTGGCTCTTCCATCAGCTGGAAGCCTTCATGGCATTTGCTGTTTGTATCCTCACCCGACCCGGGCATTAGGCAAACATTCCTCGGGCAGGCTGTCGTGTTCCTCCATGCCCTGACCAGCAGACACTCACACATTCCTTCCCCTGGCCAAACTGCCTTCAGCTTCCTGCCAGTCTGAAATAACTTTGCTGTGTGGAGCTTCTGCTGTGACCTGGTTTTCTTCTGATGGGCCTGAGACTGAGGGAGGCCAGGCTGGTGCAGGTCATTATGCAACTGGTGAGGCTGCAGCTCCAGTGCTGTGGTCAGTGTTGGGCCCCTCACTGAGGGGCTGGAGCACATCCAGAGCCAGGCACTGGAGAAGAGGAGGCTGAGGGGTGATATGAGCCCTCTCTTCAACTCCCTGACAGGAGGTTGATTGTCAGTCAGTGACAGGGCAAGAGGAAACAGCCTCAAGTTGCCCCAGGAGAGGTTGAGGTTGGAGCTGAGGCAGAGCTGTTTCCCTGAGAGGGGTGTCAGCCCTGTGCCAGGCTGCCCAGGGAGCTGGGGCAGTGCCCAGCCCTGGAGGGATCCCAGAGCCGTGGAGCTGAGGTGCTGAGGCTGTGGGTCAGTGCTGGGCTTGGACTCCAGCAGCTTCAAGAGCTTTGCCAACCCAAAGGAGTCTATGGTTCTAAGAAGAGCCAAGCTCTGTTTCAGTGGCATCCCTCGAGTCCTGACATCTTGATGTTCTCTCTGTCACCCCAAGACAATTGTCCTCTGTCAATTTGTTTGGTTTTTCTCCTTTAACAAGGATTGACATGGAGGGATGGCCCTGCCAGGAGGCTTTGCTGACTCATGCCTATGTGCTTGTCATCACTCCACCAATATTGTCAGCTGGGGTGGTCCCCTCTGGTTGGTACCATCTCAGAAGCCTGCCATGCCAGTAAATAACCCTTCTTGTGTTGGGCTGAACCCTCAGTTCTGGACCAGACCACTCCATGCAGAGTCTGTGAAATGGAGAGGAGAGGAGAGGAGAGGAGAGGAGAGGAGAGGAGAGGAGAGGAGAGGAGAGGAGAGGAGAGGAGAGGAGAGGAGAGGAGAGGACTTTGTGCTGAGCACCTTGCAGTCTCATGTAAGCAAGGTTGAGCTTCTCTGCTTGAACTATGACCTTTGCTTAAATTACACAGGGCTGCTTTATGCTTCAAGCTAGCTTGTTTTCTGTTCCCAGCATGTTGCAGATTCCTCTAATGCTGGTGCAATATCCCTTTCCAATAAAAGGTGGCATCAGAGAGTGGGGAAGCCCTGCACATCAGTGCCAGAGCACTGGGAGTAAGGACAAGTGCTGCTTTGCCTGTGCTCAGGCTCGAGAACAGGAATTACTTGCTGTGGGTAAATGGTGTTTAGGCAGTGATGGAAAGCCTGAGAAGAGGCTGATGGCTGAGGACAGCAGTGCTCTCGTAGGGTTTGGTGTTGCATTGCTGGAAGCACATCCAGAGATGTGGATTAAGTGCTCCAACTTTTCAGAACAACTACTAGAATTGAGCAGAGAGCTGATGTGAAAGCAGGCAGGACTGAGCTGGCAGAGGAGGCTGGAGGCAGCAGCCCTGTGCTAGGCAAAGGCTTGCTAGAAAGCCCTTTGCACACATGAATCTTCTGAGCTAAAGGAGGTTATTCCTTCAGCAGGGAGCCCTGGGGAATTCCTGCTGCTCCTCCTGTGCCCCTCACCTTCCTGGGGAATTGGTTGCAAACCAATAGATTGAAATACCCAAGGGGAGAATCAATGTCCAGGGATTTCCATCCTCTTCTGAAGGTGGTGCTGGGCAAAACTGGGTCAGAAGACAAAATGTCAAGGTCTTGTCTGTAACAGAGCTGCTGGTTTGTGGCTGTTTCCACAGCTACAGGGGATGGAAGCAAATGGAATTGTTACAATCCATCACAAGCCTTAAACAAGGGGGGGGAAAAGCCAGGAGCAACAACCCTCCCTCCAGCTGAAAACGGTGCAGCAGTTTCCACTTGCCTCAGGATGGTTCCTGGTCGATTCAGCTGCTACCTGCTGCTGGAAGAACTGCTTCAACCAGCTCAGAGCAGGGGCAGTGTTTGGCCAGCACAGATGCTCTGAGCTCTGGCACACAGAGGCTGGGACTATGGTGCTTTGTGGCGAGTTGGTTTTCATCTCCTTGGGACACGGAGGAGAGTGCAGAAGCTCTTGCTGCAGATGTAGATGGTTTTTAAGGCTGTGCCTTGCTTTGGGCTGCTGCAGCCAGAGGCTTTGAGGACGTGGAGCTGCTGGCAAAGCAGCTGCTGAAGGGTTAATGTGGGTGACAAGAGCTGGAGAGGAGGCACACTGCAAAGTCTCCCGAGCAGAGAAAGGGGTTGGGGTTTGGGGATGCTGGACCGTGAGACCCCACACTCCTGTCTTTGTGCAGCTCCGGGAGGCTCCGGATCAACCCCGGGGGGCTCACACACCTCTGTGCACGGTTTAACACTGCTCTGGGCGATGTCCTCGGGGTCCATTCTCAATGCACGACCTCAGGGAACATCCACCCTCCCAACCCACCTCCTTCCTCGCAATTCCCTCCATCCCACCCCTTTGCCAGCTCCTTTTGCAGCCCCCTGCGCTCAGGTTACAGGACAAGCCCATGATCTCAGCCTCCCGCAGCCGAGGCTCAAGGGGTTGGGTCTCGGGGCTTGGGAGGGGTTTGCTCGACTAACTCTGGTGAAATGAGCCAGGCAGCAGCAGCTCCTCGCAGCGTGGTTCCCAGCCTGCAGGCTGCTGTGCTTTCGCGGGTGGGGAATCGCTGAGCTCCCAGGGAAGAGGCTGCTGAGGCAGGACAAGGCAGAGGTCAGCCCCGGCACAGCCAACCACTAAGCCCAAGGTAACAGCAGCTTTGCCAGGGCAGGGGCGCTGGGGCTGGGGGTGAAGGGGGGTGATGGGTTGGGTCTGTAACGTTTCCAACCCTCCCTTGCTTCGGGGCGGAAAGTTCCATTTCACTTCTTTCTTCCCTTTCCCCTGGGATGCTTTTGCTCTCTCTCCCCCTCAGGTTGTGATGTTGAGACACAGAGGGCTGGGAAGAAGGCAGCTGTTTCTTCTCTCCCCCCTGAGAGCTGATTTAGCAGGGCTGGGATGCCACATCCTCGGAGTCACTTTGCAGAGAGCGAGTTAAAGGGGTTTTTTCTGCCCTCCCTTGCTCGCAGACACAGAGGGAATGAGAAAAGAGACACGTTGCAAACTGCCTCCGAGCTGGGGCAATCCACATTCTGTGACACTGCTAAAGGAGGCTTGGTTTAGACCTGAGTGTTACCAGCTAAACTCCAGAGGCAGCTGAATCCTCCTCTCCCTCTCTGCTCTTGGAGAGGGAAACAAAAGGCTTCGGTGCAGATGTTTCCCATTGGCAGAAGGTGCAAAACAATGACGTCCCCAGTGAAGAAACTTCCCTGCTGTCCTTGCTTAGAACGTGCAGCTCAGCCTGGCAGCAGCTTTCTCGAGGAGCTGTGGCAGGATTTCTCAGGAGGGCTCCAGGATCCACCTGGAGAGTTGCAGCACAGAGATGTGGGCTGCTTCTGGGTGGGACCTGCACGGTCCACATGGAGTTGTGATTCTTCTGCCTCCTTTTACATCAGCTTTTGCTGTTTAATGTTCCTGTGGGGGGGAGTAAAAGATCTGAAGGTCATTTAGAAGACTGGAGAAAGAGCCTAGTTTAGCTATCTGGGAGCTAAACTACTTGGCATCTCTCTAACCAGCTCATGAACACCCACAGTGGTGGAATTTCCTTGCTTGAAGCCAGAGGACAGTTAGAAAAGGTGGCATGAAATCTTAGCATCAGCTACAGTGCAACAGCAAAGCACATGGGGAGAAAGCTCATCCTCAGGGAGAGTGGGCTGGATGCTTGCAGCTGCAGGAAGGGATTTGCATGTGATCCTAGGGCTGAGTGCAGGATGATCTTGGAAAGTAACCCCCGAAAAAATGGGTTTAATGCTTATAATGAAGTTTAATACATCAGTCAAGGGGTGATGAGGCTCAACACTAAGATTGTCTGCTGTCCAGTCCAGTTCAGAGTGGGGGGCTTTGTGAGTGCTGGGGCAGGAGCACAGGGCTGAGGTCATTAGAAAAACCTTCAGGAAATGTTTTCCCAGCTTGGAAAAGCCACCAGGATCAAAGAGAGTCTTGATGAGGTAGTAGAGGATGGTGCCTTTGTCTTCCTCAGTTGCAGAGAGACAGGGAAGTGCTGGGGAGAGGCCAGGGCAGGGACACCAAGATGCTGAGGGGATGGAACATGTGTGTGAGGAGGAAAGGCTGTGGGCCCTGGGGCTGCTCAGCCTGGAGAAGAGCAGCCTGAGCTCAGGGGCACCTCAGCAACACTTTATATGCACCTGAAGGGCAAATGGTGAGAAGCTGGGGCCAGTGGCAGGACAAGGGGTGATGGGCACAGGCTGGCACACAGGCAGTGCCCCTGGCACAGGAGGGGAAGCTCCTTTGGTGCTGAGGGAAGGGAGCCCTGGCCCAGGCTGCCCAGGGAGGGTGTGGAGGCTCCTCAGGAGTTTCCAAACCCACCTGGACACATTCCTGTGCCCCTGAGCCAGGGGAACCTGCTGTAGCAGGGGCTCAGCTGGAGGAGCTCTGCAGGACCCTCCCAATCCCCACCACCATGAGATTCTGAACTGGAGAATCCATCTGTTCCCCCCAGTAGCCCTGGAGAGGGGCCTGGTGTGAGCTGCCCTTGCCATGGCTGGAGAATAGAGCCTGTTCCTGCCCCGTGGCCATGAGCCTGTGCCTGAGCAACAGCTCTGGGTGCCTGGGCTGGAGTTGGGAAGGCAGCACCTACAGTTCAGTGGCATTGCTTCAAGTGGCTGAATGCCAAGTGTTTGGTGCTCCCAGAGCAGCCCCAGGGCTGCCAGCAGAGGTCAGAGAGCTAATTGTCTCTTCCTCCTGGTGCATGCCAAGCCTAAGGGAGCACTGCTGCATCTCCAGTCACAAAGGACTCCCAGCAACCACTCCAGAACCTCCTTTTGTTGCCTGGATAAGGATGGGAGTAGGAAAGCTGGTGCTTCTGCTTTTACCTGAGCTGATGATTTGGGGAGCAAGCTTTTGCTCTGGGGAGGATGAGCAGCCTGTTAGTGTCACCTGCTGAATACTCTGAAGAAGGAAAAGCTCAATATGATATTGCAATGAAACTGCTGCACGTTTCCCTGCCAGCCACTGTGTCCATCTCATCCCTTCCACACTTGAGGCTGGAGTCCTGCAAAGGGCTGAGTCAGCAGCTAGCAGGAGCATGCCTCAAAGCCTTAAATGGTATGTTAATATGGTGATGGAGAGTCATTTTATGGCCTGAAGTACAGGATGGGGAGCCAACAGACCTGCAGTATTTTCCTGGCTTCTCCATTGGTTTCCTTCAGTAGGTTTTGAATGTTCTGCTTTGGATTCTTTTGAATGGGGAGACCAAAAGATCTACTTTTAAGATGACATCATTGGTAAATCTGGAGGCTATTAGAGGCTATGAGGGGGAAGAATGAGCCCTTCAACCAAGGGAACAGGCAGCACAAACCAGAAGCCCTGCCAATTGATGCCTATAGATTTGTTCTTAGCAAGTTCAGGGCAGGTTCTTTGAGGCTTCAGGGGGAAAGAACGTGTCCAGGGCTTGGTCACAGCAGCTGAGGAGTGGCTTTGCTTCAATATTGTCCCCACTACATGTTATTATTGTTGCTTATAATGATGCCACCATAAATGTGTGTGGAGCTGACTCCTATTTGATGCTGTTTGCTGCTTGAAGTGCTCTTAAGTGAGCCTGTTGCTGAAGTGTTCTGACTGAAGAGCAGAGATGGTTCACTTTGGCACTGGTGCAGTCCAACTGACATCTTGGAGCTAAGGAGAGAGGCTTCAGCAAAGAACAAACCCAGGGCTCATGGGGTTGTGGCACCATTTCATTTTGCTCCACAGCACAACCTTTTCTGTGCTGCTTTATCAATGCTTCAGACTGGGCTGGTGTGTTACTGCTTGTCTTGCCTGCCAGAGCTGACCCAGCTGCTGTGGAGGGATGCTTCTCCCACAAGATGCCTGAGCTGTGTGATTCCCTCTTGACCAACCCTGACAGGAGACAGAAAGCTGAGACTCCTTTCAGTACCAAACTATTGGGTGGTTTCTGGGCAGGGTGAGCTCCTGCAGTCTCGTTGTTGTACCTGAGCTGCTGGAAATACTGAAGCATGCCTGTGTTCCAAATCCCCTGGATGCTGCTTTTCCTGATGTAGTGACTTAGTCTGAATAGTTTCCCTTAAGCACCTCAATAAACAAGACCTCTGGGGATGGGAGGTTTTCTTTCTGGGGCGATGCAGACACTGTGCAAGCTTTGTCTGCTCATGTTTGGAATGTGTAACTATTTTGAAGCAGCTGGTAACAGAATCTGAAGGAAAAGCAGGCTGTGGTGGCTGGAACACACTGCAGCCTTGTCTCCTGGAGCGTGTAGGATTGCTGCTCTTCTGATCTGACAAAGAATTCCTCTGGGATTTGCTGCTGCAGGTGGAATATGACTGGAAGGGAGGTTTCTGAATGGGGTGGGTTTTTCCCCCAGTGCTTTCTCCTGAGCCCTCCTGGAGCCCCTCCTGCTCCTGACAAAGGTGGGGTGTGAAGCTGTGTGACCTGAGCACAAAGTATCTGTAGCCCTGAGGCATTTTCCTGAGTCAGCATTTGGGGTGGTGTTCACACAGGCTTGTGGGAATCCCTTTTTGCTTGTCACACTTCCCTCAGCACAGTGGTGAGGGGCTCTTGGGCAACCTTCTCTTCTTGCCTTGCCAGGTTTCCTTCAGCCCAATGGTGAATGGCAGGTTTCCTTAGTCTCAGCTGACTCTGAAGCCTTTTTGGGCAACAAAAGCAAACCCACCTGCAGCTGCCCTTTGGGGTTTTGGGGCTCCTGGGCTGGCTGATTCAGCAAGTGTTCCAGGCTAAAAGCTCCACCTACTATTTTTCCTATCATCTAAAGTAGTTATTTCCCTGAATAACCTTGGTATCAATGAAAACAACCTGCTGTGACCCCTCCTCTCCCTCCCCCCAGCTGCTCAGGGACCACGAGCTCTCCCAGTGCTGGGACTTCTGGCAGGGTTCTGGCATCTTGCAGTGCTCTGGCTGCTGTGTTCATTAACACTTCAGGGAGCACCTCTCTCAGATGGTAGCTATTACATCCTGCCTCTGAATGGCTTCTCCAAGTTGTTGTGTCTTTTGGCAGAAGTCCTTCAGTCAAATGACTCAAGAGCTTTGGTTTGAAGAGAAAGCAGGCTTGGGAATGGGAGTTGGACAGCTTTTAGCTATCCCTTGGCCTCTGATCTCCAAAGCCCCCTGCTTAACCTGAGTGCAGAGCTGACAACTGGCCATTGTTTGCTTTGGCACAAGAGGGATGAGTGAAACATGCTGACTTGGAGGTCCTTTTCTCCTGTAAAATACTCTTATTTACTATGGAGCCTTCTTGGAGCATCATAAAGCAAAGCTGTAACCTCAAGGGGAATTTGGCACGTTCTGGTCATTACCCTGCCCTGCCTTCCAGTCTCCTGAGAGCAGGAGCCCTTCAGGGCTTGACTCAGCCACTCAGCACACATCCCCTGCCTTTGCCTTCCTTTGATTCCCTGTGAGACCATGCAGACACTTCAGAAGGTCCCAGACAGGTTGCCTGTGTGCGTGGAACAGCCCTGGCAAAGCTGTGCTGCCGTCTCTAGCAGCCTGCCCGTGGAGCTTGCCCTCAGCTCAAGTGCTTTTGGAGGGACTTTGTTTCAGCCCAGCTGCCTTTTTTCTTTGATTAACGTTTGCAAAGGCTTTTAAAATCCAATTCATGCAGTAGCAGGAAAAAACAGCCCCAGAAGATGGAGTAGGTCAAAGCAGATGTTTAAAGGAGATTGGAAGTGAAAAGCAGGGGGGTTATTTTCCTGAGGACTACTAGGCTTGAGGGCAGACATCTCCCCTCTGGTATTTGAGCTTATGACTACCATATGTTGCTCTGTAGTGATCTGGAGAGAGTTACTTGGGGGGGGGGGGGTTAGGCTATTCATGCCAATTGCTCTGCCCATGTGTTTGTCCTCTGGGCTACAAACCAGCTTGTAAACATCCACAGAAACAGTGGAAGAGGTTTCTTTGGCAATCAGTGCTAGCAGGTATTGAAGGCAGACTTAGCCCTGATGTGCCTTGACTCAGGAGCCTTTTCTTTCCACAGAACACATCCATTCTGCCCTGGTGGCTGCCTGTGCTTTGGGAAATGCCCTTTTGTTTGCTGCTGGAGGAGAGCAGCCCTGTGAAAGCCAAGCTGTGCTTCCCTCCTCTCTGCCCACCTCTGGGCTGGAGCAGGGCTTTGGTTGCTCTCAGCCTCCCCTCCTGAGCTGCAGCAATGAAAAAAGCCTCGTTTCCATAGCACTGTTTCACTGGATGCCTGATGCACATGTCCAAATCTCACTCTTGTGGAACCAAATCTGTGCTTTCCCAGGGGGTTTTTTTGGCCATACATTCCCCCCTTCCCCAATGGACCTGTTGTGAAGCTTCCCCTTGCTTCTCCTGTTCCCTCCCCTTGATACCCACGTTAGGCTTTTAAGACACATGCCT
Source organism: Colius striatus (assembly GCF_028858725.1). Lineage (NCBI taxonomy): Eukaryota > Metazoa > Chordata > Aves > Coliiformes > Coliidae > Colius > Colius striatus. Next base: position 1,420,880 of record NC_084785.1, read on the forward strand.
TCTGTTCCTTAGGTGTGTGCTTTCCCTCCCCAGGTCTCAAAGCTCACGATCCCCAGCCCTGTTTAACACAAGGGGAAACTGAGGCACGGCCCTGGCAGTGACCTGCCTGAGGTTCCAGCTGATATCTCTTGAACTTTGGGCTACTTGCCTGGGATTTCTGATGCATCTCCTCATCAAGCAGCCTCACAGGCTGGTTGCTGTGTTCTGCTCTGTCTTCATATGTGATTTTCCTGGTCATTATTTTAGGGAAAGCTAAAACCCAGCAAAAATACTGGAGGATTTTTAGACTCTAGACATCTGGTTTTGGAGCCAAGTCTTCCCATTTCTCCCTCCCCTTTGCTGGCTGCCAGGAAATAATGGATCTTTTTCCCAGTGCACTTTGGCATTGCTTCATTTGGAAACTATTGACTCCCCAACTCCCACGTGTGCTGCTTGACCACTCCATGTGCTGGGTGCCCCAGTGAAGGCTGAGGAGCAGCCAGGAGAGGGCTGGCATTTCAACTCTGCACAGCATCTGGATGAAATTCCTCTCATGAGTCCAAAAAGCTGCTGGTTCATACCTAAATGACTGGCTTATTTAAGGATGCACTTGTGTCATGAGTAAGTCCCTACCCAGGCTTGGCAACCATAAACTGGAGACCCTCAGCCACATCAGACAGACAAGCTTAGCCAGGACTGATCCTGCAGAGTGTCTGTGTGCAGTAACATCTGCTGATTCCTTAAGAGGTGAAACCAGAGGAGCAGTGACAGAAATGAGTCTCTCACTGTATTGGGAAAACAGGCTTCAATACAAATCCCTCCCTTCTGGCCCCATTCCAGTGCATTTCATTAACCCTTCAGGTTTTGCACTGCTTCAATGATGGTTTTGGCTGCTTTATTCAAGGAGGTGTGGGAGGGAAAAGTGGTTGAGTTCTGTACTGGTAGGGTTGGAACCAAGGTTTGCTGTAGTTGCTGAAGCCACTGAGCCCCTGGGTTGCTAAAGAAACAGTGAAATCAGTTGCTGGTGCTCGTGACCTCTGGGATCTTTGCCCTGGAATAAGTCTTTTCCTGCTGAAGTTATTTGGCAAGTTGACCAAAACTTACAAATGGTTTTAATGTTGGGGTTGGGGTTTGTTTTTTCAGTTTGTTCCTCCTTCCACAACACAGAACCTCCCTGACTTTGGTTTCTGCACGTGGCTTTGGCCCTGACCTCCCCCAGCTTTACTCCTTGCTGAAGTCCATGTCGTCACCAAGCCTTACCCCAGCCTTTTCTTTCCTTTCAGGACAGCCACACAAGTACCTACCTGCACTGACTGGCAGCTGCTGAGCAGAGGACTTGGCTCTGAGAAGTGTGAGCACTGACAATGGAACTATTCCTGGGTTTGACCCATAACCACTGTTTCATCACTCTGTGCTTCATCTCCCTGAGCCCGCTGGCCTGTGCCCAGTATGAACACTGGTCCTACCTCCCTGGTTACCCTGAGCCACCCCCACAAGCGTACCAACCTCCTCAGAGACCAGCCAACGTCCCCAAGATCCAGCTGAGGCTGGCAGGGCAGAAGAGGAAGCACAACGAGGGCAGGGTCGAGGTGTTTTACAGCGGCGAGTGGGGCACCGTGTGCGACGACGACTTCTCCATCCACGCTGCCCACGTGGTGTGCAGGGAGCTGGGCTACCTGGAGGCTGTGTCTTGGCTACCAAGCTCCAAGTATGGGAAAGGAGAAGGTAAGGTAGCTCCAGAGCAGTGGCACTGGGTGAGCTGTCCCTCCAAGCTCCAATTCTCAGCCCCTTGGTTGAGTTGAAGATGTGGGGGGGGGTTCTTGCAAAGAGGGATTGAAATAGCTCCCAGGTGATGCAGTGCCCGTGGATTAAGTGGTTTAAATAAGAGGTGTTTGCTTGTTTTGACTGAAGCTAGCTCAGGAGTGAGGAGAAGAAAGAAATGAAGGGCCAGATGATGGTGTGAGGGCTGTGCCTGAGGGTGGGAGGCTCTTCAGCAGTCCAAAAGGGAAGCTGCACCCACAGCGTCACTTAGAGATGACACATTCCCCATTCACGCTTCCAGCAAGGCAAACAGGGCTTCAAAACACTCCTTCCCACCAGGCTTTTCCCTTTTTTTCCCCCCTCTGAGGTGTTTAGGCTTTAAACAGACTGCCTGTGGGATGCTGGACAAACCTTTTCCCCTGTTAGCCTCTCTAGAAACACATGCAGCCTGCTCTGCAATGCACAAGCAGCCAGAGAAGCCCAAAGGAGCTTGGACACCTCGTGCCCTGTATAGAACTGTGCTTAGAATAATCCTCTTGGACACTCTCAGGCTGTTCCTGCTGGGGAAAATCAATTCCCCCCTCCCCCAGCCCAAATTGTCCATCCTTTCTTGCTCTTTCAAGCTGAATGTGGTGGATAACTGGGGACTGCATCTTATTGCACCCCCTGCCCCAGGAGAAGGTGCTGAACAAAGACTTGGAAGGTGTGTGGAACTTGGGAAAGGGAATGTTTGTGTGTTATAGCAATGACTTGTTAACCTGAGGAGGGAAGAGCTCTGTGACTCAACAGCTTTGAACTGTCATCTTTTGATAAGCTGTTAGTTAAATGTTGACCTGTGGAGAATTGTTTTGGCTGGAGACATTGGTGCCTGGCTCACTGCTCACCTCCAGACAGACTCTTTCCACTGCAGCAGGGTGAAATGTGCTCTGTGTGTGTTACTCAGCACCACTCCTTAGTGCTCACACCTATAAACCAGCCTGTGAAAGAGCAAGCAAGCCTCAGCAGTGACCTGACTCAAATGGGAAACCTTCAGTGTTGTCCCAAGCTGTGGATTTTGGCTCCTGGGACAGAGCAGGAGGTTTCTGAGTGAGAAAGCAGCCGTGACATGTGAAAACAAACCAGGCTGCCACGTGAGCGAATGGGAGCGAGTGTCCTGTGCACGCCAGGACGGCGCTGGGCTCGTGCAGAGGGGCTTGTGCTTCTCACACTGCAGAGCCAGGCTTTGCAGGAGCTCTTTCAGCTCTCCTCTTGGGCTGGTAGGTCCATCAGCTGCTGATTAATCACCTGAACTGTTGGGGCTGCTGGGACAAAGCTGGGACAGCCAAGGGAAAGAGCTACAGAACCTCCTCGTGGCTCTGAGGGCCAGGCAGCCCGTTGTGTCTGAAGGATGTGTTACTCTTCAGACAAGCAAAGCATCTGGTACCCTAAAAGATGGGAATTGTTGGCCCTTCCCCCTTGCAATTTAGGGGGCAGGTTGCAGGGGGAGCATCACTTACCCATCAGGTTTCAAAGGGAAAGCAAGCCCTCAGCAAAGCTCAATCCCAGGGATGCTGTTGGGTCTTTTGCTCTCAGCTGAACTGGGGAAACACGACCTGGAGGGGTCTGGAGGTGACACCTATTGATGTTTTTGCCTGCTCATCTTAGCAGTGAGCTCTGAGGGACCTGGTTTTTAAATGATATGATGTATATACATGTCCCTGTGCATGATGATGTGATGTATATGCATGTCCCTGTGCATGATGTGATGTATATGCATGTCCCTGTGCATGATGTGATGCATATGCATGTCCCTGTGCATGATGATGTGATGTATATGCATGTCCCTGTGCATGATGTGATGTATATGCGTGTCCCTGTGCATGATGATGTGATGTATATGCATGTCCCTGTGCATGATGTGATGTATATGCATGTCCCTGTGCATGATGATGTGATGTATATGCATGTCCCTGTGCATGATGTGATGTATATGCATGTCCCTGTGCATGATGATGTGATGTATATGCATGTCCCTGTGCATGATGATGTGATGTATATGCATGTCCCTGTGCATGATGTGATGTATATACATGTCCCTGTGCATGATGTGATGTATATGCATGTCCCTGTGCATGATGATGTGATGGATATGCATGTCCCTGTGCATGATGTGATGCATATGCATGTCCCTGTGCATGATGATGTGATGTATATGCATGTCCCTGTGCATGATGTGATGTATATGCATGTCCCTGTGCATGATGATGTGATGTATATGCATGTCCCTGTGCATGATGTGATGTATATGCATGTCCCTGTGCATGATGATGTGATGGATATGCATGTCCCTGTGCATGATGTGATGCATATGCATGTCCCTGTGCATGATGATGTGATGTATATGCATGTCCCTGTGCATGATGTGATGTATATGCATGTCCCTGTGCATGATGATGTGATGTATATGCATGTCCCTGTGCATGCTCACATGCACACACACACACACAAACACGTGCTTCTTACTGGGGGGAAAGGGGTTAAGTACCATCTGGAAACTGCACTTGGCAACTTGTTTTCAAAGGGCACCCAAATAACAGCAGGTTCCCATCAATAGTGGCTTGGCAGAGCTTGCTTTTTCTTGCCAAAATCTGCTTTTGAAAAGTTCAGGTATTTAAGCAAAACTTGGACCTGTCTCCTACAAGAGATTTGAGGAGGGTTTGCTAAATGGGGGGGGATGTAAAGCTCTGAATGGCAGGAGGGATGGTTAGAGTGTGATTAGAGGGAAGGGTCTAATCAGCCCTGAGGAGGGGAGCTGGTGAGGCTGAGCTCTGCAGTGCCTGTCAGCAGAGGAGGGCACTTACCAGAGATCTGCTTCAGGCTGGTGGCATTTTTATGACCATGCAGATAAGGAAAGGGGAAAGCTCTGAGGCTTTTTCAGGGATGGAGCATTTCCAGTTAGGGAGACCTTGAGGTGGACCATTGATGTTCCTGAGCTGTTTTATTCCAGCTGATTTTAGCAATAATGCCTTCCCCTGACCCAGTAAAAGCACAGAATCTCAAGGGCTGGAAGGGACCTCAAAAGCTCATCCAGTCCCACCTCCCTCCCACAGGGTCTCATCCAGGCGGGGTTTGGATGTCTCCAGACAAGTTGCTTTCAGCACCATCTGATTCACCCTCTTTGTGAGTCTCAGTTCTACTTTCTTATCCCCTTCAGGGAAAATCTGGATGGACAATGTCCACTGTAATGGGAAGGAGAGCACCCTGGCAGCATGCACGTCCAACGGCTGGGGGGTGACGGACTGCAAACACACCGAAGACGTGGGAGTGGTCTGCAGTGAAAAGAGAATCCCTGGCTTCAAGTTTGACAACTCCTTGCTTAACCAAATCGAGGTAAACACCCTGAAATCTGCAAGCTGCTGCCCCAGAGCTTTCTGCAGACAGGGGTGGCTGCTGCTAAGCAGGATCCCAGTTCAACTCTTTGTGTCCCTAGATGCTGGCTAAAGATGCAACACTCAGGTTTCAGCTGTTCAGAGAATGAAATGTACAGTAAGAATGTGAAGGGTTTGGTGGGGGGTTGGAGGATGCAGCATAAGTCAGGAGAAAACACATCAGTCCTGCTCTACAATCCCTTTGCAGAGCTGCCAGCTGGTTGCTTCTGTCTCTAAGCATGAAGAAGAGACAAGATGTGTGCTGTGCTTGGGTGACTTTGTGGGTTTAGAGCACTAAAACTGAGTGTTCTTTCCCCTGATACTTCCCTTTTGGGGCAAACTGGGACCTCAAAATCTAAGAGGTCAACAGAGCTCACAAGCATGGCTTGAAATGAGTGGATTTATAAGGAAAGAGGCATATTTTTGGCAGAGTTTGGCTAAGCAATGGCAAAGTAACCATGATCACTGTGTGGGAGTGGTGGTGGGGATGGGGGATCATGGAATGGGAAGAGAGGAAGACGTGGGCTGGTCACTGGGGGAGAGGTTTTGGGTTACAGCTGGGTTAACCTGTAAGGCTGAAGTTGGGACTGTTGGGGAAATGACAGAAGTGAAATGGTTGAATCACCTTCCAGGGGGCTCGTTCTGTGTGAAGAGTAACGAGCCAGGGGAGTGCTGGGCTGGGAAGAAGTTGGGCTGAGCTCTTCAAAGGGGAAAAAAGAGACAAGTGTGGGGATTTTTCCTTCAGCTTTTCAGTCTGGAAAGTATTTGTGGTATCTCAGCTACCATCTCCCTTGTTTCAGTATCTGAACTCAGTGGCTGAAAGAGCCTCTTCAGTAACCACAGCCAAACCTCATCTTAAGCAGATGGGGAATCCAGGATGTCTCTCATACCACAGTGTGGTTTCCATGGCTGAACCTTGGCTTTGCTTACAACCTGAAACAATGGGTTCAGCCTTCTTCATCACTTGAAAACAGAATCATTCCAGCAGTTGCTTCACAGCCACTGGTTTAGAAAGGAGCTCCCAGCACGTTTCTCCTACCAGGTTATTTCCATGGGAGCTGACTGCAGCACAGCTCACTTGACAAGGGGCAGATCAAACCTTTCATTGCCCTGCTTGAGGCTTCAGCAGAGACACTGGATGGCTGAGCAGGCAGCATCCAGCATGCTGATGAAAGGCTCCTGTGCTTGGGTGCAGCTCTAGGAGGTGAGAGCTGAAATTCTCTTTGTTGCCTTGACCTTGCTTCACTTGGCTAAGGGGGAAGGGAAGCTTTCTGGGGAAAGGAAGCTTTCTGGAGGGATCCCAGGCTGCCCCATCAATGGCACTGTTGTTGCTCAGGGAATGAGGAGAGCTCATGGAACATCAGTGATGGCTTTGGCAGACGTTTGCTTCCCCAAAGCCACAGTGAATCCTCCAACCAGAGGCCTGGAAGAAAAGATGCTTTAGTCTAGACAGAGGTCACTTCCCTCTGAGATGCCTCAGATATTAATCATAAAGGCTTTGCAGGGCTCTGCTTTTCCATTAGCTAAGCACTGGAGCTGGACTGATGAGTTGGCCACATTGGGTAATTGAGGGCCAGCTTGTGCTGGTGCTGTGTGGGTGCTTAATCTTCACATGTCATATGTCAAATGAACGCTGAGACTGAAGCAGTTCACGTAGCAGAAAGCCTGACTCACCAACAGCATCACTCAGGAGAAATGGGTGTGAGAGGAGAAATATCCCTGACAGCTCCTGGGAGCTGTGTGTGAGCAAAGGCATCACTGAGGTGACAAGTAACAGCATTCACAGCAGTTGCCAAGGGGCACTGGTGGAGAAAGACACTGGAGTGCTGAGGAGGTGGGGGAAAAGTAAACCAGAATGGCTTTATTTTTAAGCACTTGCACTAAGCTGAGAGCTGTCAGCCTGGCTTTGTGCTGGTGGTACAAAACAGTGTTGCATTTTCTGGGCAGTGGCTGCAGTCACCCCCAGCTCTGTGTGTGCTGCTCTGCTCCCTGTCTGAACTTGATGCACAGCTCAGTACCACAACTGTGTCTCCTGCTCTGCAAAGCCAGGCTGGTTCTTCTTGCACCCCTCTAAACTGAAGAGCTCTTGTTTCTCCTGGTTTCATTGCAGCAGGATTAAGGCTAAAGGTGATGTGCTAGAAACTGTTAAGGTGCCATTGTGGAAGTCCTTTTCAGTCACAGCTGGCTGTCAAATGTTCAGACTCTTCCCTCTCTCAGCTTTCCTCCTCTTCGTCGTCTTTGCTTTATCTCATTAGCAGCTGGCCTGACATAGTTTGAGTCAAAGGAGATGAGCAGAGTTACTCATAGGGTCATAAACTCCAAAACAGGGAGGTCAAAAGGCTTGTGTGAATGCAAGTTGAAAGACTTTTGCCTTCTCAAACATGCCTGGGAATTCTGCATGTCATACCTCACATTCACCAGAGGAAACATCATCGTTCTGTAAGCTGCTGACTTCTTTAGTCTGGAGCCCACAGCTTGCCCAAGTGATGTTTTCTCTTTGGAATGAGATGAGGGGTTGAGGGGCCTGGAATGTTCTGCTGAGCAGCAATCCTGTGGTCAGATGTCTCCACCAGTCCCACTGCCTTCAGCTATTGCACTGGTGGAGCTAAACCAGTGCAGATTTCCCACTGAGTGGAAGGTATTTCAGTTTGCCCTTCAGCTGCTTTTAAAACCAGGTTTTACTCAGAATAGGCTAGGTTTAAGATGATGCACAGAGCTCATTTATTCAGTTGTACCCTCCAGTCTCTCTTTCCCACAGTACTTAGCACAGACTAATGATTCCCAAATGGATCTGACTGCTTCCAAACTGATGTTTTTGCAGCCAGCAGATTAAAAGGAGCAAGCACTAACTTCAGCCTGCATTGGTCTGGCAGGATGAAAGCTGCAGTGGGGCAGGAGCAGCAGTTTTCTTCTGCTTTGCTGTTGCAGGAGAGGAAACAAGTGCTTTGTGCAGCCTGGCTAAGCCATGGCCAGCCCTGTGCCATCCACACTTGCACTTCCCTTGCTCTGTGTGTTCCCAGTGCCAGGGACAGATGAACCATTCATCATTTAGAAAACATCTTAAAGACCCTTTAGTGCAAAGTTCTCTGGGGCTGCCAAGATTTACCATGGAAAGCCAGGAGGTGTAAGAGAACATCTGACTTCATTTGGACAGGGCTCCAGCTCAGAGGGGCTGTGCAAAGTGACATTTGCTTCCTAAAACCTGACAGGCCAAAGAAAGAGTTCACACTCTTTTCAAAGCAACATGATAGCCCTCAAGCAGAGTGTGTTTTTACTGGGCAACACTCATACTTCCATTTCCCACACTGGGAATGTTGCAGATAAGTAGTATAGGATGAAACTTTCCATCACCATAAACCACTTGGCACTTCTCTCTCTGCTCAGACACAGCTTTTCCCATTACAGCTCATATTTGGAGGGTTATGTCATAGCTCTTCCTGTCCCTGAGCCTTTCCATCCCTTGTCCTGTTGGGAAGGGGCAGCCCCTGACCACTGCTTCTACAAGGCAAGTGCCAAAGTGAAATGTTTCCCTGGAGGGTGAGTGATGGAGGGTGTGTGATAAGATGGGAGACAGGCAGGAAGGAGTTAAGTCTCCTACCAGGACCGAGGTTGGGACAGGTCTGGAATCCATCCCTCTCTTGCTAAAGGACAGAGAAACTGCCATCAGCTTTACTTGCTGTTAAACATCTAGAAATAGATGAAATAGATATCTGTTGAATGTATTTTGCTGTAACTGAACTGCAGGGATCCAAGCTGTGTAAAGTACAACAAGTGGAGCCTCCTGGTTCAGCCTTGTGCTGTCTGTTTGCCCCCAGTAAGCATTTTGTCTCCTCTGCAGGTGAGGGAGGGCAGGCAGCAAGGGCCAGGTTCTAGGAGCTAAGTGCCTCTCAGAAAGCACAGCTAAGGAGAAGAGCTGGCAGCAGCATCTGTGCATCTAGATTGAACTGCACTGCACTCCTCCCACTGATGCATGCAGAGGCATCAAGAGCCAGATGCTGCACTCCTCCTCCCACTGATGCATGCAGAGGCATCAAGAGCCAGATGCTGCACTCCTCCTCCCACTGATGCATGCAGAGGCATCAAGAGCCAGATGCTGCACTGCTCCTCCCACTGATGCATGCAGAGGCACCAAGAGCCAGATGAAAAGGTGCAGTTTGACTGTTGGTGGTTATCTTGTAGCTCACAAGTGGCTGAAAGTGGCTGGGCAGGGAACATGGACCTGCCTTCAAGTTCCTTGATGCAGTGCCAAAGCCTGCAGTTGAGATGTGTGCACAGACTCCAATGTTTCCCTGTGTCTGGGATGCCAGAAGCTCTGAAGTCAGAGTGATCCAAGGTGTGGAAGCCACAAGCAGGGAGTGCTGGCCCTGCTTTTTCAAGCACTACATGGTGACCACTTTGTGTTGACCTTCCTGGGTTGACCAGCAATGTGAAGGCCACAGTAACTAACTCCCACCCTTAATATGTTTCTTGAACAAATGCACTATGGGTTTGGGAGGTTTTTTTTTAACCTATCTCTCAAAACATCCTTAACAAAATACTTGTTGTTCACCCTTTTCCTCTCTGTGTCCACACAGAGGCTTCAAAATAGGCCATCCTCTAAATAGAGCTAATTGCTGCAGCCACTAAGGGTTCCCAAATAGATCTGGGACCTGAGACTGAGCTTTGGCCAGACAGTGGGCAGACAAGGTGTAGCTAAACATACCAGGCTGGGCTATTTCTGGCCTCTTTTTTGCCTTCTGGGTGTTAGGTGAAGCACTAAAAAAAGCCCCAAATCTCACTTCAAAGGCTTTGGTGATGCCAGGTTAAACGTGGGTTCAACTACATTGTCTGAGTGTCCTACCAGTGGGAATGGGCAGTGCCAGGTCCGGCCCAGGAGCTGGCAGTTTAACACTGGGCTCTGTGCATGAGGCAGTGTAAAATGTTCCTGTGTGCTGACTGGAAGGTGTGAGGAGGGGGAGGAGGACAGGGTCACTGTTTGTGGCCTGGTACACAGAGAAATCTTCCTCTTGGCTGGCTTTTTGTCATGCAAAAGCAGTGGAGGCTCTCTCCATGCTCCGGGAAGTTGCATCTTAGGTCACCACCACCTGAGACTTAAGCTCTGTCTGGACTGTTGAACACTTCTCAGGAGTGTTTGGCAAGAAAAGGTTTATTTGCCTGTTTGTTATGACAACAGTGTTCTAGTTCCTTTCCCCTTGCTGTAAATATTGAACTCCCTAAACATAAACCCACGTGTAAGAGGGATGCTGATGCTTTGTGGGGCTAGGAGAGGTCTTCAGCATCTCTCCTGGAGCTCACCCCAGACAAATGCTCGTTAAGCTGTTGGGGTAAGCCACCCAGCTTTAGTGCTGTCATTTGAAAGCCTGTGGGACAGTTTCTAACTGCTTGCCTCAGTGGTTTCTTTGTGATGGCCTGTGGCACCTCAGGGTGCTGGGTTTGCTGGGCTCAGAGCTGGTGCTTGTCATCTGGCAGGAGGTATGAGCTGTGCAAGGACTGGGCTGGTGACAGCAGCTTGCTGCAGCTGCCATGCAGCAGGCAATGCCTTTTCTCTTACAGTAGACAGTGTTTAACTAAGCCTGAGAGCAGACTGTGATCTGTTTGCAACACAGAGGTCAGGTAATGAACCTGGCTAGCTTGCAGTGTCTGGAACTGAGACTGTAAAAGCTTTGCTCACCAAGCAATGCTCCATGTGCACAGAGCAGAGCAGCATCCTGCCCTGAGCTGAGCCTTCCTCCCATGCCAAAGCATCTCCAGGCTTCAGTGCTCCTGCTTTCTCTCCCTCACCACCATTTCTTTTCCCTCTGGTGCTTTGCAGCAGCCTGCTTTTGCCTTGGCAATCAGGAGGCTGCTGCTGGAGCCTTTCACAGCTTAGCAAAGGCCTCAGCTTTTTGTCCTTTAGAGTCTGCTCTGTGTTTGCTCCTAATCCTGAGCTGCACTCTCAGCCCTTACCCTTTTGTACTGCCCCAGAACAAAAAGTGCTTACAGTCCAATACAGCAGAAGGTTCCCAGGGGATTGCTGTCCCCCCCCCCAGTAGGCAACTCATCTTTGTCTTGCAGCATCTATTTGACTCTGTTTGTTTAACAGCTGGGACCCTGTTGGTGACTCAGAGGCACAGCTCCAGATGTTTAAATCAAAACAGATTCCATCCATTCCTGTCTATGTGAAGAGAGAGCTTTCTAAACCCTCCTCCTCAGACTTTGTAGCTGAGACTTGAGTGGAATTAAGTGCAGGGTTTTAAATACAGGAGGGAAAATAACTCTGAGATGAACAAAGTCTGTGTGGAAAGATTTTGTGTTATGTTTGAATTGGAGGGTGGAGGGGGAATCAGCACATTTCTTGTCTGAGTTGTAGCCTTAATGTCTTGGTGTTTGGAAAGCCAAGAAATCCTGGAGCTCCATTGTAAATAGAAGCAAAACCTCATTCTGGTTCCCTTTCTGCCTGCGTTTGTGCTGGTGACCTGGCTGGAGGGCAGACACGCTGCTGTAGCTGTTTGGTCCAGCTGGTCATCCCTGGGTACGTGGGGGTGTGTTTCAAGGGAGTGTTGGGATGCTCTTCTAAAGAACCCCTCTGAAATCCCAGCTGCTGCTGGCTTGCCTTCAGCCAGGAGCCAGTGATTCAGGACCAGGGCAGTGTCTGCCGTTGTGTTTCTAGGAACGGGCTCTGTGTCGCTGACTCTGCATCCTCAGGGCTGCTGCAAGAGGAAAAGGGATCACTGAGTGTGGCCAGTGGAGGAGGAGAGCACAAGGATGCTGTCCTGGGCACAGCTGTGCTGCCAACATGAAACAGATGGCAAAAGGTGGAAGAAAGCGATATGGAAGTTGTGTTGGTTTTTGCAGTCGGCTCCGAAGCCGTGGGGAAGCGTTTGGGTTCTGAGAGTGGAAACAAAAGCAGCTGAGGCTCATGTGAAAACTTTCCAGGAGCCAGGAATCCTTTTGTGAGAGCTCAACACCAACCCCCTTTTCTTCTCTGTGTCTCTGGGCAGAGCCCTGGCTCTCTGAAGCTGAGATTCCTTGGTTTCGTAACAGAGCTCAGCGTGTTGGCTTGGGGTGGCCTTTTGTATCCAGGACCGAGGAGCAGCAGCAGTCTGAGTCTTGGATGTGGCTCTTGGTGAGGCAAGGAGTAGGGTGGAGGGGAATATGGCCCAACTCAGAGTAGTTTGCCACTTTATTTCCCCCTTGGTTTTGCCCTGAGTGCTGTTGGAGCCGTGTTGGAAGTCCCAGCTCGCAGCACAGAATCCTTTAGGGTGGAAAAGACCTTTAAGATCATCCAGCCCAGCTGTGAACCCAGCACTGCCACTAAACCATGTCCCTGAGATCACACCTTTTGCTTTGGGCAAATGCAGCTGTGAAGACCTTGCTGCAGAGGCTTTGTGAGTCAGAGCAGGGGAAGGTGGGCTTAGCACTGTCCTCCCTTTCCAACAGAGGCAAGGCAGTGTGAGCAAGGGGCCAGAGGTACCAGAGAGGAGGTGAGGCTGAAAATCACACAGATCAGTGACAGAACTGAGCAGGATCTCTTCAAGCCTCACCCCAGAGTTATTTGAGCTTGCTTTGGAGATCACTGCATGCAGTCCAAGTAGCTCCAGTGAAAAACAAGTTGATGTGGGAGCCAGAGCGTTGGATCTAGGAATAGATGTGCCACACTTTCTCCCTGGCTCTCCATCCCCTTGCTTTCTGTTTCCTCACACCTTTCAAGGCTAAAGAGGTTTAACTAAAGCAGGAGGGAAATATCCTGGGCTTTCTTCTTGCTTGTGTGCTTCTTCCCTTCCTGGAGCTCATCTGTGCCAGGGTGGATGATGGATGAAAGCGAAGCTGTGGCGTGGGGAATGAGGCCAGATGGAGCAGAGCTGCAAACCCCACGCTGGGGTCAGCAATGCCAGAGCTAGCAGGGTTCTGGAGAGCAGAGAGCAAAGGCAAGAGCTGATTGAGCCCCAAGTATGTGGGTGGGATTGTTTCAGGAGCAAAGGAGAGGTTGGAGATCCAGGTCTGAGTCAGGCAAGTAGCTGAATTCTCCAGCTTGGAGTTTGGGGGGCAGGGGGGTGAGAGGAGAAGGGCTGGTGGGTCCATCTCCACAGCTGTGGCCTATGTGGGTGGAAATTGTGCAAGGACTATTAATCATGAGCCATGAGAGTTAACCAGGAATCCCCAGCAGCATTTTTCCCTCATATCAAGGGAGCTGAGCCTTGGCTTTGTGCTTGATTTTCTCCCCCCCTCCCTGCTTTGTGTTCCTCAAGCTCAGACTGAGCAAACCACATCCCATTGGCTTTGGGGCTCTCTCTCCCTACCTGTAATTTGGGGTGCAACCCACTCAGCTTTATTTCCTAGAGGTAGTATTGCTCTTTGAACGACTCCTTGGCTCCTGAAATGTTGTTAAAGGCTTTAGGGTTGATACCTGAGGGCAGGAGCTTGAGGGACACACATTCAGCTTCCCAGCTGGTTGCAGAGAGCTGCTCTGGGCGCCTCAGAGATCCTTCAGAGGATTTCCCAACCTGCCTGGTAGCTTCAGTGTCTGGCTGTGGTGCCAAGCTTTTGGAGATGAGGCTTCCTTGCTGATGGGCCAGCTTTGCTGTAGGCATTTGTCTCCACGTGTACCTGATGGAGAGGGTGATTTGCAAAAGCCTGCTCTAGCTATTAAGTGTGTGATTTGCTTCTGGGTTATATGTGGAGTCTGTTTTCACCATTAGCCCAGCTGCTCCTCACTTGGTGTTGGAAGGTACAATGTGTCTGCCTTGGATTTGCCTCATTGAATCCTCCCAGTGTAACAAAAACCCTGCAGTGAGAGGAAAAACTGCTCAGGGCTGCAAAGAGCTATCAGCAGAGAGCTCTTAGTGCTCCTTTGTCCTTGAGAAACCTCCTTAGTTTTGCTCCTTTGTTCTTTAATCTTGACTCCAAAGCTGGGGTTTGCAGCCTGTTGAATTCTTGTCAGGCATTTTGCTGTTTGTTCAGGCTCAGAGCAGAGCCTGGAGCTGCTCTATCAATAATCCTCTGCTCTGAATGGCTGTGGCTTGGCTTTGCTCTCAGGTCCTGAAAATGTGCTGGTCTGCTATAGCTATCTGAGCCCTGAAATGCCCTGGAGGGAGTGGAATGATGGCTCATTTCATGCCAGTTTGCTCTTTTTATTCCTTCCTTGGCAAGTAGAGGCAAAAAAAGGAGAAGAGCTGGATTCATTACACAGGGTCCCAGAGCAGGGTTTGGTTTGTGTGTATGTCAGCATCTCTGGGGGAAGAGACATGTTGTGGGCCCTTTGTACCAGAGCCTGGGCTATTGTGCTGGCTCTGGCCTTTTATTTTCAAGTGCAAGAGCAAAGCCATTCAGTTTGCACCTTTGCTGCAGCAGGGACCTTCATATGGAGGTTAGAGCTGGGGCTGAGGGATACTTGGGTGAGATTCCCTGCCCTTGGGGTCTTTGGAGAAGGAGTTTACTCTCTCTGCCTCCTATTTCCCAGTCTGCAAAAGGAGGCTGAGAGTCATTGCTTTCTCCCATCTTTTGAGTCCTCTCCTTACCTTGGAGGAATAGTGACTCTGCTGCTTTGGAAGCATCAGGGAGATGTTTAACAGCAGCACTTCCAACACTGTCCCTGAAGGTGAGATCAGCCCTTTGTTCTGAACACCTCTCCCTTGTGCTGAGGACCAGCAGCAGCCTCCATCCTCCCTAAATGGAAGCCAAGTGGAAGTGGTGCCTGGTGAGAAGCAGCAGGTGGGTTTTGCACGTTGCTGATGTCAGGTCTAGTCAGGGAAAACGTTCCATCTCCCTTCCTTCCATGTGCAGGAGGGCTGATGCTGACGTAGCCAGTGAAGGGAACATGCTTAGGGCTTTGTATAGGGTGATATATGCTGCAGTCACAGATGGAAAAGCTCTCTTAGACTGGCTCACCCACTTTCTCAGCTGTCAGTGCAGATTTCCTCCATAGTTACTATCTTTTCATGTGCTCTCCCAGTGCAATGTTGAGCTTAATCCTTCTAATGGGCCTCTTAAAACCACTTTTAGGTCTTGAGCAGTCAAAGCTATTTCCAGATGGAGTTAAGGCTTTGATTGCATCTTGTTTCCTGGTGAAGAAACCAAGGCAAGGTAGAAGGAGCAGAGGAACAAGGTGGTTTCTCAGGTAGAGCTCCAGGTAAACACACTTTCTCTGTCAAGGGAAGGGCTGGAAACGTTCCATAAACTGCAGCAGGGGAGGAGTGAGTTGCAGGCTTTGGAAAGCAGCCTGGGGAGGCCTTCCCTGCACAGAGACTCTGATACTTTCCTGGCAGCACATAGTCAAAAGCCATGCAATATTTCAAGAGAATCTGCCAAATCCAGGAGGAAACTCTTGTGTATTAATAGCAAATGGACTCCCATGGTGCCCAGGAGATGTACAAGTTTGCTTTTGAATCACACCCTTTGTCCAGAGCACCTTTAAAATGACTCAGATGTGACCAACCTGGGTGTTGCTGGGGTTGGTTGGTTTTCTTCTGCAAGAGCTTTCAAAACCTAAGTGCAGGCTGTGTCTGAGCAGCACTGTCCTACTGGGTAAATGACAAGGTTGAGTGTCTCCTGCATGCTCCAGCCAAGCTGCTGGAGGGCTGGATTCCTGCAGGTGAAGGTGAAAAGAGGGAATGGGTGACCTGGTTTGATGTGAAACTCTGTGGGAAATGTAGACAGTAAAAGAATAAAGAGAAGCAAGGGGAGAGGGGGGGAAGAAAGAAGGAAAGGAGAGGGTGGGGAAAACGTGTCTTGCCCAAGGTGATGTGGGCAGAGCAGTAGCAGGGCTGTGGATGAGGAGGAGATACCTGCTCCTTCCCCTGCCCCAGCAGGTTCTTGGCTTCCATTTGCCCAGGGTCTGTAGTCTGAGTGTGGGTGAAAATGGCTGTGCCACGAGGCATCTGCAGGGCTGTGCCCATCCTGCTGTGATCTCCCTGACTTTGGTACCTCTGTGTGCTGCTGATCACTGAGCAGAGGCTCGTGTCTCTTTAAAGCTCTGGGCATTTTCCTCTTCCAAGTGGCTGGATTTTGAGCAAGGGGAAGGGAGGATTCCTCAGGTCTGATGTAACTGTCAGCAGAACCACGTGGCTTTGTACATTTTTGACAAGAAAAAGCCTCCTGGAAGCAAGTTGGAAAGCTTTCAGTAGCTCCTTTGTAATTGCTTGCCACAGCAGATATTTTCCAGCCAGGACTTTGCTTTTGGGCTTGGGTCCCTGTGAGGTTGGTTTGTGCTCTGCCCTCACGTAGGCTCCAAATGTGAAATCCAGGGCAGCTTCCTGACTCACTTGCTGTCCCCACGAAGGCTGCAGCTGCAGGAGGAACCCAGCTTGGGCTGACACACCAGTGTCAGCACCTCAGCATCCCAGGTCAGGAGGGGAAGGGATGCCCAGGGCCTTGATGACAGCCCCAACCTCCTTCCCTGCCAGGCCTCCTGCTGCCCTGCACCCTGCCAGCATCCAGGTGGCCCAGGAAAGCTGAGCTCAGTTCACTTCCACGGTGAGGTGAAGAATCAAATAGCTGAGACTAAATGAAGGGCCCTGTGCCTCTGAAAGAAGCATTTCAAGTGACAGAGGAGATCTGTTGCAGGGCCATTTGTAAAGATAATGCACATTAAGTGAGAGAAAGCATCTTCTTTGGGTTTGCACAGGGTGGGAAGGTTTGTTTGCTTCGCTCTGGTGTCTTTCCCTCAACAGCTCTTCCTTTCTGCCTCCTCCTGGTCAGCCCTGAACAGAACTGGCCTTTGTTCCTCACTTTACCCAGCCAGTTCCCATCAGCCCAGCACCACTGGTGTTTCGTTTCTGCTTCCAGAACATGAACATCCAGGTGGAGGACATAAGGATCCGCGCCATCCTCGCCACCTACCGCAAGCGCGTGCCGGTGACAGAGGGTTACGTGGAGGTGAAGGATGAAGGGAGCTGGAAGCAGATCTGTGACAAGCACTGGACCATGAAAAACTCCCGAGTGGTCTGTGGCATGTTTGGATTTCCAAGTGAGAGGAAATACAACACCAATGTCTACAAGTAAGAGCAGAGCTTTGTGTGAGCCCCCAGCAAGGGGCTGGGACCGGGTTTGGATGAACACTGGGGGCCTTGTTTGAAAATGCAGGTTGTCAGATGACAACTGGAGACCTTGAGGTAGAAAATCCTCCAACTGCTTCGTTCCTTCAGATCAGCTTTTCCTCCTGTGTAAATATTTGACATGTCAAGCGTTTCCTTGTGCAGGCAGGGGAGCTGCTGCACCCTCACCCTCCTGGCTGAAGTCCCCCTGTGCTATGGGTGGTAATAGTTGGTAGGTGCTAGAGTAGGAGAGGTGGACAGTCAGCTCCAGAAATAGCTCTTTCCAGCTCATAGGGTAGCAATTCCCTTCATCATTTCTGTGTGGTATGCAGGGGATGAATGGATGGGAGCAAACTGCAGAGTGTAACCCCTGCTGAGCCCCTCTGCTCACCCTGTGCAGAGAGGCAGCTCGAGGGGCAGATCTGCTGCTGAGAGTTCCACTGAGGTAATCTTGGAATAGAACAGGCCTTTGTTGTGTTTCCTTGCCCAGGTCCCTCCTTCCCACTGATACTTTCCTGGTCTCACACCTCTCATGACGCGTTTCCCAGCTGCTCTGGCTCTCATGGAGGCTCACCAGCCATGGTTGATGGGTGTCCAGCTGCCCAGTCACACCCACAAAGGAGCAGCCTGCCCAGGGGAATATTTCCCAGTACATCTCCCACTGTTGTTAACCCTGGTTCAGCTCCTTTGGCACTGGCAGTCCCTCGGGGTCCCAGGCTGGAAGAGCCACCTCCAGCTGCCCCGCTCTGCCTGCTAAAGCCACCTCTGAGCTGAGAATGTCAGGAGTGCTCCCATGCTGCTGCTCCCAGTGTTGCTGCTGCTCCCAGTGTTGCTGCTGCTCCCAGTGTTGCTGCTGCTCCCAGTGTTGCTGCTGCTCCCAGTGTTGCTGCTGCCTGTACACCTGATGGGGTTGTGATTTCAGTGCTGTTTTTTCCTCCCCTGCTTGTAGATGGCTGTAAAGAAGGGAGTGATCCATAGGGAGAGTGCTGTGTGTTGCAGAGCTGCAGGCTGATGGGTTCAGGCTGCTTCTTGCTTCCAGGAGCTCTGCTCTTTATTGGCATTACTTCAGCTTGCATTTGATCCCCAGCCTTCATCCCAGACTTGCTTCTTCCTACACCCTTCCCCAGAAATAACACCCTGAAGCAGATGCAAGATAGTTTAAGTGAAATTCTGTCTTGTTTCTTTCCTCCACTGTGACCTCCAGAGGGGCAACACATCAACTGGTTTAGGGGGAGAACTGAATCCTCCCAGGCAGGACTTGTGGGTTTCCTGCCTGCTCCTCTTGGCCTGTGCAGCTGCTGGGTTTGAAAGCTCCCCCTGGAACTGGCTGCCCATGGTTTGTTTCTTTCATTAGGAAGATGGTGATCAATGCAAGAGGTCATTGGTTTGGAACAGCACAAAGCCACAGAGCAGCACAAAGAATACAAAATACAGCACCCAAGTGGGATTCTGTTTTCAGGCTTCTCAGGGAGATGAGTAGTGAATCAATAATTGCTACCAGGTGAGCTCATGTTTGGCTCTGGACACCAGTCAGAGGAGTGTTTTGCTCCCATCAGTGGACCGTGTCTCCCTCAAACTCAGCTCTGAGATTCCCACCCTCTGCCTCAGAGCAGGAGAGCAGGATAAATTACCTCTAGGAAGACAAAGCAGAGCTGGGGTGGTTTTTTTTCCCCTGCTTCTCAGCTGTGGTGTTTCCAAGAAAACCATTAACTTGAGCAGCTGGAGCCTTCTGCCTCCCATAAAAGGGTGCTTGGTAATTGTCCTCCTGTCTCTTGCAAACCATGGAGATGGAAAATGTGAGGCACTGAGGTTGCTCAGTGTAATGCTCAGCAATGCTGAAAATCCCATTCACTGGAGCTGGGAAGAAGCAGCTCCTACAAATACCAGGCTTGGAGAGTTCTGCTACCAAGCCAGATTGATTAAATAGCCTCAGTGCTCCCTCACCTTTGCTTGGTTTGAGTGGGAACAACTTGCTGGGCTCCTGCTCCCACAGAAGGATGTTCAGAGCACGTGCTGAATGTTGTCCCAGGTTGGAAGAAGATGGGATGTTGTTTAACTGGAGAAAAGAGACTTGTAGAAGTTGATCAGCTGGACAGTTGTGTTTGCTTAGGGCAGCAGGAAAGGCTTTGTGCTTTCCTGGGGCATTTGGCTCTGTGCTTTGTGTTACTGGCAGATGCATGGTGTGCAGCCAGAGCTGCTGGTGAGGGAAACCTCCCAGTTCTGGGCTGGGAGCTTCACAAATGGTCTTTGCTGCATGAGCAAGGTACTGGGAGGATGACCACTGTAACTCGCTTCCCTGGGCCATGAGAGCACTGCTTGCTGCTCTGTCCCTCACACTTTCTTGCCTCTTGGAGAGGGAATTGTTCAGCTCTGGCTGGTCCCTTGAACTAAACCCCTTTCTCCATGTGAGTGTGAAGCCTCAGCAGTGCTCTCCTCGTTTCTCTGGCTTTGCTGTCCCTCATTTATAAATGCCATTCTCCCAGGAGTGGGTCCTTCCCAGCTCCTGTCCCACAGCTGGAGAGGGGCTGCAATCGGGTTTCTGCTGGCTGGGGCTGTGTGTGCCCCCTTCCCACATCCAGCCCCAGTCCCCAGCAACTCAAGCTCTGCAGGCTGAGCTAGCTGATACTCTGCTCTGCTTCCCCACAATGGTGGGAGGTGAAATGATTTGCAGATGGCTCTTGCTTGAAAGAAAACAACTTAGTTCATCCTTGTGCCGTTGCCAGGGTTTTCTTCCTGAGTGTAACTTAGACCCTGCAGCTGACAGCAGGATTTATGTTAGGAAAGGAAACAGATCTCAGTGTTGTTTCCATGTTCTTGTTCATTCTTCAAAGTGATTTTTCTATATAGGCACCACTTGTTAACTCCTCCTCCCAGTTCCTGCTCTGCTGGAGAAAGCCAAGTAGAATGAAATGCGTTTTGCTGATGGGGAGAGGAGAGGTTTGTGGGCAGAGAGATGGGCTTGATGCTTTCTCAAGGCTTTACAGCTTTGCCAAAGAAATGGATGGAGGAGCCTCAGCAGTTCCAGGATCCTTCGTTCAGTGTCGGTGCAAACAGCATATCCCAGTTTAACCTGTGTCCTCCCAGCGTGACAGACCTGGTCAGATGTGTGGGGCACTTCATTGCTCCCCTCTGCTTGTAGTAGAGATGCTCCTGGTTTGGGTTCACCCCAGGGCTTTGGCAGGAGTGGCAGGTCTGGCTTCCCTCCTGCCTCCCTCAGCAGCAAACTTGTTAACTTTGGTGAATGCTGGAAGAGCTTCTCAAGGGGTAGCAGCTTGGAGCTCCCACCCCTGAGGAGGAGTTCCCCAGCTTCTGTTCAGTGTGTCCTGGGTGAATTTTCCTGGCCTGTATGTGTGTAATGATTTGTGTTCTGCTCCCTGAGTCCCCTCAGATGCCTCCTCACATAGCAAGATTCCTTTAACTTAACCCTCAGCCGCCTCCCACAGCCCTTGGGCTTAAACTGTGTCTTTGTTTAAAGCTTATGTGATGAAAGCCCATCCCTCCTCACCAGCAGAAACAGTTTGGACTCAGCTTGACCTAGAATTGGCTAAATTCTCCCAGCATGACTGTTCACTCACACCTCTGATCTGAGCAGCTCTGTTGCTCTTGGCTTAGCCCGAGGCCAGTGAGGGGTGAGTTGCACCCTTTGTGTGTTAAAAAGTGAATAACAAGAGTGTCCCCAGCTTCCTTCTGTGAAGATCATCTGTATTTCTGCTCCTTTTGGGGATACATTTGGTCTGGGGAACTGAGGTGGGGCTTTCTCTGGCTACTTCTCCCCAGCCTACCAAGGGCTGTTAATTCCAACCAGATGTTAATGCCTTGTGAAATTTCCAGGGTGAGATCATTGTTTGCTATTATAAGGCATCCCCAGAATGACTCCTGTAAGACAGGCTGTGTCTCTTGTCTGCTTTGGACTTCATGGAGCTCTGTGAAAGCCTCCTTCAGGTGCTCACTTGCACGCTGAGCATGCAGACTGGAAGGGTTAGGGGGGGAGAGCTGGGAATGTGGAACAAACATCATGGAATGTAGCAGCCTCCAGATGCTTTCCAGTGTGGAACACGTGCCCCAACTTGCCCCCTCACCCTGCAGTCCAAGAGAGCAGTTAATGGTCAAGTGGGACCTCTGTGCTGAGCTGCAGCAGCCCAAGGGCAGAGGCTTGTTCGCTGCCTGTTGGATGAACTGATCTCTGACCCCTGCACAACGTGGGGATCTCTGTCCTGTGTCTGTCCTTTGGGGCCGTGGCTGTTGCTCTGGCTGCACTGTTGACTCATCCTCTGCCCTTTAGCTTTTGGGGATGACCTGTTTAGTCCCAGAGGACACCTGAACAGAGAGTCATTGTGTGTATGAACACATCAGCCTTCAAATAACGCTGCTCAACCCTCCTTCCATTTCCAGGCTTCTGGGTTTTCTCCTGTCCCCAGATGTGGCTCCATCACGCACTTGTTGATCCCTAACTGTCCTTCTCCTGTTCCCTCTGTCCCTGTGAAGGATGTTTGCCAGCAGGAGGAAGCAGCATTACTGGGCTTACTCCATGGACTGTAGTGGGAATGAAGCCCACATCTCCAGCTGCAAGCTGGGCAATCACCTCACGGTGGACGCTCAGAAGAACGTGACGTGTGAGAACGGGCTGCCGGCCGTGGTCAGCTGCGTCCCGGGACGGGCCTTTGCCCCCAGCAGCCACAGCGGCTTCCGAAAGGCCTTCAGGCAGGAGGTGAGCAGGGAGTGATGCAACCTGGCAGCTAGGAAAAGCCTGAGGGTGGAACTCTTCCCCATCAGATGGAGGGTCTCAAGATGTGTATCCTCATAGAAACCAACTGCCTGTGTGCCAGCCTGTGCCCATCACCCCTTGTCCTGCCTCTGGCCACCACACACCAAACACTGGCCACAGCCTCCTGACACCCACCCTGCAGGGACTGAGCAGCATTGCTGAGGTGCCCCTGAGCTCAGGCTGCTCTTCTCCAGCCTCAGCAGCCCCAGGGCCCACAGCCTTTCCTCCTCACACACATGTTGCAGCCCCTCAGCATCTTGGTGTCCCTGCCCTGGCCTCTCCCCAGCAGTTCCCTGTCTCTCTGCAACTGGGGAGCCCAGAAATGGGCACAGGACCCCAGATGAGGCCTCAGCAGGGCAGAGGAGAAGAGAGAACCTCCCTTGACCTGCTGCCCACACTCTCTTGCTGCCCCCAGGCTGCCGTTGGCTTCTTGCCCACGAGCCCACGGTGCTGCTCATGGTTCTTTGGTGCCCAGCAGCACTGCCAGGTCCCTCTCCTGGAGCTGCTCTCCAGCAGGTCCCCCCCAGCCTGTGCTGCTGCTGGGCTTGTTCCTCCCCAGCTGCAGGACTCTGCCCTTGCCCTTAGTGCCCCTCAGCAGGTTCCTCTGTGCCCAACTCTCAGCCTGCCCAGCTCTCAGTGAATGCCTTTGTATTCCTTTCTCACTACAAGCTCAGCTGAGCCTCTGCCCTCACAGATTCCTGGTACCTTCCCTCCATCCAGGCTCAGGAGGTTGGGGGAGCAGCTGCAGCTTGGCAGGGCTGGGAGCAAGGAGTAAGAAAATAACATTTGTCATGTTTCTGAGCTGTTCTGGTTGAGCCAGTTGAACAGTTTCCCAGTTGCTGCTGGGCTTTGCCGTTTCACAGTCACTGAAATAACTGCTGTGTTGTTTCTCCCATTGAGGTGCAAAGGAAATAAACTGGCATTTCCTCTACCCCTGTGTCTTCTGCAAAGGAATGCCCTGAAAGACTGGGAAAACAGGGCCTTCAGGAAAGGCTGCAAGGGTTGTGTTTGTTTAGTCTAGCAAGGAAAGGGCTGAGTGGAGTGTAAAAGCTCCAAGATACGCGAAGGCCGTTAGGAAATGCCCCTGGGGTCATCCGGTGTCAGGGGAGTGACTGAGGGTGAAAGAGAAGCTTCACTTTGAAGCAAACACGTTTTAGGCTGATGCTGAGGGAAATTTTCCAGCCCTAAGACATGTGCAGGGGTGATCTCAGGGTGTGGAGGCTCCTCATGCTGGATTAGAGTTTGGTGTTGGGTTTTGGGGGGTGATTCCTGAGGGATGTGGTCTCGGAACTCGGTGTGCTCAGACATTGCTGGTGCAGAACTCTGGGAAACAGGCTCCTAAACCTGCAGAGAACTAAGGTATCTCTCTTCATGTGAGAAACATGTCTGTGGATCCTGTAAGGCTTACAGATAAAGGTCTCCTTTCATCCAGCACTTTTAGCCTTCTCTGTTACATGGTGCTTGTTTTAAGGGTGATACTTTTTGAGGTCACAACTTGGAGGCTCCTTCTCTGGAGACATCCCAACCCAGCTGGATGAGTCCCTGTGTGCCCTGCTCTAGGTGGTGCTGCTCTGGCAGGGGGGTTGCACTGGATGAGCTCTCAAAGTCCCTTCCAACCCCTAAGATTCTGTGATTCTATAACTTACCCATAGCAACGTGCCATAAGAGCTGACCAGAAGGGCTCCGTTCCTCCCAGGCACTGGTAACACCGCTTCTGTCTCTGTCTTCCAGCAACCACTGGTGAGGCTGAAAGGAGGAGCCAACACTGGTGAAGGACGAGTGGAAGTGCTGAAGAATGGGGAGTGGGGCACAGTTTGTGATGACAACTGGAACCTGGTGTCAGCCAGCGTGGTGTGCAGGGAGCTGGGCTTCGGCAGCGCCAAGGAGGCCATCACGGGCGCGAGGCTCGGGCAAGGTGAGAGCAGCCAGAGGGCCCTGGCAGCCTCCAGCAGCCCCTCAGGAGCCACACATTCATCTTGGTTTGAAAAGACCTTTAGGACCAACAAGTCCAAGCCCTGCCCTCACCCTGCCCAGCCCAGCACTGACCCACAGCCTCAGCACCTCAGCCCCACGGCTTTGGGATCCCTCCAGGGCTGAGCACACCCCCAGCTCCCTGGGCAGCCTGGCACAGGGGCTCACACCCCTCTCAGGGAACAAATTCCTCCCAGTCTCCCATCTAAACCTTCCCTGGGGCAACTTGAGGGCATTTGCTTTTGCTGCTTGGGACAGAGACTGACCCCCACCTCAGCACAGCCTCCTGTCGGGGAGCTGCAGAGTGCTCCTGTCTCCCCTCAGCCTCCTCGTCCCCAGCATTACTAGAAGGTTCCTGGCAAAACCAGGTCATGAATCTAGACTTCAAAAACTCCCCAATTCAAGACCAGAACATTATAAATAGAAGGGCATTTGAACAGTTCAGAGCCAGGCTTGGGTTTGGATTTCCTGTATTTTGGGAGTTGGTTTCAATCCCAAGGAGTGGGAAATGGTAATTCCAAGCCCAATGCATTCCCCCTCCAACCACCTTCT
This sequence comes from Colius striatus, assembly GCF_028858725.1. NCBI lineage: Eukaryota > Metazoa > Chordata > Aves > Coliiformes > Coliidae > Colius > Colius striatus. The sequence goes on from NC_084785.1 coordinate 1,445,326, forward strand.
GGTTCACACACCTTGCTCACTAAAGAAAATGCCACCAAACCAAAAACCTTTTACCAGGAGACTAAATGAATGCCTCAGTTTTCTTCAGCCCAGAGAAGAGGAGGGAAATTACCACCCTGTGTCAAGCACAGCGGCGATGTCCAGGATCTGGAAAGCTTAAAAATGTGTCTTGTCTGTTGGATGTGCCAAAAACAATCTTGTGGTGGGATGCAGGGAGCTGCTGGTGTGTTCAGCTGCATCTAGGAATCAGCAAAGCCCTCGTGGGGGGAGGAAGCAGCTGCCACGTGAGGAAGGAGAACACGCTGTTCTCTGCCATCTCCCCCAGCCACAGGCTGCAAGCTCCTGGCAGCAGCTGCCCAGTCCCACACGTTTCCCTTTCATGTCTTAATCTTGGAATGTTTTAATGGGGTGACAAGGTGTAACTCCCCTCAGTGAGATCATCACACTGTGGTTGGAGCTCTCTGGGCTTGAAATCACCTCAGCGCTCGCTGCAGAGGGGAAACACGCACCTGGGGCACACCAGGGTTGATGTTCCATGTGGTTACAGCTGCCTCTCCCTCAACTGGTGTGTCCAAAGGCTCAGCCTCAGTGGTGCTGTGTTGGAGATGGACTTCCACAGGGTAAAACACACGGGTTCAGTGGCTGGGGGTCCAAGTTAAGAGGAAGTGAAGTGTGGGGAAACAAGTGCCTGCAACCAAGAGTGCAGGCTGTGCAGAAGGTGATTTGTTCCCTCTTTGGCAGCTGAGACCCAGATTTAACAATTTACCCTCATTCACACAAGGGTCTGAAGGGAAGATCCTGAGCCTGGATACCCTGAATGTGTCTTCAGCAATGTCCCTGGAGGGAGAACATAGATTCAAACCTCAGGCAGTAGGTGAATGTGTGTTTGGCATATCCAGTCCTACTCCTGTTGTTCTGCTGCAGGGAATGGCCCAGGAGGAAATGCAGGGTTTAATCACCAGATTTTAGCACACAGAGCAACATGGTTTGGCTGAAGTTCAATGCCCAGGACAGCAGCAGTCACTGGCCCTAAAAAAGGGCAAACTCTGCCAGGGCTTAGGTGGCTCAGGGCCCTGGCTCTGCCCACTCACTTTGTCCTTGCATTAGTGGGACTTTGGGCTGTTTCAGTGGAGAATGTCAGCCTGGCTCCATCCTGCATTCTTGGTGTATCACCCTCCAGTTCTGGTCAACATTCCTCCTCCTTGAGCTGGTTGGTGGCTTGCAATATGATGAGATCAGTGTCACCATTTCCAGATGGAGACCACAAACAGGATTGTAATGAGAGAGAAGCAAAACCCAAAAGGCTGGATAGATACTGCTCAGCAGCTCAGCCCCAGGAGCCTGCTCCCACGTTGGATCCCTGCTGTGGGATGAGTGGAGTCAGGGCTGGGGAAAGTGCAAAAGGTGGTCAGAGCCAAGTTAATTCTGTTGGGATTATTCTCAGCCTCTCATCTCCAAAAGCTTCCTAGAAACTGCTGGACACCAAAGGTTCTCCATCTTGCAAGGATCTCCTGTCAAACTGGACAGTGTGTTTCCATCAGCAATTACTTATGGGTTACAGCCAAGAAAGACTCTGGTTGTTCTTCAGTGATGAAGCTCATCTGCTGGAACCTCTGATTCATCCAGCTCAGCTTCTTTCTAACCAGCTTTGGGCTCAATTTGCAAACAGGGCCCCAGAGCTTTCCAGGCAGCGTTGTTGCCTTCTCTCCAGCGTGTCTTTCTCCTCCTGCTGTGACTCTCTGATAAGAATGACAGTTCTCCATTGCCATTTGTCCAGGGAGGGACCAAATAACTCCATTTGGCTCCCAACACCTCGAGACCATCCTGTGCAGCATGAAACCTCGTTTGCTCTCCTTTTCCATCAGTGCTGTTGCAGTAACACCCACCTGCCCCAGGGATGTTTCACTGTCACCTCACACTTCCCTGTCCTGTCCCAAACATGTCCCATTTAAATGCCAGGGCTTGATGGGGAGCAGATTCCAGCACACAGACCCATCCCACAGGTCAGCATTTCTGAACTCCTGCAGCTGAAGTTGAGTCAATCATGTAACAATGGAAACTTGGCTTTTGCAGTGGCTCTTGCACACTCCAGTCCCAGAGGCTGCTGGAAAGAATTTAATGGTAAAATGATTGTTAATAACCATCTCACAGCTTTTTTGGTTTGAATTTGGCTGGAATTAGTTTTGTTTCAGGGTTTACTGTGTTTTGGAACCTAGAGGCAAGTGGGATGTCTGTAACAATATTAATAAACTGTTACTGGAGGTTTCTTCCCCACACAGTAGCAGGGGCAGAAGGTAAAGGGTTTGTTTCTGCTCTTTTCCCCTCCCCAAGGCATGGGGCCAATTCACCTCAATGAAATTGACTGCACGGGCTTTGAGAAATCAGTCACGGACTGCAAGTTCAACATGGAGTCCCAGGGCTGCAACCACGAAGAAGATGCTGCTGTGAGGTGCAACGTTCCAGCCATGGGCTTCCAGAACCAGGTGAGAAGCTGAGTGATGGGGATGTGAGGGAGAGTGTGGGGAGGGGTTTCCATTCGGTGCCCTCCCTACCTGTGCACTGCAGCACATCTGGGTGGGAACTGTTTCTCCTGAGCTGGGCCTGTTGGGTTTAACACAATGCAGATGTCAAAATCTAGACAGGGGAGAAAATAAGAATGTTCCCTTTTTGAACTGAGCTTTGAGCTCTTCCATCCATTTATAAGTCCCTTTAAACCTATTTTGAGCCTCTCTGCTCTGCCCTGGGGAGGCTCATCTGGAGTCCTGTGCCCAGTTCTGTGCTCCTCAGCTGCAGAGAGACAGGGAACTGCTGGAGAAAGGCAAGGGCAGGGCCAGCAAGATGCTGAGGGGCTGGAACATGTGTGTGAGGAGGAAAGGCTGCAGGACCTGGGGCTGGAGAAGAGAAGCCTGAGGGGGGGATCTCATTAATACTTACAAGTACTTAAAGGGTGGGTGTCAGGAGGCTGTGGCCAGTGTTTGGTGTGTGGTACCCAGCGACAGGACAAGGGGTGATGGATATAAACTGTCACACAGGCAGTGCCCCTGGCCCAGGAGGAGCAAGTCCTTTGGTGCTGAGCTGAGGGAGCCCTGGCCCAGGCTGCCCAGGGAGGGTGTGGAGGCTCCTCAGGAGGTTTCCAGCCCCAGCTGGACACGTTCCTGTGCCCCTGAGCCAGGGGAAGCTGCTGTAGCGGGGGGGTGATCAGGAGGAGCTCTGAGCACTGTTTGCCCAGCAGTGGCATCCCCCTGTGACGGAGTTTTGATCCCTTCAGCTGCGCCTGAGCGGCGGCCGCAACCCCTACGAGGGCCGTGTGGAGGTGCTGGCCGAGCGCAACGGCACCCTGAGGTGGGGCACGGTCTGCAGCGAGAACTGGGGCACGGTGGAGGCCATGGTGGTGTGTCGGCAGCTGGGCCTGGGCTTTGCCAGCCATGCCTTCCAGGTGAGTCCTTTGCCCTGTGTGGCGTGTGTGTGGCTGCTGGAGGAGGAGGAGGAGGAGGAGGAGGAAGGGCAATGAAGCTGGGGAAGGGTCTAGGGAACAAGTCTGATGAGGAGCAGCTGAGGGAATGGGGGTGTTGAGGCTGGAGGAGGCTGAGGGGAGAGAGGAGCACTCTCTGCAGCTCCCTGCCAGGAGCTTGTGCTGAGGTGGAGGTCAGTCTCTGCTCTCAAGTGACAGGACAAAGGGAAACAGCCCTGAGTTGCACCAGGGGAGGTTTAGATGGGAGATTAGGAGGAGCTTGTTGTTGTTGTCAAGCAGATTTCACTCAGTTTACCTGTTACCAGTGAGAGAGGGGATCTGGGGTCCACGTGTGCAAGGCAGGGAGCTGCAGCTCTGTGCTGCTGCCGTAGCAGTCGCAGGCAGGTCCCTCCAGCCAAGCAGAGCACAAGAGCTGAGATCAGCCACATCCCTCCAGCACTGCCCTTCCCAACCTCCTGCCTGTATTGACACAGCCCTGAGAGTCCAGCTAAAGGACCAAGACATTCTTTCCTTTAGCTGAGACTGATGGTATTTAGGAGAGAAAAAGGCCCCTTATGTGCCTGCCACCGGCCTCGGCTCCACGAGCATAAAGCTGCAGTTGTGTGGAACAGGGCAGCCCTGTGTGCAGACAGCAGGGCCCAGGGGGGTAACAACCAGCCTCCTGCAAGGGCAGCACTGCCTCAGACAGAGCTGCTTCTCCTAGGAAACCTGCTCCCACATTTGGCACTAACAGATGTGCCTTTTCTCTGTTCTCCCTCCCCTTCTCTCCAGCAGCTGCAGCTTCAGGAGGGGTTTGTGTGTGCTGGGTTAGGTTGAGCGTTCATCTGGTGTTTCCACGTGCAAACTGGGTGCTGCTTCACTGCTCCTCTTCAGGGTTTGAACGTCTGTGCATTCCCCTCAGGAGAAGAGATGATGCAGCTCCCTGGCTTAGCAGAGCCTGGTGCTCCTCAAGTGCCTGGTTTCCCCTGGCATTTTCCAGCAGGGCTGTGAATTCTGCCTGCCCTCCTGGGCAAAGAGGCACCCTGGCCTTGCCTCTGACCCTCCCAAGTGCACACATGGCACAGGGCAGACGTGGTTTAACTCCCAGGCATCTCTGCCAAAGGCACAGCCTAAATGACTTAAACCAGCTTGAGGATGAACTCATGGGCAGAGAAGGGTGGAAAAGTGAGTTTACAGCTGGATTAAAAACAAACAGGGATTTAAACCAGCTCAGAAAGGAGAGAAATTTGCTTAATGCTGGTCAGATGTCCAGGGCAGGGAACATGATCAGCCTGGGGTTTAATCCTAGTCCCAGCCTTCTGCTTAAACAGCCCTGGGTGCTGTTCAGTGAGACCTGGGCAGGCTGAGAGTTGGGCACAGAGGAACCTGCTGAGGTTTAACAGTGCAAGGGCAGAGTCCTGCAGTTGGGGAGGAACGAGCCCAGCACCAGCACAGGCTGGGGGTGAGCTGCTGGAGAGCAGCTCCAGGAGAGGGGCCTGGCAGTGCTGCTGGGCAGCAAAGAACCATGAGGCAGCAGGAACACAGGCAGTGCCCCTGGCCCAGGAGGACAAAGTCCTGAGGTGAGGGAGCCCTGGCCCAGGCTGCCCAGGGAGGGTGTGGAGGCTCCTTCTTGGAGGTTTCCAACCCCAGCTGGACACGTTCCTGTGCCCCGTGAGCCAGGGGAACCTGCTGTAGCTGGGGCTGGGTGAGCTCTGCAGGGCCCTTCCCAACTCTGCTCCAGCATCCTTTAGTCAGATCTGTCTCCTCACCAGCGTGGGCTCCTGCCTCTGCCCTCCCTGGAGTGCAAACACAAGGTGCAAGGGGGATGACTCTTCCCCCCCCGTCAATCCCTTAAAAGCTGCAGAGTGTGTTCAATACCTTTCTCTGCCCTTGCCCAGGAAACCTGGTACTGGCACGGAGACATCAGCGCCGACAGCGTCGTCATGAGCGGCGTCAAGTGTTCGGGGACAGAGATGTCGCTGTCCCACTGTCGTCACGACGGAGCCGACGTGTCCTGTCCCAGAGGAGGGGGCCGTTTCGGTGCTGGGGTGTCCTGCTCAGAGAGTGAGTCCCTCAGCTTTCAGTTCCTTTACTGTGAGACAGGCAGGAGAAAGGGCCTGGCCTGTGCCGTGCCAGGAGGTAAATGGCTGCTTGATGGGGCTGATAGTGCAAGGGAGGGGGTGGCCTCTCTGGTGGGTGCCTCCTGGAGGGGCTTTTAGCAGCCCATCAGTTAACATCAGCCCTTTTCCAGCTGCCCCTGACCTGGTGCTGAACGCAGAGCTGGTGGAGCAGACAGCCTACCTGGAGGACCGCCCCATGTTCATGCTGCAGTGTGCCCTGGAGGAGAACTGCCTGGCCAGCTCTGCCGTCAACACCTCCCTGAGCTCGGGCTACCGCCGCCTCCTGCGCTTCTCCTCCCAGATCCACAACAACGGCCAGTCCGACTTCAGGCCCAAGAACGGCCGCCACGCCTGGGTCTGGCACGACTGCCACAGGTCAGCGGGCACACAGGGAGGGTGGGCACGGCAGGGGCTCCTGGCAGCCCTTCCTGAGGGGGTTGGGTTGCTCTGGGAGCTGGAGCTGAGGTGAGGGCAGCTGTGATGCTCTGACAGCAAACGGCTCGTTGCAGGAGGGGTGAGTAAGAGCTGCTCTCTGAGTGGATGTGGAGCTCGCCCTGGGAGGGAGGTACGAGACAGGGCATGGAGGAATGTGAGGAGGCTCTGAGATTGTGCTGGGAGAAAATTAGAAGCTGGTGAAGAGCACAAGTGAGCTGGGAAGGGGCTGAGGGAATGGGGGTGTTGAGCCTGGAGAAAAGGAGGCTGAGGGGAGACAGGAGCACTCTCTGCAGCTCCCTGACAGGAGCCTGTGGGGAGCTGGGGGTCGGTCTCTGCTCTTAAGTACCAAAAGGAAACAGCCTCAAGTTGCCCCAGGAGAGGTTGAGGTTGGAGCTGAGGCAGAACTGTTTCCCTGAGAGGGGTGTCAGCCCCTGTGCCAGGCTGCCCAGGGAGCTGGGGCAGTGCCCAGCCCTGGAGGGATCCCAGAGCCATGGGGCTGAGGTGCTGAGGGCTGTGGGTCAGTGCTGGGCTGGGCAGGGCTGGGACTGCAGCAGCTTCCAGGGCTTTAACAACCAGAATGATTCTGTGGTTCTGTGCCTGGGAGTGCAGCCAGAGCCTGTGTCCCTGTGTGTGCCTGATGCAGCCCTCTCTGTCCTTCCCTGCTCTTGGAAAGGTCTCAAACACACTCCAGTCCTGCACATCTCCACTCCTCTTAAACTCTCTACAGCTGGGAAGGCTTTTTTGGTGCTTATTTTTGACAAACAGTAAACTCACCCCCAAAATGCCTCATTTTTCAGGGGGAGCTGAGTCTCAGCCAAAGCAAACCAAGGAGGGGGGTGAGGAGGAAAGAGAACTGGAACCAAGCCACCCAGATGCTTTGCCTCTGAAATGCTGCCTTGTCACAAGGCTGATTTTCTCACATTTGGGGTAACAGGCTGTGAAGTAACAGCCTGTTGGGAAGGGGCTGGGGAAAGATGTGGGTGCCAGGATGGGTTTGAGCGTGGCTGGTTGAAAAGGAGGATGCTCAGAGTAATCTGGGAGAGACTGGGGCAGTGAGTTGAGCCTGGGAAAGGATCAGGCCCAGGCCCAGAGCAGCCTGTGTGCTTGAAACTGGATTCTGTTTATAGGGAGGAAGCTGAACTCAATTCCTCTTCAATCTTTCCAGTCTGTAAACAGCAGAATGTAAACACCTCTTTGAATGATTCAGATGTGTTTCTGAAGCTGAGTCAGACTTGAGAACCTCAACCTTTTGTCAGAGGCAGCCAAATGAGCCAGTCAGCAGCTCAGCCCCTGCAGAATGCTTCTCCTTCCCCTGCTGCCTCCCTCCATTGCTGGCAGCTTCTGTTTAGCCGGGCTTCCACGTGGAAGTAGATGAACACGGGAAAGAGCTATTAGCAGGGAGTGAGAAGTGATGAACTGCTGGCAGCTGGCATGGTTGCTTTTGGGAGGAGGAGGGAAGAAACAACCCACTCTCTGGAGGTGAAACTTCCTCCCCTTCCGTCCTCGCTGCTCCTCTGTACCTGTGAGCAGTGATGCTGCAGTGCTGCTGCTTGGAAGGGTTGAAGCCATGATTGTTTTACCAGCTGGAAAGGAGAGGATTGCTGCACTGGTTTATTTGCGTGCTCCTAAGCAAGGGCTTTTGAATCAGGGCCTGGTTGTGCCGTTGCCTCACTCCTCAGAGGGGCTCTGGTGTGTCTCAGCACAGAGAGGGTGGATGTGCTGATTCAGGGACCCACAGCTGCTCTCCTCTCCCCCACAGAGCGCTCAGGCTGTGGGTTTGCTCCCAGTTCCAGGGCTGGGATCAGATTCCATGTGTTGCATCACCCAGCCCTGCCCACGTGCAGCTCAGGACTCTGTCTCCATTGGGTATTTCCCACTACAAGTCCCATGACCTCCACCTGGACCAAAGCACAGGCTGAGCCAGCAGTGTGGCCCAGGGATCACAGAGTCACTTTGCACAGGCTGGTGATCACCATTCAAGAATCACACTTCATGTGCTGTGGTTCATCCCCACAGCCCTGGGGTGGGAAGTGAAATGCCTGAAGAGACTGGAGCCCTTTAGAGCTGGTAATTAACAAGATGTCTGTTTGCCCTGAAGGTAATTAATCCTTCTGTGTACCTCCCAGGCATTACCACAGCATGGAGGTTTTCACCCACTATGATCTCTTGAACCTCAATGGCACCAAAGTGGCCGAAGGCCACAAAGCCAGTTTCTGTCTGGAGGACACGGAGTGTGAAGCAGGTACTGAGGGAATCCCAGGATGATGGGGGTGGGAAGGGCCCTGCAGAGCTCATCCAGCTAAAGCAGGTTCCCCTCGATCAGGGGTTCCACTCTCCAGCCGTTCCCTCTGCAAGGGCGAGAGGGTCCTCAAGGGCCTCAGCTGTGGAGCTTTTCACTGCAGCTCCTTCCATTCTGACACTCAGCTGCTCTGGACACCCAAATGTGTATTTTCTGGTTCCTCTCAAGTGAGAAATTCCACAGTAGGATGAGGTGTGGAGGGTGGCAGCTCATCCCAGGCAGCCCAGCACCACCTGGCTTTCAATCCAAGGCTCTTCTCACTGTCTGTGGGAGCTGGAGCGCAGCCTGCCCTTCCTGGGAAGCTCCCAGCCCCACTTGCTGTGCCTTTTACACTTTGTGCCTGTGCCTCTCCTCATGCAGATGTGCAGAAGCAATATGAATGTGCCAACTTTGGGGAGCAGGGGATCACAGTGGGCTGCTGGGACGTGTATCGGCACGACATCGACTGCCAGTGGATCGACATCACGGACGTCCCACCAGGAGATTATCTCTTCCAGGTAGGGAGGGAAGGAGGGTCTGAGCCACCCTTCATCTTCCCTCAGGGCTAGGATGGGTTTATTGATGCATCTCCTGCAGTGTTATGGAAGTGTTCTGGTTGGAAAAGCTGATTGTGTTCAGTCAGTGAGGGTCACAGCCAGTTGAGCTTTCAGTGAGCTGATGCTGTGGTCTCTCCCTCACTCCTTAGGTTGTCATCAACCCAAACTATGAAGTTGCTGAGTCTGATTATTCCAACAACGTGATGAAATGCAGGAGCCGCTACGATGGGCAGCGCATCTGGATGTACAACTGCCACATAGGTGAGGCCAAGCCCTTCACCACTAGCCCCTGGCCCTCAGCTCCACAGCTTTGGGATCCCCTCCAGGGATGGGGGCTCCCCCACCTCCCTGGGACAGAGCTTAACAACCCTCACGGGGATGAGCAGGCACTTAGGGCATGGGATGGGCTCTCCTGCTGAGCTGGGGAAAAGTTCTGTTTAAAATCCAAATGGAGTTTGCTTTTATGAGCAAGAAGGGCTGGGTCCTCACTTAGAGGAGTAAATGGAATGTCAGCCTCAAGGAGGGCAGTTCACAGGTCCTGCTTCTTAAGCTACAAAGGTTAAAGCAGCAAAATTCAGGGGAGTGTGTAGCCTACAGCCTTCTAAATCCACAAAGGTCTAGATCCTGGGGTCTCCTGGATGTTCCAATTGTGGTGGGGTTTAATTAGTGCTGAAATTAATCAGCCCAGAGACGTCTTGGCTGTGCTGGCTTTGAGCCACACCGCAGTCACAGCACCTTCTGCAGCTTGTGAGGTGCCTTTTGCTCAGCCCTGTGCTCTGTCTGTGCCCTCCCTCCCCAGGTGGCTCCTTCAGCGAGGAAACGGAGCAGAAGTTTGATCACTTCAGTGGACTCACAAATAACAAGGTGGCCACGCGATAGAGGGGCAGCACCTCCCCTCCCACTATTTAATGAAGCGAGTTCCCCACTTCGGTGACTCCCCTGAACCACTGCACACAGCAAGAAAAGACAAAAAAATCAAGCAAACAAATCAAACTCTAAATCAGCAAGGTAAATTATTTTCCTTCCTGGGTTAGGTGCTCAGACCCCCCTGTGCCTCTCGGCCCTCCGCTCCCTGCGGCTGAGGTAGGTAGGAGCAGGCTTGCAGACTCGACTTGGCTCCGTTTCTTCACCATTCCAACCTTCTCCACGACGATTTCTCCCCTTGCTTTGCAGCACCATCTCTATCTACAGGCAGCACTGGCCTTTGTTTGGGTACCAAAAACCTAAATCTTGTCTTTACCGTTGATTTGAGGCGTTAATGTTGGGATCTTTAAGCTCTTTGACTCAAGTTTGAAGGCTGCTGCTCACCCTCCAGCCTTAATCCAGTGTAGCAAAGAAACCACACACAGGATGGTGGGGGTTGGAAAGGACCCCCAGAGCTCCTCCAGCCCCTGCTCAAGCAGGTTCCCCTGGCTCAGGGGGCACAGGAACATGTCCAGGTGGGGTTGGAAGGAGAAGGAGCCTCCACACCCTCCCTGGGCAGCATGGGCCAGGGCTCCCTCACCTCAGCACCAAAGGACTTTCTCCTCCTGTGCCAGGGACACTTGCTGTGATCCGGCCTGTGCTCCTTGTCCTGGCACTGGGCACCACACAACAAAGACTGGCCCCATCCTCCTGACATACAGCCCTTTGCTGAGGTCCCCCCTCAGCCTTCTCCAACTGACCAGCCCCAGGTCCCACAGCCTTTCCTCCTCACACAACGTTCCATGCCCTGGCAGCCCTGTGCTGGAAATACAGGAAAACCCCAAATACTGGAGCAGCTTTTTCTGAGCAGAACAGCCTGAACCACAATTTAATACCCCAGTGAGAGTCTTGTGTTCAACAATCAGCACCCAAACGAGCTCTTCAGCAGAGCAGCTGCCACAGAACTGTTCACCATGAAGCTGAAGCTGCACCTCCCTCCCGACATCTGGAAGACTCTGCAGCTCTCCTGCTGCTGGGCTGTGACCTCCCACTGTGCAGTAAACCCTTCCCCTCATGGATTCTCCAGCCAGCCACATCGTCCCTTCTCAGCTGACCAGTCACTGCCCTTTCTTTAAAGGAGGAATTTAGTTAAGGCATTGCATCACCACTGTACCTTACAGAGGGAACTTCCTGATGTCCATCAGCAGGGAGCTGAACCTGGGCTGTGTAAGTTGGCTTTAAGAAGGGGTTTTTGTTAACACTTCAGTTCACAATGGTGCTAAGTGTGCTCCTCTGTTTGTTTGAGGACACACCTTGCTACGCATATTCAGACACAGCTACTTGAATAAAACATGTTTTACCCAGAACAAAATCATGGTTTATATGCCATTTGTGTATTTCTGCTCCATGAAAGTTTAGGGCCTCATTCATAATTCCTGGTACTGAAGGTATTGTTTCCTCCCTCTCTGTATTGAAGACTTCTCCAAGGAGCTGAAGTGAACTGAACACTCACAGCTGCTCATTTCAGCCCACAGAGGGATTGCAAGTGGCTGTCCCATACCTGTCCTCTCCACAGCCTACCTCACAGGGATGTTGTGAGGCTTAAAGAACACAAAAGGCTTTTGCTAAAGCCTGTCAGAGGATTTCTGGCATGTAGCAAAGGTTTTTAGCCTGCTCCAAAGTTGGAAAACTCCATTTTGTTCTCAGGATGCAAAAGCAGAGTCTGGGCTGTGGCAGGTGACCTCAGCATCAGCCACCACCAGGCTCTGAACCCATCACGTTCTGGTTGTCTTTTCCTAGTCGGTGTGTGACAACTTTCCTTTATTACAAAGCAAGTCAGGCTCTTTGAAACTCTGTAAACAAGGAAAAAAACCCTGAAACTCAACTGGCATTCGCTGCTTGTCAGTTTTAGGGGATGTTTTCACAATAACATCACAACCAAACAAACATGAAACACATTTTTGTTTTGGACTCCTGCAGATGCTCTGCCCCTGCTTACAGATGAATTTTGGCCAACACCAGACAGTTCTCTTCCTCTAATGCATTTTTATCCTTAGGATTACAGAGCAGGCTTTTCTGCACGTGTCCCAGTGAGTAACAAATGCTTTTGAAACAGAGCAGAACAAAACGCTCTCCCCTCAGGAAGAGCCAACAGCAGCTCTCAGCTCAATCTCTAATTAAACAGTAGCACTTTTCCCCCTTCCCAACTTTACAAAGATGGTGCTAATCCCTAAGTGAACATCCCATGGTTAACTCACTGTTCTGCATGCAGTTAAATAGCACAGCCATGCTCATCTATACAGCTTTTTGTTACTTGTAGCTGTGGGGGTTTACTCCTCCTGGTCCAAGCTGTCTGGCAGGAGCGCTTCATGGCTTGAGGGGTCCTGCTGCCTGTGCCTCCAGCCCAAAGCCCGGCTCACCAGCCTCCTGGCCACTGCAGTGTCAGTCTGGGGTCTTTCTTTTCCCAGGTGAAGGAGTTCTATGTAAAAAAAAGGGTGAAAAACACATGAAGTTAGTGCTTGTTCAGGAACAGGTGTGTGGCTAGACCATAGGGCTAGCTTCTGTTTTCTTAGTTCCTTTACAGAAGGAGCCCAGGAGCATGAGCAAATCCTTCCAGCCCTGTCCAATACATTCCCTAAAGACATTTCAAGTAAAAGAACAATTTAAATGTCTAAAATAAATGTAGAAAGGTGAACCTGCACATTTGTACTTCAGATGTTTCAATGACAGTTCAAAAGCTATTTGGCTCTGACTAAGCCTCAGGCCTCTCCTGCAGCACTAGTGAGAATTATTTCTTCCCTGTTCCCTTTTCAGGAAGAGTTTCTTACCCATTCCTGGCAAAATTCAGCAAAAGTCTTGTCTCTGAGAACAAAATGGAGGCACATGGTCCAACCCATTCATCCCCACACAGGCAAGTTTGATCTCAGCTTATTCTGAATCCAACCCAGCAGTTTAAAATCCTTAGAAAGCAGCAAGGGAAAACAAAAATCTCTGCATTTTTAAACAACATAGCTAAAATCTCTCAGATGCTTTGGGAAAGCCCTTTGGCCAGTAACTTCCATTTTCTGGCTTGCTACAGTTTCATCTTGCAACCAACTGAACGCACCAAAACCTGTACCAAGTCCACCCTAAGCCTGGATTTGGCAGTTACCTAATCATTTATCAGCAACTGTCTGCAAATTTATTATCCAATAGCAATGGGGGCTTTGCTTGCTTTTCCCCCCATGTTTTATTACTAAAGGCAGCGTAAAGGGAAAGGGGCAGACTCAAAGCAGTGCAGCTCAGAAAACTGCCATTCTTTCTTAATAAAGCTCAAAAGAAAGAACAACATTAAAGACAAGAGACACTGTCAGCTAAGAAAGACCCAAATTTGTGTTTGGGAAAGTGAAGAGAATTAAACTGAACACTAAACGAGTTCACGATGTTCCCCATGAACAGGAGTCAGGCAGCAGGACTGAGAACAGAGGAAGGGGAAGAGCATAAAACCAAATGTGATTCTTTGCCCTTTCATTTGAATCTGGCAGTTGTAACCATCACTCAGGAAGGTCTCATAGTGACAGTGTCCCTTTGGAGCATCACCACTGCCCTTGGTTTCCACAGAGGTGTAATGTAGAAGTAACAGTATAGTTGTACCTTCAGCAAAGTCTCTACTGCTACACAACTCATGGCATTTCTTTACTGTGGCAAGTATAACTGATTACAGTATGATTTTAAAAGGCAAATAAAGGAAATAAACCAATGTTAATGGCTGAGCTTAACAAGTTTTTCCTTCACCTGACGTTGAATAAAACGCTGCCAAACCACCAAGTGTAACTGCGCTCGGGTTTGTGCCTGTGAGGGGCAGAGGCACAGAGCAGGCTCAGGGCATCTGCCACCTTCTGAGAGCTGCACCTCTGCTGAGCAACGCAGCTCTGTGCCTGAAGCTTCCCACCAGAGAAGCAAAACACCACAAGAAAAGAATCACACAGCGAACTGCTCAGCTGAAAACAACAAGCCACGGGATTTGGGGCTTTTTTGATTCAGTCCTTGTGTAGCAGGAGAGGAAGAGTGACTGAAAACTTGAGCAGAGAGGGCAGCTGTAGTTCTCTCTGCTCAAGCAGAATGTCTCCTTCTGCAGATTTGGTTTTGTCATCACATGTACCTGTGCCAACCTCTCCTGCCTGCTGCAAACAAGCACCAACTGGCATCACCAGCACAGGAAGCTTGAACAGAACCATTTAGTTTGGAAAAGACCTTTAAGACCATCAAGTCCAACTGTTAATCCAGCACTGCCACAGCCACCACTAAACCCTGTCCCTCAACTATGACCCAGCTTGGCTGAAAACACTGTAAAACAACAACAACAAAGAGGCTTTTCCTGAAGACTCAACACAAACAACTCACTCTCCTGCAGTGCCAATAAAGCCATCAACAAGCAAACAAGAGAAATACTGGCTCCTTGACATACATTTCCCCATTTCACTTGTCATCAGGATACACAAGGCTGGTAAACCAAGAAATACTACTCCTTCAAAACAAAACAACTGCCTTACTTGGTCGCTGAAGTGCCTTGATCTTGGATTGCTTTGTTGCATGGATCAGTGGGCGGATCTTTAAAGAAGAATAGCGGCGGCCCAGGGCTTGAGATGCTACAAAGAACAGAGGTTGCTGAAATTAGACTGAATATTGGTGGCTTTTGGCTTCACACTCTGGTTCCTGGTGTAACAAGACTGAGGAATTTTGAGTTTCAGCAGCTGATGTGAGCTCAAGACTCACACTCAACTAGCTACACTCCTTCAGGTCCCCTCAGGCTTACAGCACACGCTCCTCACACAGCAAGAGCCCCAAGAGAACAGAACGATGCTTTAAAAGGCAATTGTCAGGATTAGACTAAATCCCAAGAAAAGCACAGAAGCTTTCAGACTGCACACACTGCTGAAAGGAAACTCCTCTGGGACTGGGACTGGCTCTGACCCAGGTTGGGGTTGTTTGGCCCCAAGGGTGGTTGTACCCACATGCCAGCACACTCCCGAGTCCCCAGGAGGTGACTGTGCACTTGCAGACATCGTGTCTAGTTCCAAGGGGGGGGGGGGGGAGAAAAACCAAACTCAAAACCAGAAGGGGCAAAGCAGATTAATTTCCAGAAGTACCATGTGAGTCCCTCAGCACACAAAAGGTGCCCTTGCTCTATTATCCAAGCTAATTAATAACCTGCTGTTCTCGCAGAGTTGCCAAACACCACCAACTGCAGCTTCCCAGGCATGAGAAGCCTTTCAAGTCTGAAGCACACAGGAGGAAAGAGGTGATGAGCCACGAGAGCAGAGGAAGCCCAGAAGCTCCCAAATTGAGTCACTCTACCTGCAGATGGGCTGGAGAAGATTCCCAGGGCGTGTGTGTCGTCGACCCACTGGATTTTGAACCCCCCCTCACTAAAATGAAAAGAAAATAGAAGAAAAATTAATTAATAAGGGAGAAAAAATACACAACAAAACCCATCAGCCACCCTGAGCTATCAGGGGACTTGGTGGTTTTATCTAGATCACTTTTGAAGCATTATATCCACTTTACAATGAGGGGAAAAGGAAGAGAAAGAAGGAACAGACCATTAGATGTGCTGAATTAGATTCTCCCCCATTGGCTGCCCCCAAGGACTCTCCTTTTCCCCTCAAAGAAACCCTTGGTCAAAAACTAACCTCTATTTCAGGGACCATCTTGTAACACAAGGTGTCATTTACAACCCCCACCCCAGACACCCATGATAAGCAGACAGGGATATAGAAAAATGGGTTACAAAGCTCAAGGTGAAGAGACCAACGTGAACCTGGTGGAAAACGGGAGTTTGGGAGCAGGGAAATATAATGGACTGCTCAGATTAGATCCAGCAGTTCTGAACTCAGTTTCAAGTGGAAAAAACAAATCCATGAGAGGAAACACAGGTGAGCCAGCAGCTTCTTGAAAATAGAAATGATGTTTTTATAGTTTAAGGGATCTGTAGAGGTGAAGTGTTGATACTCAATCTGCCAGGAGGATGAGGAGAGGAGGAGGATGTTGTGGGGAGACAGGGAGAGGTACCTGCAGACACAGCCGAGCTGCAGCAGCACCTTTATCACTAATAAGGGCTGCACTTTGTTCTAGGCCTGGTGCTAATCCAATGTCACTCCCTGAGGCACAAGGCTCTGCTCTCCCCATATTTACATTAGCAAAACAACAGCAGGATTGAATCCTTTTTCTTGAATGTAAGCACAAAATTACACTTGGGCACAGTAAGGTAATGACAAAGCAAGCACTTAAAGGGTCTCACTGAAGGCAGAGCAGTAGCAGTAAGTTCTCATGTAGGTAAGTGTGTGACAGAGCCCTGAAGAACCAGTCAGGTTTTAAATCATGCATGAACTGCAGGGAAGTGTCCTTTAAGGGCATGAAGGTGAAACTGAAAATCCATCAGATGCCGGTGTGCCTTTAAGCCTGACTACTGCTCCCTTCCTGCCCCTGGTGTGCTCAGGCTCTCAGAGAGGTACTCACTGGAAATCTGAGAACACTTCTAAGAGGTGCTCCGTTTTCAGAGATGGGGAGAAGTCATAGATCTCAGTTACGTGGCCCAAATCACCCTCGCTGGGCTGTGCATCTCCATAGCTGGAATAATCACAGCTGATCCTCTCAATGCTTATGTCCTTCACGGTTAAATGACCCACAATCTGAGAACAGTCATAAAAACAGAAAGGAAAGACTTTTAGAGAATCAGACAAGGTTTTGCTGCAGAGAGCAACTGTTCCAGGCCCCACCTCAGTCCCTGCCATGGGTTCAGGAGCACCTGGGGCAGCCCTGGCACAGGGACTCTCCTCCCACAGACCAGCACATTCCCCTCAGGCCACCCCCAGCCACTCTCTTTTTCCCCAAAGTTGCCCCCTCAGGGCAATATTAGTGGCCAAATGTTACCTCAGCAAAGAGCTCTGTGGTGCAGTCATCCTCGAGGCTGCTGTGCCCGTGGTCACGTGCACTCTCCTCTCTGTCACCCGCAGACAGACGCAGCTCACGCAGTGTGTTGGCCAAGCCCAGACCCTCCTTCTCCTGCTCTTCCTCTTCCTCCACAGGCACCTTCCCACTGTGGATCTGCACAGGACCATCTGGAGCTGATGAGTCAGCACCACAGACAGGCTCTGGGGCAGCCACAGGCTCATTTGGGGCTCTGGAGGGCTTCTGGTCCTGTTCCACCTGTGCAGTGCTGGGACACTCTTGATCTGGGCTTTCCAGCTGGGGCAAACTCCTGCCTCCCTGGGCTGTGCTGCCATTCACCAACTCCTTGCCCTGCTCTTCAGGTGCTGCCACGTTCCCATCACCCTGGGTAGCAGCACAGCTCCTCTCTTGGCTTTCCAGCACTAACACGGCGCTTGGCTCCACACTGTGGCTACTGCTCTCTGATGAGGAGGTTTTGCCATGCTCCAACACATGAGCATCCTGCCTGTTTTGGTCTTCAGCTTGCAGTTGGCAAGGGAGTTTGTTCCCTTCAATGTTGTGGCAGCTCAAATCTTGCTCTTCCAATTTACTGTGTACAGAAGAAATGGCATCTGAACAGTTTTTATCCTGATGATCCTGCCCAGAGAAATAATTGCTGCTCTCTAATGATGGGACATCCATACGAGAGGGAGGATGTTCCTTGTTTGTATCATCATTTTTTCCTGAAACACACTCCTCACCAGGCTCCTGTTGCTTGCCAAGGGCTGAGGAGACATCACTTGGGCTCCCTTCACGCTTGCCCACTTCCTCCTGGGCATCCTCACTGGAAGCTTTAGGGCAGATCCGTTCTTCTCGTGCCACATCCCCCTCCAATTCAGCACCAGCTGCCACTGGGCTCTCCTGCTCCCCCCATTCTGCCTTCTTACGTCTTCCCTTGGGGACGTACAGGATTTTATCTGGTTTCTTCCAGGGGGGCCTTTTTATCCTGCCAGAGCCCACACAGCCCCGAGGGCCATCCCCGTGGGCGTCCCCAGCGTGCCGTGGCCTGGCGCCTCGGCCTCCCCGGCCCCAGGGCTGCGGCGGCCGCTGTGCTCTCGGGGCGTTGCTGCTGGGTTTGGAGTCGCTGTTGGCTTCACTGGGCAGCCTGGGAGCCAAGAGAACAGAGTGAGGGGTGAGCAGAGGAACCCAAGTAACGTTTGTGAAAGAGAGAGGAGGAAAAGCATCACATCCACATAAAAATCTGCAGACAGGGGGGAAAATGAGGCTCTGCTTCCTTAGATGCCATCGCTAATACCCTCCTCTTGAGGGAGGAAGCACCATGTCAACCACGTGCTCATAAACTTGGTAAAAAGCCCCCTGGCCATAAAGAAATGAAGCACCATTGTCTCTACCACCTGTACCTTACAGCTGAGTGACAGATGACCGTCCTCCTCCTCCAACCTTCACCCACAGAAAAGCTGCTCAACAAGTCCAGGTTTTCCACAGTCCGGTGGATCAGGTACCGGAGGCGACTGGACAGAGGCGGGAACAGGAGCACCCTGGGAAGACACAGGGGTCATGGGCACCAGCAACTTGCAGGAAGGAAACTGATGGGAATGTAGCAAGTATTTATCCAACTCTTTCCCCAAGTCATTCCCTGCATAAGGTTTAATTCCAAGTGGGACTTTCTGGTATCACAGTTTCGTTTTGGTTGGTTAAGATCAAGTCCCAGCCCTCCCCTCACCCTGCCCAGCCCAGCACTGACCCACAGCCCTCAGCACCTCAGCTCCACGGCTTTGGGATCCCTCCAGGGCTGGGCACTCCCCAAGCTCCCTGGGCAGCCTGGCACAGGGGCTGACACCCCTCTCAGGGAAATAGTTCTGCCTCAGCTCCAACCTCAACTTCCCCTGGTTCATCTTGAGGCCATTTCCTCTTTTCCTACTACTCCCTCATCCACGTCATTGATAAAAACATTAAAGAGAGCAGGCCCCAACTCTGAGCCAAAAATCCTTTCTCTATCAACATCCAGACAGACACACTCGCTCTGCACAGAGCTGGGACTGCTGGGGTCTTTGGTGGGACTCTGGTTCCTGCCCAAGCCCATGCTGGGAATACTGGGAGGCACCCACAGAAGGCTGCTAATCCCATCACACTGGGAAAATGTACCCATTGCTTCAAAAAGCAATGAAACAACAGTTTAAGGTCATTAGAAGCTGGCAGGAAGCTGAGCTCAGCAATCCCACCCCTGCTCCTGCCTGGCACCCTCTTTTTGGCCACCTCAAGGGTTTCAAAGGTCATTGGATCAGGGATTGTGTCCAATTCAATCCAGGGTGGCCAAAGGAAAACCACACAGGTGACAGAGACGGCCACCACAGAGGGGGATGTGGCACCCTCAGCAGAGAGGGGAAATGGAACAGTTTGATGGCAAAACTGCTTGTTGTAACCCCTCACGCTGAGCACTGAGCCAGGCCACAGCTGGTACAAAAACCAGCCTGGGGAAGCAGGAAAACTCCTGGACCCACAGGGACTCTCTGAGTCCAGCTCCAAATCCTGCCAGGCAAACCCAGCTGGTGTTTTCACCCCAGAGACACAAACCACCCCATGTTGCTGCTCCTGGAATGGCACATCCAAATGCCCAGGGGCTGAATGTGGCAGCAGGGAGAGGGTCACTGCCTGTTGTCGTGGCTGGGCACCAACCTGTCATGTTGTCCTTGCAGCATGAAGTGCTCCAGCTCCTCCGTGATCCTGCCCACGAACTCATCCTCGTTGGGTGAGAGGAACACACCGTCCATGCAGTGCAGAGCCAGGGTGCCGGCGGGAGGGAGACCTGCGGGAAGGGACAGGGGCACATGGGGAGCTGCTCACAGGCTCCCCTAGGTCCTTGGCCCCCACTGCAAACCTCACACCCTGCCCCCCTACACAGAGCTCTGAGCTATGCCCCCACCCAGCACCCTGTGGGACCACCAGCACCCAGTGCTGCTTTTTACACCATGTTACCCCTTTCTCTGCACACCCCCAGCTGCTTTTTACACCATCACCCACTTCCCTGTGTCACCCCAGCACTCTGTGCACCCCCCCCCTCTCCCTGTGACCCCTCAGCACCTCGTGCTGATTTTTACACCGTGTTACTCCCTCCTCTGTGCACCTCCAGCCTCTCATGCTGCTTTTTACACCTCACCCTCCCCTTCTTGTGCCCCCTCCAGCACCTTGTGCCACTGTGTGCACTCTGAGGCATCCTCACCCTTTCTCTGTGCCCCCACTACACCCCATTACACCCCCACCACCCCATACTGGTTTTTACACATTACCTTACTCCATGTGCCCCCTCAGCTGCTTTTTAGACCCCATTACCCCACTCCATGTGCCCCCTCAGCTGCCTTTTACACCATTACTTCCCTCCATGTGCTCCCTCAGCTCCCTTTTACACCATTACTTCCCTCCATGTGCTCCCTCAGCACCCTCAGCTGCCTTTTACACCCCGTTACCCCTTCCCTGTGCCTCCCAGTACCCCATGCTGCTTTCTACACTCCGTCACCTCCTCACGTGCCCCCTCAGCACCCCGTGCAGCTCTTTACACCCCATTACCCCCCTCATGTGCCCCCTCAGCACCCCGCGCCGCTTTTACACCCCGTTTATTCCCCCTCCACGTGCCCCGCGACAACCCGTGCCGCTTTTTACACCCCACTGCCCTCCTCCACGTACCTCCCCCAGCACCCCGTGCTGCTCTTTCCCCGTCGTTACCCCCTCAGGGCCCTGATTCTGGCCGCCCCCCCCGTCCCCACAAGCCCTCACGGCCAGGCCGGGCCGAGCGGCAGCTCCTGCGCCTGCGCGCGCAAGCGCCGCCCTCACGGCGGGGAGGGGGGAAAAAGGCGGGAAGAGCCGCCGCCGCCCGCGCGCGGGAAAACGGGCTCGTGTGGGGATGGAGGCCGCGGACAGGCCGCGGACACCCCACAGACACCCCCGGGCACCGCGAGTGCCCCAGAACACGCCAAATCCTGAGGAAAACGCAGCCACGACAACAAAATGAAACCACACATCCTGCCCCCCCCGAAATAAAGTAACAGCAATCCCGAACAACCCCAAAATAAGACAAAAAAACCCCACAAAGTCGCTAAAACAGAACAGAAAAGCCTCCACAAAAAAAACATTTAAAGAAACGCCACCGAAAGAATCTCACGCAGAAAAATGAAAGGAACAAGGAAAAGGACAAAAAAAAAGCTGTCTCAAAAGAAGAAAAAGAACTCTCCCAATGAAAATGAAACAAAAAGTATACAAAAGCTGTCCCAAGAAGAAAAAGAACTCCCCCGATGAAAATGGAACAAAAACCATGCAAAAGCTGTCCCAAAAGAAGGAAAAGAACCCTCTTGAAAACCTGAAAAAAACAAAACAAAAAACCCCACAAAACCAGAAAACAACCCTAAATAACCTTTGAAAGTATACAAAAAACACAAAAACTAAAACAAAGCAAAAAAATCCTCCACGAAAAACCATAAAATTACAAAAACCACAAAAATCTCCCCCCAAAAAATGAAAACGAAACAAAAAATAGCAAAAAAAGCTGTCCCAAAAGAACCTGAAAAAATACAAATCAAAACCAAACCCATAAAAACAAAAAAAGCTCAAAACAGCCCTAAATAAAACTTAAAATCACACAAAACCCCACAAAAACTAAAACAAAACAAAAAATCTTTGATAAAAACCATAAAATTAAAAAACCCAGCCAATTCCACGCTAGCTTTCACCTCAGCAATCCACCTCAGCTGGAAACATGCACCAGAAGACCAAGATGTTGTTGCAGCACAGTCCCCAGCCCTGTCAGCAATCACCCTCACAAGGTGTCCTCGCTACCCCTTACCTCTGCAAGCACAGGAGCTCTTCCTTCTGTCCCAGGGCATGAGTAGAGCCAGCCAGCCCCAACCTGCTGCCTTGCCAAAGGTGGGAGCACAGCCTGGTAGTCTGCTGGGACAGAAAGGCAGCAAATCAAAACCATCCCAGTACTGCAGAACCAGGGAGGAATGAGTAGGGGTATTCCCTGCCCAAAACTACTCCTCTTCCTACCCCATAAAGCTCTCACTCCAGACTGACAGGCAAACAGCTCTGCAAGACTCACCTCTTTTACACTGAGGGGAAAACCACCCCAGCATTAGGAGCCTGGCTTGACCTGCTACAGCACAGTTTATCCTTAGAAGCACTTGGAATCCCACCCTGTAGGAAAAGGGCTCCTCTGATCAAGAAATCCTTCAGGAGGCAAGTTGCCTGGAGAGCCAGCTCTGGTACAGCTGCTTAAACAGGTACCTACCTTTGAGAAATGCCTTGCTGGTTAAACTGGCCAAGGTGGGAAAAGAGGAGCAAAAGCTTTCCAAACCCAACAGAAAAACCCAACCAGGCAGCTGAGCACAAACCCACTCACTGCATGGAGTGTATCACCATGCCTGTCACACACACTGCTGAAGAAAGCAGCAGCCAATCTACACGGCTTCAGCTCTGCTGGGAGTTAATTAACTTCACCCTGTGACCCACCCAGGCTTTGCATAAGCCCAGACAGAGCACGAACTGCCCAAGAGCAACTTGCAAAGAGCACGCTTCTCCTTTTGAAAACACAGCAGCAAGCAGCTCAGTCCTAAAGTAAACAGCACGCTTGCTTTGTGACAGGTTGAAGAAACTTGTTGCCAGGATGTCACAACACTTGCTGCTGAAGGCTTTGTTTAATTAAGCCTCATTAGTTCCACCGTCTGCAGCGTGTCCCTGCCAAGTGCCTATGCCATGAGGAGCGGCTAGATGGCACCAGCCGCCGGCTCATGGCACTTGCACTCGGGTCTTTTGTGTCAGGGCAGCTCCCTTCCTCCTTTCGCAGTTTCATCCGAGGGAAAGGAGACCCATCTAATTGCCCAGACGCCACAGGATCCTGGCAGTGAAAGGACACACACAGATGCACTGTCTTCTGTGCCCCAAAGGGCAATTTTTCTCTCATTCCCTCTGCAGGGCACAAACAACAGGATGTTTTCGCTGCTCTCTTGAAGAGGTGATCTGTCACACTGCATTAAATCATGGCAGAGGCTTGGACTGGGAGCTCAGGCACACTTAGGTTGCCCATGCTAAGCCAGGAGGCATTCCAGGAAATCATTCCTGGATAGAAGGAAGCCTTCCTCCTCCAGGAGAGCTTAAAAACATCAAAGAAAAGATCGCCTTGCACACAACTTGCACTGAGGCAGACGTTCAGAGCTGGGGTGGGGGAGAAGAGGGGGAGGGAAAGGATCCAAGACATCAGACAATTCCTGTGCATCTCAGGATAGAATTATTGAAGAAAGAATCCTCACCTCTGCTGTCAACCAAACAAAATAGTTACTCAAAATGTAGGCAGTTACTTCTGCTCCCAGAGCAACTCCTCCTGCCTGCTACGAGCCATCTTCTCCGCTGACAAAACTCTTCTGCTGCATTATATCACTAAACAGTTGCTAAATTTCCTCACATAAAGCACCTGCTATTTCTTTTCTGAGAATCAAGTGAAGTGCTATTTTAAACAGCACTCAGATATGATAAGATTCCCATTTGGTGGCAATTGAGCTCTGGGTTTTTCTATTTAATTTCCTCACCCAGCAAGAAGCTGCCCTCTCTCTTATTTCCCTTCCCTGCTGTCTCACCAAAATATACTTTAATTTCTCTACTCAGCCATCTTGATTGCATTCCCCACTTTGCATCAAAGGAACAAAATTACAAGCCACTTCAAATAAAGCAGCAGATGATTGGGTTTAACTCTTCAGTGCCTCTCTCACAATGGCTGGCTGCCAGCTGCATTACAGGACAATGTTTATACCTACAGGAATCACTTGGCTCTGCAGAAGGTACAAGCTCTGATAACAGGGGACAAAACAGGGGAGGCAGATCCTTTTAAAACAACCAGTGATAGTTGCTGTGGGAAAGACTTGAGCAGTGCAGAAAACTACAGCAGCAATTCAAGGGACCAGCATGTCAGTTCAGATCAACCATCCTGCCAGAGGAAAACATCATTACCCACAAATTCCAGGCTTACTTCAGGCATCGTGGTGTCAGAGGACAGGAGGAGTAATCTGGTTTGAGTAGTTACACCAGGTTACTCCATTTAGATTCATTGCCTGTAGACGTGAGGAGAAAAAACGTAGCAGCAGGAGTCTCCTTGGGTGCAGTTTAATTACAGTCAGAACAAGGAATGGACAAAATCTGGCTTTGAATATTGTTTAGTAGAAACCTAAGGGGTTGGTTGGGAGCACTGAGTCCCTGGCACTGCAGTTGGCTGCAGCCAAGAAACCATGTTCTGTGCAAACCCTGACATCTGCACTAGTTTGTGAGAAGCCCAGTGATAGAACCACAGAGGTATTTGGGTTGTTAAAGCCCTTTGAGCTGCTGCAGTCCCAGCCCTCCCCTCACCCTACCCAGCCCAGCCCTGACCCACAGCCCTCAGCACCTCAGCTCCCTGGGCAGCCTGGCACAGGGGCTGACATCCCTCTCAGGGGAAAAAAAATATCCTCCTAATCTCCCATCTAAACCTCTTCTGGTGCAACCTGAGGCCATTTCTTCTCCTCCTGTCACTCCTTGGGAGCAGAGACCAACCCCCAGCCACAACCAAAAGCCTATTCAGGCTACTTGGTAAAAACAGGCAACTTTAAAAAGTGAAGTGCAGCAATTGTTGGGCTTTTCTAGAACCAGAGGAAATCAAAGTCTGGTACAGCAGTTAATCAATTTGCCTTTTGACAAAGAAGCCCAAGAATCTGCCCATTTCTTCTCAACAGACAAGTGTTATAGGTGCAGCAGCACAGCTGGAACAACACTAATACAGCACAGAGAAAAGAAGAGGCACAAGGGACTCTGGTTCCTCCCCTTTATTACACATAGGCAGAAAACACAGTGGTTTTTCTCCCGCTGACTTACAAAGGAAAGGAATAGAGAGCTTCAAGTCATTTCACATAGCTCCGTGTGCAGCCTGGGTGAGCTGCTAGCTGGCTACAGCACACCTTCTCTGGCAGGAGCCTGCAGAGTGACAATGAAGCCAGAGCCCATGCAGCACCCTACTGACACCTGCACCCTTCCCTGGTCCTTTGGGGCTAAGGCTGGGTTGCCAATAATTAACAGGACATGACAACTCCAGCCCTGGTTGACCATTCAAGCTGCTACCCACACGGCTGGTGCAGAAGGCAGCCTGCAGTGAGGGGAATACATTCTGTGTCAGGGAGAGGTGCAGAGAGATGAGGACTGGTTATACATTGACATGGAGCTGGTCACTCCCCTGCCAAGCACAGGCTCTGTGTGCAGAAAGCCCAGTTAAGAGCAC
Organism: Colius striatus; assembly: GCF_028858725.1. NCBI lineage: Eukaryota > Metazoa > Chordata > Aves > Coliiformes > Coliidae > Colius > Colius striatus. The sequence goes on from NC_084785.1 coordinate 1,470,284, forward strand.
ATTCCCCTCCTGAATGGATGCATTGATTCATGGCAGGTGTCAGGCTTTCAGCTCTTCCATGTACATACACGTAATAAAAAAGGGACCTGCAAAAGACAACAGCTTCATTTCTGATGGCTAAAGTAAAAAACCTTCAGTTGCTGGGCTTGGGGGGGGGGGGGAGTTGCATTAGAAACACTTAAAAGGGTTTGGTTTGGGGCTTTTTCTTTTACCCTCCATCATCTTGTGGAATTGTAACATCAAGGCTGAAGGCGAAGGCAAGGCTGGTCCGTGAAAGCGGGCCCTTAAAGGGAAAATGCTGCATCCCTTCTCACCCCACCCTGAATCACCCAGGACAAGAGCTCGAAGCAGATCTTCCTGCAGCTCCCAAGATGCCTGGCAAACAGGAGAGATGCAGAAACAGCCAGCAGGTCAAATCTCAAGTTGAAGCGAGCAGAAAATGGTGTGACAGTGACCACGAGCCTTCGTCACGACAGGCAGCCCGAGAAACTCCTCAATTTAAATCTCTCTTGCAGGTCTCCCTTTTAAGGCCTTAGTGTCATTACAGAAAGAGGAATTCTTTTTGTCTTGTGCTTGCACTTGCTGCCCTCTAGAGCAGCAACAAAATCTCCTACAATAACACTTACAGTGTCTAGTTGTCCACGACCGTGCAAAAATACAGACAGGGAGGGATAGAACTATCAACAGGTGTTTAAGCTCGTTGCAAGATAAGTTATGTCAAGGACAGGAATTATGTGCCAAGTGTTTTAAACAACCACACAAAACAGCCAAATGTTGAGCAACTGCAATACCTCTGCAAACTCAGAATCTCAACATCAGCCACAGCAAAGGGAAAAAAACCAAACCCAAGGAACCGAGTGCTGTTATGGACACAGAAGAGATTTATCTTCACTGGGCAGAAGAGTGAACTGTGTTCCCAGAAGGGAAGACTGGATGTAGCAGAGTGACTTGGGATCACAAGTCAAATTGAGACCAGTGCAGATGTTGGCACAGAGATGACAAACACCAGCTGGGGCCAGTTCCAGAGTGGATTGTCATGGCAGGAGATCCTGCTGCTGAGTTAAGTGAGATCCGTGAAGAACAGGGGAGAGTTACCCCTCTCCCCAGAAGTTCTAGTCATTAGTTAAGGAACCTTAAAACTTCTCAGACTGCAGCAACAGGACACTGTTGGGTCTTTAGAGATTCAGTCCCAGAGCTGTTTTGGGTTCAGTGGAAGCAGAGGGATTCTTTTGTGGCAAATCTATGAAGAAAATTGCAACAGAAACAGATCAGTTTTCATCAGCAAGAGGAACTAAATCAACCATGTCCATAACTAACTCAATATCAGAGTGCCTCAGTGCTTCAGTCCTCAGCTCAATTCTCTGGGGAACCCATGCTGCATGTGTGACAGGGGATACTGAGCATTCTGCCACCCCCAAACCTGAGAATATCAGCTGCCCAAAAGGGAAGAAAACGATAAGGACAGTCCTGTGTGTTCATGAACAGATTTCCTGAAAGGAAAATTCAAGTCAATTTACCCCTCTCCAAGCCAGGTCTAGAGAAAACTCAGCACACAGTTCAAGCCCAAAGCTCTGGTCACCTACTGTTACTAAATAAAGACTAGTTTAAGCAGAGCATACCTGTAACACATGAGATACAGTAAGCTTTCTAGGACAGAGACACTGATACGTTCTTGGCAGCAACAGGGGTGAAAGTCTACATCACTGATAGCAGAGCATGCAAAAAACCTGCCTGGCTTTGTACAGGCTTCATTAAGTGATGACAAAAAGTCCTTAGTCCAAGCACTAACTCTCTCCCAGGGCCTTCAGCTTTCTCTGTACCCCATGGCAAAAAGTCCAGGCAGAATTTGTAGCAGTTGTGGCAGTGAAAGGCAATGCCACTGAGCACCTGGCAGGGACAGCAGGAGAGCTTCCTCTCAGCCATGTAACTGGAAGTGGGAAAGATTCTGGCTCAGGCTTGAGCTGTGCTAGACATTTTGCAAGGCTGTCATAGATCTTAACAGCAGCTAGCTAACATGACCTGCTGCAATCCATACCTCCATCAGAAACAGAGAGCTTTTCCAATTCATCTTCAAGATTCTGCATCTTCTGGGGAACAGGAGGCAGATCTACAGGCTCCTTAGTCGAGTCCTGGAGGAGACTGTCCAGCTCCTTTTCAAGTTCCTCAGTGTCCATCTCTGCTGATTAAAGAAAACACTCAGTTCCAAGCAGAGTTAAGAAGCATCTTCACAGCACATATTGAAGTCCTAGCTTAACAGAGGTATTATTACTCCCATCCACCATTATCTACAGTAACAACTCCCTGTGCTGCTTCTAAAGGTGAAAAAGCACTCCTGATCTCAGGGAGAAGCTCTGAGGTTTTAGAAACCTCTGCACTGAGGCATCTAACAGCAAGAAAACATTTCAGCAGGGACAAACAAGCTGCCAGGCCCCAGGAAAACACACAGACCAGAGGAAAAATATCATCATTTAAAAAACGACATAGCAGCCACTCTAAAAACAGGCTTATATCAATATTGCACAGCTCTGAACTGAAACCCACCAGCACCTGGAGACTGCAAGGATTAGGAGATGCACAAATTCCTCTGCAACCTCCTGTCAGAGAAGAGCGTTCCTTGTCACTCCTCACTCCCTCTCAATGTACCAGCAGCACCAGCCTCAGTGTTTCCCCTTTATTCTCCCAGGAAGGACTAGAAACACAGGGGGAGGCAGCAAGGAAGGGATGGCAGCAGCAAGAGAAGATGAGTAAGGCATGAAAACCCCAAAACATACCTAGACCACTGATCCCCACTCCAGCCAGAGTCTGGGCTACTTCATCTTGAGTATCACAAAGCTGAGGAAAAAACACAGAGTGTTTGGCATAAATGAACCTTACATCTTACTGTAGGAACCTAAACCCAAAGTAGAACTGAAAACACCCACTTGCTTATTTATTTAGGTAGGCTCTTATTTCAGTACCTCTTGTATCTGATCCACCAGGTTCTCTGCCTTCTCCACAGTAACATCCTTCATTGACAGTTTCAGAGCTCCCACACCAGCCTGATAGGCATTAAATACCTTCAAAAAAGAAAGGTTAAAAGATGAACAGTGCTAAGAACCACCAACAGGCAGTGTAAGCTCCTCTGGAGACACTTTATCCCAGCAAGACTCTCAGAGAAGCATGGACATACAAGCAGAAACTGGAGCCACAAGCAGGCTTATTCAGCAGATTTGCTGTTTCCTAGAGCAGAGGATAGAGTCCCACCAGCCCAGCCTGCACCCCCTCTGTCAAACAGGTACAGCAAGTGAGGCTAAAAGGGAGAAGTACAAGAGGAAACAAAAACACTACCATCTGGTCAGTCTGGGAGGCATAGATACGATCCAAGATCCCCTGCACAGCGTCCAGCTTGGAGTGAAGCTCTTCGATGCGCCTCTCTGTCCTTTGTTTGGATTTCAAACATCTCAGTGCCTGCAGCCAGGAGACACACACTGAGGTGACCAACCAGGCAGCAGCCAAAGACAGCAGAGAAAGAAACAAGCAAGGCAGGAACACACCAGCTGGTGTTAAGAGCTATTTCCATTTCTCTCGGGACAAATATATTCTTATCTTGACCTTAAGGAGACCTTTGGCCTCAGAAATCCCATTTCCTCATATCTGAGTATGCAATGTCTAACCCTGGTCATTATGTGAAGTTACAGACCAGCTCCAGGACACTTAAGACTCGTGGTTCCCCCGAGCAGCACTTACCAACTGCTTTTTGCCAGCTCTGCAGGCACTCCGGGCATCCTCTTTACACCTGTACAGATGCAAGAAGGAAAAGCAAACTCACCCCTTTGCAAGCAGTAGCTATCTTACAAACCAGAGAGGTCCTCACTGTCTCAACTCCAAGCCAAAGGTGACCCAGTAACACCACATTCTTGGACAAAACCACTCTTAAGGCATTGCTGTGTCTCACAAGTAGCCCTTGAATGCATTCCAAACCTTTGGGAAGAGCTTTTGACAGCCACTCACTGCACAGTTGTTTTCATGGGGACAGGGAACAAAGACTGGAAAACCTGCCCTACCCCACGACTGTGGCTTCTGTGTTCAATGAACAGGAAAGAATGACTCGCACTATCACAAAGCAGCTTCATTCTAACTAAAGCTCTACATCACAGAAGATGTTCTTCCCACCATCCTTCCCCAAATTACTTCTCTGCTTCCTGGGAAAGGGACTCCACCTTCTGTGACAGCAGCTGCTCGCTCTGCATCAGCTGATACACTCCAATGTCCACATCATTCATCGGGGAGACTTTGGCGTGAAGGCCTCGGGCAAACTTCACGATCTATAGAAAGAGAATCCAGTCACTTGTCTCCAGAATCCTTCACTCTCATGGAAGGAAAAGCTGCTTTTGTACCCTCAGTTTAAGCTTTGTAAAATAATCACCATGTGATCCAATATTAAACAGCAGCAAGTGACATCAGTGTGGAAACAGAAAGCCTTCAGGAGCACCCTAAGGATTTAAAGCTGTCCTGGTGCTTCCACACCACCACAGCATAGGGCAGGGAAGTGAGGAGGAAAGCCTCAAGCCCCAGCATCAGTGGAGATTCTGATGTGTCTTTAAGGGAAGATTAAGCATAGGCACTTGTTTCCTTTCTGGAGTGACAGGTCACACTCCTGAGTACTTCAGTACTGAACTGTACAGTGCAGGAAACCAGAGAGAAACACGTTGCCCTAGGGATGAGAGTGCCTGGACCTCTGTACTTACTGACAGATGGGAAAACCTTCCCACACAAAGTGGGAGACTGGCTCTGGGGGTTGGACTAAATGATCTCTAAAGGTCCCTTCCAACCCCTACCATTCTATGAGTGATTCTGATTTGGGTAACAGAACAACTACAGTGGCTGCTGTTGAATTACAGAGGTACTATTACAAACGTTTAAAGCACACTGGCATGCAAGAACAAGGATTTCATCTCATCTCTAACCAGGTTACCACGTTGGATTTACTTTTCCAAACAGAGAACACCCAGATTTAGCCAATGAAATATTGTCTCCAACCAGATGAAACGCAAGACAGGGATTATACCACCCAAAAGCAGTCACCTTTACCCTGTACCTTCTCTCCATTCTGTTCCAGGATCGTGACCCTCTTTTCCTTTTGCAACTGGAGAAGCAACAAGTAGAACGTCCTTTCATCTGGACAAACACTGGCACAGAGGGAACGCAGCTCTGAGAGGGCAACAACAGGGTGAGAAGAGAGTGCAGAGTTCTGATACAGGCGATAAACTTCCTCTGCCTTCTCCTAAAAGGAAGCAACAGAGCTGTCTATTAGTTGACACTGCGCTCTTCCTTCTCTCAACCACTGCTGAGTCCACACCTGCTTCTTCCCACACACAGAGGGTGAAAAAGACTTTCAGAATGAGCTGCACAGTAACATTCACAAGCAATGGCAATACTTCAAAGCACATCTCCATTGTCCCCCCTCCCAAATTTAAACCCAGTAAAACCTCCTCTTTAGCCCACTCTGTACTTGTATATTGATCAGAGGAGAAAGAAAAGCTCTCTCTGTTTCAAGTAAGAGTTATAGTCCACTATAAAACAACCCCTAGCCTCCAGATTGAGGCTTGTGCTTTTCCAGGCATCTTTTTAAAAGGTTTCTCTCCTCTCTCATACACACACACCCCCTGTGAAAGGGCTGTGGAATACCCATTGCAGAGGGAAGAGCCCACTATCAAGTCAAGGGACACATCCATGGAGCTCTTGTCTCAGTCATCTCGACACCACTTGCATGCAACAGCAGCAAGTCTTGGTGCTAATGTTAACAGTCAGAGTAACCCAGAGAGGAACCCAAGGTCTGTGACTGTCCACGCTGCACCATCCCAGTGCAATCCACAGCTCCACTGCTAACAACAAACAGGGCTTTGACAGCATCCAGACTAAAAGCAAAGAATAATCTCAAAAAGGGGAGCTGGGAGCACATGTCCTGAAGTGAAAGCAGCCTCTAATAACACACATACACACGTCCAGCTCAGTGATCCATCCGACTGACAGCGACTCCTACCACAGCCAGTGCTCACAGATGAAAGTTTCCCTCCTGTGCTACACTTGCAGAAACTCAAAGCTGAGATTTACAGTGGTCTCACAGCATACTACTTCCCTTCCTAGACAAGCAAGCAACCAATCCTGCCTCTCCATTGTTTGGAAGTCAGTGAGAAGTCATTAGCTTCAAAGAACACCTGGAGACAGAAACTTGATCTTACCCCTGAGTTATACCATCCATCTCTCTACAGGCTTTTAAACACCCAAGGAGAACAAATGGAAGTCTATTCAACCCTGATTCTTTCTTGCTAGCACATAAAATGACCTGTGATCTTGCTGGAGAGGCATACTCGAGAAAACTCTCAGCAACACTCACCTGAAGCAGCTCCACATAAATCAGAACTTCCTCTTCCTCAGGTATTTTACTGTCACCCAGCACACTGGAGAGAGTCCACTTCAGGGGCTTCAAAATGAACACTCCCACACCCCAGGAGATCCAGCTGCTGTCTACACTGGCCATGAAGTCTGACTCCCTCTGCATCTTGCCACGTCTAGAAAACAAACAGAGACATGTATGCTGAACTGAACAGTCACTACAGCGTAACAAACCCTCCACTGGCACCAAGCAACTGGGCCAACGTGGAGAGTTCCTAACTGAAACACTGCTCTATGCTTCAGTCTCAGTGGCCTTTTCTAACCAAAGGGTAGTTTCTGGCTGAAGTGTGACATGTTAGTAATGAGTATGAAAGTGAAAGTCTTTTGGTGGTTATTTTTCTGGGTGGGGAAGTTTCTCCCAATTTTTTGATCTGGAAACAACGAGGCATCAAAGAAATCCATGAGGAAGGTCAGATTTTGGAAGGGATACTCTCATATTTAAGGATACTCTCGTTGTGTTACTTGGGAGCAGAGACGGACCCCCACCTCACCACAGGGAGCTGCAGAGAGTGCTGCTGGCTGCCCTCAGCCTCCTCTTCTCCAGCCTCAACACCCCCATTCCCTCAGCCCCTCCCCAGCACCCTTGTGCTCCAGCCCCTTCCCCAGCTCTGTGCCCGGCTCTGGCCATGCTCCAATCCCTCAGTGTCCCTGTGGCAGTGAGTGAGGGGCCCAGCACTGAGCACAGCCCTGGAGCTGCAGCCTCCCCAGGGCCCAGCACAGGGCACAATCCTGCCCTGGGGCTGCTGCCACCCCACTGCTGAGCCCAGCCAGGCTGCCACTGGCCTCCTTGCCCCCCTGGGCACGCTGCTGTTCAGCCGCCAGCACTAACCCCCTCAGACCTTTTCTCTCCAGGCAGCTTTCAAGCCGCACATTCCCAAGCCCGGAGCGTCGCCTCCCCTGACATCCCCTCGCACCTTGTATTCACCCCGCAGCGCTCTCCCCGCTACGCACACGGCGGGCATCCTTCAGGCTGGCACGACACAGAGCTCTCCCTGCCCGCAACGATGGCACAAAGCTGCCTCACCTCTCCTCCTTAGGCCTCCTTCCCTCTCACAGACCCTCCCGCGTCCTCCCCTGCCCCGCGGCCCCCGCGAAGGGCGAGCTCCGGGGCCCAGCCCCGCCGCAGGTACCTGAGGAGCTCCCGGAGGACGGTGCCGAGGCCGAGCGGGACGCTACCGCGCCGTTCGAAGCCATGTTGCAGCTCTCGTAGGCAGGTACGAACGGCACCGCGTCGACGGCCGCGGGCCAGCACCAACCCGACCCAGAAGGCCATTTTGCTATCCCACTCGGTGCTGTTCACTTCGCGGCTCTGCTTGAAAGCCGAGAACAAAAAAGCCATACGCTCATCGTCCGTCTCCCACTCGGGCGGCAGGTCCCCGGCCGGGGCCGGCCCAGGCGACGCCTGGCCCGGGCTGGACATCTACGCGAGCCCCCGGCTTGGCCGCGGCCTCCGCCCGGCCGGGACCCGCCTGGCTGCCGGGGACGCGCCTGCGCGCTGCGTCACCCCCCCCCCCCGCCTTTGTGTGGACCGCCCCGCGCGCCCCCCCCCACGCACCGGCCCTCCTCCCCTCCCCCCCCCCCCCCCCCGCTCGTCATGGTACGGCCCTGGCCGCGCGCCACCGCCGCCTTCCCGGCGTGCACCGCGGCACCCGCGCGCCACAGGCCCGAAACCGCCCCGAATGGCACCAAAACGCGCCGGGGCACAGCGTGGAGGGGGCTGCAAGGGCCCTGCTGAGCTCACCCAGCAGGTTCCCCTCGCTCAGGGGGCACAGGAACGTGTCCAGGAGGGGTTGGAAAGCTCGCCAGGAGCCTCCACAGCCTCCCTGGGCAGCCTGGGCCAGGGCTCCCTCAGCACCACAGGAGAATTACACATGAACAGTGAAGAAGGAATCAAATAAAGCCCCAAGCAAGAAAACGATCAAGGAATAAAAGGCTTCTTTATTCTGAGGCATCAGAAGACTTCATGTAGCACCACATCAGCTTGTAGTCACCTTCCAGAGCACTGCCTGCATTGGAGCTGGGGAATGGTCACACAAAATCAACTCCCAGTAGGACAAACAGCAGAAAATAAAGGGACAGGTGAGAGTATCAGTCTCTAATCTCCATTACGCAGACTCATCAGCACTAATTATAAAGGGGCATGTAAAAATGGAGTGGTGCTTCAGGCTTCGGTCAGGTAAAAATAAGGAACAGCACCACATCTGCCTTTGTTTCATGATTCAGGTCAGGTTAAGTAGTCACACGACCCAGATGCAGACCCCTCTCTGCGCCTGTAACAGCAGACTGAGGACCTCATCTATCACACTAAGTGTTATAGAAGTAGCAATAGTAAATTAGCCTTTTCAAGCTTTGCAGTTTATGTGCCTTGTACTCCCACAAGGTATGAAAATACAGGAGCAGCAACACATTCCATGCTGATGTTCCATAAATACAGGAAAGTTAGTGCCAGAATAGGCAGCACACTCTGATCAAATACATGGAACAGAGGCAACGGGGTAAGAACAATCTCCACACAGACACACATCTTGTGGGTTCAAAAGCCACAAGGGATGCTGCAGCCAGCTTTTCTATCAGGAAGACATTAGCAGGGATGTTATTCAGTAAAGCACACTGCTTTTCAAAAGCAAACTCAGCAGCAGAGCTAATGCAGAGGAGGCAGAAAATAACCCTTTTATGTCCATGGAGCATTTGTACACGTTTACAAAGTCTCTGCATACCTCACCAAACCTGTAACACACAGAGACAGGACACAAAGTTAAGAGAACAGCCCACAAAGGAGATCAAAATGTCTTCAGAGCTTTGTTTCTGCTTCTCAGAGGTTAAACAGGAACCTGTGATTCCCTGCCTGGTAAGTTTTTAACCAAAGCAAAAGCCACCAGGCATCCTCTGCCACAGCACCATCCCCACAGGGTCTCCTGGTATTGCAGCCCTGAAAGTGTCTTAATGAGATTTAAGGTGGGGGCAAGAAGGAGAAAGGGGGAGAGAAAGAGAGAGAGAGATATCACAATTGTATCTTGCAGGATTTAATGTGCACTTTCTTTGATCTTCAGAAGTTAAGGAAACATCCCTGGAGGTCACAAGCCCAGGCAAGCCCTTATTCACTCCGATCCTTTGGCTCTCGGTACGTCCACTGGATATAGTCAAAGATATCCTTTTCTGATTCTACTGGCAGGGCCTCCCCAGCAACTCCTGCAAGCAAATGACAGACACCATTTGCAAGGTGAAAGGTCTGTGCAATCCCTGAAATGCCAAATTCACTGTGAGATTGAGACAAACATGCAGTAAATGAGAGCAAAGCACACCACCCCCCAGACCTTTTCATACAGCATTTAGGTAGATCTTAGTTATAATGGTCTCCAGTACCAGAAAGGACATTGGGAAACATTTCATGAACTACACTATTTATCAAAAGTCCCCAGAGAAAGCAATTCCAGCAGCAGGTGCCACGAGGCAGGAAAGTGGGTGCAAAGGCCCAGACTGACCAGTGACGCCCAAAGGACGGATTGTGTACTCGTTGATGGTGAAGCCCATTTCCAGAGCATGAGCTCTCATGTTCTTATTGAAGATATCACTCCCTGTGAAATACAGCACACCACAGTAATACTGATCCTTGGGGATGAGCCTAGAAGAAAAGTGGAAGTACAGAGTTAGAACAAACAGGTGAGTCATTCTTGCTAATAACCTGGCACAGATACTGGCACTTGTACAGTGGCTTCTACACTGCAGGAGAATTAGGAATCTGCTCAAGGCCACGTTCTGAATGTGGAAGCAGGGATTTCAATGCAGGACTGGATGCAAATGCTACAGCAAGGGGTCTAGGGGTAAGTACCGGATATCGATTCTCCTGTGCGGATAGGCTGTTCCATCTTCCTTGTTTGGCAGCTGACAGACCCCCTGTGAGGAAACAAAGAGAGCAAGAAATGGAAAATGAAATGGAACAGATTAGATACCCATCTTCACCTCCCCACCCCTAAACAACCTCCGAAACAATCCTCAGTCATCCTGGAGAGCAAAGTTCAATTCCCACTGAACCAATTAAATCACTGCCTAGGACAGATGGATCTCTCAGTACCATGAATCACTATTTCCCACTCCTAGGAGGATCACTTCTCTGATAGAACTGGCTCTTTGTAGGCATCCCCCATATTCCCTGTTACATCCTGAGTCTAACAGCTTGGCCAACAAGTGTATTATTTATTAGAAAGAAAACATACATCCCAGCTTCTGTCAGGAAAGGTAATTCCTCAGCACCAGAAAAGCCTTACCATGAATTTGGTGTCACCTTTAGACAGCATGTCTGTGATAAAGTTGATTTTCTCCAGTTGCTCTACAACCTGACGCAGCAGTTTGGGCTGGGAGGAGGAGAAGAAGAAATTCTTTCACAACTAACAAGAATATCTTACTCATTTACCAGCTAATGGCCCAGAGAAGTACAGGACATCAGTACCACAACTGCAGAGACACCCACCTGCTTGGATGATTCAGATGTGAAGCTCTGGTGAGTGAGGAGAACATCCATGTCACCACTTGACTCTGCACCTGGGCAAGGGAGAAGGGAAGGAAAACCCCTCTGCTTAGGCAGACTGCACTGACATTGGTGGACATCCAGCCAACCTCTGCCTACAAACATGTTTCTCTGGTGGAAAATGGTCACTATTCAAGATATCTGTGAAAAAACCCATGACCCTCAAGTAAGAGAAACCTTGTTCTTCCACCAACAAGTTTCTAACCCTTCCTATCTCAGGAAACAGCCCAGAGTTTCCTGCTGTACTCCACAGCAATGAGGCCCAAATGATGGTAATGCAAAAACAAAGGCAGCAATTCACACATGCTGATAACACACTACTCTTCATGGGGGTGAGGTGGAGGAGCAAGGATTTATACAGGTGTTTTGTCACCAGTCAAGGCAACACTAAGAGCAAAAAGCCAGGTTCCAGCAGAGATTTTCTCTCTAAAAGAACATATTTAGTGATGAGTCTTATTAGCCCAAAAGAAACATAGGATCAGAGAGCACCAACCTCGTCTAAAACTGCCACAGACTGTGGCAATATAGTCTGGGTCCAGCTTCTCTACCTCTCTCAGCACAATTTCCTACATGAAAAGGAAAGCTGTGTGTTCAGGGATGTCAGCCATCAGCCATCTGTGCTTTGCATCCACCACAAAGACATTCCTACCTGCATTTGCAGCATTTCTTCCCTTGGGATTCTCTTCTCAAAGTCTTCAAAATATCTGCAGAGAGCAAAATCCAAGTGTCTGACAGAGTGGCCAGGGGAGCAGCTTGACATTTGACATCACTGAGATCCGTATCAGAGGAAAGACTACAACTTCCACCACTGTTGCATGGCAAAGAGCTCACCATTCCCAGCAGACTTTGCCAGGTGAGAGTAAAAACTCACAACTGCAAGTCTGACAACGCTTAGAAGATGGTTTCCTTGCATGTTATTCCCACTGTAGATGAAGAGCTGCTACAAGGTGGGAGTGATATTACATATAAGCAAATGGTTTACATTTACACAGCAGCTCAGCCTTCAAGCTGGTAAGAACTGAGGGACAGACACACACCCATCATGGCATTCTCAAGTTCAGACATGCAAAGGTCTTACCTTGCCCAAAGCACACAGCAAAGTGGCTGGGCCACTTTCATGCAGGTTTCATTGCAACCTTGCTCAAGGGATTCTCCAAGAGCTAACTGAAGAAGTCACTTGGAATTAGTTTCCTTTTGGATGGAGACTAAACCTACTGAATGGCAACCTCACTGAAACAACTGCTGAAAAGAAGGCAGAGCACAGAGCCTCCCCTGGGCTGTGTCACCTTACATTACATCCCAGTGTGTGAGGGAGTTATTGGGAAGCCAAGCCCTTGCACCCAAGGAAGCTTACTTCAGGCCAATTCGCTGGTGATGGGTCAGCTTGTGCTCAATTTTCCTTAGATCTGGGAGAATGGAGAGAAACAGACACACAAAAAGGTTACCTGAGGACTCAGAAACTTACAGTAAGTTGCAAAGATGATGCACACCAAAAATACAGAACAAGAAAGCATTAGCCTCAAACAGAAAGGAGACTTTAAACTGATGAGCACAGATGCACAGAGCACTGCCTGATACAGATTTCACTGGACCATGCACCTCAAAGCCAAAATCCTGGTGGTTTTCCACATCATCTGCTAGTCCTTTGCTTTGGATATGTACATAGTGCACTAACTTCAGCACCTCACTTTCCTCAGAGCATGGGCCATATCTGCTCCCACAGTACCACTGTGCAACAGCCTGACAGACAAAACCCCAGCACTGGAGTGTGAGCTGAGGACCCAAAGTTAACACTTACCTTCTAAACTCTTCACTCCTTCCTCCACAAACTTCCTAGCAGCAGCAGGACTGCAAAGAGACAAGGCAACTTGACATCAGGAACTGCAAGAACACTGAGGACAGCAGAATTCACTGTAGCTACCCAGGTTCTTGAAGGTTCCTTCTGATGCTTACCCTCCCTTCAGCACATTTCCCACTGCTACTTTTGATCACCAGAGCTGGCTATCCAAGGCTGGCCCTGCACATTATTTTATCACTGCCAGAACTACATAGTGATGTGTAGCATCAGCCTAAATTCATTCTCATCAATATTCTGTTCAGAACTCCCCTGAATACACAGGGAAAAAGGAGAAAAACCGAGCCAAAGCCCAACTTTACCCAATGCCAGTAACTCGAGTCAGGAAATTGATGGATGAACTTGTATCATCCTGGCGAATCTGCAGAAACAAAAGGACAGAACCCAAAGCCCTCTTCACTCCATTTGCAGTAAACCAACGTTGAGAAGGCACAACTCCCTGCTCCCTGTCAGCTTAGCCAACAGAAAGCACACACAGCAAGTTCCAGAGAAGAGCAGTTGCTGGGAATCAGAGCTCGGGGGAGGGAAACCCACCTTCTCCAGCTTACGTAGCTTCCCAGTGGATAAGAACTCATCGATCTTCTCAGCTATTTTAGCACCGACGCCATCCTGAATGTTGTGGGGGGAGCAAGGGGAGCTGAGTTAACCCCGAGATTACTTAAAGCCATTCTATCTCGACAGCATCGAGGCTTCAGACCCTCCCCTCGCTAACCAACCACCTACCAGCTTCTTGGCTTCGGCCCCGCTCTGGATCTTGGTGGGATAGCGGGAGATAACCGAGGCGGCTTTCCTGCACAACAAACACCCGTCAGCAACGCAAAGAGAACGCCCCAAGGCAGGCGGGACAAAGCCCCCACCCCCGCGGTGCCGGTACCTGTAGGCGTTGTACTTGTGAATGGCCCTGCTCACGTTGCGCTCGTAGTTAGCCAGCTCTGCAAGAAACGCAGCGGCGGGTGAGCGCGGGCGGCCCCCGCGGCCCCCCGCAGCCCCCCGCGGCCCCCCGCGCAGCCGTACCCGTGAGGAAGTCGGTGATGGGCTGGTTGGGGCTGTCCTGCGGCGCTTTCCGCTTGCTCATGGCCGCGGCCGCCGCGACGGACGGAGCGGGAGGTGACGTCACGCGGTGACGTCACGCGGCGCGTGCGCGGTGCCGAAAACACCCTTTGCGGCCTTTTTTTGCCCCTCCCCCGGTTGAGGAGGTTGCTCGTGGTTTATGTCGTCACTGGGTCTGCCCGTGGATCTGTTTCCCCTCTGCGAGCCCGGGCGGCGGCTGAGGGATGGGGGTGGGGAGCCTGGAGGAGGCTGAGGGGAGACAGCAGCGCTCTCTGCGGCTCCCTGACAGGGGCCTGTGGGGAGCTGGGGTCAGGCTCTGCTCCCAAGTGACAGCACAAGAGGGAACAGCCTCAAGTTGCCCCAGAGGGGGTTGAGGTTGGAGCTGAGGCAGAACTGTTTCCCTGAGGGAGTTTTGAGGGGAAAAGTGGGGTTTTGGTGGAGTTCTGAGGGTAAAAATGATGCAATGAATGACAGGGCAAGAGAGAACAGCCTCAGGTTGCCCCAGGAGAGGTTGAGGTTGGAGCTCAGGCAGAACTGTTTCCCTGAGAGGGGTGTCAGCCCCTGTGCCAGGCTGCCCAGGGAGCTGGGGCAGTGCCCAGCCCTGGAGGGATCCCAAAGCCGTGGGGCTGAGGTGCTGAGGCTGTGGGTCAGTGCTGGGCTGGGCAGGGCTGGGACTGCAGCAGCTTCCAGGGCTTTAACAACCAGAATGATTCTGTGGTTTTATGCCTGGGAGTGCAGCCAGAGCCTGTGTCCCTGTGTGTGCCTGATGCAGCCCTCTCTGTCCTTCCCTGCTCTTGGAAAGGCCTCAAACACACTCCAGTCCTGCACATCTCCACTCAAACTCTCTACAGTTGGGAAGGCTTTTTTGGTGCTTATTTTTGACAAACAGTAAACTCACCCCCAAAATGCCTCATTTTTCAGGGGGAGCTGAGGTGCTGAGGCTGTGGGTCAGTGCTGGGCTGGGCAGGGTGAGGGCAGGGCTGGGACTGCAGCAGCTTCAAGGGCTTTGCCAACCCAAATGATTCTCTAATTCTAACCTCAACAATCACAGGCCTGTGTCTGTCTCCTCTTCCCAGAATGAGACGTTGCAGTGTCTCGAAAGACCGACCCGAGCCTCGTGGCAGCTGCAGGAGGACATCGGCGAGCTGCAGGTGAGTTCACAGAGCCACAGCACAGGTGCAGTTGGATGGGCTGCAGCTGCTGAGCCCCTGCTCTCTTTCCACGTGCAGGACAATTATCTGGACCTGCAGAACGGGCTGAAGCATCTCAGAGTAAAGGTGAGTGTCCCCTGCTCTGCCCACGGCCCGCAGCTGCAGCAGCTGGGGCTGTGTCAGGGGCTCAGTGCCTGTGTCTGGCTCCTCTTCCCAGAACCTTGACACAAACCAGTGGTTAGAAATGGCCACTGAGAAGAACCAGAAGCTGGAGAAGCAGCTGGCCAAGCTGAGGAGGCACCAAGAGAAGCAAAGCCTGGCTGAGGAAATAGAGAACAGCAGAGAGAACCAGAGCCTGACTGAGGTTGGATGGGACTCTGCCCTTGGCCTGCTGCCACCCTCCTGCTGAACCCAGCCAGGCTGCCACTGGCCTTCTTGCCTACCTGGGCACGCTGCTGGCTCCTGTTCAGCCTCTGTTAATTAACATCCCCTAGGCCTTTCAAGCCACACATCACATGCTGGTTCAGCCATGGCTGAAATGCCCACGCCTGGAGATCCCCCAGTAGCAGTGCACAGCTGTTTGCAGGGGCAGGATTGTGCAATCAGTGGTTGCAAAGGGTGACCTGTGCACACCCCACAGACCAGGCAGCATGAGCAGGATCCTCCCAGTGCCCTCTCTTCCAACCTCTGTAGGCAGATGGTGTTTGTTAGGCCGGAGGAGAGCTAAAGAGGAAGAAACCAGGTAGCTAAAGCACCTGCCTGATGTCCTCATCCCACGAGTTCTCACTGAGAACAGCTCTGACAGACTCAAAGGCACAAAGCCAGGGGCTGCTGAGAGCCAGGGCAGCAGTGCTGCTCCACAAGCACTCAGCATCTTGGCAAACAGCTTCTTTCCTGTCCTTTCACAGCTGCTTTTCTGTTTTCCCGTGATTGCCATTTCCCCTCATGCCCAAGGGGCATCACATGAACCTGGGGATGCAGGAGAGGAGCAGGAGAGAGGGGTTTCTTCACACCAAGGCTGATGTTTTCAGAGCAAAGCTCAATGCTACTGAACAAAACGGGGGAGGCAAACTGTTGCTGCCAAGTTCTTGGTATTTCTGTATCCCTGCATTCACCATATGTGATGCATCTTGTTTTTTGAAGAGCAGGTGGGGAATCAAACACTGCCTGGGACCTCAGCACCGAGGTGCTCCGTCCCTCAGGAGTGAATCAGCCCTGGTGTGATGGAGACAGAGCCAGCAGCACTTGCAACGCCTGTGCTTGGACTTTCCAGGGTTCTCAGAAGTGTTTGGCTTCCTTGAGGGCCACAGAGGGAAGCCTTGTTTGGTGGATCTGTTTGTTCCAGCTCTGAGTCAGACGGTTTGCAGTCATCAGCTTAACCTCATCACTGCTGGGACACAACCACCACCCTGGGCCAGAAATGAGGGAAGAAATCAGCCAAGAGACACGGGACAAGCAGCATGGTTTACCCTCTGGTTTTATTCAGGAGGCTGCAGAGCTGTCAGGGCTGTGGTGTGCTCATGCAATGCTGCTTACAACCAGCGGTGGCTGCCGGTTTCGTTTTCACCGGGGTTGTGTTTCATTCAAGCTCGGGGTGTGTGCTGAGGGCAGCTCTGCCGCACCGCACGGCCGCGGTGAGCGAAGGGCAGCGACATCGATAAATAAAAGCCACCCATGGTCAAGTTCAAAGGATTTGATTACCACTGCCTTGGCTCTCTTCCCCTGACCAGAACAAGATGCTGCAGGGACAGCAGCAGGTCCCAGAGGAGCTGTTTCAACACGATCCATGTTTTAAAGCAGGAGATGACTCAGCAGAGGCAAGAGTCTATTTTTAATCTTCTTTCTTCCAAGTTTTCCCCGTTGAGCTGAGGTTTTACATGAATCCTTTCAGTTAACCCCAAAACAACGTCTCCTTCTCTCTGCAAAGCCATTCATACCCCAGGATCTCCTGCCAAAAAAGCAGCCTGGCTCTTCCCTGCTAAGGAAGAGCTGCCGGCAGCAAAGTAAACAAGTCGGCAAAGCACCTGACCACGAGCCCCGTTCAAAGGAACCGCACGGGGCCCTGTTTTCCCATCTGACAGAATCGGCCTTGAACCTGCAGCCCTGGGGGCTGTTAGAGCTGGGTGTCACATGCACAGCAAGAAAAAGAGCCGAGTGGTGGCCTGATCCTGCTCCCGTGGCACCCTGCCACACGAGAAAGCTCCTCTCGGAAGTTTAGATGTGGGGAAAACCACGTAGTCTGGGGTAGGAATGAAAAGGACACACTGGCTGAAGAATGTCTCCCTGTGCTTTGGGAAATCTGGGGGGAAACTCAGTGTATAAACCCCCAAAACCAATTTCTACCTTTTTTGTTCTGTTGTAGCTGTGCAAGGAGATGTAACAAGAGCAGCCCAGTCCTTTGGTGGAGTCTCGGGGCTTGCGTGTGGCAGGCTGGGGCGGGCAGCAGGAGGAACCTGTGGGGTGGTCGCAGGCTTTTCTCACCCCCACGGGGGTTTCATCTGGGATGGGACATTCCAAGGTTGAGCAGGAAGCTGGATTTTATGCAATATGGATCATCTCAAACCCCTGATCTGCTGAGCCAGAGGTTTCTGGTCCAGTTTTGAAGCAGGCAGGTGCCTTGGTTTGGATACAGAGCCTGGGTTGCAGCTCACAGTGTGCAACACCCTCACCCTGCTCCTTCATGCCAGAGCTCCTTTTAAGTCCTGGTTCAGGGGGAGGAAAGGGAGGAGGGAAGGGAAAGGGTTAGAACTCAGCTGAGACTCTACATTTGCTGTTTAAACTTTCCTTTTGCTTTGTTTGGGAAGGAGAAAGGTTTAACCCTTTCCCTGCCCAGTGGTTTTGTCCTCAGAGATGGGGAAACTGCATCAGGATAAGCAAAGGGAGCAAAGCCTGAGCATCCCTCTTCTGCAGAGGGGAAACTGAGGCACGGAGGGACTGGGTGGGCTGCCCAGCCTTGCCCAAGGAAGGAGCTGCAGAGGGGAAACTGAGGCACGGAAGGACTGGGTGGGCTGCCCAGCCTTGCCCAAGGAATGAGCTGCAGTGGGGAGCGGAGCTGTGTTCTCATGGCTGCCCCAGGAGCTTCTGCTCCCTCTTTTAAAGAGGAACCTGGAATTCCTGAGACAAATCATTTGTTTATCTGAAGGGGGGAGGGAAGGGCAACATTATCAGGCAGCTTCAGATCCCTCCCAGGCACAACAACAAGCGAGAGGCAGCAAAAAGCTGAAGGTCAAACTGAACAGTGATGTTCACAAATAACCCACGTCCAGGCACGTTCTCCAGCACCTCTCTGGGGTGTGCTGAGGGCCACGGTTACAAACAAGATGCTCTGGAAGGAGAGATTAGAACCCCCTTCACCACCACCCCCTACCAGTCTCTTCTAAAGATGAGTGATGAGCAAACAGATGCTGCATTAGACACACCACGAATGTTTCAAGGGTCTGAACCGTCCAGAGCTCGTCTGAGGTTAACCACTAACCGTGGCTGATAAGAGCTGGCTTCCTCAGGCCCAGATGGTTTAGGCAGAAGGGACCTCTAGAGCTCATCCATCCAATCCCACTTGCTAGAGCAGGTTCACCTTGATCAGGTCACACAGAGACAGAGCAGTTAAGGCTCCAACCTCCCTTCTCCTGCCTACAGGGGGGCAGATGAGCCACGGTCCTGCTCAAACCCTTCCAGCTGTTTGATTTTCCCCCTCTGAGGAAGCAGTGGGGAGGGATTTGGTATCCCCAAACCACACTAGCTCCCTCTTCTCAATGGGCTTCATTCACTCTCCAATGTTGTGTGGCAGCCTGCCCAGGTTCAGGGGGGCTCCTGGTTTAGGGGCAGCTGCGGGAGTGAGCAGGTTGTGGGTGATAAGGGTTGGGTGCCTGCCCCAGAGGCCTGTCCCTGGGTGATAAACACATACCCCTCTCTTGCTGGTTGACCAGAGCTTGTCCTGCAAATCAGCCTTAAATGGAAACAGCATGTCAGCACAGCTCAGGGTGGAAATTCTTGCTTGGCAAGTGAATGACGTATCTGCTGGGGGAACGGGCTGGGGAGTGGGAGAGAACAAGTATCTCCCACCTCTCACTGTAGCTTTACTATCCAAGGGCTGGCCATAAAGCTGTCTTTGTTTGGAGCTGTGTAAAAATATTATCTCTGTGGTTTGTTGGCAAAGAGAAGTCTAGTTAGTCCAGTTTATAAATGGGGAGATTGAGATGGATGGAGAAGGCACTGGCAAGTGTTTGGCAGGAGGAGGATGAGGTCTGGGGCTCTGGATGCTGAGGGTTGGCCTCTCCCTCCTGACATGTGTCTGAGAGCCCAGTATAAACTATGGGGCAAACTGGGAAGCTCCACATCTGTGTCTCACTCAGCTCATGTCCAGCCTCATCCCAGTTCCTTAAAAGAGGTTTGATTTTTCAGCAAAAGGATGGACTGAGTTTCCCCACCCCATTGAACATGCAGATCATATGCAAATGCAGTGGCCTCGCTTTGCTGCTTTGCCACAACTTCATTGTTCTCTAAGGACTCAAATGACTTCAGCTGAAGTCAGTGGTATCCAGAGCACACAGAACACATGGCTTTGGTTATACAAAAGGCTCTGCATACTTTTGGGACTTGTAATAGATGTACCCACCCAGGAAACAAGCAGGAATTCTTCCTCTCCTTTACATCACACTTCAGCTTAATCAATTGCAGCATGGGCAGACCCTAAGTTCTGCCAGGAGAAAACCAGGTTGCCATTAGCTCAGCGTGCTGTGGGCAGCAAGGAGAAGATACCTCCCAAATGTCCACATCTTGAGTGGGTTTGCTATGGCTCTGCTGATCCCTCTGCACCCCAGCAGCCTCACAGCCTCCCTCCAGGTCCTGGGGGCTGCTGGTGACCCCCAGGAGAGGCTCAGCAGCTCCCTTGGCACACAGATTTGCAATGCACTCAGCTTTGGACCTGCCCAGCAGCTTTTTTTCCCCTCTTTCCTGGCAAGCAGCTTTTTTGTTTTCCCTGCAGCCCCACCACCCTGTTTTCAGACTCTCACCTGCCAGTGCCTCTGCCTTGGGAAGTGCTTAGAAAAGCCACAGTCACTCACGAGTTATTCACCCCCAGCCTCCGGTGAGTCATCCTTGAGGGAGGCAGGGCGGGATCTTGAACCCTTGGGCTGTTGAATCCTGGTAACACACACAGCAGGATTAGTTTAGCTCAGGGTTCAGGGCTAGGAAAAGATTTAAGAAATCACTATGTCTCTGCCTTAGCTTTGTTTTTATAGTCACAGACTTGTTTGGATGAGGATGGACCTTAAATCTCATCCTGTTCCAATCCCCTGCCATGGGCAGGGACACTTTCCTCGTGGCCAGGTTGCTCCAAGCCCCTTCCAACCTGTCCTTGGACACTTCCTGGGATGGGACAGCCACAACCAGAGCCTCAGCACCCCCACAGGGCACAACCTACTTCCTAAGATCTCATCTCAATTTCCCCTCTGCCTTTAGTAAAAAGTCCCTCTCCAGTTTTCTTGTCAGCCCCTTAATGTACTGCCAGGCTGCTCTAAAGTCTCTCTGGAGGCTTCTCCAGGCTGAACCATCCCAACTCTCTTATCCTGTCTGCGTAGCAGAGGAGCTCCAGCTCCTGGATCATCTTCACAGATTCCTCTGGACTCACTCCAACAGCTCCACATCCTCTTTGTGTTGGTGCCCAGGGGAGTCTCAGCAGAGCAGAGCAGAGGGCGACAATCCCCTCCCTTGACCTGCTGCCCCTTTGGATGCAGCCCAGGATGTGGTTGGCTGCCCTGAGGATCTTGAACTCCCCCAATTTCATGGTCACTGCAGCTAAGGCTGCCCTCAAGCTTCACACCAGCCCCTCCTGGGTGGGTGAGAACAAGGTTCTGCACAGCACAAGGTTCTGCACAGCACAAGGTTCTGCACAGCAGCTCTCCATCACTTGGAGGAGGAGGAGAAGGTTTCTAGAAGCTTCTGGATTGCTGGTGACCTGCTGCAGTGTCCTTCAGCCAGCTGTGGGGGTGGTTGAAGTCCCTCATGAGGACCAGGGCTTGTGAATGGGAGGCTGCTAGAAGCTTCATCCACTTGTTTTTCCTGACCCATAAGCTCTGGATTAGCTCCTCACCTATCCCCAGGAGAAGCTCTGTGCCCTCCCAGCAGGTCACTGGCACTCAGGGTGACACCCCTCCTCATCTCCCCTGCCTGCCCTCCCATTCCCACACCCCAGCCATGGGAAACAACCCACCTCACCCCCATGGTGCCAATAAGATCATCCTTTTGCCCCAGTCGTTTTCCTTCCTGCAGCACAACTCGTTGTGTAACGGCAGCAAGTCCAAAGGTTTCACTTTATTTTTCTTTTACCACATCCAACTCAAGTTCCACCTCACCAGAAGAAAAACATCGAACCCACAACCCCCAGACAACAAACCCGAGGTGGAATTTCCCCACTTCCCAGCTCAGAAGCCACACTTTTGCAAGACGGGCGAGTGTTTGAGCAGAGCCCTCCGGTGCCTTCGTGCCCCGGCGCCACCCCCGCGTTTGCCGGCGCTTTTTGCCGGTCCGTGTTTAGGGACCCGCGTCTTCTCTCAAAGACAAAAGCGACTGATGCCTGATAAAGGTGTGTGGGGAGGGGGGAGAGAAACATTCCTGATGGCTCCTATTTGGTTTGAGAGGTTTGCAAATCGATTTTGGCGTGGGAAAAGGACAGCGGGGGAAAAAGGGGGAGGGAGGAGGGGAAGAAGATGCGCTAAAAACCAAAAGTGCTATTAAAAGCTGGAGAAGCGGGCTGTTACCGAAGCCCACACTGAAACCCTGGTGTGGTTTCAGGTTGGTGGCAGGAGCAGGAGGTTTGGCAGGGAAGCCCGGGCCACCCCTCCTCCTCCTCCTCCTCCTTCTCCTCCTCCTCCTCCTCTTCCTCCTCCGTCTCCGCCCGCTTATATAAACCGCCCACTGCTCCATACATTCATCCATTCACTTTCGTCTTCGATAGAAGCCATGCCGTTGTAGCAAAACTCTTCCCGGGCCTTTATCCGAGTCGTCCTCGGTGCCGTTCCCGTCGTGGAGCCCGTCCCGCTCCGCTCCGCTCCCTCCCGCGCAAGATGCTCCGGACGCGCTGCGCTGCGCTCCGGCGGCTCTGCCCGCTCCTGCTGCTGCTACAGCTCACGGTACGTGGGCTCGGGGACTGGCCGTGGCGAGACCGGGGGGGCCGGGGGGATGTCGGGAGGTGAGAGAGTAACGCAGGGACCGCCGCAGCTATCTCCCTGTTGTGTCGCGACATGCCCGGGCTTGCCGCGACGTCGTGGAGGACGGTCCGGCGCAGGCTGGGGAAGGGTCCTGAGTGGTGGGGCGGGGTGGGGATGATGGGGAGGGGGCTGGTGTGGGTTCGGGGTGTGGGTTTAGCCAGGTGGGGAGCGGGGGGGCTGCGTGTAGGGTGAGCTGAAGGTTTACCTGGGGAGGGCAAAGGGGGTCCCAGCGATTACGAGGGGAGATCTGGGGGTCAGAGGCAATGGGGGGGGGGGCACAGGGGGAGCAGGGGTTATGGGGGGTTTACCCGAGGCTGTAGGGAGAGAAGGGGCTGGAGGGGGCTCACCTGGTCCAGGGGAGATGTGTGTGCGTGGTGGGGGTTTGAGACTATTGGGCACGGCACAGGGGCTGTGGGGGGAGATGAGCTTATCGGGGCTCAGCTGGGCAGGTGGGGGTCGAGGAGTCACCTGAGCAGAGCCCACGGGGGGACAGTGAGGCTGCGGGGGCTCCCCTGGGCGGGTTTTCAGGGCTGTGGGGCTGAGGCTGCGGGGAAAGCACCAGCCCGGAGCGAGCTCAGCGCTGCTGGGTGCGGGGCAGCGGGCTGGGGCAGCGCCGGGGCTGCGGAGCTCGGCTTGAGGCAGCGCTGGAGCTTCGCCCTCTGGCACGACCTGTGCCCTGGGGGATTTCCGAGCCCTTCAGCCTCCAAGCTTTTGTTTGCCGACGCCGGGGCCATGCCGAGCTTGCGCGGGGCGTTTGAAGGTGCCGGCGCGGGGGCTCGGGGCTGCCTGCTGCAGGAATTGCTGCCTCAGCAGCCTGCCCAGTGCCCCCCAGAGCCCCCCAGAGCCCCCCAGAGCCCCCCAGCACCGCTGGCTTCAGGGACACACAATCCCAGCCAGGCAGGTGCCGTTTCCTGGTGGATTGGGCGTTTCTGGAGAGCTTGGAAATACCTGAAGTGTTATCTCACTGAATCAAGGGGAGTGCTGGGAGTTTGATCCTGCCCTGAGTTTTATCCTGAGGAATCTTGCCTAAACTTTTACCCCCAGGGATCCTGCCCTGAGTTTTATCCTGAGGATCCTGGTGTGAGTTTTATCCTGAAGGTTCTCCCCTGAGTTTTATCTTGAGGAATTCTGCCCAGAGTTTTATCCCCAAGGATCCTCTCCTGAGTTTTATCCAGAGGATGCTACCTTGAGTTTTATCCCATCCAGAGTTTTATCTCCAGGAATCCTGGCCTGAGTTTTATCCCACCCTGAGCCTTACCCCAGGGCTGCCCCGTGGCCCTGCCCTGGCCCTGGGACATGTGGCTGCTGCTGCTGCTCCTGTGCTGGAATTGCTGTCAGGGAAATCTGCCTTTAACAGGTTGTACAAGAGCCAGCTTCTCATCCCATTCCTTCCCTACATTCTTTATCAGAGTTGATTTAGACTTGCCTGGCAAAGTCAAGCCTTCCTAAACCCTAAGGACATGCTCTGAACAGTCCCTGTTAATTTCTTCTCCCTTTTCTTTGTTAATAAAAGAACAGGGGAGTGGGGAAAGGCTCTGGACTGATGCCCCACGTGATAATCACACGATACTGTGGCTTGTGGCAGTTCCTTCCTCTGCTCACCGATACTTGTTGCATCATGCCTGGACCTGGGCCACCAGCTCCCGAGCAGGAATGCTGCTGGATCTCCACAGCAGCTCAAATTCCCTCTGTGGGAAGTCTGAGGTGGGGGAAAATCCCCCCCTCTGTGTTCATCAGACCCGTGTCCTTAGAGCAGAGGCATGTCAGGTGTCTTGGCTGGTGTAGATAATCATTGCTAGGAGTTCAGGGATGGGTCTGATCTGTGCTGGAGGGTCCAACCCCTCCCTTGGGATCCCTTCAGGACAAAAACAGATGGAAGAAGGGAAAGTTCGAATCTTGATGCTTCCCAGAGCTTTTCCTCCAGACCTCATCATCTAGAAAGAGGCTTTTAGCAGTTGAGGGTGTTGGGGATTCTTGTGCCTGGTAATTCCTCTGCCTCGAGGCAAAGTTGCTTTCTTGGGATGTTTATTGTGGGTGAAAACTACCCTTGAATACCACTGAGCCTCACCCACGGCTCCTGCTGCAAGCCTGATAGGTTAGTCAGGGATTACAGCCCTGGCCTGCCAAGGGCTCTGTGGTGGGATGATGTACTTGACCTGCACTTGCTGGGGAAGGTGGTGTGGGCTGATAACCTTATCATGCACTTGTGCAAGCTCTGCCAGAGTCCCTGTCTCATGAGAAAGCGATGAGATGAAATCCTGCGCCTAAGGGAACTTTCCAAAGAGCAGCCAACGCTGTCCTGTCACTCTGATCACCTTGGAGGCCTGGCAGAGTTCGAAAGGGGAAGAGAGGCTGGTTTTATTCCCTCACAGGGACAGCCAGGCAGTGGGACAGGTTGCCCACACTCAGCCCTTGGAAGACTTTCAAGAGCAGAGTGGGTAAAGCCCTGAGAGCTGCTTGTGGCTGGGAAGTAAAAGCAAGATCCCCTCCTGAGCTGGATAGAAAAGCACTTTCTAAACTTGCAAGCCCAGTCCAAGTCTGGAGATGGCCTGTTCCCAGGGAGAGGGAATTGCTCTCTTCTCTGAGACCTGGTCTCAAAGGTGTTGGTGTTGGTCTGTTCCCCTCGATGCCCTTTAACTGTCACACAGCCTGTTTTGGCCCTCACACCCTTCCTTGTACCAGCTCAGGAAGTGTTGGGGGGAGGAGAAGGAGGAGGAGAGAGATTTGGGGCTCTGTGGATGGCCAGGCTGGCCCAGGGGACAGCAGGAAAGCTGGAGTCACTATTGTTTCAGCCTTTCATGGCAGCTTCTGACTCACAGAAGAAATATTTCCTTTAAGAGACAGGTTTCATGCTCAGCATGAGGGAGGGGAAAGAGAAAGTGCCTGTGGCAGCCTGTCAGTGCAGCGTGGCTGGGAATCATCACTCCCTGCACCCCAGGGCAGAGGGTCAGGGGAAGGTTTATAGCCATTAATATCCATGGAGGTGCTGGGCCTTGTGCTGGTTGAGAGGCCAAAGGCATTCTCCTTGGGGACACTGGAGTACTCAAAGGTCTCCCCAAACCCTGCTGGGGCATGTCTGGAGCAGGGCTGTCCCCTGGGAGCCCAGAGCAGCTCAGGGTGTTTCTTGTGGGCACAGGAGCCACGTACCAGCCTTGACACGGGGCTGGTTTCCTCCCCACAAACACCCTCCCTGTTCCTCTTCCCTACCCTTCCATTTTCTTTGGTGCTGTTGGTTCATGTGCTCAGAGACTGGGGAAGGAAAGGGGGGCCTGAGGGTATCCTGAGGAAGTGTTGGTGAGTCTTTGCCTCCCTGATAACCTGGCACACGGGAATCCCTCTGCAAACCTCCTCCTTGTGCTTGGCCAAGGAAATAACCACCCTGGCACAGGGTAAAGTGCCCTTCACTGGGTCCAGTGGCTCTGAGCCATCACAGTTAGGAAGAAGTTTTATACTGAGAGGGGTGTCAGCCCTGTGCCAGGCTGCCCAGGGAGCTGGGGCAGTGCCCAGGCCTGGAGGGATCCCAAAGGTGTGGAGCTGAGGTGCTGAGGCTGTGGGTCAGTGCTGGGCTGGGAAGGGTGAGAGTAGGGCTGGCACTGCAGCAGCTTCAGGGGCTTTAACAACCAAACCCTTCAGTGATCCTGTGATTCCATGACTCTAGTGCTCCTCTCCTGCTTTGCCTGAGCACACTGAGCACTCTACTCCTTCTTCCTTTAACCCACAGACTGGTTTTTAACCCAGGTGTTTTCTGTATGTGTTTTTGACAGTGGGCTGCAGCAGGAGCTGCTGCAGCAGGACTGCACAGGAGGGACAAGGTGGATCTCTTGGACCCACACAGGGGAGGGGAAGACTTTTACCCAGTCCAAGACACCAGCCGCTATTGCATGAAGTGCCCTCCGGGTAAGATGGTCTCAAACACCCAGTGCAGCTTGGCCCTGTGTCCTTGCTCCTTGCTTCAGCTCTCCCCTGCTCTGCTGTTGTGAGGTCTAAGGGCTCCTTATGATGATTCCTTTTTCCTTTTGATGGTTCCTTCTGTGCCTGTTCACTGGCAGTGGGATCCATGGGAACATCTTCCTTCCGATGGTCCCTAATTTGCCTCTTCGACCCCCTCTCTGCACAGACCCCTCTGTCCTGTGCTGGATGCTCACAGACACACCATTTTGTTTTCACTCCTCCTCTTCCCCAACCTCCCCTTCTCACAGGCACCTACGTTGCAGCACACTGTGAGGAGCAGTTTGGCCTCAGCAAGTGTCAGCCTTGTAAAGACGATGAGTTCATCGAATACCCAAATGACTTCCCCAAGTGCCTGGGCTGCACGACATGCAGGGAAGGTATGAGCTGGTGTGGGAGAGCTGCTGCTGCCTCATAGCAGGGGCTGGGTTTAGCTGATGGGAAACCTCTCCATTGAAGGGCACTGAATTGGGGCTCAGGCTGTGAGGAGCAGGCTGGGGCTGGAACTGGTGTAGCAGCTCGTGCCAGACCTACATCTCTGTTCAATGCAGCATCCATGGTGCAAAGCTTGGACACGAGAGCTCCAGCAAGGACCAGGAGGACTGAGCTCCTGGCAGTGGTGTAGGCTGCAGGTGGAGCTCTGATGCAGGCCTTGCATTTCTCTTGGGCACGGTGAGGTGTGGGACAGGACAGGGTAAGGCTGCAACTCAACAGCAGAGAAGCGAGTTAGTCCTCTGCAGGCTTGTGGGTCAGCTCAGGGCATCAGCCACCTTACTGCAGGAAGAAGGGGGAGGAGAGGTGGGGCTGGGGTAGAGCCATCTCTCCTCTCATCCACAGACCAGGTGGAGCTGAGCCCCTGCCAGGCAGCGAGGGACAGGCAGTGCATCTGCAGGAACGGCACCTTCTGCTCCCCAGACCACCCCTGCGAGATGTGCCAGAAGTGCCGGCCCCGGTGAGCTGGGTGATGTGAGTGGGGGGGGTCTCAGCAGGATGGGTGCTGGGAGTCCTGGTCCCTGAGCCTGGCCCTTCTCCCCCTCTCCCAGGTGTCCCCAGGATGAAGTGGAGCAGGCGCCCTGCACACCCTACAGCGACCGCCGCTGCGGCCCCCCGCCCAGCACCCCCGGCCTCTCAGGTAATGGTGAGGGGGGAAAGGGCCTGGGGGGGTCCTGACAGCAGCTGAACAGGAGCCAGCAGCATGCCCAGGAGCAAGGAGGCCAAGGGCAGCCTGGCTGGGCTCAGCGGTGGGGTGGCAGCAGCCCCAGGGCAGGATTGTGCCCCTGTGCTGGGCCCTGGGGAGGCTGCAGCTCCAGGGCTGTGTCAGTGCTGAGCCCCTCACTCACTGCCACAGGGACACTGAGGGGCTGCAGCTCCAGGGCTGTGTCAGTGCTGGTCCCTCACTCCCTGCCACAGGGACACTGAGGGGCTGCAGCTCCAGGGCTGTGTCAGTGCTGGTCCCTCACTCCCTGCCACAGGGACACTGAGGGGCTGCAGCTCCAGGGCTGTGTCAGTGCTGAGCCCCTCACTCACTGCCACAGGGACACTGAGGGGCTGCAGCTCCAGGACTGTGCTCAGTGCTGGTCCCTCACTCCCTGCCACAGGGACACTGAGGGGCTGCAGCTCCAGGACTGTGCTCAGTGCTGGGCCCCTCACTCACTGCCACAGGGACACTGAGGGGCTGCAGCGTGGCCAGAGCCGGGCACAGAGCTGGGGAAGGGGCTGGAGCACAAGGGGCTGGGGAGGGGCTGAGGGAATGGGGGTGTTGAGCCTGGAGAAGAGGAGGCTGAGGGCAGCCAGGAGCACTCTCAGCAGCTCCCTGACAGTGTGCCCAGCCTGGAGGGATCCCAGAGCCGTGGAGCTGAGGTGCTGAGGCTGTGGGTCAGTGCTGGGCTGGGCAGGGTGAGGGCAGGGCTGGGATTCAGCAGCTTCAAGGGCTTTTCCAGCCAAAACCCTTCTGTGTTTTTATAGCTGCTGGAAGAGGGGGGGTGGGCTGGGGGCTGGAGATATGGCAGCAGCTCTCTACACACTCTTTCTTATCCATTTTAGCTGGTGTGATTGCTGCCATAGCACTGGGCTCAGGAGCAACTGTTTTCCTTATTGCACTTCTCTGCATCTGTCTGTGTGGCTGCTGCTCTTTCCCAGGTGAGCAGCGGGTGCAGGGGAAGCCCAGGGCACTCGCCCTGGCTGGGGGCTCTGGGTGGGAAGAGGGACCTGCCAGGGGGCAGAGGCATCACAGGATGGTTTTCATCTTCCAGGGAACAAGAGAGACCTGAGTGGGAAGTCCTGCAACATGGTGGTGAGTTGCTGGGGGGTCAGGGGGGTGCCAGTTCTGTTTGTGGGGCCTCACTTTGCCTGGAAAGGCTGGAGGAGAAGGGGCCAAGCAGAGGAGGATCTCTGGTAGTGCTCTGCTGTATGTGGAGTGATTACAGCCCCCTCCCTGGTGCTGTCATCACCTCCCTGGCAGAGGTACCAGCACATCAGGCTCTTTGTGGGACCCTGGGTGAAAAGGAGGGCTGTGCTGCACCAGGCCCAAGCTGAACCAACAAGCCATGCCCTTGCAACCACAGCAGGGTGGTTTATGGCATCCCTGAGGGGTTGGTGTGACCCCTGACCCTCCCAGGCCCACCTCACGTGCCTGCTTTGTCCTTGTGTCCCACCACAGGACTACCTGCTGCGGCGGCTGGCGAAGCGCGGAGCGGCCGCGGAGACGCGGGACAACATCCACAACCAGCGCGTGTCCCAGGGCCAGCCGCTGCTGCCCAGCCCGGGGGGGGCAGTGAATCCCAGTGCTCCAGGGCTGGAGGTGTGTGGGTGTGCTGCTGGAGGGGTGTGGGTGTGCTGCTGGAGGGGTGTGTGTGCTCCTCTGCTCTCCTCTTGCCTCCACCGAGCCCGTCGGGGCTTCGCCGTGGTCTCTGCAGGGTGGTTTCTGCACAGAGGCAGCGAAGGGGCTCTTGTTCTCCTTCTGTAAAGTCTGCTGCTTGCAGCCAGCTGCCAGAGTCCTCTGCAGGTTTCATGCTGATGCTGAGCAATCAGCTCTCCTCTCCCCTGGCCAGGACCCAGGAGGCAGCTCTGCCCTGCCCTGCTGTCATCCCAAAGCCAGCAAGCGCTGGGTGTCCTGGGGATGTGTCGTCATCTCCTGTCCCAACAGCCCCCAGAGAGAGGGAGAGCATCCCCAGCCTGGGAACAGCATTCCTGCCAGGGCTTGGTGGGTGCTACAGGACTTTGTCTTTCCAGGTGATGGTGCCAACGACCTCATCTCCCAGTGAGAAAGCCAGAAAGAAGTTGGTTCCCGTGGAAGGAAAAGACCCCATTACTGGTAAGTGCTGGGGCCCAAGAGGTGTGCTGGGGGGCAGGGAGAGGTGAGCAATCCTTCCTGACCCAGCTGTCCCTGCTTTACCCTCTTCTCTGAGCTTTTCCCTTTCCCCTCCCTCTAGTTCTGCGCCGCTCTTTCGACGTCTTTGCCCAAGACGTGCCCTGCAAGGACTGGAAGAGATTCGGCCGAGCTCTCGACCTGCTGGAGAACGACATCGCCCTGGCTGAGATGAACGACAGGTATTCCCTGGAGCCCTTCTTCCAGATGCTCAACACTTGGCAGAACACACAAGGGATGAAAGCTTCTGTGAACACTCTGCTGGAGGCCCTGCACCGCATCAACCTGGGAGGCATTGCAGAGGACATCTCCTCCAAGCTGGTTCAGCAGGGATCCTTCCAGTACGAAGTCAGCTGAGGAGCAGGGCAGGCCCTGCATCTTCCTGCTTCAAGCTGAAGCCATAAATACCTCCTAAGAACACTTGAGTTTTACCTTTTTTATAGCTCTTCTCATGGCTCTCTTCTATTTGAAGCCATTGTACAGTTCAGCTGAGCAAAGAGGAGTTGATCTCCTGAAAGCCAAACCTCATGGGATGGATGTGATGCTTCCTTATGAAATCCGAACTGGTGGTGCCTTGGTTTCAACTGGCTCCATGCAAAGAGCCTAAAACTTCTTGCAAGCTGCCTCTGAGACTGTCTCACTACTTGGAGGAGCTGGTACTCTATGGACATCCTCAGGATCAGTGCAGAGAAAGGCCTTGGCAGGTTGCAGCCATCTCTGTGGTGTTTTAACTGGATTCACCCCTTTTTTTTGGAAGGGTTCCTGACTTCTTGCAATAGCTTCTGCTGGCAGAACATCTCAGAGCTGGCCAGCAAGCTTCATACTGTATGCTCAGTGGGCAAACACTGGCTGGGTTCTTGGGTTACTCTCTTGGAGCTGTTGTCTGAATTGCATTGTAGCTGGTAGTGGTTCTGCTTGCTGTTAAGAACCAGTTTGAAACTGGACTTGGAGAGGAGGCTGGGAATGATTTACTTGCTCTGGTGTGGCTGGAAAAGGGTCAGTGCAGGGAAGGGAGTGAGCTGCTCCTCAGAACAGGGTGGGGAACACAGGCAGAGGATAAACAGTGTGCCAGAAACCTCCTTCTCCACCACTTCAGTCGTGTTGGTCACTTCCCTTGACCAGGAGCTGGCTTTGCTGTCCCTGGCTCCAGCCAGCAAGGAGAGGTGAATGCACTGAGGTCCCAGCGTGCCTGTGGGTACCCATCACCCACCCTCCAGCTGCAGGGGCTGCTGCTCACACACTTTGCCCTTTGCTTTGGTTCTCACACACACAGCTCAGGGACAGCTTAGCTGGAACAAAAAACCCCTCCAAAACTACTGTTACTTCATCTGGTCATATGTGCTGCTGCCCTGGTACAGCCCAGCCCACCAGGACCTTCTCTGGCGTGGAGGGAGGGCACGAGGGGCACCACAAACCTCTCTCCATGGCAAGAAAGCACAAAGGGCATCACCAGGAACTTGCCTGCCATGGTAAGGGAGCACAAGGAGCATCACCAACCCTTCTCCATGGTGGGAGAGCACGAGGGGCATCACCAGGACCTTCCCCAGCTCAATGGGAGAGCACAAGGTGCACGGTCAGCCCCTCTCCACAGCCTCTAGGGCTGCTCCCTGCTTCTCCCAGTGCTCCCCCCTTTCTCCCCACAGCCTCTTTAGAATAAAACCTTCTCCAGGACACAAGCAGAAAGTCTGTATTTATGTATTTATTTAGTAACTGTAAACGTGTGCATTTATTAACTTAAAAGCTAATAGAAAAATATTGTTGGATTTGGTTGGTTTGTACTTGCATGACTGTGTGGGTTTTATACAGAGCTCTGGCCCAGCCAGTTTGCTATTTCCAGGGGTTTTTTTTACATGTCTCTTTATGAAGGAAGAATAAACTTGTTAAAAAATCCTCCTGATTGCTCATCTTGGGTTTGTGTTTCCCTCTCTCTCTCTCTCACACACACACACACACACACAGAGACACAGACACACACTTTTTGCTCTGCCCTAAGGCTGGTCTGCTCCAGGTTTGCATTGGGCACCAAAGGAGCTGGAGCAGATGCTCAGCAGCTGCCTCACAGGGTACTGAGGTTCCTCACCAGTGATGCTTCTGCCAGGGAAAAGTCCTCAGCAGCCAACCTGGGCTCTGCCTTTACCCCCCTACCCCGTGAGTCCTGTGGTTTTTAGTCACCTGCAAAAAGCAAGAGGCTGAAATCTCAGTCCCTGGGGCCAGAGCTGCTGCTGAGGGGCTGCTCCAGCTACACCCAGCCAGGGCTCTGTGTGCTGCTATAGCTGCGTTGCAAATCCATGCAGTGCTTAGTGAGAAAAGGGCTCTGCTGGCCCCAACAAAGCTCCCTGGAGCTGCCCATCAGCCTTCACCCTGCTGTTGGGTTTACAGAGAAACACCAGGCTGGAGCAAGTGCTGAAAGCAGGAGCTGGTGGTGACCTCCCTGGAGGTTTCATGCCCGAGGTCGTGTCCTGGGCAGCCCCCACGTTGCTTCCCAAGCATGCAAACCTGGGCAGGGAGCTCCTGCAGAGCCAGGCACATGCAGGGTTTAGTGCCAGGATCCAGGGGCTCAGGGGTCCTGGCCTGGGGAAGGCAAACCCAGCCCGGATTGGAAAGGGAAAAGAAACTCGTGGTCCTACCTGTGCTGGAGGTGCTGCAAAGTGTGAGAACACCAAAGTGGGAGCTCGCTGGAGCTGCAGCCTCGCTCCTGCATCTGTGGCTGAGGACAAGCATGCGAAAAAGAGGGATTCCAAGTGCCCTACCGAGGTGAGGCAGGAGGAGCAGCACAGAGCAGGAGGGGACAGCGGGAGCATCCCCACAGGCTTGCCTTCTCAGCCCAGAGTGGGCTCAAAGGAGCTTCCCCCTGCCCAGCCTGGGAGGTTGAGCAGAGGTTTTGGGGCCCTCTTGCCCTGGCTGGCAGCCCACCAAGCTGCCTTCTCCTGCCTGTTGGTGCACCTACAAGGACACAGGTGGGACATGCAAAGTCAGTCTGATGGTAAAGCCACCTCCTCCTTGTACAAGGCTTTGGGGATGGCTGGATCCTGCAACCTCTCACTGTCCCTTGTCCATCCTGGGAGCACTGGTAAGGGGGTGCTGGTGTCACCCCAAACAGGGCACAAGGCTGCCCCGTGTCCAGTCGCTTCCTCCCAAACACACAGGGACCACGCTGGGCTTTGAAAAGACCATTTATTACAATGGAGCCTTCCAGGCTAAAATCCCAAGGCAAGGGCCTGGGGTTGGTTTCTGGTGTGGCAGCTTGGGGTGTGGGGTTTGGGAGCCTTGTGGGGTTTATTTTTGCTTGTTTTCTTTTTAAACAAAAAGAAAGTGGCAGGGAGGAGAGAGCTCCTGTCACCTACCCCCTCCCTGGAATTAGGACAGACCCCACTTGTGGGTAGAAGGAGGGATGCTGCAGTGCCCAGAGGCATTTGGGGACTGGGGTCCCTCTGCATGGTGTCTGACCCTGCTGCAAGTCAATGGGGGTGACAGGACCCCCCCCCTCCCTCCATCCCCCAGCAGCTCTGGCTGCCCAGGGTGGTGAGATGCCATCAGCCAAACCAACCACATCCCCCAGCTTCTGGGGAGTGATGCAAGTGGAAGCAGGATGGGTTCCTTCTTCTTCCTCATGCTGCTGATGTTCCGAAAAGAAAGACACCAAATCCCCCAAAAACCAACCCAAAAGCAACCCCAAATCAAACCACACAACAAAGCTCCTGTAAACGTGAGTTTCTCCTGCTGCTCGGTGCTGCTCCAGCAGCCCAGGGCTGGGGCTGGGGCTGGGGCTGGGGCTGAGCCCCCCTCTCAAGGACGAGCCCCCGCTGCCACCAGCTCCTCTGCGGCTTCGGCCGGCGGCGGCCGCTCCATGCCTGGCGCTGGGACAGGTCCTGTCACCCTTCCTCATCCTCATCCTCATCCTCATCCTCATCCTCATCCTCATCCTTATCCTCATCCTCATCCTCCTCCTCATCCTCATCCTCATCCTCCTCCTCATCCTCCCAGGGATGCTGGAGCCAGGGTAATGACGGGCTTTCAAACCACAGCCGAGGAGGAGGAAGAGGAGGAGGAGGAGGAGGCTGTGGCTGCTGATGATGAAGGAGAGGAAGGGGAGGAGGAGGCGTTCCAGAAGAGCCAGCGCCTCTTGGGCTGCCGTTTGAGGTGGAGGTAGTCTTCCTTCTCCCGCTCCTTCTTGGCCCGCTGGTAGTGATCCTCCTCCTTCAGGTACCACACCGGCGGCCAGCGGTGCTTCTCGAAGTACTCCTGGTTCTCTGCAGGGACAGGGAGGGTGGTGAGGGCAGGGATGGGACCTGCAGGACCCCCAGCAGCTCAGCCCAGCCCCCTGCTCACCTCCAGACATGGCCTTCATGTCCCGGGGGAACTTGCGGCACACGTTGTTGTAGTTGGTGCAGATGTGATGGAGGCACCAGTCAGCCAGCTGGTAAGCACAGTGGAACTGGAAGATATGGAGCCTGTGTCGTGGACCAGCACGTGGCCACGTCCCTGTTTGTGGCCACCAAACTAAACAGGAACCAGCAACGTGCCCTCATGGCCAGGAAGTGAAGGCTGAGAGGGGACCTTATCAACGCTGCTCAGTCCCTACAGGGTGGGTGTCAGGAGGCTGGGGCCAGTGTTTGGTGTGTGGTGGCCAGTGGCAGGACAAGGGGTGATGGATATAAACTGGCACACAGGCAGTGCCCCTGGCACAGGAGGAGCAAGTCCTTTGGTGCTGAGGTGAGGGAGCCCTGGCCCAGGCTGCCCAGGGAGGCTGTGGAGGCTCCTTGGGGAGGTTTCCAACCCCTCCGGACACATTCCTGTGCCCCCTGAGCCAGGGGAACCTGCTTGAGCAGGGGGGTAGGCTGGAGGAGCTCTGTGGGTCTCTTCCCATCCCCTTGTACTGGGACTCTGTGACCACCACAGAAGCTGGAGGGATTCACCCTGTATCTCCAGAGACATCCAAGACCAGACCCAGTTTGTCCCTCTTTGCCAGCACACCATCACCCCCACCTGGATGGCATCACCTCATGCACCCCCAGCCTCGTTTAGCACAGAGTCCTGTCCCTACCTGAGCCAGCTCGAGGAACACCAGCACGTCCCCATCGATGTCCACCATCATCTGCGCCGCCTCCATCAGCCCGGTGACAGTGTACTGCTCTGTGGGAGGGGACACCGAGGGTTACAGGGGGTGGGGGAGACAATGCTGGGGGGGACACAGCTACAGCCACCTCAACTCACCAGTGAGAGCCACCAAGTGTGGGAGGCAGAGGCGGTTGGCGAGGATGATGAGCTTCATGTCGTCCAGGTCGGGGCTGGAGCTGAACTGCCCGGTGTAGAGATACTCCAGCACCGCCCTCATGCAGCTCTTGCTGGTGTAAGGAAGAGCCACCTGCACGACACACACACACACATTGGCACCTCCACGCTCGTCTCCAGCTGTCCCCACCTTCCTGGGGACAAAGCCCAGGGGGGTTTGTCCTCACCTCGTTGGTTGAGCTCTCCACGAAGGGGCCGCCGAACATGGCAGCCATCCAGTCGCAGCTGGAGATGAGCAGGGGCTTGTGGGCACTGATAGCACCATCATCCAGCACAAAGGTGACATCTGGGGACAAGCAGAGGGGATGCTGCTGGGACCATCCCCCCTCGCTCGGGGCTTTGCCACCCACTGCCATAAACTATCTGTGCTGGGATAAGTTGTCCTCTAAACCTCCGGCCCAGAGGAGCTGAGGGAAGGGCTCTGCCTCTTCCCACGGACTTTCCCAAGACAAAACACTTCATACAAAGGGGAAATCCCCCAGGAACCAAACATCTCACCCAAGCTTGAGCGCTTGAGAGAGCCATGAAGGACACTGGGAGATCTCCTCTTCCCACAACAAGGTGCAGCCTCATGAAACAAAAACACTGGCAGCTTCCCCCCCGAGACGTCGGCACGGCTCAAGCCGGGGAAAGTCCTGCCAAGGGCACGCTGCTGCTCGTAAATCAGGTGACCCTGTGAAAATCTGGGCCTGGGAGGGAAGGAAGCTGCCTTTGCTGCTCTCCTGTAAATAAACACAGCCGTGGGGAGGGCTGGGCAGCAGGAAACCCTGAGGAGGAGCCTCAGCTCACGCTTTCCGGGGGAAAAGGAAAGCTCCAAAGATCCCAAATGTGGCCAAAACCCCTGGGGAAGGCAGCGAGGGTCTGCTGACCCACACAGGGCAACAGCAGGAGCTCTGAGCTCCCGCAGCCCTCTGGCTGAGCAACCCCTGAGAAGGGAGAGCTGAGCATCATCATCCCCCTTGGCCTCATGGTCATAGAATCACAGACTCTTAAGGGTTGGAAGGGACCTTTAGAGATCACCCAGTGCAACCCCGCTGCAGAAGCAGCTCCCACCCAGATCAGGTCACACAGGGAACACGTGCAGGTGGGACTGGAAGCCCTCCAAGGAAGGAACCTCCACACCCTCCCTGGGCAGCCCGAAACCTCTCTGGTCGTACCCGAAAAAGTCCCCTTGGCCAGGCATTCCTTCACCCGGTTGGTCCTGCGGACGTGGAAGGCTTTGGTGATCTCCTGGTTCATGAAAGCCTCGTTGTTGAGGATGTTGGCCACCATCATGCGGAGGTCGAACACCTCCAGCAGCTCGGCGATGTGAGCGATGTGCATGAGGTCCCGCTCGTTCTCATCCAGCTCCCCGGTGTACAGGTACTTCAGCACGGCCCGGAAAGGACCAGGTTGGATGGAAGAGTCCATCTTCACCACCACCATCAGTTTGGATTTGTAAGTCAAAGGATCTTCTGCCATCTCCTCCTGGATGCTGGTGAAAGCCCGGCTCCATGAGGACAGGTCCCTTCCCCGCCGCAGCCCGCGCTCGCCGCTCTCGTAGCGGTTGCCCCGCAGGATCCCGTCACTGGTGGAGGCTCTAAGGCACGGTTTGCGCTGGCCAGACCCGGCCTCCTCGCTGCTCTCACAGATATCAAAGCTGGCTGCTCGGAGGAGGAAATCCCTCCCGTGGTGCCTCTCCTCTTGGTGCAGCATCCTCTCAGCAGCCGCCGGCACGGCCGGCCCGAAGCCCTGCCCCACGGCGCTTGGCTGATCCTCCTCGCTCAGGTCCATGAGGAACAGGTCGTAAAACTTGGAGGAGGACGTGGAGAGGTAGATCTTGTGTGCGTAGATTTTGACCTTCTCTTGCAGCACCAGGATGACGTCGGCGCACAGCGGGTCCTCTAAGAGGTGAGCCGGGCGCTCCTCGTTGTTGGACGGGGGGTCGGGGACGATGATGATGGGAGGAGGGGGTCTGGGAGGAAGGAAGGGGGCTTGGAGCAGGGGCCGCTGCACGTTGCGGAGATGGGACTTCCAGAACTGCAGGTGGCGGCGGGAGATGAGGGCGGCGCGGATGGCGTTGTCAAACACGTCCTTGATGCCAAACTGGGCCACCACGCTGGTCTCGTAGTAAGGGATCCCCAGCTCCTTGGCCACTTCCCTCCCCTTCTCCGGGGGAAGGATCTCATTAGGTTTGATTGGCCTGAAAGAGAAGAAGGGAGATGATGAAGAGACCTCTCGGGATGCACGAGAAGGAGAAAGCACTGGGCACCCTCGGCCAGTTTGCAGGTGACACCAAGCTGGGTGGGAGTGTGGGTCTGCTTGAGGGTAGGGAAGCTCTGCAGGGAGATCCACACAGGCTGCATGTCAGATCAGGGCCATGAGTTTCAAAAAGGCCAAGTGCTGGGTCCTGCCCTTGGGCTACAACAACCCCCAGCAGCTCCAGGCTTGGGGAGCAGCGGCTGGAAGCTGCCAGGCACAGAGGGACCTGGAGTGTTGGGTGAACACGAGCCAGCAGCGTGCCCAGGCGGGCAGGAAAGCCAAGAGCATCCTGGCCTGTGTCAGGAACAGTGTTGGCAGCAGGAGCAGGGAGCTGATCATTGCCCTGGACTCGGCTTTGGTGAGGCTGCACCTCAAATCCTGTGTCCAGTTTCGGGTCCCTCTCTCCAAGAAGGACATGGAGGTGCTGGAGAGGATGCAGAGGTGGCTACCAAGCTGGGAAAGGATTTGGAGCAGGTCTCAGCTGAGGAAGGGCTGAGGGATCTGGGGCTGCTGAGCCTGGGGAAAAGAAGGCTCAGGGGAGACCCTCTCCCTCTACAACTACCTGAAAGGCAGCTGGAGCCAGGTGGGGGTGAGTCTGTTCAACCTAGTAACAAGCAACAGAACAAGAGGAAATGGCCTCAAGAGTCACCAGGGGAGGTTGAGGCTGGATGTGAGGAGGAATGTCTGTGCTGCCAGGGCTGTCAGGCATTGGATCAGCTCCCAGGGAGCTGCTGGAGTCACCGTCCCTGGAGGGGTTCCAGAGCCGGGTGGGTGTTGCACTGAGGGCAATGGGCTGGTGGGTGATGGGGCTGGGACAGAGGCTGCACCCCATGGGCTGAAAGGGCTCCTCCAGCCCAAACCCTGCTGTGATTCAGGGCACAGGAGTCCCACCTGGCCAAGGGCCGCCGAGCCCTGTTGACGGCCTCGAGGTCGGCGTAGCGCAGGTCGAGCTGGCAGCCCACCAGGATGACGGGGGCACGGGGGCAGAAGTGTTTGATCTCTGGGTACCACATGGTCTTCACATGGTGCAGGGAGTTGGGGTTGGCGATGGAGAAGCACAAAACCACAACGTCAGACCTGTGAGGAGAAGAGGGTCAAGGTCCAGGCTGGTGATGGCAGTCCCCGTCCCGAGCAGCACGAGGCTCTGCCTCTCCCCTACCTGCCATAAGCAAAGCGTCTGTCCTTGTGGTGGTCACCAAAGGTGTCCCAGAGCCTCAAGGACACACTGACATCATCTACCACATCCCTGGAGCGCTCCAGCACCTGTGGGAAGAGAAACCCCACCCAGCTCCTGAGCCCTTGTGCCCTGTGACAGGTCGGTACCCACCGACAGGGTACGGAGGAAGCCTGCACAGTTCCCCCAGGGGTAGGATGCATCTCCTCGGGGTTCTCACGGGCTGAGCCATGCCCCAGCAGCCCTCACCTCCTGGCAGACACGGTACTGGTCGATGGCCCAGACTGTGGGCACGTGTGTGGCGAGGAGCTGGTACTGGGTGAGGGTGGCGTTGCAGGCGCGGGCACAGATGAGTCGGGTCTTCCCCACCGCGTTGTCCCCGACCACGACGCACTTGATAGTTTCTACGTTTGGCCTCTCATAATCCATGTCAGAATCCATTAATTGGGACCTGGGAGGGGAAAGCAGTTGGAGGGGGGATCAGCAAATACAATCCAGGGTAAGCTGGAGTGGGGGAGGATGTCTCCAGGTGGGACACGATGCTGAGGGGATGAAGTAAGAGGATGATGCTGATCCTCACGCTCCGAGCCACCAGCCCCACTGCAGCAACTGGGAACTGGGAGCTCCAAGGAGGGTACTGAGTGAGGGCAGCTGCCCATTCCTGCCTGGCTCAGGGCAGCTGCCCATTCCTACTTGGCTCACGCTCCCCAGCAGTCCTCTCCATCATCCCAGCCTCTCCTGGCAGCGTGTGCTGCTGTGCCACACGTCAAACCCGTGCCTCGCATTTGATTCGACCCTGCTCCCTCCCTCCCGGTCTCTCTGGCCCTGCCTCATGCTTGTTCATGTGAGATGAGCCTTTTTTTCCTCTCTCTCTCTCTCTCTGTGTGTGTTTTTTCCCCTCCTCCTTTCCCCTTTCTCCCTCTCCAGCACTTACAAACGAAGCTTCCAGAGCCGCCTGACTGAGCGCTGCCAACCTCTCCAGCTGCCCATCTCAGGGGGGGCACCAGACCAACCTGCCCCCCTTTTCCCACCCCCCTCCTTTTCCCAGAGGGAATATTTCCTCCCAGCTAAGAGCAGCAAAGAAGAAACTAGTGATGTTTCCAGGTGGCTCAGAAACCATCAGGTCTGGGAAGACTCCTGCTTGGGACTGGGCATGACCTGACCCCTCCCCGGAGGGAGGCTGGTGTGATGGATGCTGTGAAGCTGAAGGGAAGCACCCTCATGCTGGGTGCAGACATGCCCAGCTGTGCCACCCTTTGCTTCTCCAACACCCCAGAACCTAAACCAGCCAAAATTAACTCCTCACAGCATTCAGCCAGGGATCTGTGACATTCCCAGGGAGAGAGGGAAAGAGGAAAGCAGTTGAGTGGGGATCAGCAAATACATCCAGGATACATCCACTCAATCCCAATCCCCAACCACATCCCAATTGCTCCAAACTCCCCAAAGCTGCAGAGCTCTTCCCCCCTTGCCATCCCCCCATCCTGGCACCGGCCTCCTGAGCTGCTCTAATAAACCAGCAGTGAGTGAAAATCCCCAGTAACGATGGCAACGGAGCCCTGCCCGCGGGGCTCCCGACACCGGCAGCCTGGCAAGGACTTCCCAATGTTAGCACCTCCCTCCCATGCTCAGGCTGGCTCAGCACACCTGCCTACAGGAGATGGCATGTGAGAGGGCACAGCACCGTGCAGGACTGGGGCCATGAGCCTTGCATGCAAGGGTGGGAGGATCCAGGTTGCTTTAGGTGTCAGCACCGAGATATCGGCTGGTCCCAAGGCAAAACTTCCCCCAGGAGTTGTCACCATGTGCCATGTCCCCTCCAGCCTGTGGGATGCAGGGAATGCTGGGTGCTGAGGGCATGGAAAAGCAGGAGTAACAACTCCTGGGGCTCTGCATGGTGAGAAGGAGCCAGGGCAGGTTGGTTCCTTCTCTCTTAGCTCCTGGAAATTGCATTTCCATCTCATGCACCTCCCTCCACCACTGCCCCTGGTCCCTTGATCTTCCCAGTCCTTGGTCCTCTGATCTTTCTGGTCCCTGGACCCCTGATCTTTCTGGTCCTTTGATCTTCCCAGTCCCTGGTCCCATGATCTTCTCAGTCCCTGGTCCCATGATCTTCCTGGTCCTTTGATTTTCCCAGTCCCTTGTCCTCTGATCTTCCCGGTGCCCTGATCCCCCCAGCCCCTGGTCCCCTGCTCCCCCTGAGCATCAGCTTTGCTGGGAGATTTAAGGGGGTTGTTAGTGCTCAGGGAGCTTTGCAGTGGTTATTTTTAGGGCCAGCTGTGCTCCCAAGTGGGCTGAGCTCATTCAGATGATGGGGAGGGGTTGGGGGAGGGGGGGATGAAGGCACATGGAGATGACAACTGCCAGTTTGGATGCTCACCCTGCGTGGGGAGCTCGGCCTGCACTCAGGGAGTCTGGGGAATTAAGAGCTAAATCCTACTGGGATCAGAGACTGGGAGGAGGAGAGGAAGAGGGGGACAGCAGGAGGCACAAAATGCAGGCTCCAAATCAAGCAGAAGCACATTGGGGAACTTCAGTAGCCCCACGGGGGTGGCTCGTAGCCCCTCACCCACGAGACATCACCCCAGGAGGGGGCTGAGCCTCTCTGCAGGGACAATTTCAGCAGCATCATATCACCAGCACTGCAGCCCCCTCCCAACCTTCCCCACCACCCCATCTCTCCTGGAGTCGGCTCCAAAATCCACCTGAGAGTAAGAAATACCCAGGATGCCAAAACAATCGAGTTCCTCCCCTCCAGCAAAAGCCTTTCCCCAGGGAGCAGAGCTCCTCTGGCCAGCAGCAACCCCAGCCCTGCTCCTCCTGCCCCCCACACAAACCACGGGCACCCAATTCACTCACACACACCCCCACACCCCGAAAGGGAACCCTACAATTGCTCCTTCCAGGCTGCCAGGCCTTTGGTTGCCAAGGCAACTGCACCATCACCCCCGAGAACCGTCGCTTAGCAACTCCCAGGCTCCAAAATCCTCCATCCCGCACCTCGGGAGGGGAGGGGAGACCCCAAATGTGGGGGAAACCGCCCCCAAACCGGGGGGAAACCGCCCCAAAACGGCAACGACGCACAAAAATAATGCGGCAACTCTCGTGACCCTGGAACGGGGCCGGGGGGGAGGGAATGGGGGGGCGAGATGGGTCTGGGGCGGCCCCACGGAGCCCACTGGGGATGGGGCGGGGGGGAGGCGGAGCGGGGCCGCAACACGGCAGCGGGGGCACCGGGAGAGGGGATTGCGATGGGGTCGGGGGATGCTCGGAGGAGCCGAGAATCGGGATGCAAAGGGGATGAGGAGCAGCAGGAGCGGGTCGGAGCAGCCGGAGAGGGGGGTGTAGGGCAGCACAAGGAGGATGGGCAGGACCTAAGCCGGGGGTGCGGGGCATTGCAAAGGGGGTCGGGGATGCTCAGAGCACCCAGATCGGGGTGCAGGGCACGACAAGGAGGTGCGGAGGGCTTAGGCCGGGGGGTGTGGGGGATTGCAAGAGGGCTCGAGGATGCTCGGAGCACCCGAATCTGAGGTGCCGGGGGGCTGGGGAGCACCGGGACTGGGCGCGGGGCATTGCGAGGGGAGTCGGGGATGCTCGGAGCACCCAGATCAGAGGGTGCGGAGGGGCTGGGGAGGAGCAGGGGCATTGCAAGGGGACTCGGGAGTGAGGTCCGTACCGGGGCCGGCTGCGGGGCACGGCAAGGGGACTGGCGGGGGGGTGATACGGGACAGCCGGGCCGCGGGTGCAGGGCATTGCCATGGGGTTGGGGGTGCTGGGAGCACCCGGGCCGGGGGTGCGGAGCATCGGGCGGCGGCGGCGGGTGCATCGCGGAGAGGCCGGGCCGGGCGGCGGGGCAGGATGCGCGCAGGCGGATCCCGGGGCGCGGGGAGAAGCGGGGAAGGAAGGAGCAGAGGGAGGTAGATCCTCGGTACTTACACCAACAGAGATGAAGCGACGGCTCCCAGGGGCCGGGGCCGGGCTCGCCCCTCCGGACATGGTCACGGCGCAAGTTGCGCGGTTGGTGTGTGCGCGGCTCGGGGCCGCGGTGCGCGGCTCAAGGCCTGGGGCGCGGGGGCCCATCCCGGCACCTCGGCACCCCCCTCCTCCGCATCCGCGGCCCCCTGAGCTGCTTGCCTTGCGCGGAGCCCTGCGCGGAGCCTTGCGCGGAGCAGCGCGCTGCAGTCGCGGCCGCCCCGCCTTTCATTCACAAAAAACAAGCGGCCCCGATCGGGAACCCGCCCCCCCCCCCCCCAAACCTCCGCCGCTGCCCATTGGCTGCGAGAGGCCGGGGGGGGTGGTACCCGGGCTGGGGAGGAGGGGGGTGTCTCGGCAGGGGACCCCCATCCTGCCCTTGACCCCCTCCTCGCAGGGGTCTCCATCCTGCCCCGCATAGAGGACCCTCACCCTGCTGCCCGGTCTTGCCCTGGGGGGGATCACTCATCTCCGCACAGGATCCCCCCTCGGCTCCTAATCCTCGCTCTGACCCAATCCGTCCGCTGCTCCTGACACCCCACGTCCCCCTCCATCCTCTGCTTCACCCAGTCCTCATCCTTCCTCTACATCCCACCTCCATCCTCCCCTCTGCATCCCCCCCGGGACGGGCTGCCCCCCTAGCACACCCCTCTCCCCTTGCCCAAGGCTGCCAGGCCAACAGCCCCGGCTGAGGGTGGGGTCGTGCCGGAGGAGACCCCCGTTTGTGCGGCTTCCCAAGCCCCCCAGGAGCACTCCCGGCCCCTTGCAGGGCTGGTTTTCTCGACGGGACACACACACAGAGCTGCCTCATCCATCCAGGCCACACGCTGCGGCATTGCCTTTGACCCCCATCCCGCAGCTGTCCCCGCAGCCCCCTCCTCAGCCCGCAGCCCCCTTTCCCCACGATCCGCGTCTGTAATTCACGGGCAGCTTTGCACTGTGCCGGCAAAGGCGGCGGCTCCCGGCTGCGCTGCTCTGACCCCGTATATCCGCATCATGTGATGCTTCGCCATCATTTCCCGAGGCTTTCAGGCTGCCGTTCCCTCCCCCCTTGCCCTGCTCGGCTCCCATCCCTCCCCCCGTCCATCGCTCCGCTGCGCTCGGGCCCGGCCGCGCTGATGCAGCGGCGCAACCTCCGCGCTCGCGTCTGGCTGCGACCTCAGCGGCCGCTCGTCACCGTCCCCACGGCGCGGATCAAACCCTCCCTCCTCCTCCTCTCCATCTCTCCCTCCCCGCCCTCCCCACCTCACCTAACTCGCAGGACGGGGATCTCTCTCTCCATAGCAGAAGGAGATGGGAGTCGCTTATTTGGGGAGGGGGGAGGCTGTTGGCTGCGGAGCCGGGCATAGGA
Organism: Colius striatus; assembly: GCF_028858725.1. Lineage (NCBI taxonomy): Eukaryota > Metazoa > Chordata > Aves > Coliiformes > Coliidae > Colius > Colius striatus. Next base: position 1,513,853 of record NC_084785.1, read on the forward strand.
TGCCTCGGTGCCCACGCTGGCACCGCAGGAGCTTTGGGCTTCACGGCCAGAGGCTGTGTCCTTCCCCTGCAACCCGAGCTGCGAGCGCCAGAGCTGCAGCTTTGAGCTTGCTGCTTCTTGGAGTGGGTCACGGGGAGAGAACACGTAAAGCTTGTTTGCCAGCCGCATGATTTGGCTTATTTGCTCTCATGTAGCAGGTGCTTAATTGTGGCAGAAAGGGTTCCTGGCAGCTTTCTGGGCAGCCCCATTCCCGCCTGCCCCCCTCCTCGCTGGGCATAACAAAAGCACGATTGTCACTTGGAGGCGAAACGCTGGGGCTGCAGCTCTTGCACGGGCCCTTCACCCGGCAGGAGGCTGTGCCGGGACGAGAGAGACGGGGCAGGAGGCACCGCGGAGGGCACCGGGCAGGGAACGGGCACGGGGGCACCCACGGAGGATGTGGGTGCTACTCACAGCCCTTCCCCAGCCCTTCCCCTCCAGGGGAGGAGAAACACAGGTCTCAGTTGATTAGATGCAGCCCAACGCTCCCCAGCCCCTGCATGGCATGGCATGGCGTGGCATGGCATGGCATGGCATGGCATTGGCATGATTGCCCATGGCACAGCACAGCTGCCCCACAGTGTGGTTGCTTGTGGCATGGGATGGTTGCCCATGGCATGGAATGACTGCCAACAACATGGTATGACTGCTCATGGCACTGCTGTCCATACAGGTGCCCGCAGCAAGGTGCCAGCTCCTGCCCCTCAGCACCACTGCCACTGCCTGGGCTGCAATTCAAAGGCTGTTGACGTCTCTCTCCAATTTAAGCCTCTCAAGCTCATGCCAAGGGGCTCCCTCTGCCTGATACCATCATCATCCTCCCTCCCAGAGCCCCAAACTCCACAGCTGAGCACTGGGGTCACCCCGGGGAGTTCACACCCCTTTGCACCCCGGAGCATCCTCCATGTCCCTCATCCCCAGCAAGGAAGCAGCTCTCTGGGTACCAGTCAGGAGCAGGCTCTGCCCTCTCTGCTGAGCTTGGTGGCTCTCCAGGGTTTAACACCAGGAGCATTTCCATCCCTCCCAGGTCCTGCCCACCCCCTCCCACCTTGCAGGGGAACGAATCCAAACTCATATTCCTTTCCTTGGAAATGTTCTACAACTGCTTCGACCGTCCCAGCTGGTGCCCTCCCCCTCCCCCCCATCCCCATCCCCAAATCCAGCTGAGCTCAGCACTATTCAGCTTGCAGAGGGCTCAAGGGCTGTGCCAGACCAAAGCAATGACACAACCCCAGCAAAAGGCAATTTGCAGCAGGGAAACACCCCAAACCCCACCAGCAGCCCCCTGACCACACATTCCAGCAGCTCCCCAACCACACATTGCAGCAGCTCCCCAACCACACATTCCAGCAGCCCCCTGACCACACATTCCAGCAGCTCCCCAACCACACATTCCAGCAGCTCCCCACCAGGCACCTGCCTTTGCTTTGCCCTAAGCCCTGTGGGGAGTTTTGCAGCTTATCCGAGGCGTCCCGGGGCTGTGTGGAGGGAAGCAAAGAGCAAAGTCCCCTGAAGCAGGAGGAGGGTACTTACAGGCTGTGAGCCATGGCACTCATCTTCCCAGCAGGGCTGCCCTTCCTCTGGGTTTCCATCTCTTTCTCGTGGCAGACTCTGAAAGGAGAAGGCAGAAGGCTCTGTGAAACCCCCCCAAATGCAGACTCATGTCCTAAAGTCCCTTCACACACCCCTCTTGCCTGCTGGCACTTCTCTACCCTGGGCACAGAAAGCCCTTGGGAAGTCCTGCCCAGCCACCTGGCCTGGCCAAGAAGTGTCCTTGTGTGGGGAGAGGGCTCTGCCTACTGTCACCTCAGTGCCAGACCTCCCCCCCATGCCACCATACGAAGCAGCTGAGGGGCAGATGTACAGATACACACACCAGCCCCAGCCCAAGCCCTGGGTCAGATCACCCAGTGACAGCCTCCCCTCAGCCCCAGGGGCTGCTCAGGGTGGCCAAGGGGTCCCCCAGTACCATTCCCCTGCTCCAAGCACCTTACCCTTGGCCTAAGAGCCTTCCCTGTGGGCACATGCACCCTGAGCTGGCTTCCAGGGGGGGCAGTAGACCACCAAGCCCTCCGGTGTGTTTGCTTTGGTCATTGCAATGTTGCAGGAAGCTCTGGAGCTCTGGGCTCTGCCCTTCCCATGTCCCTGGGTCAATGGTGGCTGCTCACGTCAGGCTGGAGCAGAGTCCAGCCTGGGCTTTGCTCCTGCCAGAGCCAGCAGGCACCTGGCTCCTCCTTCAGAGGAGGATGCTGGGTCCATCCCTGGATCCACTCAGGGAAAGCAAGTTTTTGCTGCTCTCAGACCCCCAAATCCTGCTGCCTGGGTGATGCTACAAGGGGTCTCCTTGCTCAGGGCGGCTGCCTCAGGGCTCCCCAGCCCCAGAGCAGGAATAGGAGAGCTCAGCCTTCCCTTGCTGGGCAGCCTGGGGAAGAGGAGGCTGAGGGGAGACAGAAGCACTCTGCAGCTCCCTGACAGGAGCCTGTGGGGAGGTGGGGGTCTGTCACTTATCACAAGTGATAGGACACAGGTTGGAGTGAGAGGGGTGTCAGCCCTGTGCCAGGCTGCCCAGGGAGCTGGGGCAGTGCCCAGCCCTGGAGGGATCCCAAAGCCCTGGAGCTGAGGTGCTGAGGCTGTGGGTCAGTGCTGGGCTGGGCAGGGTGAGGGCAGGGCTGGGACTGCAGCAGCTTCAAGGGCTTTAACAACCAAAACCCTTCTGTGATTCTGTCTCTCAGGAGTCTGGGGGGCTCTGGCCATTCACTGCAGACACATCCCGACTCAGCTACAGACCTGGATCCCATCTCCCAGCCCTGGAACTCAGCCACCTGATAGCCCACAGGTGAGAACTGCTCCTGCCATCCACACCACAGCAGCACCTCAGGGACTCATCAGGGACTCATCACTCCCTTTATAAATACTTAAAGCCAGGAGGAGCCACGTGCTCCTGGCAAATGCAACGTGTGCCACAAGCACAGCATCCCTCCCTCACCCCAGCACAGAGCTCCAGAACATCTGGGCCTCCCCAGACAGATAGAAACCAGGTCAGGGCAGAATTCAAGGTCTCATTCCAGGCATGCAGGATTTCTGCCTCCCCCAGCTGCCATAACATCAGCTTTATCACCTTTTATGTAGCTCTCTATATATCTCTATTTGCTGCTGATATGAACTTGCAGCTGAGGCTTCTGTTCCTCCCACCAGCCCAGCCAGGTTTGGGGCACACACAGTGTTCATGGGACAGCCTGAAACATTTCCAGGCTCCCCATAGACAGACTGCTTCATGCAGTATTCACAGCTTCATACAGTATTAAATGCCTCATGAAAAAAAACCCAGACCCAGACCAGCCTAACTGTGAAAAGCTTCTATTTGGGGAAAGTTCCTCCTGTAACAGTGCATCCTGTGGCTTCTGTTTCCCTTTTCTCCTGCTTCTCTTGCTGGGGCAAAACCAGGCTGGTTGCATTGCTAACAAGCCTGGGCTCTTCATCAGAAGAGGGAAATAGCCCTCTCCAAGCAATTCATTCTCATTCCACACCCCAGGAGCTGCTGTGGGTGTGAGGTGAGGGGCTGGCTGGCTTGTTGTAGCTTGGGGATTGATGCTCAGTGAGGCCTCCCTGGGTCTGGTGCAGGGGTCTGGCAGCAGGGAGCACCCTGCATGGTGCAGGGTTGGGGTGCAGGATTGAGCTGGGTGGCAGCCTGAGTATCTCCACATTAAAAAAGAAACAATTCAATGTGAAAGAAGGAGGAGTGTGTTTCCAAGCAACTGTCTCCAGCAGGGATGGAGAAAACTTCTGGGGACTCAGAACCCCCAGGCAGGGCTCAGGGAAGGGGGGAGGGAGGGAGCTGAGGAGCTGCCTGGGTCAGAAAGGCAGGAAAAGAGGGGACAGGGTGGGAGGTGAGACCAGCAGCAGCCAGTGCTGGGGGTAGTGGGAGCATCTCCCTTTGCCCCACCACAGAGAGCAGCCAGGCCTCGTGCCCTGGCTTGTGAAACACCACCCAAGCCCCCAAAACCACTTCCTACCACAACGGCTCCTGGGCCAACGGTGCCCGTGGCAGAGGGGCTGCCTGTCCCCCTGCCAGGCCAGGGAGGTGATGGCAGAGCTTGGTGGCTGCCTGGATCTTCTGGCTACCAGCCAGGAGCCATCAACAGCCCTTATTGAAGCTGCAAACAGCAGCCACTGGTTTGAGAGTCACTGGTTTGATCATCTCCGTGCCCATGGGACAGCCCTGGGGCATCCATCCTACACTGCCAGCCTCTGCAGCCCCACAAGCTGGGGTCTAATCACATGTGGCTCTGCCCAAGCACCCTCCTCTCTGCCAGCACCAGCCCTGGGCTACTTGTTAAACCCTGGTTGCCACCATCACAGCCCACTGAGCTGTGTCGGGGTCTGACAGCTCAACAGCTCAAAGGGGAGCGAAGGGGCAACAAGGAGCTGAGAGCATCACCCCTCCAGAGGGTCTGCATCAACCCAGGGGGCTGTAAACAGCCCACAGCAGCACCTCAAGCTGCTGCCAGCTCCTCCCCAGCACAGTCCAACCCATTCCCAAACTCTCAACCCTCACACATCCCACTTGTGCATCTCCCCCACCGCTCCCCAGCAGGAAAGCCTCAGCCTCAGCATCCCCCCAGGCAGGGCCAGTCCTGGCAAAGCTCTGAGGGGACAATGGGCTGCTTTTCCCCAGGGTGTTTGTTCTCCAGGGGCTCAGTTTGCTGCAGGGAGCTGTCAGGGTTACCTGTGTGCAGGGCTCTGCACCGTCCCGTGGCTCTCCCCTCGGGTCCAGCAGCTGCCTTCCCTTTCCCAAGGTGGTAACTGGCCTGGCCAAGGAGGAATCACTTTTATACCCTTGCCCATGTGATCCAAACAAATGCCCTAGGGATGAGTTTTTGCACTGACATAAATAAAGGGGTTGAGACTAAAACCTGTTGAACCACAATCCTGTGCTCAAGGGACAGGAATTTTCCACTCTGGGCTCTGGGTGTGCCAGCACATGCTCCCAAAAATCCTGCTGCCCTGCACTTGCAAAGCCTTCCAGATCCATTCCTACCTGCAGCTGCAGCAAATGACCCTGGATGGAGGGATAAGTAAGGGAAAAAGAGGCTCAGAGGACACCTTATTCTCTCTACAACTCCCCAACAGCAGCTTGTGGGGGGATGGGGGTCGGTCTCTGCTCCCAAGTGACAGGACAAGAGGGAACAGCCTCAGGTTGCCCCAGGGGAGGTTGAGGCTGGAGCTGAGGCAGAACTGTTTCCCTGAGAGGGGTGTCAGTCCCTGTGCCAGGCTGCCCAGGGAGCTGGGGGAGTGCCCAGCCCTGGAGAGGTGCTGAGGGCTGTGGGGTGGTGCTGGGCTTGGCAGTGGGCAGTGAACCAATTCTCTCAGTGTGAAGGAGTTTGTTAAAGCCAAGGATGCCATCTAAATTCTGCAGATTGTTGTTTCTCCAACAGTCCAGGGAAGGAAACACAGGCAGGGTGAGAAACTGGCAGGGGGGAACCTTTGCCTCTGATAAGCAAACTCCCCCTGCAGCCTTGGGGTTTGCACTTCTGCACAGGCTGGGAGGTGGTTTTGGGAGCCACAAGCTGGGAACCTTCACTGGGATGCTCCTTGGAGCTCCTCAGGGATGGTGCTGCTGAGGATGAAAGCAAGGTACCAGAGCTGAAGTGACCAGCATGGGGATGAAAAGAGGAGGGTGAGCTTTGGATGAGCAACAGTGAGTCAATGGGAACCAAAGGAGTGAGGGAAATGACCAGGGGCCACGGAAAGGAGAGGTGGCTGAGAGGGCTGACTCACTGGGACCAGCTGGTGAGTCAATGGGAAAGGAGGGAGCTAAAGGGCTGATGGACCACAGGGGTCTGTCAGGGCTTCCCAAGGGACAGCAGGAGCCCCTGGGACCGCCCCAGCTCTGCTCAGGTTGCTCTTTGTGGCAGGGCTGGTGCTGGCTGCAGAGGCTGATGCTGCTGATAACAGGCAGGAACGTGCTGCTCAGCACACTCGTGGCTGGCTTGGGGTGTTTTTTCTGCTGGTGCAGGTCTTGCCTCACCTTCTAATTAAGATGCTGCTGTGCCCCAGGCACTTCTGGGGCTGTGTGTGGCTGGCACCCAGGGCTTACTCACATGCTTGTTATGTTCTCTTGGGAGGCAGAGCCATTTGTTCTGTCCCAAGCTAGAAAGGGAAGACAAGGGGATTTTACCCCTCATTCTGTGGCAGGTGCTCCAAAAGCTGCTGCTTTGCTGAGTGCTGGGCTGAGGGAGGTGATCCCTGCCCTGTGCAACTCAGAGCATCCTGCAAATGGCCATGGCCTGCCAAACTGCACTGTTGGCTCGTGCCCCAGCTACTAGGGTCACCCTGGGGGGATGCCAGCCCTTGCCTCTGCCAGCTGCCCCCCAGCTGAGCTCCAGGGCTCAGCCCCCTGCCAAGGAGCTGCTGTGGGGCTGGGGCTCTGCCAGACCTCTGCTGCTGACGTGAGACTGGGAATACTGGTGGTGTGAAGAAGGGGTAGGTGGAAAAAAAAGGGGGGATGGGGTGGGGGGAGCTGGTTGTGTGTGGTGGAGGGTGTCAGGCTGGTTTAGCTCTTGTTTTGCAGCTGGCTGGTTTGCTGGGTGTAAGGGCTGGGGCTCTGGCAGCCCTGACAGCGTGGAGGGAACTAAATAGGAGTCACTTTGGGGTCCCTTTTAGAGCCAGTGGGCTGGGAGCAAATACCTGGGGAGGGAAAAGCTGGAAAAACCCTTCTGGAAAAGGTACCTGTGCCCAGGGATTCCCTTCACACATAGGTACCTGTGGGAAGTGCCCTCACCTACTTGCAGCCTCTAAAGCAGCCTCTAATGGGGGCTGGGGCTCCCCTCTGCACGGAGAGGATGGCATCAGGGAAAGCAGCAGTGCTGGGACCTAGCTGAGCTCATTAAACATGTACAAACACCCCTGCAGCAGAGCAGTTAAACCCATTTAAGGAAGGGTTAAGCCCATTTAAGGAAGGGTTAAGCCACTTTAGTGTGATTCCCTAGTCTGTGGCTGCAGGGGTTAATCTGGTGTGGATGCACCCACCTTGGGTTTGCACCAGTTTAACTCCTTTGTCTCCTTGTTCCCTGGGTTTGACTTCAGGGAGAGCTCAGCTTGTGCTTCCCCTTCCCTCTGCAGGGAGTCAGATCAACTGGGGGCTGAATCTGAAACGCTGCTATTTATAGTCAGCCCTGCTCATTTGGCCTAAATTCCACACAGGTCCCTGTGCCTGGCTGGCTGGAGGGGGGGTGGGCAGCAGGGTCCTGGCAGCAGCCTGTGGCACCCTGACAGGGCTCCTGGCAGAGCCAGCATTAGCCCCAGCTGAGTCAGAGCAGAGGATGCTCCTTCCTCACCCTCAGCTCCTCATTAACCTGCTGCCCCAGGGCTTTCCCACGAGCATCACCCAGCCCTGGTGAGATGTCAAGCACCAGGAATGGGTGTTTGTTTATGTTTGGGTTTGCTTTCTGTCACCCCTCAAGGGCTGTAATCACAATTAGGGCATCCACGTGGCAGGGACTCACCTTCTTGCCAAGGTGCAGTGTCCAGGAGAAGGAAGGGAAAAGGGAAGAGCCTGGCTGGGGTAGGTGACCCCTCCATACCCCAATCCCTGGGAGGGCACAGGAGAGGTTGGTTGAGGGTTTCTCAGTGCTCTCCCTCCATGCTGCAGCTATGTGTTGGTGTTTGCAGCAATGTCTGGGATTTCCCCTGTCCCTGTGAGTCAGGGGAAGGTCCTTAATGCTGGAGCTTGAGCCAAAAGATGTCAAGAGGTGCTTTAACCTCGTGCTTTGCAGCAGCCTCTGGGGCACATATGTGAAGGGAAGGATGCAAAGGGGAGCTGGTGGCATGAGGCAGGGCTGGGGGTGAGCTGCAGGCTCAGCTCTGTGTGTGCCAGCACCGCTGGGATCTGGGAGCTGCTGAAGGGAAAGGAGAGGAGGCTCCAGCACAGCTCTGCTCCTGCCTTGTGACTGTGAAATGGATGTGCTTAATATAGGCCAAATGAAAACATTCTTCCCAAAATAGAAGCCCTTCCCCAGGAAGAGCTGCAGCTCTGGCAGGAGCAGTCACAAGGTGCTTGGGGTGGGCTGGGGCAGGTGGGTTTGTGCAGAGCTGCACATCCAGCCTGGGAGGGTGCAAGTGGCCACCTCCCAGCTGTGCTGGCCACCAAGGTCATCTTCCTCGGGCTCCCCTTCTCAAGCTGCATCCAAAAGGTGCCAGATGCTGCTCTGGGAGAGGAGTTCATGGATGGGGCAAGCACCCACAGGGTTTGGGTGGGCTGTGGAGGTGGGTGGCCCTTAGCCCTAAGCCATGCAGCACCATGGGTGAAGGTGCTGTGGTGTCTGTCCTGTGTGCTGGGGCCAGTGGCTGGGCCCTGGGTGGTGGCAGATGCTGAAAAGTGTCCCTGCTTGTTGTGCTGCTGGAGCTGAGGGTTGGGCTGGCACCAGGCTGACAGGAGAAGGGGTGATCTCCACGTGCTGCAGCCCAGGGCTGGCTCTGTGGGCTGCTGCCAAGCTCAGGCCACTGCACCCATGTATTTGTTGCTTGGCAGACACTGAATGTTCCTCCTCTGAGTGCTCCTGGGATGGCCAGCTAAGGCAGAGGGGCTGCTGCTGAGGGGTGTTTCTGCCAAGGAAGGATTTAGGGGCTCACAGCAGCCATGGGTCTGCTCTGGGGCTCAGTTTGTGCCACACTGCATCTTTTCCTGTTGGGATGTGAGCCTGGGAGGTGCCAACACCTTCAAAGGGCAAAAAGCACAGGACATCCCCTACCTGAGCCTGCAGATGTTCCTGAGCAGAGGGTGCTGCAGGAGGTGGCTGCTACAGGTCCAAACCCCATTTGGGGGCTCTGAAGGTCACTCAGGACCTTCTCCAGTTAATCCAGCTGGACCAGCCACAGCTGCCTGCTGGGAAACTGGGGCAGGCAGGGCTGAGAGTTCAGACCTGAGGCTTGGGCAGGTGAAAAAGAGTAAAGCCAAACAGCCTCTGTTAATATCTGAGGCTGCAGCAGGGAGCCACACTCAGCACTGGGGGAAATGCAAAGCTCTGCTGTTCCAGGCTCACAGGGCTCAGGGGTTTTGGAGGGAGGGTGGAAATACAACCACATTGCTCTGTGTTTTGCCTTGTTAATGTTGTAGGGACACAGAAATAGAGGCTCAGGTGTGATGCAGCCACTGATGGGAGCTGCCTGAGCAGCCTCAGGTCTTCCTGGTTTACTGTGTGCCCATAAATTACACAAGGCTGGTGCTGCCCTGAGCTGGTTCCTGCAGCACCAACCTGAGGCTGTGCCTCCTGCTCCTGATATGGCTCTAGTCAGAGCCAGGAAAATGAGAGTTCACCTGAGCCAAGCTCTTAAACCCACTTAACTCTTCCCAGAAGCTTCAGCTTGTCTGAGGAGGAGAGAGCTGGCCCTAAGCAGCAGTGCAGATGCAAATGGATGGAGGGTTCCTGGGCTAAGAGCTTTGCTTTTGTTCATTTGCAAAGCTCTTGCCCTGTGGCTTGGCTGGGGCAAGGTGAAGATGACCTTGTGCTTGTTCCCTTGAAGCCAGGAATGAAACTCTTAGCTGTGCCAAGAGGGAAAGGAGAGGACAGCCTACCAAGAGGTGAGGTAAGAGGCACAGCCTGGCCAGGGCAGGGCTTGGAGGTGCAGCACCTTGTGAATGGGGAGAGAGGATGTGGCTTTTCTGTTTCCCTTGCTGATGACTGTGGAAAATAGAGCTGAAAAGTGAGCTTGCTGCAAGGCAAAGGTGGAGGGAATTCCCCTGGCTGCTGAGGCTCTGCCAGCTCCTCTGCTTCCTACAGCCTTGCTGCTGGGTATCAACAGTGTGAACCCCTTTGCTCAGCTGCTGTTGAGACTGGAGGAATCTGTTCCTCGGAGTTTCTGAGGTGGTTTGCTCACAGAATCCTCTGTGGCACTTCCCTGGGGAAACTGAGGCAGGGAAGAGCCCAAATAGGAAGCAAATGCTGAGCTCTTCCTGCAGCTGGGTTAATTCTTGGAGAGCAAGGGGCACATTTATTGTCCAGAGATGCTTTTGCTCATGCAAAGCCCATTAAACTCTGCTTCTCCCTGAGCATTAGAGCAAAGCAACAACTCTGTGGCAAGGAAGGGCTGGGCTTGCTAATGGGCTTTAACTTTGCTGCAGTTGGAAACAACCTGGGAGAGGGGGAAAAAAACCCCAAGTCCATGGTGCCAGCCTTTGTGGCATGGCACTGGGGGAACCCAAGCCCAGCACCACCTCAGCTGAGTCCTGTCTGGGCAGAGCTGAGCCTTCCTCAGGAAAGGAGATGGAGGGAGACTTTGGTTCCTGAAGTAAAAGTCAGAAGCCCTGGGTGAAGTCAGAAGCCCTGAAGTGGGTTATAAATGGCCTGGGTTAATGTTAAACTGCCACCAAGAGGAAGCCAACAGCCTGGGTGGGACATTCCAAAGCTCACCTACAATACAGTCCTGGCTCATGTCTGAAGGAGAAGTTGGTCTCTTACAACCATTGACTGGGGACATTGTGACCTGGGAACACTTGTTCTGCCTTACAGTAAAACTGCACCAGAGCTGCAGGTTTTGCATGTGTGCAAGTGGTGAGAGGCTGTCAGGCTCCACTGAAATGCTCTTTGTGGCTCAGCTGTGTCTCAGGGCTCCCTGGCACATCATTTGGCACCTGACTTGTGGCTTATGGGGCTTTAGAGTGCCAAGATGTGCTGGGGATGCTCAGCAGGCTCTGCCTCCTCTGTAACAAGCCACCCTCTCCTTTCCTCTGCAAGCACTTACCCTGGCCCTGTGGATCAGCACATGTGTGTAACCTGGCTCCCAGCACTGGGGCTTTCACATGGGTTTTGTTGCTGTTAAAGCAAGTGATCCCTCCCTTCCCTGCCTTGAGGTGGCTTCCCTTTAATAGGAGCCATTTCATCCCTGACAGTACTAGACAGTGGTGACTTCCTGGCCTATCCCTTGGCTTTGCCAGCTGTGAAAGGCTTTTGTAGTAGCTTTTGAGCCAGACTTGGCTTGCTGCAAAGAGATTTATTGCATTAGTAGCTCCTCTCAATGAACTGAAGTGACAGTGGGGCTGCAGCACGTGTGGAGGCAGCACTTTGCTTCCTTGGGCTTCATTGCTTCTCTCACCTCATTAACTAGATGAATCTATCCAAAAGCCACTGGCTGGATTAAGTGCCTTTGGAAAGCTTTAATTTGCTTCCCAAATATTGATTCCTGATGGGAGCTGGAGAACTCCCTGGTCCTGTGAGCCAGGGCTGTGTGAGGATGGGGTGTGGGGGAAGGCAGGGAACACAGTCTAATGGCTGTTTAAAACCATCCTCCACATGAGTTAACAGTGGCTTACAACCAATTCCTCCCTGTCTGGGGGTTGGAAGAAGAGGAGGGAGGTCAGGATGAGTGGAAATGCTGTGCCCCTGGCATGGCCTGTGGGGAAAGGGTGGAAGTGAGGAGCAGGAGGGGCTTTACAGTCGTGTTTTCAATGGTGGCTTTGCAAGGGAAGTGTGAAGCATCTGTGACTGTGGGAGGCAGTAACTTGCTCTTGAGCAGGGTGAAACCCTGGCTGAATGGATTTTCAGCACTGTGCCAGAGGCTTCTCAGGAGCTGGAAAGACAAGATTCCTGCAGCCCTGCACTGCTTAGTCAGGAGAGGCAACACCTTGGGCTGCTGGGAGAGGAGGTTGGCTCCTGCTCCCTACCTGGTTTGACACCAGGAGATGTGTGTGCCCATGGGAGGATCCTTTCTGGAGGCTCTGGGCACGTGGTTTATGGCTCTTCCCGTCTGTGAGAGCTCCAGGAACAGGAGGAGATGGATGCCAGGGTAAATTCCTCTGTGTGGGTTTGCCAGGCTTGGAGTATTTGTGCAGGCAGGGTTGTGTCAGCTCCAGCCTGGCAGCAAAGGCAGCAGCTCCTGAGTCACCCTGGAGCTGTAGCATTGTGGTTGGATTGGAAAAGCCCTTGAAGCTGCTGCAGTCCCAGCCCTGCCCAGCCCAGCACTGACCCATGGCCCTCAGCTCCAGGGCTGGGCACTCCCCCAGCTCCCTGGGCAGCCTGGCACAGGGGCTGACACCCCTCTCAGGGAAACAGTTCTGCCTCAGCTCCAACCTCAACCTCCCCTGGGGCAACTTGAGGCCATTTCCCTTTGTCCTCTCACTGACTGTCCCCCACCTCACCACAGCCTCCTGTCATGTCTCTCCTCATCCTCTTTAGACTAAACCCCTCCCAGGTCTCTCAGCTGCTCCTCATCAGGTTTGTTCTCCCTTCCTCAGCTCCACTGCCCATCTTTGGACACCCTGTCCTGTGCATGTGTCTAAAGCAAATCATCTGGTGGCTTCCTGCCCCTTGGGATCCCACCTGACCCTGCAGCAGGGACTGTCTGGCTTTCCCATGCATTTCATACCCTGATGATGTGGGTTTGCTGCACAACCTTCCTGCTGCCTTTGCACCAGCTGAGGAGGAGAAATGGGATCTTTGTAATTACTCTGCAAATAGCTCTTGGAGAAAAAGCTGAAGCTTGAATTACAGAGGCTGCTGCAAGAGAGATTGCTCCCATGGGCTTTTCTTCCAGAGCATCCCTGGGGAATCCCCCTGTACCTTGTCTGTCAGCAAACCCTTTTGTGCTGAGCCCATTTCATGATGATCCCCTTGGGAGGAGAGGCTGATATTGCCTCTGTGAAGGGCTCCTGGGCTTAAAATAAAATACCTCTGTTGAGAGTTCATCCTGTCTCTGGGTTTTGCTGTTATTTGGTTACTCCAAAGCAGTGCTGCTGCTCTGCCACCCCTGTGAGCTGCCAAGGCCACAGCAATGCAAACCCTGGGACAAATGTGCTGCTTTCCTGCTGAAATCATCAGTGAAAAGAGATGGGTGAGAGTCACTTTGGCAAGAAAAGTCTCTTGTCCACGTCTCCAGTGTGTTGAGTCCTTGTTTCTGTCCTGCTCAAAGCCACTGTCCCCTCTGCCACCCTCTTGCCAGGCTTTCAGCTGAGCTGCCAGCTTTCCAAAGGAACTCCTAAGAAACCCCCCTTTCTGCAGGGGAGAGCTGTAAGGATCAGTCCTGGGGCTGTGACTTTTTTCCCTGGCCTGGTTGCTGAGTGTGTGAGGATGTCACCCCTGCTTCAGTGCTCCTGACTCACTCCAGTGCTCCTGACTCCCATGGGAGAAGCGTTGCTCACGTGAAGCCCATTTGCAGGCTCCAGGGCTCTAATTACAGGGGCTTTACCCATCTTGTAGCGTGGGAACCAGAGCCATTAGCCCCTAAACCTCCCCATCATTCCCAATACATTAATGTCTCTAATTAGTTAAGCCTGCTGCCTCTTTCCCTCTGTGATGATTGTGGTGCTGGGACTCACTCGTGTTCTCTCTGCGTGCTGGCACTTCATTATGTAATGATCCAGAGTGTGGTGTAATACCTATTCCCAGCTGACACTGCCTTTGTGTGGGGTGCCTTTTTTTTCCCCCTCCTCCTTGCACATGCCTCATCCACAACTGATGAGGCAAATAAATGTTTGGGTTGCCTCTAGTGCAGGTGGAGGGGAGTAAGGGCCAGGTGAGGAGGCAGGGCAGGTGGAGGCCATCTCTGGGGCATGGAAACCCAGAGCTGCCTGATTTGATGCTCCTTTAGGGGCTGAGCTGCCCCTTCCCTGGGGCTGTGTTTTCATTCCCAGTCCCTTCTTCCCTTCCTTCCTGGGAAACCATCTCCACGGCAACCTCAAAGCTCCAGGCTCTGCCTCGGAGCTGCTCACCCATCCCCACCACTATCCCTGGCTGGTAAGTGCCTTGGCAGGGCCAGTCTTGGTGGCTCTGGCCACTGGGTCCGTGGGGCTGCTGTGGGCACAAGGTGAGGTGAGGGCTGGCATTGGGCTTGGCAGGGCTGGGGGTGTCTAAGCCCAGCTCTCCTCATCCTCAGGGCTTGGCTTCTGCTTTGTACAGGCTTAAAAATGGGTGGCCACAGAGAGGGGAGAAGCTCTGCCCTGGCTTGGGAGAGGGGGGGTGGCTGGATTCAAGGTGAATCCTTGTGCTGTTCCCCTGCAGAGGCTCTGCCTGGGGTCAGGATGTGATGCTCTGTCTCAGCTCATTCTCCTTCCAGCAGTAATGCTCTTGGGGAGCCCATGACCAGACCTGAGACCAATTGTTGATCTTTTCCATCAATTTATAGCCCTCAGGGAGAGCAGCAGGGTCAGCACCCAGAGAACAGGGGCTCTGTCCCTTGTTGGTGCTGCCTGGTCTTGGGGTGGGGTGTTGCTTGTGATGTGGTATGCCCACACCCCTGGTGCCTGGCAGGAGGGTGCCAAGGCACCTCCCTTTGGGGTGGGCAGAAATGGGGTCCCTCAGGTGCCAGGGTCTTGCTGGCAGCTCAGTGTCAGTGAAATGTGTAAGGATGGATGTGCTTTGCCTGCTGCTGGTTTTGGGGGGAGGAGGTTGTAGGCTGGAGGATAGAGGGATCAGTGCTTGGGTCAAACCTCTGCCCATGGCACTGACCTTTCCCATCTCTCAGTCCCTGCAGGGCAGGATGAAGCTGCTGGCTGCTGTGCTCCTGGCTGCTGGTCTGTTAGCCACCATTGCCCAGGGGGAGCAGCCCCCCTGGCCTGACAAACCTTCAAGGACCTGCTTCTTCCAGATGCTCAGCAGCATGGACAGCGAGTTCTGCAGGTGAGAGACTCCCTGGTGTCTCCTTTCCCACGTGCCCCAGCCCTGGGCACCCAGGGTGTCACCTCCCAGAACAGTTAATTCCAGTCTCTCCTTTGCCAGGGCTATAAATATTTGTTGCTTGCTTCCTTTTGCCAGGAATCTGGGCCAGAGCTCAGCACAGCAGTGCCCACCAGGCTGTGCAGCTCTCGTTTGATGCAAGCTCAGGTCTTTGTGTCCCTGGTCACCTCAAGTTCTTCCTTGGGCCATCTTTTTTTTGCAGAGGCTTTTAATGAGGACAAATGTCTTCCAAGGGAAGTCTCAGGGGAAGGAAGGTGCTTCTGGGGGAGGAAAGTGCTGGAAGGGGTCACCCCACAGACCCCAGAGCCCATCCCACAGAGGTGCTGATGCTTGAGGTGTGGGCATGGGAAGGGGAAGAAGCCTGGGGAGCTTCTGGAGCTGTAAAAGGGCAGATTGCTGCTGTACCAGCTGAGCTCCCCACCTGAGCAGCCACCAGAACCACTTTGGCAAGGGGTTTTGGCCCTTGGGTTGCTGTAGATGGGGGCAGAGTACAGAGGCACCCTTTGCCTTTGAGGGCTTCTGAGTATCCCCTGTTGCTGGCAGCTTCTGTAGCAAAACCACCCTTTCTGCTGCTTGTCACTCAACCCAAATGCTCCCTAAATATAAGCAACTTCAGCTTCTAGATTAAGGCAAGAAGAGACTTCACTTGGCCCCAGCTTTCTCCCACAAACCATGAGTGGAAACACCTTGCTTTGAACTCTCAGCCTCCCCTGTGCTGCTCTGGGGTTTTGCTCCACAGCAAGATTTCAGGTCCCCCCTGTCCTGTGAGAGTCACAGAGGTGGCAGCTCCTCTTTGCAGTGACCCTGGGTTGATGTCCACACACTGACAGCTTGCTCCCTTGGCTCCTTTCTTTGTTTGATAATGCAGAAGGGGGAAGGCTTGTGCAGGAGCTGGAGGTGTCTGCTCTCTTATGACACTGTCACACAGAAGAGGCTCATCACTGCTTTTGTATAGCAAGTGGGAGAAAGGGACTCAAAGTTCATCTTGTCCAAGGCTGGTGGGGAAGAGGGGTAAATTTGCTCTCCAAGCCTTAGAATAAACCCTTATGGATGATGATTTTTAAACAGCATGAACAATACTGGGAGCAATTTGAGACCTAGTGAAGGTTGAAAGTCTTGCTGCTGTTTGGGAGAGGGAGCAGACCCCTGCTTATGGAAAGGGACTTATCCTGCCCCCCAGCCTGGCTGGGAGCTGACTAATTCCCACCCCCTGCATGGTGTGGTCTCACACTACATGTTCTTCTCTCTTCTTTCTTCCTCTCCAGAGGGGATTTAGAAGTTCTCTACCCCGAGCTGGGTGATGTTGGCTGCATGTACATCCCCAAGTGCCACCAGTACCGGCGGCGGCTCAGCAGAGAGTGGGGCAGCCCCCGTGTCAGGTACCCCCAGGCTGACAAGGTGAGTGCAGGGGGCATTGACCTCCCCTCCACGCTTCACTGGGATAATTCAACCTGTTGGCTGCATCCCAGAGGAAGGATTTATTGGGAGAAGGCTGCTGAGGAGTGTGGTTGTGCTTCGAGCCTGGCTGTGACGCCCCAGCTGGGAGCTGGGCAGGGACTGGCAGTGCTTTGGGTGCTGGGACAGCCCAGGAGCTTGTCACCCTGTGCCATGCACACCTTGGCACTGCCACAGCGCTGGCAGGCTCTGCTCAGTCAACCTGTGCCTGAAATCAAGGTGCTTTTCCCTGCAGAATCCTGCTGTGCTGGGGGCTGGAAGGGACACTGGAGCTCATCCAGCCCAACCAGCTGTCAGCAGGTTCCCCTCAGTCAGGGGGGGACACAGTGACACAATTTGCCTTTTCTTTGCTGCTGTTTGTGAAGCATTTTCAAGCCCATCCAAACCTTGGCTGGGGCTTCCCAGCCCTGGCTGGTGCCTGCCTGGAGCCGTCGGGTCAATGAACGGGAGCTCTGGTGCTGGAGGATCTGTCATTCCGAGCTTGATGTGATGGGGAAAGGGAAGGGGGGTCCCTCCCCAGACCCCCCTTACCCCGCTGTGCAGTTCCCCGCTGTAACCACCCGGTGGCAGCATTGTCCCGCCGCGGACTGGGAGCACTGGGCTGAGCGCTGGGGGTGACTGGGACGGGACGGGATCTCCCGAACACGAGCTTAGCGGAGGGTCTTTGGCTCTCAGAGGTGACATCCATCACCCGCAGTGCTCCCCTAGGATCCCCAGGAGGATGCTCTGGGGTCAGCTTACAAGGGAGAGCCCCCCCAGACCCTTTAGTCCCGGCTGCCATCCTGGGGGGCACCCCCTGCCCCCCCAAATCCCGCCCCGTGGGTGGTTTCCCATCGTCAGCTTCAAAGCTGGGAGCTGAGAAGGGGCGAAACTCGGCTCTTGGGCGTCTCGGCTTTACCTGGCAGCGTTGAGCATCGTTTGTTCTGGCTGCTTCGTGTCTGTCTGGAAAGTCTGTTCCCCCTGTCGATCACATGCTTGGAAGTACAACTTTCCCTTAAAGATATCTGATTCTTCCCTCCCCCTAAAACCCCAACCCTCCCTGGCAGGAGATGCTGTGTGTGAAACGATGCATCCCCTGTGTGTGGCTTTCCAGGAGCCTCAGCTTGCCCAGGGATGGAGACAGCGGCTTTCTCTCTCATTTGAATCCTGGAAAGCAGATCCCAGCAGGGACTTGGCTGTGGTGATGCTGGTGGCTGCTGCTGTGTCCTGTAAACAACCCTGTGGGGAGGGTTTGGGAGACCACCAGAGCCAAACCCCAGCCAGGGAGGTGAAGCCTTTGCCATTTGGCCACCTGAGAACGAGAGCAGGAGAGCCGAGCTGCCCAGGCTGGGCTTGGGAGCTGTGCCTCTCACTTCTGCACCCTCATTTGAGGCTGAGGTGCCAGCTGTGGCACTGACTGATGCCCAGGATCCCTTTGCAGAGGGTCCACAGCTCGTGTTGGTGGATGGCTCAGCTCCACCTGCAGCTTTGGCTCCGTTTCTCTCCGAGACGACTCGGCACATCTTGCACCGAGGTGGCATCTGAGGACACAGACCCTGCTGCTTCCCCTGGCTTGTATTTAATCTCTCCTCTGGCCTTTGCCAGAAGCTCATCCCCATCTCCACACAGCCCAGAGCTTTCCAGCTTTTCCAGGGTGCAAACTGCAGGTTTAGTTTTGGGGGAGAGGCTGGGTGGCCTTAAATTGGTTGTGGAGAGCTGGCTTTGAATGACCTCAGGCTTCCTCTAGAGGATGTATCTCTTACTCCTGAACCTGTAAAGATGCTTTGGGGATAGTATTCCCCCCCTAAAATCACCCTGAAGTGAGTAGGAACAAGAGTTGCCTCATCCTGTGCCTGGGCTGAGGTGTACAGAGGGAGCTGGGCTTGCTTTTTGTGGCTTCCAATGGGATTTGAAAGGTCAGGAATCCTCCATCCCCACATGAGAACAGGGAAACCCTCCCTTTGCTGAAGCCCATCTCCATCAGTCTGTGATGTTTCTCAGCACAGTGGGGTGCTCCAGCACTGCTGGGGTTGGGAGATGGGCTGGGGAAAGGGCTGGCTCCATCTTCTGGGGTTTTCTTCTCTTTACTGTCGAAATCAGTGGCAGCAAAACTCGGGGTTTGAGTATGAAAACTTGTGTAGGAAGTGTCTGCTTTCTGTGGAACACTTTGTCTCTTCAAGAAAAACAACCACCAAAAAAAGCCAAGTGGAGAGTGTTTGTTTGCATCTCCAGAAATATTGATTGGTTTCCTGAGGTGGGGAGAAGGGGATGTTCCCTCCCCCCCCCATCCTCATCCCAGCTCTGCTAGGGGCTGTGTTTCACCTTGTCTGTGCCCAAAATCTCCTCTTACAGCCTTGATGGTGCTTGGTGGGGACAATGTCAGGGGGTTTGAAGGTCTTTGAGGTGGCACCTTGCAAAGCTGAGCTCTGACAAGTGGCTGCTGCTTGGTCTGAGGGGCTTCAACACAGTCATCTGCTCTGTGCTTATGGGGTTGGAAATTGAACCCCTTTTAGTTGTGCTTAAGCAGTTTGGCCACTGGGCCAGTGCAGCCTGGCAGCCAGCTTTGTCAGATGTCACTTTTGGGAAGTAAAAGACCCATCTTTGACTTCTTTCATGCAAAGTCTGTTTGGAGGAGTAAGATTTGCATCACCAGCCACAGGAGGATAGTGACTGATGGTCTGGGTGCCTTGGGAACCCTTTAACTGCTGTGCACAGGCACACACACCCCCTGTGTGTGGCTGGGAGATGTGGGAAGCATCCATCCCCCAGCTCTGAGCTGGAGCAGAGCAGGAGTTTCTCTGCCCTGGTGTTGCAGAAGTCTGGGGGGGAGTGGTGTGAGGTGCAGCACCCCACAATCCTCACTGGGAGACCCTATCCTGTAGAGCTTTTGGGTAGCACTACAAAGATGAGACACACATGAAACACTGTGGGGAGTATCTGTCAGCATCTCCCCAAAACCCCTGTGAGAGGAGCTGCCTCCATCCCCTTTCCCCAGACCAAAGCAGCAGCGAGAGCAGCACGGAACATGTGTCCAGATGGGAAATGCTCCCTCCTTGTCCTGCTTCAATATTGCTTTGCTCAACCAAAAAATAAATTGGAAGAGAAAATTGGCCATTGCATCAATTTGGGGGCAAGTTTATAAATGCTGCAGCTAAGCAATCCCAGCAGAAGGTGATAGATGGCCCGTGAGCACACGGCCCCTGCCGTGATGTATGGGCGCATTAGCTGCCACGCTGCCCTCCATGATGCTGGTTTATTACCAGGGGTGGTGGCAAGACAGCAAAACAGATTATGCCCCAGATCAAATCGATGGGAACTTTATTTACTGGGCCCCTTAAAAACATATTTCTGCAGTTTATAAAAACATCCAGCAGATGTTGGTGAGGGAGCTTGTCTGCTTGTTAAAAAGCAATTTACCTGCGGAGCTGCGGCTCGGGAGCTGCCTCTCACCTGCTGCTCCGCTCACAGCACGCCCTGATGACTTCCTCACAGGGGTTTTTGGGTTGTTGCTTGTGTAAGGTGTCAGGAAGGGGTAGGATTTGCATTCTAGCCAAGGGGAGAGATATCTCCAAGTGGTTTTCCTCAGGGTTCCTACCTCGAACTGGGCTTCTTTAGAACTTACACTGGGTGGTTTTCCAGGAGCCTCCTGGCCAAAGCAGGTTGAGGGGACACCTTGTGCATCCATGAGCCATAGAATAAGGGTGGGAAGGGGCCTTGAAGATCATCCAGTGCACCCCCAGATTAGGACCAGCCAGAGGAGGTCACACAGGAACTCATCCAGCTGGGTTTGAATGTCCCCACAGGAGCCTCCACAGCCCATCTGGGCAGCCCCTCCAGTGCTCCCTCACCTCAGCAGAGGAGAGAGTCCTCCTTGTGTTTCTTTGGAACCTCTTGTGTTCCAGTTTATCCCCATTTCCCATTGTCCTGTTGTTGGCCATCCCTGAGCACAGCCTGGCTCCAGCCTCCTGACACCTTCACATATTTGTGACCATGGATGGGGTCACCCCTCAGTCTCTTCTCCAAGCTCAGGAGCCCCAGTCATCACTTTCTTTCTGCATTTTCAAGAGTTGATACTTTTCAAAGCATCTTTAAAACCATTTCCAGGGCAGAATGGAAAAGTTTCCCCCAATGGGGAACCAGGGAGATGATGCTCTTATCTGCTCTTTAAGCCTAAAGCTGTAACTAGCACCCCAGGGTGATGTCCTGCCAAGCTGAGGCTGTGCCCAGGTTGAAGGGGCAGAATGAGCCTCTGCCAGGAGCTTGGGTCATGCCCAGAGTCCATGCTAAGGTTCACTTGCTGCTGTGCCCCAGCCTTGGCCCTCACCCTCCTCTTCTTTTTGGTGGCTGGGGTGGCCAGAGTCCTAATTGCTAAAGATTTCTGTTCTCTGGAGTCTGGGGCCCATTATTTGGCAAATGGCTTGTGTGAGGAGATTCATTAGCTCCTAACAAAGGGAGGAGAAGGGCTGCTAGAGGGGATGTGCTCTAGTTGTGTCAGGCAGTGATTTGCAGCTGGCTGCAAGAGAGGGCTTTTGAGTGGCACTCAGGTTCAAGTCAAGTCTCATTAAAGATGATGCTTTTAGGCAGAAGATTCCTGACAGTTTGTGTATCCTCTGCTTGGCTCCTGGAACCATCTGGGGTTAAGGAGTCACCAGTGTGGGGTTTGGTTTATTCCCCTCTCAGTCTTGTCTGGGCTACTTAAAACACAATAGCCCAACATTCCTTCCCAATGCTGTCAGCCAGATATTCTGAGGCTTAGCCCAAGCCCCTGGTGATGAACCCCTCCCTTTTGCACTGCTGGAGCTGGTGCTGGTTTGGGTTCCCATGCCCCATGGCATAGCAGCATCCCTGACTTCAGAGGGCTGCCAGCCCCCCGCCTCCCCGGCGCCTGGGCTCTGCCCCGACTTCTGAGCTACCAAAGTGCCTCTTGGAGGGCTTAAGTGTGGGGTTTTAAAGCCAAAATGAATCTGTGTGTGTGTGCTGACAGGCTCTTCTGGGCTGCAGCCACCCTGTCCTCTGCTGAGCTGCTCCCAGAGTCCTCTGGAGGTTTGTGTGGTCCGCGATGCAGCCCCTGCTGTGCACCTCTGAGGAAGGCTCTGCTTTGCTTTCTGTGCCTCTTAGGAAGAACTTTTGTCACTGGGTGAGTTGTTAAGTACTGGAACAGGCTGCCCAGGGAGGTGGGGGAGTGCCCATCCCTGGAGAGACTGCAAAGCTGAGGTGCTGGGGTCCCTGGGTTAGGGATGGGCTGGGCAGGGTGAGGTGAGGGCTTGGACTCTATGAGCTTAAAATCTTTTCCAACCCAAACAATTGCCTGATCCTTCCTGAGAGAGCATCTTTGATGGAAAGCACTGGAGGAGTGTGGGGTGTTATTCCAGGCAGGGGACAGCTGATGCCACACACGATGAGAACCTCTTCTCATGAGCCATCTTGGCACAAGTGTCACTTCCCATCTCTGTCATTACCTCCACGTCTGCTGGACATTTAACCATCCTGGACAAAGAACTGTTCCCCCTTCAGGCAGGGGGGCAGGCAGCAGAGATGGCAAGAACCTACAGGTCATCAAATCTCCTCAGTGGCCTGTGCATTGGCATCTTCCCACGTGTGGGACAGCCACTTGTGCTTGTTTCCCCAGCAAAATGCTGGAAGCAGCTGCTGATTTTCCTCTTGATCCCGTGTAGATCCAATCCAGTAATCAAAGTTTAAGCTGCTTTGGATGAAATAATTGCTTAACAATCATATAAGACAAAGTGATTCAACAAATGACAATTAGGACTTGTGATATACAGAACAGATGCATTCAGTGTAGCATATTATAATGTGCTAATACAAGATTGACAGCACAATAATAGGAGAGAACAGCCACTCAGCCTATAATTCCAAACCAAATGTGAGGCTGTCCACAGAGCTCAAATCCAAACAGGCTGTAAAATTAGAGGTAAGAAGGCACAAGTTTCACAAAGGCTCATTAGCAGGTTGGCTGTGAATTTTCAAGGGCAGGGGAGGGGAAAATTTCCTGCTGGAGAATGACTTGTAGGCTGTGCTGAAGAAGGGGTTTGGAAGGGGGGGGAGGAAGGAAAACTCAACCTCCTCGTGTCTGTGTGTTGGGAAGTGAGTAACCTCTGTCTGCCTGGCTCTCAAACAGGCTCTAGCTGCTGCTGCCTGTATTAAACCCCAGCTCTTTCTGGAGCAGAGCGTGGCTCCTGTGACCTGGCAGCCTCCACAGCCCTGTGCCAGGGGATCAGAGTTATCAGCTGGTGTTACTGTACAGCACAGGCTGCGTGGAGCAGACAGTGGTGTTAAGGACCAGATGAAATGAAGCCTGATATGAACACAGAGGTCTCAGGGGCATTCCCCGTGGCACTTGGGCACTTCCCAAGCCCTAAATGATACTGATGGGTGACAGGGCCACCCTTTAGCCCTGTCCATGGCAATTAAGGCAAGCTGGCTTGTGCTTGCTCTTCTCTTTGGGTAAATCAAGAGCTGGGGACGTGTGCAGGAGTGGGAGCTGGCAGCCCCAGCGCCCTGCGTGAGCGGGGAGCACACGGGCACGTGCCCAGGCAGGAGCTGGAGCCCACCCTCCCCAAACCCCTCACCACAGGATACACACTATGAGCTGCTCTTCTCTCCCAGAGCTGCTTTGGGAGCCCAAGAGATCAAAAAGGAGCTAATATTTTCAGCCCAGGTGACAAAACAGCCCCCAGCTCACGTTGTGCTTTACCCAGCCCGTGAGCTTCCCCACCTAAGGGGTCATTTTATCATATTTGATTATGAAATGAACATGCCAGGGGGGAAAAACCCCATATATATCTCTACTTTCTGTATGAGGGGGAGGATGAAAAGGTTTGGTAATTGAAACTTGTGTCTGTCAATGCTTAACTCAGGGAGCTGATGGTGTTGCTCCTGCAGGTGTGTGTTTGGTACCCAGTCAGCCAGGCTGGTGCTTGTGTGTGTGCAGAGCTGGGATGTGCTGGATGCTCTGTGGGATTCCCAACAGACACATCCCAGGGAGTGTGGGATCCTGCCAGGGCCACAGAGGTGGGAATTTGGCTTTTATTTTGGCTGGGTGTTGTGGGTTTATTGGCTGTGCCAGGGCAGCCTTGTAACCACTTTGGTTTTAACGTGTTGACCCAGGACCTGCAGCTTTGGGGTGTCAAAGATGTGTCCTTGGGGTGGGTCTGGCAGAAAGAAACTGAAATGTATTTACTGGGGCTTTTAATTGCAAAGACAAAACATGCTGTAGAAGCAAATGAATGCATTGGAAACAACTTCATTCTTTTCTTTCCCCCCCCCACTCCTCCTCCACCCTGTGCTTGGAGGTTTCTCTGGGTGCCAGTGCCATCAGACACTTGGAGTTTAGAGAGTCTCAGCCTGAGTGACAGTAGAGGAAAAGGCTGCAAAGCTCAACTCCTCCCCTCATTTAAACCCCCTCCCCACTTTCTTTTTGAGGAGCCCCTTGGGAAGTGCCACCCCCACAGAGCCCCAGTCAGCTGCCAAAGCCCATCTGGGGCTTCAAAGCCGGGCTCCCCAGCACTGTGGGTGGCAGATCAATGAGCCCTGAGGTGAGGTGTCACACTTACTGTGTCTCCTGCTGTCCCCAGGACCTGCCTTGACTTTTGTAGGAGAAATGAGCAGGGTTTGGGGTGGGCAGGAGGGTTTTAGGGCAGGAGGCAGGCTCCTCTGCCTACCCACACCTTGGAAATGGATTTTGTGGGACCTGAAATCGTGTTTAACCAGGGGGTGGTGAGCTGGGAATGGTTCCTAACACCCTCCTCACCTCCCCTGCATCCTCCTCAGCTCCTCTGTGTGCTGTTGGCACTGACTCCACAGGACAGTGGTACCCAGTGGGGAAGACATCCCTCCTGCCCCTGACCTTGTTGGGGCTGGGAAAGGCTCTGGGGCCAGACCCACAGCAGGTTGGGGGGAGTCTCTGCTCCATCAGCTGCCTGTGGTGTGCCAGTCCTGCCCCTCCCTGCTCTGCACAGAGGGGCTTGGGTGCAGCTGGGCTCTCCTGAGCATCCCTGGCGTGTGCTGAGTTGCTGAGTGGATGAAAAGCCATGAAGCACCAGAAGGGGAAAACACTGTACAGGAGAGTTGTTCACCCATAAAACACCCCCTGACCCTGCTGTGTTGCTGGAACCCTCCCACAGGACTATCCAAGCATCCTCCCTCCCCTCTCTGACTTGGAGGGTTCACTTTGGCACTGGAGCTCATTTAATCAAAGCACAGCTCTCTCCAGGTCCCTTTTCTACAGGGAAACCCCCCTCTCTCTCTTACTTTCCTCCTCCAGCTGTGCATCCTGAGCATCACCTCCTGCTCATGATGGCATCCCAGGGAGCTCAGCCTCAGCACCGGGCTCTGAGCCACAGTGTTGGGAGAAGCCTTCCCTGGGAGCCTTCCTCCCCTGCAGCATCTTCCCCGGTGCCTCCCCTGCCAGCACAGGGGCCTTTTCCACAGATGAGTAATTCCTCCCAATTTGGGGGCTCCTTCCTGTGCTGTAACAAGCCTGAGCTCTCCTGCCTTTCCCCAGCTGCCAATCTGTGCCAGAAACTTCCCCCTTTTTCTCCCTGAGGCGGAGGGGAGGGGCTGGGGGGGGAGATCTGGGTTATACAAGCTGAGGTTGGGGCGACTATTTTGGATCCCTCCTTCCTGCCTCCAAATTGCAACTTGCAAAGTGACAAGTTACAAAACACTTGACTCATTTCTCTCTTTCTCACTGCTTCCCACCCCCCCCCCCCCCCCAACTTCACTGAGAAGCTTGTTCAGATTTGGGTTGTTTTATAGGGGGAAAAGAGAAATGCTAAATGGGGAGGGTGGGGTGAGGTGGGGGGAGGAGGTTGGGAGCTGCCTGGGTGCGACCCCCCCACGCAGGGTAACTCTGAAGCTGTGTTTATGTAAGCTGCTCATGTTCTGCTGAGCTGCAGCAAGAGCTGTTGGCAAGTCAGAGGAAAGCCCACGTCTGCCCACGGAGGATCTCCCGAGCAGGGTTGTGTAACGGGGAACCAGGCAGCCCAGGCGTGCTGGGGGGACAGGGAGACCTGGGGGTGGGAAGGGGAAGGAGCAGGATAAGTTTGATAGGGCTGGGAAAAAGTCTGTGTGATGTGGCTGAGGGAGAGGAGGTGGCTCAAAGGGGTTTGGGGATGCTCAGGAGGGTCCCGACCTGCTACAGATTGGCACGTGGGAGCAGCGTCCTTTAAACCTGCCAAGGAACTCCCAGCGTCTCTGTCTGTTGGGATTTCGGAAGGAAAGAGACTTTGCTGGCAGCTGAGATTCAGGGCTGTGAAAAGTGTCTGTCTGACGTGCTGCAGGGAGAGGAGGCAGCTCAGAGAGGGATGCTCAGGAGGGCCTGGCACCCACAGCCTGGCACGTGGGAGCACGTTGTCTTTTCAACCCATCGAGTCAGGGCGTGATTTCCAGCATCTTTGTTTCTTGGAGTTTTGAAGAGACTTTTCTGGCAGATGAGTCCAAACTTGAGGCAAATGTTTGCCATGTTTCCAAAGCCTTTTGATGGGAGCAAGTGGGCCTGATCCTGAGCAAAGCCCCTGTTTGCCACAGGCACTTTGCATTGAGCATCTTGTGTGTGAGAGCTTGGAGGAGTCACATTATCACTCCAAATGCTGTTTCACAGAAATACAAGAGGAATAACACACCCAAAAAGCAGGTGCTGATGCTCCCAGCCTCTGGGGAACACTGTCTGGGTGATGGGCTTGGAGTTGTGTCATGTTTTTATCCATACTGATCCATGCAGAGCAGAGAGTCCCCCCCTGCCACTGCTCTGCATAAGAATGCACCTTCATTTCCATCCTCACTCTCTCCCCACTGTTGGACCCTGGGGGTTCTTCTTATTTATGTGTAGTTTTATTTTCTTTAAAGGTGAGGGAAGGGAACAATAAAACTCCACCACAAAACCACCCCTGTCAATTCACCTGTTTCACAGGAGTTTTTTTTTAACTCCTATTATTTCCCCTCCTGAGTTTGTCTAAGGCACAGAAATAAAGCAGAGGAGGGAGCTCCAGGGGAGGGGAGAGGAGATGAGGGGGAGGAATGTGTTTTGGGGCAAAAAAAGAGGAAGTTTATAACTCTTTTTGCTCTTAACTGGAGCAGCTAGCTGCACTGCAAGCCACTCACCTTGGGATTTAATAACTCCTTCTCCCCAAGCCCAGCTGGGGTGTTGTGTTGCTGGGTGTTACTTTGCTTGGCATCAAGTATCAAAGCCAAAGCTGTGGTTTCTAATCAAATACATTCCCATTGTCATTGAAATCATCATTTTCTGCACCTTGCTCTCTGCCTGTGTTTTGGGTGGGAGATCTCTCCTTCCCCCACCTCCCTCCTCCTGGCCTGATGTGGGTTTCTTTCCCTTCCCAAGTGATGCTTTTGGCACTGGCAACACAAACTCCCTCCTTTGCCCCTGTCCTGCTGGGGTTTGGGTGAGAAGTGCCACTGTTCCCCTCAGCTTGCCTCTGATCCAATAATAAATCAGTTATCATACCATCTAGGAGATATCTTTCAGCCAGGAGGGGTCTCCCCTGATGTGAGGGGCTGATGCAGAGTCAGGTACCAGGTCTCACCAGCCAGCTCAGGGGCTTTTTGTGACCCTTTCACTCTTGGCTGACACTTTATTAGCAGCAACTCATCCTCTGGAGCAAGCATTTCCTCAGCACGTGCCCATAGCCTTTCTTCCTTCTGAGGTGTGATGAGTTTGCAGGGCCTCAGGGAAGGGTCCCAGTGAGGTGGGTGGCTTCATGGAGGAGGTTTCTGGGTGAAGAGGAATCCGTGAGCTCTGCTGCTTCCCACCTGGCTGGGCTTAGCATCCTTCAGCAAAACTTCTCCCTTTCATGTTTCCCTCTTCCCCACTGTCTCTTTAACTAATCATTTGATCTCTGCATCTCCACCAGAAGCTTCAGAGCCTGACCAGAAATTAACAGGCAGGAGTGAAGCAGCGGATCAAAGCTGCTGCGGGTTTGGGGCTGGGAGCAGCGGTGGCTGGTGGCAGAAGAGGGGACAGGGGACACTTGGGGACAGCAGCTCATTGTGTTCTCCCCATGGCACAGTCCTGGTGCTGCAGCAGGGAAGCAACAAAATGTAACCCCACTCCCTAGTGCAAAGGATCTTTGCCTTGCTGCAAAGCGGCCGTCACCCTGGTGTCAGGCCTGGGCTGGCTTCACAGAGGGGGCTCCCAGAGCCCTCTCTGGAGGGTTTCCCCACGTTTAGAGGATGCTGCAGGCAGCCCATGGGTGTGCCACGGGAATTCCCTCATTAAGCAAATATTTGGTGGGTGGGAGGAGGAGGAGGAGGAAGAGGAGGAGGAGAGGCAGCAGCGCTGCAGCTCCCAACCCCCCAGCCTCCCTCCTCCCGGCCCCTTCCCAGGCACTCAGCAGCCCTGGGGGAGGGTGATGGCAGAGCAAAAGCAACCTGAGGCTTGGGGCACAGCATCGACCCCACCAGCTCTGTGAAAGCAGAAGGGTTTTCTCTCTACTAAAGCTCTTGTCATTGCTGTGATGCTGCCTGGACCCTGCTGCACTTTTGGGGGGTGAAGAGCTGGAGATGGGGGGGACACACCAGCCCCGTGGGTCAGGATTTGGTTGCTGCTCAGGGCTTTGTTCTCTGGCTTGTTCTGCAGCTGCTGGGCTTCATCTCATCCCTCTGGAAGTCTCTGCTCCCAGGAGATGTCCCTGTTGACAGAGGGGCCAGCCGATGGATGGGTCAGATTTCTTCCAGCTGGAGACAAAAGCCTGGGAATTTGAGTGGAAATGGAGCCATCAGGGAAAATATAGGGCACTGGGGGAGCAAATCAGTTTGGCTGGTGGCACTGGCTGCTCCTGGCCACCTCTGGGCTGACACTCTGACATCAGCCTCTCCTGAGCCATCTGTGAGATGAGCCAGCCTGGGCTCAGCTGCTGGCAGAGCAGGAGACCAGAGCTGACCCCAGTAGCAGCAGCTTGAGCCCTGCCAACCTGGCACCTTTCCCCAGTGAAAAAGAGAGGAAAGGTTGAGGGGAAAAAAATGATACTTTTAACACCTTTTGGTCTTTTCTTGCTGGAACATCACCACAGATCCCAGTCACTGCTCAGTGGTGGCAGGGACCTGCCAGGGCTGAAGGGGAGATGCTCCTGGAGTGTTCACAGCAAAAACCCTGTAACTGGGAGAGGGATATGTGGAGGTGGATGAGTGTAGGGGACTCCTGTGGGATCCCTGCCCCATGTGCTCCCCAGGCAGCTGAGAGTGGCTGCTGCCTTTCCAGGAAAAGAGTTGATCAAACCTCAGCCTTTAATTATTTGCACCCAGGGTACCAATTGCATCACCACCTAAAGGACTGTTGTCAGCAAGAGCCTGAGGCCAGGAGGCAGGACTGCAGCCCAGGTTGCTGGGCAAAAGGCTTGTGCTTTTGCCCTCCTTTGCACACCCAGCAGCATTTCAGCACACACACT
The DNA here is from genome assembly GCF_028858725.1 of Colius striatus. Taxonomy (NCBI): domain Eukaryota; kingdom Metazoa; phylum Chordata; class Aves; order Coliiformes; family Coliidae; genus Colius; species Colius striatus. The sequence goes on from NC_084785.1 coordinate 1,542,414, forward strand.
GTAAAGCACACAAAAAAAGGAGCCTCCTCCAGGAGGGAAATGTGCAATTAAAATACCACCAGCACAGCCACACAAAAACCACCCCACCCCCAGAGCCGTGGCAGTCTCCAAACAGTGAATTAAATCAGGATGAAAGGCAAACGCTAGCTCTGGCAAAACCTTAGGAAAGGAGCCATCGGCTCTGCGCATCGTCCTGCGATTTCAAACCCCGCCAATGGAATTTGGCCGCTCCATTCCCTTCCCTGTCAATCAGCGTCGCTGCTACTGAGGCTTCCTCCTCTTTTTAGATTCCCCCGTCTCTTCTGGCGATGCCCAGAGCTCGGTTGTATCCCAGCCAGGCAGCCCTCATCACCAGGCGACTCGAGCAGCGGGGGAAAGCAAAACCACCCAAAAAACGAGAGACGTCGCTTCTCAGACATAATAGTAAAAAGGAGGCGGTGGAGAGGGGCGGGGGGACGACGGCTCCGGCTCTATTTCTGCTCTGATATGTCCTGGCACCGACGGCAACGCATTCCCCTGCCCCGCGCGATGCTGAGCCGAGCCGAGCCGAGCCGGGGCGCGCCTGCTGCGGGTAACGGCAGAACGGGACGTGCGCGGAGGGCTCCGACCTGCGAGGGGTTTCTGGGAGCTCCCCAAAGCCTCCCAGCCCCGGGGATTGAGGCCGCTTGAGGTGCTGCACCCTGCCCTGCCACAGCCTCGCCGGGCGCCCGTGAGCTTTGTCCCTGCGCGGAGAAAGTTGGATGGCAGTGAATGTGGCTCGACGTGCCCGGTCCCCAAGCATCCCAGCATCCCGGTCCCCAAGCGTCCCAGCATCCCGGTCCCCAAGCGTCCCTGCTTCCCAGCATCCCGGTCCCCAAGCATCTCAGCATCCCGGTCCCCAAGCATCCCAGCATCCCGGTCCCCAAGCGTCCCTGCTTCCCAGCATCCCGGTCCCCAAGCATCTCAGCATCCCGGTCCCCAAGCATCCCAGCATCCCGGTCCCTAAGCATCCCTGCCTTCCAGCATCCTAGATCCTCAGCATCCCAGTCCCACATCCCAGAACCTGAGCATCCCAGACCCTGAGCATCCCAATCCCCTAGTATCCCTGCCCCTGAGCATCCCGATCCCCTAGTATCCCTGCCTCTGAGCATCTCAAACCCTGAGCATCACAAACCATGAGCATCACAATCCCCCAGTATCCCTGTCTCCAAGCATGCCAGACCCTAAGCATCCCAGTCACCCAATATCTCTGTCTCTGAGCATCCTGGACCCCAAGCATCCTAGTCCTCAAGCATCCCTGCCTCCTAGCATCCCAGTCTCTGAGCAGCCCTGCCCCTAAGCATGCCTGCTTGCAAGCATTCCAGATCCTGAGCATCATGGTCCCTGGACATGCCAGTCCCAAAGCATCTCTGCCTCCAATTATCCAGGACCCTAAGCATCCTGGGCTACCTAAGCATCCCTACTTCCAAGCATCCTAACCCCCAAGCATCTCTGCCCTGTGTCTTTCACAAGGGCAGCTGCCTCCCAGCCTCTAAAATCTAGTGCTTTAATAACAGAGCACTTGGGCTGTAAAGGGACCGTGGAGAGAAGGGGGGAAATAACAGGGGTTATTGGTTCATGGAGTGTTCCCTGACCTGGATTTGGCTGTTCCCAGAATAAAAGTGAGCTATGAGGGCAGGGCTGCCTTAATGAAAATGTGCCTAATGGTCTGTCCCTGGGGGCCAGACACCAGGCTGATGGTCCCCAGACCCCCTTTTCGTGCAGATGTTTGCAGCACTAACACGGCCCTGGCTTCTGCACCAAACCTTGGTGCATGCTGTGCTGCTGCATGAAGCAGCCCCTGGCAGAGGTTTCATCTAAGTCCTGGGCTGTTGAAAATACCCAACAGGTTGCTTTTATTTATTTTAAAGGTTTTGTGTTTGAAAGTGGCTCTCTAGGAACTCCCTGGGGCTGCTCTTGCTGCCTTGGTGCATTCAGACACACCTGGGAGCAGCTCGAGGGATGAAGTTGGGCTCAGATCTCAGCTTTTACCTCATGGAACCAAAAAAATCCAGGGTGGGAATGTAAAACCTGGCATCCCAGGGGACCACCCCTGAGTGGCTGCACAGCCAGGGTTGGGGGTGATGGCTCTAGGGGGGTTGGTTTGTCTGGGGAACAGCATTAGAAGTAAGCGGTGCAGCGCTGAGCGGAGCAGCAAAGGGCCTGGCCACAGACTGCTTTTTCATTTCAGAAATGTCACTGAGTCACCAATGACTCAGAATTATAATGGGAGACATTTCCAACCTGGTGCATGACTCGGAGATGTCTTCCAGGGATATTAGAGCTGTTTGTAAAAGCCAAGGCCTTGCCCTGGAACTCTTCCCCTCTCCCCAGCTGAGCTCTGTGTGTGTGTGTGTGTATCCCCCTGCTTCTCCTTGCCAAGGTGACAACTCGTGGTGAAGTGGCATCAGGGGTGTGGTTTCAGGGCTGAGGATGTTGTCAGTGCCCAGTGGGAGCAGGGGGATGCATTAATGCTCCCCATCAGGTGGCAGGGCTCTATTAAAGTGACTCCCATCACCGTTGCCTCTGGCCTCTCCTTGACTTGGGGCAGACAGCTCCATGTCAGCTGTGTAATCTCAGTGCTGGGGCAAGCAGAGGGGCAGCAGCTTGCCCACCCTGGGCTCCTGCTGCTCTGCCTCTTAGGGACAGATGGTTCATCCCCTTTCCCAGCATTTTGGGTGCAAGAGTGGCTTTTTTTCACTGTTGAAGCTTTGTGTGGCATCGCTGCCCGTGACAGGGGCAGCACGGGGCGGGTTTCTGTGTCTGAGCATCATCTGGGTTATCCCTCTGCCACTCTTTCCTCCCCATCTCAACCAGGGGAATTGTCCTTCCCATTCCCAGTGTGCCCATTTGTCAGGCCCTCAGGCAGCACATCCTCAAGTGCTGGCTGGTGGGTGCTGTGGTGGGCACCCAGGGCTGATGCTCCCCCTTAGAGATGCCTCAGCACCCAGCTCTTCCCACGGCTCACCTTAGCAGACACAGCCCAGCACTATGTCTCCAGACCCAATTAATTAAGCAGGATCGCTATGAACTAAATTAGGGAAGCATTTGATCCAGTTAGACCAGTTCCAAGCTCTCAGGGTGACTGGTGTGGGTCTGTGCCAGCATCAGCCCCGGTGTGATGCCCAGGAGCTGGGCTCGGGGAGCTGTGCACTTCCCTCCTTGCTGGAAATACTTTCTCACCAAATAGCATTAAATATTCCTGAGCTGTGAACATCTTGGACTGATTTTATTTTCCATAAATAAACTTGTTGGGAGATATTTGGAGATGGGCCTAAGCTGCAGAGCTTGGACTGGCTCCCAAATCTCGCTGCTGTTTGGGCTCGAGGGGTTGGTTCAGGATCGTTTCGAGCTTTTCTCTTGGTTTTAAGGGCTTGAGATGAAATAACATTCAAATGAGACCCTTGCAGTGCTTCCCCAAGCTCCCCAGTCCCCCTGAGAGCTGCTGGTGGGCACAGGCTCTAGGGCTATATCTATACAGGTTGCTAGAGGGGCTGCTCTGGAAGCCCCTCAGAAGTGATTGCTGCCTCTGGATGTTTCCAGGGTGGCTGTCTGGATGCTGCCCCTGTCTCCAAGAGGTCCCAAGCCCCTGTTAGTCGGGCTGGGCTGGTGGATGCTCTGTGCTTTAGGGCGCTGCCTGCACCAGCACCACACATTTTATGGGGTGCAAACCCATCCCTGTCAAGCACGTGAGGTCTCACTGACAAGGCTGTCACAGAGTCTTGCTGGAAGTGGGTTACTGTCCAGCTTGGGTAAAGGAAGAGAAGAGGGAGGGAAAGAGAAAAAGAAAGAAATCAGTTATGCTTGTTTGTTTTTAATTGGGGAAACGAAGTGGGAGAGCTGTGAGGGTGTGTTTGGCACCCTGCTCCCTCCACAGCCCATCCCTGGGAGGCTGGATCCTTGGGGTGAGGAGGTGAGGGTTTAATTCCCTTCCCTTCCCAGAGGGGCTGAGCTCTTTCTGCTCATCTACCATGTGCCTGATTAATTATGACAAGTACAGGATTGCTCTTTTGGTGAGCTCCCATGCTCCCCAAACCCCTCGTGCTCCCTCACCCTTGCCTTCCTTTCACTCAATTTTCAGGTTGATGCTGAGCATGACGATGGGAAGAGGAGTCTAATCCGAGCCACAAACTCTGTCACATCCTCATTAATTTGGCCATGTCTCCCCTGGTAGCCTTAGGGGACCGTCACATTTGTAAGGAGGCTCCGAGGAAGCCGTCACTGCAACAGCTTCATTTTGACAGCTGCCGTGCCAAAAGGTGCAGCGTCAGGTTTTGCGGTGGCTGCCGGGGCTCCAGCTCATTCCCCAGGCAGGATTTGGCCCTCCCCATGTGAGCTGTTGCATTTCTCTCCAAGGACTTGCATTTTGGTTCATTTCTTTCACCCAGGATGTGGCCACTGCTCCCACATTTGCTGGTGGTTTCAAGCTGAGCTGGGCAGGGACCCGGAGTGAGGAGGATGCTGCTGGTGTTCCATCACTGACACATCTGAGCCCTTGGCAGAGCTCCAGGGTTTGGCACCAATTCTGCTTTTCTTCTTCCCCTTTTTATTCCTAAATGGAAACATTTGGTAACAAAACCCCCAGGGCAAGGTTCCCTTCCCAGGGAATCCTCCCCCCTGTGCCAGGGTGAGGGTCCTTTGCTGGTTTGTGTAAGGGCAGAGGCTGATCCAGAGGGATCTCAACCCCATCCTGGGAGCTCTTCTAACCTATTCTAATGCAAATGTGGATTAGTTGATAATCTGGATGTCGAGTGGATTATTTCATCCCCAGATGAGCTGCTCTAAGGGAAATTTTTGTTCTCTTTCAGTGCATTGAAGCAAATAAACCCCCCCCCAACCCCCCACACCCCACCTCAGCTTTAGGCTTTACGGCCAGAAACGGATGCAAGAAGGACACTTCTCTGTTTCCCTCCACTTCTCTCTTTCCCTCTGCTTCTCCCTTTCCCTCTCACACCCTGAAACAAATGAAGGAGCAGGAGCTAATGACACCCTGCCACAGCTTTATCGCGTCTGCACGTTAATTGCATCGGCAAACATTTGTATTGCAATTAAAGCGAGGAGACAATAAACCACCAGAAATCAATTAAACCAGGATCCTGGCTGCTGTGGGAGCAGCATCCTCTCCTCTTCCCTGTCCTGCTAAGATGCAGGAAGACACAACCACATCCTGCTTCATCCTATCCTTTCCACACCCCAAAAATGGAGCAGGGTGGACTCTGAATTGCCCAAATGCTGGAGCATCCCTGCCCAGGGGTGTCACAGCATCTCTGCCTGCCCTTGGAACTGATGGCTTTTGGCAGCTGAGGGTTTGTTCTGGGTGCTGCCAGGACAGGGAGCAGAGGCAACACCCCTACACTCCCACCATGGAGGGATTTAGGTTTGGTTTGGGAGCTTGGAGCAGCAGCAGCAAGGTGGTTGGGCTGTTGAATCTACTGGGCTCAGCTCCTGCCAGGGCACAAAAGGAAAGGTGCAGAAGATGTGGCTTATTTCTAAGAGGATTGTCAGCATTTTGGGCATCAGCAAGCAAAGGAGCTCTGGCTGTTGGTATACACAAAGCTGAGGTTTTGCTTCAGGCTGCTGCTGTGGGCTTCTCAGCACCTTTTCACACTTTAGGATCAGCTTTTTGCTTGGTTCACCCCCCTAAATAACACGAGTTTGGCTGGCAGATGCCAACCCCCACCTTGCTCCAGCCAGCACCAAAGGACCCTTTACCCACAGAGGTGCAATTCACCTCGTGTGTCACACACTCTGAGAGAAAGAAAAGGAGTAAAACCCACCAAAACAAACCCTTCCCCTGCACGTGCAGCTCCTTCCCTCGGGAGAGACTGAAAGAGAGACTGAACTGCACGTGACAGATGTTAATCGCATCATTTAATGCACTCCTGGAAGGCACTTGGATACGGGGCTGTGCAGGAACCCCTGCGGAGGAGAAAAGACTATTGTCTCTTGTTTCCCCCAGCACCCAGGGAGGAACAGATAACCCTGTGTGATACACAGCTCACCCAGAGCTTTTAGGTGAAAGAAAGCAGGGAGTTTTCCAGTCTGTGCCTGGTGAATACACCCGTTCCCACACAAATCAATTCCCCAAAAAGCCATTAAAAGCCACTTTGGGTTCATCTGCAGCTCCCCAAAGGGCTCTTTGATGTGGAGGAGGAGAGAAATACCACGGGAGTGATCCCACCTGAGCATCCCTCTACCAAACCCCTTCTGGAGGGGCTGGGGAATAATGAAAACCCATCAAGTGTTGGTTGGAGGTTGGGGAGGGGCGATTTGCTGGCAGCAGGGAATTGTGTTTGCGAGGCTGAAGCAGCATCCCGGCTCCCTGATTGAATTCCCCCTCGGTGACCCAGGGAGGTAATTGCAGCTGGGGCAGATGGCACCCACCGTGGCAATCAGCATCTCCATCCATCACCCAACCTGGGAAGAAATTGAGGCAGGATGACTGAAAGGTCCATCCAAGTAACAAACTTATTGACTAATAGATTTCTTAGTCATGAAGTCCCCGGGCTCCGCTGTGGACCGAAATCAAAGCAATTATGGATTTAAATGAAGCTGGAATCCATGGGGCAGAAAATGCTTGTTTTTGAGTAAGATTGGCCAGAGGTGGATGACCTGTAAAACCCTGGGTAATGAAAGCTCTTCACAGCTTGCAGTGTTTCAGTGGTTGGTAATTGCCACAGTCTGTGATACGGGTCTGGCTGCGTTAATGATGCCCCTGTTCCTTTTCATAGGACTCATTTCAGCTTCCCATTTTTCTGAGGGATTTCAAAGCAAGGAGGCAGCGTGGAAATTAACACATTAACGTGGCCCTTTCCTCACTCAGGGTCTGTAACACATTATTGAAAGCTTTTGCCTTGTATGGATTAAGCAGGTGATAGGGGCTGGGAGCCTCGGGACAAACAGACCCTCAGTGCTGCCCCTTTGGGTGACCTCAGTACCAGTTGGGTTCTCTTTAGCATAAGATGGATGTGTTAGAATAAAAGATCCATTAGGTAAAACACAAGACAGAGAGGTTTTGGATGGGAATGCAAATCCTGTTAACTTCTAAATGACACCCAAAAAAAAGCCCCAGATCCAAAGGAGACAGTTGGCTTCTCCTCTTAGTTTATTATTAAATATTTGACTAGGGAGGGAAGTTCTGAGCTTGAGCATCTTTTCCCTCCTGTTCCTGGCACGAGTAGTTTGTGTAGTGGGGTGGGTTATTTCGAGGTTGTTTTGCCAAGTTTCTGAGTGGAGATAGACTGGTTTTGGTGGTGGGGGTGTCAGGGAAAGGCTTTGGCTGCACTTTGGGATCCGTGAGACAATGCTGGGGGTGACTCCTGGCAGGTAAATGCAGGGGGTGGATGGGTTGACCTTCCCTCCCTGAGGATGGAGATGGGCAGAGCAGCCCGGGCTGCTCCTGAAATGCTTTGCTTTTTCCCCTAAATGAGGAGAGCTCTTCTTCCCTGCCAGCCTTTGCAATCTCAGCGGCCCGAGGCGGCGGCTCCAGCTCCCCAGGGACTCGGGGATTAATTTCTTTCGGTGACCCTGGGGGCTGCTGCAGCCTGACCCCGGGGCCGGAGGGGAGCTGAGGTCAGAGCGAAGGAGCAGAGGATCCCGGCAGCAAATAAGAAGCAGCTTGGGGCACTTAAGAGTTTGAACAAGACGGAAATGGCATTTCCAGTTAACTTAATCACCGCGCCGGCTCCGGCTCCGTGTCAGCGCCGAGATTCAATTACCGGCTCCCGCCGGCGCGCTCCCCGGAGAGCGACGTGTCACTGTCCCCCGCTCCGACTGCCAGAAGCGCCGTCCCACACTGTCACCCTCCCCACGGGACCCTCATGCTCCCGCAACGGCCTCGGGGGCGGCCGGGGGTCCCTGCGGGTCCGTCTGCGGCCGGTGAGAGGGGCCGAGGAGCGGTTGGGAGTGATGAACCCAGCGCCGGGAGCTTGGAGGGATGTGAACTTGCGGTGTTGGTCCTGTAAGGTGGCGATTTCCCTCTTGGAGATGGAGAAGATGAGGCAGCGGTGTGGTTTAGTGACCGTGGAGGGGGTGTTGGAGCTGCTCAGCAGCATCCTTCATCTCCCTGCTCAGAGGCGAGAGCAGTGCCGGGCGGGTCCCCACACCAGCCTTACCCACACCTGCACGGGTTTAAGGGCTGGTCCCAGCGAAGGAAGGGACTGGAGAGGGGACTGGGAGGGGCTGGACATGCCGTGGCCGTAAATGAGCCCTAATTCCCCCTTGCAAAGGCTGTGGGGACATCCCCTGTGGTGATGGCAATGCTGCTAAAGGATAATAGCTCAGCTGCCTTTCCTACAGGCTGGATCCATCCTCATCCCCACATCCTCTCAGCCCTTGCTTTGTGCCCAGTTTGGCACTGGAAAACTGGTGCTGGTGTTGAGCATCATCCACAGCCCCAGTAGAGAGGTGAGATTGTAACAGGGGGATCGTCCCCTTGTGCTGGGGCTGCCCCTGCAGCTGCTCTTTCTTTCTAGAGAGGAAAATCTGATCCAGAAAGCAAGAAAACACTCGTTATTTCATTTTCCCCAGTGTTTTTCTGTGCTCATGGGACTGTAATGATATTAATTGTTGTTTAATTTGTGCTTTGGCAATTCATTTGTGCTGAGCTATTATTTTACTGGAGAGACAGCAATGCTTAGTCCCCTTTTGCATCATCATCCTGCCATCCATCCCTCCTGCCACCCTCCAGCCCTTCCTCCCAGGTACCCAGCCATCTCCTCATTCCATCCACCCTCTTTCCAGGTGCCTGTCCATCTCTCCACCCCCTCCCAAATCTCCTCATTGTCCTCCTCCTTCTTTATTGTCTTGTTAATCTTTGGTTATTAGACCCCAAAGCTCAATCTATTACGTGTGTCACCAGTTCCTATTTACCTGCACAGCTGGGAACAGCCCCAGACTTGTCAGCTCAGTGTTACCAAGGGGGGAAGCTGGGCTCCAGGTGTCCCTCATGCAGGAGCATCCTTAATCCCCACCCTAGCATCCCTCCATCCCCACCTGAGCATCTTTCACCCCCACCCCAGCATCCCTCCATGCCCACCTGAGCATCTTTCACCCCCACCCCAGCATCCCTCCATGCCCACCTGAGCATCTTTCACCCCCACCCCAGCATCCCTCCATCCCCACCTGAGCATCTTTCACCCCCACCCCAGCATCCCTCCATCCCCACCTGAGCATCTTTCACCCCCACCCCAGCATCCCTCCATCCCCCCTCAGCCCCACTTCCCCAGATAATGGGAGCAAGTTTAAAAAACTTCAAGCCTCTTCCTTGCACGCTGGTGACTGACACAAATGGAGTTCATATTTAATCATCTGTTAACTCGTTGTCTATTATAGCTCTTTAATAGCACCATAGATATTCTTAATGAAGCATGATTTAAGGTATTTACAGCTCTAGGACCGACAGACATCACTCACAGTGTGCAGGTAATGAGGCGTAAAACAGCTCTGGAAGCCGTAAAAATGGGAGAGAGAGAGTGAGGAGGGAGAGAAAGCAGGAGAGGAGTTGGGAGCTGAATTGTTCCGGGGTTTGTTTTAAAATGTTTAGGCATTTAAAGTCATTTCAGCTTTCCCGAGGTGTCTGGTAGCACCGAGTTCAGCAGCTCCCAGCGCTGGTAACCCTTGACTTGCCAAGGAAGGGTTTGGCCCCACGGTGCTCCCTGGCTTGGGGCAGCTGCTGCAGCAGCTCCATCCCTTGTGTAGATGGGATGGAAGGTGGGGGAAAAACCATTCTGAGGGTCTGCAGAGCAAAACCTGCCTTTTGTTTTGAGGTGCATTTTCCTCCTGACAGTGCTGTTTGCTTTTGCCACAGCCACCATCATCCCTTTGCTTAGGGTGGGGAAACCATCACCCTTTCCTTTGCTCCTTTGTAAATGTCACCCTGTGCAATTCCCCTCTCCTGGAAAGAAACAACAAAAAACCCCAAAACCCCACCTGAAAGACTCCCAAACTCCAACAAGCCTCAACACAACCCCCCAAAAACCCCACCACAACCCCCCAAACCCCAACAAACCCCAACACAATCCCCCCCAAACCCCACCACAATCCCCCAAACCCCACCACAACCCCAACAAACCCCAACAAACCCCACCACAACCCCCCAAACCCCAACACAAACCCCTCCAAACCCCACCACAATCCCCCAAACCCCAACAAACCCCAACAAACCCCACCACAACCCCCCAAACCCCAACACAATCCCCCCCAAACCCCACCACAACCCCCCAAACCCCAACAAACCCCAACACAATCCCCCCCAAACCCCACCACAATCCCCCAAACCCCACCACAACCCCAACAAACCCCAACAAACCCCACCACAACCCCCCAAACCCCAACACAAACCCCTCCAAACCCCACCACAATCCCCCAAACCCCAACAAACCCCAACAAACCCCACCACAACCCCCCAAACCCCAACACAAACCCCTCCAAACCCCACCACAATCCCCCAAACCCCAACAAACCCCAACAAACTCCACCACAACCCCCCAAACCCCAACACAAACCCCTCCAAACCCCACCACAATCCCCCAAACCCCAACAAACCCCAACAAACCCCACCACAACCCCCCAAACCCCAACACAATCCCCCCCAAACTCCACAACCCCCCAAACCCCAACAAACCCCAACACAATCCCCCCCAAACCCCACCACAATTCCCCAAACTCCACCACAACCCCCCCAAACCCCAACAAACCCCAACACAAACCCCTCCAAACCCCACCACAATGCCCCCAAACCCCAACACAACCCCCCAAACCTCAACAAACCCCAACACAAACCCCCCCAAACCCCAACACAAACCCCCCCAAACCCCCCCAAACCCCATCACAACCTCCCCCCCCAAACCCAAGCCAGGCTTTGGAAAATAATTTGTGACAGAGATGCCATTTTGCATCAAAATATTGTGTGCAAAATGTCAAGTGTCCCCAATCCATGTGTCCCCCTGTGTGATAGTAATTGGGCTGGAAGGCTGAGCTCTGGCACCGTGGCCGCTCGCCGCCGCCTCCTCCTCACACACCGCTCGGGAGATGTGTCGCCTTCCTCTGAGTCCATCCTGCTTTCTCCTGCCCCAAGCCTGGGATGATGCTCATTAGCTCAGCCACGAAGCTGTGCCACCCAAATGGCAATAAATACCTGCTGGGAAAGGGAGGGGGGATGGAGTTGTGCTGGGGAAGGAGTAGGGTGGGGGGAGGCTCCTGGAGGGGTTCAGTTCTCCTTTGGTTGGTGTTTATTGGGGTTTGCTTCTGGTGGGAAGATGGACAGTGCTTGGGCTGAATGTGTTGCCCTTTTTCCCCTGCTGTTTAGGGTTGTGGGGATGAGGATGAAGAAGATTTAGACAGACCTCAGTGTAGGAAACAGCCTATTGCTCTCCCCTCTCCCCCAAAGTGACTCTCTCACCAACCTCTTCTTTAGAGCATCGTAGACCCCTTGGAAGAGTTATCCCACTCTCTGCTCATGTGTAACACACCCATTGCCATTTTATGGCCAGGAGGTGGTTTATTCTGCTACAGGGAGGGGGCAACAAACTGTAACAAATCCATAAAGGACCCTAAGCCTGGGAACAGCCCTTTAACCCCTCAGCATAACCACCCTGGATTAATCGATTCTGATTAGAACACGAAGCTGCATAAATATTTGTCCACCTTGGCTGCAACGAGCCTCGAGGGAGACAGAGGGGATGGGCTGAGTTGCAGAGTGTTAGAAAGTCAATGAAGTTCCCTCTGGCAGCGTGGGGCTGGAGGGAGGGAAGGAGGGGGGGAAGCACAGACCTGCAGCTGGGGGACTTGGGTCAAGCCTTGCCGTGCAGTCGCTTGTCCCCTTGGGCAAGTCCTGCGGAGCAGGGTTAATACTGCTGACCTGGTTTCTTTTGCAAGAGGAGAGACAGGGTAGAAGTGCTGAGGTGCTGGTTTCAAGTAAGAAGGTCCAATCCTGCCCTGCTCTTTCCCAAAGCCATGAGGATGGACTCAGTTGCAAACAACCTTTTTCCCTGCCTCATCCTTCCCTGCCCACCCCCCTCCAAGGCTGTTATCCACTGAAGAAGGAGCTAGAATTTCTCTCTGGCGAAGCATCAGCAGCAGAATTGCTAACTATGTGCCCATTATAGAAACTTTTTAGTACTGGGGACAAGCCAAGAAAAAAGCCCAGATTGACTCTGAGCTCTCAGCTGGTGCTCGCAGCGTTTGCACCTCGCAGGAGGAGCAGCAGAGCTTCTTCCCTGAGAGGGTTCTTAGACCCTGGCACAGGCTGCCCAGGGAGGTGGTGGGATGCCCATCCTTGGAAGATGTTTAAAAGACACGTAGGTGAGGTGCTGAGGGCCCTGGGTGAGTGGTGGGTTTGGCTGGGTGAGGGGAGGGCTGAGACTGCAGCAGCTTCGAGGGGTTTTCCAACCAAATCGTTCCGTGGTTCTACGATCCTGTGACTCTCACAGTGGTACAGCCTCCAGCCATCACCTGGGAGATGTTTCTGCACCCTGCCCACCTCTCTGCCCATCCAGGAGCTCCCACTCTGGCAGCTCCCTCCAGCAATATTTAGATTTGGGGGTTTGCAGTGTCACAGATCGAGTTGTGCGTTGGCTGTTGTGAGCTCCCACCCAGCACCATGGCCCTGGGATGCAGCACCACATCCCATCTCCACACTGAGGGCCTGGCCAGCCTTGATCTTGTGCCATCAGCCACCCTGTAACTCTTGGCAGTGAAGTGCTAGGGGCTGTGGTGATGCCAGGATGCCCTTTGGCTCAGCCTAACGTGTCGGTGACATGGTTTGCTTCCCCTTTAGCTTAGTGAGGAGCTGCCAAGGATGTGGGTGGCAATAGGTCAGCTGGAAATCTCACCCATTTCCTTGCATGCTGAGGGGCTGGGTGCTCCCAGCAACCCTCTATCTGGGCAGGTGCAAATGAGGAGCAGCTTTGATGAGCTGAGGAAGATCCAGATGGACTCCCCAAAATCAAGCAAACCCTCTTATACCCCGTGCAGGGGCAGCAGGCAGCAGGCTGGGGGCTGCCTGGGGCTTTCCCCATCCCTGTGCCTTAGTTTGGGGACTGAATCTCTAAGGTGAGTGTGGCCTGTGCTCCAGCCAAACACAGGCATCCCCACAACCACCCCAAAACCTGCCAGGGCTCTGCATGTGTGCTGCTTCCATGTGCACTGGTTTCCAAGGAAACCGCTCGCTCTACATGTGTGTCACTTAACACCCTCTTTGCTTTCATTTGGATAAGTCTTTAATTCCTGTGCAGCCCCAGCTCAGTGGGATCTATTGAGCTCTGTGTGTGTGTATCCTCAGCACACAAATCCCTCTCCTGCCTTGCCTGCCTCTTGAAAAGTCCCTCCCTGCTCGGAGCAAGTTTCCCAAACCTGTGTGTGACTGGAGTTAGCTGATGCTTTCTGCAGCAATAACTGGGTGTGTGACTGCTGCTTCCCTCCACAAAGAATCAGCAGGGCAAACGTGACATGCAAGGGCTGCTGTCAGCTGCCACCAGCTCTGTGGCTTCAGCTCCAGTGCAGGTGTCAGAGCAGGATGGGGTGAAAAGCAGCATCTGGGGGGAATCAGAGGCTCTGGCTGCAGAACTGAGCCCTCAGGGGAAGCAGCAGCTCGTGGCAGGGGTTAAATGCTAATTGTGAAGTGCTCCAGTGAGAGGAATGGTTGGGGGAGCAGGGAAGGGTGGCCTGTGGAAGAGTGGACCTTGGAAGGGTGATCCTTGGAAGGATGGCCTTTGGATGGGTGATCCTTGGAAGGGAGAACCTTGGAAGAATGGCCTTTGGATGGGTGATCCTTGGAAGGGAGAACCTTGGAAGAATGGCCTTTGGATGGGTGATCCTTGGATGAGTGATCCTTGGAAGGGTGATCATTGGATGAGTGATCCTTGGATGAGTGATCCTTGGAAGGGTGATCATTGGATGAGTGATCCTTGGGAGGATGGCCTTTGGATGGGTGATCCTTGGAAGAGAGAACCTTGGAAGGATGGCCTTTGGATGGGTGATCCTTGGAAGGGAGAACCTTGGAAGGATGACCCATGGAAGGGTGGCCTTTGGAAGGGAGGACCATGGAAGTGTGGCCCTTGGACAGGTGATCTGTGGGATGGTGGCTCTTGGAAGGGTGATCCTTGGAAGGATGCCCCCTGGAAGTATGGCCCATGGAATGTTGGCCCCTTGGAAGGGTGAGCCATGCATCAGCCCAGCAGTGTCCCCATTGGCATGATGCTGGTGTCCCCACCACATCCCACGTGCCAGCAGCTCCTCTGTGCCCCAGGCTGAGGGCTGAAGGGTGGCAAGGTGTCAGGAGGGTTTGTTACCCCAAATTCCCAGCTGTGGTAACCCAAAATGGCTTTTTTTCCTCTCTCCCTTCCCTCTGCAAAGTGACACCGTGCTGGAGGATGGAGGAATTGTCTGATCTAAAGCCACTTTCCTCCTCTCCAGAACTCCCCAGGGCTGGTTCCTGCCTGTGAAGCTGAGCAGCTCCCGTGTTGCTCCGGGCTGGCTCCTGTCTGGAGCCCTGACAGCAGCTAATGCTGTTAGTCTGTGTCAAGGAGGGATTGCAGCATTAAAAAATACCCCTAAAATCACCAGCACTCAGCCTGCTCTGCTGCACAAAGCAGCCACCCCATGACTGGGGGATGCAGAATGGCTCAGGGACACCAGCCACAGGGTTTGGGTGGCTTTGGGGGTGATTTTGAGGGGCTGCTGGGGCTCTGGCACGGGATGCACCAGCACCTAAGCACCAGGAGATTAACTCAGCTCCTGGAGGGCTTTGCTATCTTTAGGTGGAAGGTGAGGGATTGGGGCTCTTAGGGTGGCCTGCAGGTAAAGAGAGAGAGAAAAATCCCTCCAGCCCAGCCCAGCTCAGGGTCGCTGACCCCAGCTCCCATCCCTGTGGGGGTCTGGCCTCAGCAGCCCCCAGCCTCTTGTGCCACCACCTTTCTAGGCCACAATCTGCAGCGAATCCCCAGCCTGCTGTTAACTCCCCTTGCACTCTATTCTCATGTTTGCTGTTATTTTTTAACACTTTCCCCCCTCCTCCCCTTACTCCCTTTCTTTTCCCCTCCCTGTGCATAAAAGCTCTCCCCTCTCCCCAGAGCCTGCCTGGAGCGAAGGCATGGGCTGTACAACTGCAATTATTTCGAAGAACAGATGGAGTGAGGAGCAGAAAGTCTGTTAATAGTAATAGAAATGCTACATGTTAACCTGGACAGCACACGATGACAGTCCCATGACTACACGTTCTGTTCCCACCAGCTGGGCTCCCGAAGCAGGAGCCGAGAGATTCACAAGCGCCGTGCTCAGCTCTGCACCCTCCCCAAAGTTAGAGCTCAAATTCCTTCACACTTCCAGCTTTGGGGTTTTTTGGGTTGTTGAGCTCTTTTTTTTTCCCCTACACACACCCCTCCTTCCTCTTCCCCTCCCCCTTCCCCTCCTCCTTTGCCATTAGAAGCTGATTTGGGTGCTGGTGAGGGATTGTGCTGCTTTTTATCCGGGATGCTGGTGGTGATGCAGCTGTGGGCACCATGGGAAGGGAGGTGGCAGCTTTGCTCTGAGCTCCTGAGCTTCCAACACAGCCCTTTTGCCACCCTCACATCCACATGTTTGGCTTAAACCCTTCACCCCATGATGCTGGGCTGGGATTAATGCACTGGGGCAGCAGTGATTTGCCAGCCCCTGCTCCCAGGCAGGGCTGTTGCATGAGTTTGGGATTTTCTCTGCAACTGTTGCTCAAAGGGGTTGAAATCCAGGTTTTCTGGTGAGGAGCTTGCAAAGGGGGAAGGGGCTATGGGGTATCTCTGGGTATGGCAATACCCCAAGGACCCAGCCCATTGCCAGAGGTTGGGAAATGAAGCAAAAAGGTTGTGTCTCAGCCCCCCAAATCTCACTGTGAAAATCCCTGCCTGGTTTCACAAGCAACCAAGGAGAGGGGGGAGGTTGATTTAGCCACAGAGCTCCAGCTAATTTCAGTGGGAACTGCATGGCTAAATCCTCCAGCCCTTTGTGAAAGCTCAGCCCTGGGGCAGGCTGGAGCAGAGCGTGGCACCGCTGGCGAGCTGACAGATGCACCTGGAGGTTTTATTAGGATATAGATCCCTTAATCTGGGTGCTTGCAGGATAATCTGGTGCCTGAGGTCCTGCCAAATCCCCTGAGATCAGCAGGTTTTCTAACCACAGCCTCCAGAGGTCACTTCAAACCCGGCTCCATCCTCAGGAGATCGAAAGATCCACGCTGTCTCGGAGCACTGGGAGCACCTTTGGGTGCTGAGCACCCTTGCTGAGGACCCAGGGTTGGCTGTGGAGGATCCTGGGTGGTTGAGCCCACATTATCCATGACTCTCTGCTCTCTTTGTCTGGTTGCCATCACCCAGGAGAGGCTGCCCAGCCCCCCAGGTGTGTGGTGAGGCAGAGGCTTTCCCTTCTTGCAGCATTACTGCCTCATCTTTCGGTTAGTTTGGGGTTTGTTAGGTGGAGCTTAGTGCCCTGCAGCCACCCTGATGGAGACTGGGACATCCAGCCTGTCCCCAGCCACCCCCCAAGAGTTGGAGCATGCATTTGATCCCCCAAAACATCCCATTCCCCTTTCCCAGGGGTCACAGCCCTCGGCAGCAAGTCCCCTGCAGCACGGTGCAATGCTGTGTCCTGCACTGCTGTAAGATGGCTCTTAGGGGAGGAAATTCTCCCTGGTGCCTTTTATTTGGAGGTGGCAGAAAGCCCCTGCTCTTCCTCTCTTTGAAGAGATTTTGGTCCCGAGGAGCAAATCCTCCCAGGTGGTTTCATGCCCTGGTACCTGCTCATCACTTCACCACCTCTGCCACGTTTTGCATGAATGAAACCACCAAAGTGTGTGTGGGGGAAAAGCATCTTGAGGGCTGATCAAACCCCTGGGTCCTCCCCACATCCCCATAACACTCTCCTCTCTTGCAGAGCAAGAAGTATGTGCTGGTGCTGGTGGATCCCGACGCTCCCAGCAGAGCCAACCCCAGGAAGCGTTTCTGGAGGCACTGGCTGGTCACTGACATCCAGGTGAGTCCCCATCCCCACTCCACAGGGCCCAGATTTGGGCTTGCTGGAGCAGTGAGGTGTGTGAGGTGTTGCTGCCCTGGGGGGTTGGGTTCCCATGGGCTGCACACCCCTCTGAGCACAGCAGCATCGTGGTGAAATCCCGAAGGATGAGGGTTTGCGAGAGAAATGTAAATGCTGCTCGACGTGTAGGTAGGGGAAGTGCTTCCTCAGGCTATATAGAGCCAAGCTGGTCCAAAAATATTGCTGGGTTGGGTGGGTTTTTTTTCTTCTTCTTCTAAGGAAATGCTGAAAAAAAACCCCCACTTTCCAAACTCCCCCCCAGCAGGTTTCTGTGCAGACACAACCCGTCGCTTCAGACACCTCTGGGTAGAGAGGTGATGGTGGTGAAAATCTCCCCAGCCACAAGTTTTCCTCTCCCTTTGCATTCTTTTCTTTTCCTTTAATCCAGTTTGGGAAAAGAAAACAGGGGAAGGAAATAGGTTGGGGTTGAATTCCTGCAGCTTCCCAGCCCTGGCAGCAGTGCATCCCTCCCCAGTGCATCCCAGCGTTTACTCCCAGCAAGGTTTTGGGAAGTCACTTTGTACCTCTCCTGCTTGCTTTTATCTTTAAAGGGATGAGGTGTTTCAGCCCTTAAATCAATCCAACTAATAATCTCAGTACTAAAGTCTAATTAAGATATCAATTAATTTGCAGAGTGCATTTAACAGGAGCTATCTTCTATTATTCTCTGAAATCCCTGCCGAGGGCTTTTTTGTACAGATCCTTTAATTAGAATTTTTAATTGTTAATGGGGAATATTGAGCAAATTAAAAGTGGATATGAACCCTTTCCATGAATTTTCATAATTGGAGGAGGAGGAGAAGGAAAAGGGCAAGTGTTGGCAGTAATGGCAGAGATTTGGGGGGTCTGATCCTTCTGTGTTCCTAACGACAGGGGCTGCAGGGGCTCTCTTTAGTATTTACCAAATGCAAAGAAGCCCAAGCTCTTGTTTTCCCTTCTGTGCACTGATCCTCCCCAGGCAGTCACTCTGCCTAATGATTCTGGCCTTCTTCCTTGTTTTGGACTACCAGATCATTTAAGGAGAGCTGGGAACTGGGGGATTGAAACCAGTTCTCCAGTGTAAATGGAAAGGGGAGGGGGTTTATTCCCCAGCTTGGTTTGCAGGATAAAAAGTCAGAAAGCTACATGCAGGAGGGAGGGGAAAGATTTGGGGAGCAGGAGAAGGTTTTTCTCATCTCCAGGTGCCACATCTCTGCCAGGGATGAGGCCAAGCCCAACCCCAGCTATTCCTGAAGCACTTTTATTATGAGACAAACACGTGTCTGTGTATATATATGAGCAGAATTAATCATCCTTATGAGTCTCTTCCACTTGATTCTGTGATATACCATATCAAACCACGTGTCTGCTGCTATTATGTATTACACATAGTAAAATGTATGATGATATGAGGTAAATATCCCACATACATCTCGTGTGTATGTGTGTGTGTGTGTGTGTGTCTCCTTCCCATGTATACACACACATAGGTGTGTCCAAAGCACCATCATGCTCTCTGACACCACCATCATCATCCTCACAGGGCACTGGCACCAAACCCTCTTGCCTCAGCCCTCAGGTAGATCCCCATTGCCAGGGGGTAAGTTTGGGGAAGGGATCCCAACATCCCCCAGCTCCAGGGCTGGAGCTTTTCCCCCCAGATCCATTCTGCAAAGCCGGCGGCTCCCCGGGCGTAGACACATGGTGTCTCGTTGAAATGCAGATCGTTGGGGGGTATATGGAAGTCTTGGCTCTGAGGAGCTTCAGCTGACAGCCTTATTTGCACACTGGCTCTAAAATAACCGTGTAGGCTTTACATGACACCTTCTGTTGCTTTGGTGCAGAGAGGGGCTTTCAAGTGCCTTTCTCTGGGAGGGGAGGCGAGGCGGGCGGGATGGCCGGGGACACCATCACCCAGATGCCACCCCTGGGTTTAGAGGCCACGTGGCTCTGCCAGCACTAACCACCAGCATAGGTGCTGCAGTACCTTGGCACACCACCAAATGTAAGATTGGGCTGGCAATTTGCTGGCCCAGGTGAGGTTTTGGGGCCAGAACACCCCACGGCAGCCGCTCCCGTTGTCAACCGTGGGAGATGCTTTCAGTCCCATTCAAAACAATTTCAACCCAAACGTTGCTACAAAGTGGAATAATATCTTTTGATGAATGTTTTTAAAGCCCTTTAGGTTTTCATGGTAATTTGCAGTGTAAAATTATTTAGAGATAAGAGCCAAATTAGCTCTTCTAGGCGGAGGTCGATATGTCCCGTTATCCGTGCGAGCAGTGTTTAAATATAATCAGCCTTTACTCTAATGCAGCATAATTGTTCATTTGAAATAGCTCGCTGCTTTTTTTCCCCCCCTTTCCCCTTCCCCTCCCTTCTCCTCTCCCCTTCTTTACTCCATTCAATGAGTCATTAAAATATTCAAAGGATAATGCAGCGAATTGGAAATGAATTTATCACATTCTCCTCCTGTAAGGTGCTTGGAGAGCGTCAGGTAAGCGAGGCAGAGTCAGAACCGGTTTGTCTCTGAGACCCAGTAAACAACCCTTTCCATGCTGCATTCAGCTGGGGGGAAAAGAGAGAGAAGGGAGAAAACACTGCCCTCCAAATGGAAAGCTTTCCATCTTTCTCCCTGAGGAGGGGAAGGGGGGAGGGAGAGAGCAGGGAATTTGTACTCCACTAAAGCCTCGCTGCTTTAACTTTATTTTTATCAAAATATGTTTGTAACAGAAAGTCGTTATGGAAACCAGTTCTGGGAGAAAGCCTGCGCCAGGCTGGGCTGGAGCGGGACCCAGCGGGTGCTGCTGCCGCCCCACACGCCTCAGCTCCCTCCCCTCAGCCCTTCCCAGGGCAAGGGCTTGGGGAAACTGAGGCAGGGAGCTGCTGGGAGGCCGGTGTGGGGACAGAGAGGGGAAGTATGTCGAGGCAGAATGTGACAGGGAGCTCTGCCATCGATGGCTTTTGGATGGTGGGTGCATTGGGGTGCAGCCCCCCCCCAGGGTATGTGGTCACTCCCCTGGCTTTGAGGAGTGGGATGAGGAACCCCTGGGTGTGGGAATGGTGGGTTTGGGTGCTGTGGGGCCTCAGCACCCCTGCCAGGTCCCAGAGATCCTGGAACACGGGTGACCCTCAGCCACGCCGCCTGTGATGGTGTTTGTCAGAGTGTTTCTCCTCGTCGGGTGATAAACAGGCTCTGGGTTGCAAGTGTCACCATAGAAACAGGTGCTATCTTAAGCAAACAAGGGCTTTATTAACCTTAAAAGTTGTGGGTTTGCAGGATGAGAGGCTGGGAAGGGAGCTGCAGGGGGCCAGGTGCTCGCCCACACTCAGCCCTGCGCCCTGCCCCGGCCCCATCCCGCAGGGACGCTGGGCACGTGCTCTGAAGCAAACTTCTCTCGTGGTGGGAAGGGTGAGCTCACCCAAAATGCTTGGGTTTCCTCAAAACTGGAGAGAGCAGCCCTGCACTGATGGTCCAGAAAGGACTGAGTTCTGTCTGCTGCTCAGCTGCTGGGCCAAGGGCTGCGCTCAGCATCCCAGCGAGCAGAAGCCTGTAAGGGCAGGGAAAGGATTTCAGTGGGTTCATTGATGCAAGCAGGGGAAAAAAAAACCCCAACTTTTGGGTATCCTGCAGGTGGGAGGGATCCTGGGTTTTGGGAGATGCTGGAATGCCAGGGCACTGAACCTTTTGGGGGCCTGATCCTGTTGCCATCCCCCACGTCCCCGAGCTGCCACGTGGCTCTGCACACCACGGGATCACCAGTGCTGCACTCAGTTATTGTTCCTCCTCACTGGGGCCCTTTTGACTCCACTTTTTGGTGATTAAAGCAAAGGTTTGAAAGGGAGAGAACAGAGGGAAATGTTGTTTTAATTGATGACTTGGCTCCTTGGAATAGTCAGTCCCCTGGTGTGAGTTTCTGTCGCTGCTTGCTAATGAGCCTTTATTAATAAAAGGGGGAAAAAAGACAACAGAAGTAGGGAAAAAACAAAACAAGCACAAGAGACTCCTGCTTGGGTGGAGTTTTCTTTGCTCCTCAAGCTTCTTTGGCCCTCCTTAGGCACGTGGCAAGCTTGAGCCCCCCCCAAAATGCCAGTGGTGAGAGCCTTGGTGCTGCCACATTTGCCAGGGCCTGGTGCCAGCCCTTGGGGTACACGTTTCCCCTCTGAGGCGTGTGTTGGACAGGTTTCTCCCCTCTGAGGTGTGTGTTGGACAGGTTTCTCCCCTCTGAGGTGTGTTGAACAGGTTCCCCCTCCGTGAGCTGTATCCCAAGTTGAGTGTCAACCGCTATTATTCATGCTCTGCAAACAGATGGGGCTTAATTGCTGTTACTGTCAGGCTCTCTGCAAATATCACATGAAAAGGGCTTTTTGCCTAATTGTTTTAAAATCAAAGTTCAGAAAGGATGTATAGAAATTATAGATCAAATGTGTTTTACTGAGCAGACTGCTTGTGTTACCTTGAGGCACGGTGAGCAGCGTTAGGATGGGTGAGTGTGGGGAATGATGCTGGCCCAGGGCCTGTGATGCTCAAATAGCACAAGAGCAGTGACTTACTGCTGGGGAAAACCACCACCAAAGCAGGGTTGGCCCTGTGTGCTCTGCTGGGGAGTTGCTGGAGCAGCATCAGGGCAAAGGGCTGCCTTAGAAAAGGAGAAGGGAGCTTGGGGAGGGACAAATCCTCCTGAGGTGAGCAGGCAGCAGGGTAAGTCTCTGTACATTCACCTCCCAGCCAGTTGCTGCTGCTCACACCTCAGGCAAAACCCCTCCCTCTCTCCCTTTCTTTTGCTGCTCTTGGTGTAATGGTAGGACTCAGGCAGACCTCAGTGTCTGCTCTACCACGAGGATTTGGGCTGGGAGCAGCCCTGTCCCACCATGGTCCATCCATCCTGGGGTGCTCCAGTCCATCCTGTGCCATTCCTGGGTTAAGTTCACCCTGGGAAGCTCTGGTGTGTAAGAGAGTTGAACCCTCCTGCAAACCCCCTGGCTTCCTCACCCTCCATCAGCTGCTGCTCAGGTTTATTCTTGCCTGACTTGTAATTAATGCTACTAGGTAATTGCCCTCCCAGCCCTCCTGAGAAGCTGCCACTAAGCACTGAGAACCCATGGGAGGGACGTGCCACGGCTTTGCTGCATCTCAGGCAACAGCCACTCTGTAGGACAAGTGGAAACAGCCTCAAGTTGCCCCAGGGGAGGTTGAGGCTGGAGCTGAGGCAGAACTGTTTCCCTGAGAGGGGTGTCAGCCCCTGTGCCAGGCTGCCCAGGGAGCTGGGGCAGTGCCCAGCCCTGGAGGGATCCCAAAGCCGTGGAGCTGAGGTGCTGAGGGGTCAGTGCTGGGCTGGGCAGGCTGAGAGCAGGGCTGGGACTGCAGCAGCTCAAAGGGCTCCAATTGAAGTGACTCTATGACAGCAGCACAGGGCAGGAGTGTGCCTTCACTTCCTGCAACCCACTCTGGGCTGAGAGGAGAGGGGGAAAGCAGTGGGTACCCCCCATATCTGATTCCCTCCCTGCTCACAGCTTTTCCCACTCAGCCCCAGCCCCGTCCCATGGTTGCTCTCAGCTCTGCTTAGGCCCTGCCATTGCACAGGGGCAAAATCAGGGTGAAGCCTCATTTCTGGAAGCATTCAGCACTCAGCAGCCTGTCTGGTTTGGGGTTATTTGGGATGTTTTCAGCTGGGAGACCCAGAGTTTGTGACTGTCCCTCTGCCTTGGTCCCTGCTGCAGGGATCAGCGTTATGCAGACAGCAGTTCAGGTTTTCCCCTCGGTGCTTCTGTTTCATTTAACATGCAGAGGCTAATAATTTGTCACAATTCAATAAAGCAGAGGTTACAAACACTCTCGCTGCTGTTTATTTAAATGAGGGTTTTGTTAATTAGCTCCTCTTAACGAGGAGAGAATAAATCAGAGGGGAAGAACCCAAACGGTACAGAGATCTGTTGCACATTGAGGTTTTCTTTCCCAGCTGAGAAGCTCCCAGCAGCTGGGACTCCCAGCCCCATCCCAAGGAGGTGTCAGTGTGTGGACATGCATCGTGGCACTGCTCAGCCCGGGGTTAAGCTCTGCTCAGCTCGGGGTTAAGCTCTGCCTCGTTGCACCTGGCTCAAAACAGCTCCAAAAAGGACTTTTCTGGCTCTTTTTCTGCTACCTGGGGCTCTGTCCCTGCTGCCTGGCTGACCCTGCAGCTCGCTGCCTTTCCCTCTGCTCGTTTAGTTTCAAGTGGATGGGAGGGTGAAACGAAAACGAGATCAAGAATAAAGTTGTGCCGTTGCATTCGGGACTTCGGGGCAGGTTTAACCCATCACCATCAGCCGGAGCCGAGCTCCCGTTTCATCACTGGCCCCGCGGAGAGCACTTATCTCCCATCAGCAGCACTTATCTCCCATCAGCTTTGTGTCCCAGCCACCCCAGGGGATGTTTCATCTATACTATTAAGAGCTAAAGTGTCCGGGGACGGGATTTCTTGCAAAGTCGGGCTGCGGAGGAGACGCGGCGGGACCGAGCGCTCGCCGGCTTTACCTTGCAGGATGGGAGGGCTTTAATCAATGATTAATTGGGCATGTGTGGCTGTGTGGGAGCGATTTGTGTTGGAGGAGGGAACTCCTACAGCACCCCGGTCATGAATCATTTGCAAAGCAAATGTGTGCAGTTACCAAGGGAACGGAAGAAAGGAAAGGGACTTCCCTTTGCCGAAATGACTCGCGCTCTGATGCGGCTGAGAAAATCGCTCCGGAAAAAAAGGAGAGAGAGAAAAGAAGGGGAGGGGAGGTGGAGAAAGAGTCGAAGCTGTGACTAAGCAGCACAAGTTATGTAAAGCGCTCGCTGGGAAGTGCAGGGGAGGGACAGCGCATCCTGCCGCTGCCCACGGCCGTGGCGGGGGGCGGCTGCCGGCCCCCTTCTCTCCTCCCCGGGGAGCGGGGGCGAAGCCGAGCCGGCGGGGCTGCTCCTCCCCGCTCGCCCTTGCCTGATGCAGGTGCTTCAAAAGGTTGGGGATATCGTCCCCAGGCTGGGATTGGGTAGCGGGATCCCCCCGCTGCTGCGTCCCTCTGCGTTGTGGCTCCCCGAGGGGTTGGTGCTGCAGGGGGATTGCAGGGGGAGTGGTCGTTGCTGTGGCCAAGGGGCTGGTTTTGGGGTGTTGTGGGGTGCTGTGCCTTGGGGTGAGCTGTGGCGTTGCTGGCAGGCTCATGGAGCCGGGCTGTTTCCATAGGGAATGGGAGGATGCAGGAAAGGACCCTGCACAGTTTGCAGAGGGGCTCGTGGAGATGCTGGTGGCAGCACCCAGTTTGACACATCTCTGCCAGGGCCAGGGCCGGGCTTATGGCTCAGGGTGGGATTCTCTACCCTGCTTTCCATGAGGGCTCAGGGAAGGGCCAGGTCCTCAGTTTGGGTCATGGCATCCAAATTTAACGGTGCTCAGCCACGTCTAGGGATGCTCATCCAAAGCACACTCAGGGTGGAGGCCCCAACCTCTCCTCCACAGCCAGGGGATGCGAGAGGCACAAACAGACACCCCCAGATGCGCTTTCCCTCTGAGAACGTGCCCCTGGGACCGCGGCAGCGAGCGGCTGCGGCTGCACTCCACGATCTTTTAAGGCCATTTGCAGTCGAAACGATCCCCTGATGTGCAGCAGCATCTCGGCAGAGCCCCAGCCACGCCGGGGAAGAGGCTTTGGGATGCTTCCAGCTTCCGCCTGGGAGCCCCCGAGCCCGGCAGGGAGCCTCAAGATCTTCCCGAAAAGGGAATGCAGAGGCAGCTGTAAGAGTGAAGGAAAACCCTCTCCCTGCCCTCCCCTGGTGCCACAGACAACCGGTGTCTGAGCGATTAGTCACTGCACTAGCGCCGAGGCTTCCCTCCTCCACAGCAGAGCCTGTCCCCCCACACAGGCAAACCAGCTGAATGCTTAATTGGAGTTCCTCACACCTACCCGGGGTGTAGCCTTAAACGAAGTGACAGAGCGATCAAAGCGCTGGAATCAGACCCCGGGAGCCTGCGGGGTTGCTATGGAGTCGCTGGCTCTTGGTTTTAAAAGAAAGGAGACAAAAAAAACCCCCACCACCCCACCCCACCCCGGAGAGATAATTAAAGATAAGTGTAAGGATCCCAACTGTGCTGCTGGTGGAGTGCAGAGGGGCTGCTCCTGGATGGGGATGCACCAAAAAAACGTGTTTTCTGCCCTGACAGCAAAGTTTTGGTAGTGGTTAAAAAAAGCCAACAAACTCATAAAGCTGCCGTGGCCTGGGGATGGGAAAGGGGGAGGAAAACTCACCCCATGCACCAGGAAGGGCTGTGGGGGAGGAAAACTCACCCCATGCACCAGGAGAGGCTGGGAAAGCTGAGCGTGGCAGGGAGCATCTCAGAGGAGCTGGCTGTGGCTCTGTGCTCCCTGCTGACTTTTGGAGGCATGTCAAAGTCAGCAGGGAAGGTGTCCCCAGGGTGGGAGGGCTGTGTGTGTGCCAGCCCCCACAGCTGGGTTAGCTCTCCCCGAGCTGGCAGAGCTGCACTGTGACCAAAGGATGCTTTATTGGGGCTTTTTTGCCTGTCTGAAACGGCCAGTTGAGGAGTTTTTCAGATGATTCAAGCTGGTTTCTCGCCTGGCTGAGGCCACATGCCACAGCTTGCTTTGATCAGCCAGGGGACAATGAAGCATCAGGACCCTCAGAGACATCTGTGTCCCACCCTCCCCATCACCTCCAGCTTCATTCCCCTCTTAAAAACCACTTGACCTCAACCTTCAGGGGCCTTCAGTTGCAGTGAGTGGGTCACAGGAGCTGAGTGCCCATCTCCTGGGGACTCTGGGAGCTTTTACCTTCCCTCAGGAGAGGGAAATGACAGCTTCATTCCCGTCAGGAACAACTTCTCTTCCCCAAGCCAGAGGCGTCGTGCGGGAGGGAGACAGGATATCGTCTGTGGTTTGATGAAAAACTCCTCTTTGGGCTTGGTGGTGGGTTTTTTTTTGCTCTCCTTGCTGGGAGTTCTATTTAAACTTTGGGTATTCTGAGATGGGGAGTTATTTCAAAAGGGCAAAAACACGTCAAGTTCCAGAAATGGTGA
Source organism: Colius striatus (assembly GCF_028858725.1). Lineage (NCBI taxonomy): Eukaryota > Metazoa > Chordata > Aves > Coliiformes > Coliidae > Colius > Colius striatus. The sequence continues at coordinate 1,568,519 of NC_084785.1, forward strand.
AATCAGCTCTGTGGCAGCTTGCTTTTTGGGTTGTTTTGGGAACGTTCTCCCCTCAATCCCCATAGATGGCACAGGATCTGTCCCCCTCCCTCCCCATCCTGCCCTCCCCCTGGTGCTGTGCAAAGCAGCAGCTCTGCCTACCCAAATGCTGCTTTTTCAGCCCAATCTCTTTGCCAACTGATGACACAGGTGTGCTCCCAGGGGGACTTGCAACCCACCTTTATGCTGGGACCTCTCTGCTACCTCCATCCCCACCCCAAATCCCTGTGTGTGGGCAGAGAGGATCGTTGAAGCCCCATCGATCCCCTTTGCCATCACCCTGCATCGATAAAGCATCAACTCTCCTGGGGTGCCAGGGACTTCAAAAGATCATCTCAACACCAGGGCTTTTGGTTCTCCCTGATTAATTAGTGCCTTGTAAATGACTTGGAAAGGAGGTGGCCAGTAAATTGGAGAGCAATTAAATCTGCAGCTCCTGTGCCCCTCTGACCCCTCTCCTGATGCATCAATCCTCCCTGGGGAAGGGATGGGCTGGCCTGGGTTGGCATTGAGTTGGGATAAAAAGACTTTTCCCAGGTTGGGATGTGCTTCTGGGCAGCCACAGGCATCCAGCTCTCCTCTTCCTCCCCAAACACAATGGGGTTTATTCCCCACTGTTTCCAAACGAGGGCTTGGAACAAGGTAGGAGAGCGAGGAAAACCCTCCGCTGGCTTCCCTTGATGAACTGAGCTAATTTCTCTCTTAATGGTTAGCTACTGAGCTGAATGTGAGGCTTTCCTCCTGCACAGCAAACCCTCTCCCACACACAGACAAATAGGCTGAATATTTAATTGGAATTCCTCACACCTACAGGGTAAAGCCTTGTCAGTAGAAATATAGCCCATCGCCAGCTGGCATCCCCGCATGCCACCCACCTTATCTCTTAAAAAGAAATCCCTCCCTGTCCTCCCCCCCTTCACCACACACCCATGGGCCACTTCCCTCCCCAGCCATGGCAGGATGTTGCCTTCCCAGTGCTGTCCCTGGGATGCCCTCTCAAAGGATGCCCAGGCAGAGCCTCCTCCAATAGCCATCGTGCCAAGGGAGGTGCCCATTGCCCATCTGCTGCTGCACAGAGGTGGTACAGCCCTTGCTGAACCAACACAGATAGAGGTGCCAGAGTGAGACCTCTGCCCAGGGATGGTGAGGACCCCCACTGTGGTCCCAGGGTGGTGGCAGGGGACCAAGAGCAGCAGAGGGCACTGCCAGGCTGTTGCCCACACCTTGCTTTGCCCGTGCCTGAGTGATGAAACGCTGGGTGAAGCATTGCCCAACGCTTCAGGAGGGTGGTGGCTGGCAGGGGGGTGAGCAAGGCCCCCTCTTCCCATTTGCAAAGCTCCCAGGTGGGAAAGCCACAGTGCCCATTCCCAAAAATGACTCCTCACGCTGTCCTGGCCAGTGTGGCATGTAACCCCATGGCATCAGCTGCTGCCACAGAGCTGATGGGGATCAGGAGCCTGCGAGGTGCCCCTGTCAGGGGCAGCACATGGGCTGGGGGCACCCATAACCTGTCCCCCAGTCTCCCAGTTGAGCTTTCCCAGAGATGACTGATGCAGGACAGGGAGAGAGGCACCTCATGTCCTCCCCATGCAAAGGCAGAGCCCAGCACTGGCCCCACGGCACAGCTGAAACCCCCTTGAAGCAGCCAGACCCTCACCTTTCACCCTGGAAGGACAAGAGGTGGAACTGGCTGGTCCCAACTCGAGCACACACGTGTGCACACGAGAGTCCAAGGATTTGGGAGCCCACAGTGGCCAGGGAGGAGGAAGAAGAGGAGGAGGAGGAGAGCCCCATGACTCCTGGGAGCAGAGGGAGATGGCAGCAGCCTTCTGCCAGCGAGGACAGAATTTGTATCCCCCAGCATCCCTCAAATATCTCCTTTGCTTTCTGATAGAATTACTCTCTCCTCACCCCCTGTCTTCCCCTCTTTTTTCTCTTTGCCCTTTCTCCCTCTCTCCTTCTCCTGGTACCTCTCTCATCCCAGGTTTCAAAGCCCCCCCCTTTCCATCCCCTGCAGGGACCTGCTGCCATCTGTGGTTTTTCTTTCCCTTTCTTGTCTTTTTTTTTTTTCCCCCTGTAAAGTTTCCCTGTGTCTTTGTCTTAATGAGCCAGGTTAAATATTCTGTAATCAGTGTAATAATACACCTGGACTGGCTCGTGAGAGATCTGCCTTTTGTACTGCGACAGGACATTAATAGTAATTATTCTGCTTTGTAATTGGAGCTTTAAATACTAATTCAAACAGCCAGAGGAAAACCAATTAGTGCTAATTTATCTCTATGTGTTTTGGAGAGCCTGTGTCTGTCATACTGTGAAGAAATAGGTTGGTAATTAGTACAGTTGGGTGGTAGATAGAAGTAATTATCAGATTCTTTCATGTTCTTTAAAGGAAGGGGAATGGGGAAAAAAAAAGCCCCAACCCATGAAATCTAAAGGCTGCCTGAGTCTTCCTTCCCCAGGAAGTTTGCACCTCGAAGGAAGAGGCAGCACATGGTCCCAGCAGCTCTGGGCTCACCAGCTCCTCACCAGCCTCCTGCCTGTGGGCACCCGGCGCTGATGGCTGGTGCTGGGGACAAGGTGCTTTGGGCACCTTTTGGGTGGGTTTAGCTCAGGCTGGGGTGTTCTTGGAGGCAGTGAGGGGGGTGGCAGAGAATCATGGAGTGATTGAGGTTGGATGAAGCTAATCCTCACCCTCTGTGTCTCAATATCCCGGTGCAAAGCCCTTTGGTGAAGGGGCTGGAGCACAAGGGTGCTGGGGAGGGGCTGAGGGAATGGGGGTGTTTGATCTGGAGAAGAGGGGGCTGAGGGGAGACAGGAGCACTCTCTGCAGCTCCCTGACAGGAGCTTGTGCTGAGGTGAGGGTCAGACTCGTGAGTCACAAGTGACAGGATAAGAGGAAAGGGGCTCAAGTTGCCCCAGGAGAGGTTGAGGCTGGAGCTGAGGCAGAACTGTTTCCCTGAGAGGGGTGTCAGCCCTGTGCCAGGCTGCCCAGGGAGCTGGGGCAGTGCCCAGCCCTGGAGGGATCCCAAAGCCCTGGAGCTGCTAAGGTGCTGAGGGCTGTGGGTCAGTGCTGGGCTGGGCAGGCTGAGAGCAGGGCTGGGACTTGAGCATCTTACACATCTTTTCCAACCCAAATGCCTCTGTGATGCTATGATCTGAGCCATACATTTTAGCTCTATCCTCAGCATTGGAGGGGACAGGGGAGGTGGCCCCTGTCCCCATTGTCCCCATCCCCACCACCTCCTGCTGCTCTTGCTTTGCTGCCCAGGAGGGAGCAGCAGGTTCCTCCAGGACCTGCCACATGGTGCTCTCTATTTGTCCCCCTCTTATTGGACAAGGAGGATCTGGAGGTTGTCTCTGTAGGGAGCCTTTGCTTTGTGGTTACTTCAATCTCCCTCCCCAGATCCCCTTCCCCACCCTGTGCCATGGAGTAGCTGCTCACCCCATCAGGATGTGGGGCAGAGCCAGGCCAGGAGTGCAATGGCATCTGTAGGAAGTCATTAATGGCCCATTCTGTGTTTCCTTTTCTCTTCCCAGAGCCAGTGGAGTTACCTTGGTAATACCAAAGTGCACGATTCCAGGAGGGAGGGAACAGATCCTTCTGTTGATGAAACGCATTCTCCTCCTCCCCTCTTTGCCCCCTTTGATTCCTGCCAATTTAATTTGGTGGGGGGGTTGGAGGAGAGTGGAAAGAAGGAAAAGAAACATAATTATAAGCAACTGCTAATGATAGAGGGGGGGGAAAGCAGCACATTTTATTCCAGGGAGGGGAGAAAATGCCGTTGGAATTGTTGTGTGTGAAGAGATGCTGGGGGGGGGGGGGGGGGGCAGGAGATATCAAAGGAAATCTAATACACCCAGGTTAAAACTAATGATTGCCATATAATTAGATGTGAAGCATTGTGCTATAAATGTGTATTCTTCAGCATGCTGTGATTTTACTGTAAGAGAGAGAGAGAGGGAGGGAGAGGGAGAGAGGGAGCGAGCGCGAGAGAGCGCGCAGGAGAAAGGGAGACAGAAAAACACAGAACCCAGCAACATACTATAAAAAGCACTCTGTTGACTTTTCTGCTGTTTAGTATTCCTTGCCCGTACTCCCCTGGGAGTATGTAATTAGTGCTTTATGAAGAGTGCATTTAAAGCAGTTTAATATTCACCTCATTCAGTCTGAAACAATGTGATCACTGCTTAGACAAATCACTGCTCCTTACTGACATCCTCTGTCAGTACATTACCTCTGAAAAGACCTTTCAAGAGGCTTGGATGTTAATTAGTTGTCTATCATGTATAAACAGAGCAGTGAGCAGAAGGGCTGCACCAGGCCAAAGACATAGAGGGAAATACTGGAAATACTTTTCTTTTCCCTCCCCCTTTGATGAAAATTCGTGGCTGTCTCGTCCTCCTCTCGCTCTGCTCCTCGCTTCGCTGGCACTGTGCAGGCTTTCGTGTGGCCTGGAGGGGAGCTGGGGTTTCCCTGCTCCTGGGTGCCCTCCCAGGGATGCTGAGCCAGCCTGGTCTGTGGCTCTCAGCTTCCCTGGCTCTGCAGGTGAGGGGCTGCTGGCCTCTGGATAGCCCATGGAATGTCAGCCCCTCTGGCTGGGCAACTGCTGAGCTGCCCAGCTTTCCCCAGAGAGTGAACATCCTAGCCCTGCCTCCCAACACTGCATCTCAGTGCTACATCCCAGCCCTGTGTCCTGACCCTGTATCCCAGCCCTGCCTCCCAATGCCATATCCCAACACTGCACCTCAATGCTACATCCCAGCCCTGTGTCCTGACCCTGCATCCCAGCCTTGCATCCCAATGCCATATCCCAACACTGCACCTCAGTGCTACATCCCAGCCCTGTGTCCTGACCCTGCATCCCAGCCTTGCATCCCAGCCCTTAATTCCAATGCTGTATCCCAGCCCTGCATCCCAACCTTTCATTTCCAACCCCACATCTCTGTGCTACATCCCAACTCTGCAACCCAGTGCTGTGTCCCAGCCCTCCACCCCAACCCTTCACCCCAGCCCTGGTGCCCTCCCAAGCAGTTGGATTCCCTCAGCTCTCACTCCATTCCTTGCCCACTCCCTTTAGAAGCTGCTGCACTTTGTTGAGGGAGATGAGGGACGGGCTCAGCCTCCCATGGCAGCATGTCACCACCATTTGGGATATTCCCAGCATGCCATGGGTCTGGTGATGCTGCAGGCCTGAGGCCAGGCTCCTGCCAGCATGGGAAGGTGCTTTAATCCCAGCAGTGACACCAGTTTAGTGACTGATCATGCTGAACCAGCGCTTCTGCACCTATAAAATGTGGTTACTGACACCCACCCACTTTTCTAACATGCCTGGAAATGAATGGATGGAAAATACTATAGGAAAAGGAAGTCTTGCTATTTAAAACTGAGTTTAGCTCAGCACAATGGCTTTACCCAGGGCAAAGCCTCCTTGGGTGGCTGTAGCACTCACTTTACTGTGGCTGATAAGCAGCTCTGGCTGGAAGGAAACAGCAGCAGTCACAGGGGGATGAGGGATGGGGGAGTGGGCTGGGAGACCCAATGCAGACACCTCATTGCTCCCCTAAGCAGCTCTTCAGCTCTTCAAAGAGATTCTTTCTATTTTCTGTCACTGTCCAGGGTAAAAAGTCTGTCAGGTGGCTGTGTTCAGTGCTGGGCTCCTCACTCACTGTCACAGGGACACTGAGGGGCTGCAGCGTGGCCAGAGCCGGGCACAGAGCTGGGGAAGGGGCTGGAGCACAAGGGTGATGAGGAGGGGCTGAGGGAATGGGGGTGTTGAGCCTGGAGAAGAGGAGGCTGAGAGGAGACAGGAGCACCCTCTGCAGCAACCTGACAAGAGCTTGTGCTGAGATGAGGGTCAGACTCTTGAGTCACAAGTGAGAGGACAAGAGGAAAGGGGCTCAAGTTGCCCCAGGAGAGGCTGAGGCTGGAGCTGAGGCAGAACTGTTTCCCTGAGAGGGGTGTGAGCCCCTGTGCCAGGCTGCCCAGGGAGCTGGGGGAGTGCCCAGCCCTGGAGGGATCCCAAAGCCATGGGGCTGAGGTGCTGAGGCTGTGGGTCAGTGCTGGGCTGGGCAGGGTGAGGGGAAGGCTGGGACTTGATTTCAAAGCTCTCTTCCAACTGAAATGATTCACCAGTTCCACGATGGCAGCCACCTCACCCTGCCTGCCCCCAGCCTTGTGTTCTCAGGGAAATCCAGCAGCTTGGTGGCAGCCAGGCCCCACACCTGCAGGCTGCTCCCCATGCTTCATGTGGGCTGCCAGCCCTGAGTCCTTCCCTGGGGGCAGCTCATCCTCCATGCACATCCCTGCAATCCCTCCAGGTCCCCCTGCATGTCCCCAGTGTTCCCCCCAGGTCTCAAGGGCTGCAGTGGGTATAAGGTGGATGCAAGGCACCATCCTGAGAGGTGGTCCCAGCTCCTCCACGATGGGGATGAGGGACTGGGAGCCAGAGGAATCCTCTTACTGCTGTCCATCTGGCAGCCCCCATTTGCTCTCCTGGCTGCTTCCGAGCCAAATCCAGCAAATCCAACGCTTCCCGAGGCCGAGGCGGCCGCTCACTCCCCCGCTCAGCTCTTCAAGGGGCAGGTGAGGTCTGATGCCATCCTTTCCCTTTGACAGGCAGCCAACATGGACTCGTGCTCACAAGCCAAGGCTTGAAACCATGAGTGGTTCTGGGTGAGGGCCCCCCACACCCCATGGCTGGGCTTCCCGTGCACATCCCCTCGAGCATCCCCACGGCTCACCTTCCCCAGCCTCCCTGGCCACTGACCAGCAGCTCCACACCCTCCAGCTTGAGGGGGTTTTTTTTTTCCCCCCTTTCTCTCCCTTTTCCACCAGTTTGTTTCCCTGGCTCTCTTAGTCACGAAGGTGAGGCACTGACAGAGACACCAGGCATCAAAAACAAGAGGTGACGAAACGCTGGGAATAATTAAGTTGCACTAAATCACTGGGCCCCAGTGGCACCCTGCCAGAGCACTGGGGAAACTGGAGCACCAGGGAGCTGAGGTATTATTAATAATCACCAGCACCCTTGTGAACAACAACCTATTTTGCACCTCTCTCTGTCCCAAAGGAGTGGGAAGTTGTAGGAATCAGGATGGGGAGAGGACCAGCAGTATGGGGGAAGCAAGGGGGGGTGTCTCTTTCCCACTGGTGCATGGTGCTGCACATCCCACTGAGCACAGGTACAATGGGATTGGATCCATCCCAGGGCTATGGGTGGCTTGGGGCTGGCTGTGCTGCAGGTAGCCAAGGGCTAGTGCAAGTCTGTTCCCTCCATGCAACCCCGAGCCTTACGTAAAGGGCAGCGATATCCTCCTGCCATCAGGGCTCAGCCTCAGAGTAGGGCTGCAAGCAAGAGCTCCTGTTCCCAGAGTGTGGGTGAGCCCTCTAGCCCCAGGCTGGGCATTGCACAGCTCCTGCACCTCAGCCTGGCCCTGCTTGCAGCTTGTTTGCTCCGTGCATGCAACAGGCTGCCACGGCTCTGTGCAATACCCGATGGGCAGCTGATAGCTCTGCTGGCTGTTTGGGATGTGTTTCTCCTGTAGCACTGAATCATTTGGGTTGGAAAAGCCCTTGAAGCTGCTGCAGTCCCAGCCTTCCCTTCATGCTGCCAAGCCCAGCACTAACCCATGGCCCTCAGCACCTCAGCTCTTCAGTATCTCCAGGGTTGGAGACTCCTGTGTCAGGTCCTTCACCCTTCAGAGCTCTGGGGACAGTGCTGCTGGGTGAGAAGGATTTGCTGCCATTCTGCAGCCCCTTCTGGGTCTCACCTCTATGATGTGCTTTAAGGACCAAGGGAAGCACCCCCAGCACCCACTGATGGTGGAAAGGATGCTCCAGCTTCCACAAACCTTTCCTACCACTGTGCTTTCTGGGGAGAGACAAGAGACCTCAATGCCAGGGCTCCAATGAATCGATGGCTTTACATGGCATAACTCCTTTTAGGGTCTGATCACACCTCTGCAAGAGCCCAGGCAGGCTCTGAACAAGGGCTTGGCATTGACTTTGGATGCCACATGGCCATGGGCAAAGCCTGGGCTCTAGTTCCCACCACTCATTGCCACCAGCACGTGTTTCATCAGGGAAACCATCCCAAACCTGGTCAAAATCCTCCCTGGCGGGGTAAACCCAAGGGTGTTGAAATTTCAGGGAGCTGTAAATCTAATGTGTTTGTAAAACCTTTTTAAGCCTCTGTCTGCAACGCTCAGGTAAACCTTTAATTCCCTGACAATGCAGAGCTAACTCCCAGCTCAAGCCTTAATTCCACAGCCCCGTGAACTCGACTCTCTGCAGCCTGGCTCTCGGCTGCCTGCTGCAGCAGCTCTGCCCTTTGCACGTGGTCAGCGTGCTCCTGGCTGAAAAATCACCTAAAATAGAATCACAGAATCACAGAATCATGGAATCATTGCATGGTTTTGGTTGGAAAAGCCCTTTAAGCTCCTCAGGTCCAACCCCTCAGCTCACGCTGCCAAGCCCACTGCTAACCCACTGCCCTTCTCAGCCTTTTGGCTAAGACCAAGGGGAGCAAATACCTTCCCCTCGAGTTCTGCTTCCACTCAGGTGCTCAAAATCTGAAGAAACACCTTTAAAATAAGCATGATGACAGGCCCTGTGTCCATGAGGCTGCAGCATGCAAGAGGACAGGGACACAGGGAAGGAACCACCCCAATGCAGTGTCCCAGCTCCAGGCCAGTCCTCTCTTCCTCTACACCATCTCAACCACATCCAGCTGATGGGACACGTTGCAATGAGCCCGTTGCCTGCTGCAAGGCTCAGGAAGCATCACCAGCTGAAAGACTTTCCCCCCCTCCTCCCCAGAGCTGATCCCCAGGTGATAAGCAGAGCCTTATCTCTCCCTTGGGGACGTGGAGTGAGCCCAACGGGTTTGGGAGCTCATCAGCATAATGATGACAGCTCTGGGGATTGCTCCACATGTTGTACAATGCGGGTCCCAACGTTTCCCAACCTGGAGAAACCTGTAGGAACGACCACCCTTTCTTAAGCAATTTTCCTGACTCAGGATCCCACCCCAGAGTCAACACAAAGCAGCTCTCTGCTGCCTCTTACAAAACATCTCCATCCAAACAAGTTTATTAATCCCTCTGCCAAGGGGGGATTTTTCACCCCCCTCTCTTTTTCCCTCTCTGACTCTTTGGGAGGGCATTTGGTCATATGTTTGGCTCTCCTGGGCTTGGGGCTGAGGCCACTCACAGCATCAAGCACAGATTAGCCAGAATCATGCCCTTTATAGGAAAGACTTTCCCAAGGCAGGAGGGAACTGAGCAAATCCAGGTGGGATGTGAGGAGGGACTGTGCTGGGGGGGGATGTTCAGCCTTTCTTTACACTAATGGCCCAAATCCTGACCCAGAGGACAGCAGTGTGTTCATCTCCCCTGGGCTTGGAGCAGATTTCTCAGGGGTGATGAATGGGAAGCTAAAACTCACCCTGACCATACACTCAGCAACTTCTACAGCAACCTCCAGACACCTCCCAACTCATGTTCCCCTTCTTGATGGCAGGTGTGGGGGGAGGCGACCCACAACCATCCTACCATGTCCTATGGAGTTTTTGGGGATGGAGCACCAGCAGGCAAAGGGTTAGCCAGCCCCATCTGCTCAAGTCTCCACTTCCCAAGGGCGGGTTTGGAGTTTTACTACAAGTTTCAGACAATGAAGGTGTGTCTGTGCTGGGTGCCTCGCTCTGCTCTGCCCGCTGCGTAGGCGGCGGGTTCAGCGCCGTCTTGTCAACACTTGAATATGTTGAGCATCACTCACGGGGCATTCTGTAAGAAACCTATTAAGTTAATTACTGAGCCTCTCTCTCTGTGTGTGTGTGTGTGTGTGTGTGTGAGAGGTGTAAGAATTTGGCTGTCTTTCGTTGCAAGACATTTCTGATGCAAGCCCCAGCTTCTTGGCGTGATGACATCTCGTCTGTAACTGATACGGGGCTTGTGGAGTGTCACCTGCAAGCCAAGGAGGCTGGGAGCTGGGTGTGGGGTCAAGGGGGGAAACCACAGCCTCCCCACACATGGTCACTAGCTTCAGCTCGCTGTGCTGGTCCTGGTTATAAGCTGGAGAGGAGTTTGGATATACACAGGTCCTAAATGTGTGGGGTTTGAACCCAAACCAGGCTGCATTGCCTGTATGGGGCAGGTCTGAGCATCCTTGTAGGTAACAGCAGCTCTTGCCCTTGGCTTGTATCAGCATTTCTGCTCCATCCCAGGATGGAGAAGGAACTTTTGACTCCTTGCTTTGGGGAGAAGGCTGAGGAGGAACCTCTTGGTCTTTATATTTGTACCACCACCTGCAAGCAATCCAAAATAAGTCAGGAGGAGGAGGGGGAAGCTGTTCCTCCTGGAGCTGGGGGAGACTGTCCCGTTCCCCATGGCAGGAAAGCACCATTTGTGCAAGGAGAAGGCACAGAAATTGCCTCCAGCAGCACCCATCAACATTCCTGGGGGGCTTTTTCCTCTCCCTCCTTCCCACAAGCCTCTCCATCCCTCTGGAGAAGGAGCTGTGGGTCCAAGCCCCAGCCCTAGACAAGAGTGGGGTAGCACCTCCAGCCCCAGCCCACCCCGTTGCCCACCTCCTCACCCAGCTCACCTCACCACCCCTAAAATACACCCCAAAAAACGAGTTTTCCCTTACTGGAGCCTCAGCCACAGTAGGGAGCCAGGGCAAGGCTCCCAAATTAGGGGGGGATTTGGGGGAGGGAATGGGGCATTGCACAAACAGCGTCCCAGGTAGGGCGGCTCAGCCTCCTCCTTCCCGCAGCCGGAGCATCCCACGGGAGCCCGGATCCGATGGACTTTTATGGAGAAAAGGGAAGTCCGTGGCACCGCCGGAGCGCTTTTTTGGCAGCCGAAAGGGTTTGAGCGCTCGCCAAGCGTGTGCAGCAAGAGCAGTGCCGCTGCCGTTAACCCCTCACCCTCGGGATGGGGAGGGGGGAAGGTGGATGGGGGAGGGTTTCAGGAGGACCCCCGGGGATGGGTTGGCTTGGAGCTGGGGGCTATGGGATGCTCAGCGCCGCTGCCTTCGCTTCTCAGCGCCTGGAGCTGAAGTTGCTGCTGAGCATCCCGCAGCTTTGAGGCTTCCAAATGCAACCCCTCCCCTTCACCAGCCCGAAAAATAAGAGAGAAATAACAAGTGGGAGGGAAGCGGGAGGGAGGGAGGGGGGAGAGCTCACACTGCTCCAGCGAACGAAGTTTCCTGTTGGACTTTCTCCCGTCCCAGGGGCAGCTCTGGACTCTCCCTCCCAGCGCTGCCAAGTCCAGCCGCCAGGAAGCGGCTGGAGGGGGCTGGAAAGGGGAGGACGTGGAGGAGGGGGATGGAGAGAGGGGGGAAACACACGGTGAGGCTGAGCCCACGGCAACCCGGACGCGCTGGCGGGGGCCAAGGCGGCACATTCCCCTCCCAGCGGGTCCCAGCCGGGGGCTGGCGTCATCACTTGTGGAAAGTTGGGGAGGGGAAGTTTTTTGGGCAACGGAAGGAGGGAGAAAATAGAAAAGAAGAAGAAAATGAACTCTTCCCCCCCACCTCCTCCTCTTCCCCCCTCCCCGCCCCAACCCCACGCTCCTGCCCCGGCGCTCCCATCAGATTAGTGAAGCCAAAATAGCCGAATTGGGAGCAGGGCTGGCACGCGCGGGCTTTGATCCGCCCCCGCGCCCGGGAAGGTGCCCGGGACACGGATCAGACACCCCAGGGAGGAAGAATTTGCAGGGGAGGGTTGTGATCTGTCTGTATATATGTGTGTGTGTGTGTGTACCCAAGCGCTGAGGTTGCCCCCTCCTTAGTCCCGTGCCGGGCTCTGGCTGCCAGGGTGGGATGCAGCATCCTCCCGTGGCAGCTGGGGGAGTGATGCTCCAGCATCCGAGCTCCCAGTGCATTGCTGGGTATCAATCCCCTCCAGAAATCTGAGCTCGTGCCTTGGTTTCATGTGCCTGGGCTTTCAGCTGTGGATGGTACTGGGGGATTAGTGTGGACACATCTTGTCAGAAGGGTAAAAACCCGCTGGGAAAGGCAGGACCACCCCAGAGAGGCAGGAGATGCTTATTTTGGGAAGGCTGGCTGGTGGCTTGAAAACATCAAGTTCTTCTGGCCTCCTGACAGCACAAGACAAGCTGTATTTTCATCCTAAGAGCTTCCCATAGTGTCTGAGAGGAGCCACAGCACATGGGCACCCAGCATCTCCTCCTCCAGCACCCACCAGGCTCCTGCCCTCCTCCCCAGCCTTTCCCCTTGGCTCAGACTGAAGCTCAGAGCATCCACCTTGGTTGTGCTTCGTGGAGGGATGGATGGTTCAAGCATGAGAGGCTGAGGCTCACATGCCCCACAGAGGTGTTCATGACTGTGTGCTGCTGCTTGGATGGTGGCACAAGAACACGCTGGTGCTTTGCAACCACTGGAAGCAAAACATATTCCTATCCCTAAAGGTACTGCAACCTCCCTGGGAGCAAATCCTCAGGGCTGTCCTGTGCCCAGCCCCAGGGGAGGGTTTCAGCCTCAGAGAGACTTTGCTCTCCTCTGCACACAGTCAGGCTCCAGGCCTTTAAATGACTGAATTAGGCAAAATTTGGTGTTTCTCCAAGAATCCTCCGGAAATGTGCTGCTGGAAAAGCAAACTCATCTTAAAGCTACAGGCACCCACAGCAAACAAGTTTCCCACTCTCAAGAGCTGTCAACATTTGGGATGGAAAACACCTTTTCAGTCCTTTTTCTGGCCAGTTTAAGCTTCTTCCCCACAGTGAGATCTCAGGGGCTTTGCAACCTCTCAGCGTGCACCTTTCCCTGATGGGAGTGATGGAGGTGACCCAGTAGGCACTGGGGATATTGGAGGGCACCTTCCCCTCAGGGCACTGTGGGGTGAATGGGGAGAGGTCCCCCAGGACCTCCTGGAGAAGGAGCAGCAAAGGCCAGCTGCTGGTGGAGTGCTGCAGGTGTGGTCCAGCAGCTGCTGGGAACACGGGTGTCGCAAGCAGCGTGTTTGAGAGGTGCCACCCTGCCCCAGCCAGCAGAAAGCTCAGCAAAACACTTGAGAAAAAAGGTGCAAAATCTGCCCTTTCCCCTTCTGCCCACTCCCCTCTCCACACCTGAGCCATCCTCAGGCCTTCCTCCTCCAAACCCAGCTCCACTTCCCTCCCCACCAATGCAGCACCAGACGTTATCCCCCCAGAACTGAGGAGGCAGAGGATGCTGGGGGGGGCTTCCAGGCTGGATGGTGTGTGGGATGAAGCCCACCCCAGCCTTCCCTTTGGTGAGGCAGCACCAGGCCAATGGGTCAGGGTGACTCATTTGGCAACCAGCTCCACTGTGAGCTTAGCCACAATTGCAACACCACAGGGATATTAGAGCCAGGCAGCCTCTGAGCCCTGGCCTCCACACAGCTTCCTAACACACCCCTGGGCTTGCTATCAACAGCCCTGTTGTTCTTAGCAATCACCTCCATCGTTGATCATCCCAGTTTACAACAGAGGCCCAGGGGCTGGGAGATGGGGTGTAACCACACCATTGCAAAGCTCCTCAAAAGAGTCTTTGGGGCCTGATGGGTCGTGGCCACCCCACTCCCTGCCTGCTGCTGCTCCAGCTGTTGGACACTGGGAAGAGCTGGTGCAAAGAGCAACCAGAGCATGTACAGCCCCTTCCATCAGCTGCTTCAGAGCATCTTTTTAGTGAAGTGGTGCAATTTTCTCTCTTAAATGCACCCCAGTGCTTCTCTGCCAGGGATCCAGGAGAGGAGGGGTAGCAGGGAAGCTCCTTGGTGCAGTCTCTTGGCTCATCAGCCAACCTGGACCCCCAGACCCATCACACACATACCCACAGTGTGAGACCAAGCCCTGTGCCCTCCTGCAGCAGCACATCTGAGGCCAGTGCACTGAATCATCAAATCATTTTGGTTGGAAAAGCCCTTTCAAATGAAGCCTGAGCCCTCCCCTCACCCTGCCAAACCCACCTCTAACCCAGCTCCATGGCTTTGGGATCCCTGCAGGGCTGGGCACTCCCTGGGCAGCCTGGCACAGGGGCTTCTGAGTGTTTTAAAAGCTAACCCCCCCCCAAGAAACCCTTTTTAACAACCCAAGTGTTTTGTCTGATGTTTCAAAACCATTCAAGTGTCATCACAGCCTCCACCCCTCTGGCTTGGACCCCTCACCTAGATGAGTGAGGAAAGGTGCAGCTGGGCAGAGCGTGTGTGCCAGCAACGCCTAAGCCAGGCAGGGATCTGTCGCTGGCTGGAAATCCACCCAGCAGAACCTCCCTCTTTTGAAACAGCCTCTTCTGGCACCCAAAACTCCATCCTTGGGCTTGGAGGGGAGAGGCAGGAGCCCTGGGAAGGTCTCAGCTGGGTTCAGGTTGTTAACAGCAGCAGCATTTTGGCTCTGCTGCTCTCGTGCCCTGAGATGAAGGGAAAATCTTGCAAAGAGCCAAACACTGAGGTGATTTATGTTTATTTTGCTTACTTAATAACCCTCCAGCATGTCCTTCCCTGGGGCATTAGGGTGTATCAGACAAGCATTGATTTAAATTACAACCATGCCTGATTATTTAGGTTTTAATATCTTTTTATGGTGGCTTTTCCCCATTTGGAGCAATCCAGAGGAAAACAGCAAACAACAAAAGCCTGGGAGCTGTGATCACTATTTGATGATCCTAAAAGCAACTGGGGGAAATGGTCAGTGATGCTGACCCTGGAAAGCCAGAGGAGAGGCTCTTTGGAGACATCTCAGCGTGGCCACTCAGTCCTGCTCCCATCTAATGCCTTCAAAAGTGGCAACAGGTCCCCTGGAGCTGCTTCTGCCCTCAGGGACTCACAGGGGACTTCCCCAGGGGCTCTAACCCTTTGGGTTTTGGGATGAGGTTGTGTGGTGCATCAGAGTGGATTCAGGCAGCTCAGGTGGTCACTGCCTGCTGAGAAATGGTGTCCTGGCATGATGCTGAGGTTGCAAACACCAGGTTACGGTGCTTGTAGCAGCATCATCCCCACACAGGCAGATCCAGGGGCTCTGCAGTACCATTCCACCCAGGTGTGGCTTTTCCTCACCTGCTGAGGTTCTGGATCTTCCTCAGCTCCAATCTAAACCTCCTCTGGTGCAACTTGAGGCTGTTTCCTCATGTCCTGTCACTTGTTACTTGGGAGCAGAGAGAGGAGCAGGAGGCAGCAGATTAATGTCCTGTCATTTGCAGGCATGAAAAGCAAAGTGACTGAGCAATTAAGAGCTGGGTGAAAGTCAGGCTGGAGGCGTGGGGTACTTGTGTTTCAGTGATGGTGAGATGCTGGGGATCAGTTCTGCCTTGGCTCAGCCTGTGCCACATCTCCAGCGGTGCCAGAGGAGGGAAATTGGCTCTGAGGAAAAGCTGAGGGCCCTGAGTCATCCTGAGGATCCGGGAACTGAGGCTCTGGGGAAGCACCAGACAGCAGGAGGCTGAGGATAAAATCTGGGGTTGGCAAAGTTGGTCTGGTTCCAACAGGGAGGCTCCTCAGGATTTGGGGTGTGATAGGATCCAGCACCAGCTCTGAGTGCTGTGCCAGGCTTCAGTGTGGGTTTATCTGTGGCCCTGGGGATGCAACCCTTAGTCCCCTCTCTGCAGCAAGGCCACTGTGCCTCTGCCAGCTCAGGGCTGAGCACGTTGAGATGAAGCAGGAGAAGGCTCAGACGATCCCAGGATGTGCTGGGGAGGAGCAGGAGGGGTACAGGGGGATGCACCCCTGGACTGGGCAGCCAAAAGTGATGGGGGGTGGGGGGAAGTGTGCCAGGACACTTGTAATCCTCAGTTTTCCATCTTCCTTCCTGACTTACCTGGTCAGCAGGCACAGAGAGCAGCATGGGATCAGCCAGGATGGGCTGTAGTGCAGCCAAAGGGTTCTGAAAGGCAGGGAGGGGGCTCTGGCTTCCCCTGAGGTGTCTGGGCATGGTGTACAGGGGGTGCTGGGAAGCATCCTTGGTGCCTGAGCACCCCACAAACCCCCATTGCTGTGAGCACTCGGGGTCTCTTCTCAGCATCACCTGCACTAAGTCACTCCTTGCCCTGGAAGTGGTACAGAGACTTTTCCCCTCTCAGCAGCACAGAGACCTCCCTGGCTGGAGGTGACACCCTCACCTTGGTGAGTTTTTCTTCCAGGAACCCCTTCCAATGTCTTTTCCCTGTGCTTTGATGATCCTGCCCATTGCTTTCCTCACTGAGCACAGAGCATGGAGGTGCAGGGCTTTGGTTTGGTGGCATCGTGTGACATTACATTTAGTGGTTAAAAGAAGACAAGTCCAAAGGGTTTGGATGGTAAGAGCTGACAGTCCCCTTCAGGCACAAAACCCCAACTTGATGGTGATGGGAAAAGCCAGGGTGGTCTGGAGCCAGGAGGGAGGGGGTCAGCAGGGTCCTGCTGGGGCTTCAGGACCCTCCCGTGGCCCAGGATTGGCCTGGGAGTGAGATAAAATGCAAATGGGCAGCTGAGCTGGGAAACAACAGATTTTGGGAGTGCTGGGAGCTCACCCTGCCCTCTCATGGCCTCCCTCTGTGCAGGAATAATTGAAGAGAGAGTTTCTCTTGGAGTGGGTGCGTTTGCTTCTCACATGCTTTCAGCTGGAAAGCAGCACGGGCCTGAACCTTGCTGGGAGCTGAGGCTGGGAGCTGATGCTCACCATTGCTGCTGCCTCTGCTGGGAGAGGAAAACCCAAAGCACCTTCCCCTGCAAGGACACAGCTGAGC
Organism: Colius striatus; assembly: GCF_028858725.1. NCBI lineage: Eukaryota > Metazoa > Chordata > Aves > Coliiformes > Coliidae > Colius > Colius striatus. Next base: position 1,585,257 of record NC_084785.1, read on the forward strand.
AGACCCATATGGAGCTGCAATGAGCATCCTATTCCTTTCTCTAGTGTTGCAGCCTCTGCTTTGCCCTTGCTGGGATGCTCCCCAGAGCCGATTCACCAATCCTGACCTCATTAGGAAGATCACAGAGAAAGAGAATAACAAATGTGGGCTCCTGGCTGTGTGGGCTTTGAAGCTGCCTTTCCCCCCTCCCTATCAGGCTGGTGTTAGCCCTGCTTGCTTGGGGATTAACTTCCCCACTTGGCTAATTGTTGCTTAATCGTGTCAATGTGCCACCACCTTGGCTCCAACCCCACGGGACGTGACCCCCCCCCGTCTGAGCCCTGTGGGGTCACCGGGGTTGGGCTGGAGCATGAGCCCAGCGAGGCAGCAGCAGCCCAGCCCCAGAGTGCCGTGGAGCTCTGGGTCCCAGCCGTCATCTGTTTGTGCTGGTGCTCTGCCAGCGATTGTACCGATTCCCACACCCACTTTCCATAACCCTCCGCTGGCGCGTTCGCCACCCAGCCCTTTCCCCTCCCCTCTGATGGGATCAGACACGTTCTGGAGCAAGGGGAGGGGGTGGAAGAAAGGAAAGAGAAAGGGGAGAAGGAAAAATAACAAAACAGAACAGCAAGAAGAAAACAAAATGTGACTCACTGCAGCCTTGGTTTATTTGTGTTTACTGATTCCCCCCCTGCCCTGCCCCAGCAGCGAGGGCTGACTGCGATCTGCTCAGAGCCTCGGCGTGGCTGCTGTCCAGCTCGGCACATGGCTGTTGGGGATGGGGGAAGGAATCGTTTTCTCCACTCTTTTGGCCGAGGCAAACTGGTGCTCCTGGTACAGGAATGGTGGGGCCCACATTTGGATGCACAAGCATCTCCCCAAGCAGCTCGTGCCTCACCAGCACCGGCCAGAGGGTGGGAATATCTGGTTCTGCCTCCTACACTGTGTCCTCGGCAGGGGAAAGGGAAAGAAGGAGAAGATAAAAGGCTGGGAAGCTCAAATGGTGTCATTAGGAACTATTAATGGTCTCATAAAAGGGCATTAATAAACCCAGCAGCTCATCAGTGTCCATTAGCTCTGCTCGTGCTGGGGATCTTCCTGATGCTCCCCTCGCCCAGCACAACGGGCTGGGGGATGGGGATGGGGATGGGGATGGGGATGGGGATGGAGATGGGGATGGGGATGGGGATGGGGATGGAGATGGGGATGGGGATGGGGATGGAGATGGGGATGGGGATGGGGATGGGGATGGGGATGGGGATGGAGATGGGGATGGGGATGGGGATGGGGATGGGGATGGGGATGGGGATGGAGATGGGGATGGGGATGGAGATGGGGATGGAGATGGGGATGGGGATGGAGATGGGGATGGGGATGGGGATGGGGATGGGGATGGGGATGGGGATGGGGGGCTTATTCTTCTCAGCAAACCATTCCTCTCCCAGTAGCCAAACCCTCCTTTTCCAGCTGCAGGTGGGAGGAAAAGCTCCCAGGAGCAACCGGGACTTCACACCCGACCCCGCCAGGTTCTGCTGCAGGAGTTCACTCCTTTGCTTCCAAAACAGCTGCTTGCTATTGAAAAACACGAGCCCAGAAAGGCCGGGTTTGCAGTGCTCGTCCCTACTTTCTCCCTCCCGCCCTCTTCCTGTTCTCGCCTCTTAAAAGGAGCTTTATCCTTTGACTCTCCCATCCCCGCGGCGAGCCAGGACCCACCGGCGCTCGGGGCCAGCAGCAACCCCCGGCAGCGGGCAGAAGGCGGGGAGGAGGCTCGGCCTCTCCCCCGATAAGCCCGTGGCCAAGCCAGGAATAGCAGCGAAGAGCCCGGCACGGGAACTGCAAGGGAAAGAAAAACCCCTGAGTGCTCGTGTTTGAAGAGGGAGGGTTGGCAAACGGCCCCGCGGAGTGCTCGGCGCTGGTCGGGAGCTCCTGCTGCCAGGACACCCGGCTGGGCACGGGGCAGATGTGCACATCTGGATGGAGGATGCGGGCAGGCGGGGGTGGGCGGGCTGAGGGGCGGGGATGCGATGTGGGGGGGCACATCTGGATGGAGAAGGGTGAGTGCAAAGGGATGGAGTGGGGATGCACGGCTGGCAGGTTGTGAGCACACAGCTGGGCAGGTTGGGGTTGCACATCTGGCAGGTTGGGGTTGCACATCTGGCAGGTTATGGTTGCACATGTGTGTTTGAGAACACAGCTGGGCAGGTTGGGGATGCACATCTGGCAGGTTATGGTTGCACATGTGTGTTTGAGCACACAGCTGGGCAGGTTGGGGTTGCACATCTGGCAGGTTATGGTTGCACATGTGTGTTTGAGAACACAGCTGGGCAGGTTGGGGTTGCACATCTGGCAGGTTGGGGATGCACATCTGGCAGGTTATGGTTGCACATGTGTGTTTGAGAACACAGCTGGGCAGGTTGGGGATGCACATCTGGCAGGTTATGGTTGCACATGTGTGTTTGAGCACACAGCTGGGCAGGTTGGGGTTGCACATCTGGCAGGTTATGGTTGCACATGTGTGTTTGAGCACACAGCTGGGCAGGTTGGGGTTGCACATCTGGCAGGTTATGGTTGCACATGTGTGTTTGAGAACACAGCTGGGCAGGTTGGGGATGCACATCTGGCAGGTTATGGTTGCACATGTGTGCTGCTTGTGCTCACAAGTGCAGGTTGTGCTTTCACATCTGAGGCAGATTGTGCTCACACCCCTGTCAGGTTGTGAGCACACATCTGTCAAGTTATGCTCACACATCTGGGCAGATAAGGCAGGGAGAGAGCAGCCAGTGCAGCCCCACAGCCTCATATCCACCTCCCTCTCCCCCAGCACACACTGGGGTGCTTCCCTCCCCCTCTGCCTTCCCTTCCCCCTAGGAATCAGAGCACCCAAACTTGCCAGTTGTTGCCCAAAATATCTTAGTCATCACCTCTCTGTCATGGGGATATTTTCAGCTCCAGCTGCCAAAGTGTCAAGGCAGCCTTGGGGAGCTGATTGCCAGGGAGCTGAGCGGGCCCTTGGCTTCCTGGTGCCCTTTGCTGTGCCACAGGCAGCTGGCAGGAGGCTGTCAAAGCAAAGCAGGTTTGGTTTTTTGGGTAAAGCCAAGCTTTGATCTGGGAAATCCACCATGTTCCCCGTGTGCACTTTTGCTTTGCACTTATCTGATGCATCTGGGGTTTGTTTTTGGGGTAATAACTCCCAGGGCAGGTTGGGACGGAGGAGCCCTGGCAGCAGGGTGTGTGTGGGCAGGACTGGAATAACGGGTGCTGTAGGAAAGGAGTTACAAGCACTGACAGTGAGAGTGGGGAGGTGGGGGATGGCTGGGCTGGGAATAGCCCAGCAGGTCAGGAGTGAGGTGGATAGTGCAGGGCCAGGATGTGGCTGAAACTCCCACTGTTGCCCTCTTACCATTAATCCAGTCCCAGGGGGGATGTCTGGACACTCAGCAAAGCCAGGGAGATGGCCTAGGCTGGGGATGGAGAGCTAAACCTGAGGGGTTCAAACTGAGAGTAAAACCAAAGCTTTGCCACAGAAATACCAGTGAAATTGCCCCAGTCCTTTGCTGCCAGCTCCTTCCTGCCCAGCCTCTTCCCCAAATCCCTGTGTGTCAAGCAGCACTGAGGCTTTTCATGGGGCTGCTGTGGCTTTCACAGACTGTCACAGCCTGGCACTAACCTGGATCACCAACCTGGATCCCCACTGGCCTCCACATACAGGTGACCATCATGTATCCAGCCTCCAAGTCCCCAGTAGCCCCAGAGAGCCCTCAGCATGCTCCTTCCTCCCCTCCCCAGCTCCCTTTTCCTTTGCAAGGAAAACACTCCAAATGCTGGAAAACAAATCCCTGGGGAGAAGCAGATCCACATCTTTCTCCTGGAGGTCTCAGTAGCACCTCACCCCCCTACTTCTTGTCCTTGCAGGGTGCTGATCTGAGGACTGGGGACATCAAAGGACATGTGCTGACGGGTGAGTGGGGATGGGGGTCTCCTGCAGCCCTGGCTGGGACGTGTGATGAGGTGATGGCAGAGCTGGGTGGGACAAGCACTCTGGGACATGAGGGAGGGACCTCAGGGGTTCACAGTGTGCAGCTGGGTGCTGTCTGATACAGGAGATGCTTTTACTTTTCATTTTCTGGAGGCAAAAGTGGTTCAAACACTCCCCAGCAGTTGGCAGAGCTCCAAACCAGTGCAAAAAGGGGTGAGGGGTACAAGGAGAGAGACAAACAGGAGATAAAAAGCGGGTGAATCCCAACAACTCCTGTGATGTTGCACAAACAAAGAGTTTCAGTTCAAAACAAGCCAGATGTGCTCATGGAGTTTGCACCCTGAGGGAGCAGAGGAGAGGGGCCAAGGGCTTGTCTGTCCATGAGTGACTGAATCCTAGGGGAGCTTCAGCCTCTTGTCCCTTGGCATCAAGTTATCCCATCCCTGATGGCTGCTGATATCGGGTCAGGGGGGTCTGGCCCCAGGGATGTCCCTCTCCAGCTGGAGATGATGCCCTGAGACAGCTGCAGGCCTCACATCTGGGCAGCTGTGCACTGATTGCTCCCCTTTTTGGCTGGGTTAAGGTTTGGTCCCTCACCCTGGCACATCCCTGCATCACCCTACCCAAGGGAGGCTGCACTCAGCACGTGGGGGGATGAGGAGGGAGCATGGTGGGACTGGTGCAGGGCTGGGAAGAGTGATGCAGGAGAGGAAGAGCACCCCAGGGCTCTGAAGTTGAAAGAGGAGGAGGAGAGGGTGGTGTTTGGCATCAGGAGGTTGGAGGGAGGTTGTTGAAAACAGGAGCTGCCCATCAGGCAGCTGAACAGGGGGGGATGCAGGTGGGGTTGGAAGGGCACAGCAAAGCACCTGAGCTGCTGAGCTCTTTCTCAGCCCCAAATGTGATGAGAGGCCTGAGAGCACAGCAGTGGGTGGGGAGAGCTGATGCCAGGCTGGAGGGGAGGGGTGTGCAGGGGGCTGTGGTGGGCTGCAGGTGTTGCTCAGCAGGATGCTCAGCCGTTACCTTTCGCACCCCCAGAGTACGTGCGGCCCACGCCGCCCCCCCGCAGCGGGTACCACCGCTACCAGCTCCGCCTCTACCTGCAGCCACATCACCAGGGCATCACCCTCAGCCCCCAGGAGAGAGCCTCACTGGGTAAGGAGCAGTCCCTTAAGGGAAAGGGATGCTGAGGGGCTGGAGCGTGGCCAGAGCTGGGGAAGGGGCTGGAGCACAAGGGGCTGGGGAGGGGCTGAGGGAATGGGGGTGTTGAGCCTGGAGGAGGCTGAGGGGAGACAGGAGCACTCTCTGACAGGAGCCTGTGGGGAGGTGGGGATTGGTCTCTGCTCTCAAGTAACTAAGGACAGGACAAAAGGAAACAGCCTCAAGTTGCCCCAGGGGAGGTTGAGGCTGGAGCTGAGGCAGAGCTGTTTCCTTGAGAGGGGTGTCAGCCCTGTGCCAGGCTGCCCAGGGAGCTGGGGCAGTGCCCAGCCCTGGAGGGATCCCAGAGCCGTGGAGCTGAGGTGCTGAGGCTGTGGGTCAGTGCTGGGCTGGGCAGGGTGAGGGCAGGGCTGGGCTCCAGCAGCTTCAAGGGCTTTCCCAACCCAAACCCCTTCTGTGATTCTGTAAGTGCTGGGGCTGTTCATTTGGTGCAAAGGGACTTAAAATCCTCTGGATGGGCCGTGGTGGGGGGTGTTCAATCCTCCCAGGGCAGCAGGAGGCTGGGCTGGTAACGGCCCCGCGCTGGGGATGGGGAGCAGGGACAGGGGATGGGATGGGCTGTGCCATCGAGCTGAGTCCTGTCGGGCACATCCCCCCCCTGAGCCGCTCTGGCTGTTGCATCACCGACACCTCGGAGCGTGGAGATAAAGATCAGTGGGGATGGTTTAGCAAGGGATTGCTCAAAGCCCAGCTGACACAACCCCTCCCGACTGCCAGCTCCCCCTCCCTGCCCCCTGCCCAGCCGGGACACGGCTGCTGCCTCCTCAAACCCTGGGCAAGGATGGAGCTGAGCAGCTGAGCCCCTCAGTGGGACCCCAAATGGGTGAAGAGGGGGGAAATGGGTGAAGCCTGGGGGTGGGGGGAGAACCCAGTATGGGCAAGGACCCACCCTGCAAAGTGCAAAGCAGTGGGTTCCTTCCCAGGCTGGTGCCAGGGGGGTTGGGGAGGGGGGGACACAGGGCTGTGGCTCACATGGCCTCAGGAAGGGAAACTTCAAAACTTTCCCAGGCAGGACCACAAGAGCAGGTCAGGTTGGTGTGTGCCAGCCTGACTCACTGCTGCACCTCACACCAGCACTGAGCAAAGCACGAGCTCCCTGTCCCAGCAGAGACCCCCAAACCCACCCAGCACAGGGCTCTGATGTTCATCCCGTGCCAGAGCGAGCTGCTGCTGCTGCTGTGAGGCTCTCTGTGGGTTATTTCTACCCTCCACTTTGCTTTCTGGCTCATTAGCTCTGCTTCTTAATGACATGCACTGAAGCCACCCCCCTGCCAGAGGAGTGGGCACAGCCCCAGCCTCTTGTCCCCACAGTGGTGGGGGGGAGAAGACCACACACCCATGTTCCCTTCACAGCATCCCAGGGCTGGGAAAGGAGATTGAGACCCTCACCAAAGAGCTTTTGACCAGATAAAGCTTCTTTTTAGCAGGATGTCCAGCTCCAGCTCTCAGATTTCACCCCCAAAGGGGTTCAGCCAGCAGACCCAGGTGTCCTGTGGAAGATCCCCCCCCGTCCCCATGGCTCAGGGGACCCCAAGCTGTCTCCATCCCATTTCCCAGCCCTGGGAAAGACCCAGTAAAACATCAGCAGATATTTTCCTCTGCAACATCTGCAGCTGTCTCAGCGGAGCCTGTTCTTGAAGGAGCTGCTTGAAGCTTATGTTTAACCATTTCCCTGCTGCATCACAGGCTTGGCCTGTCCAGGGCAGCCAGAGAGTGAGGGGTGAGCCCTAAAAGCAGACAAAGGATGAGATTTGGGTGTCTCGAGGCTGGATCCATCCCCAAACATTGATGGAACCACTGGCACATCCATCCCTCTGGCAGCTTGTCCCTTGCTAGAAGCCTCTCAGGGAGCACATGGAGCCCCACAAAAGAGATTTCTCAGGGGGAAGCTCCCTCCTTCCCCCTCTGCCCTGGGAGAAGAGTTGGAGGATGAACTGGGAAAGGTCCCAGGCCAAGGGGGGCCAAATTGAGAAGGGTGGTGGCCCCATGTCCCCGTGTCCCCACTCCTCAGCAAGAGCCTTTCCCTGTGCAAATGTGGGGAGTTAACAAGTGTAGGAAATCCATCTGTGCTGCTTCCCTCTCTGATGACCTCGGGCAAAGAACTCTCTGGGAGCTTCAGTTTCTCCACTGGAGTCTGTTTCACTCCACTTTGTGGCTGTGCCACAGCTTTGCAGCTCAACTGTCACTGAGCACCAGCTCTGGCCTGGCTCAGGACCGACGATGGAGACTGTTGGGGAGTCCCTGAGGCTGTAGGGGAACTGGGGGGTGGCTCAGAGCACCCCACTTCCCTCCTGAACCCAGGGAGGGGGTTGTTGAGCCCTTGTTTGCATTTTGGTGAGATGCAAGATAGTGGTTTGTGGTCTGCAGAGATGTCACTGGCAGCATCCCGAGGCGCTGGCAGCCGCTGCCACCTCTCCAGCCAGACGTGGGGAACCCCAGGGGCTGAGGGGAATTTGGGAGCCCTGGCCATGGTGAAGGTGGCACAGCAGCACCAGGGACAGTTTTGACCCACCTGCAGCCCACAGGAGGATGGAGACTGGTTGTTTTCCACCTCCTTCCTTTCCTCTGTGGGGGATCTTTAATCAGCACAAGATCTGGAGGGTTAATGCCATGGTTGGGGTGATGCTGTTTCTCCTTCCACAGCCATCCTGCCATGATGCTCCCCTAGCCCCAAACCTCCTGCCTCAGAAAACCATTTTACAACTGGAAATGGACTTATTTGCCTCCCAGAAACGTTGTGGGGGACCAGGGCTGAGCCTGACCATCCACCCCCCCATCAGCTCCATCCAGCTCCAGCATCGGCTCATGAGCCGCCCTCGTGTGCCTCCCGTCCACCCAGCTGGGGAATCGAGTTGGACTGGGCCCCAGTGGGAAGGGAATGGTTGTGTTTGGGCCAGGAGAGGCAGGGAAGGGCTGTGGGGGGCACATGGTGCTGGCCCAAGTCCCCCTGTGTCAGTTAATGGGGACGGCAGCGGCCGGTGGCCTCCCGCCTACCTCTGCTGGGACATCATTAATCTTGGCAGAAAAGCATCAGGACTCCTATCAGAGAGAATGGCCCTGCTGATGAGGCTGATAAATTACAGCTGGCATCACTGAGGGGCTGGGAGGAGGGGAGGATGGCAAGGGCTGTGAAGCAGCCCCGTGCAGTCGGTGCCTGGGAGGACGGAGTGTTCCTGAGCTTCCCCAGGCACAGCAGCTGCCTCCTGCCTCAGTTTCCCCAGCTGGTGCTGAGGGATCAGGGTGTCAGCAGCTGCCTCCTGCCTCAGTTTCCCCAGCTGGTGCTGAGGGATCAGGGTGTCAGCAGCTGCCTCCTGCCTCAGTTTCCCCAGCTGGTGCTGAGGGATCAGGGTGTCAGCAGCTGCTCCTCTTTGGTGGGTGCTGTGATAAGGGCTAAAAGTGAGGATATCAACCTCTGGGCAATGAGCTTGGAAATGGATCAAGCCCCAGATTAAACATTGGGGTGTTTTGGGGAGGGGAGGAGGCTGTGGCACAGCTGCCCCCTCCCTCCACTCCCCTCCTGGCTCTGTGGTCTCTGTGACTCCCAGTCCCCACCTCTGGGAGCCAGCAGGAGGGTTTGCAGTACCACCCTGTGCCTGGGGGTTCAGACCCGAGGTGGGACCCTCAGCTCAGGGATGTAGCCAAGGGGATGGGTTTGGTGTGAAGGCTCCAGGAGCCCCAGGAGCTGCTGCCTCAGCTCAGGGGCTGCAGCTGGGGCTTTCCCTGAGGGACGGGCACAAGCGTGGCCAGGGCAGGTAGGAAAGTAGGTCAGGAAAAACCCTGGCCCCGTGCTTGGCACTGAGAGCTTTGCTTCCTCCCAGCTCCTTTCATCAGGGGCCTCTCTGGAGGCTCCACAGAGATCAATGACATCCCCCAGCAGCCCTGGGAGTCGGGGCCAGTCCCGGGGGGCAGCGGCTGCTCTCCCTCTGAGGCTCTCCCAGTGCTTTGAAACCCAACAGATGAAGGGCTGTGGGTGCAGAGGGAGCATCTCCCACCCCCTGAGACCCCTTCCCCTGGCATCCAGCTTGCCAGGACCCTCAGAGCTGGGGAGGGGGGTTTGAGCCCCCAAAATGAGCGGCTGCTCCTCTGTACCAGGGGTGTTGTTTGGGGACTGATGTGTTTGAGGGGCACAGGGGCTGTGCAGGAGTGTGCCAGGGCTCAGTCATTGCCTGCTTTGGCAAGTGTGCTGGCAAACCTGACTGTGGGAGCATCTGGGACTCCCCAGCCACACGCAGCCTGATGCATTTCAACACTCCCAGGTGGGGTGCAGGGTCTGGCCCAAGCATCCTGGGACCTCCTTCCCAGCACCACCCTGAACACGTCCTCCTGCAGCTCCAGGAACATCTGCAGAGCCCACTGGTGTGGCTTTTGGGCCAGGGGAGGTGGCTCAAAGGAGGGCTCAGGGCCTGAAGGGGGGGATGATTCTGGGGAGATGCTGTGCAGCAGCACCCTGAGCCACCTCTGCCACCCTGAGTGAGTGATGCAGCAGCTCAGGTTTTGCTCAGCACTTTTGCAAAAGCAAAGGGGCTGGTTTGCTCTGTTTGGGGCTGAGATGAGCAGGCAGATAAGTGCTGCCAGTCTGCAGCGTGACATTAAAGAGCAGTGCCAGGAAGGGGGGAGGAGGATGGATTTCAGATAAACAACAGCTTTCCCCCTCCCCATCTCCTTTCCTCCCATCAGCTGTGTCCCCATCGAGTGTCTCACAGGCAGGGGCAGAGGTGGCAACGAGCTGCTTGGGCTCCATCAGACATCCCTGGGGAAAGCCCCTGTGGCCAGGGAGGAGCAAGCTCCACCAGCCAGACCCACGCTCCAGGCTGAGCCCTGGCAGGGGGATTTCTGGCCCCAGGGTACAAGGGAATCCCTCCTGCCTACCACCCTGGTGAGGGTTTCCCTGCCACCCCCAGTGAAGGGAAAACTGAGGCCATGAGCTGCCCCCAGACCTCCAGCATGCTCAGGTGAGGGCAGGCAGCAGAGGGGTGGGGAAGGAAGATCCCTCCTCAGCTGCCACAGCTTGTGGAGCAGCAGCTCAGTGCACAGGGGTGAGGGAGCTGGGGGGGGATTTCCACACACCCTGGGGTGGGCTCACAGGAAGCTGTGGGATGACCAGCTCCAAAGGTCAGCAGAGGCAGAGGTGGGTATGAGAGAAGCCAAAGGCATTGACCTCAGCCTGGGAGTGCTCAGGGTGGCATCCCTACATCTCCCTGTGCCCATGGGGCAGAGCCTGGGGCTCCCTGCCTGCCTCTCTTTGCAGGATGTGGTCTGCAGCACCCAGACAGAGCTGCAGCCACTGCATGGCGTGGAGCCTGCAGTCAGCCCATCTCACCCCCTCTCCCTGTCTCTCACCCCCGCTCCCTGTCTCTCACCCCCTCTCCCTGTCTCTCCCCAGGTGCATGGGCGATGGAGAGCTTCGTGGAGCACTTTCATCTCGGTTCCCCCGTGGCCTCAACTCAATTCCTCACCAAATACTACGAGGATTAGCATTGCCCATCACACCCTTCCCCTGCAGCTGCATCCCCTCCCTGTGCCACCTCTGTCCAGACCAGGAGGAGACCCCAGCACCCACTGAGAATGCACCCACCCTTCTGCCAGCCCAGATTCCCAGCAGAACCCCCAGCCCCTCCACTTCCCAAACCAGGGAGGGTGGGTTCCCTTTCCTCCCAAGGCTAACACCCCAAGCTGTGCCCCAGGAAAGATGGCATCACCCTCTTCTCCTCCCCTCACCCCATTTCTGCCCTGACCCCCAGCATGTCTCACCTGCCCCTTGAGCTTTAATGCCTGCTTCAGAATAAAACAGATGAGCTGTGGATTGTGGCTGGCAGCGAGCGTGGGACGATGCCAGGTGAGGCTGGTTGCTTCAGGGTCTGTGCCAACTGCATGGGATGGACCAGCCCCCTGTGTCTGAAAGGAGGGAGATGCCAGGAAGACCCTCGTGCAGGTGATGCTGAGCATGGCCCAGTGTCACTGGGGGACTCAGGCTGAGGAGGGTCCCTGGCAGCAGGCAGGTGCCCTGTGCCCTTTGCCCTCCCTCGCTGCCTCAACCCACTTCTCTTGGAAAGCAAAACCAAAATGAAAGCCAGAAACCAGAAGAGCTCTGCCTACTGGCCGCTTAGCTCAGCTTCCCCTTTAATTAGCTCTTTAATTAGACTTTCATCCAAGACTTGGTTTTGTCTGAGGTTTGGACTCACCCTCTTGCAAATCCTCCGTGGGGACAAAGCTGCTTTGGGGGCTGCATCCAGGAGCACTTGGAACAAGCCACGGGCAGAAAGAGCTCAGTGGACACTCTGCAGCTGAGGGAAACTGAGGCACGAAGGACTGCCTTGCTCCTGGCCACATATGGAGCTCTGGCATTGTTCAGAGGGGATGGTGATGCTCTTGTTGCTGCATCTCAGCCCTGCATCAGTCCCTGGAGCTGTCCCAGAGCAACCTGTTCCCAGTGCAAGGGAGGAAACAGGTCTGTGCCATCCCCTATTCACTCCCTGGTCACCCTTCCCAGCTTTGGCTCCATCCCAGGGCGGGGTTAAACATGGCTGGGGCATTCCCTGCAGCAAGAAATGGCTCTTTACCTCCCAGGGGATAAATCACACCAGCCCCAACACAAAGAGTCCTACAAATCTCTGCCAGCCTTCATGTGCCCACCAGGAAGGGTTGTGGTGATGGGCTGGGAGGTGCCAAGGAGGACACCCAGGCACACAGCACTGGGGGAAGCTGCAGGGGAGCAACACAAAAAGGAAACTGGGTAACATACCACAACCCAGGGGAAAAAAATACCAAGCAGGCTGGCCAGCTTGCCATCAGCTCTAAGATTAGCAGGAGAGGAAATGACACTTTGAGATGTCATGGAAGTCAGCTAAAGTTGGATTCCTTCTTCTCCTTTTCTATACTTACCCTCCACAGAGGGTGTAATTGGCTCATTGGGTTGATGCAGAGGGCCTGGTGTAAATGAGAGGTCAGGCTTTGTTGACATCCTGCAGTCAAACTATAGTCATCCTTTCCTCCCTGCCTTTAATTCCTTGTGGCTGCTGTGTTTATTTTTGGTGGAACAGGAGAGAAGAGCCAATGGGATGTTTATCCTTCTAGGAAATTATCACCATCATTTGAGGAGGAGGAGAAGAGATGGACACAGCCCCAGCTCCATGGCCCCAGCCCCAAAGGATGGGATGGGGATGGGATGGGAGGGAGATGATGGAGAGAAGGATGAGATGGGGATGGGGATGAAGAAGGACAATAGGGAAGAAGATGAGGAGGGAAATAGGGATGGAATGGGATTGAGATGGGGAGAACAGGGATGGGAGTGAAGATGGGGATGAGGATGGAGATGGAGAAAGAGATGGAGATGAGAATGAAGATGGGAATGAGGATGATGTTAAGATAGGAATAGAGGTGAGGATGGAGATAGAGCTGTAGATAAAGATGGGGATGAAGATGGGGATGAGGATGGGGATGGAGAGGAGATGAGATGAGATGAGATGGGAATGGGAATGGGAATGGGGATTGGGGCCAGGATGGGGACGGGGATGGAGATGCAGAATGAGGATGGGGATGGAGATAAGGATGGAGATGGACCTGGAGACATGGACAGAGCAGGAATCTGCCTGAGTGGCTGCAGCAGGCACCATGGTGGGACAATCCCCTGCGGGATGCAGGATGAGGCACTGCTGGCCTTGCCATGAGTGCCCAGGCAGGCAGAGGGCTGCAAGCACGTGGCGTGGCAGGGGCAGTGGCCAGCCCAGAGCCACAGACTCTCCCTTGGATGAGCAGGAGGCTTCACAGCCTGGAAAATATTAATTGTGGGGTTTTTTTTTTTGCTTCACTTTTTGATAATTTAGAAAGAACCAAGGGGAAAAAAACCCCAAAGGAGGAAGCCAGGTCGAGTCACTCCAAGCTGGTCTCACCCCCTTTATCTCTCCTTCCATTCGCTCACCATCAGCTCGAGAGAGAGAGGAGAGAGAAAGAAAAGAGAAGCTGAGTCTCTCGCTGCCTAAATGTAGAAAGTTTTGCTTCTAAATCAGTTTGTGATGGAAAGGAAACACGTCACGTCCCTGGGGAAGTGGCTGGTTTTCAGCAGCCACAACCCCAGCGTCGAGAGCTGCAATGGAACAGCCCAGCCCTGAAATAGCTCCTCTCTCTGTTATTGTCACCCTCAGAGGTTTTTTTCTCTCTGTCTACATGTGTCATTTTTAGCATCCAGAGGAAGTTTTATTTGTATTTGTTAGCCTGACTTTCCACTGGTGTGGCTTTTTCACTTTTGCATTTGAAGGGCCAGGAGGAAGCAGAGTGAGGAGAGGGGGGATGGGGAGAAAACAGAGCGGGGTGAGCTCAGGTGTGATGGGCTTGATGGGTTCCATGTGGTACCCATGGCACTGCTGGACTCTCTGCCTGTGTCTGTTGGACATCCTGCAGCAGCCCAAGGGCATTGGAACACCCCAGGGCCACGTTCCCAGGGATTCTGGGGGGCTGCAGGAGCGAGCTGAGCTCACCCACAGCAGGATAGAGACAGCTCTCCTGTGCTCTCCTCAGGATGGGGTTGTGAGGTGGGTTTAGATACTTCCAGCCCCTTCCCAGAGCAAACCCACCCACTCCATGGGATGCCTGAGGAAGAGGAAGATTTGGGAGTTAAATAAATAAAAGCAAGCTTGTGAAACTCATTGCTGGTGAGCAAGAGCAGCTCCCAGCAGCACACAGGGGCTGCTGCTTTCCCAAACTGGGCTGGAGGCCAGAAGGAGCCTGTGCTCAACACAATCCCAGAGTCAACAGGGTGATAATTACCTTTTATTTTAATGATTATTGAAAGAATGGCTCAAATGAGAAAATGTCTCAGCCCCTGGCTCAAGGGGAGGCAGCTGTGGGTCCCATTCCCCTGATGGAGAGAAGGTGGAATCCTCCCTCTAGTGCCCTGGGAAAATGCAGGTGATGGGGCAGGAGATATTAAGGACATTAAGGACTGGGGGTCACCCTTTGCACCTCCTTGGCCTCAGTGGCATGTGGGGATGCCACAGAGACACCCCATCTCCCTGGGAGCAGAGCAATGCCAGGCAGCAGCTCCCCTTCACCCAGGTCCTTGCACAAGAAGGGATTAGCAGGATCAGCTGCTGATGATCTAAGCACATAACTATATCAACCTGCCAATTAATTACTGATAGCCTGCTCTCCACGAGGGCTCTATCTGCAGATCTCCTGCACTCCTCAAGCATCCAGGGATTTAAGCCTTGCTGCATCCCCCCCCTGGGGAAATAGGTCAAGGCTCTTAATCCCCAAGTGCCACTGGGAACGTGGGATAAACAACACTGTGCTTTTTGGGTGCCTACACCAGAGGTTTTCCAGGTGAGCTGAGCATCAGCATCCCCACACCACCACCAAGGGACTGGGCTCTCCAAATCATCTGGTGGGATGTTCCAGTGTCCTCATGCCGTGGACACATGAAGCCACCAGCCCTGGGGTTCTTACCCAGGCCACGATGCCTGTGTGAGGATGGTGGGGGTGGTCACTGGGAGCTGGTTACTCACTTTTACTGGTGGCCAGGAGGTGCCAGACACGGTGGGTGCCTCTGTCCTGCTCTGGGAGCAGTGACCCAGCAGCTGGGCGGGTCCTGGGAGAGGCAGCTTGGGCTGGGAGAGGAATTTAGGGCTCCTGAAGCAATAGGGGAAGGATGGAGCCATGTCCCCACCTCTGCAGGCTGTGCCAGCACCCAGAGGGGACCAGCAAGCAGCAAGGGGCACACAGACCAGACCTGGCATGATGGCTTCATTAATTAGCAACAATAATGGATTCTTATTGGGCCTCCAAAATGCTGCATATCACCAGAGGAGCTTTGTAGGGCTGGCTGGAGGAGCTCAGTCCCTCCTGCTGCTTGGTTTGGGAGTCTCAGCCCCTCACCCCTCATCCCTGGAGCTGGCAAGATGCTGTTAGTGAGGGCAGCCATCAGCTGCTGCCCTGAGTGCTCAGACATCCCACTGAGAGATGCTCAACAGGGAAAAAAACCCCAGGGTGTTGGGGTTTTGTTTCCTCTTCCAGCCTGTTCTCAGAGTCAGGTTGGGACGGGTTTGTCCACGCGGAGCCACGGCGGTGGGAAACTCTCAGCCTGGCAGCACGAGCACCTTCAGATGTGGTTTACCCCAAATGCTCCTCAATAGAAAGAAAACAAGCTGGTTGGTACAGTGGTCCTGGAGTGCCAAGCTTGGCTCCTGCCCAGAAGCAGCCATCACCCTCGTTTCGTGCCTGGATGCCCGGTGCTGCCCTGTTTGCAGTCGGCTGGCTGCGGGGTGAGGCAGATGCCTCTCGGGGTTTGCAGCCAGAGGTGTGGTGGAAGGTGCAGGGTGGAAGGAAGGTGCTGGGTGGAAGGAGCAGGGTGGCTGTGTGGCTCTGCCAACCTCCCCTGCCTGCACCATGGGCAGATGACGGTCTCATCCCGCAGCCCCTGGCCCTGGCTTGTCCTCACTTGTCGGCAGCACTGGCTTCCCATTCCCTCCCTGCAGCCCTGCAGGTCCTGAGCTAACCTCCTATTTCCTCATTGCTAGGAAATGGCTAATTCCCCCCGGGCTGGTTTCAATGGCTCTGTGGTTCCTTTGCCTTTGGCCTCTCCCCAGTTTCTCCTTGGTGGTGAAAGCAAAGCCCTGTGGCCCTCGGGAGCTGCGCTTTCCCAGGCTTTGCCTACCTGAAAGGACATCCATCCCCCTGAGATGGATACCCCAACCCTCCTGGCCACTGGATTTACCCCCTGCTCTGCCTCTGCATCCTCTGTGCCACCTTCACCCAAAGCTGAGCCCCTTCTCCAGCAGCACCACATGATGTGACCAATGCAGAGTCTCTGCTGGCTGTGCCCTCAGCTGCTCTCTCACCAGGGCATCGCTCGTGTCTCCAGGGTTTGTGTCTGTGCCATGGCACAGTTCTCAGAGCTCAAACACAAGCATCCATTTCCTCTTTTTCTTTCTTGGTTTGAGGTTCAAAAAAACCTTTGTGGCATCTCCCTGCAAACCCCTGGCTGGGGCTGCAGCACTGCCTGGTCCCTGGCTGGGACCACAGCGTGCTTATCCCATAACACCAGCCCTGGATTTCATAGAATCCCAGCATGATGGGGGTGGGAAGGGTCCTGCAGAGCTGCTCCAGCCCCAGCTGCTGCTAAAGGAGGTTCCCCTCACTCAGGGGGCACAGGAACGTGTCCAGGTGCGTTTGGGAACCTCCTGAGGAGCCTCCACACCCTGCCTGGGCAGCCTGGGCCAGGGCTCCCTCACCTCAGCACCAAAGGACTTGCTCTTCCTGGGCCAGGGGCACTGCCTGTGTGCCAGCCTGTGCCCATCACCCCTTGTCCTGCCACTGGCCCCCACACACCAAACCCTGGCCCCAGCCTCCTGACACCCACCCTGTAGGGACTGAGCAGCATTGCTGAGGTGCCCCTGAGCTCAGGCTGCTCTTCTCCAGCCTCAGCAGCCCCAGGGCCCACAGCCTTTCCTCCTCACACACACATTCCAGCCCCTCAGCATCTCGGTGTCCCTGCACTGGCCTCTCTCCAGCTGTCTCTCTGGAGCTGGGGAGCCCAGAACTGGACCCAGGACTCTGTCTGCAGCTGCATCTCTGCCAGCTCAGTGCCTGCTCCCTTCTAGTGGTCCTCTGCCTGGAAACCCCTTCATTCCTAGTGGTGCTGCTCCCTCAGGACTGCTTTTTGCTCCTGACCTATTCAGTTTTCCTGCTAATCACACTGTCCTCTTATCTCTGGGTCACACCACACCAGCTGCCACTGCTATTGTTCCCCTGCTGCAGCCTGGATAATAACAGGAAAGACCTCCGGGCTTGCAAACTAAAACCTGTCTTGGACTTAGATGACCCAGAGGTTCTCAGCTCCCTGCTGCATACAGCTGCTGACCCCCAGCCTTCAGAGCAGCAGAACACTGTGGGATGCTCCTTGGGGCAGCACAGCACAGCTGGCAGGGAAGGGATGGATGGATGGCCATGGTCTGGGGACCAGAGGGGGGATGCAGGCAGAGCCTCCCCCAGGCAACAGCCTCCCGATGCTCCTGCGGGTGCTTTCCCAGTCTCCCAGTGCTGCCACCTTCAGGGACTGGACCCGACCACCCAGAACCCGTTCTCCTGGGTGTCCCATGTTCAGTGAGGTGGGGTTTGCAGCTCCTGTCTCTTCCAAAGGGCTTCTTTCCCCCCTCCAAGCTCTTCATGCTGCTGCTGTGCAGGGTGAGGGCTGAGCCCTCTGTTGCTGTAGAGGAAACTGAGGCAGAAAAGAGCCTCCCACAAGCAGCTACTGTGTGACCACAGGACCCCCCAGCAGCCACCCCTGGGGATCTGCCTGGGGGTCCCTTCACTCCCCCAAAAGAGGAAGGAGGAGGGAGATAGCCGTGTCCTCTGCCAGGCAGAGAGAGTGTTTCCAGAGGAGGTGGGTGTGGAGCTTTTAGAGGCAGATCAGGAAAGCCAAGGTGAGGCAGGAGACAGCAGTGTGGAAGGACAGAGGCTGTGCTGGGAGGGAGCTGAGCCAGGGTGAGGAAGGCTGCCCAGCACTTCCTCCTGGCTGGACTTCTCCCAGCTTGAGTTTGGCCTGAAACGAGGCTTTCCCACGCTCAACAGCAGCAGGGAAAGTCTCTCCTCCTCCTCCAGAAACTACAGATGGCCCTGAATCCCATCCCTGGAGGTGCTGAGCATCTCTCCAGCATCCAGGCCACGGGGATAAATCCCTGTTGCTGTGGTATCTGCCCCATCTGGGCAGCTGCTGTCTGCCAGAGGGAGCTGACACCCCCAAAACACCCCCAGCCCGCCTCGGGAAGCCTCAAATCACACAAACAACAACCCTCCCAGCCCCGAGAGACGACGGAGGCTTCATCAGATACCTCCACAACACCCACCTCGTGGTTGGGGTGGCTGAAAGAAAGGGTTTTTGTTTGTTGCCTTTCTCCAAACTGCTCGAGAAGAGTTTGTGTGGTCGCCCATCCAAGCGGCCGCCGACGCACACGGCCCCGGTACAGTCACCGAGGTGACCTTTTAGGTCCCCACCAGCCACACTCTGTTTACAGCTCTGTGACCTTACCAGCCCCAGATCTACATCTACAGCAAAGCCAAGGGGCTGAGGAGAGCAACCTTCACCTTCTGGTAAAGTGCCTCAAACTCCATCTCTGAGCATCCTCTGTAACCCAGGACCAGAGGCACCACCACAGCAGGTCCCAAACACCCAAATGTCTGTGTGTGCAGAGCTCTGGGAGCTCCTGAGACACTGAACTGCCCAGTGGGATGGTGACAAGCACCTCTGTGTGTCCCTCAGCCTCCATCCAAGCTCAGCTTTCAGCTGGAGACCACCAGGGAGGTTTAGGTGTGTTTCCAGAGGGATGAAGCATCCCCTTTGCCTCTCCACCAGGCACAAACACCAGGTTGGTGTTGTCCTCACTATAAGTCCATGAATTAGGTGCAAAAAACCTGAGTGGTTCAGTTTTTCAAGGCCTCATGGTCTCTGGGGAGCCACAGTGCATGGCCTGGTGCACCTGCAGGGCTCGTGGCACATGAATCACCCAGCAAAAGGCAAAGCCCAGTCACAAGACCGAGAGGAATGGGGAGAAATCACCCATCAGCTGACAGCACCCAGGGGTGCCAGTGGGGTTTCAGCACCCTGGGGGTGGGAATGGGTGTGGGGGTTGGATGCCCTGGCTTCCCTTGCTAACAGGGACATGCCAGGGCTTTCTGGGGGGGGGGGGGGGATTATTTGGGGGATTGAACCCAGCTGGGATGCTGAGAAATGATGCCAGAGTTTGTCCCAGCCTCTGCATGAGTGGGTGGGAGAGCAAGGGGGCAGGGGGATGGAGATGGGGGGCAGGGAGAGAGTGGAGGAGCAGAGGGATGGAGAAGGGTGCCATGGGGAAAGCAGGGGGGCAGGGGGATGGAGATGGGGAGCAGGGGGATGGAGAGGGGTGCCATGGGGGTGAGGCTGGACTCACTGCTTGTCCAGCATTATCTCTAAGGTTAATGAGGCAGCTGGTTCAGGGGCCAAGCTGGAGGCTGGGCCAGCTCAGCTGTCCTTATTTCATTAACATGAGGAGCTTTCAAACCATGGGGGCAATGGTGGTGTGGGACACTGCACCAGCTTCGAGGGAGGGAGCAAGCACAGCATGCTCCCAGTGCCAGAGATGGAGCTTGAGGTTCCTGAAACACCCCAACCAGGATGGGGCTCGTGCAGCCCCACGTACAGACGTGTGGGATGATCAAAATGAGGGAAAGCTCTTGGCTGCAGCTTCTCTCCAGACCCAGCTGTAATTTCAAGCCATTCAGAGCATCCCAGGTGAAGTGGTTTTTCTTTTCTCTTCTGCTCCCTTTGGGTAAACTACTCTGCTCAGGACGCTCCAACCCATTAAGCTGAGCTGTAACTAAGCCAGTCCAACCCCCACGCAGCCGTTTTCATGCCAGTCTAAGGCTGCCTTGGTTTATTTTGGCTTAAGGCCATTCCCCATCAATTGGCATCAAACCACCAGTAGTAACTCAGAGGGTGTCGGAGCAGGATTAGGCCCTTCTCCTTCCTAGCCCAGCTCCTGGTGTGAACCAGACCTTTTGAGCCAGGTTTAAACCCCACTGAGAGGGCTTTTGGGATGTCGTGGTTGGTTGGATTCAGCAGGGGGGGTGGCTGCATTCCCAGCGGGTGCCACTCGGGGAAGGGGTTACTAGGGAGGCACGTTCACTCCTGGCACCATCACCCCTCCTCACACAGACACCCACAGGGGTGGGCACCAACCAGATGCTGTGCTGTGGGGTTGCCATGTGGCTCTGTTACAGGGCAAGTTGCTGGGGCAGTGACCTGCTTGTTCCTGTACCTTCCCTGTACTGGAGCACTGCTGAGGGTGGTTTTGCAGGACACGCGTGGCAGCTCGGTTTTTTGAGGGGAGGGGAAACCCTAGTCCCTGCGTGGGGCTGCCAGTGTTGCCCGTGGGAGCCATCGACGGGGAACTGCGGGTGGGAGGGAGGCCCCAGAGCATCCCCCGCAGCGCGGATGCAGCCGCTGCCCGACCGTGGGAATGCGCCCAGGCGGCGGGGGGGGGGGCAAAGCAGAGGGGTCTCAGCGGGGGGACACCTTCCCCATCCAACGCCCGGGGTGTCGGAGCGGTGCTGCCCGCGGGGTGCGGGGCCGCAGCGTTTCACTCCCGCCCGTCTTCCCCATCACCCCCCGCCCGCATCTCCCCAGCGCCGGGAGCGCCGGAACCGGCGGCCAAAGAAGGCAGCGGAGGCGGGGCCGGATCCAGACCTTGTTTGGTGCTTCCCCTCGGCCTCCCGCCCGCCGTCGACCCGCTTCCCCCGCTTCCAATCTCACACACATCCCTCCCCCCACACCCCCCCGCTGCCGCCGCCGCGCTCCCCCCGGGCCCCGCCGGGCTGCGGGAGGGGGAAGCTGCGTCTGGGGCTGGGGGAAGGGGGGGGCGGGAGCGTCTAGAGGAGGGTGAAAAGGATGGGGAGGGGGTTAAGGGTGAGAGGAGTGGACGAGGGGTGTAAGGGGAGGGGGCTCTGCTCAAGGTAACGGGGTGTCTGTGCAGGATGAGGGGGTCGCTGCAGGATGGGGAGGGTCTGCAAAAGATAGGGGTGCGTCTACTGAAAGTAGGGTCCTGCAGTGGATGGGGGGGCTGCAGTGGATGAGGAGGAAGGCTTTGAATGGGGAGGGCCCTGAAGTGAATGGGAGGGGGGCTTTGAAGTGGATGGGGGGGGCTAAAGTGGCTAAAACTCACAAGCCACCCCTCCCACACTCACAAACAGGCCACTGTAGGGGCTTGCTGGCCCCCTCCCATCTCTTCCTGGTACATGCCCCCCCCTCCCACCGCAGCATCCCCCTCCCACCTCCCAAAGCGAACGGCTGCTGGCACCGCAGGGTGAAAGTCCTCGGGCCCCTCCTCCCCGGCTCCCCCCCCGCCCCCCTCCAGCTGCAGCACCCCCGTCGCCCGGATTTCACTCCCATTGCAAAGCCGGCCCTGCAGGAATTGGGTAAGTGGAGCTATTGCAACACAGCATTTTTCCATACATTTGCTATATAACTCGGAGGGTTTTAAAGATAGCATCAGTTGGCACACTTAGCACGAAACCACCTAATTACTGACGCCTTGGAAGTGCCAAACTTTTTAAAGGGGGGAGGTGAGGTTAAAATCACAGGCAACCAACAAGTGTTACCTGTTTTAAAAGTATTCCAAGCACTGGTGTCCACGGACGCGGGGCGTGGGGAGGGGGCAGCTCGGTGCAAAGCCATCTCCTCTCTCACCGCTACCTCGAGAAGGGATTCTAGGCTCCCGCAGCCTCAGATCCTTCTCTGCTGACCTTCTCCCTCTCACCCAACCCCAGGCGCGGCCGTTTCCCCCGCACGTCCATCCCGCTTCTGGCGGGCTGCGGGAGGAGGTTTGTGGCCGGTTCCCCCCCTCGTTCCTGCTCTCCAGGGAGATGAGGGAGTGGGGGTTAAATATCTCCAGGTAAGAGCCTGTTTGTGAGCACTCCCGGCGGAGGAGCGGGGAAGGGAGGGCTGGAGAGCCGCTGGCATCGGCGGGTGGGGTGTGAGTGCGGGGAGCAGAACCGTGCCCGGTGCCCGGAGCAGGATGCCCGATGTAGAATATCCGATGCAGAGCGTTCCCAATGCCCGGTACCCGGTGCCCTGTGCAGGATGCTCTGTTCCCGCTGTAGGGTATCCGGTACCCGCTACCCCGTGCTCGTTATACCCTATGCAGGACACGGGATGCCCTATGCCCGATGTAGGATGCTCGGAGCAGGGTGTCCTATACCCAGCGCAGGATGAGTGCCCGGTGCAGGGTGCCCAGTGCCCTGTATCCGGTACAGGATGCTCAGTGCCCGGTTGCTGAGTTGCCGGTACCCGGTGCAGGACACCAGACACTCAGTGCCCGGTGATCCGGTGCCCGGTGGGGGATGCCCGTTGCCCGGTGCCGCCGGTGCCCGGCCCCGCTCTCGCCGGCCCCGCTTCCTGCTTTCTAATGTTCCATTGTGCGGAGCTTCCATTGTGACGTCTCGGCCTCGGCTCGGCTTTGTCTGTCCATATATGGGCAGCTACGTCACGGAGCGCTCCCGCCGCCCGGATAAATGGGCTGCGGAGTCCCCGGCGGAGCAGTCGGGCGGCAGCGAGGGAACCTGCGAGCGGAGCCGAGCGCGGGGAGGGAACGGGGACGGGGACGGGGAGCGGGAGCGAGCGAGAAGGGAGGGGTTAAATCCTCCCACCCGCTTTCTACAACCACATCTGCCAGCCAGATCGCCCCCCCCCCTCCCCCTCAAGGAAACACCACCAGGGACCCACGGAGGACCGCACCCCCCCCCTCGCCCCCTCCTCCGCGGCCACCCCCGGCCCCCCCCCCCCCCCCCAATCCTCCTCCTCCTCCTCTCGGCCCCCGCCCCAACTTTTTCTCTTGCATGATTTCCCTCGCCGCACGGATTTGCCACTCGGATGTTGTTTCCTCGGGAGCTGAGCTCGGAGCCACGTTGAACCAGCCTTTTCCTCCAGTGCTATGACAGGCAAACTACTGGAGAAGCTACCGGGGACCATGAACACTTTGATGAACCAATTGCCTGACAATCTGTACCCAGAGGAGATCCCCAACTCTTTGAATATCTTCTCCAGCAGCAGCGATTCGGTGGCTCACTACAACCAGATGGCTGCAGGTGAGGCGAAAGGGGGGGGGGGGGGGATGGAAATCGGGGGGGGGGGGGGGGCGATGGGGCGAGGAGGAGGACGATGTGGGTAGGGTGTCATGGAGCCTCGGAGGGAAGGAAAGATCTGGGGCTGGGGAGCGGCGTGTCCCCCCACCCACGCACCCACCCACCCCTTTCCTCGCCGATCGCTGCAGGGCTCCGCTGAGCGCTGCCGCCGGAGCCGCCGCCGCAGGTACCGGGCTCCGTGGGGAGGAGAACACGGTGGCGAGGGTTGGGGAACGGGGAGGGGGGGTGATACACGGCCGCGAGACCCCGGTGGCACGGAGGGGACCAACCAGCCAGCGCCGTGATCCGAGCGGGTGCGGATGCACCGCGGACGCGCGTGGCCGTGGCGGCCGCCTCCCCCCACCCCCCAACCCCCAACCCCCCCAAAACCCCGCAGCGGCGGCAGCGTGGGCTCCCCGGGACGCGGCGCCGACTTTCCCGGAGCACGGGGGTTTGGGGGGTAGGGGCTGTGGGGGAAGGTTAGGGGGGGGTACAGGTGAGCGCCGAGGAGATGGGGGCTCCCCGCGTGTCCCCACTCCCACCCGGAACATCGCCGGGCTGAAGCACAACACTCCCCCCGCCCCCCCTCCCCCTTCCTTCGTGTTTCTCCTCGCCGGGGCTCGGCGCAGGGAAGGCGGCGAGTCGGTAACGGCGTCGGTGGCCGCAGCCGGCTCCGCGGAGTGCCCAGCGCTGCCGGGGGCTGGACGGGGAGGAAACCTACCTGTAGCCGCAGGTACCTCCTTCCCCCGGCCGCACCGGCGGTGTGCGTGTGTGTGTCGCCCCCCACCCCACCTCAACCCCACACCTTCCCCTCCCCGGGGCAGCCCCCGCGGGGGCGGCAGCGCGGCCCCGCATCGCCGGGACCCCCGGCAGCCAGCGCCGCAGTCCGCGGAAAGCGGAACGGGGCCGGGGAAGGGGGTGGGAAGTAGCGAGGGGTAGGAGGGAGCGGGGCGGGGAGGGGGCCCGGCGCATCCCCGGTGCATTCCCGGTGCCCTCCCGGTTCACTCTGCCCCGCTTCTCTGGTACTTTTGCAGATAATGTTATGGACATTGGCTTAGCGAACGAAAAGGCCGGTCAGGAGCTGTCCTCTTATTCGGGGACGTTTCAACCAGCCCCGGGCAACAAGACTGTCACCTACCTGGGGAAATTCGCTTTCGACTCGCCCTCCAACTGGTGCCAGGACAACATCATCAGCCTGATGAGCGCCGGCATCCTGGGGGTGCCACCGTCCTCGGGCGCGCTCACCAGCACGCAGAGCTCGGCGGGCAGCATGGGGCCGCCGCAGGGCGAGGTGGACCAGATGTACCCCGCGCTGCCGCCCTACTCCTCCTGCAGTGACCTCTACCCGGAGCCCGTCTCCTTCCACGACCCCCAG
Source organism: Colius striatus (assembly GCF_028858725.1). Lineage (NCBI taxonomy): Eukaryota > Metazoa > Chordata > Aves > Coliiformes > Coliidae > Colius > Colius striatus. Next base: position 1,609,448 of record NC_084785.1, read on the forward strand.
AGCAACCCCGGCCTCACTTACTCCCCCCAGGATTACCAGGCCAAACCCGCCTTGGACAGCAACCTCTTCCCCATGATCCCAGACTATAACCTCTACCACCACCCCAACGACATGGGCACCATCACGGAGCACAAACCCTTCCAAAGCTTGGACCCCATCCGCGTCAACCCGCCCCCCATCACCCCGCTGGAGACTATCAAGGCCTTCAAGGACAAGCAGATCCACCCGGGTTTCGGGGGGCTGCCTCAGCCGCCCCTCACCCTCAAGCCCATCCGACCCCGCAAGTATCCCAACCGGCCCAGCAAGACGCCGCTTCACGAGCGGCCCCACGCCTGCCCGGCCGAGGGCTGCGACCGGCGCTTCTCCCGCTCCGACGAGCTCACCCGTCACCTCCGGATCCACACGGGCCACAAGCCCTTCCAGTGCCGCATCTGCATGCGGAGCTTCAGCCGCAGCGACCACCTCACCACCCACATCCGCACCCACACCGGCGAGAAGCCCTTCGCCTGCGAGTTCTGCGGCCGTAAGTTCGCCCGCTCCGACGAGCGCAAGCGACACGCCAAGATCCATCTCAAGCAGAAGGAGAAGAAGGCCGAGAAGGGCTCGGCCGGCCAACCCTCCGCCGTGCCCCCCGCCACCGCCGCCGCCGCCGCCGCCACCTCGCCCCCCGTCGCCCTCGCCCCCGCCGTCACCACGTGCGCTTGAGGGACCGCGCAGGGTGGCACGGCGGCACCCCTTCTCCTCCCCTCCCTTACGCTCTGGGGTAAGGGGGACCCCAGGGTGGCCTTGACCTCCCCCCTCCCCGGGCTTCAGGATTAACCGGGGGGGGGAGCTGCTCTGCGTGGGTCCACTCCACCCGCAGCCGGATTGAGCGCGGCCAGGCTGCCCGTGCCCGGCTCCTGCCTGCACTCGGATCGACAGGACCCGCACTCCCTGGATCCCGGCTCCCCGCGCCCGGATTAACCCGGGCTCCTGGCTTCCCGCACCCGGATTGCCTGCACCCGCACTCGCCCGGGATCCTGGCTGCCTGCAACCGCGCTGCCCGGACCTGCACTGCCCCGGGGCCGGCTTTGCCCGCACCCTCCTTGCCCGGACCCGGCTCACCCGGATCCCTGCTGCCTGCACCCTGGATTACCCGCGCTTGCCCGGATTTACCCGGAGCCGGCTGTCCCGGCTCCAGCCTGCCCGCACCCCGAATCCCCCGGGTTCCAACCCGCCCGCACTCAACCTTGGCTCGGTTCCTGATCCCCGGGATCCCACCTCAGCCGGATCCCAGGTACCCGAATCCCCACCTGGGAATTAGGGCTCCACAGGATCGGGCCCTCGCGGCTCACGTCCCAACGCCCAACCCCAGGGACCGGGCTAGTCAGGATCGGGCCCTCCCGGACCCATCCCGCGCGGTTTCCCCGGGAGCTGGACTCGCCCGGATCGGGCCCGTCCGGGTGGGGATGGATGGATGGAGCCGAGCCGGTTCCTCTCCGCCTCGCCGGGCCCGATCCGCTCCCTCCCCTCCCCGTACCCCCCATCCCCACGCACCGGTTCCCCACGGCAGAGGTAAGCGGGCTCAGCCCCCCCCCCAAGCCGGGCTGGCAGGGTGATGGTGGTGGGGGGACGGCTCTGCGGACCCCCCCTCTCACCCCAACTTCGAGGGGAAGCAACATCCCAGCAGCAGCTTTTTGGGTTTGTTTTGGGTTTTGTTCTTTGGGTTGTTGTTGGGGGGATTTTTTTTTCGGTTGTTATTTTGTTTCCTTTTGGGGTTTATTTTTTTTTCCATCCAGATGGAAAATTCTTTTAGAGAAAAAGCAGAAAAAAAAAAAGAGAGAGAAAAAGACACCCCAGTATTTTGCTGAATACTTTTTATAATGTGAGATATTTTCTTTTATTTGGTCACTTTAAACCAACCAACCAACCAACTACGGAGGAGAAGGGGGGGGGGGGGGAAAGGGAAATCAATGAGTCCTCTATTTTTTTTCCCCCCCTTTCTCCTTCTGGTATGTGCATGTCATTGCATGACTGCTCTGATTTTTTTCTTCTTTTGTTTTAATAAAACTGTGCTCAGACATTTAAGCTAAACTTAAGCAAAAAGAATACATGAGTTTTAAAGAGAAAAGTATATATATATACAGAAAAAAAAAACAGACAAAAAAATCATCATCTTTGTTGCCAAAAGGTCGTGCTATCCAGGTTTGATGTCTGCATGTGAAAAAAGAAAACCCCACACACACACACACACACAAACACACAAAGAAAAGAAACAAAACCACGTTAAATAAGTATAGAAAGGGGGAAAAAAAAAGAGGGAAGAATTAAAAGAGGAGAAGAATGCAGCTTAATTTCTATGAACAGAAAGGAACAATATCAAAGAAAAACACAAAACAAAACAAACCACGATCAGGTTTAACCACACAAACCTAAGGGAATGATATTTTTTGAGAGACTTTTGTATAAAGTTGAGTACTTCAGAGAAAAAAAAAGCCAAAAAAAAAAAAAAGCTCCTACCAGATGTAATATATTTTGTGGATGTTTTTATTTCTTGGATTTATAGTACCTTATACTAAGGTTAAAAAGAAACAAAAAATGATGCTTGATATTGTGAAAAGGTGATAATTTTCACACACATTTCATTTGCTCATTTGTCATGTTGTAATGCAAAGATGCTAGTTGATGCATTCAGCATTTTTAAGGGATTAAACAGAAAAACAAAACCAGAGAAAATCAGAATTATTGAACTGATGTATTGTTGTACCATTTGCACTGTGAGCAAATGCTAATGCAGTAAATATATTGTGTTTGCTGACAATCAAAAGCTGTAGTAAATATCTTTATTTTACCTTGGATTTAAGAAAACAACCAAACCAAACCAAAAGAATCCAAACCAAACTACACTGGTTTGGGAAAAGCCAGGGAAAGGGAGCCTGTGCTATGTGAGGGGGATGTGGAGACGGTTTGAGCTGTGCAGGACGGTGGGAGCTGGGCCACTTTCAAACCTGCTTGTACTTGATTTTTTTCCCCCAGTGTTTGTATTTTCTTAAATGGTTATTTCATTTCTTTTTATTTTCTTTCTTTCATGTTTGTTTAGAGGGGGAGGGGATGTGGTAGAACCTGGTTATAAATAACCCAACCTTCTTCTCAGCCCCCGCACCCGTTCTCCCTTCAGTTCTGTTCGCAGGACACTCGTGGTGAGACCCGCTGGCAGGACGCTGGGTGACCCCAGGAGCTGACAGGTTTCCCTACTCATTCCTAAGGCTACACCCCAAAACCCTCACTCCCCTCCTCCTCCCCTAAACCATCTCTCCTTTGTGTGTTAATTTTGCCCGTGACCCCGGTGCCGTTCCGCCGCGTTGCGTCTGTCGGATAACGGTTGGGCCAAAGAGGATTCAGCCGGTAATGCCCCAATCACCCCGAGGCCACGGCACACACCGGGAGGGTTTTTACCCAGGATGGGTCACTCAGGTTAAAAATAACCCACTGGGTTTCCACACTGGCTCTTGGTATGAGCACGAGGGCTGGGTGGGAGAGATAGCAGCACGAGGTGTTGGAATGTTTGGAGTAGGCGCAGGGGTGGTGGCTTGTGATGGTGAAATCCTTCTCCTGGCATGGAGCTGAAGCCCTGGCTCTCCTGGAGCTGGGATTAGGCTGAGGAGATGCTGAGGGTCTAGCAGGGGGTCTCTTGATCCACACAGGTCTGGTTCTGCTGGGCTTGCTGGCAGTGTTGGTGGCCAGTGTTGGGCTCGCTCGGCGCTCCCAGAGTGTGGAAGCACCAGCACCGCTGTCAAAGTTCTTGCCTTTCAATTTGCATCCACAGCCAGGCCTCTGAGGATCTGTTGCCCCTGCCAGGAGGCTTTAATTTCAGAGAGACCCTGGGGCAGCTGCCCAGTGACTCAGGACACGCCTGGCCCAGCCGCTGATGGCATCTCACGGTGTTGGGGATTTTGGCTTTGGAGCCCATGGGCACTGAGCTGAGCAAGCTCCTGCGTCCCCCAGAGCATGGTTGGGTGGCTGAGCCTTTGGTGACCATTAAGATGAGGCTGGAGCAGTTGCTGGATGAGGTGTGGGGCAGGAGGGATGATGTGGGGCAGGAGGCATGACGGAGGCTCTCTGTGGCACTGGGTCAGGGTGAGCTCTTCCCTCGGTCCTCTGAGCATCTTGTGGTCTATACAGCAATTCAAGGCCGTGTCTTGGTTTCAGAGCTGCTGGTCCCTTGTGTGGCTCAGCCAAGCCAAGGAGGATGGGCAGGAGCCAGTGCCACCATGGACACAGTGCAGGGAGAGCTGCCACGGCTCCCAGCAGCGTCTGAGGGTGCTGTGGTGGGGCTGCTGCTGGCTGAGCGCTTCTCTGCCGGTGGCTCGTGCTGGAAAGAAGATGTTGGGGATGCACAGGCAGGTGTTGGCATGGCAAAGGCTGGCAGAAGGTGCCACACCACCGTCGTTGTGCCACGAAGCACCCAAGTTGCTCCAACACTTTGGGCTCCTTCGCTGCAGGCGAGGAGGAAGAGGAAGAGGAGGAGGGAAGGAGCCTACTGGGTGTCAACTGGGCACGGTGGCCCCAGTGCTGGGCTGGGGACCCAATCTGCCACCCTGGCACAGGTGTGCAGTTGGCAGGACCCTCCTTGAGCAGAGCAGGAAGGTGAGGAGCACCCTTGGGTGGCAAAACGCGTGGAGTGCGTGCAGCACCTTGCACGAAAATGTTGGTTGCTACGGAAACACGGCACTTGCCATCCCCATTCTGGGCTATCTGTGTTCTGGGGAGGAGGGAAGGGCTGTGCCAGTCACGTACCAGCTCGACACAACTCGCTGCCTTTCCTTCCTCGACGGCGGCTCTGGGTTCCTGAGGAGGCCACCACCACCTCGCTTCTCTCTGCTGAGGGGCTTCGGGGCTTTGCAAGCTGTTGTTGAAAGCCAAGAGCTCTCCACAGGATGGGATTTGCCTCTGAGGAGGAGCACCAAGAGCTGAGAGATCCCGTCCTCAGGGCTGTGAACGATGAGGACCCGCATCCAGAACCTTCTGGTTTGCAGCTGGTGGACCTCGATGCCACAGATGTCAGTGGGATCCCTTCCTGATCTCAGCCTCAGGCCACTGGCTCAGCCTGTCCTGCTGCCCCAGCAGGAGACATCATCTGCAGAAGGTCTGAATGGTTCCTGCATCGCCTGACCCTCATCTCCTGCCCTGTGGATCCATGTCCCCTTTGTCCCCATCCCCGGTCAGGGTGGCAGGGCCAACCTCTGCTCTTGGCACAGCGTTTTGGAGGAAGCACTCCAAGCCTGCCCCCCTCCTTGCACATGGCCAGGCCAGACCTCCATGGAAGATGCTCCCTGAGCCTCGTGGACATCCAGATCTCAGGACTTGTTTGTCCCAGCTGTGCTTCTGGCCCTTCCTGTGCTGTGTCCCCTGTGCCCCGAGGTGCCAGCACTGGGGACGGCACCCAGGAGCACCAGCGTGTCCCAGCAGGCAGACTGGGACCAAACCCTTCCTGCCACCAGCCTTGCTCCATCCTTCCTCTTCCTCCACGCCTCAGCCGGGGGCACAAGCAGGGTCTGACACTCCATCAGCACCTCCAAATTGGTTCCTTTCCACCGTGCCACCACCCTGCCGTGCAACCTCCCCTCCCCACCCACGCCAGGGATGCCAACACCCGCTGCTTCTCCCCATCCCAGCACAAACTCAGTGCTGGGGGGCTGTGCTGACCTGGCCACCGTGCCCACCGCTTGCCCTCTGGTTGCCCACCCAAATCCTGCCCCCTCCCTCCTCCTTTTCCCCTGCTCCTTTTGGGCTAATCCTCTGTCCTCACTGGTGTCGGTGACACCTTCCCAGTTTAGCATCATCCTCCCTGGCTGTAATTAACCGTGTTTACCTCCACCTGCTAATTGATAAAGCCATCCCTGGCGCCCATCCCGGGCCTCCTCCCGTCAGCCCCGTGCCCTGGCACGTGTCGGCACCAGCCCGGTGCCACCGGGGCTGAGCCCACTCCCCGCACTGGGACGTTGCCCTGGGCCAGTGATGGGGGTCTGAGGGCACCCAGAGCTCGGGGCTGTGTCTCCAGCAGCTCCACGTGGCTGCCAGGGACAGTGCCGAAGCCAGGACGAGGCTTTATGGCCACCAAAACTTCTTTGTTGCCCGGATTTGAGGCGTTTCTCCCCAAAACTGGGATGCTCTTGCCTTTCCAAGCCCACCACACCCCCGGGCCGCCCTTCTGCTGGATCTCCCAGCTCCCCAGGGATCTCTCCACCACCCCAGGGTGCTCCTGGCCGTACCCTCCCCACCCCTCGCCCACCCCAGGCTGCTCCGGGGTACCCTTTGCCCTCGCCCTCCCTCCCTCCTCGCCCACCCGTGGCTTCTCCCCCTCCCTCCCCGCGCTGCTCCCGGTTTTGGGCTGTGCTGTGAACTCCCGGCCGCCTGCTCGGCGTTTGAAGCGTTTTCTCCTTGTTTTACACCCTCGGGCCCTGCCCCGTGACGTCACGCGCCCCCCTCCCCCAGCGACACCCCCCCCCCCGCTCCGGCGCGGCACGCAAGGGGTTAAAGCCCGCCCGGCCGGAAGGGGCGGGGCGAACGCGGCGGCATTTCCGGGAGCGGTGAGGGCCGGCGGCGGAGCCATGAGCTGGTGAGTGCGGGACCCCCACGGCCCGGCCCGGCCGCTCTGCGCCCCTCCCCCGGCCCGGCCGGGAGCTCCACACCGCTCCCCCGCCACCCCTGGCTCGCTGCGGCGCTCACAGCGGGTGGTGCTGGCCCGGGGAGGGGCCCGGCGCTGGCCGGATTTGGCCCCGGGGCTGGCTGGATGGAGGCCGCGGTGCCGGTCCTGAGCGGGCCCCAGGGCTGTGAGCGGGATTGGGCCCAGGGCCGGCCTGGCGAGGGCACCAGTGCCGGTCGGGTTGAGCTTCGATGCTGTTACCGAGCGGGCCCTGGTTCTAGTCGGGTTTGGTCCCGGTGCTGGCCCTGAGCAGCCCCCGGTGGTGCCCGGCCTTGGTCCAGTTGCCAGCCTGGCAAGGGCTCTGGAGCTGCCCGGGTTTGGCCCCTGTGCAGTCCCTGAGCCAGCCCTGGTGCTGCCCAGGCTTGACTCCATTTCTGACCAGGCTTGGCCCCTACTGTAGCTGCTTCTCCGTAGACGGAGGGTGCAGGGGTGTCTGATGGGTGTCTCCTTCCCCATGCCCACAGCAGGTCCAGCCTTTATCCCAGGGAGCAGAGGCTGAGCCCCTTGCTCCCTTCTGGGTGTCCCAGCTGCCCACAGCCAGCCTCACTAACCAGGGAGTCCCCAAAGATCTGAGATGCTGTAAATCTGCCTTCAGCTCCATTAAAATCAAGCTTTTTGGTTAAAACCAGAGTTCCTCCGTGTGTTTGAATTGGTGTGGGTGCCCTGGGGCCTCTGACATGCTGCTGCTTGTGTCTCCCCACCGCTTCTCCTGACTAGTGACACTAGGAATTAGCCTTGATGTGCACAGCTCCTCATCCTGGGAAGCAGCCTAGAGCCAGCGTGGTTGTGAGAGAGGAAGGGTGGGATGGTGTAAGGAGAAAAAGGCCTTTTCCTTGCCTGGGTCTCAGGTCATTGGAGATTCTTTTAGGGGGGATGGGAGTAAGGGAAGCTGTGATCTGGAAATGTACTGCAGTGATAGCAGCTGCACATTGGTACCTGTTGAAATGGGGCCTTTGGGTTCGAAGTCCCCACTTATCCCCCAGATTCCTTTCTGTGCTGCTTTCCTCACCGTGATTACAGACAGTGTCGGTCAACGAGGCTCTTCGAGCTGCTCAAGGCACCCTCCTGAGTTCTGAGGGCTTTTAGAGAGCTCTAACTGGTGGAAAAGGCTTCTCCCAGTCCAGGAGGAGCACCAGAGCTGAAAAAGTAAGAAGGAACTGTGGAATAATTGGTGTGGAGAGCAGAGACACATCCTGTCCTCGCCTGGCCACGGTGACTGTGGCTCCCCTGGACGCACGTGGCCGTTGCTGAGGGATTGGGTGGTTTTGCCTTTTGCTGAGGAGGAAGAAAAGGTCATTACTGGAAGGAGAGAGGGGAAGGGCAGGGTGGGAGGACTGTGCAGCAAGTCTGAGTCTCCTCTTTCTTCTCCAGCAGCGTCAGCCCCTCGGCGTGCGGCGGCTCCGCTTACGCGCGAGCGCGAGGGGCTCGCACCCTTGGGCACAATCGCTCTCTCAGTTTGGCCTGGGCCCTGCCAGCTCTCCCAGCTGCTCCTTCAGAACAGCCACCCTCCTGGGATGAATGACCCCATTCACAGCGAGGGGACCGAAGTTCAGGGCCTCGCTGGCAGGGCTGGGCTCGGTGTGACGTCTGCGCGCCGCCGCCGCACCCAGGGGTTATGCTCCCGCCGGCAGCAATGCCAGCCTGGGGACTGGGGAGAGGGATTGTGCTGAGGTCATGCTCTGCTGCTCAAATGTCAAAGCAAAACATGGGCTCCAGTTGCACCAGGGGAGGTTTAGGTTGGAGCTGAGGAAGGAGTTTTTTAACTGAGAGGGTTGTTAAATGCTGTCCCAGGGAGGTGGGGCAGTACCCAGCCCTGGAGATGTTTAAAAGACACATAGATGAGGTGCTGAGGGCCCTGGGTTAGTGGTGGGCTTGGCAGGGTGAGGTGAGAGGGTGGACTCCAGCAGCTTAAATGATTCCAACCCAAAGGATTCGGTGGTTCTGTGTCTGACCCCAGTGCTGCTGCTCTGCCCTCCCCACAGAGGGAGCTCTGTTCCAGCCCTGCAGGCTGCCAGGTCGCTCACTGTTTGATTTGTGCCAGTTTCTCTCTCTGTTGGACCTGGGGCAGCGTTGATCAAATCCCTTTTCTCAGGGGATCAGCTGTCACAGTTGATGAAGAGGATGGAGCTTCATGCTGAGCTCTGTCCTGCAGAGCAGGCTGGGGAGGCAGCCCCTGACTCTCTCCTCCAGTTTTCCTTCCCTTTGCTCATTACCTGAATTGATTTCTTGAGAGATTAAAGGGCAAAGAGGCTGTTGGCAGAAGCAGGGTGGTACATGCCTTTGTTGGTTAATCCTTTGCTTTCACTTGGGTCAGAGCATTGAAACCGGGAAGACGGAGAGTGAAGAGTGACAGGGACAGCAACCAGCAAACTGGTTGAACATCCCCAAACTCTCAGTGCCTGCACCTAGGCAACTAGGCAGAGCTGTCTTTCTAGGCTGAGCTTTATTTAGAGCAGGAGGAGGCTTGTTTTAGGCAACAGCCTGGCACGGGCAGACGAGATGGCTTTTAAATCTCAGCAGAGCTTGATGGCTTCCTTCAGGCTTTAACTCCATGGGCTGGGGGCTCCTGAATGCATCCACATCCCCCTCACTGCTCACCCCTGGCCCTGTGTTTTGGAAAAGAGAAGGGAAAACTCTCCAGCTACTCGCTTGGCCATCCCTCCTTTTGAAAAGGAAGCAGAGTGATGGCTTTTGTTGTCTCATCACCCTCAGTTGCCACAAGTGTCTTGTTTGTCACCACCTAAAGGAACTTTTTTAAGGCCAAGAAGACCCAAATGCTGCCAGAGCTCATAACCAGGCTCCCCAGTCCCTCCTCTCTGGCTTTCCCAGCTCCTGTGGAGGACTTTACAGAGGGGAAAAGGGATTTGAGCAGTGTGACAGCTCGATCTCGGAGCGCTGCCTCGCGGCACCGCTGCAGCAGCTGCTCTTTACTGGGAGGGAAGAAAATATGTGAGGCAAATGCTGATAGGGAGTGATAGCACGTGTCTGAGTGTTGCACTGCAGCCTCTGAGTGGTCTGCACGGGGGGGCTGTCATTGCAGGGCTGCTAAACCATATGACTCTCAGCAGGGAGCTCTGGTTAAGTGGACTGAGGAGCTGGAGATGGTTTGAACTCCTCAGATCTTTAGCTGTTGCCATTCAGAGTCAATGGGGAGGTGTTTCCTGAAGTGTTTGGGGATGGGGGTGAAGAAGAGAAGATGCCTGGTTGTTGGAGACGGAAGATGAGAGTACAGGGAGGTGGCAGGCACTGCTGGGTTTCACAGATTAAGGGTTGGAAGGGACCTGGGAAGCTCATCCAGTGCAACCCCCCTGCCAGAGCAGCACCACCCAGAGTAGGGCACACAGGAACTTGTCCAGGTGAGTTTGGAATGTCCCCAGAGAAGGAGACTCCACAGCACATCTGAGCAGCCCCTTCTGCTCCCTCACCTCAACAGGGAAGAAATTCCTCCTTGTGTTTCTTTGCAACCTCTTCTGTTCCAGTTTATCCCCATTGCCCCTTGTCCTGTCATTGGCCATCCCTGAGCACAGCCCGGCTCCAGCCTCCTGACACTTGTGAACATGAATGAGCTCACCCCTCAGGCTCCTCCAAGCTACAGAGCCCCATCTCCCTCAGCCTTTCATCACAAGGCAGATGCTCCACTCCCTGAATCATCTCTGTGGCCCTGCACTGAACTCTCTCCAGCAGCTCCCTGTCCTTGTGACACTGAGGGGCCCAGAGCTGGACACAGTATTCCAGGTGTAGTCTGACGAGGGCCGAGCAGAGGGGGAGCAGAACCACTCCATGTGGAGCCTCAGAGGAGGTCTGTTGGTTGTTCATTTTGTTTTGGGTGCTTTGGAGCTGTGCTGTGGCCACTTTGGGCAGAGGTGTGATGCAAACACAGAGCAAAGTGCCAGTTGCTTCCCAGCAAATCAATATTGATGGTTTCCAGAGCCCAAATCGTGGTCAGTGGCATCACTCCCCCTCCTCTCCAAGTTCCAGTGACACCAGGATTTGGAACATGGGATAAAATTAGCTCAGGTGAAGCAATTGCATCCCAAAGCAGTGAGCAGGGTGCTCACAGCTCCCAAACACCTCCCTGCCATGAGTGGTACCTGTGCAAGGTGCTTTACACATCCCAGGATCTTTTACCACAGCCAAACCCAAACACCTGCCCAGCCTCTGCAAACTGGCACCTCACAGAATCACAGAGAGGTGGGCTTGGAAGGGACCTTTAGAGCTCATCCAGCCCAACCCCCCTGCCAAAGCAGCTCCCACCTGGATCAGGTCACACAGGAACGTGTCCAGGTGGGTTTTGAAGCCCTCCAAGGAAGGAGCCTCCACACCCTCCCTGGGCAGCCTGGGCCAGGGCTCCCTCACCTCAGCACCAAAGGACTTACTCCTCCTGTGCCAGGGGCACTGTCTGTGTGCTAGCCTGTGCCCATCACCCCTTGTCCTGCCACTGGCCCCCACACACCAAACACTGGCCCCAGCCTCCTGATACCCACCCTGCAGGGACTGAGCAGCATTGCTGAGGTGCCCCTGAGCTCAGGCTGCTCTTCTCCAGCCTCACCAGCCCCAGGGCCACAGCCTTTCCTCCTCACACACATGTTGCATCCCTTCAGCATCTCGGTGGCCCTGCCCTGGCCTCTCCCCAGCAGTTCATCAGTGGTCCTCACAGAGCTTAATGCCTGGTGTGGGGGGGATTTTCTTGCCTTCCCCCTTTGTGCAGGTAGCTCAGAAGCAGCCTTTGAGTTGAGCCACAACCGTTGTGTTCACAACCATGCTCTAAAAGGGGTATTTTTGTAGCATAGTCAGGGCCTAAAACAGCCTTGCAGAAACTCTGCCCGCCCACGCTCCTGGCGTGAGTAATTTTCTCTTGATGGGTGAGTAAAATATCATTATTTTTTATTTTATTTCTCCCCCCCTCTTCATGCTCATCTTGGAAGGGGTGGGAGAAGCTGATTCTGACAGTGCTTTTGATGTGCTTCATGCTGACACCGCGCTGGGCTCTGCACAAAGTGCCGAGCTACCGGCCACCCCTGCTCCCGAGGCCTCTGCTGCCCAAGCTGAGCAAAGTGCCTCATTCCCTTAGGCTGACCTAAACCAACAGGACAAAAAGGGTGTTTACATCCTTCTTTATTTGTCCCCTCTTCATCCCTTCAATCTATTTGTGGCTCAACACCTCCAAATCGAGGGGGACAGGGTTGAAATCCCTCCTCTCTCCTTGCCCCTCGCCACCCTGTGACCTCCCCTCTCATCTCCGCTGACAGGAGAGCACCCGAAGCAGGGTTTGGCACAGACTTTCCCTCGCCATAAGCTGTTTGTGATCCGTTGGAATCATTTTTTCCCCCTTTTTTTTCCCTCAGCTCTGTGTTTGGAGCGGTTGCTATGAGTTCCTGCGAGGGGGGGAGCGGGGTGGGACGGTGCATGCAGTTGCCATGGACACCGTGTAGTACAGGGATGCTCAGAGAGATTCATGGCTAACCCGAGGCTGCCTGTGTGCCTTTCTCACCTGAGCAGGCCTGGGATCCCCTTCCCTGGCTCTGGGGCAGCCCTCCACAGCTGTGGATTGGAACAGGCTGTCCAGATGGGTTGTGGAGTCTCCTTCTCTGGGGGCATTCCTGTGTGACCTACTCTAGCTGGTCCTGCTCTGGCACTGGGGTTGCACTGGATGAGCTTTTGAGGTCCCTTCCAGCCCTTGAGATTGTGTGATCCTGTGTTTAGGAAGCCTGGAGTGGTGAGATCCATGGTCCCAGGTGCCCAGGGTTGGTCTGCACGTGCACAAGCACCTCACTCCCTGTCAGCTTTCACTTGCTTGCCTCTCCTCAGGTGCTGTGCAGGCTGCTTTCAGCCCTTGACAAGGCTTAGGACCACTGATGAGATAATTACTCCTGCTTCAGCAGCCTTGAACTTCCAGGGAGCCTTGGCTTTCCTATATCACATCACAGAAAGCTGCTTTCCTAACACTGATGTCTTGTAGTGATGCTGATGTGAGTGCAGAAGGCACAGCCGTGGACTCAGACTCAGTAAGAGTTATGAGAATGTAGAAGTTACTCCCTCCCTGTTTGCATCCTTTCTTGGATGCTCCCATGGACAGGACTGGCTGCAAATACACCTCGAGCTGAGTCCTGTCCTGAGTCAGGAGCTTGGGGAAGAGCCTCTGATCACCTTGGAGAGAGTTTCTAGGCCTGTTTCTGGGCATTGTGGAGGACTGTGTGGTTTTCCAGAAGCCCTCAGCACACCACATGCTAAAATCTTTGAGAAGACCAGGCCTCAGGGGGTTGGGGTCACCCAGCACAGGAGGCTTTGAGTGGTACAGGCAGAGAGAAGTTTCTTCCTGGTGAAAGAAGTGAGGTTTTTTTGGTGCCAAAGCTGTGGAAGGAATCCAGGCTGTGCTGGCTCGCTGGTGCTTGGGCTTTCAGGGAGGGCAGGGAAAAAACCCAGAAAGCCCTGAAACTTTCCACGGGAAGTGGACACTGTTGCCACAGCAGGAGTTTAGTTGGTGGTCTGACTGTGCTGGAGATGGTGGTGCAGATAAAAACACCCCGTCACCACCGGTTTGCACCACGCTCGGACCTGCGAGTCCCTGGCAAACGCCGTCTGCTTCCACCACCCCTGTCAGAAATAGTGGTTTTGCTGCTCTGTGGTCACCAGAGACTCTTTTCCTAAGTGTCTGGGTAATTAAGCTCCAAGATGCACGTTGCCCCGGCCTCTTCTCCCTTCCCCTTCCCTCCTGCGCTGCTCCTCCGTCTCCTTCCCCTCTCCTTCGGCTCAGCATCCCCAGGGGCAGCAGCTTTGCAGCTGGGGGTGAAAATGCTTCATGTTTATCCCTTGAAGGATCTTCTGGGGCCTGATTAGGGGTTGCAAAGCGATGTTCAGATGAAAGGTGTTAGTAGTTGTTGTGCCCCGTGGACTCTCTGAACACAGGCCTGGCTCCTCAGCCTGCTCCAGGCTGGGGATGGTGCCAAGGTTTGCTGTCCTGCTCAGCCCAACGTGGCAAAAAGACCCTCACCTCCCTAAATTAGAGATGATTTAGTCTTGATTCATGCTGGCAATTCCTACGTGCCTTCGTTCCAGGGGACTGGTTGGGGAGTGGGAGGGGGAGCTCCATCCTTTAAACCCCAGCTCCCTGCAGACCTCATTGAGCTGTATTCCCCTCCTGCCTGCGAGGTTTGTTTGCAACTCTCCTGTGCATCCAGAGGAGAATTTAAGCTGCTTTTGGTGTGTGGCCCTGGGTCTGCACATGGAAAAGCCAAGTAAATATATGACATTGCTGGGGAAACTTCAGAGAAAATTAGCCACAGCTTCTCCCACCTTCCCCTCCCTGGGGTTCCTGAGCATCCCCGAGTAGAAGCTTGCAGGATTCTCTCCACCCACACTTCTTTTTTCCCTTACTTTAAGCTCTTCCCACCCCCTCCCTGCAGTGTTTCACCCTCTTCCCTTCCCAGCTGAAGCCCACTGCTTTCCCAAACTCTGGGTGACCTCCCCAGGCTGGGGGGGGGGGTTGCAGGTGGCCACTGTGGGCCAGGAGCCTGGATGCTCCACGAGCCCCGCGGCACAGAGGGGGGAAACGGGGATGGGAGCGCTCGGGCTGTGACTCAGCGTGCTCACGCTCTTCAGGAACAGGATTTCAAGGGATTTCACACCCCAAACACAACCCCAGCTTTCTCTCGCTCAGCAGAAATGAGAGATCAGGGGGGGGAAAAAGAGCCAAACACATCCATCCTGGTTTTCCTTCGCTGTCTCCAGACCCACCCTCAGCTCTCAGGGTACCAGTGAGAACCTCACCGCGCCGCTCATCCAAGGGCTCAACCCATCTCTCTCCAACTCCTTTGCCTTCTGCCCATCATACATTTTCTAAACTGGATAGAACAACCCATCAGCTGTTACATTTTGAAGCAAAACATTGCTTGTGTTTGCGTGTCCCCTCCCCTATTTCACAGGCTGAGTTGCCAGCTCACAGAGGGGCAAAAACTCTCAGCAGCTTGCCTCGGTGTTTCAAGGCATGGAGTGTATCCATTTGCTTTAAGAGCTCAGATAAGATTTGTTCCTCTCATCTTTTCTTTACTGCTTTCATTCCTGCTTATGCATCTTCTGTTCCCCCCACCCCAAACTGTACTGAAAGGCAAAGAGTCAGAAGCCACGTTGTAAAATAGCAACAACAATAACAGCAAACAATAATAACTGGGGAATAGACTTTCCTTGCACGGGGTGATGTTTTTTTGTAGAGGTTTTACTGAGACAGACATAATTAGCCAACTGGCATCAGGATGCTAATAGAGATATTTACTGCTTCAGACTGTATGTGCAGGGTTGCAAAGTAGCTCCAGTGACTCTCTTTTGTTCTGGAAGAAAGTAGCTGGGAGGTGGTTTTTTTCCCTTCCCCTCTGGAGTAAGGGGAAGGTGGGGGACAGGACTCACTGTGCCCCCACTGCTTTCCCCTCAGTTCACAGCTTTGCCCTGCCTGTTCCCCACATCCCTCTTTTTTATTACCAGAATTGTCTTGATTTTAACCCAACTTGCCAGTGGGCAACGATGGATTGCTTCTCTAAATAACCTTCCTTAGCCAGACAAGGGAGAAGGTTGTGTGCAGCTTTAATCATCCCTATTAATACCTCCAGCCTGAACCTTCTGCTTGCCCCTGTGCAGCCAGAGGTTTCCCAGCAGCTGGGGGGTTTTTGTGAGGGGGTAACTCACTCCCCTGGGTAAAGATCACATCTTTTTCTCCTCCTTCCACCGAGATAGGTCGATGTCATCACTTCCAAAACCATCGAGTGACGGCACCTGGCTGTGGATGGGACAGCCTGTGCCTGTGAGGCTGAGGGAAGTGCCTCATTTTAGTTTATATTTGACCCATGTAGGAAAACACAAAGTAGAAAATCAATTTTTTTTTTTAGAATTTGGGGTTTTTTTTTTGCTTTCTTCCTGTAAAGCACCACACCCCCAGTTATTGACAGGGTAATTATACACCAGCCGAGGGTTTGTTTATAAGCCAAGTGTGATTCACGGCTGCCGAGCCTGCCACAGGAGCTGCAAAGGGTTAACAACCCAAAATTATATCAGTCCAACTAAAGAACCCATAAACAGGAAGCTCTCCAGAAACAAAACAAAACAAAAAAACCCCTTAAATTTAAACCTGGTGACTCAGGTTGGCTTGTGCTCCCCGAGCTGCTCGGGACGGACACACGGGTCACAGCCCCCGTCGATTACCGGTGCCTAATTACACCCTTGGTTGGAAAACAGCAGCAGAGTTGGGGTGGGAGGGAGCAGGTTGTTGGATGATCTCGGTTTTGCCTCGTCTCTGTGGCTGAGCACTTTCCCTCTGCCTCCAAGCTGGGTTTGGTGACACTAATGGAAATGTTCTCTGGGGTTCCTCTCGTCTGCTCGAGCAGTTGAGAGCAGCTTAAGTCAAGCTGGTGAGAAAAGCCTGAGGTGACGTCCCAAAATGCACGTGCTTGGCTTAGATTTTGAGTAGCAGAGTGGGAATCTGGTCCCCAGAAGCTCCTGGTGCAGGTTTGGGATGAGATGCCACCACCCCTGAGCTATAGCCACGCTCCAGGCTGAGGCATCTCTGGGGGGAAAAAAAGCCCCACTCGCATTTCTCTCTGAGGCCAGTTTTGTCTTTTTACTTAAAGCAGTGTGCTGCTGGAACCGTTGGGAGAGTTTGGATGAGATGCTTTAACCAAGCAGCACCTCTTGAACTTAATTAAATGAGAAGTTGAATTCCTGGATAGCTTTTTCTTCCACTGAGAGGTGAAAGAAATCCAATTATTTCCTGGGCGGCTGCGTGGCTGTAACCGTCTGACCCAGCCACCTTTACATGTGTTGTGTGATTTATTCCCACTTCCCTTCACCTTGGAGCTGGCTCGTGCTGGGGGAAAGTCATTCAGGTAACCCAGATTTGACTAGCAATGGGAAAAGGTTTTAAGAATGAAGGCTGT
Source organism: Colius striatus (assembly GCF_028858725.1). Classification (NCBI taxonomy): domain Eukaryota; kingdom Metazoa; phylum Chordata; class Aves; order Coliiformes; family Coliidae; genus Colius; species Colius striatus. The sequence goes on from NC_084785.1 coordinate 1,626,053, forward strand.
TGTGCTGGCAGGTGAGCTGCTCCTACAGCTGTTGTATCAGAGGAATCCTTTGAAGCCTCTCACAGCTCCAGACACTTGGCTTGTTGCTTTTTGTTTTGATGCCTTCTTGCTAAATGTTGTCAGCCTTTGGGCTTGTGGGATGGGGATTTTTAATGATTTGTACCTTTTTTTCTCTCCCACTTGGATTTTGTTGTGGAATGAGTGGTGTCCCAGCACCTGGGGCGCTGCTCTGCCTCGGTGGGGAGGTGGGGATGCTGGAGATGGAGGTGCTGCCCTTGGGGGAGTCACTGGCTCTTGGAGGTAGAGCACACTTCACAGCAAGGGATGCTGCAAGCCCAGCACAAACCCTGCTCACCCCCAAACCCATCCCTTGGGCCGAGGGCAGCGGGGCTGGGCTGTTTGAAGCCGATATCACTCACTTGACACCTTCCCTCTTCTCTTCTTTTTCCAGGATACCGTTCAAGATCGGGCAGCCCAAGAAACAGATTGTACCCAAGACAGTGAGTAAACCAGTTCCCCCTTTTTAGATCCAGCCTTTGATCATGTGGCTGATGAGTCAAGCCGGCACTTTTGACTCGTCCCATTTTGCGAGCGTGTGCGTGTGCGCGCGCGTGGGAGGGAGATGGGAGCGAGCAGAACCTGTTGCTGCGTGTGACCAGCGCTGGGTTCCTCATGTGAGGAGTGAGGGGGAGCCCCAACCAGAGAGAGTGTTTTGGTTTGGGATGTGTTTCTTCTTTTGTTGAGGGGAGGAGCGGGGGGTTGTGAGGGGTTTTTTCCGAGAGGGGTAGGGGGGAGGTGGGTAAAGGGAAGAGCTCTTTTGGTCTGGCACAGTTTTCCTCGGAGATGGCTGAACGGGCTTCCTTCCTTCCTTCCTTCTTTCAGCAATGGCTTGTTTGTTCATCCTTTCTGAGCAGATGGAGGAGGAGGAGTGGTTCAGATCGCTGAATATAACTGTTTCCAAAGAAAGGCTTATAAGCTGAGATGCTTTAGTGCTCGGGCGTGAATTAATTTGTGCTGCACAGCATTTGCTTTAAAAGCAAATTAAGAAAGCATTTTGTATTCTCATGGATTTGAGACTCCTAACCCAAGTGCTGCTGCCTGCAGCTGCCTGGGGTATTTTCCCTCCTGAAGCAGATGGTCTCTGCCTTTGTCCCATGTGGAAAAAAAGCTGTGGGACCTCACAGTAGCTGTCCCTGCAGACTAAGCTGCGTACCTGCCCTCAAAGGAGTGCCCCAGCAGTGAGCGTGGTGCAGACCTCGTCTTTCTAACGGCACTGGTGACCTAATCCCTTGAACAGACTGACAGCTCTGATCCTTCCTCCCTGGGCCACTCATGGTGGCTAATTCCTCAGGGTGCGTGGGCACTCTGTGTGTGTGTGTTTATGGGGCAGTTTCTCCTTGGGACATGACATTTTCCCTGGAGGCTGAGGGCTAAATTCTGACACTCCCTCTGTGGCTTGATTGTCGTGTTTTGTTTGAAAGGCTTTGGTGGTTGTCTCCTGCTGGAGAGCAGCAATTTTCTGTAACGGCTCCAAACTGTCAGCACAGAATTTAAAGCCAGGCAGGCGCTGGATGAAGACTGATCAAATCTCTGGATGGGTTTTGCATCTCTTCAGCTGCCCTCTTTCCAGGAAAGGCAGCCTCAGGTCTTCACACCCGCTCCTTCTCCTTTCAGGAGACCCCCCACCTTGCTTTTCTCCATGAGATTTTTGCCTCCTTCCCGGTGTTTCCACCACCTGTGTCCTTCCAGGGTATTGCAAGAACCAACAGCTCTGCAGCTTTGGGTGTCTTGGCCAGCTTTCCTGGCCGTCTCCATCCCACCCGTTCTCACATCCAAGCTGACTGTGTTGTTTCCTCTTGCCAGCGCTCGCTGGTTTCGCTCTGCTCCTGCCGCGGTCGCTGTTGCGAGAGGGTTTGTCTGAGGGACCTTGTCTCCCTTGTGCTGTGCTGAAATCAGCCATCCCTGAGCTGCAGCAGGAGCTCAGGCTCCAGGCAGATGAACGGTTGCACCTCTGAGAGCTTTCCCTGAGTGCTGGTATGTGCTGTTCTGAGGCAGTTGGCAGGCATTGCTCTTATATATATATATGTGTGTGTGTGTGTGTGTGTGTATTAAATAGAACAGCTCAGAATATCCGTCAGGCAGAGGTTCATTCATCAGTGCAAGCGTCTCCAGGCCTTTTCCCTTTCCTTCCTTCCTTCCTCCTCTTCCTCAGCTCCCCCAAGAAGAACAAGTTTTTGTGTCAACAACTCAGTAGCTCGGAGTCGGTTTCTAAGTGGCTTCCACTTGCCATGTGTGGATGATGATGATGATGATGATGGTCCTCTCCAAGATGGAAAGCAGAAAACCGGAAGCCCAACTGCTCACAACCTCACAGCAAGTGTAAAGTGCAGCTCTTCAAAGAAGAACAAACAGCAGGAAACCACTGATCTCCCCTGGGAGCGAAGCGTTCAGCAGCGTGCTGGGGAAGTGACGGGGCTGCTTTGGAGCTTTAGCGAGCTCCAGGCCTTCAACTTTCCCTCCCAGTTGCAGGCTGAGCTGCTCCATCTGTGCAGGCACTTGGGACAAGTGGTAGCAGCCGAAGTCTGTGATATTCCAGATGTTGGGCTCTGGAGCCCGCTGCAGGAAGTGGGAAGGTGGGGCATCTCCAGGGCTGCATCCCCAGCCCATCAGAAGGGAAGTGGTTGCGGGTAGAGGATCTCCCACTCACAGAGACTGGACCACAAAAGAAGAGAAGGAGGGGTGGGGGGTGGGGGTGAGAGGGGAAGGGCAAAAAAGAAGCAGCATTTGTCAGGACTGAACTTATTTGGCTCTCCATGAGGCATGTAACTCGAGCACAGGAGAGGGGAGAACTGCTTTGCTGAGAGAGGCTTTGCCTTTCTTCTTTGCTTGATGAAACTGTGCTGGGGCTAGTGTCAAATCTAGGCCAGCAGTAGTACTGAAAAGCAATTTGCCTAGTCTGCAGAGGGAATTAGTCATGACTCCCTATGCCCACTCGCTCCTGAGCCTTTGAAGAAGGGCATGGTGTCAGGCACAGTTTAGCTCTTCAGGTAGAAGGAAACCCCCGTAGAAAACATCAGCTGGTGAACTGAAGTGATCTCCCGCCCCCCAGACATGCCTCTGCTTTGTTTCCACCTTAACCTGGGCAAATCCAATTCCAGACAGCATAATCTCTCCCCTCCTCTCCCCTGAAAAGAGCAGCTGTCACCAGGCTTGCAGAGAGGCCAGGGGCCGGGTGGGAGGATCTAATGCTCATAGAGGGACCTGCTGTCAGGCGAGCTGCAGAGGACACGGTCACACAGCCCAATTAAACTAATGCCCAGTGATAGGACTTAAACCTGTTAGAATTATATCTCTCTGCAGAATGTTTCTTGCTCAAATACAGCAATGAAGCCTCTTAGAGCAGAGATGTTCTTCCCTCCCCCAGGGTCCGAGCAGAGGTTACGCCACAGCCAGAGCTGGGGTTGTCTTCCGAGCTCTCCTGCAGCTCCAGCTTGCTGAAGTTCATCTGTGTCAGCCCGAGGTTGTACCCTGCTCTTCACCAGGGTTTGGGTTATCTGAGTGGGCAGGTAGCCAGGAAGCAGAGCCAGCCACTTGTCCCCCAGGGGCTCAGCAGCCAGGGGATCTGGCCAGCTCTTGGGATGGGGCACCCCAAAGCACAGCGCCTTGGTGTCACCCAGCTTTTACCCCTTCCTCCCTCGGCCTGGGCTGACTCAGATGACTCGCCTTCCTCCTCCTCGCTGGCTAACCTTGGGTGAGTCAGCTTGGCAGGGGAGTGGAGACCTGAGCTGTGGGCCTGCATGCCTGCCAAGCCTCCCTTCCTTGACTCATCCCAGCAGCTCTGCCTTCCCCAGGGACGTTGGACGGAGGAGCTCCGTGAGCAGGAGGATTCCACTGCAGCTGCCGGCCGGCAGCATCTTTCCATTGGGCTCCACCAGCGACCTGGAAATCCCCAAATAATGGAGTAAATGGCACAGAAATGGTGGGGTGAAATCGAGTGACACCAGTTGAATAATTATACTCCTTTTCACTCCCTCTCCTCCATCTGCAACGGGATGTAACTGGTCTCTGCAGTTCAGAGGTGCATCCTTCTCCCTTTTTAGGGTGCCTTCCCTGAGACAGGCAGTGAAGCTGGGGAAGGGGCTGGAGAACAAGTCATGTGAGGAGTGGCTGAGGGAGCTGTGGTTATTTAGCCTGGAGAATAGGAGGCTGAGGGGAGACAGGAGCACTCTCTGCAGCTCCCTGACAGGAGGTTAGGGGCAGGTGGGGGATCAGTCTCTTCTCCCAAGTGACAGGAAAAGAGGGAATGGCCTCAAGTTGCCCCAGAGGGGGTTGAGATTGGAGCTGAGGCAGAACTGTTTCCCTGAGAGGGGTGTCAGCCCCTGTGCCAGGCTGCCCAGGGAGCTGGGGGAGTGCCCAGCCCTGGAGGGATCCCAAAGCGGTGGAGCTGAGGTGCTGAGGGGTCAGTGCTGGGCTGGGCAGGGTGAGGGGAGGGCTGGGACTTGATTTGAAAGATCTGTTCCAGCCAAAGTGACTGTATGACTAAAAGCTCCCGTACTAGATGAGGGTTTGGAGAGCTTGCTGGGTGGCAAAGCCTGTGAAGTCCCAGATACACCTGCACTCCGCAGCGTGCCTTTGACTCGGGGCTCTGCTGAGTGAATATTCACCCATGTTACTTGCCCAAATTCTGCCTAGAATCTCCCCTGGCTGGGTGGGATGGCAACAGTTCCAGGTTAGAGCAGAATTTCTGGCCTAATTATATGAGTTTCTTCTTTTTTCCCTTTTTTCTGGAGAGGAGGGAGGAGGAAGCATTTGCTTTCCTCTTTTTCCCAAGACCCACGAAGAGGCTGAGACCACTGGAACATGTAGAAATCAGCTAGTCCTCCTCCTCCAGGAAAAGAAATTAACCTCAGGGGAATGAGAAGGTTCATCACAGTCCCTTATTTCCATCTCTTTGTAGTATTGGCTTTGGTCTTGCTCCGTTGCTTTGTAACCATGGTGTCGATTATGCCATTGCCCTTAAAGCAGGAGGGATGTTATCAAAGGTGGAAGGCCCAATGTTTGCAAACAAAAAATAGCTGAGGGAGGAAAGAGAAAACAAACCCCCAACCCCAAACCAAAAGAAGGTTGTTTTATTTCCATGCTTTTAAGAAACCCATCGTTCCTTCTGTAGATTTCAGTCAGAAGGCAGCAGCCTCGCATTAAGCAGCACGGATGCCTAGGAGAAAAAAAGCTACAGAGACACGGTTTTGCTTTGGAGTTTTCAGAAGGGAGGCTGCAGAGAAGTGGGATTATTTTAATATTATGGAAACTTCCCTTCAGGATATTGTAATTTTCTTGCCTGTACTTCTTGTTCTCGTTACTCTTAACGTGCTAATCCTACCCAGAGCCTTTTGCTGTAAGTGTCGGGGACGTGTGGCCATTGATGATAGCTACTGGGAGCGGGGAATTACTGTCTGCTCTGCAAAATGTACTTGGCTTGCTCTCAGCTTGTCCTCCTTGCACGCCTCTGATCCTCCAGTCCTTGCTGCCTGTAAATCTGAGAGCACGTGAGAGCAGGTTTTATCTCTCTGGTGCATGGGGGGAGGGAATTTGGAGCAGGGGGGGGAGTGCTGCTCCTCATTGCTTGTGTCGTATATCTGAGCTCCAAAGGAGAGCAGCCATGACTGGGAGGGCTACATCAGCCTTTGCAGACTGTGATGACTGGTAGCCAGTTGCTACTGTGGGCGTGAAAAATAAAGAGCAATCCTTGGGCAGCTGTCTCTGCATAGATGGCACTGGAGATGTGAGTCAGGCCGGGCAGCTGAAGTGGAGATTCACCTCGAGCACGGGCAAAGCGGGGTCAGGCGGTTTGGGGGAGCTCAGAAGCCCTGGAAGGTGTTTGGAGTGGGGAGGGAGGGAGGTTGCAGAGTGGGGAAGTTTTCCTTTCCCTCCTTTCTTTAGGTAACAATGCCTTTTGCTCATCTCCACTCATCACAAAAGGACAAAAAAGGAAAGGGCAGATAGTGGGAGTTTCTGTGGGTAGTTGCATCTCGTGGCCAAACCCTCTGGTTTTGGGGACTGATCGCTGAGCAGAAGGAGGAGGAAGAGCCTCCTGAAGGTGAAATGGGCTGGAGCTCCCAGCCACCAGCCTTCAAAGGACACATTTCTGAGCCGTGCCCCAACCCTCTCTGGTTTGCAACCAAAACAATTCACACATCAGGCATATAAATAGAGTGCAATACTCCCTGGTTATTTTAGCAGCCGGAACAGCCATAGAAACCGAGGCTGGTTTTTGACTGTGTGCTGGTTACCTGACCTCCAGGCACCAGCTGCTGTGGATTTCTGCCCAACTGTGAACCAGGCAGGAGCCGTGTGAGCTGCCCCCACACTGCTTGTTCTCCAGAGACCATTTTTAGCAGAGTGAAAGGGAGTCTGGAGCTCGCTGGAGGTTGGGTTGTTCGACAACAGAAGAGCCAGCACGCAGCCCCCGGATGGTGGGAGCTGATGGTGCGGACAGCTGCCTGGTGGGGCTGGGGCTGAAACTCGTGGTGCTGTGAAGGTCAGGAGTGTAGCAAACAAAACAAAAGGTATTTAGAAAAGGAGGTTTTGAGAAAACCAGGATTTACTGGGCTCCATCTTCACGTCCTGGTCTTTTAATAGCAGCTTTGATTGAGGAGCAAACGTCTCTATTAAGCCTTCTGCTTGCACTGTTGCATCGAGCTGGGTTTTGAAATCCTGAGGACAGCATGAAGATTTGGAACAAACCTTTGGATCCTTCTAGTGCTGGCTGCTCACAACAGTTACTGTTTCCTTAATAGCGTGGTAGCTTGACAACAGAAATGAACCCAGTTATGATCCCATGACGACAAAAGCGCGTGTATTTACTCTTGGCTGGTCAATTGCAATCCATTTGCTTATTTGGTCGACGAGGTGTGGAATGACTGTTTAAAGTGTGTGTTAAAACAGTCAGCATGGAAGGGAAAGTTCCTTAAAATATCTCGTATCGCTGGAGATTTGCTGCCAGAGAGCAAGTAGGAGGAAGCAGTCATTGATGTAGCATCAGGAGAAGGCTGTTCTTTAGCTCTGCACCAGCACAGGTTTCTCCTCCCTTTGCGAGGTGCCTCGGTGGGGGAACAAGAAGCATCTCGAGGGGGTAAAGAACAGAGAGGCTGGAGGGCTCAGGAATGGCTTGAGGGGGTTTGGGAAGCGGGGGGAAAACCACCCTGTTGAGGCTGAGGAAGGAGAGAGCGGCAGGGTGGGTGCCTGGCAGCCAGCCACGGGCAGAGCTTTGCAGCGTGCTGCTGGAGGAGAAGCAGCTCATGCTGGGGGGTGGTTGGTGCATGCTAAGCTGCAGACTTGCAGATTTGGTCTATACAAGAGAAGGTGAAGGTTAGAATTCTGTGCTTTTAAGGGCCTTCCTGATGACTCCATCAGCTTGAAGGGCTGGAGGACAGCCTTGGAATGAGCTGACACAGTCAGTGGGCAGTGTCCTTGGGTCTGAGAGAGTCTGGAGGAAGGAATAAAAACCCCACAACTTCCTTTCCTTTTGAATCCACGTCGGCATTTCCTGAGGACAGGTCTCCCTGCATAAGTAGTTACCACTCCAGGCTCTTTGAGCTGATTTCCATCTCTTCTTTCCACAGGTGGAGAGAGACTTTGAAAGGGAATATGGAAAGCTTCAGCAGTAAGTATCAACCACACTGGTAAAACAGGACCAGTAACATACTTCTCTGTTGTGCCTTCCTATTGCATCTTCCCAGGAAGTCTTAGCCCAGTTACATTCTTCCCAGCAAGTCACTCACTGCCCTGTAATTTCTGATTCTTCAGAGTTTCTCTCGTTGGCTGGGTGTTCAAAGGTGTCCTAAGAAGTATTTGCAGTGGGGTTGAGGTTTGCAGATTATGGCAGCTCTGAAGTAAAGTGTGTAAAATTGCTGGGAAACTTGTGGGGTCACCGAACAGCTCAACACCTCTGAGGACAAATATTGGTTTCACCATACTGACTGTGTCACAGAAGCTCACACTTATCATCTGGAAGCATTTGGCTTTGCCATTTGTGGTAAGTGTGAGGGCTGAAGAAAAAAAAAACCATGTGAGTTTGGAATTAAGAGATCACCGACTTGAAAAGGTTGAAAAGCATCTGAAAACAAGCAGAAGAGGTTGAGCAGCACTGAACTTCACAGAGCCTTGCCTGGGTATTTTTAACTTGCAACAGAAGCCAGCATATTCAGCCCTTAAATGATTTGTTGCATGTATGATACACTTGGGTTTGTTTCTTTCCAAGATTCAGACTTTGCCTTGTTCTCCCATCTTTCAGATTGGAAGATCAGACCAAAAAACTTCAGAAGGATATGAAGAAAAGCACAGATGCAGATTTGGGTATGTGACTGTAGGATACATAGACTGTGAACTTGGCCACAAAGAGATGAAGTGACTTTCTCGAGATCACATGAGTAATCTGTGACAAGTCTGGAAAACAAATCTAGATCTCAGTCCCACTCAGTTTGCTTAGTTACAAGGCCATCTGCATGAGGGCTGCCGAGCAGCATCTCAGCTGAGGGAACAGAAAGTGTGTTACGGGCTCTGTCCTTTATCTCCTGAGCTTTGGCTTTGCTGTGTGGCCTTGGAGAGATCACTTTCTTTTCTCTGCCTCACTTTCTGCAACAGAAAAATAGGAGTAATGATTCCAGTTCTCGAGCTGGACAGGCAGGTTGAGCAATGAATGTTCACCTGCTTCGGTCACCGGCATCTGCTGCAGACTGAAGCCAAAGGAAAGGGGGACGAGGCTTTGGGGGCTTTGCAGAGGCATTGCTGTATGTGTTTCCCATCTGAACTGCTGAGCTGGCAGCTCTCATTCAGGAATGACCCGCTCCTTTCTTTGGTGGCCACTTGCTTTGGCTTCACCCCGTGGCAGTGGGCGATGTAGGAAGCAATTAACAAGTCATCTCTGTCTCTGCTGCCCACAGCTGCCTGTGCAGGGTGACATCTGCCCTGCAGGTGTCCTGTCCCGAGGCTGGGCAGCCCCTGCCCTCTCACAGCATCCCAGCATGATGGGGGCTGGAAGGGTCCTGCAGAGCTCACTCAGCCCCAGCCCCTGCTAAAGCGGGTTGCCCTGGCTCAGGGGGCACAGGAACGTGTCCAGGTGGATTTGGGAACCTCCTGAGGAGCCTCCACACCCTCCCTGGGCAGCCTGGGCCAGGGCTCCCTCACCTCAGCACCAAAGGACTTGCTCCTCCTGGGCCAGGGGCACTGCCTGTGTGCCAGCTTATGTCCCCTTGTCCTGCCACTGGACACCACAGGAAAAGGTCCTGACACCCACCTTTTAGGTGCTTATAAGTGTTGCTGAGGTGCCCCTGAGCTCAGCCTTCTCTTCTCCAGGCTGAGCAGCCCCAGGGCCCACAGCCTTTCCTCCTCACACACATGTTCCATCCCCTCAGCATCTTGGTGTCCCTGCACTGGCCTCTCTCCAGCAGTTCCCTGTCTCTCTGCAACTGAGGAGCCCAGAACTGGGCACAGGACTCCAGATGAAGCCTCCCCAGCGCAGAGGAGAAGGAGGGGAGAACCTCCCTTGACCTTCAGTTCACACAGGGGTAGGGGAGAGGGAAGGAGCCACACCAGAGATGGCAGATTTGGAGCTTCTGATGACACAGGCTCTCACCTCTGTGTGTGTGTGTGTGCTTGGGCATTGCCTGATAGAAGCTCAGACCCCAGCCCTTGCCTGTGTTCTCACACCCTTCCCTTGCACAGGGAGAGTGGTGGGAAAGGCAGCAGCAGCCAGTGGTGCCAGGCCTCCTTTCCAGGGTGAAAAACTGCCCTTTCTGGGGACTCTGGTCATTCTCAGGGATCCTGGGTAAGATTTTCCTCGTTAAGGATTCCCCTCCCTTGCAGTGGGCGTTGTTTATATGGAGCATTTCAAGTCCCAGAGGAGCTGTGGGAGGACTTTCTTTTTCCGTTCTGTTACATGGCAGAGTCACAAATGAGCCTTGGCCAGCTCCAGGAAGATCTGATTTCTCATTTAAAGGCATGAAACTGTGAGTGTAAGGGAAGGGGTTTGAGTGTGGTCTGCTGAGGGGTGGCTGAAGGGAAAGGAGGCAGATCTGATCAAGCCCCTGCTGCCTGCTTTCCTCACCTGGCAGTGCCCCTTCCCGAGGGGAGATGGCTGTGCTTGCTCAGCCCACGCTCAGCCCCCATAACCAAGGAGGATGATGTTGTCGTGTCCTCCTCAGCCTCTTATTTCTTCCACTGTACCTCTGTGCCGAGGGGGGTTGATTATTCACTGCCTGCAAACACTCCCTAGCAAACTGGACCTGGTTGGCTGGAGTTTCCCCCTTCTGCCAAAAAGAGGTTGAGCTCAGAAGGAGCCCCAGTTCCTCCTTCTGCACAGAGCTGTTGCTGCAGGGCTCGGCTGCTGCCCTGGCAGCTGCAGCAGTGTGGCTGGGAACGGGGCACGGGGGATTAGCAGCACTCCCTGGGCTGGGGCTGGGGAATGACCCCCTTCCCCACCCCCTTTCCAAGCAAAATATGACCTTAAGGAGCAGGAGGATGTTGTTGGAGATAAAAGCTCTCCTTTGAAAGGAGATGCAGGTAACTCAGTGGATCCTCGTGGCAGTTTTGCTCTCTGGAGTGTGCCTGGCTGTTCCCCACTCCTTCTGTTGTGATTCAAACAAGCAGTGGCTCTCTGCAATCATTTCCTTTAGTTGGAGCCACATCCCACAGGCTTTATGAGCAAAGTGCAGTACAGAGACAGAAAATCCTCTTCTCTTCTCTTCTCTTCTCTTCTCTTCTCTTCTCTTCTCTCTCTTCTCTTCTCTTCTCTTCTCTTCTCTTCTCTTCTCTTCTCTTCTCTTCTCTTCTCTTCTCTTCTCTTCTCTTCTCTTCTCTTCTCTTCTCTTCTCTTCTCTTCTCTTCTCTTCTCTTCTCTTCTCTTCTCTTCTCTTCTCTTCTCTCCCTCTCCTCAGCCACTTTGGGAGCTGCAAAGCCCACTCCAGCTGCTTTTTCAGAGCTGTCCAGGTGAGCTCAGTGATTCAGGGAAGTGCCTGACCCAAAGTCTTGCTGAAGCTGCCTGAACCCCGAGCCTTCTGGGCTCCCAGCGTGACCCCGCTGCTCACGGCCTCTCTCCTCACTACGCTTCACTTCCAGCCCTTCCCCTCACGAAGGGAAACTCTTGTCTTTTTTTCTTCCAGCTGAAGGAGTTCTGCCATTCTCATTTTGGCACAAAGCCTTCCTCAGATGTGGTCACACATATGGATTATGTCCCATCTGTTTAAAGGTTTAAATGCCTAAACCCTTCATGTTTGGATAATGGAGGGATACGGTAGCTTTGTTATTCCGGAGCCGGCGTCTCGCTCTGCACTGAGCTTCCCAGCCACTTAGCTTCTGAGCTCTCTGTATAATTGTGTGTAACCTTTAAATCAGAATGTTTAACCCCTTGATTTATGATCTTAAGCCCCATTATTCAGACTTTAACTTCTAATATCCGAGGGAGTACAGTAGGAGCCTTTCCAAAGCTCATCTGTAGCGCGGCTCAGGCATCTGGCTTTCTGATCTGAATGACTCCCAGCAACAGTGCTGACGAGAAAGAACATCCTTTTTTAGTACCCAAGACTCCTTTTTTTTGCTTCTTTATGCCCATTGATATTGATGCTTGCCTCTTCATCAATCTTTTCTTGCCATCCTTGCCCTTTGTAGTGGTCCTGTCACAGGCATTTCATCGACCCCGTTGAAGACCAAGCGTTTGGGTAGGGAGAGAGATGGGGAACAAGCACAGGAGCTGAAGCCTGTCAGCATCCTGACCTGGTGTTCCTGGATGTCTTCATGGCATCCTCAGGGTCTGAAGAGACTTCAGCCTTTGCCTTTTCCCCGTGGCTTGTGGGGTTGGTCTCCTCAGGCAGCAAATATCAGCTCATTGAGGGAAGGTGCTTAGCCAGCTCGTGTCTCTGCTGCTCGTGCAGTGCCTATTTTGAGAGGAAAAGAGAAACCTCGTCTTCCAATCCTGTCAGTCTGGTCCTTTTTCACCAGCACTAAATCCACTTCATATATATATTTTTGTAAAGCCATTTGAAAGACTTTAATGGACTGTGATGGGGGTTTTTTTCCCCCTCTTATTGTGGAAGAGCTGTAGTGAGACTGAGAGTGACACTTAATAGTCTGTCGAGAGAAGACGTGTAAAAAGAAGCCCCATCTCCATTTTTTGAAGTGAAGGGTGCTTTTGTTAGGCTGGGATTATTTCTGGCAACATCACAAGCCGTACATCAGAGTGCTTCACACTCTCCTTGTATAAAAACAGTTCCCTGAGTGTTTACCTGAATGAATTGGTGGCTCTTCCTGTCTTTTCCTCTCAAAGCACCAGTGAATATCTTCCTGGAAAGTTGGGCTAACCCTCACCTCAGGGGCCTGATTCTTGCCCAGGGTGGATGCAGGTGCAGCAGTGAGAGGATGTGTGGCTGTCCCACTAGATGTGACCCTCTCTGCTTTCCTTGCCTGTCTCTCACAGCCATGTCCAAGTCAGCTGTCAAAATCTCTTCAGACCTGCTGTCGAATCCCCTGTGTGAGCAGGAGCCCAGCTTCCTGGAGATGGTCACAGCCTTGGACACAGCGATGAAGAGGATGGACTCTTTCAACCAGGAGAAGGTGAATATGGGTTTGGCTGAGGAAGGGGAGACCAGGCTGTGCTTGTAAGCAGACCCCCCCTTCCATTTTTGTCATTATCTCCAAGATGCTTCCCACATGAGCTGATAATTGTACTCTTCTGACTGACTGTAGCTCACCCTGAGCCCATGGGAGAAGTGTTTTGGGTGAAGGGGCATGGTGGTTGTGCTCAGAAGCCCACAGCATCCTATGGCAGGCACTGTGTGAACACCCATCCTTGTGCAGACAGGCTTCTCCAACAAGCCTCACGTATCATCATCCCTTTTTGCTCTCAACAGGTGAATCAGATCCAAAAGACAGTCATAGAGCCTTTGAAAAAGTAAGTACCCACATTGTCTCATGAGCCTTCTCAAAGGTTTGTCATAGCCCTGTGCTCCAGGGGTGTGCATCATCAGCAGGAACACTGTCAGGTTCCAAATCAGCCCTTCCTAAGTAGATCCATGTTCCTGTGGCAAAATGCCATCCCCCTTGCTTTACAGCTGGGATGAGAAGTGGGTTGATTTAGCTGAGCAGGGCCTCTTCCTCTTGTGTCTTAGCCTGCCAGATATCTCCAGGGCTGGGCACTGCCCCAGCTCCCTGGGCAGCCTGGCACAGGGGCTGACACCCCTCCCCAGGAAAAAGTTCTTCCTCAGCTCCACTTTAAACCTTCCCTGGGGCAAATTGAGGCTGTTTCATCTTGTCACTTGGGGCAGAGACTGACCCCACAACCTCCAGGATGTCTCAGACCCTGCAGCACATCCAGCAAACCTCAGCTCACCGAAGGGCCGGGCGTGGAGGGGAGGTGCCAGGGAGCGCGATGGAGCCAGCTCTCACCCCAAACTCTGCCTGGCTCCATTTTGCATGGCTTGGAAAGAATTCCTTACAAGAGAGCAAGAGCCTGAGCTGTCCCAGGATCATTCTGGTTGCAGGTGGTGTGTTTCCCCCCTTGCTCTTTGCTCACTGGTGCCTCACAGTGCGTCACCCCTCAGCTGTGCCACGATTTTGTCACCAAGGGCTCTCATCTGCTTTGGTTCCCCCTTCCCCAACTCCATGTCTGCAGCATTTCCATTGCCAGTGCCACAGGCTGTTACCCCCTCAACATCCCCAGAGCGCTTCAGTTGCTAAACCAACTCCTGAAACCCTGAGCTTTGCCATTTTGTGAGGAGAAGAGAGAGAGCAGGCGAAGCAGCAAACAAAATTACCTTAATCTGACAGTAAGTGCTGCAAATTGCTGAACAACAGCTCCAGTTTAGGTCTGACACAGGGTGCTTTGGTGGGTTGGTTGATTTAAGGAGGGGGGGGTGTTTTTTTCTTGTTGTCTTGTTTTGGTTTTGGTGGGGGGGTGGGTTTTTCTGTACTGAAGTCGTTTCTGCCTCAATCTGAAAGTCAAATCACACCGAGCTCTCAGCTCTTCGAGGTCACAGCGTGTTTCTAACCATTTGGGGGATGTTTGGTGACTCCAGTTCTACCTTGGGTGGTTTCTCCACCAGCAGAAAGTCTTGCTGATGTAGGAGAGGGGGGAAAAAAGAAGGAAACAAACAAAAAGCCCACCCCAACAGCCAGATTTATGCAGGGGAATTGTGTTGCTTATTATCTGGATTGTCTTCATGAAAGATACATTAACTTTTCCTTCCAGCATTCTGTTCAGATTGGAAGGAGGGCTCTTGTCTCTGAAATCTTCATGGGTTTTGGTAGGGTTGTGGGCTTTTTGTTGCCTTCAACTCATGGCAGTTGCTGAAATGAAAGAGAATACCCTCCCCTGCAAGCCTGGAGGATGGGTTTTAAACCCTGGGCAGCCCACAAAGCCCTGAATTCAAGGTGACAAAGCCACTTCTGTGTCTCTGTCGTCTCTTTCTGCCTTTGTGCAGTGTTTGGTTCTGGATGCTCTCCTTGCTGGTGCAGCACAGGTTCCTTTTGCTTCAGGTTGGAGGCAGATAGACCAGATCCCATTTAGGCCATCCGTAGGGAATCAGAATGGTGGGAGTTAGAAGGGTCCTGCAGAGCAACTCCAGCCCAACCCCCTCGAGGTTCCCCTCGAGCAGGGGGCACAGGAACACTTCCAGGCAGGGAAATATTGAGGAAAGGGAGGAAAACTCTTGCAGGACACAGGTACTGCTCCTCCTTTATGCAAGCCCTGGGAGGTTCATTTCATCCCAACTCCTCACCCATCACCCCAACCCTTAGTTCAACATCAGGGTGTTTGCTGGCTGCTTTCCAGCCTTGGCAGCTCCCTCAAACTTCCTACACCTCCACTTGGATATGGCCTGATTCTGCTTTTTCTCTCCCTGCCCTTTGGCACCTGCAGTTGCCACGTGCTCTTAAACAGCTTAATGTTTCATGGCTGCATCTCCACTCTGAGCAGGAGAAAAAGCTGCCATTCCTTCCCTGTTCCCCCCACTCTCCACGAGTAGGTACGTGCACAGCAGAGTGCTGCAGCCAGGAACATTGCTGAGGAGCCCAAGGGTCCATTTGGAGCCTAATGAGATGCAGGAGAGAGAGAGAAAATGCAGAGCTTGCACCTCCCCATGTCCTGCTGGCAGAGAAAGCCCAGCAACGTTTTGGAGGATGAAAGTTTCAGATTAATGAAAGCTGCCTTGAGGAGCTCTTCTTATTTCCAGTGAGGTATTGCTTCCCTGCACTGAGACAACCCTCTGTAGCCTCTCCCCAAACTTGCTTTGACCTAGAAAAAGGCTTCTTGCTCCAACAGCTGCACTTTATTACATCTTCACTGGTGGTCTTTGCTAAGTTTATTAGCCAAAGAAACAGATAAGTATGATCCAAGCAAATGATCATTAGTGGTAATACATTGTAATCAGAGGCACATGTGCAGTACAATCCCCACTCCATTGTCCAGGGGGGAGGAGAAGTTCAGACAAGTCTCAGAGACTCTCTTAAACCCTATAGAAGAAAGCAGTGGTAGATTTAGAAGGGGGAGAGGGGGAGGCTCTTATTGTTTCAGTCCTTTTGCTGCTGGGCATGTAGAGTTAGGCAGAGTTTTGCTTTTGGAGCCCCAAGGATCCCTCAGCTGACAATCCCTCATTTAACTTCAGGGAAGGAGCAAAAGCTCTGGTGAGAACGTTGCAGATTTCGGTGTGTGGGCTGGGCAAGGAGCTGGGCTGTCTGGGAAAGGGCAGGAGGGGTTTGCTCTCTCCTCTTTGGAAGGTGCCTGCACGAATTCACAGCAGATTGCTGGAGTTGGGGCAAAAGGAGAGGTGGGAAACTGCTGTGTTTGACTTCACTCCTGCAGTTCTTGGGTGAGCAGGGAGGTGTATGGGCTGGATGAGGGGATAGACTGTGCTGCTGTGCTCAGGAATTAGGTGTTGTGTGGCAGTATTTAAGGAAGGAAGCAGCTGAAATGAGCCAGGTGGTTTGGAGATCCCTGGCTTTTAAAGCCTTTTGTGTTTGGAGCTGATTTTCAGTGCCACAAGGGCTCAGTTTAACAAACTTTATCTGTCTGAATCTCCCTGGTCTGTGCCCTCCCCTTGGAGCACAGGCTTGCTTCTGCCACCAAAGCCGAGGGAGGAGGGTGATGGGGGAACATGCTGGGTCCCAGAGGTGGAATCCAGGAGCTGTTGGCAGCAGATTGATGAGAGGATGATAGAATGGTGGGGGCTGGAAGGGGCTTGCAGAGCTCATCCAGCCCAACCTGCTGTTAAGGCAGGTTCTCCTCAACCAGGGGGCACTCACAGAATCATTGTGCTTGGAAAAGACCCCGTAAGACGGAGCTCAACCACTAACCTCACACAGCCAAGCCCATCACTGAACTAAACCATATGGAAACCTCGTGAGGAGGAGCCTCCACACCCTCCCAGGGCAGCCAGGGCTCCCTCACCTCGACACCAAAGGAGTTTGTCGCGCTGTTGCAGCAGCCCCGGGAGCGCCGGCGCAGCGGAAGCAGCAAAAGCCGCTTTCATGTCCTTAACGAGCCCCTAATGAGGATTTGGTGCCCAAAGCTGCCACATGGCTGCCTGGCCCTGGCTCTCCCAGCCTAATCCCCACCTCAGCTCGCTGCTTTGCTGGCCCTCCCTCCTCACCTCTGCTCCTTGACGCCGGGCTCGGAAGCGCTGGCTTTCATTTCCCCTCTTCCTGGTGGGTGGCTGAGCCCAGGACGGACGTGTGGGCAGGGGCTGAGGAATGGCAGGCATCCCCCAGCACAGCCCAGCTGCTTCAGCCTCACCATCCTCCTGCCTCTCCCAGCTTCCTCCACAGCTCATCTCCCATTGTGTTCTTTCCCTCCCCAGCTCTGTTATTCCCCTCTCCCCATCCCTCTCTTCCTTTTGCTGGCCACAAATAACGCCCTGTGTTCATGCCAGGCTGCTTCAGCTCATGAGAGCTCTTCAGACACTTGCAAACAGAGAGAAATAAAGGCTCCACCGTGGGTTTTTTCCCATGTGTCACTACCCCAGCACCTCTTTCACCTCACTGGCACTGAAAGGAGGGCAAGGGGGAAGGTGGGCTGCTCAGGGACCTTACTGCAGGCAGGGAGGTGATGGGATGGTCCCATTCCTTGAGCATCCCTGCTCCCTGAGCTCACCAGCTCCCTCCCACCACAGCAGGTGACAAGTTGTTGGTTTTCAAGCCCCAGCCTTGTCAGCTGGGCTGACTAACGATGGAATCAGGGGATCCTGCCACTTTTTATCTTCCCTGGCAGTGTCTCTCCAGCCCTGTCCTTTAATTACAGGAGGCTGAAGGGAGGCTGGTGTGGAGACAAGGTGCCAACATGATTTATAATTCAGAGATTCAGGTGATTGATATCTCTTTTTTTTTCCCCTCCAAGGCTAAAGTGTCACCCTAAGAGTTCAGCCTCATGTTCCTCCTCTCCCCCCACTGCAGAGGGGAGACAGCAATTTGTGTTTCCTTTGAGTTATCCCCGTGTCTCTCCCCTCACCTGCTCCTCTTAAGCTGCCTGCACCCTAATCCCCTCTCAGCAGCCTTGCCTAAAAAGTGACAGGGAACAACAGCAGCTTATTCCTCAAGCTGCTTTGGTTCCAGGGGCTCTAATACCCCTTGTGCTGCTCTTTTACCTGCACTCTGGGCTTTTAGCAACACATTTTAAGTCGGTTTCAATTTGCTTGCTAATAAAACCAGCAAGTGTTGAGTAACAGAGGGTGGTCCCAGGGATCTGTGAGTGGTTGTGGCTGTCAGAGCCTCTCATCCCCTACAAAAACAGGGGCTGAGGGGAGTGTAGGGGAGCAGGATGGTGCTGGGTGTATCCCAGCACACGTCTGCTGTGGGGCTTTCCGTTGGTGCTGCTCAGAGCACGTTCATAACTTGGCAGTGGTGGGAGCCTGATTCTCCCTGTCACCCCTCAGGGGTGTTTGCCATCCCTGGCACTTGCCTGTGGATCATAGCTCTGTGAAAAACCCAAGCAGGACACTGGTGTGGGCAAGAAACTCACGTCTCTCACAACTCTGGAGGAACTGCAGAGCTGCCAGGGTAATCCCTTGTTCCTCCAGGAGCTGGGAGCAGCTTCACCTCAATCCAGAGCAGTCCAAGGAAGGAGCATCCTTCCCTGCATGAAAATGAAACCAGAGAGAGCTTGGTTAGCACAGTGAGCCACACTGGCACTGCCTGGGGCTGGTCCTCCAGCCAAGAGGGACCAGCACACCGAGACAACTACCAGGTGGGGATGTCCCCCCATCAGGGATATAACACCAAGCTGAGACCTGGCAGCTGCTCACCACCACCTCATGAGCTTCTGCACGAGCTGCAACCACCAGCTGCTGCCCTGGCCTGCCCTCAGGAGCCCTCCTAAGCTGGGTACCCCCTTCCCTTCCTCCACACAGCCCTTGCTGCCCAGCCCCATTTCCCTCACTCCCTCCCGGCGTATTTTTGGACCTTATCTAGAGGGAAGAGGTATTTTAGCAGCAGCCCCACGGCCCAAGGAGGGGGGGTGGTGAATCCATGCTTGGATCACCCAGCTGGGCCAGGGGCCTTGAGCCACTGTGGCATTTAAAGATAATGGGGAGCAGGGTGTGAAAGTTGCCATAAAAAGCAACGTGAGGGCAGCAGCATCTGATCCGGGCGCGGGCGGCCGGCGGCAGGGTGACGCTGGGCCAGCTCCCTGATGACTTCTGCAGGTTGGTCCTCGATAGCCTGTGCAATGATCTGGCTCAGAGGGGGGGTAAAACAACAGGGTGAGCAACACAAGAGCCTTTGCTTAACCCTGCAAGGCCCAGCCCTGCTGGTCCTAGCGCAGGCAGGATGGCAAGAGCGCAGCCCCTGGTCTCATCCAGGGATGCTCCAACACAAAGGCTGGAGCACAAATGCTTGAACACAAACGCTTGAGAGCAAATATTTCCCCTTCCCCCCCTCGCTTCAGTTTGCCCTTTGCAAACTGGCAAAGCTCAGGGACAAAAGCTTTGCCTCTGCATCCGCTGGGCTGGCACATTAACACCCTCTGGGGTGGAAAATGAGCTTGTAATAGGCTGGAGTGGCTGTGAAGGGCTGGGAGCTGCCAGTGCTTTGGTTTGAACACCAATGCCTCTGCTTTAGCCCTGCACCTGATCCCATCCACAGCAAATGACCATGCTAAAGGGAGCTTTGTGGTTTCCTTTTGTCCCCCCCAGCCTGGAGGAGAGTTGATTTGGGGTTGTTTTGTCTTTGTTTGTTTCTTCCCCTGCAACTTAAAGAGCTCAGAAAGCTGTTTGTTTCCCCTCTCAGAAGTGAGAACTCATCACCAGGCTGTTGAGACACATTTTTCACCACCAGTTCCTGGCCTCATCATCATCATCCCCCCCCCACACACCCCCCAAGGGTGACCCTATAACTTGTGGATATTCACTTCTTACATCCCGAGGTAGCCTGACCCATCCCACAGGAGCCCACAGCCCATCCCCAGCACAACACCCCAAACCTGGGCAGGCCAGAGCAACACCCCAGCCTCTGTCTTTCCTTCTCCTGGCTCCTTCAGAAAACACTCTCTCAGATGCTCATGTTGATCTGTAACACACTGGAGCCATCTGAACCTTCCCTGTTAATCCCTCTGTGTGGGGTGCAGAAGCTCCTCTCTTCAGCTGCCCAAAGCTCACTGTGTGGCAGCTTGGCAACCCTAGAAATAACCCCCCCAAAAAAAAGCAAAAGCTTGCTGCAGTTTGGTTTTATTTTTGCCCTTTTGTGTTTCTTTTCCCTGGACTTTGAGCCAGCTCCTTTCCCTGCTCAGGCAGTGGGGAAATAGCACATTACCTGGTGATCTATGGGGTGGGGTTGGGGGGGAGAAGTTGATTCTTTTCCCCTTCTTGGTTTGCTCAGTGGAGTTAACAGCTTTGTTTTCTTCCATCCCACATAAAGCAGCTCTCTGTGTTCTTAAATACAGCAGCTGGAAGAGAAAGGGGAGGGAGAGGGGAGCTGTTAAAGAACTAATGGTAAAAGCAGAAGGGCTGGCACAAGTCAGAAACAGGTTGGGACCTTCCAAGTGCTTTTACCAGGCTCTGCAAGATCAGCCTGAGTTTTAGTCTTACCACTGTTTAAAAACACACCCTCTGACACATGAATTGACCACCAACAAAATAAAACCCCTCCAAGCAGCCCCAAGTCTTTCTGTATCCCTTCAATCCTCTCCTCCAGCCTCCTGGAAAGGTGCAGTGAACGTTGTGCTTGGATCGAGCTTCGGTCAAACCCCTGGCTATGAATCCTGAATGGTTTGGGGACTTTGGGTTGGGAGATTGCTTTGGATGCTGCTTGGGAACAAGATATCCCACCTCCCCCCTAAAAACCCAACCCCTTTGCCATCCTTTTGCCCAGGTTCAGCAGCGTGTTCCCCAGCCTGAACATGGCAGTGAAGCGCCGGGAGCAAACGCTGCAGGACTACAAGCGCCTGCAGTCCAAGGTGGAGAAGTACGAGGAGAAGGAGAGAACTGGCCCTGTCCTGGCCAAGCTGCACCAGGTAAGGGATGCTCAGGGACCCAGATCCCCAGCAGGGTCAGTGGCAAACCCCAGGGCTGTGTCTCAGGGCTTGGGGAAGAGCATTTCTCTCGGGGTTTGCCATCCCTGCAACACAGAACGTTCGGGAAGGGCGGCTAAAAGCCACGTCAAGTTGCCACAGAGGGCAGTTTGGGACAAGAAGGTGATTCAGAGTGAAGGGAAAGGGCCTGACTTCCAAAAGGCAATGGAGTGAAAGCTGGGGGTGCTCAGAGGGGCAGCCAGTGCTGGAGGCAGCCCCCAGGGGAGGGGGGTTTCTCCCTGACCCGCAGCAGCTGGATGTGATGAGCCTTTGGAGCCTTTTCTGTTTGCCACCTGTTCCAAGGAGACCATTCACCTCGGTGCATTGCACTAATTGGTTAACAGGAAGCTTTGCCAGATTCTCTTCTCTCTCCCCATCTCAGCAAAGTGATGATTTTTGTGTATTTTCACTCCTCTGATCCAATCCCCACCAGATTCTCCCCAAATCTGTCGCTCCCGCAGGAGAACCTCCAAGGAGCAGCTGATCTACCATCAGAATCTCCCCCCACACTGTGTCTTTTCTGATGGCCTTCCCCACCAAAGTCAAGTTTGGTGTTAAAAATGAACAGCCCTAACAAAAGGAGCCTCTGATTTCCTAGTAAGCAGCTTACTGTGCTGAGCCTCGTGGCTGGGAAGACTCAGAGTGCTTTTGTCCTGCTGATTAAGCAGGTTTGAGTGATTCCATTTATTTCCCTCCCCTCTTTAATGAACTTCTGGGGGATCTAATTCCCCCTTCTGAAAGATCCTCAAACACCCCCCCAGCCTGGAGCAATCCCAAACACATCCATGGTGGGAAGTGGCATCACCTCAGCGCTATCTTTGCTCAAAGTCTTCTGCTCTTTGGTGGCCCCACGTGAGCTCAGGGCTGGGGGCTGGGGGTGAGGGGGTTTCAGCCCTTCTCATTTCATGGCAGGCATGGAATTTGCTCATTTGCCTCTCAGCCCTACTGAAGCCTGAGGTGATTTCAGGCTTTGGCTGTGCCATCCCTCTGGCCTGTCCCAGGGAGCTGGGCTCAGCTCGACGCCTTTCTCCTGCCCCCTCCTCCCGTTGGAATGGTGCTGGGATTAAGTGGCAGACTCCAACTGCTCTAATATTTCACAGCCCACCCCCTCCTGCCCTTTTCCACACCATCTCAGAGACATTTCCCTTTCTCCCCACGCTGCTGTTTAAAGAAGCTGAGCTGAAGGTCACGGGCCAAAATGATGGTGGGGACAGGAGCCTCTGGTGAAGCTCTTGGGAACCTCAGGGTGGGGAGACACAGGTGGGGATGTTACAGACCCAGAGCACCATACAACCAGTTTTAACCAAGCTCTTTTACCTGCTCACTTGAGTCCCATCAGGCTCCTTTTCCTGCTCATGTGGGTCCCACCAAGCTCTGTTAACTGGTCATTGGGATTCCATCACACTCTGTTGGTCACTTGGGTCCTACCAGGCTCCATTCCTTGATCCTTTTGATCCCACCAGGCTCCATTCCTTGATCCTTTTGATCCCACCAGGCTCTATTACCTGGTCACTTGAGTCCCACCTACTCTCTGTTGATCACATAAGTCTCACCTGGTTCCATTAACCAATCACTTGAATCCCACCATGCTCTGTTGATCACCAGGATCCCACCAAGCTCTATTATCTGGTCACTTGAGTCCCACCAGGCTCTACCTGGTCATTTGGTCTCACCAGGTTCCATTACTTGGTCATTGGGTCCCACCAGCCTCTGTTGGCCAGTTACTGGTTGTCCTTTGGCCAAGGCAGAGCCACTGGTCCAGGCTGGCCAAGGTCAGGGCGTCTTCCCAGGTGTGTGACTCCCCATCCTGTCCTTTGGCAGGCCCGTGAGGAGCTGAGGCCAGTGAAGGAGGACTTTGAAGCCAAGAACAAGCAGCTCCTGGAGGAAATGCCCAAGTTTTACAGCAGCCGCATCGATTACTTCAAACCCAGCTTCGAGTCGCTGGTGCGGGCGCAGGTGAGACGTGGCCCTGGTGATCCCTTTGGTGGGCACCCTCCCCCTCTGCTCCCCTCCTGACACACCTAGAAAGCCATTTCCACTCAGGAAACCCATTCATCTCTGCCTGGGTTTAGCTACTGAGTGGTGGTGGGACACTGGGCAGGTCAGTGTTGGACCTTGTGTTGCCACATGGAGAGGTGGGTTCTGCCTCGTACCAGGGACACTCCTGGCACACACAGGGCACCTTGTGCCACATCTTGCCTGCCCAAGTTACCTCAAGCCCCAGTTACACATTAGCCACTGGCCTTTGATGGCTTTTTTGGCAGCTGGGCACGTTGTTTCTTGGCATTTGCAGGCAGGGATGGGGTTTGTTTGGAGGTGATGAGCTGCTCAGGGCTCAGCTGAAGGCTCTCAGTGGGGTTTGGTAACCAGGGCTGGCATGTTCTGGCAGAGGGAGAGGAGGCTGCTGTGTAAGCTCCACACCAAAGGCTTTGCAGGAAGGGGTGGCCTAAATAAACCACAGCCTGCTTGCATTTCCATCCTCCAGCTTCCCTCTGTGGCTTGATGCTGCTCCTCCTCCTTCTTCCTTCTCCCTGGCTGGAGAGGAACATTACCAGGCTCTAATGTGGCTTTGAACCTTTGGCATCTCAGGCATAGGTCATGCCCTGGCTCCTGGGCTGATCCAGTACCAGGAGGGGAGATAAAACCCCAGGTGCTCCTCCTGTTCCCCTCCAGTCCTTCGTGGAGGCTGAGGCAGGGAAGGAGCTGCTGCAGCGACCCAGGTGCTGCAGGAGGAGCAGGGAGCACCTTTCATCTCACCTCTTCGAGTTTCAGAAGGGGGTTGCTGGGGAAGAGGCCTCTCCACAGAGCTGCCAGCAAGTTGTCTGCAGGCTGATTCACCTACCAGATGGTGCTGATGCTCCCTGGAGCCGCCTGGCTGGGAGCTGGGGACGCTGTTCTGGCTGTTCCCTTTGCAATCGGGGCTCCCTGTTCCAGCCCAGACAACCAGGCTCCCTGGAGCCACAAAAAAAACCCACCCTCGCTGGCCCTTCCTCCCTTGCTGCAAACCCTCTCCAGCCCACTCCCTGGGGGTGGGTCGTTTGGATGAGACCTTGAAAGCCTCCTGCTGTGCCCCTCTGTCCTTGGCCACCACAGCCCTGGGCTGGCTGCAGCTGCCTCCTGCCTGGGCTTCTGGGGGGAGCAACATGCTGGGGGGTGGGTGAAGAACCCTCTTCCTCCTTGGGAATCCTGCCTCTTTTTTTCACTGGCCATCTACCTCACTGCAGGTGGGGATTGGGTTACAATCACAGAAGCATTTGGGTTGTTAAAGCCCTTGAAGCTGCTGCAGTCCCAGCCCTGCCCTCACCCTGCCCAGCCCAGCACTGACCCACAGCCCTCAGCACCTCAGCTCCAGGGCTTTGGGATCCCTCCAGGGCTGGGCACTCCCCCAGCTCCCTGGGCAGCCTGGCACAGGGGCTGACACCCCTCTCAGGGAAACAGTTCTGCCTCAGCTCCAGCCTCAACCTCCCCTGGGGCAACTGCAGCCCATTGCCTCTTGTCCTGTCACTTGGGAGCAGAGACTGACCCCCATTGCCCCACAACCTCCTGTCAGGGAGCTGCAGAGAGTGCTCCTGTCTCCCCTCAGCCTCCTCTTCACCAGCCTGAACACCCCCAGCCCCAGGGAAGGATGCACCAGCACTATGGCATCTCAGCTGCTGGGAGGAGAGCTCAGCACTCCCCTCATGACTGGTTTTTGCTGAGGCTGTGCTCCTCCCCTGCTCAGGAGCTCTTCCCCAGGGGCTGTGCAACTGTTTCCCCCATCTCAGGTGGCTGAAATCAAAAAGCAAAGGGAAGTGACACGCCCAAGGTAACTTCATGAGTCAGTGGAGAGCCAGGAATAGCACCCAGGAGCCCTGACTCACCTGCAGGGCCCAGCAGCCAAGGGGGATGCAGCAGTGACACAGGGGTGTTCCCCACTCCCTTCTCATCACACCATCCCAGGTGACTGGGAGGCACAGGAGCAGTGCCAGGCTTCCAGCCAGCCCCATTCACCCCAGCACTGCTTCCCCAGCTCTCTGCCTTCCCACCTTGCTGAGCTTATTTAGCATCTCAGGGGATGTCTATACTCACTGCAGTGTCTATTTTCAGCCTCTTCTGGGGGTACTTCTAGGAGCACACAGCCAGAAAGGGGCAGCCAGAGGGTTGGGGCAGCTCTGCTGAGGCTGCTTATCAAACCCATCACTTCAGGGTGGCCCCAGGTGCAAAAGGACACTGGTCTTGCTGCTTTTCCAAGCCTGGATGGGGTTAAAGAGGCACAAGGGGCACAGCTGGACAATGAGCTGTGAACTCAACTCGCTCCCAGCTGCTTTGCCAGGGCGAAAGGAAAGACCCCCACTTCAAACCAGCTCTGGAGCAAGCAGCTTTATGGCTTCAACCCAAAGAGCCCCTTCCAACCCCTTCACACTGGGTTCCCATGGCACAACTTGGCTGGCAGCCCCCAGGGCCGGGTGGCTGCTGACAGCATGACATGCCCTGAGCTCACAAAGGGGCTGGAACATTCAACACCAAATACTTGTGTCCACCCACGTGCCTGGGCCAAGCCAAGGGAGGCAAATATTTCCCTGGCTGGGGGACTTTGAAGTGGCCAGAAGAAGAGATGAAAGGGGGGGAGTGTGTGTGTGTGTGGGGGGGGAGATTTGGAGCCTCGTTGCTGAACAAAACTTCCTTCCCTAAGCAAAAACATGATACTCCTGTGGCTTTGGAATGAAGTGGGGTTGGGGAGGGAAAGATGGGGCAGGAATGAGGGGGAAGCAGGCCCAGGAGGCCTGGCAGGCACCCCAGGGGGTTGTTTTTAGGGCTGCCACAAACACGAGCTGCTGGTGGCGGCGGAACCACGATCTATAGAAAATGAGGAGAACACGGTGTCCCCAAACAGAATTAGTTCAGGACAGGTGGACCCAGGGCCTTTGGCTCCATCTCAAAGGAGAGTTTTGGAAGATGGGATGGGGTGGAGGGGGAATGGAGCATATGGTATCCATAGCTGGAAAAGTACTGAGCTGCAGGGCAGGAGGCTGCAGGCAGCAGCGGGGCTGTGACCACGGCTCTGGGGGTGCATCCCCCCCCAACACCCACCTCAGAGGGGCAACACTGGCTTCTCACCCACATTTCAGTGTGGGGGATGCTGGTGCCTGTGAGACCTGACCCTGAGGGGGTTGGTGATGGCACTGGGGGGAGAAGAACATCCCCGAGGAGAGCCGCTGGGCCCCAGGGACCTGCTGTCTGGCTGTGGCACGTGGGTGGTGGGGAAAGGAGAGGGAGGGGGACAGAGAGCAAAATGCTTGCTCTTCCTTGCCTGGGTGCCACTGAGGAGATGCTGCTGGGGGTGCTGATGGCCAGCTTTGGGCAGCAGCTCTTGCTGGTGAGGAGGGGAACTGGGGCAGGATGGTTCAGGGTGGTTGGATGGGGGGGTTCTTGGTCTCACACCTTGCCTGGGGGGGGTCATTGGGATGGTTTGGGGTGATTTGGTGGGGGGGTTCTTGCTCTCACACCTTCCTTGGGGGTCATTAGTCCCTGTGTAAGTGAGAAGTGGTGCTGGATCACTCAGAACCCCCTGTGTGGGGAGCCTGGACCTCAGAGCAGCCCCCCCCAAAGCAGTCCCCAGGGGAGGGAGGTGGGGGAATAGAGGCAGCTGGCAGAGGCCTGTGGGTCCCCAGCATCTCCCCCCTGCCCTGCCCAAAATAAGCATGAGATGGGAGGAAGATGAGGGGAGGCAGTCTCCATGGAGACTGTGTGTGTGTCACTGTGGTGCTGCTGGAGCTGCTGGGCCCAGCCTCGGGCACCCCCTGAGCCTCTCCCGTGCCCCCTGTGCAATGAGGCATCATCCAGCCCCGGGGAACAGAGCTGGGGCTGGTGCTCAGCCACCTCCTCACCCTCCTCCCCTGAGGCACAGCAGCTCACCAAGCTGAGGAGAGGGTCTGACTCTACCACCCTGCCCAGCATCTCCTTCCCCCAGGGCCCAGCAGCCCGGTGCCATCTGCCTGTGCTGACCCTGCTGCCTCAGTTAATTGGCGCTGCTAATTAGCACGTTACTTAAACAGCCATCCCCTCCTCCCCCCACCCCCCCAGCTTCATGCACAGTAATGGGGCACTGCCAGGCTTTGACTCTCACCCCTGCCAGGGGAACAGAAACCTGTTGCAGAGCTCAGCAGCAGCGTGGGCAAGCGCCTGGTCCCGCTGCCACTGGCACCAACCCCGAGGGGCCAGCGGGGCTGGGGGCTGGCAGCAGCCCCACACACACACAGCTCCCCAGATGGGAAGGCAGCAGAGAAGGGCAGAGTGTTATTAAAACGTGTGGAGTTGTAATAATCCAAGAGGGGGGTTGGTATTAGCACATGGGAGGAAGCTATTTTAGCACCAGAGCCGCCAAACAGCCAGGGGCAAGGGCAGCGCCAAAGCGGGGTGGGCATGGAGACATCCCCCTCTCCCTGCCTCTCCACAGCTTCCCCCTCACCCCTCCATCTTTCTCCCTTCCCTCCCTCACCTCACCAGGTGGTTTATTACACGGAGATGCACAAGATCTTCGGGGAGCTGACGGCGCAGCTGGAGCGGCCGGGGCTGAGCGACGAGCAGCGGGAGCGCGACTGCGAGGCCAAGCTCAGCGAGCTCAGGGCTCTGTCCATCGTGGCTGATGACTGAGAGAGGGGCTGAGGATGGGGATCCCCCAGCCAAGCTGCTGCTCCCCTCCTCCAGCCTCTGCAGGGATGGGTTTGGGAAGG
Organism: Colius striatus; assembly: GCF_028858725.1. NCBI lineage: Eukaryota > Metazoa > Chordata > Aves > Coliiformes > Coliidae > Colius > Colius striatus. The sequence continues at coordinate 1,653,311 of NC_084785.1, forward strand.
TTTAGAGCCTTTTTCCCCCCCAACCTCTGCCAGGACAAGGGTTGCCTGGGGAGCACCAAAGTCAGGCTTTGCCTTAAACAGGTTGCAGGAGCTGAAAATGGGGAGAAGGCTGGGTGCTGTTGGTCCTTCCCAGGCCCCAGCCTTGGCTCAGCACCCCCCAGCCCTCCCCACACCCATCCTGGGCCCAGATCCCTGCCAGGCTCCTTCCCTTTCTGGCAGGAGGAGGGGGCCACTGCTGCTGAGCCATTCATCTGGTGCCTTAGGAGCCCACTGCAAACCCCAGGAGAGGGGAAAAGCCTTCACGTTCTGTTTCTCGGAGGAGTGATGAAAGGGCTGCACTTCCCTTGCTCAGCATCAACGATGCTGCACTCAGCATCCATCCTGTTTTATGCAGGACCAGAGCTGGGGAGGGGGTGCACGACCCTGGCTGCCCACCCAGGGGTAGGGGAACCCCAGACCCCACGGGGTGCAAAGGGGGAAACGCACCCATCCACGAGCAGAGCCTGGGAGGAGGGGAGGAGCTGGAGGTGACCGGAGTGTCCTGGCTGTTGGGAACACGGGGCTCCGCAGCTTCTGGGTGAATAAAGTCTGTGGCCGAGCCGCTGCCGCCCTCTGCTGCCACCCAACAGCCACTGCCACGGCGGGAGGGGACCCCGGGGGGACACAAGTCCCCTCCCTGGGCAGCCACAGCCCCCAAACCCCCGGAACACCCTTGGAGGGGGAGAGGATGAGTTTATGGAAGGTGTTAAGGGGCTGAGGGGGGAGGAAGGAGCAGCCCCCAGAGAGGGAGCAGCTTACAAGGGCAAGAAATGCAGCTTTAGAGGCAAAGATGTGAATTGGATGCTCAGGTGACACATTTCAGCAGAGGGAGAGGCTGAAGGAGCCACCCCCATGTCCCACAGCAGGGGATGGGGGGATGAGGTGCCCAGCAGAACTCAGGGAGCTGGACCCCCATTAAACCATCCTGCTGCTGGCAGGGAGACTGCAAAGAGGAAAGGGAGCAGGAGCAGAGCCCTGACAGGTCACACAGGGGGTGGTGACTGTCCCCAGTGAGGTTGGTTGGGGTGACATGAAGTGAAACCCCTGCCCCAGACAGCAGCCCCCAGGCCCCAGCATGGGGAACTTGTCACCCCTCAGCTCTTCCTTCCCAACCACAGTTAAGCAAAATGAGATCAGTTGCCACGGTTACCCAGAGCAGGGGCTGCTAAATATAACTGCCAGGGGCTGAGGCCACACTCTGTGGGTGATGTGGCAGAGGCTGAGCCCTGGCAGACCCCAGCAGCAGCTCCTGAGCAGGCAACAGGCCATGGCAACCCTGCACTGGGCATGTTTCCTCCCTGCATGGAGGTGCTGGATTAAACCCCACCTGGGCTCTCCTCAGTCTACCCCACCAACCTCCCTCTCCTGCATCCAAGCCCAGCTCCTGTGCTGTGCCCTCAGCTGCTCCTGCCAGCCCTGTGCTCCAGAGAAGGATTTCACTCTCTGCAGGTTTCACCTGAGCTCTGCAAGCTGCTGGACTGTCTGGAGAGCTGCTCCTGGCCAAGCAGCCCTGTGCTATGGCTGGGGCTGTGCCAGGCTAGAGAGAAGGGCTCCATCTGATGCAGTAAGCAATGGATAATGACCTGTTGCTCACACCACCCAGAAGATTCCAGGGCTCAGTTTTCTGAAGTACAGGGGTGCTCGGACCTCCAGACAGCAGAGGAGAAGGATGCTGGTGGCACTGGGGTCCTGTGCCACTGGGATGGGGCCATCCCAAGCTGGGGACCACTCCCTACCAAGGAACCCAACCTCAGCCTCTTTCCTCCCTGGCAAACACATCCCAGCTATTCCCTTTCCTCCCCAGGTCCCACCTCATGCCCCTTGGGGACAAGAACCCCAGGGGACAACAACCACTTTAGCATCAACCCTAAGGGTTTTCCACCTAAACTGGGTGAATTAACCCTTGCCAGGCCCTGGTCCCACACCTCCCTTTGCTTTGTCAGGTGCTCAGGAGCTTTCCCTTCCTCCAGGTGATTCAGGGACACTGGGGTCATCACCATGAGCTCCTGCACTGAGAGCAGCCCTCCCTCCTCCTCACCTTGCCCCTGAAACCAGAACTGGCATCATCCTCCTCAGGGTGCCACCAGCAAGGGGTGGATGCATCCAGCCAGCCCAGGTGGAGGGGTGGAAGCCAGGAGGTGGGTGGGAGCCCCCAGAGCATCTTCCTGACATCTCAGGAGGGGCTGGAGGCAGAGAACCACAGCAGAGAGAGACACCAATATCTCCCCAAAACCATCCCCAGAGCACAGAGTAGGGAAAGGTCCCATGTGCCAAGGTCAGACCCAGGTGTATTTGGTGCTCCAAAAGGCACCAGGGAGGAAGGTGCCGAGATGCTCCCCTTGCAGTGAGCACACACATCCCCCTCCTTAAATCTGCCCCCAGCCCCCCATCCCAGCATCTCCTTGAGTGGAGGGAGGTGATGGGATGGGGTTCATTGCCCGAGGAGGGAGGCAACAAGGCTCATAAGACTCCAGTGGCATCACTCAGGAATGAGTTTGCACCAGAAAGCCCAAATACTCCCAGAGCAGCCCCTTCCTCCCAGCCAGAGCCCACCCCTCAGTGCCAGTCCTGGGTGTGCAGGCTGAGCACTCACCTGTGGGAGGGATGCAGGGGGCTGGGGTCAGGCTGGGAGGGTGGGAGTGATGCCAGGGGGTCCCAGGAGAGAGTGAGGGGGGATGTGCTGCTGGGAAGGGAAAGAACCTGACCCAAGTGATGGCAGGAAAGCGAGGGGAGAGGGGGGAGAAGGGGATGAGGGCACCTGGTCAGAGCTTCACGGGACTCCAGGATACAGTGAAGGGCTCCATCGGCATCACAACGCCTCAGCAGAGCCTCCCACCCCCTTCCCAGAGCCAGCCCCCTCCTCATCTCCCCCCCAGACCCTCCTACACCCCCAAACCGCCCACCCCACACCCCCCTCATGACGGGGAGCCCCCGGCGCCCCCTCCCCGCACCCACCTGCGGCAGCGGCAGGGCAGGGCAGGGGAGGGGAGGCTCCATCCCTCGGAGCAGCGGGACCGTCCTTCAGCCCATCGCGCCCGGGGCCGGGACGGACGGAAGCGCCGTGGGAAGTGACGCTTCGCGGGGTGAGGACGGTGACATCAGCCCAGCCGGAGCCCGTGCGCCAGGGAAAGGCTTTATTCGGGGGATAAGACACAAAGGGGTGTGGGGGGGGTGTGGGAGGGGGGGGTGTGAGGTCGGGGACCGGCCCCGGGTGGGTGTGAGATCATCCGTGGGGGTGTGACTCGGTCGGTGCAGCGCAGCTCCTCCCATCCAGGCCTGGCAGAGGGACGGGACCACCCCCCGCAAAGCCCCGTCCCCTACCTGCAGCGGCCGCCCCGGAGCGAGCGGCGGGTCAGGCGGGTGAGCAGCACCTTCACCCGGCCCCAGCGCGACCCCCCGGGCTGCCGGAGAGGAGCTGGGTGTCAGGAGAGAGGCGGTGGAACCGCGGGACCCCTCCCCTCATCTCACCCCAACACCTCCCCCCTCCCCGGCCTCTACCTTGTCCGCTGTCGGGGTGCCCGTCTCGGGCTCGGGGGGCTCCAGCAGGCTGGGGGAGCTGGCGGAGTGTCCCCACGTCCCGCGGCACGGCCCCGGCTCGGGGGCTGCGGGAGGAGAAAGAGGAGGCGAGGGGATGAGGAGAAGAGGGATTGAGGGAGGGAGCCCGGGTGGGCAGGACCCGCAGCCCCCCGCCCCCCTCACCTGGCGCCTGGCTGTCGGAGCAGGAGCGCGGCCGGAACCCGTCGCCCCTCCACACTCCCAGATCCAGCTCCCGAGTGGGCTGTGGTGAAAGGGGAAGGAGGAGAGGTAAGAGTGTGAGCTGGGACATTTCCCCCAGCCCCGAGCATCCCGCGTCCCGCCGGCCCTCACCGTGGCGTCGGGGCGGCTGCGCCGCGCCTCAGCCGCCCGCTGCCGGAGGAGCCGGTTGTCCTGCTGCAGCCGGGCCACACACTCCAGCATTTGGCAAACGTGCTCCAGGTACCTCAGCCCCTGTCCCGGCACCGGCAGCCCCTCCTCGGGCACAGCCTGCGGGCAAACAGCGAGCCCAGAGAGTCGCCAGGTAGCCAAACGCTCCCCCTCACCAGCCACAGCCCACCCCTTCCATCCCTGGGCTCCTCAGCTCATCCCCTTCCCCCGGCACCCACCCACCTCGGCTTCCTCCTCGCTGCCGTCGCGGCTCTCCCGGGGGGGCTCCGGCTGCGCCGTGGCCGCGTTGGCACCGCGCCGGGCGAGCTGGCGAGGGCAGCGCCCGGCCACCCGCTGCCTCCGGCTCCATTGGGTTGCCTGCGCCAGCTTCTTGCTGGCCGAGCGGCTGCGGGGGGCCCGGGGGGGCGCCGGTGCCTCTCTCGGGGGGCTTTTCTCCGGTGGGAAGCCGTCGAGGGAGAAGCTGCTGTCGGAGCCCATCGGGGTGGAGGGCGAGTGCTCGTTGCTGCCCATCTCCACCCCGGAGTCCTCCGACTCGCATTTGAGGAGCCTCCCGCTGACGGGGAGGCTGTGGGGGGAGAGGGAGGGTGGTGGGGGGGATTCCCGGCAGCTCAGCCCCCTCCTCGGGCTCTCCTGCAGCCGCCGGTACACGCTGGCAGAGGTGGGCACCACGCAGCTCTCGGCCGGCTCCCAGGAACCATCTGCAGAGCACACGAGGCAGGGGGCTGTGTCAGGCTGGGGAGGGGTCCCATCCCTGTGCTCACTGTCCCTGTTTGCCCAAGTGTGGGCCATCACCCCTCCCAGCCCCCTGACTCTCCCCTGAGGCTGCTCTTCCCACCCCAACCAGAGACCCCCCTCCAGAGGGTCCCCACACCCAGTGCCATCCTCTCTCCCCTCAACCTGCTCCCTCACACCCCACTCAGTGCCAACCAACCCAGGGCACATCAGGGGTGTGGGGTCCATCCTCCCCCCACCACAAGCTGTCTCCAGGGACCACCAGCTCCTCATGGCATCACCACCCAGGACATACCCACCCTCACCTCCCACCACAGAGCAGGAAGCAAAGCTTTGGCACCCTCCCAGTGCTCAGCTCGGGGTGCAGAGCCACCCAAACCCCTCCTCCCCCCAAAACACAACCCTTTCCAGAGTCTCTCTCCCCCCACCCCCACACTCCTCACAGCAGCTGAACCTCCTCTTCCAGAGGCCACGGGAGCCACCCCACATCGCCGGGCGCCGGAGCCGAGTGCCGGGTGCTCAGCCCGGAGCTGCCTTTTAGACCCGCCCCAGCAGCCCACGGGCCCTGCATCCACAGGCACCTCATTACAGGACTGGTTCCTAACTGGTTCCTCTCCAAGCTTTGGGATGGGTGATACTGGCTGGGCCGGTGGTTAAGAGCTGCCTTCCCACCCCAAGCAGGGAGGGAGGGCTGTTTGGTGCCGGATGAAACCCCCACTGGGGGCTGGAGGGAGTCAAGTCCCCCAGCGTTCCCAAATTCAGCTGGGGCTGGAGCCACTCAGCTCAGGGGCTGGTGAGGAGGGGAGGTGGCAGTTGTCCTGGGGACAATCCCTCCCTTCAGTGGCCACATGAATGCCAGCAATGGCGTGGGGTGGCTGCCCTGGCACGGCCGGGTGCCAGCAGCCCCCGCTCCCACACGGGTTCAAAACTCCCCCGTGGGAGCTGCTGAGGTCCCTCAGCTCCAGCTCAGAACCCTCTCATAGCTCCCAGGGGGTTCCCAGGGTGGCCTCAGCCAGGGGGCACATAGAAGTGGGTCTGGGGGTGTCTGGGACCCCCACACATACTGTGTGCAGGGACTCAGCAGGCTCAACCCACCCGTGAGGGCACAGGCCCAGCAGCCAAGGTGATGAAAGGCAAAACCTGGGTTGAATTCCCAACACAGCTGGAGCTTGGGTCCCTCCCTGCAGGGTGGGCAAAGCTCAGGGGTCCAGACACTCCCAGAGACCCTCTTCAGCACAGACACTACAAATTGAGGGGATCCAGCAACTCTCTTCAGCATAGAGACCACAAATTGGGGGTCAAGGGCCCCCCTTCAGTACAGACACCACGAAGCGGGAGGTCCAGGGTCCCCCAGAGACCCCTTTCAGCACAGACATCACAACTTTAGGAGGTCCAGGGATCCCCACACTCCCCTTCAGCAAAGTCACCATAAATTAGGGAAGCCTAGAGATGGCCAGAGACCACTTTCAGCAGAGACACCAGTTGGGAGGGGAGCCCAGGTACCCCCAGGAGATGCTCTTCACATGGACACCACAAATCAAGGGGTCTAGAGCCCACCAGAGACCACTTTCACCTCCCTCCATCCTAGACCCCCCCAACTCAGAGACCCCTCAGCATCCCCTCCAGCACGAGCTTCACATGTTGGGAACCCTGGAGCAGGAGGAGATGTCCCCCTTTATTTAACCCAGCCCAGAACCCCCCAGAGACCCTTCCCTACTCCTTGGGGGTCCCCTCCCACAGCCCAAACGACCACCGACTCACGGCGGCTGCGGAGCGGCTCCACGCTGAAGCCCCCGCGGTGACGCAGCATCCCCCGGGACAGCGAGAACGGGGCAAAAAGCACCGGGAATGGAGCAAAGAGCAGAGGGAACAATCCCACACCTCCTCTGCCGCTTTATGAAGCGGGGATGGGGAGGGGGGGGCACGGCCCCGCCCCCAAATCAAGCAGCACCTTTGCTGCTGCTGCGGGAGGGAGCTCACTCCCTTCCTTCCCTCCTCCGGCCCAAGGCAGGAGCTTTTATTCCTCTATTCCGTGCCACAAACGGCAGCAGGAGGTGACGGGCAGAATCGTCCTCATCCCTCCCTCCCTCCATCAGAGCCGAGCTGCTTTGGGTGCTGCAGGTGTGGGGCTGAGCACCCCCCTACCCCCCCAACCCGCTGGCAGGGACCAACCCCCCAGAATCCATCTGGCAGCAAAGAGCCAGACCTGACCCCTCCCGGGGGGGCTGAGGGGGGCACATAGGGGAGCTGAAGTGTGAATGGGGGGGCAGGGCCATCCCCTCTGGCTGTGGGAGGTGGGGAGGGGTCGGTTTCTCCCTGATAAGAGCAAAGCCCAGATACCAACAAAGCCCACAAAGAGTCACAGGGGGTGGGGAGCAGGGATAAGAGCCCACCTGGGCCTCCTGGGACAAAGGCCTCGGCCAACACCCTGCCAGAAAGCCCTCTGACACCTCCCAGAGTTGGGGAGGACAGCCCTGACCTTCCTGGGAGTGGGACATGGCCACCCCCAAGCCCTGGGCATGCCCTGCACCCCATGGAGCCTGTGCCAAGCCCTGGACCCTCACCCAGGGGCAGGGGGGATTCCTTCCAGGAGGGTTGAGGGGTGTCTGGCTGCAGCCTGGAGCTGGGGGAAGCCCACTCACCATCCTCTCCCCAGCCCTGTGGTCCTAGCTCTGTCCTCCCCCCCCTCACACCAGACACCCCCACCCTGCACAGACCAGACACAGGAGTGGTGCAAATATATATTATATTTAGATAGAGATCTGGTTTAATACCTGGGAGAAGCCCTTTGCAGCAGTGCCAGCCCCTTCTCTACTCCTTAAGTGCTCAAAGCATCCCTGTGTGCCCTTCCCTGTGCCCCCCAGGCACACGAAGCTGCAGCAACCCGGGCTGAGAACTGACACAACTCATCACATGCACACACAGAGCAAGGCCAAAAGCTCCCTCCCCCCATTCCCCAACCTCAACCCCAATCCAACATCCTCCCCCCCACCACACACACACCGCAGACCCCCACCCTACCAAAGCAGTGGGGTCGTGTTCTGAGGAAAGGGGGAGGTGAAGGGATGCAGTGACCTCCCCATCACGTCGTTCAGGGGGCTCAGGAGTGGGGGGAGACCGGAGAGCTGGTGGTGACCCCCGCCGGGGGACCCTGGTAGCGCAGCCGGGCGTGTTTCTCGCAGTACAGCTCATCCCCCACCCAGAAGTGACCCCTCATCTTCAGGTTGAGGCCGCAGTCAGCGCAGGCGTAGCAGGATGGGTGCCGGTACCGCCCGTCCTGGATCCGCACCGCCTGCGTCCTGCGGGAGAGACGCGGGGGGCGAGATCCCTCAGAGGGGGAACCTCACATCTCACACCCCCCGCCTCAGCCCCTTCCCCACGCTGCTGGCAGCGCCGCAGGGCCGCATCCTGCGCCGGGACACGCGCCCGGCCCCACTCACGCGATGCTGCCGCCGCATTTCTCGCAGACGCGAAGTTTCGGGACGCCGGGAGCGGTTCTGCGGGCGCCGGGCGAGAGCCGGCTGGGGAACGGGGCTGCAGGGACCACGAGAGACCCTCAGCGCCCCGACAGCCCCTTAGGCAGCGCAGCCCCGACCCCCCCGACCTCCGCCCCCTTCCTCCCCATACCCTCCTCATCCTCCAGAGCCTCCTGCAGCAGGCGGAAGGTGCTGGACTGGCGCGGGGCCGCCCGCAGCTCCCGGTTCTCCTGCAGCATCTTGTAGACCTCGGAATCCTCCTCCAAGCGCCTCATGGCCGGCTCGGAGCCCAGGCTGCGGGACAGGACGAGGTGTGGGGGTGGGTGAAGTAAGGGGGCAGAGCCTTGGAGGGGGCGTGGGGGGGATTCCCAGCACCCAAAACCAACCGCGCTGCAGCGCTTCCCCTGCTCCCTCCACCCCGCGGGAGCTGCCCCAACCTGCCCCGGCCCTCCCAGCCTCCCTCCCACGGCAAGGCAGCACCCAACGTGCAGCCCTGGGTGCGGAGCAGCCGCGTCAGGATGTGTGCATGGGGCTGGGGGGGGCTTCCCCACCGTGTGTGTGTCCCAACCCATGGCCCTGAGCCCCCTCTGTACCTGCTGCAGGGGCTGGGAGAGGGGGAGGAGCGGCGCCGCTCCCTGAACATCTCCCAGGGGTTTGGGGGGGTCCTGAGCTCTGGGGAGGGTGGGCGAGGGCGTGGAGGCAGGATTGACCCTGGGGGGCTGTTTTGGCAGCTCAGGCTTCCTCGCTCCTGCCAAGGGGAAAGAGTGAAGGCTGGGGGGGACATGTCCTGAGCCTGCAGACCCCTCATCTCCTCCCAGCCACCCTGGGGACGCCGGCACCTGCCCAGGGGCTCTCGTGGTCCCCGGAGGGATGCTCCACAGCTTTGCTTCCACCCCATCCCACGCTGGGGCCAGTGGGACCCCAGGGGCAGCCACCCCCAGCGCTTCCCACGCCCATAACCCCGTCCCTGAGCCCGTCCCCTTCCCAGCATCTGCTCCTGCTTAGTGGCAGGAAAGGCAAAGCCTCGGCTAAGTGGAAGCCGATGTTCCCGGGGAGCAGCCGCCAAGGCGGATACAAACCCCAGCAGGAGCCTGGGGACGGGGATGGGGACAAGGAGCCCCTGCCTGGACGCTGCCAGGGCTCTGTGGGGTCAGAACAGGCCAGGGACGAGCTAAAATTAAGCCTGGGTAGAGCCTGAGCGCTTTGGCCTCGTCCCCACCAGCACCCGGAGCCAACCCGCCACAAAAAGCCTGGTCCAAGGGCAGCCCATGGCCTTGGGGCAGGGGGGTTGGGGCACAGCAGCCTGCACAGCCCCAAGCCCATGGCAGGAGGGCTCCAGGGTTTGCAGGGACCCTCTGAGACCCCCACCAAAGCAAATCATGAGCTGGGGAGAGGGAAGAGGGAGTGGGCAGCCGGAGCAGCCGGGGCTGCAGCCAAAGGCAGGCGGGAAGGGCCACGCTCAGCCGCAGCCTGTCCCGATTTGGGCTTGAAAAACAAGAGAAAAAGCAAGCAGGGAGGGAGGAGAGGAGGGAGACACAACCCCGGAGCCACGGGCTGCCCGAAACCACGGAGGGGAGGGAGGGAGGGGGCGGGCACTGCAGGGACCGGCCCAGCGCCCCGGAGCCGCTCCACGGGCATCTCCCCAGAGCTGAGCCCGGCGGCAGCTGCCGAGGGTGCACCGGGCCGTGGGTCCCTGCCCTACCAACGCCCCGGGCCCCCGGGGATGGAGGGAGCAGGGCAGGGCCTCCCCAAACTGGTTTGGCTTCCCAAGGCTGGTGCCGTTGCCAAGAGGCAGCGGGTAAGAGGCAGAAAACATCCCCTGCCCAGGTGTGCCGGTGCCAGCGCGGCAGGGAGCGGGCACCCACGGCCCCGGGGCTGAGCCAGAGCTGGGCCAGCACCAGGCAACCATGGGTGATGGTCTGGGGCTGAGGTGGATCAAGGTCTGGGGCTGAGAAGGGCAAAGGTGTGGGGCAGCAAAGGGTGAAGGTCTGAGGCTGAGAAGGGTAAAGGTTTGGGGCTGAGAAGGGTGAAGGGTTGGGGCTGAAAAGGGGCAAAGTTCTGGGGCTGAGAAGGGTAAAAGGTTGGGGCTGCAAAGGGTGATGGTTTGGGGCTGCAAAGGGTGATGGTTTGGGGGTGTAAGAGGTGGTGGTTTGGGGGTGCAATGGGCAATGCTGTGGGGTTACAAAGAGCAATGGTTTGAGGCCACAAAGGATGACGTGCACAGATGCCCCCCAAGCTCCTCGACTGGCCCATTCCAGTCCCCAGCTCCCTGCTCACCTGGCAGAGCCCAGGACATGCAAATTCCTCCTCCTTCAAGGGCTGGGAGCTGAGGGGAGAGGATGGAGCCATTGGGAGAGGCCTTGGCCCTGCCCAGACCCCTGCCCACCCCCCAGCCCCACACGCAGCTGGGTCTGGCCTTACCTGCCACTGCCAGGCTGGGGGTTCAGGGATGTGGGGCTGCAGGAGGCAGCTCTCTGGGTGCCCTGACACCCTTCCTGCATCCTCAGCGTGTCCTGGAGAGGGGAGGGAGATGCCAGCAGCTGAAATCAGCCCTGGGTTGGGGGTCTGAGGTGTGGGGGAGGCTGCCCAGGGCTCACCTGGAAGCGGGTGCTCAGCCCCTCTGGTGAGGTGTCCCCGTTGGCATGGCTGGGAGGTGGCACCAGGGACCTGGGGACCAAAGGAGAGTGGCAGAGGGGGTCCTGCCTCTGCCCCTGTGCACCCACAGCACTGCAGGACCCTGCAGCAGCCCCAGTTCCCCCCAGCTGGGACCGGTCGGCCAGGTAACGGCTGCCAGGGCTGCTCAGCTTCATTACCACCTGACTCCTTAATTACAGCCTCCAGAGGAGGGTGGCACAGCCCCAGGAGCTCGCTGCAGGGGACGAAGCGGAGCAGCTGTGGTTGTGGGGACACCACGGCTCTGGGGGTGGGGGTCCCGGCTGCCACCCCCTCCCCACAGCAGCACCCACCTCTCCACCTGCAGCTGCAGCTGCCCAGGGCTCTGCTTGATCTTGTTCTGCGCCTCCACGTTGAGCATCTCAGCTGTGCTCTCCCCATTGATGGTGACAATGACGTCCCCCAGACGCAGGTCACCCGCTGCTGCCTTCCCAAGCTCTGTCACCTCCAGGGAGAAGGGGATAAAGGGGACAGTCCCTCAGCAGCCACCCCCCCCCCCCCAGCTCTGTGTCACCCCCCCGCTGAATCCCACCGTGCTGGGATGCTCAGGATGCTCCCACCCACCTTGGTCCCCAAACAATGCCAGGGGAGTGTGCTGGTGACGGGAGGAGTGGGGAGGGAACCAAGGCTGAGGCAACAACAGCCGGAAAATGAGCTGGCAGCCCTTCCCAGCCCGGGGTGCCACGAGCCCCCGCGCCACCGCCACAGCCGTGGGGCCGTTCCCACGGAGCAGCATCCCTCAAGGACAGGAAACAGGCTCAGCTCCCTGGAGCGGCCCAGCACGTCCCGGCAGCCCTTCCCAGGGCCAGGGAGGGGAGGGAGGGACGTGAGGGGCTCTTACCTTGGACACGGTGATGGGCTTCCCGAAGTCTCTGCCGCCGCTGATGCGGAAGCCCCAGGGCGCCGGGCCGGGCAGGGTGAGGGTCACAGGCATGGCAGCGGGCGGCTCTGGGCGGGCAGGGAGCCGTCAGGAACCCCGGGGTGCCGAGGGGATGAGGCACATCAGGGTCCTCTCCTCTCCTCTCCTCTCCTCTCCTCTCCTCTCCTCTCCTCTCCTCTCCTCTCCTCTCCTCTCCCTCTCCTCTCCTCTCCTCTCCTCTCCTCTCCTCTCCTCCCTCCCCACGCTCTACACCTTCCCTGCCCTGCTGCAACCCCACCAGCTCCCAGCCCCACAGCCCGAGGGTCCCTGGCACGGGGTGATGGAGGCTGCCAGCGCCTTCCTTCCGGGGGAGGGAACCCACATGCCCGCGCTGTCACAGGGTGCCGCAGCCACTGCCGCTTCCTCTTGCTGCCCTGGTGCCCCCTGGCAGAGGCTGGTGCCTTTCAGCCCCCACCGACCCTCCCCCCGGGGGCAAGGGGGGGTCCCAGGCAGCAGCTCCCCGGGGCAGCCGAGGTCACCTCCCCCATCCCCGGGGCCTCGTGCGAGGCAGGAATTTGGCGTTGCCTTGGCAGGGAAGCCGATGGCTCGTGGCAGGACACGGCAGGGCCAAGCCAGAAGGGTTTGGAGGGGAGGATGTTGCTGCGAGGGCAGCCAGAGGCCGGCGAGGGAAGGATCCAGGCTCAGCGCCCAGGGCTCCGGGCACCACCGCCCCGAGGCCTCATCCTGCGGCGGAAAGGATGCTGAGGGTCCTCCGGGGGTAGCAAGGGGGGGAGCCCCATGGCACCCCGGCGAGTGCAGCAGCCCTCAGCAGCGATGGGATGAGTAGGAAGGGGCAGCCCCTCTCCCCTAAATGTCAGCTCCCTGCCCGGCTGCTCCCCGCCAGCCAAACGCTCCGGCACAGCCCCGGGCGTCGGGGATCCCGTCTGCAACCGCCGGGAAGGCATCTTAAAAATCCCAAGCGCACAAAGAGGGGCTTGAGAAGCTGCCCGGAAGAATTTCCTGGGTTGGGCTTTGCAGAGCCGGGAGGAAACCCCAAACCCCCTTCTCCGTGCCCGGCCCCGCTCAGCATCCCCGGGCAGCGGGCTCTGCCGTCCGGGGACACCGACACGCGCCTGGCCATGACCCCTCGGACCGCTCCAGAGCCCTGCACCCCTCTTCCAGCCCATGCCCCCCCCTTTTCTTCTCCAGCCCTGGCACCCCTTTCTCCAGCCCTGGCACCCCCTCCCCATCCCCTGCAGCCCACCTCGGTCCCCTGCTCCGGCCGGCTCCGTGTCCCACAGCGATGCCTTTGTGGCCGTGCCAGGCGGTGCCAGGCGGTGCCAGGCGGTGCCAGGAGCCGCAGGGTCCATGGGGACACACTTGCGGCACAGGCTGCCCTCCCTCCCCACCCCCCCATCACCCTCCTTTTCCCCCCCTGCCCACCGAACCAGCAACCGCGCGGGGGCACCGGGACCCCCGAGGACCGGGCACCCGCGGGCAGCCGCAGCCCCCTCACCCTCTGCTCCCCGTGTCCCCCTCGCAGCTCCCCGGGCGGACTCACCGGCGGGCGGCCGAGCCGGGGCGGCCCCGTGGGGCGGCGGAGCCGAGCGCGGCCCCGGCTCCGGGACCCGCCCCCTCGGAAGGGGCCGGCGGAGCCCGACGGGGCCGGGCCGGGCCGGGGGCGGGTCGGGTCGGCAGCGCCGGGATCGGCCCGGGGCGGGGAGGCAAAGGGCCGGGGGATGCCCCGTGGGGGATGTGGGGGGGGTATCCCGCGGCCCCACGCAGCGTCGGGGGCATCGCTGCTGCCCGCGCTGCGCCAGCCCCGTGCGCCGTCGGACCAGCCCCGCATGCACCGCTGCCACCCCGCATGCACCACTGCCACCCCGCATGCACCGCTGCAACCCCGCATGCACCACTGCCACCCCGCATGCACCGCTGCAACCCCGCATGCACCGCTGCAACCCCGCATGCACCGCTGCAACCCCGCATGCACCGCTGCCACCCCGCATGCACCACTGCCACCCCGCATGCACCGCTGCAACCCCACATGCACCACTGCAACCCCGCATGCACCGCTGCAACCCCGCATGCACCGCTGCCACCTCCCACCTGCACCACCGCAGCCCCAAACGTCCCATCGCAGCCCCCTACAAGTTCTGTGACACCTTCACAACCCCCCAGCCCCTCTGCATCACCCCTGTGCAGCACCCCAACCCCACAGGGAACCCCTCAGCCCCTGTGCAGCACCCCAACCCCACGGAGACCCCCCAGGCTTCTGCCCCACATCTCCCCACAGAGAGGAGCTGGGTCTCCCCTCGGGCTGAGCTGAGCTTTAATGTCAGACAAGAAGCTGCCCCACACCGACATCTCAGGTCACAACCGTCACGGTCGGGCCCGGCACCGGCCGAATTCCCCCTCCAGCACCGGGATGGGGGGCAATGGGGCACCGGGCAGCGGTGGGGAGGGGTCAGGTTAAGGCACTGGGGTGGGGGAAACACCCCCATGGAGGATGGATCCCTGTTAGTGGCAGCCCCATAGGGGCAGGAGGGAGCTGGAGGCACTTTGTCCCTGTGGGGGGACACAGAGGGGACACAGTGGGAGGGTGGGGACCCCCCTGTCCCCTCATTTCCCACGGGGTTCCTCTTCTCAGGGTCACACCGGCGCCACGTAATTGCCGGGGAAGGTGCCGAATTTCTGCGTCCTCCTGGACACACCTGGAGGGGGGATAAAGGTGAGGAGAGGTGGGGCCACGGTGGCAACTTGTCCCCAGGGCCTGTCCCCATCCTGGAGGCCACTTACCCACGAACCAGCCATCGTCACACTGCTGCATGACATCCACCCTGTCGCCCTCCAGCAGCTCCAGCTCGTCGGCGTTCTGGGGTTGGTACTGGTAGAGCGCCCGGTACCTGTGAGACACAGCCGTGGCCAAAGCCCAGGCCACCACCAGCCACCACCAGCCACCACAGGCCACTCAATGTGGGGACAACCACGCCAGGCTGCCACTCCTGGCCCTACTTACGGGGTCCACTGGATTTCGGAGCCGTTGTAGGACGGGGTGGGCTCGGGGCGGGTGCCAGTGGGTGCCCCTGGGGCTGTGGGCTGCAGGGAGGAGAGGGTGGGTGGGTGCAGTTCTGGGGCAGCACCCACATCCCTGGGGCTGGGGGGGGGGGGTGAGGCAGGGGGGTCACTCACCTGTTGAGGGGGCCAGGCCGGGCATCGTGGCTCCTGGGGATGGGTGGCCACAGGAGTCGGCTGCTTTGGGGAGTGGGGGAGGGCGAAGCCGAGCTGGTGGGGTGAGGGTGGGTGCCCAGCGGCCTCAGCCAGCCCCTGCTCTGCCAGCCGAGGGGAGCTGGAGGCCACGGGGGGTCCCTGGGGAGCGGGGCAGCGCTGCAGGGCCGGGGAGGCGGCCGAGGGCCGGGGGCTGGCGGGGGACGGGCAGGGTGGGAAATCCTCGGCGCTGGTTTTCACCCGCGGCTCCTTCAGCACTTGCACGTAGGTGGCCGGGAAGATGCCCTGGCGGCTGGTGCCCGAGATCCGGCCCTCGTACCAGTTCTGGTCCACACGCCGCACCAGGCAGACACGCTCGCCCTGCCACGGGAGAGAGGATGGGTTGGTGTGGTATGGCACGGCACGGCATGGCATGGCATGGCATGGCACAGCATGGCAGAGCATAGAATGGCATGACACAGCATAGCATGGAATGGCATGGCATGGCACAGCATGACACAGCATGGCACAGCATGGCACGGCATGGCACGGCATGGCACAGCATGACACAGCATGGCACAGCATGGCACAGCACAGCATGGCATGGCACAGCATGGCATTACCTTGCGGAAGGAGAGCTCGACAGGCAGCTCCCCTCGGAAGTTGTAGAGCGCCAGGGCCTCGCCGTACTCCAGCACCTGGATGGTGGGTGCTTTGATGGGCTTGGGCACCTCCGTGGGGGGCAGGACCTTGAGGATGTGGGTGAGGATCAGCCCCAGGGTCTCCAAACCCCGCTGCCCCCTCTCTCCCACCCTCCCCTCCGCACTCACCTCCACGTAGTTGGAGGGGAAGATGCCGACGCGGCCGTGGTGCTCCCCCTCCAGCCAGTTCCTGTCCACCTCCTTATGGATGTAGACAATGTCCCCTTTCTGCAGCGTCAGCTCCCTGCAAGGGATGCTGCTGGCACCGGTCTCTGGTGGGGGGGGTAAGGGGGTGTCCCACCCCATCCCCAGCATGGACACCCCACACCCTGGGGCTCATCTGCTGCCCATCTGAGGGACCCCCCAGCAGCACCATTGCTTACTTGGGCGACTCAGCTTGGAAGTCGAACTTGAGGCGAGCAGCTTTCATCTGGGGAGGGAGAAAAGAGGGTTCAGGGGGACTTTCCCACCCCTGGCCACCCTCCACCTCATCTGGGATGGGACCACTCTGGCCTCACCTTCTTCTCCTCCCTCCTGACGGCCTCCGTGGGTTCCCCCATATCGGACAGGCTGGGGAGAGTCCCTGGCCTGAGGGTGTCTGCAACAAGTGGGGTGTCACCAGCCAGTGGGGTTGGGGGGCTCAGAGTGCCCCATGGCACAGTCTGGAAAGGGTTTGGTGGGGGTCTCACCTCTGCCAGGGGCTGTGTGGCTCCTGTCCCTGGGCAGTCCCAGGCCACCCCACTCCATGGCAGGGCTGCCGGGTGGGTTGGGGGTGCTGGGGGGGCCCTGAGGCCGCCGGGGTGTCAGGGGGCTCCTGGGGGGTGAGGAGGGCTCAGAGCAGGGCTGAGCCTCACCTCAGCCCCGCTGTCACACACTCTCCCTGCTCCCAACCCCACTGTCCCGAGCGGACCAGGACCACGGGGTCCCCGGGACCAGGACCCTCTCCCCCATGTCCCCTCCTGTGCCCCCTGCCCGGGGTCTCATCCTGGGGGGGGATTCAGGCGGGACGGGGTCAAAGTTTGCGGCAGTGCCCGCGGCACGTCCTGGCCAGCGCGGAGGAGGAAGCGGCGAGCACCGGGCAGCGCCTGGCTAATGGATAACCCCGCTCCAGGGGGCACTTCAAGAGCCCAAATCCCACCCCCCAGCTCCCCCTCCCTGCCAAGGGGGCGGGCAGGGGGCGGGCGGCGCATCCCCGGAGCGGGGGTACGGTGGGTCCTACATGAAGCACAGTGTTTGTTTGTGTTTCCTCCCGCTGCCGGGGCAGGGAATGGGGACAGGGGGTACCCGGGGTGCCCACCTCATCCCGGGGTGCCCACCTCATCCCGGGGTGCCCACCCCATGGCGGGGTCACGCTGTGCCAGCGGGGACGCGGCGATCAGAATCCAACCGCCATCACCTCGCTGGGAGCGAGCCAAAGCCCGGGACACGGTGTCCCGGCACGGGCTGGACGCAGGAAAGGGTCGGTCCCGCTCTGTCCCCGTTCTGTCCCCGTCCCCGTCCCACCCAGCGGGCAGCCGTCCCGCGTCGGGGCACAGCGCGGGCTGAGGTGGCCCCGGGGGGGTTCCGCGGGGGTCCGTGGGGAGCTGGGACGCTGGAGGACACGGTCCCGCGGTCCCACCTTCCCCCCAGCCCGTTGTGGGGCTCGGTCGCGGCGTTGCCCCGAGCGGGGCAGCGGGATTTGGGGGTCCGGGGTGCGGGGAGCCGCCGGCTTTACTCACCGAGCCGCCGCGGAGGCCGGAGCGGGGGAGCGAGCGGTGGGAGCAGCCGCCGAGCTCTGCCGGGGAGGAGCGGGAAGGAGGAGGGGGGTGGGAGAGAGAAAAATTAATCATCCGAGAGGCCGAGTCTCCGCGGGAAGCGAGAGGGAGCCCGGCTCCTGCGCCAAAAAAAGCTGGACGGAGAGGCAGGGTCCTAGAGTCCCGCGGCTGCGGCGGGGACACATCCAGCCGTGCCCGCAGCCGGCTGCAGCCCTACACTCCCTGCGGCGGGAGGAGACGGGAGGGCAGGGGCCGGGCTACCTGGCTGGAGTCCCGGCGTGTCTCCATAGCCCTCATGTCCTTGTCCAGCTCCTCGCTGAGCTGCTCCAGCTCCTGCTCCAGCAGCACCTGAGCGGGCAGGATGGGGCTGGAGGGGCTGAGGCTGGCACTGCCCACGCCACACATCCCACCGCGCTGCTGCCCCCCTGGTCTCCCCCCTCCCCCAATTGCCGTCACCCCTCACCTCGATGGGCTGAGCCCGCGTCGGCGGCGGCACTGCCGGGGGCTGGAAAGGGTAAGGGGCTGGTTTTGGTGTGTGCCCAGCAGCACCCCACTGAGGGGCTGAGCTGGGGCTGGGACCCCCTCCCCTACCTGCCACGGCCGCTCCCATGCTCGGCATCTCCCCGGCTCGTAGTCAAAAATGCTGCCAGGCTCCGTGGCAGTGCCGGGGTCATCCCAGCTGGTCCTGTGGGGAGTGGGGAGCAACTCAGCTCCCTGCAGCCCCCCACCCCATGAGGCACCCACCGGGGACAGGTTCCTGGGTGCCAGTGATGTGCCACACTCACCAGCCCAACCCGTTGGGCATCCCGGGGGGCTGCGCTGGCAACGAGCTTCTCCTCTGCGGCTCAGGGGGGGATGGAGGTGCCGAAGCGGGCGAGGGGCTGAGCTTACCCGTGGGGCAGCGATGGGGCTCCCAGTCTGGCTCTGTGGGGATGGGGGAGGAGCTGAGGTGGGTGCTGCGTCACCCCAGGCTGCCCCACAGCCCCGGCACCCACCTGGCAGCTTGCGGTGGATCTGCCGGAACATGCTGCGGTACCAGTCACGGGGACGGTCGACGCTCTGCGGGGACACGGTGGGGTGGTGGTTTGGGGGGTGATTTAAGGGGGGGAAAAGGGAGGGGAAGGGAAGGAATCCCACCCCCACAGCCCCAGCTCACCGAGCGCGAGGCGATGGGCATCCCCGTCTCATCCACCGGCCCGATGCCGTCATACTTCACCCAGCGCCTCTCCCGCCTCTTGCTGTCCTTGGTCCAGGTGGCCGACCAGCCTGGTGGCCGGTGGCCAGTGGAGGTGGCCTTGGGGCTGGGCGTGTGGCCCGTGGCTGCCGGGGTGCCGGGTGCCTTCCCCTCCTTGGCCGGCCACGTCTGGTACCACTCGCTCGCTGGGGCTGAGGCGGCCGAGGGTGAGCCCCGGTCCCTCTGCCCACCGCGGGGATATGGGGGGCTGCTACCTGTGCTCCTGGGGGCTGCCCGGCTCTGCTCGGCCGTGCCACGGGGCTCGGGCTCGTGGAAGTCAAAGTTGAGGGTGTTGGAGCCTCGGTGTCGGATGATGGGCACCTGCGGCACGGGGAGGGGCTCGGAGCGGGACGGAGGCAGCGCAGCTCCCCAGATCCCACCCCCCGGCCGCACTCACGCGCCTCAGCCCCTGCTGCGGGGACACCCACGGCGCTGCCTGGAAGGCCGGGACGTCCTCCATGCCCAGAGCCTGGCTGCTGTCGGGGGGCAGGAGCTGGCCCGTGGTGCCCAGCGCCGCCCGTGCCCTGCGGGGGAAAGCGGCTCAGCCGATGGTGGGTCCCATCCTGCCCCCTCACCGGGCTTGGGGGGTGTCTAAGGGACCTCACCCATATCCCCAGGGCCCGTCCCCTGTCACCCCTGACACCGCGGCGAGGTGACAGCCGCCCTGCACCCTCGGGCAGAGCCATTCCACGTGGCCCTGGCCGCATCCAAACCCCCTCCCCGGCCCCTCTCCCAGGCCCCCGGCCCCGTTTCTTTGAGGAGGAGGCGCCCCGGGGAAGGACGGAGCCACGGTCCTGCCCGTCGGGGCCGCCTCGCCCGGGCACGTGTGGGCAGCGGCGCCGGGCAGCGCGGCACCGGGACGGCGGCCAGGGCCGAGCCTCCCCGCGCTGACAACGACGAAACGCATCAAGTATTTCCCCGCCCTGCAGCGCAAACAGGGAAGGGAGAGGGAGCAGGAGGGGAGAGGCGGCAGGAACGGCCGAGCCCGGCAACACCCCGCCGGGAGGGAGACGCTGAGTGACTCAGCACCGCTGTGCCCGGGCCGGGGGGCAGCTGGGGGGGGGGTGTGGGAAATGGGACCCCCATAACGGCTCCCCACACCGTTGTGGGGTGATGTGGGGCTGAGTCAGCGAGGGACGGCTCTGGGGGTGAAGGGGGGACCTCAAGGGACATCTGTGTCCTTGCTTGTCCCCGGCATTGCCCCTGGCACTTGGATGGTGCTGGGGACACGTGCTGAGCTTGGCATCCCACACACCCCTCCTCAAAGCGGGCAGCTGATGCTGCTGGGGGGTCAGCACCCAGCTGCACCCAGCTCAGCACCCTGTGTGCCACCCTCGTGGGGCAGATGAGGCTGAGCACCCCTTGGCTCCCCACTGCTGACACTGCCAGAGCGTAACGAGCTGTTATCAAGCACCGTGGGGAAACTGAGGCTTTGCACTCAAAGTGGGGTGCAGACCCTCACACAGCACCCCAAACACTGCCACTCCGTTCCCAGAACAAGCCTCACGTGGGGCTCAGCCCCATCCTGCTCCCAAGGACTGTCCCCCAAAGTCCCCAGGGCTCACCCCCTCCTCGCCACCCCCCTTCAGCTCTTACCTGCTGGGTGCTGCCAGCCGGGGGGTCTCTGGGGGTGCTGGGGGTCCCCGCAGCGAGCGGGACGGAGCTGTGAGCAGCGGGGAAGAAAAACGCACGGCACAGACTTTGCCAGGGGAAGGAGAGAAGGGGGGAGGCTCCAGCTCACGGGGGGCAGGCAGTGGCGAGAGCCCCCCGGCAGCATCTCCCGCCCCGGTCCGGAGCCTCTGCGCTTCCCAGCCGCGGGTACCCGCGTGCCCCGGCCCCCCCGGGCTGCCTTTGCTCCCCCCCAGCGCTCCCTGCTCTGCAGCAGGGCCGGCCCATTCAGAGTTTCCAGTGACATTTCCAGGGATGGGATCCAGGGAGAGGAGCCAAGAGGCTGAACTCATCCCACGCCCCGCGCACGCGTCCCCGCACACCCAGCCCTCGCTTACGAAACGGGGGCTGGGGGGCAGGAGGGAGCCCGGCCACCCCCCACCCCTGGGATGCTCGGAGGGGTTTTGGGGAGAGGATGGCGAGGGAAGCGCCCAGAGGAGGTGGGGAGGGGATTCCACACACCCACGGGCCCCCCCTCCAAGTCCCGGGGGGCACAGAGTCCCCATCCCCGTCTGCTTTCCCACGGGCGAACGCTCCGGCCCCTCTGCTCCTCGCGGCTCTGGGGTGTTGGGGACCCCCACTGAACACCCCCAGAACCCACCTCATCCCCTCTGGCAGCGCCCAAGCCTCTGCTTCCTCTCTGAGACGCTCCCCAGAAGCGCTGACGGCCCCGAAACGGGGCAGCCCCTGCCCCTCCTCCTGCCCCCCGCCAGCCGGCTCCGTCCCCACGCAGCCACAGCCGGGGGGGCCGGGCTCCGCTGCCGACCCCCCATCGCTCAGCGCGCCCAGCCCTGCCCGGCGCCTGCTGCGGGGGCGATGCCTGCGGACCGGAGCCTGGGGAAAGCTGCGGGCAGGGTTAAACCCCGCCAGGGGAGCCCGCTGCCCGCTGAGGAGGTGACAGCCACCTCTCTGGAGGTCACAGCTCCCGCTGGCAATGCCCCTCCCGCGTGGGCAGGGGGCTCTGAGCCAGCCCACGCTGCCACAGCCCACCGCGAGGGGCTGGCAGCCCCCCCGGACTCACCTCCCCAGCTCCCTGCACCGTCCCCCCGGCTCTGCCGGGCTCCCGGCACCGGCCTCCGCTGGCAGATAAATATTTAACGCGGGCCCTGGGCCGGGATTAACAAAGGGCGAGTGTTTCCTGTTTGCTCAGCACCATGCCAGGCTCCAGCGGCGAACCAGCCCGGGCAGGGGCTGCGGCCACAGCCCCTCGTGCGGAGACCCCGGCCAAGGGGAGGGCTGGGCAGGGGCTGGGGGAGGGGGGTGGCCCCCCAGTTGGGGGGTTTTTTGTGCTGGAAAGAGCCAGAAGAGAGGTGGGAGAGTTGGAGCATCCTGGGCTGGTCACACGGTGGGAGGGGAAGGGAGGCTGAGCAGCCCCTGCAGGGGGATGAGGAGCCTCGTGTTTGGGGTGATCTGCTGGGGGTAACAAACTAAACATGAGCAGCAGCGTGTCCTCATGGACAAGAAAGCCAATGGCAGCCTGTGGGGCAGGGAGAAGGTTGTGCTGCCCCTCTGCTCTGCCCTGGGGAGGCTCATCTGGAGTCCTGTGCCCAGTTCTGGGCTTCTCAGCTGCAGAGAGACAGGGAACTGCTGGGGAGAGGCCAGGGCAGGGACACCAAGATGCTGAGGGGCTGCAACATGTGTGTGAGGAGGAAAAGCTGCAGGACCTGGGGTTTTGAGGCTGGAGAAGAGCAGCCTGAGCTCAGGGGCACCTCAGCAATGCTGCTCAGTCCCTCCAGGGTGGGTGTCAGGAGGCTGGGGCCAGGGTTTGGTGGCCAGTGGCAGGACAAGGGGCAGCGGGCACAGGCAGTGCCCCTGGCACAGGAGGAGCAAGTCCTTTGGTGCTGAGGTGAGGGAGCCCTGGCCCAGGCTGCCCAGGGAGGGTGTGGAGGCTCCTCAGGAGGTTTCCAACCCCCCCTGGACACGTTCCTGTGCCCCTGAGCCGGGGGAAGGTGCTGGAGCAGGGGCTGGGGCAGCTCTGGGCCGCCCGTTTGCCCCACACAAAGCACAGCCACACACTGCGTCCATTTTGAACTTTTTTTTTTTCTTTTCTTTCTCCTTAAAGACAACCCAAAGGACACTGAGACAGGGCTGACAAACCATTCCTTGCTCACAAAAGAAAGAAGAAATTATATTAAATAGCTTCTGCCAATAAATAACATCGTCACCGTTTGTTTGGCTTTTGGTTTTCTCCTTTAAACAGAACAACAGAAATAAAACCCCCAGAATAAAAAGGACAAATAAAAAGAGGAGGCAGCCTCCAGGCAACGGGAGTGTGAGTGTGTGTGTGTGTGATCCTTCAGCACCCCAGAACCCCAAAACATCCCCAAATCCCTGCAGCCCTTGAGGCTTCTCCCCTCAGCATCCTCCCTCCATCCCTGCCCGTGCCCCCGGGGCACAGGCAGCACGAGCTTCTCCCAAATCGCCAGCCAAAGGAGAGAGAAGGATTCAAACCCAGCCAAAGGAAATGAACTGAACTGAGGGGAAAAAAACCCACCTTCAAACATACCCCCCTCCCTCCCCTACAGCCCAACCCCCTCCCCAGCACCCGCCCCGCTGCTGGCTCCCCTCCCCTCGTGTCCACATGCACCTCGGCTAGAACATGCACGAAAAGAAGGGGAAAAGGGGGAAAAAAAGAGGAAAAGAATAAAACCAACCCAGGCTGTGAGGAGAGGGGACAGCCTCAGAGGTGGGGGACAGCCTCAGAGGAGAGGGGACACGGGGGTTCCCCACACCCAGAGCCACTTGGGCTTCTGTCTTTCCCCCCCTTGAGCTGGTTGGGCTCTGTGGCTTGTGATGGTGAGGGAGGGAGGGGAGAGGGGGGGCAGCAGCTCCTGTGCTTTGCAGTGGGGAGGGGAGAAAGAAAACAAAAGGGGAGGCAAAGCTTTTGCTTTCTGGGTTTCTCCTGTTTTGATGGGATGAGTGAGGGGGGTCTCTTCCTCCCCTCCTCTGCACCCCAAGCTGGGCTGCACCCCAGGAGGGGTTAGGGGTGATTAATGGAGGGGGTAATTAGCACCTCGGGAAGAGTGGGGAGGGAGGGAGAGCACACCACACCTCTCCTGCCCTGCGGCTGCCACCCCAGTGGGGTACCACTGCACAGCCCCACTAGCCACAGGATGCTTTCAGTAGCCCCCCCCAGCCTCTCTGTGCTTTACAAGGACAGACACAGCGAAGCACAAAGAGCCACGGAGCTTTGGGGATGCCAGAGCACAAGAAGAAACTGAGTGACAAACCACGAGCAAAACCACTCCCCCCTCCACAAAGAGCCCCACGAGCAGCCCCAGCCCCAGTGAAAGCTGCAGCGGGTGAGATGCCAGCCTGGGTCAGAACAACATGCCCCACACATGCATGGGCAGCACCTTTGGAACATTGCTGGGGTTGGGGTGTTTTTTTTGTGGGTTTTTGTTTTCTTTTGCTTTTTTTTTTCTACTTTTTCTCTTTTTTCGTTGTTTTTTGGGGGGTTTTTTTTGCACTCTCAGAGGAGAAGAGAAACCACCCAGTGCCCCTGCAGCGAGGATGCCATGGCCAAAAACACAACCAGCCACCAAAGGAAAACCGACATTAACAACCCTCCCCCCTCCCCAGGACACTGAGACACAAACTGGCCCCACACTGGGATGGGGACACAGAAGCTTTTGCTCAACACACCTCGTGTGATTTTATTTGCCAAGCAGTGGGAGTGTAAAAAAGGAGAGGGGTGGGAGGGTGGGGGGGAAGGAAATAAGAAGAAGTGGAGGCATGAGGCTTAAAGTGGTGTGGAAAGCCAGTGGTCTGCTCACAGATGGGGTTTCCTAAGTAACTGGCCCTGAAATGCAGGGAGGGACGATTCAAAGGGAAGCTGAAAGCTTCCTGCAAAGCTGCTGGTTCTGCTCCTGGGCTGCAGCGTGGAGGGAAGGGAGCAGCATCCACAGAAGGGGGGTGGCAGATCTCCCTTCTTAGAGGGGAAGCACCATCCCTGCCTGCCCAGGCTTGGAGGAAGCACCAAGGCCAGTGGAGTTGGAAGGAAACCAGAAGTGAAAGCTGGCATGGGGTTTGCTTCCCAAAGCTGCTGCTTTTGCCTCTGCAAATGGGAACCTCACAAAAGCCTTTTTTGACACTCCAGGTCAAAGCCAGAGCTGTGGAGCTTCTCAAGTACCCTCTGGAAACCCTCCTGTGACCAGGAGCTCCTCCTTCCTTCTGCACCCCACCAACACACCCTTCCTAAACATCAGCTCTTCTACCTGCCCTGCAATCCATCCTCCCTCCAGCCAAGGGCACCCACATCCCCAGAACCAAGGGGCTTCTCTTTTAGCAAAGCCCCATCTCGACAGAACCCAGCAGCACCATCACCCACCCTTCTCCCTCAAACCCTCCATCACCAGCCAACGCTTCTGGGTGCCAGAGCAAGGCTGACGTGCCTGTGGCTACCAAGTGGTTGGGGGTAGGCCTGAGCTGCCCACAGCAGGGAGAGGCCTGTGGGGTGAGCAGGAGCTGACTCCAGAGCCAGGCATTGGCTTCCCCTCAGAATTCAGGCCCTGCACATCTCCCAGAAATCACCAGAGACCGGGGAGAATTGCTCAGCTCTGGCTGTGAGGGATTCCCAGAGGGGTTCCTGACAAACCCCGAGCCCCACCAGCCAGAAAGCAGCAAAAACTGCAACAAAGGGCAGTGCTTCTCCCTCCCCTTCTCATCCTGAGCTTGCTTTCTTCTTCCCTTGAGGCTCCACTGGAACAAACCCCAAATTCCCAAAGGAAAAGGTGGGTGTAAGACCCCAGAGCCCTAAATCCTGCCTGCCTGGATGTGAGCTGGGGAGGGGATCCCAACTGCCCCCAACAAGGAGCCTTCCACACAATCACTTGTTGAAGCAGCAGGTGGAGGTGGGCAAGACAAAGAACCCCCAAACCCCAGCAAACCCTGGGAAGAGAGAGCTGTGAGGAAACAAAACCCACCAAGCAGCCCAAGCCCACCTTCAACACCAGGCCCTGCTTTCACAAGCAGGAGCCAACTCAGATTGTACCAGAACCAAGGACCCAGGTTGCCTGGGACTGTTTCTGTAAGGGGTGGGGGGGGTGACTTGGTTGGTTGTTTTCATCTTTAAACCCCAGAGGGGCTTTTTTGCCCCCCCTCTGGCAGAGAGCTGGGGGGCACAGCACCGCCCTTTGCCCACGAGCCAGCGCTCTGATTGCTAAGTCAAGGTGGGTGTTGGTTTTGTACAAAAAGGATGGATTTATATATATATATTGAACATAAATTAAAAAAAAAACCAACCCAACAAAGCCAGGTCCCTCCCTCCCCATCCCCCAGAACACAAACCCTCCCCTTACAACAGGGTCACCTGTCTGACAGCAAGCGGGATGATGCGCGCGCCTCCGGGTGAAGCTGGTTTCTCCCCCCCCCCCACAACCCCCCACCCAAATAATTAACAATAATTAACAATAAATAAATAAACTGGTAACTTTTGGATCCTCTGGAGGGGCAGGTGTTTTGTTTTGTTTGAAAGGGAGAAGGGGGAAGGGCCTTTACTGGCCTTTCTTCCCCGTGCCGTTCTTGTCCGCTGAGTTGAGCAGGGCGAGGGGCCCGTCGGAGTGCAGCGAGTCCTTGCGCGGCGGCATGCGCTCGTTGATGCGGTCCAGCCCCCGCGCCTCCTCGAAGCTGCGGATCTTGTGCTGAGGGGAAAAGCCACGGATGGCTGTGGGGAGGAGGGAGACAGTCAGCAGGGAGCTGCTGGGTTGTGCTTTAAAAGGGAAAAGGGGAGGAGGGGTGGTGGGGGGGGACGGGAAGCGCGTGTCTGATTTGGGGCCACAACCGAGGCTTCGGTTCTGAGGTCGGAGGTGGGAATTTGAGGACCAGACAAGTGCTCCACGTCCCCCCCCCCCCTCCCCCCCACAAAGAATGGAAAACTCTGAGGAAAAGCTGCAAAAAAACCCCACAAGGACTACAAGGCAAAGCCAACAAGCGACAGGACAAAGACAGCAGCACGACTCCGGCACAGAGCACAGCCCACCACGCCACGAGAGGGGAAGCTGCTAGTCCTGGGATGGCAAACACAAGGCTTCTTGCATGACCAGGAGGCACAAGGGTGGCTCTTAGGAGGGAGGGGATCCCAGTCAGGGCCTGTGGCGCTGGGTCTCACCCCCCTGAGGCTCAGGATGTCATCCTCATAGTGACGAGGGTTCAACTGGTTGTATCACAGGTCATTTGGGGGTGAACCCCAAAACAAAGGGGGTTGGGGTTAAATGCTTTCATGACTTGGGTGGTTTGCAAACAAACCTCCCTTGGTAATGAACAAATTCTCTGTCCAAAGGTAGAGAACCAGCAGGTGAATGGAGCTACTGAGGGGAACATCTCCCTGGGTGCAGAACCTGCTGAAGCTGTCGCTTCTACACGAGGTAGAAACTGCTCCTCGCCACAGGGAAGCTGAGGATCACATGAAAGCCACGCAATCCCCTCTTCCCTGGCTGACTTTGACCCAGATTTCACCAGACAGAGATACTCCAGGGATGAGCTCTGCCACAAAACACTCCCCAGATCACATTGTGAGACCCCAACACACCAGTTTTGTGACACCAGAGCACAAAACCCCGCCTGGGAATGCAGCGATTGCACCGAGCAACAACCTCATGGAGACCAAACCAGACTTCAAACAGCCCTGCTGTGGGTTTCCTCTTTTGATTCCCAGGAGGGACCCAGCCTCCCCCCACTTCTGGTGATGCAAGAGGCAGAAAAAACCAAACCACCCCAGCTGATCAAGCTCTGGGAAATTAGCACACACACACACACACACACACACACACACACAGAGAGAGAGGACTGGAGTCTCTCGGCGGGTTCTAGCCATACCTTCCCGTGCCTCTACAGCTTCTACTGTGGCTGCAATACAGAAGAACAGTGGGCATGCAAAAATGGAAGACAGGGGAGAAAAAAAAACAAAGAAAAAACAACATAAGAGTGAGAGTGTGTGACTGAACATCATGGCAGAGCCCACAGCCCCCCAGCCCCGGGGCAGAGAGGGACATCAAACCAAGAGGGAGGGGAAATTGAAACCAAACAAAGAGGTGAGAGGAGGTGGAGAGGAAGGGTGAAAGGGGACTCCCTGAGCACAGACCCTGGGGAGTCTCCTTGGCTCATGTCACACAGAGACATCCGAGGGAAAGGAAGAGAGAAGCACAGAGGTGGCTTTGTGGCGAGGGCTGACGTCCCACGGCTGGGAGGGTGACAGCTCTGGGCTGAGCTCTGGGTCTCCACCTGCATTTACAGCCCCCCCTTGGCCATTTTCAGAAGGTGAGTTGTGTGGAATTCACCCCCCCAGCAGAACCAGGTAAGGGGACAGTGATCCTGAGCAGTGGCAGCAGCAGGTACAAGGCTCTGCTCCCCAGCCCCTGAACTGCAGCAAGCATAAAACAGGCCCATGCCTCCAATCCAGTCTGGCTTCAGCTCCACCTCCTACAAGTGTTACCAAGCAACAAGGCCCCATCAAGCTGAGCAACATCCCCCTTCCTAAATCCGCTGCAGCAGCTGTCCAAGTTTCTGTAGTCCTTGCCTCAGCATCTGGGAGGAGGCCCTTCCCTGGAACAGATTTCCTACTTTTAGCCTCAAAAAAGCCCCATCTTTTTGTGCTTTGGACACAACAGAAAGAGCACGTGGTCCCTGAGAGGCCATGGAGGAAGAAGGGAGTCGTGGCTGAACGTCTTTGCTCCACATTTGGGGACTTCAATCAAGCTGAGAGGTTGGCAGGAGGCTCTGGGAGGGATGCGGCTCCATCACCCCACTCCATGGCCCTCTCTCTCCTCTTTTGAGGTACAGAGACCCCCTCAAAAAGGGGGACTAGCCCCCTCCCCTCCCTGAGCACAGCTGAAGGAGCATCTGCACCTTCACAGGGAGGCTTCCTGCGAGCAGACGGGGGGAAGGAGAAGGGGTGAGAGGAGGAAGCAGGGAAAGCAGCGTGAGAAGGGAGCGGAGGGGGTGGGAAGCCTGCAGCCTGGGAGGAGGTGGCAGCAGGGGTGGGGAAGGCAGCAGCAAAGGTCCAGCTTGGTTGTGCTATCTGAGGAGTGGGGGGAGATGCACAAATCTTGGCTGTTTTCCTGGGAGGAACCCCCCAGGAGGGGCAGGAGCAGGGGCAGGACAGCGTCGCCACAGCACGACCCGCTCTAGGCTGAGGCACTGTGGGCGAGCTGCCTTCCCACTCAGGCTCTGTTCCCATGCCTGCAGCAGAACTGGGGTGACACAAACCATCCTGGTTGCTATATATGCAAACAGAGAAAAGAAACAAAACCCCATTGATGCACCTCTGAGGGCTGAGAAAGCCCCAAGTGAGGGAGCAACGGGGCGTCCTGCTCCCTCCCAGCAGCGGGCACAGCAACACTGACACGGTGCTCACTCAGCTGCTTAATCAAGGCAAGGCACTCCCCCAAGAAAGGATTCTTTCCAGCCTGCAGGAAAATCCTCCAGCACTGATAGGAAGGGGAAAGCAAGCTGGTGAGATGCCAGCATTCAAAGGCTGGTGGCAGGAAAGGATTAAACCACTAGATTACAGGATTCCCTCTGGGGACACATGTTCCTGTGATAACTCGCTCCCTGACCACTGGCCAGTCTCTGCAAGCACACAGGTCACCAGCTCTGCAAGCCCTCCACACACCAGACAGACCAGTTGGCTGCTGAGGGAGGGAGCAACGGACTTGCCAGTCAGAAAAAGAAACCTCTCAAACCAGATCAAATGCAGAGGGCTGAGAAAAGCCTTAATAGGAAGCAGCCTGGAAGGGTGACCTGCCTTCAGCTAAACCTGAGCTTCCTCGGCCTGGGAGTCACAATTGCACAGGGGCCAGATGGGAGGGGGGTTTGTTGAATGAAGAACAAGCAAGCAGGGGTTTTACTACTCCATTCTACACTCTCAGGCAGCAGCACAGCCAGGTGAAGCAGAGGATGCTCGTCATGCAGCATTAGAAGGGAAATTAACGACCCAAATTGCTCCAGAGACACACCATGGAGTGATGCACATGCTTTAGGGGGGTGCTGTTGGTTGTCTGTCTTTTCTTTCCCCTCACATTCTCCTCCTCAAGGCTATCTGGGGACATCTTGGATAGCTCTCCACGTCCCCACCTACATTCCTGCTTCTTCCTATTTCTGAAGCCTTCCTCTCCCTGGGCCTGAACCATCTCTCAGGTTCCCTGGCACCCTGAAGCACACCCACAGGAACTGACTCGGTGGTTTTGCGGGGCAGCTGGAGGGCCAGGGCTAAATCCATCGAGGGGCTTCAGTGTTGAGTCGTTGGTACTCACCGGTCTGCAGGGTCTGCCTCCCCCCTGAGAGCACTCCCAGGGGCAGGGTACCTGTGGGAGTCAGGCCTTTGAGGGTCAGCACACTCTCACTCTCCTCTCTGCAAAGAAAGAGGTGACACAGCCAGTTACTGTCAGATCAATGCCACAGTCACTCAGGTTCAGGCAAGAGTGGAAACAGGAGTCTGCCCCATGCATCAGAGCCACAGCACAGCAAACACAGCCTGACAGGGCTCAATGTGCCTGATGAGCAGCATTTCTGCTGGCAAAGGTGCTGTTGCTCTGGACTGGGAGTTTCTGAGAGAGTCAGGGCTGCCATGCATAGAGAAACCCCCATCTCGAGCCTTGGCCACCCACCCTGAAGCTTCAGGGTCTCCTCTAAGACTCTTTCCTGCTCACCCAACGTCCCCAAAGCCCCAGGTGCTTCCTCACCGAAGGACTGAGAAGACACGTGCCATCTTCCCAATGGCTCGGATCTTATTCCTGATGATCTCTTTACGGACCGTTGTTCCACCTTAGGGACACAAGACAAAAAACAAACCACCAAACACCAGCATGTTTTAAGCTTTTCCCGCTTTCCAGGCACAGGTTAAATGTCAACATGAAGCATCTGCCTGCCTCCAGGAAGAAAAGAAATAATGGTTTACAGATTCACAGCTACAGACTCTGGAGAGAACAGTGCTGAGAGGATGGTGGTGGGAAGGGCAACACCAACGACACGGCAACACGGACTTAAAGAGGTCTGAAGAGAGTTAGAACCACCAAAGGAAACAGATCGGGGGAAGGTCTCGTTGGAAGCTCACCAGGTTCCATCACACTACACAGGATGTGACACAAATGACTCAGCCATGTAAGACAGGAGTTTTTGCAAAGGCAGAGCACCGGGGAGTGTGGGTGCCGCTGGAGGCTGAGGAGCGCCGGCGCTGCGCTCGCCGCGGGGCGGGACTGGCAGGCAAGCGGCAGCTTTGGCATCCAAGGCACACACAGGGAAGGGCTGGCCAGAGCCTTGCAACTCTGCTTCCACCCCACACAGACACACAAAAGTGAGGTGTGTCGACTCCCCTTCATCTCTACAGGCCCCAAGGTGAGAGAAAAAGCGTGGAGGGTAACTGAAAACAAAGCAAATAAACCCAACAAGGTACAAAACGACCGCAGAGGTAACAAATCCATCTCCTCTCAGCTGAGATTCCTCACGTGGCCCCAGCTACACAGGAGGACAGGACAAGCCAAACCGAGGGGGAGGTCTCACATGCACTGATGGCCCAGCCATGCACTAAGTGGCTGCATTCAGAAGTCAGAGAGAGACGTGACCCAGTCGCTGCAGGTCCTGGAGGAACGCAGGGGGGTTACAAAAAAAAAAGAACCACCAACCACACGGAGCTTGATGTTAAAACTGAAAGGGGATGAAGAGGCTGCCCAACTAGTCAGCTAGTCAGATCCACTCCAAGGAAATCTGGTGGCACAGGCAGTGAAAATTAAGCTGGTAGCAAATTCTAGCTGGGTACCTTTCTGATAGCTTGAAATGTAGTGATCTTCAGGGAGAGGAGACACCAAGAAACAAGTAGATGAAGACAGAGATAGAAGAAACAAATTTAATTTTCATGGGGGGGAGAAAGATAAAACAAAACAAAACAAAACAACAGCAACAACAACAACAAAAAAAACAACCAAAAAAACCAACCAAAAGGCAATGGGAGAAGCGGGTTCAAGTCTGCAGGTGCTGAGGGAAGCAGAGGCACCTCGCTGCACCACAGTGCTGGTCTCTGCTCCTCTGCAGGGCCAACTGTCCTCCACAGCCTGCACCAGGCAGCCCCCCACCGTGCCCCTCTGCATGCTCACAGCCCTGTGAGCTCAGCTTCCTCTAGCTCACCATCTCCTCTCAAGCAATTCCTCTCCCTAATACAGAAACTGCAGCAACTTGGGGTCTTGTCTTTAAAAGCAGGGCTCAGAGCTGCATTCTCCTGTTGGGTTTGGGTGACAGGAGAAGCCACTTTGCAGAGGAGCTCGGGGAGATATTTTGGTGCAGATAATTTGGAATGAGGGGGGGAATAAATAACCACTTGGGAAGCAGTCTCTGTGAGGAGCAGGAAACCAGAGGAGCTGGCAAGAAGCATCTGTGGCAGTGAATGTAATTTCATTTCCCTGTGACTGAACAGCAATGAATAAAAAAAACTCAAACGTTTTCCTACCCAGAACTGCACAAGGTTTGGCCAAAAAGGAACTGGAGACCCTGGCTGGGCATCCAGCTATAAATCAAATGCTAATCACCCTCGAGCTAGCACCATACACCTTCCCCCCTCCCTGCTGGTACCAGCTCGGTCCTAACAGTGGGGATTTGTTTTTACCTTCCAGTGTCTCATCACCATCTGAAATCAGCTCATCATCGGAGCATATGTTGAGGATGTTAACGAGCATTTCTGTGACTGGAAGAAGCACAGACAAGGAGGATTAGAGAGGCCTGGTGTGCATGTTTGGCAGGCAGAGGGGTTTGGTAGGATGAGCAGGACCAAGGAAACCAATTCAAGGTCATTTCTACTCTGGAAGTGGAAGCCCAAAGGCCCTTGGAGCAGTGTGCTGCTGGGACCTCGCAGCAGACAACATACTTTACACCTTCTGCCAAGGAGGTGGATGCAGTCCAAGCACATCACAGATGAACCAGCCATGGGGAGCAGGGTGCCAAGATTCATGCAGAACAGTCTGGGCTTGCTGAAAGTCCCACCTCCCCACCCTGACCTGCACCAGCTGGCTCCAAGGATGTCAAATCTCAGTGGGGAAGGTGGGGGGAAATTCAACCTTTGGTTCCTCAAAGTCAAATAAAGAAAGGCCTTGGAGCCATTCTCCCAACACACAACCCTGGGGTGGAATTTAAACTCCCTAGGAGACGTGAGAATGCTTTTGCTGAAAATCTGAGGCAAAGCCTTGGTTGTATTTTAAGCTGCCTCACCTCCTCCAGAATGAAATAAGCCTTTAAGCTGAAGTGAACACTTCCTTTCTGGTGGGCCACAAGCCAAGGGGAGGATTTCATTTTCCTGTTGCAAACCAGGAGCAGGAGGAACGTCTCCAAACCCTGAGGTGGGGCTACACCACTTCTTTTGGTCAAAGCTTTCTAAACCAGAATGACTTTCACAGGGAGCTTTACCCAGCACTATGCAGATCTCCTTCAACCTGAGCTACTTTCCAGTGCTACCTGATATTACTAACAACACATTTGCTACCCCACGGGACAGGTTTCCACCACTCAGGGTGTTATGAGCAGTCACTGGGCAAGTGGTAAAAGAAACTCAGATCTCTCTTACCCTTTTCCCCCACGAAAGGCAAAGACCATGTGAAGACATCCATGAAGTTTGGAAGCCAGTATGGGTGAGGGGAACAGTTGAACTGCCTGATGTTCATGACGTTGTTTTCGTACTTCAGTACAGCAGCTGGGTGAGAAAAGGGCAAGAGAACACATGTCTGTGGGTTCTGGCAGCTTCTGGGACCTGTACCTGTGCTAACAAACTTTGTTATCAATGAGAGGGGCAGAAGAATTTGAATTGGGAGGAAAAATAACCACCTGGGAAGTGGTCTCTGTAAGGAGCAGGAAACCACCCTGCAGAGGAGCTGGCAAGGAGTGTTTGTGGCAGTGAAAATAGCTTCATTTTGCTGTGACTGAATAGTTGCTGCTTGTGTCTATTTGCTGCCCACCAGCACTTCCAGGTCCCTCTCCTGGAGCTGCTCTCGAGCAGGTCACCCCCAGCCTGTTTACCCACTACATTTCACTAGGATTGACCTTTGCTGTCAGGAGAAGTTCAACAAAGCTGTTTAAACTGATGCACTTCAGAAGTGATGAACACAGAGCCGAGGGGTAAAAAACCCCTACAGTTGAGGAAAGTTCCCCATCACGCTCCTGTGCTTTTAAGGAAGTTAAAAACCTTGCCCACACTGGCAGCTTCTCTTTTATGGCAGCGTTCATCAACAGTGCTCAGCTGTCACATGGCTGGAAATGAAAGCATTATTCTAGGCTTTATAACTTGACAGCTAATTGCCACAGTAATACCTTAAGTCAGAGAACCCAGCCACTTCCCACTCCCCAGCTGCTGTCACTTCAACGTCTAAAGCTCTTTCCCATTTCACGCGTGAGAATGTGACGAGGAGAGGGCAGAGTGGGCAAGGGGAGGTGGAGAGGGGTTTCCTGAGGCTGTGAGGAGAGTGCTGACATCCAAAGAGCAGCAGAGCCCTGGCCTTGCCAGCCTTACCCTTGTTGTTATAGACATCTAGGTAATTTGGTGCAGAGAAGATTGTGATTAATGACGGAAAGCCTGTTGTCTGGCTCTTCCTGTACATTCGGTACCTGAAAAACAGGTCAAGTGTTAAACAGCCTGGGCTTGCTAAGGAGAGCATGAAGGCAGAGCAGGCAACAACACTTACCCAGCATCCTGGGCCTCGTGAGCTCGGATTACGGATAACAAACTATTGTTCTGCAAGAACTCACAAACTGCAGGGTAACTGGGGAACAAAAAGCAAACCCACGTTAGCTCAGAGCAAGGGGGAACAGGCAGCACCCGTGGCCTTGGCTGCAGGAACCAGCCACTTGCAGCATCCCTTCAGGTCGTGTCCAGCATCCCCAAACGAGGCCAGTGGGGATGACATCACTCCAAAATGAATTGCAAAGCATTCTGTTAAGCAGAGCCCTGGTGCCAAACGCTCCCTGTCAGCACAAACGAGGCTCTTTTAGACAGGAAAAGATGATTTCCTAGAGCTCCTGGTACTGCTCGATGCCTGAAAGCAAATCAAAAGGCATCCTGCCAGCTAAAAGCAGCATCTCTGCTGCCTGATGCCACAACTTCATAGAGCAACGTATCCAAAGGGAGCTCAACGTTACAGGAGGAGAAACAACAAACAGCATCTTGTGCATCAGAGCCAAGGGAAGACTATTTCAGAGCCGAGTATGCTGCAAAGGCCCCCACAGTGATCTGAACAGCAATTTCTCTCCCTAAACACCTCGGTGTAAGGGGAGACAAAAAGCTCGAGGTCCATCAGAGCCCCTTACCTTAAAACACCTCTCACCTGTAGAAATAGGAGCAGCCTCGAACGGTGTTGTGGGCAAAATGCTCCAGCGTCTTCTCATTGCCATAATCCTCTGATGGGTCAGACCAGAGCAGGTCACACATGGGACCAAAGGCTGGAGGCTCCTTAAACCTGTCTAACTGAAAAAGGCATGCACAAGTGAGGATGCTGGGGCTGCACACACCTGTGGTGTGGACACACAGAGCTCAGGAGCCTCGAGCTGGAAGCCCAGGCAGGAATCCAGCCAACCATTAAGCTTGATTCACGGTAAGCTACGTGAAAGGACCACGGAGGTTACTTACTTTCCTAATGTCATCTAGACACGTGATTTCTGGAGACAGTCCTCCATGAACACACAGAAATTGCTGGTTTAAGAGGGCAGCAAGAGGAAGACAGTCAAATGTGTCCATACACGCGTCATACACTCGCTCCGAATACTTGATTCGACCTGGAACAAGGAGAGGGGAGGCAGAGAAGGGAGAATGGAAGTCATGTACTCATTTACACAACAAAAGACTGCTCAGGCTGAAAGCACAGGTGGCTTTCCTTTAAAGGGGGAAGTCATTCACACATCTGTGATATGAGAAGCATTAAGCAAAGCTCTGATCAGCTGGACCTGACCCTGAAGGTGATGTGGAAACTGTGGCACATCAAGTTGAACTTTGCACTTGTGTATTAGTGAAAATTCTGGCTTGGAAAATGCTTGTTGGACATGGAGATAAAAAGGCTTTGCAGTAACCTGGACATGGTCAAGAATAATAATCTCCCTTCAAGCTATTTGCTAGAACACCTGCACTAAGATTAACACAGCAAAGAGGCTTGTCACTGTCACAGAAAACTCGGGCTGCCACTAAAGCCATCTCATCACTTCCCTTCATCCTGCACCTCTTGACTCAGAGAGTCTTAAACCAGCCCCTCAGCTGCCAGGCAGATGATACACTGGGAAATGCAGCAGCTGTTTAATTTGGCACCACAGTATTACACAATCCTCGAGGACAGGAATTGCCTTTTTGGCTGGACACGAGAGCTCTGAGTCAGGGTTTGACCACGATGTGTGTGTCTTCTCCAGCTGCAGCCCCTCTGCAATATGCTGACGTAGCCAGATCCTCAAGCAAGGTCTGTTCCTTCTGTGGAACATATCTCTGTCTAAAGCAAAGACTGAGTGGAGAGCTAACCTTTCCTCCAGCTTCATTTCAGTGATACTAACAGGGTTTTTGTTCATCTGCGTGCTCTGATGTGGGAAGAGGAAAAGCAGTATATTCTGGTTTCCAAAGCAGGAGGAATAAAAACCCCAGCCCCTGTGGCTCAGATGGAGCCCAGCTCCACAGGAGCTCATCCACCACCATCTGACAAGGACAGTATCCAGCAGAGAGTTGGCTGCTGTTTTCCACCTCACTTCTGATCAAACAGATGTCATTGGCTCTGTACCTATCAGCCTTACCCTGTGTCTAGCAGCATCCAGAGCTGAAGGGCTTAAAGCTTGGATTTATGCCTTGTTGCCTGTAACTATTCCTCAGAGTCAGGTCCTTGAGCAGCTGTTCCCTCCCAGAGAGCTGCACCTTGCTGGTGTACACCTTTTTATTGCTTGGGGGAAATCAGGCTGATGCTCAGAGGTGAGGGGTCACTCCTTCACCTTTCAAAACCATGCAAATGCTGCACCAGAATGAACTTCAAGGTAACGATTCTCCCCAGCACAGACACTTGAGGAGCAAATCCCTTTACTTGCTTCCAATTGTAATCACTGATCCCAGCTGCACAAGCTGGAGCTGAAAAGTCATTTGGCAGTAATTATACGCTGCTGGGCCTGAAAGTCAGGGAGCAGGGGGTGGGTGCAACTGCCTCAGCAGCCAGGAAGGGAAGATGTGCTCACATTTCTTCCATCCACACTCACTCCTTGTAACCAAAAGGTCACATTAGTACCTTACAGGACTTATATATTTGGGGTTTAGTTGGGTTTTGCTTCTAATTAGCAGGAGCTGAAACAGGAGAAGGCGGGGTGGGAAAGATGACAGATTTTTACAGCTCCAGGGCTGATACCACTCACTGCAGCACAAAAATTAAGAGCCACACCTGGTCACAAGACTTTAAAATACTTAAACCCTCTTTACACTGCTGATACTTACATTCCTGCTTAAAGGTGAAGTACTCTGTGAGGTGCCTGCACTCGTGGTTCCCTCGAAGGAGGAACAAGGTTTTTGGGTGATTTATCTTTAAGCTCCATAAATACAGCACACACTGCAAGAAAGGGAAGGAGGACATGGCACGTAATAAAAACCTTTTATAGGGCAATGATCATCTGTAGACTTCACTAAGTGCTTCTGGGAAGACACCCAACAAGCCAAATTCAAAGTGGAAGCCTGATAGAAACCCAGCTCCATAATCGGCAGTAGATCTTGTCTTGGCCAACTCCAGCAGTGGGGGAAAGCCACACTGAGCATTTCTCTATATTAGGCCCGAGTTGGAGAAGTGACAAATGAGATGGTGTTCAACTGAAACGGGCTCTGGGCTGGGGTTGGAGTGGGGGGGCAGCTTTTCCTTCCAGCAAAACCCAAAGCAAACCCAGCTGCTGGGCGAGACGAGCGCTCCAGATGTCCCGCTGCAGTCGGAACCAGGGGCCGTGGAGTAGAGCTGCCACTCATCCTGCCAGGCATTTTATCAACTGCATTCAATATCACAAAGGTGAAGCTTCATCTTCCCCACTGCCACTCCCTCCCCCTTCCCCCAGCTCTGTTTTTCTGCTTACACTACAGTCATGTGAACTTCAAGTTCAAAACAGGAAAAGCCTAGTCAAAAAACAAGCATAGTAAAGCCTGGCTCTGAAGAGGCCTTTCCACATCCCCTATGTGTGCAGCAACACCTGTAAAAGGACTGGCTTTGATGAGGCACAGCCCAAAGTCAAACTGAAACTACCATTTTTTTTAACCAGAGTCCCAGAAATATCTCACAGTGGCTTTGCAAAGAGGCTGGAAAACAAACGTGCTTGCCCTCCTGGGCTAGAGCTGACAGCTACATCAGCAGGTGCCCAGCCTGGGGAAACCTTGTCACATTCCCCTTGTTGGGTCAGAGGGCTGGAAGGACAACCCACAATGACAGCAAGCTCCAAGATCTGGATTAAAGCCTCTAATAAGAGCTTACCCTTTAGGCTGCCAGGCTACAGGACACAGCACACGCTTTGAGAACGTGAACCGTGAAGTCTGTCAACAGTGTGACACTTGAAAACATTGCTGATGTGGTGCACAGTTCTCCAGGAACCAGCTGCTGTGGCATGGAAACCACCTCCAGCACCAAAATAAACCAGTTTCAAGTTAGCTTCCAGTGGAGACACCTTAAGATATCCTGGTTATTGAAACACTGGACCTGCAAGGGAAGCTCCACAAGTCGTTGCAGCGACACACAGGGATCCCCAACACCCCAAGGAGCTGGAGGAACCCCTCGTGTCTGCCTTGGGATTCAGCCCCACACAAAAAAAGCTGCAACAGCCAACTGTGAACTTGAAAACTGGAACAGAAATGAGGCCAGTGGCAGGTGATTTGAGCTGTGGCTAAGGCTAGCCAAAATAACCTTCTGTTGCAGCTGGTAACAGAAGCACCATCCCTAACAATGCCAGTTCTGGTGATTCTGGGATTTGGAGCTTTAATGTCCTGTGTTTGCAACCTAAAGTCACTTTTGTGGGCTAGAAGTGAAAGCCACTGTAGAGGAAACCAAACGACTGGAGAAAGCAACCAGCCCTAGTTGGCATCACTGGATCAAAGCCAAGCAAGAAAACACACACACTGCATCAATAAAGAGGAGGGTCTGAGATGGACTGAAGGTCAGCAACTGGCGTAAGAGAGAGAAAAAACACACTCAAAGTGTTTTGAGGTGACTTGGAAGTGAAGGGAGGGAGTCACTCAGCAGCACAGAGGCTGGAGCTGACGTGTGGGCTGCTGCTGCAGCTCCCTGTGCTGCAAGGGACTACGATGAGTGAAGGCCATTCAACAGCCCCTGTCAGCTCCTGGGGGGCTGGAAGGAGGAACAAGGGAGGTTTCTACACTCACTCACATGCCTCAGATGCTTCCTGGCGTTTCCTACAGATGCCTTTCCCAGAGCTCAAGGCACAGTGCCCAGGAATTGATTACTGTGTGTTTACAATAGCCCAGTAGCAACTCCAGACAATTCTGGCTTCCTGGGCTTAAATCATCTTCCTTCTTACTCTGCCCAAGGGTGTGAGGCCTGAAGCCAAGCCCTCAGGCTCGTGCCCCAGTGTAATTCCCTCCCTGCTTTCACTTGCAAGGGAGAAAGCTCAGCAGGTCATGGTGGGGGAACTGCCAGGAGAATTGCTACCTGCTCCCAGAGCAAAAGCAAGAGAGGCTGCTGCCAAAGCTGCCCACAATGAGCCACAGCACAACCTCCAGACCCGTTCCAGACCCCTTCACCTACAAGCAAGTGACAGGCATGGAGCCTGCCAGCTCCCCCTGGAGTGGGCACAGAAGGAACAGCACAGCAGAACTCCTGCATCCCAGCCCCACAGATCTGCCTTCCCTCGTGCTGGAGGATGTCAACTGGATGTCTCTACTACTCCTCTGGATAAACCAGTGCATTCAATGCTGGTGACACTCCTGGGCACCCAACTCCAGCATCAGGTGAGTCTCATCTCATTGGATTTGAAACAAGAAGCCTGGCAAAGGTGTGTGTGCCATCAGCAC
Organism: Colius striatus; assembly: GCF_028858725.1. Taxonomy (NCBI): domain Eukaryota; kingdom Metazoa; phylum Chordata; class Aves; order Coliiformes; family Coliidae; genus Colius; species Colius striatus. The sequence continues at coordinate 1,692,557 of NC_084785.1, forward strand.
TTTTACTGAGACATTTTACTCTTGCCACGGATTCTATTCATGGTCAGAAGAATTGTTTCCCTTTGGAACTTAATCAAGCAGTTCCTTTCAGGGTAATTGGGCAGTTCTGGCTCCACAGACCAGGACGGTCCCTGGGTGAGTACCATGAGCTCAGGCCTCTCGTGCCTGAGGGCTGGGAGACATAACCAAAAGCTGAGAGCAGGGTGAAGGAAGCACCTTTCCCACTTGCAGACTGGCAAGAGAGGCCTTTCATCAGGATGCTGCCTCATCAGCATCACCAAACACGGGCGTTCAGCCCGATTTCCCTGCTGCCCGGCAGCCCCTTCAGCAGCTCTGTGGCCAGTTAGCCTCGCTGGCACAGGGACCTTTGTGGCACAGACTGAAAGCAAATGCTCTGCTGAGTCCTTTTCCAGCAGCCACTGCAGCTTTCACACGGTTACTTCCCTCCCCTCTCTCCCCCACGACTCTTTAATAACAAATCCCCCAACCAAACCATGCTTCCCAGCCTCATTATCCCGACTGGCAATGAACCTTTTTAAATGAGAATTTCCCTAAGCCAGAGGCCCAGAAATAATTTGCTGAAGATATCCAGCTGAGCTGCTCAACAGAGGCTCTGGGGAGTTCTAAAGGTTTTGTCTGAGCCACAAACTGCTCCTTTTTACCTTGGCAACCGAATACTGGCAGTGATGGGGGGAAGCTTGCGAGGGTTATTCTGCCTTAACACCTCCTTGGCCCCCAATTCTGCATCTTGTTTCCTGATTGCCTGCATCAGGATGCAATTATACAATTACCTCCTGTTTCATTCAGTTAAAAGCTCATGGTTATCAGCTGCTCTGGGCAGGCACTCCATAATATCCCCACTCAGCACATGGATGCACAAGTCTGGGCAGTGAAAGCCTGGCCATGGCTCCCTCCACCTTCCCAGTACAGGAAGCACAGGGGGTCCTGGGTGCCTTTCCATCACCTGAGTCTCTGTGATACAGAGATCAATATTCCAACCCCAAAACACTCACAGATCAGCCCTGTCTGCACTTCAGCTGCTACAGATCTGCAGTTTAGAGAAGCCTTTAGAGCAAAAAGAACACTGATGCAAAGACACCCATTAACTCTTTGCTTGCAGCCACCCTCCAGGCCGGCAGCAAACCTCTTGTTTCGCTACAGAAACCAGTTTTCTGCACAGCCAGGTGGGAATCTCTTCAAAGCCATCAGCAGTAGGTGGAAGGAAGAGGCACACATCAATGGGAACAAGGGAATCAAGCCTTTGAGATTCTGCTTTATCAGTGACATTTGGATCAGCCCCCGCATGTACTAATCAAAGCCCACCCTGAGTCGTGAAAGATCAATGTCAGCTCTGTGGGGTAAAGGAGTGCTCAGGGGCTTTTCCCTCTGCAGGAAAGGAGAAGGAGGAGGGTCAAGAGTAGCAGGGAATCAAAACTTCCTGCTCAGAGCTGACAAAGAGCAACTGCCCCAAGGCTTTGAGCCTGAAAACACCTGGGGCTGCCTGGCCCAGGCTCTGAGTCAGAGTGTCAGGTAACAGCAGAGACCTCACGAGGTCTTTCAGACCTCAAAACAACCCAAGATGCCTCTTCCCACCAGCCCTGTTCTTCATGGGGGACTTTTCATCCACCTCCCTGCAACTAATCCGTGCAATCGCAGCATGGAGAGACAAGGGCACCTATCCCCAACTCAGGGACTCGCATCTGCAGATTCAGGAGTAAAATGTCCATGCCAGGCCAGTCAGAGGGTAAGAGCAAAGTGTGGGAGAAGCACTTCCCCACCCAGGATCTGCAAAATTTGTGCCTGGACACAGGACACAACTCCCACTTGAAGGTTCTGTGGTGAATACAAAAAGCCCCTCCGTGTTTTATCTCAGGAAGAGTCGCTGTGCTGTAACATAATCTCTTTTCCAGGTAAATCACTCAAACTGAGGAGCCTGTTTGCACAAGCCAAGTCACTTCAACAAGCAGGCAGATGCCTGTTCCTCCTCTTCCTCCCCAGGGGTTCTGGGGCTCCTCCTGCCAGCAGCACCAGAAATCCCACCAGCCACAACCCCACCTTCCCGAGCATCCGTCCCTTCTGCCCCGGAACCTGCTCACCCTTTGGCTCAGTGTCAGGCTTTAGGGACACATCAAGTGCAGGGCTGGAAGTGATCCAGGATGCTGCTGAAGCACGAGCTGCTGGCAGTATCCTCCTAAAGCCTCTGCAGGATCCTTCAATGAAGCACTTGCATTAACTGCCTTCATCCCTGAGAGTTCCTCCTCAAAACTTAACTGAGGAAAATTTGCAAACCCAATGGTTTGGCTATTCCTGCACTGTGCTCTTCATCATCTCCTCTCAAAGACAAACTACTTACTCTGTTACTCCAGGACAGTTTTCCCACCTCTCCTGCCCTCGTTTCCCCAAATGCCCCGTTACATTGCCCCCACCTGGAACAAAGACTCCTTTTCCACCCAGCTCTGCCTCTCCTAAAGCAGGCAGCTGCAACCCCTCAGGGGTTGCATTTGCTAAGAGCTCTCCCATCCTGCCTGCCCTGTCACTCCCAGGCCTCCACTGAGCCAGCAGCAACCACGGGGATCCATTAATTATTTTGCCCTTACAGAACAACAACTGGCAGCTCTGCCCAGCCCTCGCTCGGTGGTATCCTCGGTGGAACCCTGCCGCGGCGCCAGCCGTCCGGCTGATGGCTCTAAGGTGACTGTTCTTGTGACAAGGCCGCCTGCCACACGGGCACAGCGTGGCTGGGGACACAATTACATGCCTTGGCACTAAACTCCTGGGTCACAGCGAGGTGTACAACAACCCAGGCGCTTTATTGCTCCTTTTCTCCCGAGCTGCAAGGCTGATGCTTTCAGGGGGACGGCAGGGAAGTGGTGACTCAGTAGTGGAGCTCTTTCTTTGCCCTGCTAAGCTGAATCCTGCAAGTTTTTAAACATCTGCTTCCCACTGCCTGGTAGGATCCTGTTGCCTGCAACATACAATCAACTCTCCCTCTTGCTGCCCTGACTGACAGCTACAAGTGATACTAAAACCCAAGTTCAGAAGGCAGAGTTGAGTCATTAACCCCACGGCTGCCGTTCACCTCCGTCACCGGGGGAAGATTCAACCCTCAACCACGACCCTCTCCTGACAAAATCACACCTGCAAATACCTACATCATCATTTTCATTCCATGCAACAACAGGCTGGAGCATAAAATCTGGTGTGGGAAAGGTCTGCATGTGCTGGCTTTGGTTCAAAACCGTAGGTTATTTTAGTAGCAGCACCCCCAGGCTCAACTTTGATTGGTCACCTCTATACTGAAGTAGCCTCTGTCCACGTAGTCTCCCAGGAAGAGGTAGCGGGTGTTACTGGGTGATCCTCCAACTTCAAACAGCTTCATCAGGTCAAAAAACTGCCCGTGAATGTCACCACACACTGAGGGGGGAAGAACAGCACAAAAGAGGGATGGAATTACATGCTAAAGGAAAGAAAGGTCGTGACAGCAGCAAGGAGCAGAGCGTGGCTGTGCTCTGACCCAGCCAACCCCTGCTGGACACTCAGCTTCTGCAGAGACACGTCCCGTTGACACCGGGCAACAGCCTCTGTTCTGAGAGTTCAGGCGGTGTTAAAAGCTCGCTGATGGAAGGAAGGCAGCAAAACAGCCTGAGCTTCCTAGACAGCCCTTCCTTTAGGACTCCAACAGCAAAAAAAACCCCTCTCTGACCTGTGATGGGAGCCTCCACTTCAATCATTGTCTTCTCGTGCCGGAGGATGGCCGCCCCATCGTTGATGATCTTCAGCGCCGCGTCCTCTTCCAGGCGCCCTTCCTTTACCAAGTGGCTCTTCAAGACGTCAAGCCTGGGCTTCCCATCCTCAAACACCTCCTTCAGAGTGAGCCGCTGCGTGGGAGGGAACGGGACAGCTGGAAAGGGAAGTGGGGAAGTTAGCAGCACGTCTCTTTGGGGAGGGGAAAAAAAGCAGCGTTACAGTCTTTTCAGCAGGAGGCTCTCGTTCCAAGCTTCAAGACAAGCACACACTCAAGAAACATACTCTCACTGAAATGATGCTCTCAAGTACAGAGAGAGGAAAAGCTGTGCTGCAACTGAAGCCACCCCTCAGCATGTTTCCAAAGGCACCGTGTGCAGACTCAAAGCCATATGCACCCGCCGAAAACGCCGTCGCCAAAGCTGGCTCCCGGCTCGCTGGGGACGTTTGTCATCACCATGCTGCACTAAAGCAGGGCTGCATGCAAGTATCAGCAAAGGCAGGAGGAGAAAAAAACCCTCACTCCAGACCCAGGAACCAACAACAAAGGTAGAAAGACTCATATGGAACATTCAGTGCCCACAAAGCCACTATTACCAGGCTACGGTCTTGCACCTCTCAGTACAGCCCACCTCATAAAGCTTGACCCCAGTCACTGCAATTGCTAAATCCTGACGGAATCCCACGTTTCAGGGCCTCATCTGTTTGCAACACATTCCCTGGTTTTTAACTCTAGATGGAAAACCATCCCATCAAAAGCCACAGTGGAGACTATTGTGGTGAGAAGGTGACCTCTAGCAGAATGGTGACAAGTGAGAACCATCCCGTTTCCTCATCTGCCTTCTCCTGGGCCTGGCTAGATCAAAAAAGAGATGGAGAACACGTGGCACCTGCAGGATATTTAAATTGTCTTGACTTAGAACCCTGGATGTTTGGGGGGAAAAAGGAGAGAAAAACTAGACATTGAAATCAAACAGCCCCAAACGTGGGGCTCAGCTGCTGGTGTCTCCCGGGCCCCACAGAGTGATTTGGTCCATCTCAGGTCTCAGAGACCACTTCCCTGTCAAAACACCTTTAGCCAGGGTCTCCTAAGCCCTTTCAACACTCCCAGGAGTGAGTCCTGATGAGGGTGTGACCGTGCAGGATGGGTTTTGCTTTGGGGTGCTGCCACTCCCAAGAAAAGCCTCTGACCCTGCTGCCACTCACCGTCCCAGCTGTAAGGACGTAACACACCTCTGTCTGTAACACACTTTGGGTCAAGATCCCCCAGCTAGCCCAAAATCTAGAAGGCAATTCAGGCCTTTCTCCAGCCCTTTTTCAGTGATTGTGGTGCCAGCCTGCTTCTGAGTAAGCAGTGCCTCCAACACAGCCTGCCTGTAGCAAAACCCACTCGCTAGATAATGTACCATCGTCGCTTCCACATCTCCTGCTTCTGATGCCATCCTGTCATGTGGTGAAAGACAGATTTGCACTTAACTGCAATTCAGCTAGAGAAGGAAAAGATCTGATATGAAAAGGAGGTGGATGTCCTTACCCATCACCCGGTAAAGACAGCCCATATGCCAAAGTGTGTTGAATCCAACTGGGGAAGAGAAGGTGCTGGTCAAACAGACACAGCCCCCATCTCTTTTAGATGCAAATAGAGCAGCAATTTAGCTCTAAAACCAAGGAGGCAAAGTGAGGGGAAAAAAATAGCAGAGGCTGCACAAGAGCTTCTTTGCAGCTGAACATAAATTCTCAGCTAAGGTGAAATGTAGGCCAGAGGAGAAGAGGATGAAAGGGGAGCCGGTGCCTGCGATATCGTGGCCTCTTTCATCGGCCGCTTTGCAAGCTTTGCTCTGCCCCACATGCCTTCAACAGCCCAGGGCACATGCAGTGCCTCCCTCACAGAGCTGCCAATTAAAGAGGTTTAAGCATGACCCCTGCTTATGCCAACACAGGCCAGGCAACATCCCCCCCACCCCCCTGAGCTCATCTCTACAGCTAAAGGGGAAAAAAATGAAGCGAGCCCTCCAGTTCCCGACGAGAAACTCGGCATCCTGCAGCATTCTGCAGGTGTTCTGAGGCTCTGAGCGAGGATGGCAGCGGCTGCAGCACAGCAGGAGGGAAGCTGTAGGTCTGGCACAAATGGGGTCTGGAACAAGGGAGGCCAAAAGCATCTGGTGGAAGTGTGGGCACAGGACTCGAGGCAAGGGAGGCTTTGGGAGCCCCGGCTGTTACGTGACTGGAAAATGATTTGTAAGTAGTTGTGCAAAGTGGGCAGTTGTCCCAGAGTCTGCCATGGACTCCACAGGGAGTCAGGGAGTGCCTGGAGGTTAAAGGATGTCTAAGGAGAGAACAGAGAGATAGGAACCCTCCAGTGCCATGTTCCCCCTCCTTCAAACGCTGCCACCGGCTCCGGGGCTACCCTAACAAAGTAAAAAAGCCACCAGAAGCTGGGACTGAAGGTTTAAGGGAGCTGGCACGTGACCACATGAGCGCTGCTGCCCATCACACGAGGCAGAGGAGAGCCACAGAAAGCTCCTGGCATGGTCTGCTTTGCCTTTTCTTGGTAGCCCGAGAGAGGCGAGTTATGCAAGATCCAACATGAGGCTGCGCCGATGCCAGCAGCCAAGAACTTTTATGTAAGTTCCCTCCTGCCTTTGCATGGCTCCACTCCCACAAGGAGCTGGGCACGATAAGGCACCAGCTTCTCTCCTCTGCTGTGCCTGTCTGCCAGCCAAGCTGCAGCCAGCCTGGAGTGCAGGGAGAAAAACCTGCTCCAGAGACACCAGAGATGGCTGCACGTGGCCTGTGCTGTGCTCCCTGCTAACCCACCCCGAAGAGCGACTTCGCAGCTCTCTGGTCCTGCAGTGCTGGAGCAGACAGAGCCAGAGCTGTTGAGCACTTCAAAAAGCTTCCTGAGGGCTGCATGAACAAATCCTCCACAGGCCAGAGAGTCAGGAGAAACACACACTCGAGCCTGAGTGCTGGGGAAACCAAACCCAGCAATGCCCAGGGACCAGGATGAGTATTTAAGTAATTAGTGTTGCCAAAGTGAGTAATCCTGTTAGCCAGCACCACCTGTGTAAGGGCTTTAGTCAACTCTGCAAGTGGTTATCTGATGCACAAATACCCACTTTTGTTTTTACAGATCTGCATTTTTATCCTTATTGGTGGTTGATTCTGTCAGAGTGACAAGCACAGAGGGAGGAAGGGGGCTCATCCTCCTCCTGCAGCCAGCCTGGGCTCACTGACACTGACCTTGGCTCTGAGAAGGGTGGAACAGCCTTTCCCACTTCCTGCTCCTACCTGCAAAATGGGGAGATAACTCCTTATCTCACAGAACCCCTGCTGTGGCCAGTCAGAGCTCCCCAGCAGCACTGGGAGCTCCTCCCCAGCAGCCAGCTCCTTCCACAGGCAACGATTAGTGAAATCAACACATGAAGCCTCCACAACGTGGCAAGGAGCAAACCCTGTGACCTTTGTGGCACCTTCCCTTCACACACAAAACCACGTGTGGCACCCAGTCTAAAGAGGCATTTTTGGGGGGCTGGGTCTTATACATTTTGCAAGGGCATCAAAACTGATGCTCCTGAGAAGAGGCTGCAGTTCCCACTCCACTATCAGGACACGCTGCGTGCCAAACCACAAACAGAAGAAGGTGAGTGCAGGTGAACTTTTGAGGAGTAAAATGGCTTAAAAGGTCAGCCACGCTCGAGGGACTCCAGGAGAATGAAGAGGAGAGGAAGAGCTTTGTTAGACTACAGTGCAAGACTTCATTTGTGGCAGTTTTGCCAGTCCAGGACTCTTGAGAGACTGTGGAGGGTAAAGGAGAGGAGAATCTGACAAAAAGCTTCTTTTCTACCACCAGCTCTACAAAGCCAGAGCATCACTGGAGCAAACAGTGGATTCCTGCAGGAAAAAAGCACATGTTGCATTTCTAGATCCATACTTAAGCTTCACCAGTGCTCTCCCAGCACAGACTGGCTTGGGTCATATCATCATCTGTCTTGCATCTTTCTAAGAAACAAAGCAAAGACCCTCTCTCCTCCCAGGACTGGGGGCAGCAGCAGCAGACAGAGCACAGCTGCTCAATCCACACCTCCAAGAGCCAGTCCCATGGAAGAGAAAACAAAGTGATCCTCAAGTTATTGTTTGTCCATCTGAGAGTCCCTTGGAAGGCTGTAAAAAGCAACAAAGCGAGATCCAGGACTGAAAAAGGAGCAAAGTGCCAGTTGCCTGAAGCGACAGCTATGGCAAAACTTGGGCTGTTCCCTGAGCAAGGGAGGTCTGTGATGAAAAGGAGGTGTCCCCTCCCCAAAACATCACCCAGGGTTAAACATACTTGATGGCAAACCTGAGCTGCTGTGTGAGCTGCTCTGGCTGGTCCTGCTCTGGCAGGGGAGCTGCACTGGGTGAGCTTTTGATGTTCCTTCCAACCCTTGTGATTCTGTGATGCTGGTCTGGGAGGGAATCTGAAGGGCAAGAGCCTGCTTGCTCCTCATCAAATGAATGATATCACAGATGGACAGTTGAACTGATGTATTTTGGGGAGAAAGAAGGACATTTGGGGCAGCCAGCACAGCTCAGACAAAACTAAGGACACGTAGACGCGTCTTCTCACTGCTCAGGTGCACGATGCAAGGTGCCAGTGACTGCACCCTCTCCACCTGTGCTGGGAAGCATCCCAAACATCTGCCTGACGTTTGACAAACCCATCTGCCAGGCCAGAGATGGGGCTGGGGAGGGAACCAGACCTGGCTGGCAAAGGTAGAAAGGTTCAGAGGGAGAACTCTGCGTGGGAGCCATCCGTACGTGCTTTGAGGAGCGGGGAGGGAGCTGCCTCCTGTGTGAGCTGTGCACAGCACCAGCAGCAGCCCAGCCTTGGCTTGAGGGGTTTTTTTTCCCCTCCTCAATTTCCAAATAGCCCAATGTTATTTTTATCAGGCATTTCTATTCCCATTCACACCTAACCTACATTCCTCTATTCAAAGTGGAGGCCAGGGCTCAGATAGAGGCAGTAACCTGGAGGAGTTCAGCAAGGAAAAGCAAGAGCAGGGCCATTGTGTGCTCCAGAAAGCTGAAATCACAGGATGGTGCAGAGCTTTTGCAGTCATTAACAGGGAACAAACCCATGGATGCCACTGCTGCCACCCTGCTTCAGTGCTTCTCTGTTTGGGCATCCAGTCCAAAGGCAAGGCCAGGTTGAACCTAGAGTAAGCTTGGCAGATTCAACTTGCTCTTGGTCCTACTATTTAGTAGAAACTCCCCAATTTTCCATGGAATGATATTTATTTCCTTACAATTATGAACCACACAACCTTCTGGTCACCAAATGCCAAGAAGCCTGTGCTTTAAGAATCCCTGAGCTGGTTTGTGTGGCTTTTGCTCTTCCCTGGGGTGCCTCAGGGAGAGTCTGCCAAAAAAAAAAAGCCCAAACTACCCCAGCTGTATGCTTGACACCAGCCTCTCAAAGCCTGATCCAAGCCCTGACAAATAATCTGGGTCATTTTTCAGTCTGCAGCAGCGCTGGCACAGGCAGCCCGACCCTGCTATGTCAGGGAACTACTGCTCTCTCAGTATATAAGCTCCCAGCACCTGACAAAATAAGGAACTTCTCTCCTCTTGCTGCTGGATTGAGCTCACATAAATAACAGGAATGTCTCAGAAGAGTCACCAAGCAAAGCAAACACCTTCCTCAAAGAAACACAGTGAGAGCCAGAAACAACTCCCATTGCCATCTCTGTCTGCCCTGCTCCAAACTCACACAAGCTCTGTCTGATTCTGAGGGCAGCAATTTTCCTTCCTTGCAATGAAACCCCTGATTTCAGTAGAGGGAAAAGGGGGGAAAAAAGGAGAAAAGTTTGTCTCTCAGCCCTGGAAGAGCTGCAGGAGGATCTGGCCCTGTGCTGAGCATCAGCCCAAACCAACTCCACCCTGTCCCTGTTCACAGGATCTGGAACACAAGACTCGAGGCATCTTTCTCAGTCATTTTGCAGATCTGAATTCCTACAGAATGGCAGCTCCCTCAAACACAGAGGAGCACTAAATGCAGTTCAGAATGCCCCAGTTGCATCCAAAACTAGTCAGAGTTGTGCTGCTGGAGCCGCAACCTCCCAGTGTGCAACTGGTTCAGAGAGGTTGCTCTGATCCTTCCCTTGAGCTTTTGTGCAGGACAGCCAGAATATCTCCTCACAATAACCCTAAAAATATCTGTATTGTATGTGGAATTCTATCAAGCTGAATGATTTCTTCGAAGGGGGAGAGGCACAGTCATCGTGATATTGGAGTCGAATGAAACCGAGACAGACTCAACTGAACCGTTCCCTTATCAACTGCCCTTCGGTCATTCAAGGAGTAACACCCAAGTTTTGATGTCACGTTGACTTTTGGTGACTAGAACCTGGCACACACGGTCTGTGTAGCAGCCAGGTATGTTTCATTCCAAAAAACAACCCCACCTCAGCCCCAAACAACAGCCCCGTGCATCCAAGTGCAAACGCAAACACGCCGTGTGCCAAGCGAGCACGGCCCAGGCCACGCTCAGAGCAACCCCACGCTGCCACAAACGCCGAGTGCAAAGCCAGGAGGTTAGAAAACCATAAGGGCTACCTAAAAATCCAAGCCCATCTGCTCATTTCAGATGCCTGAGACCTTAGAGGACTGTGCCCATGGACTCCCAAAAACTTGAATTGGCGTAGAAGGTAATTAAACTGCTCTGCTGGCAAAACATGCAGCACGGACAGTAAACAGCGTTATCAGGATAGGAGGGAAAAAAAAGAAGGTGCCTTTGCCAAAGTAAACGTCAGCTGCTGAAGGAGGGTTCACCCAGAGAGCTGTGTGCCAAGGTTTGCCACGGCAGGCGAGCCCAGAGGCAGCTGCCAGGGCTCCTTGCCGGGCCGCCGGCCCGCGAGGTGGAGCTGGCACTCTGCTCCCTGTCCGTGCTCCTCCAGGAGCCAGGGCAGATTACATCCCCGAGGATTTAATTACAACAGAGGTGACTTAAGAGCAAGACTGCACCTCAGCTGCCCAGCTCTCGGCCAGGAGACGGCCACAAAAGCTTTCCCTGTGGCTTTTGGTGCCTCTGGGCCTGTCCCACGACCAAAACTGAACCGCAGCTGCAGCCCAGAGCCAGGCACACACTGCAGGGTCAAGTCTCGCTCGTGCCAAAGTGCTCTGCAGCTCAGAGGCTGTGTCAAAACCACACTTGGTGGGCACTGCATTTCCTCAGCCTCCTCAGGCACTAAACATGCTTTGCTCATAGGGCTCATCCAGTTTCCAGCCTGGCTGTGCAGAGGTTTGGCTCTTCACGACCAGCACTGATGCGGATTTGCCTGGGATTGTCATCAAGAGGATCTGTCTGGAGCCAGCCCTCTGCCGAGGACACGGGCTCCTTACATCACCCACTGCCAACTCACCAGCTACTGACAAGGAGAGAACATAAGCCCTCAAAAACCAGCCTGGAAAAAATAACCCAAGTCTCTTCCTCAAGCTCTACAGACTTCCCAGCAGTGCCAAGGGTCTGGATTCCTCAGAAATCACCACTCAAGAGCACTCAGAGCCACAGCAAACATCCTCCTCTCACCAGGCCCATCGGAGGGACGGCCCTTCAGCTGACCCAAGGGGGTCACTGCTAAGCTTGAGTGGGAAAAAGAGAGAAACAAACCAGAAAAAGGCTGAGGTCTAAAGCAAAACAGCTGCAGCTACTTCAAAAAATGTGAGTTCCCCCCAAGGAGCAGGGAGGGGGATTCCTGATGTCAGCAGGCAGGGAAATTCACCACCTGCTTCACAAGGTTCACAGGCTGCCAAGGCGTCATTAGCGCAGACACAGCGGGGTCTTTGTGTGGAAGGCAAATCCCTCACCTGCCAGGGAGCCTAAATCCCACCCCACCTGGCAGGGCAGGGAGGGGGCTCCCATCTGAAAGCTACTTGAAGCAGGAAACAGTTCTGCACCCCTGCTACTTGACAAGCCGCAGCTGGGGATGACGTCTGGAGGCAGGAATCGGCTGCTCCACGTGCCAAACCTGAACAAAATAACACCCAGAAAGACTCGGGCTGCAGCCCTCTGAGAAGTGTTTCACTGCAGCCAGTAAAAGCTGGTCACAGCACCAATGAATAGGAGTTTGGGCACTTACACTCACTGCTGCAGCAAAAACCAGACCAGTTCACACGCCACAGGGGCCTTTGGTTTCCCTTCCCATCTCACACCTTAATGCTGCAAAGCTGCATTTGCACCAGGTCAAAACAGGGCTGGTTAAAACATTTCTTGCACTGTGCTTAACTCTACTGTCCACATTTACACCCAGGTATCACCTTATAAAGCACAGCCAGGTGCCCACGGTCCGGAGGCAGCTGCAAACTCATTAAAATCTCTCCAGTAGCCAGGCTGGAGATCAGCCAGAGCAGCCTGCTTGCAAACCAAAGAGCAAGTCACCTAATGAACAGGCTAAATAACTTCTAGCAATGTTTTTAGAGCAGCCTCATATGCCAGGAGCCCCCAGTTACTGCTGAATTAGCAAAACCAGCCCTCTGTTCTGTGCTGCTGTTCAGGGTCTTCCTCCAAGAAACCTTTGTGACACGTATCTGAGGCATCACCATTGGCATAATGCTCTTGCTGCTGCTTGAGAAGCCATTTTAGCACGTTCACAAGTGAGAAAAGGGAGTATTTTCTAAACCAGGCTGAAGACTCTTAACTGTTGAGACCATTTTCCCTCTGCTTTTCCTGAAATTCACCCCAAACTGCTTGTCTTACCCCAGGGGGGATCCTCATGCACGCTCTCAGCAGTCACTGGAGCAAGGAAAAGCATTTTCAACTCCCATCTTCCAGCCAGCACCATTACCAAGGTTCACTAACAGAGCTAGGGGAAAGCACCCAGAAGCCAGATGCAGACTTCTAGAGAGAGGAACCCCAACAGCCCTCTCCCACAGCTCACATCCAGCTCTGCTCCTTATGGAAACACTGTGAGCCCTTCTCGAGTCTTCATGGCTGGAGATGCTGCAGCTGCAGGCAGCAGCGATGCTTTGCTCTAGAGCTCTGAGGCCAGGCTGCAGTCTGGATAACCCCAAGTTCCTCCTCCCTGACACTGAAATCTTTAAAAGCTGCACTGAGATTTCTTGTTCAGCACCCACCCCTCATCCTCCATCCCACCTCAGGTCTGTGCCACCCTGCCCAGAGACGCTCCGTGTGCCAAGCTGCTCCCCACTCCTCCCTCTGCCCCCTACACCACTCTGCCTGCCTTGAAGGGTTTTCCTACTCCACTTGACCTGGCTCTCTAGTGGCATATGCCTCTTGGGCACTGCCAGCCTCCAGGAGCCACTCAGAGCCAAGCCTTGCATTATAGGATAAGGCTGATGCCTTTACGTAGCCTATTTCCACACTCCCACTGCTTAATGATGTCTAATTCCATTATCATCAGAGACATCAACGCAACGGGCCTCTAGTAAACACACCCACCATCCCAACTCCATTTGCAGGGATGGGACAGGGAACACCTGGAAAACTAGCCAAGTTGGGAAGGATCCCAGACAAATATAGGTCTCCAAGGAGTATCTTTAGCTTAGCAGGCGGCTCTGCCCCCACTGAGACCCCAGGATTTACCTAAATAGCTCCCTTCATCACAAGCAGCCTGGTGTTGGTCGCTATTTTAAGCCAGCACCCTGCCCTACTTACTAAGGAACAGCTTGCCTCCTCCTGCCCGTGCCACCAAAGGCACCCCACAACCCTTCCTGCTGCAGGAGACAAAGCCCTCTCAGCTTTTGCCTTCATTTATTAAGGGCAACCCCCTATTTCAGCACAGGAAAAGCAGGGAAACAGGGGGGACACCACCTTCCCTCCCCTCCATCCCACCTCCAGCACCCACCTGAGGCACCTGCTGCTGCTCTCAGAGGAAACAAAGGACCATTTCCAAATAGCAAAGTATCTTTCCTGCAGGAACAAGCCCCCCAGAATAGCAGGTTCCCAGGCAATGTGGAGAAGCCCTACGGCACTGATGCTTCCAGGGCTGCCTACACTCGGGATCTTCTTGAGCCCCGTCCAGAGGAGTTGCTGGATTATGACACAACTTGCTTTTTAGAGATCCCATCTTGACCCTGCTGGCATTCACACTTTTCCTCTGGCACGCCCTGAGGCCTCACACCATGCACCTTGGCCTTTTAACTCCATTTTTAGCCACTTTCACAGCTCTTTTTCCCCCCTCCTCGAGTACTCCTACAAAACAGCAATGCTGAGACCCACCAACTCAAGCCTTACAGAAGCCCAAGGTGAAACGACCAGCAGTCACAGTGATGGCACTGTGTCTGTGCTGCTGCTTCTCACCAACCACAACTTCCCTGGCATTTAAGATCTGCCTAAGCCTTCCTTTGCTCTGCCTGCAATCCCAAAGCTGCTTTGACTTTCACACTGGCCTGTCATAAAGAATTCCCTACAGCTCCCAACCTGCCACAGACTGGAGGAAGCCCAGTGCCCAACCATCCAAGAGTAGCTGTTCACATCAAAAACGAGGTAGGAAGGAAGCTCCACGTTTTCCATCAGCTGGAAGGCAGTGGCATGAAGCAGCACACTCTCTGAACCCTCTCCTCTCGGCAGCAGAGCTGAGGGAAGCTCTGTAAAGCCTCTGAAGATGGTGTCTGTTGATCTGACGCTGGGTTTTTTGGCTCCCCAGAGGCACAGCTCCTGTGGAAGGCACTGGGGAGCCTCGCTGAGCAAATCCCACGGGGTAGGACTCAGTGCCTGCAGCAGCATCTCCACCACGCTCCAGAGGCAGCGCAGGAGGGGAGCAGCTTGGCAGGGGTTTTCTCTTGGAGCATGACTTCACCCGAGCTGACCACCCAGGTGGCACGAGGTAGGAGTGTCCAGATGGCCCTGCCAAGGCTTTACTCCTAAAAAGCCTCAGCTAGGTAGGAAACATGATCTCTAATACATCTGGGAGGTTTGCACCACCGACCAGACAGCTGATATCTAAGACAGCATCACATCAGGAGTCTTACATCCCCTACACATGCTGTAAATGTCTTACAACCACAAAGAAAGCAAACCAGGTACACAGAATGGTGCCTGAAAAAGCCAAAATCCTTCTGAAAAGACAGTAAGGAGCAAGGTTGGAAGAACCACTTGTTACAGTACACCTTCAGCTACACAGTCTCAGCGCAGGTCCCAGCTTTATCACCACAGCCTAGTTCCTTAGTATCAACCCACTGATGGAGGCCCAGCCTGCCTGGCTGCAGAAAAGCAGGAACCCAACCACCACTTCATCAAGCTGAGCACAGGCAGCACGGAACAGAGTGTGGATTTGGCACATGACCGACGGCAGACAAACGCGCAACGGCTGCCAAAACCGGGGCACCACATCCCAGCCACTCCTCCACCAGCTTCTAACGGAGCATCCCTCTGTTAACACACACATCCCGATGAAAAAACCACTCCAGATTGTTTGCTCTGGCTCAGCCAGGTGTCCAAACACCAATACCTTGGGGTTTAAAAGGATTTTTTGTGGATGCAACTGCAAACACAGTTAAGCTGAGTTGCCTTCCACCCTCCAGCCCTGCTCACGTGCCTTGGGAAAGGATCCTCCCAGCACACAGCTGTGCTTAACCACTGCTTCCCAGAGCACCTCACACCTCACAGGGGCACATTCACTGGAGGTGGAAGGAACCAGAATCATTTCTGTGCAACCAAAAAGCTCTGCAGGTTCATTTTCATGGAGCTCAGGGGGAAAAGGTATCCACCATGCCCAGGTCCTGAGCTTGAGCACCCAACCTATGTGAGTCGGGGTCAGCCCAAGGCGTTGCATCCACCTACCTACCTTCCCAGGCTTGGGACCCAGCAGTTAAATTGCAGTAGGCCTAATGAGGATGACCAGACTGAGCTCACCACTCAGATCTCCACCACAATCACCCCAAGAACACTCATGACAGCACCAAGTTTGCGCATTAACAATCCCAGTTTGCATCAGCCACCAGTTTGCTGCTAGAACTGGGCTCCTAAAAAGCAATTCTTGACGTAAATGAGAGATTTTAACAATGGCTGTGTGAAGTCACCCGAGGCAAATGGAAACACTCCACTTCTCCTGCCTAAACATAATTACAGCTAACGCTTCTGCAGGGCTCTAGAGACGTAAATATATAGGTTAAACACAGTTAAAACTCGACATCCTACTTAATTGCAGGTATTTCCAAAGGAACAGAACTAGCTTTTATCTCCACTTTTAAATTATTAACAGCCACCACCGATGTCCCCACCTTTAAACAATAACCAGAGTCATGGGAAGAGGCTATTCCTCCCCAAATTTCCAGAGGCACTCAAATCAGCACCCCAAGCCTACCTGGGGGAAATCAAACCCTGTCCTCGACACGTTAATGCATGGAGAGAGCAGGCTCTGGCCAACACAAGCCTCCACTCCACCTGGCTTCAGACTGATGACCGAAATGAGCAGGGCCAGCTGGATGCAGGCTCGACAAGCCCTGGAGCAGCGTGGCCAACGTCAGCAGGACTGGCTGATAGGGTTTCCCAGGATTTGGAAGCCCTGGCAGCAGGGACACAGACGACTCAGCTGAATCATAATGGCTGCATTGACATTACCTTCCCTGAACAAGGCCAACCTAAACACTCACACACACACACACACACGCAGCTGCCTGGGATTTAGCAAGAGATTTACGGTCTGCACTGGCCATTCGGGCTGCCTGCAGACCTACAATCACCAAGGCACAAGCACAGCTCTGGGGAAGACCCCGTGTCCCTCCTCCCCAAATCCACGAGCCCTCCCAGCTGTATTTTGAAAGCAAGCCAACGAAAAACCACCCGGGAGCTGTGCAGAGCTAACCCAGCCCCAGGGGCCTCAAAGTCCAGGCTGCCACCCTAGTCCCTTCATTCGAGGTTATTACCATCTCACCATGTGATGGGCCACATGACAGGCTAACAGAAATAAATAAATAAACAGGAAAAAAAAGCCCCTCTGGGCTGCAGGCAGGGGAGATGGCAGCGTGTGCATCCCTCCCCTATCCGTATCTCATCCCCTTTCCTGGGAAAGGGCTCCTTTTTGTCAGCTGGCTGGAGGCAGCAGGGGCTGCCTGCAATGATTCCAAGCCACGGAGGCGAGCAGCTTAGACACGAGAGGGCCCGATTGTGTAACTTTGACAGCCGGGTGCCTCTCGGCTACGGGCGGTGGGTGCTGAGCACAGAAAAGTTGAAGCGAGCGAAGGCGTGCAGTGGATGTTCCCCGGTGCGTGGGTAAGAAAATGGCACTAGATCAATTAGGGCAGCGAAATGCACATCGTGAGAGCCTCCCCCCCCTCCCCATCCAGGAGTTTCTCAGCTAACGTATTTCTCTCCTCGTTAACCGCTTCGGTGTCTTCTGCTCTTTCAAAAATAGTACCTACTATAACGGGTGGCGAAGAGGGGGCCAGCTGGCACCCGCCTCGGGGCGGCCAAAGAGCAAACACGGCTTTGAGGGAGGCAAGACACAGGCAGGGAGGGAATGAGGGCAGGGTGGGCTCTCAGCACCCCTAGTCCTCAGAGGGAGATGTGGAGCAGGGCCACGCTAACCCCTCTCCATCCAAAACAGGGCCTTGGCCTCCCAGGCCGCGGGGGTTGAGGACCTCCTGGGTGTGGAGGAGCACAATGCCTCCCTCCCTGTGCCCCCCTTGGGCTGGCATCTGTCCCCTCCAAGCCCTATACTCCTGCCTTCCCTGCAGGAAGGGGATCCCCCCCCCCAAAGCAGGGATTCCCCCTCCTCACCACCACCAGCAGCTGCCAGGCAGCAACCTCCCACCACAGCCCCACGGGGCCGGGGGTGATCCCGCAGCCAATCACCCCCACCTCCCACCCTCCCGCTGCACCAGGGTGAGAAACTGCACCAGAAAACGGAGGAAGGGGGCAGGATTGCTCATCCTCTGAGACCCGGGCTGCCCCCCACCATGCCACAAACCCATCTCCCCCGGATACCCCTCACAGCAGGTTCCCCCCCCACTCCGAGCTGAGGTATCCCCCCCCAGCCCGAAGCCACCCCCCACAAAGGCCTCTGCCAGACAACGGATGCCCCCCCCCCCCCCCCCATCTTACCCCCGGCCGCGGGCTCTCCCTCGGCTGGGGTGTCCCCCAGAACACCCACTCCCCTCCCCAAACCCCAGGGGCTGCCGTCCGCGCCCCTCAGGAGCCCCTTCCCCCGCGGCCCCAGCCCCCCTCACCCTTGACGATGCGCTCGGTGGTCGGCAGCTTGCTGTGGCCGCGCCCGGACATGGTGGGTGGCGGTTGCGGTAACGGTGGTGCCGTTCCCGGCCTCACACGCAGCCCCCCCCACCCTCCCCTCCCCACCCACCCCACCGCCCCCGCTCCCCTCTACGGCGCGGGGGGGCCGCGGGGCGCTGCCGGCAGCTGAGCGCGGCCGGACCGGGTGGGGATCCGCAGGCTGCTCCGTGGACTGGGCGCTCGGCTGCCCTCCCCCCTCCCCCCGCCGCCACACCGCGCTCCTCCCTCTCTCTCTCTCCGTGTCACCCCCCCCACCCCAAAAAGCGCCGTTCACCCGCCCCTCAGCGCCTGCGCGCGCACCGCCTCGCGCCTGCGCGCCGCCGGGGACGGGACGGGGGGGGAGGCGCGTGCCCGCGCGTGCGCGCGCCGTCACGTGCGCAACCCCCCCTCAGCCCCTTCCCGCCGCCATCTTGGACGGCGTTGCCAAGCAACAGAGCGGGCACCCCCCCCCCAACCCCAACCATGGCGGGAGGGCTCTTCCCTGCAATGGCCCAAAGGGAAACGCAGCCCTCAGTTATCCCCCTGCCGGGGCTCAGGGCCACGGACATGCTGAGAGAAAGCTGAGCACGTGGAAATAAAGCTTCACTGGCAGCGCAGGCTGGGAAGCCAAGAGCCTTCCTGTGGCACTGGAGCATGCAGAGATCAGCCTCAACGCTCCCCTGCCAACAGCGAGAAGGGCTCAAGGTTTATCTTGAGGGTTAAACGTGCCCCTATCCCAGCAGAGCTGTCCCTGAGGGGTTCAGCCAAAATAAAAGAGCCTCCCCCCGCAAATCCCTGACACACGGGCTGGGAACACTGCTGCCTCACAGCCCCCAAGGAAGCGAGGTGTGAGGAGAGACGGGCACTTGTGGGGAGGGACGGGCACCTGGGAGGAGGGACGGGCACCTTTCTTCCTTAATATAGCCTTTATTTCTTAAAAATGACGCCCCAGCACGTCAAGCTCTGTTTTCTCGAGCTGGAACGAGGTTTCTAAACGTTGTGCTCAGAGCTGGCAGCAGCAGGGTAATGGCATAGAAACAGGCTGAAGGAAAAGAAGTGAAGCAGAAAAGCAGAGTATGGGGGGGTTTGTTTCCTTCCCCTCACGCAGGGTGAGGAAGCAAGGACATAAATAATGCTGCTTCCAGTCAGGCTCCCTTGTGTGAGCGGAATACAACACCCCCCAGCCTTTCTCCAGCCAAACACCAGCGCTTGGAAATAACATTTAAAAGAAAGAAAAAAAAAACCAAACCCCCAATAAACCATTAAATTCCAGAGGTGCTCCTGGAGGCCTGGCAGGCCCAGGCCAGGGCGATGGCGGGGCTGCCAGTGCCACCTTCCGTCGGGCACCCCGCACTGCACAAGCAGGATTGCATCACCCGGCCCTTCCAGCCTGCCTCAAACCCTTCTCCTTGGGAAAAGCCCGACCCACAGGAGCTCCCGGCCCTTCACGGTCCCGGCAGCACGGCCCCCGGGGAGGTTTCTGCCCCTCAGGCCTGCCGGGGAGCCTCTGTCAGTACAGGATCGGTTTTATTCATGGAATTTTACAAATAACTGTACAATTCACGTGACATAAGTTATGTTCTTTGTTTTGACAGGTTATCTCTTACAACACCTGAGTTATTGAAATACTGAGATGGAACTTGAGCTTGGACTGGACACGGGAAGGGAAACACGGATGCAAATCCATAACAAGCTCCATTTGGGTCGTTTTCCCTCCTCGTCCTCCTGGCCCATCCCTTCCCCAACGGCGGGTACCAGCCTGCCCGAGCCACGGACCAGAGCTCTGTCCTCAGCTGAGGGAAGGTCCCTCTGCCAGGAGCCTTATTTCTCTGAGGGGTTTCACCCCTTCACACCCTCCCCATCCTCCTCCCTCCCCAAATCTTCCAGTTGCAGATTTCTCAACATCAACTCAGTTGACAAGAAAACAGGATTCAACCCGAAACCAGACAAACAACAGACTCAGGATCCACCCCGGGTGCTGAGGGGCTCGTACCAGCTCCCAAGGGGCTGTACCAACTGTGAGGGGCTCGTACCAGCTCCAAGAAAGCCCAATGTCACGCGTCCTTGCCATGTTTCCAGCTCTCAGGGATGCAGAGGACCTCCCTGGCACAGTTTACAAGCACCTCATGCTCTCCAGGGCACAGACAACAACATTTCCCCCTCCTCCCTTCACCTCCAAGGCAGAGGTTTTTCCATCTGAGCGTGCTGCTGAAGGGCTCCTGCCAGCCCCAGCTCGGCCCTGGCAGCAGCACAGCTGCCCTCTGCCCCGTGGAAAGCCGCCAGCAATACGGTGTTTTCCAAATACCTCCTTGCAAGAGAAAGAGAGGGCACGTATGCCATTCAGGGGACTCAGTTTTTCCACATCAAGTCAGTCAGACGGGGTTGCAGCTCTCTCAAGCAGGGAAAAGGAGTTTCCAATACCAATTTGCTCCCAGCTGCTGAGAATTCAGCAGCAACAGGTAATGAGTGTGAGGTGCCAGAGGCAGGACAAGGCACGCTGCTTCAGGACAGCTCTGTCCCACAGACCAGCATGGAGGGAAGAGGGACAATGACACAAACAAGAGACACTGGGAGGAATAAAGCAGAGCCTGTCTCTCCTTGAAGGCATCACCCACAGCAGCGAGCAGCCCAGGGACTGTGCGGTCCCTCTGGCTTGAAGGGTGCTCCCAAGATAATTAACCTTCTGGGTACCAAGGGGACAAAGTCATCTCAACAGACAGAGACCTAGAGACTCAGTGACAACCCTTAGGAGCCTAAAAGGAACATGATCCAGCTGGCACCTAAGGCAAAGCAGGAGCTACAGTGAGGTACAGCCAGCGATCAAACCTGGGTGAGACGTGACCAGGATAGTGCTGAGCCCACCCCAGGCTCTGCCAAGCACCGAGGGCCCTTGTCACATGCCAACAGGCAGAAAACCACCCAGCACACCTTCTTTCCAACACACTTTGGCTTTCCAACAGGAAAGGGAAGATGTGAGGAGCCTCAGCTCCAGCCCTCAGCACCGAGCAGCACCGGGGTGAGGTGACAGGATGGCCATCACCCCCCCCACCCCAGCAGCTGGGGAGCGAAGGAAGACGCTCAGTGAGAAGCACAAAACACCAAAACACATCCCAAACCATCCACACTGTGCCCCTCCAGCACTGTACCCACTAGGGGAAGGCTCCTCAACCAGCTCCTGCTTATCAGCGTGGCTGCAAACTGAGTTCCTGGGTGGGGTGGGCAACATTATCAATATGATAATAAATCAATTCACCTAGTGAATCTGGGGAAAGCCAGCCCAGAAAGCAGAGCTGTGGACACCCTTCTCTGGCTACTCCCTAAGGCTGGAAACACACAACCTAAAGAGGTTCACAGTCTAGTTTTGTTTTGTTTTCAAAACCCCCCACCCTCCCCCACCCCAAAGCTCAGCAGCAGCATTTAAAAACCGGTGTCTGTTCAGTCAGGGTGAGCTCAGCCCCCGTCTAAGGAACAAGCCCCTGGCTGTGGCCAGGCTGAGGCTCACTGTCCCACTCTGCCCTTGCCCCTCTCCTCACCAGCATCGCCACGCAGCTGCTCTCACAGAAGAAAGGGGCTTTTTCCCCCCGGCAGTACAGCAGCAGGGACCTCGGGGAGGGTCAGGACATCCTGCCCAGCCTTCTCCCACTGCACAGCCCAGGCGTCGAGGGGCAGTTTGGTGCTTTGGTGTCCTCTGCTCCGAAGGCTGATGCCCAGAATGTGCTTTTTTAAACCTCAAAACCAAAAAACCCCTCTCTCTTCACCCTGCTCTTCCCAGGGCATCATCATCTGTGCTGCTGAGGCAGGACGGGAGTCAAACCCAGATGTGGCTCCAGAGACGTTTCTGAAGACACAGCGAGGATGATGGTCAAATGATGAGCTGTGCTCCTTGAACCTCCTCTTCCTCAGCAGCCCTCTGTGCTTGGAGAGCAGAGCTCCAAAGACCAGCTGGCAGGTAACTCTCCAAGAAGTGTCTGTCTCCACCACATTAAAGGGGGTCAGGAGAACACCACATCCCATTGCAGGAGGAGGGGAGCTATTGGAGCTCCTACCTCCCAACACTGTCCTTCCCAGGAGATGTGAGAAGGGATATGACACTGGAAAGAGATCCTCTGGTCAGTTTAGTCCTGTGGCAAAGGGGATTAAGTTCCCCATCAGCCTTAAACCAAAAATAAAATGAAGTCTGTGGAACTGCCTGAAAAATGTCTCTTCTGCAGTGTGATGTCAGTGCCCGCACAGGTACCGCCGTATGCTTGCAGCAGGAAAAGGAAAGGAAAACAAAGAAATACCCCTCCCTCCCCCCCAAAAAAACCCAATCCCAAAACAATGTGAAAACTGGGCCAGGGCTGCAGGTTGGGCTGGTCCTACCCGATCTGGATCTGGCCAGAGTACATGGTGAGCAGCACCATGATGGTGAAGCCCGTCAGCAGCCCCGCGTTCTGGATGGCGAAGGTGATGAGGGCACTGCCGTTCTGCTCGTCCTCCCGGCTCACCTCGTTCATTTCAGGGAACTGGGAGAGAGAGGAAGGGCAAAGGTCAGCCACAGCACAGGTTCAGCCACAGCCAGGCTCCATCCTTCCCACCCCCTGGCAAATATTCACCCACCCTGTGCCAGGGCTCTCATGGGTGACGGCGTGGCCAGCGCGGGAGGTGGAGCGTTGGCCAGAGGGACAGAGCAAACATCCCCTGAGCTCCTCACTTACCATGTCAGCCAGTGCTATGTACAGGAACATCCCCCCAGCCAGGGCGAAGATCCAGTTGGCAGAGAAGTGGCTCCCTGCCACGATGCCAAAGGCCAAGCCCAGGTAACAGCAGCAGGCAGAGATGAAGTTGAAGAAGAGCGCTTGGCGGATGGTCATCCCGGCGTTGAGCAGGATGACAAAGTCCCCTGGGGGGAGAAGATGGGCAAGATGAGGAGGGAGGGGGCAGCAGTGAGGTGCTTTTGCAGGAGGTCAAGTGTGGGCTCCTGGTTGCCCGCTGGTGCCGAGCACTGACCACAGCAGCTGCCTGCCAGCTCCCGGCCATCAATCCGGACATTCAAACCCAAACCACTGCCCACCTCCCCCCTCCCAAACCAAACTCCTTCCTTCAGATGTCTCCATCTAAATTTACATCTCAGACATCATGTTACCTCGTTATTTTTAGAGCTGTGATTACTCAGTGTAGTTTCCAGCCTCGCCTTCCCCTCCCACCACCACATCCTCACTCTGTTTATCCCACCCCACGCTTGCTTTTCTCTCTCTCTCTCAGGACCAGGGAAGCTGCAGGGGCA
Organism: Colius striatus; assembly: GCF_028858725.1. Taxonomy (NCBI): domain Eukaryota; kingdom Metazoa; phylum Chordata; class Aves; order Coliiformes; family Coliidae; genus Colius; species Colius striatus. The sequence goes on from NC_084785.1 coordinate 1,715,773, forward strand.
GATCCCAGAGCCCTGGCAGCGCCTTTCCCCTGAGGACTCACACACCCAGCTCGTGTGGGAACTCCTCGCAGAGGATGGCCACCGAGGTGCTGATCCCTTGGAAGACAGAGACGGTGAAGGAGGCGCCGATGGCCAGGCCGTCGATGAAGTTGTGGAGGCCGTCGCTGAGGGTGATCATCCACGCCAGCGTGCCGATGTCCGAGTACCTCACCTCCTTCAGCCAGTAACACGCGCTCTGCGAGGCCTGCAGGTCCTGCCCCGCCAGCCCAGGTGGAAAGGGAGAGAGGAAGGAGAGAAGAGGGGGGTCACTAGGGAGTGCTCCTTCATCTGAGGGCCGAGGCTGCGGGTGCCACCGCTCCCCTCCACACTTGAAATCCCCACAGGGCTTGGCCCCGAGCTGTTCTCTGTCCCGCACTCACAGGGGATTTTGTCAGGGAGGTGCAATGGGCTCCGGAATCATTTGTTTTCCATGGGAGGGGACACTAACCTGGACAGAGAGGGAGCCCACCACCACCTTCTCATCCCCAGAGGGAGTCTTGCACTCCATCTCGCCGGTGATGTGTGGGATCATGTGGTCCAGGTCCCCATTCTGCAGCTTCTCAGTGATCCCCTCCTCCTGGTCCTTCTTGGAGGGCAGAGCCTCGGGGCCATAGTGGCTGTGCCCGTGATGATGCTGCAGGACAGGAGAGGGGGGATGTCACCCATCCATTTGTTTCTACCAGTTCCCCACCTGAGCAGCCCCTCCTCAAGCCTCACCTGGTCCTTCTGCTTCAGCAGCATCTTCAGGACCTTCTCTGTGAAGAAGAAGAGGTAGAAGCCCCCAAACACAACAGCGGACTTGGAAACGTAATAATCTTCCTGGGGGTTGAACCCAAAGGCCTGCAGGCAAAAGGGGACAAGTGACAGGACTGAGGAAGAGTCCCCAGCAGCATCCTTTGTCTTTTTGCCCCTGGCCTCTAACCTCAAAAAATGTCTTCGTGCCCCCTGACTTGCCCTCATTTCCCCAGCCAAGCCAGCACGGGATCCACCACCCCGCAGAGGAGCAGGGATGCTAAAAACAGGCTTGGAAACCCTCTGTGGTTGACACAAAGGGCATTAAATAGCTCTACTCTGCTTGAAGCAAAATAGAGGTCTCCTTGGAGAGATTCCCTTCCAAAAGAAGGGTGAAACAGCAGCTCTGGCCGCAGTCCTGAGGGCCTTCCAGCCTCCGTCACCTCACTCTCGGCTCCCCAGAGCGAGAGAGAACCAGCCCCCGAGAGAGAGAAAAGCACAGACCCCCCCGGTCCTCACCCTACCTCGGGAATGAGCTGGAAGAGGGCGTTGGAGTAGAGAGTTCCAATCGCCAGAGCTATGAAGTAGAGGAGCAGTCGCTTGTAAAAGGTCTTCTTCATGAAGGGTACGACACTGGCTCCCACCAGCGAGCAGAGGGAGATGACGGTGACGCAGAGGAAACCGTAACCCCAGACTGCAGGACAAACCCACCCCGGGGGCCATGGAGGGAAAGCAGATCAGCGTGGGGAAGGGGAGGCAGGGGAAGGGATCCACGCCAAAAGGAAAGAGAGAGAAAGGAGGGAGGGAGAGAAGAGGACATTCATTAGTGATTGCTTGTTCATCTGGCATGAGGGGAGAACCTGGTGCTGAGCGGCTTTGGAAATACTCAGAGGGCAGAGCTCACCCCAGACGACCCGGAGAGGAGCTCTGCCTCGGAGCAAACAGCTCTCTGGGCTGAGTTTTGGGTTGTTTCAGAGCCAACACCCCAGCTCTGCTCCCCGTGGGAACACCCAGCACACAGGTCCCTGTCCCCTGAGCATCTCGTACGCTCCGTCCCCCCGAGTCCCGGCAGGACAGAGCGCACGGAAGGCGTTTCAGTTCCTGGCAGAGCAGGAAACAAAAGCCTTTGCTGGTTTGGTTTTTTATCTTCAGCAAATAATAACAACAAAATGTCAGTTCTGGAGCTGAAAAAGGAGCCTTGAAAACAAACATTTCCCTCAGCGACACAGACGAGGCGTTCGCTGCCCGAGAGCAAAGCGGGCGGGCGAAACCCCGGCAGCAGCAAAGGCTCTGCCCAGGGGGAAGGCTGGAACCTCGCTGCAGGTTTCTCAGGCTGGAGCCTTGGATCCAGCTCATCACCTGCCCCGGAGCCACAGGGAAGCCCAGGTGTTTTGAAGGTGCCCAGTCCACGGCCCGAGAGCGTGCGGGCGTCGCTTCTTCAGCTCCAGAACAGGGCAATTAACACGGCAATTAAAGTTGCATCCGTCAGTCCCATCAGAGCACCAGGAAACCTCAGGTCAGCCAAAACCCCGGCGGCAACGTCGCTCTGGGAAACCAAGGAGGGGGGGAAAAAAACGGCAATTTGGGTACTTGCAAAAAATTGGATGACTTGAGAGGTAGCTGGTGGCTCTCTGGGGAAAAACTCCCTCCCAAAGCTGAGCCAGGGCAGGAAACAGCTTCTCCCAGCGCCTTCCAGGACCTGCAAGCTGGGCAGCAGCACTGCAAGGACCCAGCAGGGCCAGAGGACACGGCCTCCTCGCTCAAAGGGGTTTCCTGGTGCTGGGAGGAGCGCAAACAAAGCCCCTGCAGAGCCCCTGAGACAAAGCCCTGAGCCTCGGGTGGTGGAGGGATCGGTTGGATTCAGCAGGGTGGAGGCAGAGAAGGGTACCCAGAAGGGCTGGCCTCGGAGACGGGAGAGAGGCAGGGACTTTGTACCGCACCTCTGGGATGAGCTGGAAGAGCGCGTTAGAGAGCAGCGTGCCGATGGAGAGCGCGATGAAAAACGTGAGGACCCGGCTGAAAAAGGCCTTCTCGGTACACGGTACGATGAAGACTCCGAGCAGGGAGGCCACGTTAATCATCGACACACTGAGAAAACCAAAGCCCCACACTGCAGAATGAAAGAAAAACGAAGGGGGCCAGACATTACCCAGGCTCGTGGCGGGGAGGAGCCCGAGGCACCGCGGCCGGGCGCGGGGAGCGGCACGACAGCCCCGGCTCTGTGCCCCCCGGGGCCAACGGAGTGTCTCTGCCTGTGCTCAGGATGCTTCAGTTGCCACACAGACCAGCGTGTGGGTGGGAATGAAGCCACTTGGAACAGGCTTTCCCGAGCCACTGCTGTGCTCGGGGGAGCGGCCGATTCAAGACCTTGTGCTTCAGCAGGACCTGGATGTGTGAGAGCTCGGTGGCTGGAGGACTCCACACGTGCCAAACAACCCTCCTCCCACCGAGGAGGCTTCACAGCAACGTCCCTCCCATCATCCAGCTCCCACCTGCAGCATCTGCCACTGGGCTGAAATCCCCAGCGTGAGCCCACGGCACGAACCAGCCCGAGGAAGAGCCGCGGGGGGCTCTCAGCAAGCTGCCTCTGCTCATCGCTGCCAAACTGCCCATCTCACACCTCCTGGGATACCCCCTGTCCCCAAGCTCCGTGTCCAGGCTCTGGCAGCCCTTGTGCCCGCCCCGTTCCCCACTCACTTTCGGCTGAGCTGGGTCTGCTCTCCTCCGTCTGCTCGTTTTCCTCGTTTTCCAGCTTCTCAGAGGCACAAGCCCCCGATTCCAGCTGCTGCAGGATGGTGGGGCAAAACTCCTTGAACTCGCTGTGCCCCACGGCAGAGCCCTCGCTCAGGTTGTGGATGGCGAAAAGCTCCATGGAGCTGAAGCACTGGAGGGTGGGAAGAGACGGGCACGTGGCCGTGAGCCCCCCGCAGCACTGCCGGGATGCTTTGGGGGGTCTGTGGAGGTTCCCCCTTCCCTGCTTACCCGGGAGAGGTTCACCTGCTGCTGCGGGGGCTGGGACACGTTGGTGTGCCCCACTCCCACGTCCAGGCGGTTCAGCAGGGCCTTCAGCTGCTTCAGGCTCAGGCTCTCGCTCTCGCTGTACCGCTGCAGGAGGTCCTGAAGGAAGGAGGCTGCGGAGAGCACCGGGCCCACGGCGGCGTCTCTGCCCGCCCAGACCCGCGGGCAGGGCAGGAGGCAGAGCAGGACGAGCAGGCAGCGGCCCCAGGGGCCTGTGCTGGGGTTCATGGTGTCGCAGGGATGCTGAAAGAGAAGCCACGTGCTGCCCTCAGCTTTGGCATCCCACCGCCCACCATCCGATGGCTGGGGGGGGACCATGCAGCTCCACCTTGCTGGGGGCACCCAGATCCCCAGGAGGAACTCAATGTCTTTTCACAAGCCACACAAGACTGAGCCTCTGCTTTGCCCCCACCCCAAACAAAACCCCCAGCACCCCTTCCCCAAGCACCATGCTCACCACAGCCCTGCACTAGGGGGGCTTCCAGGCACTGTGCCGCACCTCAGTATCCCTTTGAGAGAGCAGCCAGGGCTCAGAAAAGCAGCCAACAAACCCCAGTGTCCTTAATAACAAACACTGACAGCCAGATTTGGCTGTGAGTGGGGTGAAGAGCTGCCACAGCAGCCCCCAGAGCCAGGACACACACCCCCTCGGGGACCTCTGCCCGCCCACGCCAGCGCTGGGAGGATGTGGGAGCTCAGGGGCCAGAGGTGGCTTTTTCATTAAGTTACAGTTTAACCACCATAATTAAGATGAACTGGGTTGTTCCTTCCCAGCCACAAACTGTAGGTGCTTTCACAGGGTTTGCCTACAGTCAATCCTTGCCCTGGCTGCTCCTTTCATCTGCACCGAGGATCAATGGAAGCGGGGAGCCAGGGGAGCTGGGGCTGAGCCGCCAGCACGAGGCGGCTGCAGATGAAGGGGTTCAGAGAGGTCAGGAGGGAGGCTGGAGCGGGGCCTGGGCCGCCCTTCTGGCAACAAGCAGCTTTGGGACTGGTAAGAAGCAGAGAAAGAATTCACTGTGCTCAGGGGAAGCAGTTTGAGGCTTGGGACAGATCCTGGCACGGGAGCCGTGCTGCCGCCGCCGCCGGCCTCTCCAGCACCTCTCCCGGCACCACGCTGTGCCGACAGCTCACAGATAGCTGTCTCCTCCGAAAAAAAAACACCAGCACAAGACATTTTTGAAGCTCAGCCAAACAATTGTTCTGAAAATAACCCAGGGCTCGGTTAGTGAGGCACTGGGCGGTGAGGCTGAGCCCGGCATGACCCCTGTTCCCACCCAGGACCCCGCTGGCCTCCTCCTAGACCTCGTTTTCCCCTCAGCGTCCACATTCCCCTAGGTTTTACAAGCTTTTCAAGCTTTGTTCTCCAGGCAAGCCAGGCCTGGGAGGTTTTAGCCTCCTCCTGCCAGGGCTTAGCTCAGATGCTTTGGCTTAACCCCTTCTCCTCCCAAAACAGGGGAGCGATCTCGGCTGCTGAGGCCGAGGATACCTGAGGCACCTCTGTCTCTTCAGCATCCCCCAGCGACAGCCAGGCCCCTTCCCTTGCCTCCTCCCGACCCAAATGCACCCCACCAGATGGGTCCCTCCCTGGGCAATGCCTCAGCAGCCACGTGGGTCATTTGGGTGGCCAGTGACTCCCACAAGGTACACAGATGCTGGCACACACACAGGTGCTGGCACACAGCCCACAGTGGCAAAGGCCTGTCCAGGGGACACGACATCCCGGAACAGGGCCATGGGCTGCCTTCTCCTCTCTGTGCCAGCCCCACGTCCCTCATCCTGCCCAGATCCATCCTGTCCGGACCACAACGATTATCCCTGACCCAAAACTCTCTTCTAGTGCCAAAATACCCAAAGCAAAGTGGAAAACAAAAAGCAGAGCCAGGCAGGGCTGTGAACTGCCCGGACTCGCTGCCTGTTTTGGGGCAGAGATGAGGCAGAGGAGCCGTCCCTCAGGGCGAAGGGCACAGGGTGGTCTGTGACCCCCCACAAACCCCATGGTGTCCCCAAGGCAAGGCAGGAGGGTGCTAAACACACCCGAGCCCCCCATCCTGGGCTAACGAGGAGCCGCAGCAATCCCCTGGGGACACACACCCCTCCTGAGCTCTCTCCGGCCGAGCTGGATCCCTCCAAACCCCCTCCCCGCAGCCCCCCGGCCTCCTGCCCGCTACCTTCAAGGGCGTCCTCTGCCCGGGCCCGGGGAGCCGCGGTGCCGCGCTCAGCCCAGCGCCTGACCTACTTTATCGCTCGCTGCCGCGCCGGGACGGGGCACAGGGAACCAGCCTCTGTGGCACGGGGACGGGATGCCCAGGAGCACGTCCCACGGGGCGCGTCCGGGAGCGATGCCCGGTGCTTATGAGCGCACAGGACGTGCCAGGGCCACGCAAAACCCCTCATGTTTTCCCACATCGCTCGGGTTCATTTCCCAGAGCTCATCGATCCCGCTCGCAAACCACCTCCCCCTCTGAGCGGGAAGGTGACGCCGGGAAGGAGAAAACGCTGGCAAAGCCGAGCAGGGCCCTGGCAACGGCAGCCCCGTGCCAGACCCTTCCCGAAACCCCGCGCTGGGACAACTCTGTCGCAAACCTGAGCTGGGAAACGGGGGGAGGAGGCACCAAAGGGTCCCCAAAACCAACCCCGCCAGGGAGGTTTGCAGCCAGCGGTCCCGACATCCTTCCTGAGCAGGAGCCGCGTCTGGCAGCCAGGGCAGGAGCTGGCCACCGCCAGGGAGAGTTTCCGTGCCTTGAGCCACGTTGGCCATGGCCTCCCTTCGTCCCCCGACCTGCTTCCACCCGGCTGCTTCTCCCCTCTTTCCCCGCACCGCCCTGTGCCCAGCCGCTCCGGCCCCATCTGGCCCCGGCCCTGCCACTCCGTGCCGCCCCCAGCCCCTGCCGCATCCCACAGCTGCCCCTCGGCCGGCCTCGCCTGGCTCCAGTCCCCGTCGCTGGCTGCTCTGCCCCACACCCGGCTCCTTCTCCTCACGCTCCGCCGCTCCCTTTGCCCTCACCGGGCTCCGCGGCGGCCCCAGAGCTGCCCCCAGGCCGTGCACGGGCTCCGAGGCGCGATGCCGGTGCTCAGACCCGCTCGGAGGCCGCCGAGCCCGTCCCTCCATCCCTGCCCGGAGCCCGCTCAGCCCCCGGAGCGCCCGCGGCCGCCGGGCCCAGCGCGGAGCCCAGCGCGGAGCCCCCGCAGCCCCCGGAGCGCCCGCGGCCGCCGGGCCCAGCGCGGAGCCCCCGCAGCCCCCTCAGCGCCCGCGGCCGCCGGGCCCAGCGCGGAGCCCAGCGCGGAGCCCCCGCAGCCCCCGGAGCGCCCGCGGCCGCCGGGCCCAGCGCGGAGCCCAGCGCGGAGCCCCCGCAGCCCCCTCAGCGCCCGCGGCCGCCGGGCCCAGCGCGGAGCCCCCGCAGCCCCCTCAGCGCCCGCGGCCGCCGGGCCCAGCGCGGAGCCCCCGCAGCCCCCTCAGCGCCCGCGGCCGCCGGGCCCAGCGCGGAGCCCCCGCAGCCCCCTCAGCGCCCGCCCGCGCGCGCCCTCACCTCACGCGCCGCCGCCGCCCGCTCGGGGCCGCGCAGGGCGCACGCTCGGCCGCCGGCACGGGGAGCGCTCCCATTGGCTGGCGCTGCGCATGGCCACGCCCCCTCCCGCCGAGGCCACGCCCCCGCCTCCCTGACACCCCCCCACCCCGACCCCCGAGACACGGCTCTGAACAGACCCACCGAGACACCCCCGGGTTACGGAGCACCCCTCAGCCTCTTTCAACCACTCCGAGGCACCTACAGAGGCCCCTGCCCAGCTCTTGGGGGGGGTACATGGCATTGAACAGACCCCCTCGGGAGCGCAGGGCATCCCTCAAATGCCCCCAACCCCTCTCTGGGGGCATAGGGCACCCCACAAAGCCCCCTGCCCACCTCTTGGGGATATAGGGCATTGCACAGACCATCCCCAGCCAGGGGAGCCGCTCCAGTGGGAATACCACACCCCCAACCTCTTCAGCCCCAGCATCCACTCAGCCCCTCAGAACCAAGTTTGACCCTGTGCCCAAACCCAGGCAGGGAGGAGGCTGCCAAAGTTCACCAATAAAAAAGGATAAAAACAGGGAATTATTAACTCAGGGGGCAAAGGGCAGAGGGACGGGCTCAGCTCCTGCCAGGGAGGGTGTGTGTCTGTGTCCCCCCCCACCCTGGGACATCCCCCAGGGAAAAAGGGCTCAGGACATCCCTCCCCTCTCTCTGCCCCCAACAACTGAGCCCACATCCAAAGGAAGGCAGAAACATTTTATTGAGGTTAAACACTCTCAAGAAAAAACAGAAAACCAATAAACCTTTGGCTTTTGAATGCAGCCCCTGCACAGGGCAGGAGGGAGGGGGAGCTGCAAGCAGGGCAGGGGGAGCAGTTTGATCCAGTCAAGCTGAGAGAAGTGGGAGCAGACGGGGTGTGCTCCAGCTTCCTCCCCCCGATGAAGCCCAAGAGCCCCCCCAGCTCTGGGTCTATGCCAGAACCTTTCCAAACATTCTTTGAAAACAGCCCTAAACCCAAGAACCACCAGACAGAAACAAGGAACGTTAAAAGACAAACCACATTGAAGGCAAACCAAGGCCGGTGGTGTGAGGAGGCTGGGCAGCAGCAGCACGGTGCTGGAGCCCAGCTGGAACTAGAGGAAGAAGAGTCTGTTGCAGAGCTGGGGGTTGGGCTTGCAGTGCAGGACCCGCCTCACCAGGAAGGCCAGCCTGTGGGCGTACTTGCAGGGGGCAGGGACCCGCACTGTGCCCGAACAGTTCCAGTACAGGTGACACAGCTTGAAAGTCAACCTGGGCAGAGGGAGAGAGGGAGAGGAGGGGCTTCATCCTGCTCCTGAGGTGAGACCGGCACCAGCCGCCTCCTCACCCACTGCCCAGGCTCAGCCCAGGGCCCCACTGCCTCCTGGGGCCCAAGGCTGGGGGGTTCAGGCAGGGATCCCCCTGCCCCTACCTCTGGAGGTGCTCGCAGCTGAGGTTGGCTGTGTTCAGCAGGCAGATGTAGCGTGTGGGCACGCTGCAGCCCTGGCGAGGGCAATGGGCCAACAGGAAGAAATCCTGCCTGCGAGGGAGGGAAGGACAAGGGGGGTTTGCACCCAAGGGGGGGGCTTTTTGTACACCAGGGGGTTGCTTTTGTACCTAAAGCTGTTCTTTTTGCACCCAATAAGTTGTTTTTGAACCCAAGTTGTTTTTTCACTCAGGAAGATTATCATCCCCGAGGGCTCATTTTTCATCCAGAGTGTTTTTTTCACTCCCAAATGGGTTGGGTTGGTTCCTCCCCCCCCCAAAGGCTTTTGTTTTGCACCTGAGAGAGTTTTTTTTGCACCCAAGGGGGTTTGCACTGGCACCCAAGGGGGCTGGGTTTGCACCCAAGGGGGTCTGTATTGGCACCCAAAGGTGTTCTTTGCAGCCAAGGGGGTTGGTTTCAGCCTGGGCAGCTCTGCAGGGCAGAGCCACCGCTGCCACTCACCACTCCAAGCTGGTCACCGTGTGGTCCATGACCGTTCCCGGCGGAGGGGACACGAATTCTTCTGGATCAAGGGCGTAGAAGTTGGTGCTGATTTGTTTCTGCACCACCATGGCCACCACACTGGGCTGATAGTTGTCAAAGGTGTTAAAGGTCTCCTGTAGCTGCGGGATCTCATACTTGAGGATAGTTTCCAGCTGGCTGTCAGACACACCATCCCTGTACAGGACGATCTTCTTGGGCAAGCAGTGGTTCATCTGGACAAGCAGGAATTAGAAGGAACTGGATTGGTATTGGCTTTTTCCCCTCCCAGCCCTGACTGACTGCAAGGGGGTGATGGATTCCCTGGCAAGAAGCTGGGCACCAGATGCCCACTGGGGCTCCAGAGCTGACAGTTCGGTGGTCATGGAAGCACAGAATGGTGGGGATTGGAAGGGACCTTTAGAGATCATCCAGTGCAACCCCTCTGCCAAAGCAGATCCACCTAGATCAGGTCACACAGGAATGTGTCCAGATGGGCTCTGAAGACTTCCAGAGAAGGAGCCTCCACACCCTCCCTGGTCAGTTCAGGCCCTCCCCCTGAGCTTTGCAGAAAGCCCCTCCTCCTACTCTGCTCCAGCAAAAGAAATTCAACCCAGGTTCCGGAAGGGCTGACAGGGCAGAGAGAGGCAGCATCTGCAGGTTCAGGGGAGTTTCTCTTCTTTTAGGGAGATATGAAACCCCTGGGAGGGTTTTTTGGGTAGCACCAGCCTGGGGGTTCAGCCTCACCTCGTGGAAGTGCTGGAGAGCATCGCTCAGGCAGAGCCGCAGGTTGTCAGTGATCTCTTGGTGGGGCATCTGGAAGACCACCCTGCTGTACCACTTGGTGAGGATGCTGGGGATGGAGCAGGGATGAGGGTCAGGCCCTCCCCTCCTCGGTGGTCAAAATCCACCTGAGCAGCCCCCAAGCAACCAAACCCACCCCCAGTGAAACAGTGCCAAGGCCACTGCCAACAGACATGCCAGTGGGGAACTGGCAGGTGGGGGGAGGCATTGGCTTCCCCCTCTTCTCCTGGGAAAGGGGAGGTGTGGGACCCCCAGCAGCCCCAGATCAGAGGGGGAGGGAAGGCTTCCCCTGCCCGTGGCATCACGTACTGATTCATGCTGGCCACGAAGCCAATGACAGACTGTGCGCCCTGGCTGTGGCAGATGTCCATGCCAATAACCATCAGCTGTTTCTGGGGAGATAAAAAGTAGTCAGAGAGAAGCCAGACACCTCTGGCTTTGTCCTGCCAGGATCTCTCCAGCTACACAAAACAGAGAGGCCAACTCTGCAGATGCTGCAGCACAGAGGGAAACCCCTGACCCAACAGCTCATAGCCCAGAGGGAAGCCCATGACCCAACAGTTCACAGCCCAGAGGGAAGCCCCATGACCCAACAGTTTACAGCCCAGAGCTTGCAGACACGTGTGTGGGTCTCTCCTGCCCTTACCAGGGGGATGTCGACCCCCCAGAGCTCGCCTCCCAGCTTGCAGTTGATCTGCAGCAGCACTTTCTGTGCCACAGCCTTCAATTTGCTCGGCTGGCCCATAAGGGTGTGTGCGTTGATGACCTGTGGCAAGGGGGGAAAAAACCCCAAACTCAAAGCAGGGAAAAAAGGCTGGAAATGCCCAGAGCCTCCCCATGCCCACGGGCCCCCTCTGCCAAGCCCCTCACCTACCTGGGAGGGCACTGGGAACTGCACACAGCAGAGCTTCTTGATGGCCCTGTACAAGTCGTCCCTGCTGCTGGAGGTCACGCACAGGACCAACTGCAGCTTGTCCTGCAGAGAAGCATCGTTCACACGAGCATCTGCTCAGCCCCACAGCCAGTTCCCCACCCTGAGCCTCCCCCCTCCTCACCTCCTTCCCCAGCACGGTTTGGATGCTCCTGGCGAAGGTGTCGATGCGATCATCGTTCAGCTCCAGCACGCCAGGCTCGCCCACCTGCATGCCCATGGGGCCACAGACACTCTGCATGGTGTCCACCAAATCCTTCACCAATGCCTGCAGGTGCCTTGGGTAAACCAGCAGCCAGTGATTCAGGGGGATCTAGGAGAGAGGTGAGGAGAGCTCAGCCAGGTGACTTCCAGCCCCATGGAGCCGTGGGAACAGGGGAAAAAGCAGCTCAAGAGGCGCCTAAATGGCACATGACAGCCCGTTCTTGCAGTCTGGAAGCCTCCAGCTGCTGTGGGAGGAGGTGGGAAAGCAGACACCACGACCACAGGCCTCTAACTCATTGTTAAACAGGCTGAAGCACCAAGTCAGCATAAACAAGGGAAGGGCTCCAGCAGGCTCAGCGCTCAGAAAACCCTCCTGGTTCTCAGGCAATGGGGTGTTGTTGCAAGGGCCAAGCTGTGGGCTCACCACTGAGATGGGGGCTTCTCGTGTGACCTCCCTGCTCCAGTTCAGGTCCTGGCCAGGGACGATGGAGATGCCCTGCAGGTTGATCCTCTCGGTGGGCAGGACCCGGCCCTGGGTCTGAACAGAGCAGAAACTCTCAGCAGCTCCGGTGCCGCTGCCTCTGCTGCCAGGGCGAGGGGAAGCTCAGAGCCCCTACCCTGCAGATGTCTGTGTCCAGGATGAGCCCCCAGGATGTGAGCTCCCGGGAGGCTTCAGGACTGTCCCTGATCTGGCGCAGGAGGCTGGTGAGACGCTCATAGTGCTGCCTGGGGCTCTGCAGCATCTCCCGCATCAAGTCCTGCCGGGGGAATGAGGCAGGCTGGGGAGTCCCTGGGTCTGAGCTGCCCCCACCAGCGGCTGCTCAGGGCTCAGCTCTCCAAACCCAGGGCAGCAGGGGACACACTCTCACCTTGACTGCTCGGCTGCCCTTTAGCTCCGAGTAGCCAGTCACGAAGCTGAGCTCCGGCACGAGCAGGATCAGGTCTGTCTGTTGCTGTGGGGAGGGGGCGCAGGCATCATCAGCAACGGGCATGACAAGGACAGACCGTGGGTCCCACTTGTCCCTCCCCAAGTCTCCTTCCCCAGCTCACCTTGCCATCTGGCCTCTGTTTTACCCTGGGCCTGTGGATGAGCAGAGGCTGGTTCAGCTCCCTGATGGTGATGCCGTAGTTTTTTCTGGCAAAAAGGCACGAGGCGAGACGTTCCCATCGCTGCTTACCCACCTGGGCTCAGAGCTGGACAGGTGCTCACCCAAGTGAGGCTGCAGGAGCACAGTCCTACCTGTAGTACTCCAGGAAAGTCATCTCCTCACCGCTGGCCTGGGTGAAACTGTCCTTCGGGGTCTTGTTCCAGTCGATGTCGTCGATGCGGTAGGTGCGGTTGTTGTAGCGGGTGATGACCACACAGCCCACCAGCTGCCTGGTGCACTCGTCCTGGAAACTGCCTTGGCAATGCTTGTTGATCAAGTGCCTGCAGCATGGGGAGAGGGAGGAGGAGGAAAGGCTCACAGCAACGTTCCCTGCCCGTGCTACCCCAGAAATAACATCCCTCTAGCCAAATGGCACCGGGCACAGCGCTGCTGCAAACCCCCCTCGGCCCCTCAAGGGCTGCTGTTCCCTTCCCTTACATGAGATTCAGGACGGTGTCATTGCGGATGACTTTGTGGATGGAGTCGACCACGAGGAAGAGGCCTCCGTCCCTCTTCTGAACACTGATGGAGTATCCTGGCCAGATTTGCAGCCTGTGCCCAGAAGGAAAGGCCCAACAGTGCCTGAGGTCACCCCGGAGCCGGTGGCACAGCGCTGCCAGGGCAGCTGGGCAGCCGTCCCGCTCATCCAGGAGCCCTCAAAACACAGGGGGATTTATTTTCCAGCTGCCTGCCAGCTCCCAGCTAACCACCCCTGAACTGCACTGCAGAAAACAGGCTCTCTGAGGTCAGGGCTAAGCAGGGCTGGCCAGGAGAGCTGACCTGGCAAAGATCTCCCAAGTTCCAGCCTCACCCTCCTGCCAGGGAGGACGGGGGCTGTCCCTGTCTTGCACCCAGGCAGCAGCAGGAGGAAAGCCCTGTGCAGCACCCACCTGTAATGCTGCAAGATTTTGGCCCGGGCAGGCTCAAAGAAATTTCTCCCAACAAGACTCAGATTTAAGATTCTCATCACCCTGGGAAAGAAAAATAAAAAGCTGTCTGCGCTGTGGCTCAGAGGAAGGAGGAGGAGGAAGGAATGGTGGGGGTGGGAAGGGCCCTGCAGAGCTCCTCCAGCCCAGCCCCCTGCTAAAGCAGGTTCCCCTCGATCAGGGTACACAGGAACACATGCAAGGTCTCCTCCCCCAAGCTCAGGGAGGGTCTCTACCTTTCCTCACCTCCTGAAAATCACACTGTAAAAGGGGATGCAGAGATCTGAGGTGGGCTCAAGGACCTTGGTTGGCTGGATGGTGATGGCAATCTCCTCCCCGTCACTCAGCCTCTGAGCCTTCAGGTTGACCGGCTGTGAGGGGAGACAGGATGGGAGGGAGCCCCAGGGCAGGGAGGGCATCCCCATGCTCCTAAATTGGCTACAACACCCACATCAGCCCTTACCTGGGGCAGCTGGATGGGCAGGAAGAGGACAGAGCCGTCGAAGGCCATCACGTCCCCCGTCGCTGCCTGGTTCTCCCTCAGCATGGCGAAGCGCATGCTCTTGCACTCCACCTCGGGGCTGCCAGCCACGGGGACACATCACTGCTGGTGGCTGCTCCTTCCACACCCCCCTCTGCCCCCCAGCCACACCACACCCAGGACTCCCAAAACCCCACAATGGGGAAAAGCTGGAGCCAAAGACATGAGGGGCTGTGTCCAGGAGCCCGGCCCCCCGTGCCCACACGGATACCTGAAGGTGACGTGGTATTGGTAGACAGCTTCATTCTGGCAGTGGATTTTAACCGAGTTCAGCCCCACAGTTACAGGGGTTCCCTTCGCCACTGGCTTCAACTCTGGTGCCCTACACGAGACAGGAGGGTGGCCAAGAGCAGAGAACGCTCTGGAGTTAAGACACAAGAGGAATTAACTGCCTCAAAACCTCACTCCCCTAGGTCTGACAGCGACGGGAGTGCACAAACTCATGGCTTAGAGTGTTCTTTTCCAGGAAAAAAGGTGGGAAGTGGACTGGAGACAATGATTTCCTTGTTCTCATACTCTAATTCACTGAAATAAGTTTGGTGAGGATCCCCTAACTAAAGCAAAAGCACAGAGGCACTGCTGGCAACAGTGGCCCACGTGTCCGTCAGAAGATGATAAAGAACAGGCTGAAAACGTTGATTTTAAACACCAGATTGGAACATATATGCTGAATGAGAAGAAGGGTAATTGACCCTACAGGCAGAGGCCCATTGGACTGCCTGGCCTCAGGTTAATTTAATCAGGAAGATCCAAATGAAGCAAATGGAAACGGTTGTCAGGTAACAGTTACAGTCCCAAATGTCTGACACGGGCAATTAAAGCTTGAGAAAAGGAGAAAAGTGAATTGAGCTAGAGTACAAAATAGAAACAGAGGCCGGGAACCCCCGGGGAACTGTGTCTGAGGAACTGCCCAGAGCTTTCACAGTGAGTTAACGAGTGTGCCTGCAGAGCTCAGTGTGCACACCGGGCACAAACCTGCCCTTCGGACAACACCCGGACCCCAAACGTGGAGCTGCCGCTTCACTCACTGTTTGAGGCCGGCGGCCGGGGCAGGTCTCGGGGCGGGCGGCGGGGCCGGCCGCGACTGCAGCGGGCGCGGGGCGGCGGGTTCGGCAGCACCAGGGGGCTTCTCGCGCGGCTGCCCGGCGGCGGCTCTCCCGGAGGAGCAGGGCAGCACGTCCCATCCTCTGCCTCGCCACAGCATCCTGCGAGCCCAGCAGGGGCAGAGGTGAGCCCCGGCACGCCGGGGACACGCCAGAGCCTGCCGCAACCCCGCTGCCCGTGCCTCACACGCAGCGGCCGCTCCCTGCTCGGAGAGGCTCCAAGAGGCGAGGCGGCCGCGGGCCCACGGCACCGAGGCAGGTGGTGTCAGGGGCAGCCTGTGAGCGTCCCGCAGCCCACCGCCCGCACCCAGCGCAAGGTGAGGGGGGGGCACAGGGGGCCGGGGAGCACTCACCGCCCGTGCAGGGACGGCGCTGCCGCCGCCCGCTCGTCGTCCCGCGCCGCAGGCTGATCATCCCCCGCGGCACCAGCGGCCGGGCCTGCGGCACGGAGAGGGCACGGTGGGCGCCGCGGCCAGGCCCGGCTCCTGCCCCATCCCCCGCGCACAAGCACCTACCGAGGGGCCGTGCCGCGGGCGCACAGGGCCGCGTGTCCAGGCCCAGGCCGCGCATCAGGGCCGACAGAGGCGGCGGGGAGAGCCGGCGGGTGGAAGCGCCGGGCTGGGGCAGCCTGTGGGCACGGCCGCGGGGGTCGCGGAGGGGACCCGGGGCGGCGGGGCCGGGGCCGGGCAGGCGGAAGGGCCGTGAGGGCTCCATGGCCGCGCCGTCGAAGCCGCCGCCTGGCGCGCGACAGGCACGCGCCGCGCGCTGGCCACGCCCCCTCCGCCCCGCGCGCGCTGCGACGCGGCCTCGGCCACGCCCCCTGCGGCGGCGCCCCCGTGCGGCGGAGGGAGGGAGCGCACGGCGGGACCGCGGGCGGTGCGGGGCTGGGACGGCAGAGGGCCGGCGCCGTGTGTTACACGCGCAGACTCCCGCAGGCACGCAGTGGAGCCCAGTGGGGGTGCCTGCTGTCTCTAGGGGGTTGCTCAGCCCCCCAACACAGCCCTGGCAGGGAGAAGGCTCTGTGTGTCCCCCTCCACAAGCCCTGGCCCCTCGGCTCTAGCAAGGCGGTGGCCCTGTGTGGTGGTGGGATGAGATGGGAGTACACTGAGAGACAGCCCCCGAGGAGGCAAAACAGGAAAGAAAAAAAGAGACTTGATGTTTTTCCCCAGCCAGGGGAGGCCAGGGCAGCCTCACCAACACGTGTGGGTACGGAAAGGGTGGATGTCAGGGGCCGGGATGATGCTGTTTTCTGAAGTATCCAGTGACAGGACATAAGCTGGAACACAAGTTCCACTTAAACACATGGGAAAACTGTTCCTTCAATAACATATATTTTGTTTGCCAGAGCAAGATGAGCTAGAGCAGGTCACGCAGGAACTCGTCCAGGTTGACTCCACAGCCCATCTGGGCAGCCTGTACAACCTATGCAGATTCCTATAATAACTAGAACTACACAAATGATTCCTCCCAACAACGTGCCCAACCACCCATTTAGAGACCAGCCACCTAATTCTTGCCAGATGTGGTGGAGACAATTCTTTTTGGCTGCATCCCTCATTGATTGACTGTCTCGTGCTATGTGAAACAAAAGGATCTAGTGGGGATGGCTGCAAGGTCACTGCTCCCCAAACAGGAAGATGATGATCTTTGCCAGGTTGTACACCAGCTTGGCGTAGGTTGTCTCAGACATCACATACAAGAGCAGGTTGTAGACGAACCTGTGCTCATAGGAGAAGCTGTAGAGCAGCACAAAAGGCACAGCGAAGCTCAGGAAGACCATCAGGCAGAAGAAGAACAGGAAGAGTTTCCTGGGGGGCAGAAGAAGGTGGCTGCATCCCAAGCCCATCTTGCCCACAGGATGGCAGGAGCCCCACGGGCTGGCTCCCCGTCCTTCTCGTTGCTGCCTTGGGCAGCGCAGGACACCCCACAAGGCCGGGAAAACAGCCCAGCCTAGGGCAAAGCGATGCTGCTCCCTGCCAGCTGCAGAGCCCCCAGGAGCCCCCCAGCACCCCCCAGCAGCCCGGCCTTGTGAGTGGGAGTCAGCCTCAGGGCAGGGGACAGCCAGGGGGGACACTCACCAGTATGTGTGTTTCTGTGTGTTATGCTCTCCATCTTCAGGCAGGGTCTGCTGCTGAGGGACGTCCAGGCCCCGCTCAGCCACGCTGTGATTCACAAAGCTATTCTCTCTACTCTCAGCCAGGCCATGGTTCTGAGAGTCATTCAGTCCATCCTCAGGCAGGCTGTAGTTCTGAGAGCCATTCAGTCCAACCTCAGCCTGGCTGTGGTTCTCTGTGCCGGTCTCTCTATCCTCATCCACGCTGCGGTTCTGAGAGCTGTCCAGTCCCAGCTCAGCCAGGCTCCGGTTCTCTCTGCTGTTCTCTATTTCCTCAGCCAGGCTTTGCTTCTCTTGGTGCCTCCTCAGCTTGGCCAGCTGCTTCTCCAGCTTCTTGTTCTTCTCAGTGGCCATTTCTAAGCACTGTTTTCTGTAAAGGTTCTGGGAAGAGGAGCCAGACACAGGCACTGAGCCCCTGACACAGCCCCAGCTGCTGCAGCTGCGGGACGTGGGCAGAGCAGGGGACACTCACCTCCCTTCTGAGCTGCTTCAGTTCTTTTTCTGTTGTGTGATGATTCTCTTCCTGCAAGCAGACACAGCAGGGGCTCAGGGCTCACAGCCACAGCCTCCCTTTGTGCAGAGCTCTGCACAGATTGTCTACTGGCTCCTCAGTCAGGCCCCAGAGCCTCTGATCTCCAGAAGCTGTATCCAACCTCAGCCAGGCTGTAGTGCAGTGAACTCACCCTCAGCTGGGCCATCTCCACCCTCAGCTGCTCCATCTCCAGCTGCATCTCCTCCAGCTGACATTCCTTCTTCTTCTTGCTTTCTAAATGATGTTTCCTAGCACGGTTCTGGGAAGAGGATTTGGACACAGACACTGAGCCCCTGACACAGCCCCAGCCACTGCAGCTGCAGGGCATGGGCACAGGAGGGGACACTCACCTCTGCTGCTCTGAGCTGCTCCACCAACTTCTCCAGCTCCTGATTCCGCTCCTGCATGTGGAAAGGAAAACAGAGGCTCAGGGGCTGCAGCTCATCCAAGGGGTTGCAAGCAAGCTTTGGCTCTGTGAGCTCACCTTCAGCTGGGTCACCTCCATGCTCAGCTGAGCTGTCTCCAGCTTCACCTGCTGCATCTCCTGGTCTTGGTGTTGGAGATGTGTCAAGGCCACGTTGTACTGCAAAGAGCAGCCAGACACAGGCACTGAGTTGCCTGACACAGCCCCAGCTGCCACAGCTGTGGGATGTGGACAGAGGAGGGGACACTCACCTCTGCTTTGAGCTGCTCCAGCCTTTCCAGCTTCTCCTGCACGCAAAAAGACAGCAGGGGCTCAGTGGCCACAGCCTCGTGCTGTGAAAGCCCCTCCATACCCATCACACTCTGCTGCATCTCCTCGCTGCCTTCCCCTTGTGCAGAGCTCTGCACAGATCCCCTGCTGGCTCCTCTGATCTCTCACAGATTGTGAACTCACCTTCAGCTGAACCATCTCCACTCTCATCCGCTCCATCTCCAGAGGCAGCTTCTCCTGCAGCTGACACTGTTTCTTTTCACTGGCATCCACATACTCACAGATGTTATGCATCTGGAAAGAGGATTTGGACACAGACACTGAGCCCCTGACCTGGCCCCAGCCACCACAGCTGCAGGGCATGGGCAGAGGAAGGGATACTCACCTCCCTTTTGATATTTGCCAGCTGATAACGATTCTCCTCCTGCACATGCAAAGGAAAGCAGAGGCTCAGCGGCTGCAGCTCATCCAACTGCAACCAGGCTTTGGCTCTGTGAGCTCACCTTCAGCTGGGTCACCTCCATGCTCTGCTCGGCCGTCTCATTCCTCAGCTTGGCCATCTCATTCCTCAGCTCCTGCATCTCCTGGTCTTGGCTTTGGAAATGCTGCAACAGCTGAGAGCTCTGGGAAGAGGAGCCAGACACAGACACTGAGCCCCTGACACAGCCCCAGCCACTGCAGCTGCAGGGCATGGGCAGAGCAGGGGACACTCACCTCCGCTGCTCTGAGCTGCTCCACCAACTTCTCCAGCTCCTGATTCCGCTCCTGCATGTTGAAAGGAAAGCAGAGGCTCAGGGACTGCAGCTCATCCAAGGGGTTGCAAGCAAGCTTTGGCTCTGTGAGCTCACCTTCAGCTCGGCCATCTCATTCCTCAGCTCGGCCGTCTCATTCCTCTGCTTGGCTGTCTCATTCTTCAGCTCCTGGATCTCCTGGCCTTGGCTTTGGAAATGCTGCAACAGCTGAGAGCTCTGGGAAGAGCAGCCAGACACAGACACTGAGCCCCTGACACAGCCCCAGCCACTGCAGCTGCGGGGCATGGGCACAGGAGGGGACACTCACCTCCACTGCTCTGAGCTGCTCCAGCAACTTCTCCAGCTCCTCATTCCGCTCCTGCATGTTGAAAGGAAAACAGAGGCTCAGGGGCTGCAGCTCATCCAAGGGGTTGCAAGCAAGCTTTGGCTCTGTGAGCTCACCTTCAGCTCGGCCATCTCATTCCTCAGCTCGGCCGTCTCATTCCTCTGCTTGGCCGTCTCATTCTTCAGCTCCTGGATCTCCTGGCCTTGGCTTTGGAAATGCTGCAACAGCTGAGAGCTCTGGGAAGAGTAGCCAGACACAGACACTGAGCCCCTGACACAGCCCCAGCCACTGCAGCTGCGGGACATGGGCACAGGAGGGGACACTCACCTCCACTGCTCTGAGCTGCTCCACCAACTTCTCCAGCTCCTCATTCCGCTCCTGCATGTTGAAAGGAAAACAGAGGCTCAGGGGCTGCAGCTCATCCAAGGGGTTGCAAGCAAGCTTTGGCTCTGTGAGCTCACCTTCACCTCGGCCATCTCATTCCTCAGCTCGGCCGTCTCATTCCTCTGCTTGGCCGTCTCATTCCTCAGCTCCTGGATCTCCTGGCCTTGGCTTTGGAAATGCTGCAACAGCTGAGAGCTCTGGGAAGAGGAGCCAGACACAGGCACTGAGCCCCTGACATAGCCCCAGCCGCTGCAGCTGCGGGACATGGGCAGAGCAGGGGACACTCACCTGTATTCTGAGCTGCTCCAGCTCTCCCAGCTTCTCCTCCTCCATGAACTTCTGCATGCAAAAGATAGCAGGGGCTCAGGGGCCACAGTCCCAGCCCCACGGTGTGGGAGCCCCTCCACACCTCTCGCACTCTGCTGCATCTCCTCAATGCCTTCCCCTTGTGCAGAGCTCTGCACAGATCCCCTGCTGGCTCCTCTGATCTCCAGGGGCCTTCTCTAACCTCAGCCAGGCTGTGGTTCTGTGAACTCACCTTCAGCTGAGCCATCCCCGCCACCAACTGGGCCACCTCCAGCTTCAGCCGATGCATCTCCCGTTCTCGGCTTTCAAATCGCTGCAACACCTCAGAGCTCTGGGAAGAGGAGCCACACACAGACACTGAGTCCTGACACATAGCTGCAGCCACTGCAGCTGTGGGCCGTGGGCAGAGCAGGGGACACTCACCTGTATTCTGAGCTGCTCCAGCTTTCCCAGCTTTTCCTCCTCCATGAACTTGTGCATGCAAAAGAGAGCAGGGGCTCAGTGTCCACAGCCCCAGCCCCACGGTGTGGGAGCTCCTCCACACCTCTCGCACTCTGCTGCATCTCCTCAATGCCTTCCCCTTGTGCAGAGCTCTGCACAGATCCCCTGCTGGCTCCTCTGATCTCCAGGGGCCTTCTCTAACCTCAGCCAGGCTGTGGTTCTGTGAACTCACCTTCAGCTGACCCATCCCCGCGAGCAGCTGGGCCACATCCAGCTTCAGCTGATGCATCTCCTGGTCTTGGCTTTCAAATAGCTGCAGCACCACAGAGCTCTGGGAAGAGGAGCCAGACACGGGCAATGAGCCCCTGACACAGCCCCAGCTGCCACAGCTGCAGGGCATGGGCAGAGGAAGGGATACTCACCTCCCTTCTGCTATTTGCCACCTGGTGACGATTCTCCTCCTGCACATGTAAAGGAAAGCAGAGGCTCAGCGGCTGCAGCTCATCCAACTGCAACCAGGCTTTGGCTCTGTGAGCTCACCTTCAGCTGGGTCACCTCCATGCTCTGCTCGGCCATCTCATTCCTCAGCTTGGCCATCTCATTCCTCAGCTCCTGCATCTCCTGGCCTTGGCTTTGGAAATGCTGCAACACCTGAGAGCTCTGGGAGGAGGTGGCAGACGCAGACACTGAGCCCCTGACACAGCCCCAACCACTGCAGCTGCAGGGCATGGGAACAGGAGGGGACACTCACCTCTGCTGCTCTGAGCTGCTCCAGCAACTTCTTCAGCTCTTGCTTCCCCTCCTGCATGTGGAAAGGAAAGCAGAGGCTTAGGGGCTGCAGCTGATCCAAGGGGTTGCAAGCAAGCTTTGGCTCTGTGAGCTCACCTTCAGCTGGGTCACCTCCATTCTCAGCTGAGCTGTCTCCAGCCTCATCTGCCGCATCTCCTGGTCTCGGTGTTGGAGATGTGTCAAGGCCTCCTCCTTCTGCAAAGAGCAGCCAGACACAGGCACTGAGCCCCTGACACAGCCCCAGCCGCTGCAGCTGCGGGCCGTGGGCAGAGCAGGGGACACTCACCACCACTCTGAGATGGTTCTGCCCGTTCAGGTCCAGACTATTGTCATGCACGTGGAAAGAGAGCAGGAGCTCAGCGGCTGCGGCCCATCCAACTGCACCTGTGCTGTGGCTCTGTGAAGTCACCTGCAGCTCGCCTATGTCCTCCTGCAGCTGCCACGAGGCTTGGCTCTGTCTTTCAAGACACTGCAATGCCTCGTTCTGGGAGGAGGAGACAGACACAGGCCCTGAGCCCCTGACCCAGCCCCAGGCGCCGCAGCCGCGGGCCGTGGGCAGAGCAGCGCTGCACACCTACCATACGCTGCCAGTCCCTGTCGCTGCTGCTTTGGGCCGTGGCACAGCACTGGGGCAGAATCTCCTGCACTCGGAGTTCTTCCCTCACCGCTGCCGCTGCCATGGCTGCACCTGTGTGTCAGGGCCAGCACGCTGTGAGGGGCTCGGCCACGGGCAGTGCCGGGCGTGGGGACAGTGCTTGGGCTCAGGCTGCCCACGCTGCCTCACACACAGCACGCGGCCCAGGCTGCCGCCTTCCCCCTGCACTGCTCACAGCCACACACACAGCCCAGCCAACGCCTGTGGGGACCCTGGGGACAGCCATCCCTCACCTTCCTCTGCTCTGTCAGCGACCTCCCGCTGCAAAGCCATCGCAAGGCAGGCCGTTGGCCAGTGCTCTCCAAGCTCCTGCCAACTGGTACTGAGGTTCTCCTCGAAATGCCCCTTTTATACCGACCAGCCTCCCCTGTCACGGGTGACATCAGAATGGGAGCTGCTGCCCGTGGCAACACGACCGACCTCTCCTGTCACGGGTGACATCAGAATGGGAGCTGCTGCCCGTGGCAACACGGCCAACCACACCCTGGGCTGCCACAGCTCCCATCCCAGGAGCCTGGCTGTGCACCTACCAGCTGGGACAAGCAGCATTGACAAAAGCACAGTCACTGGGGTGTGAATATTCATTTTCTTCATGTGCATCTACTGCACGGGCCAGTACATGGTGAAACTGCCTCTGCACAAGGGAACTAACTTGGTAGAAAGGTCCTTGCTGGTTGTTTTGAGGGGGACGAGCTCAGGTTGCTCCCATATGATCACAGCTCACCGCTTGCGATCAGTTTCTGCTGCTGTCACTCTGTCAGCAGTACCGAGGTGCTCAGCACTGGCTGGCGTGCTCATTGCCCTTCAGCACTTAGACTTGCTGATCTGGGCTGTAGAAGTTTACACAAAAGGGTCAGCTCTTCTGCTCTTTGTATCTTTGGTGTCTGAGGACCCCGTGGGAGGCTAAAGCCCTGTTGCAATGAAATCTGGCAACGGATGTAAAGGACATGAAGGGCTCCTTCCAGTGTGTGGGCAGCAAAAGGAAGATGAGGGAGCATGTGAGCCTGCTGCTGAACGAGGTGGTGCCCTGGTGATGGAGGATACGGAGCAGGCAGAGCTGCTGAATGCCGCCTTGGCTTCGGTCTTTTGTGTGACCATTCCCCAGCTCTAATGCAGGCAGTGCTACGGGAGGCGACTCCAAGTCTACTTCTGATGCCTCAGAGTAACAACAGAGATATCGGTGCTGTGTTCAGTGTATTCTTCAAGAATCAATGGGAATCAAAGTGAGAATTCCACCATGACTGTGCGTGCGTGTTTCTTTTATGCTTTAATTTAACGGCATCACAAGGCTGTAACACAAGTGTTCTTGGGTCTTGAGGTTTCCCTCCTCCTGCCGAGCTGGACTCTGGATACCGGGTAATGGAGCTGCTTCATACACCGGCGCTCAGCCCATGGCTCCAGCATGTCTGTTACACCTTTGTGCTGAGGGCCGAGCTCAGACTCTGCTCCGTTCCTCTTGCGGCGGTAGCGGCCTGGCGCCCTGCAGCCGTCCTCCAGGCGGGCACCGGGCCCGGCGGAGCCCTGCTGTGGCCGTAAGGGGCAGGAGCGGCGGCGGGAGCGGGCCCCGGCTGAGGCGACAGGAGCGGGTGGCGGCTGAGGCGGCAGGAGCGGGCCCCGGCTGAGGCGGCAGGAGCGGGCCCCGGCTGAGGCGGCAGGAGCGGGCCCCGGCTGAGGCGGCAGGAGCGAGCCCCGGCTGAGGCGGGCGACAGGAGCGGGCCCCGGCTGAGGCGGGCGACAGGAGCGGGCCCCGGCTGAGGCGGCAGGAGCGGGCCCCGGCTGAGGCGACAGGAGCGGGCCCCGGCTGAGGCGGCAGGAGCGGGCCCCGGCTGAGGCGGCAGGAGCGGGCCCCGGCTGAGGCGACAGGAGCGGGCCCCGGCTGAGGCGACAGGAGCGGGCCCCGGCTGAGGCGGCAGGAGCGGGCCCCGGCTGAGGCGGCAGGAGCGGGCCCCGGCTGAGGCGGCAGGAGCGGGTGGCGGCTGAGGCGGGCGACAGGAGCGAGTCCCGGCTGAGGCGGCAGGAGCGGGCCCCGGCTGAGGCGGCAGGAGCGGGCCCCGGCTGAGGCGGCAGGAGCGGGCCCCGGCTGAGGCGGCAGGAGCGGGCCCCGGCTGAGGCGGCAGGAGCGGGCCCCGGCTGAGGCGACAGGAGCGGGCGGCGGCTGAGGCGGCAGGAGCGGGCCCCGGCTGAGGCGGCAGGAGCGGGCCCCGGCTGAGGCGACAGGAGCGGGTGGCGGCTGAGGCGGCAGGAGCGGGCCCCGGCTGAGGCGGTAGGAGCGGGCCCCGGCTGAGGCGGGCGTTGGGCGGGCGCTGCCCTCAGCCACGCGCGGGGCGGGGCCGGCGCCAGGCGCGGCGTGTGCGGAGCTGAGGGCACCGACAGCTCGACCCGGAGGCAGCGCGGGCCGCAGGTACAGGCGGGGGCCGGGGCCGGGGCCGACAGAGCATTGCGGCGCTTATCCGGCCGGAGCCTGGCTGGCGATCGCCCGGCCGGCGGCGGGCCCGTGGCGCGCGAGCCTCGGGTCACCTTGCTGCGGCGGGGCCGGGCCGGGGCCGGACGGGACGCCGGGGGCTCGCGTCGGACGGCGCTTCCCCGCCCTCGGGCCCGGCCGGGCGGCCGCGGGCTGCTGAGGCGACGGCCCCGGGGCGAGGGCCGAGCTCTCTCCCGGCGGGCCGCGACGTCTCGCCGGTGCTCCGGGAAGCGGCGGCAGCAGCAGCCTCCGGGGTCGCCGGCGGGCGAGCGCTCGGCGGCGCTGGCGGGGGAGGGAGCGGAGGCCGCGCTCCGTTATCCGTTGCGTAATGGCCGCGCAGCGCCGCTCGGGGCCGCGGGCGCGCTCCCGCCGTGCCGGCGGTGTCGGGAAGCTGTCGCCTCCGAGCGCCTCGGCTCTTCTTCTTTTCCTTTCTCCTGCAACTGGGTTTGTTCGTTTGGTTGCGGGTTCTCCTCTCCTCAGCTGTGGCACTCAGCCCCCTGTCTGTTCTGCATTGAAACGCCCGGTTTGGTGTTTCCCTGTCGCAGCTTCCGTGCAGGCGTTGCCTCGCTGTGCGCTACACCTCAAGAGGCCAATGTCAGGCAGCGGTTCACTGCCAGCCTTTTATTCCTTGATGGTTTTATGGCTTTGGCTCTTTTCTTTGGTTCCTTCTTTATTCTTCATTGTTTAATTCTCCTTTGGTGCTGAGCTGAGGGAGCCCTGGCCCAGGCTGCCCAGGGAGGCTGTGGAGGCTCCTTCTCGGGAGGTTTCCAACCCTCCCGGACACATTCCTGTGCCCCCTGGGCGAGGGGAACCTGCTGGAGCAGGGGCTGAGCTGGAGGAGCTCTGCAGGGCCCTTCCCACCCCAATCCTGCTGGGATTCTGTGACATATTGTGGTGGTTGTACTGATTTTATTCTTTTAGGAGAGAAGATCACAAGAAGAAGGAGGCTTTGTTTAAAACCAAGGCTGCCAGAGCAAGATGAGCTAGAGCAGGTCACGCAGGAACTCGTCCAGGTTGACTCCACAGCCCATCTGGGCAGCCTGTACAACCTATGCAGATTCCTATAATAACTAGAACTACACAAATGATTCCTCCCAACAACGTGCCCAACCACCCATTTAGAGACCAGCCACCTAATTCTTGCCAGATGTGGTGGAGACAATTCTTTTTGGCTGCATCCCTCGTTGATTGACTGTCTCGTGCTACGTGAAAGAAAAGGATCTAGTGGGGATGGCTACAAGGTCACTGCTCCCCAAACAGGAAGATGAAGATCTTTGCCAGGTTGTACACCAGTTTGGCGTAGGTTGTCTCAGACATCACATACAAGAGCAGGTTGTAGACGAACCTGTGTTCATAGAAGAAGCTGTAGAGCAGCACGAAAGGCACAGCGAAGCTCAGGAAGACCATCAGGCAGAAGAAGAACAGGAAGAGTTTCCTGGGGGGCAGAAGAAGGTGGCTGCATCCCAAGCCCATCTTGCCCACAGGATGGCAGGAGCCCCACGGGCTGGCTCCCCGTCCTTCTCGTTGCTGCCTTGGGCAGCGCAGGACACCCCACAAGGCCGGGAAAACAGCCCAGCCTAGGGCAAAGCGATGCTGCTCCCTGCCAGCTGCAGAGCCCCCAGGAGCCCCCCAGCACCCCCCAGCAGCCCGGCCTTGTGAGTGGGAGTCAGCCTCAGGGCAGGGGACAGCCAGGGGGGACACTCACCAGTATGTGTGTTTCTTTGTGTTATGCTCTCCATCTTCAGGCAGGGTCTGCTGCTGAGGGACGTCCAGGCCCCGCTCAGCCACGCTGTGATTCACAAAGCTATTCTCTCTACTCTCAGCCAGGCCATGGTTCTGAGAGTCATTCAGTCCATCCTCAGGCAGGCTGTGGTTCTGAGAGCCATTCAGTCCAACCTCAGCCTGGCTGTGGTTCTCTGTGCCGGTCTCTCTATCCTCATCCACGCTGCGGTTCTGAGAGCGGTCCAGTCCCAGCTCAGCCAGGCTCTGGTTCTCTCTGCTGTTCTCTATATCCTCTGCCAGGCTTTGCTTCTCTTGGTGCCTCCTCAGCTTGGCCAGCTGCTTCTCCAGCTTCTTGTTCTTCTCAGTGACCATTTCTAAGCACTGTTTTCTGTAAAGGTTCTGGGAAGAGGAGCCAGACACAGGCAATGAGCCCCTGACACAGCCCCAGCTGCTGCAGCTGCGGGACGTGGGCAGAGCAGGGGACACTCACCACCCTTCTGAGCTGCTCCAGCACTTTTTCTGTTGTGTGATGAATTTCCTGCAAGCAGACACAGCAGGGGCTCAGGGCTCACAGCCCCAGCCTCCCTTTGTGCACAGCTCTGCACAGATTGTCTATTGGCTCCTCAGTCAGGCCCCAGAGCCTCTGATCTCCAGAAGCTGTATCCAACCTCAGCCAGGCTGTAGTGCAGTGAACTCACCCTCAGCTGGGCCATCTCCACCCTCAGCTGCTCCATCTCCAGCTGCATCTCCTCCAGCTGACTTTCCTTCTTCTTGTTGCTTTCTAAATGATGTTTCCTAGCACGGTTCTGGGAAGAGGATTTGGACACAGACACTGAGCCCCTGACACAGCCCCAGCCACTGCAGCTGCAGGGCATGGGCACAGGAGGGGACACTTACCGCTGCTGCTCTGAGCTGCTCCAGCAACTTCTTCAGCTCCTGATTCCACTCCTGCATGTGGAAAGGAAAGCAGAGACTCAGGGGCTGCAGCTCATCCAAGGGGTTGCAAGCAAGCTTTGGCTCTGTGAGCTCACCTTCAGCTGGGTCACCTCCATTCTCAGCTGAGCTGTCTTCAGCTTCACCTGCCGCATCTCCTGGTCTCGGTGTTGGAGATGTGTCAAGGCCGCGTTGTACTGCAAAGAGCAGCCAGACACAGGCACTGAGCGCCTGACACAGCCCCAGCTGCCACAGCTGTGGGATGTGGGCAGAGGAGGGGACACTCACCTCTGCGTTGAGCTGCTCCAGCCTTTCCAGCTTCTCCTGCACGTACTTCTGCATGCAGAAAGACAGCAGGGGCTCAGTGGCCACAGCCTCGTGCTGTGAGAGCCCCTCCATACCCATCACACTCTGCTGCATCTCCTCGCTGCCTTCCCCTCGTGCAGAGCTCTGCACAGATTGTCTACTGGCTCCTCAGTCAGGTCCCAGAGCCTCTGATCTCCAGAGGCTGTATCCAACCTCAGCCAGGCTGTAGTGCAGTGAACTCACCTTCAGCTGAACCACCTCCACCCTCAGTCGCTCCATCTGCAGAGGCAGCTTCTCCTGCACCTGCCACTGTTTCTTTACACTGGCATCCACATCCTGACAGATGTTATGCATCAGGAAAGAGGATTTGGACACAGACACTGAGCCCCTGACCTGGCCCCAGCCACCACAGCTGCAGGGCATGGGCAGAGGAGGGGACACTCACCTCCCTTCTGATCTTTGCCAGCTGGTGACGATTCTTCTCCTGCACATGCAAAGGAAAGCAGAGGCTCAGCGGCTGCAGCTCATCCAACTGCAACCAGGCTTTGGCTCTGTGAGCTCACCTTCAGCTGGGTCACCTCCATTCTCAGCTGAGCTGTCTCCAGCTTCATCTGCCGCATCTCCTGGTCTCGGTGTTGGAGATGTGTCAAGGCCTCGTTGTTCTGCAAAGAGCAGCCAGACACAGACACTGAGCCCCTGACACAGCCCCAGCCGCTGCAGCTGCGGGCCGTGGGCAGAGCAGGGGACACTCACCACCACTCTGAGATGGTTCTGCCCGTTCTGCAGGTCCAGACAATTGTCCTGCACGTGGAAAGAGAGCAGGGGCTCAGCAGCTGCGGCCCATCCAACTGCACCCGGGCTGTGGCTCTGTGAACTCACCTGCAGCTCGCCTATGTCCTCCTGCAGCTGCCACGAGGCTTGGCTCTGTCTTTCAAGACACTGCAATGCCTCGTTCTGGGAGGAGGAGACAGACACAGGCCCTGAGCCCCTGACCCAGCCCCAGGCGCCGCAGCCGCGGGCCGTGGGCAGAGCAGCGCTGCACACCTACCATACGCTGCCAGTCCCCGTCGCTGCTGCTTTGGGCCGTGGCACAGCACTGGGGCAGAATCTCCTGCACTCGGAGTTCTTCCCTCACCGCTGCCGCTGCCATGGCTGCACCTGTGTGTCAGGGCCAGCACGCTGTGAGGGGCTCGGCCACGGGCAGTGCCGGGCGTGGGGACAGTGCTTGGGCTCAGGCTGCCCACGCTGCCTCACACACAGCACGCGGCCCAGGCTGCCGCCTTCCCCCTGCACTGCTCACAGCCACACACACAGCCCAGCCAGCGCCTGTGGGGACCCTGGGGACAGCCATCCCTCACCTTCCTCTGCTCTGTCAGCGACCTCCCGCTGCAAAGCCATCGCAAGGCAGGCCGTTGGCCAGTGCTCTCCAAGCTCCTGCCAACTGGTACTGAGGTTCTCCTCGAAATTCCCCTTTTATACCCACCAGCCTCCCCTGTCACGGGTGACATCAGAATGGGAGCTGCTGCCCGTGGCAACATGACCGACCTCTCCTGTCACGGGTGACATCAGAATGGGAGCTGCTGCCCGTGGCAACACGGCCAACCACACCCTGGGCTGCCACAGCTCCCATCCCAGGAGCCTGGCTGTGCACCTACCAGCTGGGACAAGCAGCATTGACAAAAGCACAGTCACTGGGGTGTGAATATTCATTTTCTTCATGTGCATCTACTGCACGGGCCAGTACATGGTGAAACTGCCTCTGCACAAGGGAACTAACTTGGTAGAAAGGTCCTTGCTGGTTGTTTTGAGGGGGACGAGCTCAGGTTGCTCCCATATGATCACAGCTCACCGCTTGCGATCAGTTTCTGCTGCTGTCACTCTGTCAGCAGTACCGAGGTGCTCAGCACTGGCTGGCGTGCACATGCCCTTCAGCACTTAGACTTGCTGATCTGGGCTGTAGAAGTTTACACAAAAGGGTCAGCTCTTCTGCTCTTTGTATCTTTGGTGTCTGAGGACCCCGTGGGAGGCTAAAGCCCTGTTGGAATGAAATCAGGCAAGGGATGTAAAGGACATGAAGGGCTCCTTCCAGTGTGTGGGCAGCAAAAGGAAGATGAGGGAGCATGTGAGCCTGCTGCTGAACGAGGTGGTGCCCTGGTGATGGAGGATACGGAGCAGGCAGAGCTGCTGAATGCCGCCTTGGCTTCGGTCTTTTGTGTGACCATTCCCCAGCTCTAATGCAGGCAGTGCTACGGGAGGGGACTCCAAGTCTACTTCTGATGCCTCAGAGTAACAACAGAGATATCGGTGCTGTGTTCAGTGTATTCTTCAAGAATCAATGGGAATCAAAGTGAGAATTCCACCATGACTGTGCGTGCGTGTTTCTTTTATGCTTTAATTTAACGGCATCACAAGGCTGTAACACAAGTGTTCTTGGGTCTTGAGGTTTCCCTCCTCCTGCCGAGCTGGACTCTGGATACCGGGTAATGGAGCTGCTTCATACACCGGCGCTCAGCCCATGGCTCCAGCATGTCTGTTACACCTTTGTGCTGAGGGCCGAGCTCAGACTCTGCTCCGTTCCTCTTGCGGCGGTAGCGGCCTGGCGCCCTGCAGCCGTCCTCCAGGCGGGCACCGGGCCCGGCGGAGCCCTGCTGTGGCCGTAAGGGGCAGGAGCGGCGGCGGGAGCGGGCCCCGGCTGAGGCGGGCGACAGGAGCGGGCCCCGGCTGAGGCGGCAGGAGCGGGCCCCGGCTGAGGCGGGCGACAGGAGCGGGCCCCGGCTGAGGCGGCAGGAGCGGGTGGCGGCTGAGGCGACAGGAGCGGGCCCCGGCTGAGGCGGCAGGAGCGGGCCCCGGCTGAGGCGGCAGGAGCGGGCCCCGGCTGAGGCGACAGGAGCGGGCCCCGGCTGAGGCGGCAGGAGCGGGCCCCGGCTGAGGCGGCAGGAGCGGGCCCCGGCTGAGGCGACAGGAGCGGGCCCCGGCTGAGGCGGCAGGAGCGGGCCCCGGCTGAGGCGGGCGACAGGAGCGGGCCCCGGCTGAGGCGGGCGACAGGAGCGGGCCCCGGCTGAGGCGGCAGGAGCGGGCCCCGGCTGAGGCGACAGGAGCGGGCGGCGGCTGAGGCGGCAGGAGCGGGCCCCGGCTGAGGCGGCAGGAGCGGGCCCCGGCTGAGGCGACAGGAGCGGGTGGCGGCTGAGGCGGCAGGAGCGGGCCCCGGCTGAGGCGGTAGGAGCGGGCCCCGGCTGAGGCGGGCGTTGGGCGGGCGCTGCCCTCAGCCACGCGCGGGGCGGGGCCGGCGCCAGGCGCGGCGTGTGCGGAGCTGAGGGCACCGACAGCTCGACCCGGAGGCAGCGCGGGCCGCAGGTACAGGCGGGGGCCGGGGCCGGGGCCGACAGAGCATTGCGGCGCTTATCCGGCCGGAGCCTGGCTGGCGATCGCCCGGCCGGCGGCGGGCCCGTGGCGCGCGAGCCTCGGGTCACCTTGCTGCGGCGGGGCCGGGCCGGGGCCGGACGGGACGCCGGGGGCTCGCGTCGGACGGCGCTTTCCCGCCCTCGGGCCCGGCCGGGCGGCCGCGGGCTGCTGAGGCGACGGCCCCGGGGCGAGGGCCGAGCTCTCTCCCGGCGGGCCGCGACGTCTCGCCGGTGCTCCGGGAAGCGGCGGCAGCAGCAGCCTCCGGGGTCGCCGGCGGGCGAGCGCTCGGCGGCGCTGGCGGGGGAGGGAGCGGAGGCCGCGCTCCGTTATCCGTTGCGTAATGGCCGCGCAGCGC
This sequence comes from Colius striatus, assembly GCF_028858725.1. NCBI lineage: Eukaryota > Metazoa > Chordata > Aves > Coliiformes > Coliidae > Colius > Colius striatus. The sequence continues at coordinate 1,746,885 of NC_084785.1, forward strand.
CGCTCGGGGCCGCGGGCGCGCTCCCGCCGTGCCGGCGGTGTCGGGAAGCTGTCGCCTCCGAGCGCCTCGGCTCTTCTTCTTTTCCTTTCTCCTGCAACTGGGTTTGTTCGTTTGGTTGCGGGTTCTCCTCTCCTCAGCTGTGGCACTCACCCCCCTGTCTGTTCTGCATTGAAACGCCCGGTTTGGTGTTTCCCTGTCGCAGCTTCCGTGCAGGCGTTGCCTCGCTGTGCGCTACACCTCAAGAGGCCAATGTCAGGCAGCGGTTCACTGCCAGCCTTTTATTCCTTGATGGTTTTATGGCTTTGGCTCTTTTCTTTGGTTCCTTCTTTATTCTTCATTGTTTAATTCTCCTTTGGTGCTGAGCTGAGGGAGCCCTGGCCCAGGCTGCCCAGGGAGGCTGTGGAGGCTCCTTCTCGGGAGGTTTCCAACCCTCCCGGACACATTCCTGTGCCCCCTGGGCGAGGGGAACCTGCTGGAGCAGGGGCTGAGCTGGAGGAGCTCTGCAGGGCCCTTCCCACCCCAATCCTGCTGGGATTCTGTGACATATTGTGGTGGTTGTACTGATTTTATTCTTTTAGGAGAGAAGATCACAAGAAGAAGGAGGCTTTGTTTAAAACCAAGGCTGCCAGAGCAAGATGAGCTAGAGCAGGTCACGCAGGAACTCGTCCAGGTTGACTCCACAGCCCATCTGGGCAGCCTGTACAACCTATGCAGATTCCTATAATAACTAGAACTACACAAATGATTCCTCCCAACAACGTGCCCAACCACCCATTTAGAGACCAGCCACCTAATTCTTGCCAGATGTGGTGGAGACAATTCTTTTTGGCTGCATCCCTCGTTGATTGACTGTCTCGTGCTACGTGAAAGAAAAGGATCTAGTGGGGATGGCTACAAGGTCACTGCTCCCCAAACAGGAAGATGAAGATCTTTGCCAGGTTGTACACCAGTTTGGCGTAGGTTGTCTCAGACATCACATACAAGAGCAGGTTGTAGACGAACCTGTGTTCATAGAAGAAGCTGTAGAGCAGCACGAAAGGCACAGCGAAGCTCAGGAAGACCATCAGGCAGAAGAAGAACAGGAAGAGTTTCCTGGGGGGCAGAAGAAGGTGGCTGCATCCCAAGCCCATCTTGCCCACAGGATGGCAGGAGCCCCACGGGCTGGCTCCCCGTCCTTCTCGTTGCTGCCTTGGGCAGCGCAGGACACCCCACAAGGCCGGGAAAACAGCCCAGCCTAGGGCAAAGCGATGCTGCTCCCTGCCAGCTGCAGAGCCCCCAGGAGCCCCCCAGCACCCCCCAGCAGCCCGGCCTTGTGAGTGGGAGTCAGCCTCAGGGCAGGGGACAGCCAGGGGGGACACTCACCAGTATGTGTGTTTCTTTGTGTTATGCTCTCCATCTTCAGGCAGGGTCTGCTGCTGAGGGACGTCCAGGCCCCGCTCAGCCACGCTGTGATTCACAAAGCTATTCTCTCTACTCTCAGCCAGGCCATGGTTCTGAGAGTCATTCAGTCCATCCTCAGGCAGGCTGTGGTTCTGAGAGCCATTCAGTCCAACCTCAGCCTGGCTGTGGTTCTCTGTGCCGGTCTCTCTATCCTCATCCACGCTGCGGTTCTGAGAGCGGTCCAGTCCCAGCTCAGCCAGGCTCTGGTTCTCTCTGCTGTTCTCTATATCCTCTGCCAGGCTTTGCTTCTCTTGGTGCCTCCTCAGCTTGGCCAGCTGCTTCTCCAGCTTCTTGTTCTTCTCAGTGACCATTTCTAAGCACTGTTTTCTGTAAAGGTTCTGGGAAGAGGAGCCAGACACAGGCAATGAGCCCCTGACACAGCCCCAGCTGCTGCAGCTGCGGGACGTGGGCAGAGCAGGGGACACTCACCACCCTTCTGAGCTGCTCCAGCACTTTTTCTGTTGTGTGATGAATTTCCTGCAAGCAGACACAGCAGGGGCTCAGGGCTCACAGCCCCAGCCTCCCTTTGTGCACAGCTCTGCACAGATTGTCTATTGGCTCCTCAGTCAGGCCCCAGAGCCTCTGATCTCCAGAAGCTGTATCCAACCTCAGCCAGGCTGTAGTGCAGTGAACTCACCCTCAGCTGGGCCATCTCCACCCTCAGCTGCTCCATCTCCAGCTGCATCTCCTCCAGCTGACTTTCCTTCTTCTTGTTGCTTTCTAAATGATGTTTCCTAGCACGGTTCTGGGAAGAGGATTTGGACACAGACACTGAGCCCCTGACACAGCCCCAGCCACTGCAGCTGCAGGGCATGGGCACAGGAGGGGACACTTACCGCTGCTGCTCTGAGCTGCTCCAGCAACTTCTTCAGCTCCTGATTCCACTCCTGCATGTGGAAAGGAAAGCAGAGACTCAGGGGCTGCAGCTCATCCAAGGGGTTGCAAGCAAGCTTTGGCTCTGTGAGCTCACCTTCAGCTGGGTCACCTCCATTCTCAGCTGAGCTGTCTTCAGCTTCACCTGCCGCATCTCCTGGTCTCGGTGTTGGAGATGTGTCAAGGCCGCGTTGTACTGCAAAGAGCAGCCAGACACAGGCACTGAGCGCCTGACACAGCCCCAGCTGCCACAGCTGTGGGATGTGGGCAGAGGAGGGGACACTCACCTCTGCGTTGAGCTGCTCCAGCCTTTCCAGCTTCTCCTGCACGTACTTCTGCATGCAGAAAGACAGCAGGGGCTCAGTGGCCACAGCCTCGTGCTGTGAGAGCCCCTCCATACCCATCACACTCTGCTGCATCTCCTCGCTGCCTTCCCCTCGTGCAGAGCTCTGCACAGATTGTCTACTGGCTCCTCAGTCAGGTCCCAGAGCCTCTGATCTCCAGAGGCTGTATCCAACCTCAGCCAGGCTGTAGTGCAGTGAACTCACCTTCAGCTGAACCACCTCCACCCTCAGTCGCTCCATCTGCAGAGGCAGCTTCTCCTGCACCTGCCACTGTTTCTTTACACTGGCATCCACATCCTGACAGATGTTATGCATCAGGAAAGAGGATTTGGACACAGACACTGAGCCCCTGACCTGGCCCCAGCCACCACAGCTGCAGGGCATGGGCAGAGGAGGGGACACTCACCTCCCTTCTGATCTTTGCCAGCTGGTGACGATTCTTCTCCTGCACATGCAAAGGAAAGCAGAGGCTCAGCGGCTGCAGCTCATCCAACTGCAACCAGGCTTTGGCTCTGTGAGCTCACCTTCAGCTGGGTCACCTCCATTCTCAGCTGAGCTGTCTCCAGCTTCATCTGCCGCATCTCCTGGTCTCGGTGTTGGAGATGTGTCAAGGCCTCGTTGTTCTGCAAAGAGCAGCCAGACACAGACACTGAGCCCCTGACACAGCCCCAGCCGCTGCAGCTGCGGGCCGTGGGCAGAGCAGGGGACACTCACCACCACTCTGAGATGGTTCTGCCCGTTCTGCAGGTCCAGACAATTGTCCTGCACGTGGAAAGAGAGCAGGGGCTCAGCAGCTGCGGCCCATCCAACTGCACCCGGGCTGTGGCTCTGTGAACTCACCTTCAGCTCGCCTATGTCCTCCTGCAGCTGCCACGAGGCTTGGCTCTGTCTTTCAAGACACTGCAATGCCTCGTTCTGGGAGGAGGAGACAGACACAGGCCCTGAGCCCCTGACCCAGCCCCAGGCGCCGCAGCCGCGGGCCGTGGGCAGAGCAGCGCTGCACACCTACCATACGCTGCCAGTCCCCGTCGCTGCTGCTTTGGGCCGTGGCACAGCACTGGGGCAGAATCTCCTGCACTCGGAGTTCTTCCCTCACCGCTGCCGCTGCCATGGCTGCACCTGTGTGTCAGGGCCAGCACGCTGTGAGGGGCTCGGCCACGGGCAGTGCCGGGCGTGGGGACAGTGCTTGGGCTCAGGCTGCCCACGCTGCCTCACACACAGCACGCGGCCCAGGCTGCCGCCTTCCCCCTGCACTGCTCACAGCCACACACACAGCCCAGCCAGCGCCTGTGGGGACCCTGGGGACAGCCATCCCTCACCTTCCTCTGCTCTGTCAGCGACCTCCCGCTGCAAAGCCATCGCAAGGCAGGCCGTTGGCCAGTGCTCTCCAAGCTCCTGCCAACTGGTACTGAGGTTCTCCTCGAAATTCCCCTTTTATACCCACCAGCCTCCCCTGTCACGGGTGACATCAGAATGGGAGCTGCTGCCCGTGGCAACATGACCGACCTCTCCTGTCACGGGTGACATCAGAATGGGAGCTGCTGCCCGTGGCAACACGGCCAACCACACCCTGGGCTGCCACAGCTCCCATCCCAGGAGCCTGGCTGTGCACCTACCAGCTGGGACAAGCAGCATTGACAAAAGCACAGTCACTGGGGTGTGAATATTCATTTTCTTCATGTGCATCTACTGCACGGGCCAGTACATGGTGAAACTGCCTCTGCACAAGGGAACTAACTTGGTAGAAAGGTCCTTGCTGGTTGTTTTGAGGGGGACGAGCTCAGGTTGCTCCCATATGATCACAGCTCACCGCTTGCGATCAGTTTCTGCTGCTGTCACTCTGTCAGCAGTACCGAGGTGCTCAGCACTGGCTGGCGTGCACATGCCCTTCAGCACTTAGACTTGCTGATCTGGGCTGTAGAAGTTTACACAAAAGGGTCAGCTCTTCTGCTCTTTGTATCTTTGGTGTCTGAGGACCCCGTGGGAGGCTAAAGCCCTGTTGGAATGAAATCAGGCAAGGGATGTAAAGGACATGAAGGGCTCCTTCCAGTGTGTGGGCAGCAAAAGGAAGATGAGGGAGCATGTGAGCCTGCTGCTGAACGAGGTGGTGCCCTGGTGATGGAGGATACGGAGCAGGCAGAGCTGCTGAATGCCGCCTTGGCTTCGGTCTTTGTGTGACCATTCCCCAGCTCTAATGCAGGCAGTGCTACGGGAGGGGACTCCAAGTCTACTTCTGATGCCTCAGAGTAACAGCAGAGATATCGGTGCTGTGTTCAGTGTATTCTTCAAGAATCAATGGGAATCAAAGTGAGAATTCCACCATGACTGTGCGTGCGTGTTTCTTTTATGCTTTAATTTAACGGCATCACAAGGCTGTAACACAAGTGTTCTTGGGTCTTGAGGTTTCCCTCCTCCTGCCGAGCTGGACTCTGGATACCGGGTAATGGAGCTGCTTCATACACCGGCGCTCAGCCCATGGCTCCAGCATGTCTGTTACACCTTTGTGCTGAGGGCCGAGCTCAGACTCTGCTCCGTTCCTCTTGCGGCGGTAGCGGCCTGGCGCCCTGCAGCCGTCCTCCAGGCGGGCACCGGGCCCGGCGGAGCCCTGCTGTGGCCGTAAGGGGCAGGAGCGGCGGCGGGAGCGGGCCCCGGCTGAGGCGGGCGACAGGAGCGGGCCCCGGCTGAGGCGGGCGACAGGAGCGGGCCCCGGCTGAGGCGGCAGGAGCGGGTGGCGGCTGAGGCGACAGGAGCGGGCCCCGGCTGAGGCGGCAGGAGCGGGCCCCGGCTGAGGCGGGCGACAGGAGCGGGCCCCGGCTGAGGCGGCAGGAGCGGGCCCCGGCTGAGGCGACAGGAGCGGGCCCCGGCTGAGGCGGCAGGAGCGGGCCCCGGCTGAGGCGGGCGACAGGAGCGGGCCCCGGCTGAGGCGGCAGGAGCGGGCCCCGGCTGAGGCGACAGGAGCGGGTGGCGGCTGAGGCGGCAGGAGCGGGCCCCGGCTGAGGCGGCAGGAGCGGGCCCCGGCTGAGGCGGCAGGAGCGGGCCCCGGCTGAGGCGACAGGAGCGGGTGGCGGCTGAGGCGGCAGGAGCGGGCCCCGGCTGAGGCGGTAGGAGCGGGCCCCGGCTGAGGCGGGCGACAGGAGCGGGTGGCGGCTGAGGCGGCAGGAGCGGGCCCCGGCTGAGGCGGCAGGAGCGGGCCCCGGCTGAGGCGGCAGGAGCGGGCCCCGGCTGAGGCGGGCGTTGGGCGGGCGCTGCCCTCAGCCACGCGCGGGGCGGGGCCGGCGCCAGGCGCGGCGTGTGCGGAGCTGAGGGCACCGACAGCTCGACCCGGAGGCAGCGCGGGCCGCAGGTACAGGCGGGGGCCGGGGCCGGGGCCGACAGAGCATTGCGGCGCTTATCCGGCCGGAGCCTGGCTGGCGATCGCCCGGCCGGCGGCGGGCCCGTGGCGCGCGAGCCTCGGGTCACCTTGCTGCGGCGGGGCCGGGCCGGGGCCGGACGGGACGCCGGGGGCTCGCGTCGGACGGCGCTTTCCCGCCCTCGGGCCCGGCCGGGCGGCCGCGGGCTGCTGAGGCGACGGCCCCGGGGCGAGGGCCGCGCTCTCTCCCGGCGGGCCGCGACGTCTCGCCGGTGCTCCGGGAAGCGGCGTCAGCAGCAGCCTCCGGGGTCGCCGGCGGGCGAGCGCTCGGCGGCGCTGGCGGGGGAGGGAGCGGAGGCCGCGCTCCGTTATCCGTTGCGTAATGGCCGCGCAGCGCCGCTCGGGGCCGCGGGCGCGCTCCCGCCGTGCCGGCGGTGTCGGGAAGCTGTCGCCTCCGAGCGCCTCGGCTCTTCTTCTTTTCCTTTCTCCTGCAACTGGGTTTGTTCGTTTGGTTGCGGGTTCTCCTCTCCTCAGCTGTGGCACTCACCCCCCTGTCTGTTCTGCATTGAAACGCCCGGTTTGGTGTTTCCCTGTCGCAGCTTCCGTGCAGGCGTTGCCTCGCTGTGCGCTACACCTCAAGAGGCCAATGTCAGGCAGCGGTTCACTGCCAGCCTTTTATTCCTTGATGGTTTTATGGCTTTGGCTCTTTTCTTTGGTTCCTTCTTTATTCTTCATTGTTTAATTCTCCTTTGGTGCTGAGCTGAGGGAGCCCTGGCCCAGGCTGCCCAGGGAGGCTGTGGAGGCTCCTTCTCGGGAGGTTTCCAACCCTCCCGGACACATTCCTGTGCCCCCTGGGCGAGGGGAACCTGCTGGAGCAGGGGCTGAGCTGGAGGAGCTCTGCAGGGCCCTTCCCACCCCAATCCTGCTGGGATTCTGTGACATATTGTGGTGGTTGTACTGATTTTATTCTTTTAGGAGAGAAGATCACAAGAAGAAGGAGGCTTTGTTTAAAACCAAGGCTGCCAGAGCAAGATGAGCTAGAGCAGGTCACGCAGGAACTCGTCCAGGTTGACTCCACAGCCCATCTGGGCAGCCTGTACAACCTATGCAGATTCCTATAATAACTAGAACTACACAAATGATTCCTCCCAACAACGTGCCCAACCACCCATTTAGAGACCAGCCACCTAATTCTTGCCAGATGTGGTGGAGACAATTCTTTTTGGCTGCATCCCTCGTTGATTGACTGTCTCGTGCTACGTGAAAGAAAAGGATCTAGTGGGGATGGCTACAAGGTCACTGCTCCCCAAACAGGAAGATGAAGATCTTTGCCAGGTTGTACACCAGTTTGGCGTAGGTTGTCTCAGACATCACATACAAGAGCAGGTTGTAGACGAACCTGTGTTCATAGAAGAAGCTGTAGAGCAGCACGAAAGGCACAGCGAAGCTCAGGAAGACCATCAGGCAGAAGAAGAACAGGAAGAGTTTCCTGGGGGGCAGAAGAAGGTGGCTGCATCCCAAGCCCATCTTGCCCACAGGATGGCAGGAGCCCCACGGGCTGGCTCCCCGTCCTTCTCGTTGCTGCCTTGGGCAGCGCAGGACACCCCACAAGGCCGGGAAAACAGCCCAGCCTAGGGCAAAGCGATGCTGCTCCCTGCCAGCTGCAGAGCCCCCAGGAGCCCCCCAGCACCCCCCAGCAGCCCGGCCTTGTGAGTGGGAGTCAGCCTCAGGGCAGGGGACAGCCAGGGGGGACACTCACCAGTATGTGTGTTTCTTTGTGTTATGCTCTCCATCTTCAGGCAGGGTCTGCTGCTGAGGGACGTCCAGGCCCCGCTCAGCCACGCTGTGATTCACAAAGCTATTCTCTCTACTCTCAGCCAGGCCATGGTTCTGAGAGTCATTCAGTCCATCCTCAGGCAGGCTGTGGTTCTGAGAGCCATTCAGTCCAACCTCAGCCTGGCTGTGGTTCTCTGTGCCGGTCTCTCTATCCTCATCCACGCTGCGGTTCTGAGAGCGGTCCAGTCCCAGCTCAGCCAGGCTCTGGTTCTCTCTGCTGTTCTCTATATCCTCTGCCAGGCTTTGCTTCTCTTGGTGCCTCCTCAGCTTGGCCAGCTGCTTCTCCAGCTTCTTGTTCTTCTCAGTGACCATTTCTAAGCACTGTTTTCTGTAAAGGTTCTGGGAAGAGGAGCCAGACACAGGCAATGAGCCCCTGACACAGCCCCAGCTGCTGCAGCTGCGGGACGTGGGCAGAGCAGGGGACACTCACCACCCTTCTGAGCTGCTCCAGCACTTTTTCTGTTGTGTGATGAATTTCCTGCAAGCAGACACAGCAGGGGCTCAGGGCTCACAGCCCCAGCCTCCCTTTGTGCACAGCTCTGCACAGATTGTCTATTGGCTCCTCAGTCAGGCCCCAGAGCCTCTGATCTCCAGAAGCTGTATCCAACCTCAGCCAGGCTGTAGTGCAGTGAACTCACCCTCAGCTGGGCCATCTCCACCCTCAGCTGCTCCATCTCCAGCTGCATCTCCTCCAGCTGACTTTCCTTCTTCTTGTTGCTTTCTAAATGATGTTTCCTAGCACGGTTCTGGGAAGAGGATTTGGACACAGACACTGAGCCCCTGACACAGCCCCAGCCACTGCAGCTGCAGGGCATGGGCACAGGAGGGGACACTTACCGCTGCTGCTCTGAGCTGCTCCAGCAACTTCTTCAGCTCCTGATTCCACTCCTGCATGTGGAAAGGAAAGCAGAGACTCAGGGGCTGCAGCTCATCCAAGGGGTTGCAAGCAAGCTTTGGCTCTGTGAGCTCACCTTCAGCTGGGTCACCTCCATTCTCAGCTGAGCTGTCTTCAGCTTCACCTGCCGCATCTCCTGGTCTCGGTGTTGGAGATGTGTCAAGGCCGCGTTGTACTGCAAAGAGCAGCCAGACACAGGCACTGAGCGCCTGACACAGCCCCAGCTGCCACAGCTGTGGGATGTGGGCAGAGGAGGGGACACTCACCTCTGCGTTGAGCTGCTCCAGCCTTTCCAGCTTCTCCTGCACGTACTTCTGCATGCAGAAAGACAGCAGGGGCTCAGTGGCCACAGCCTCGTGCTGTGAGAGCCCCTCCATACCCATCACACTCTGCTGCATCTCCTCGCTGCCTTCCCCTCGTGCAGAGCTCTGCACAGATTGTCTACTGGCTCCTCAGTCAGGTCCCAGAGCCTCTGATCTCCAGAGGCTGTATCCAACCTCAGCCAGGCTGTAGTGCAGTGAACTCACCTTCAGCTGAACCACCTCCACCCTCAGTCGCTCCATCTGCAGAGGCAGCTTCTCCTGCACCTGCCACTGTTTCTTTACACTGGCATCCACATCCTGACAGATGTTATGCATCAGGAAAGAGGATTTGGACACAGACACTGAGCCCCTGACCTGGCCCCAGCCACCACAGCTGCAGGGCATGGGCAGAGGAGGGGACACTCACCTCCCTTCTGATCTTTGCCAGCTGGTGACGATTCTTCTCCTGCACATGCAAAGGAAAGCAGAGGCTCAGCGGCTGCAGCTCATCCAACTGCAACCAGGCTTTGGCTCTGTGAGCTCACCTTCAGCTGGGTCACCTCCATTCTCAGCTGAGCTGTCTCCAGCTTCATCTGCCGCATCTCCTGGTCTCGGTGTTGGAGATGTGTCAAGGCCTCGTTGTTCTGCAAAGAGCAGCCAGACACAGACACTGAGCCCCTGACACAGCCCCAGCCGCTGCAGCTGCGGGCCGTGGGCAGAGCAGGGGACACTCACCACCACTCTGAGATGGTTCTGCCCGTTCTGCAGGTCCAGACAATTGTCCTGCACGTGGAAAGAGAGCAGGGGCTCAGCAGCTGCGGCCCATCCAACTGCACCCGGGCTGTGGCTCTGTGAACTCACCTTCAGCTCGCCTATGTCCTCCTGCAGCTGCCACGAGGCTTGGCTCTGTCTTTCAAGACACTGCAATGCCTCGTTCTGGGAGGAGGAGACAGACACAGGCCCTGAGCCCCTGACCCAGCCCCAGGCGCCGCAGCCGCGGGCCGTGGGCAGAGCAGCGCTGCACACCTACCATACGCTGCCAGTCCCCGTCGCTGCTGCTTTGGGCCGTGGCACAGCACTGGGGCAGAATCTCCTGCACTCGGAGTTCTTCCCTCACCGCTGCCGCTGCCATGGCTGCACCTGTGTGTCAGGGCCAGCACGCTGTGAGGGGCTCGGCCACGGGCAGTGCCGGGCGTGGGGACAGTGCTTGGGCTCAGGCTGCCCACGCTGCCTCACACACAGCACGCGGCCCAGGCTGCCGCCTTCCCCCTGCACTGCTCACAGCCACACACACAGCCCAGCCAGCGCCTGTGGGGACCCTGGGGACAGCCATCCCTCACCTTCCTCTGCTCTGTCAGCGACCTCCCGCTGCAAAGCCATCGCAAGGCAGGCCGTTGGCCAGTGCTCTCCAAGCTCCTGCCAACTGGTACTGAGGTTCTCCTCGAAATTCCCCTTTTATACCCACCAGCCTCCCCTGTCACGGGTGACATCAGAATGGGAGCTGCTGCCCGTGGCAACATGACCGACCTCTCCTGTCACGGGTGACATCAGAATGGGAGCTGCTGCCCGTGGCAACACGGCCAACCACACCCTGGGCTGCCACAGCTCCCATCCCAGGAGCCTGGCTGTGCACCTACCAGCTGGGACAAGCAGCATTGACAAAAGCACAGTCACTGGGGTGTGAATATTCATTTTCTTCATGTGCATCTACTGCACGGGCCAGTACATCGTGAAACTGCCTCTGCACAAGGGAACTGACTTGGTGGAAAGGTCCTTGCTGGTTGTTTTGAGGGGGACGAGCTCAGGTTGCTCCCATATGATCACAGCTCACCGCTTGCGATCAGTTTCTGCTGCTGTCACTCTGTCAGCAGTACCGAGGTGCTCAGCACTGGCTGGCGTGCACATGCCCTTCAGCACTTAGACTTGCTGATCTGGGCTGTAGAAGTTTACACAAAAGGGTCAGCTCTTCTGCTCTTTGTATCTTTGGTGTCTGAGGACCCCGTGGGAGGCTAAAGCCCTGTTGGAATGAAATCAGGCAAGGGATGTAAAGGACATGAAGGGCTCCTTCCAGTGTGTGGGCAGCAAAAGGAAGATGAGGGAGCATGTGAGCCTGCTGCTGAACGAGGTGGTGCCCTGGTGATGGAGGATACGGAGCAGGCAGAGCTGCTGAATGCCGCCTTGGCTTCGGTCTTTTGTGTGACCATTCCCCAGCTCTAATGCAGGCAGTGCTACGGGAGGCGACTCCAAGTCTACTTCTGATGCCTCAGAGTAACAACAGAGATATCGGTGCTGTGTTCAGTGTATTCTTCAAGAATCAATGGGAATCAAAGTGAGAATTCCACCATGACTGTGCGTGCGTGTTTCTTTTATGCTTTAATTTAACGGCATCACAAGGCTGTAACACAAGTGTTCTTGGGTCTTGAGGTTTCCCTCCTCCTGCCGAGCTGGACTCTGGATACCGGGTAATGGAGCTGCTTCATACACCGGCGCTCAGCCCATGGCTCCAGCATGTCTGTTACACCTTTGTGCTGAGGGCCGAGCTCAGACTCTGCTCCGTTCCTCTTGCGGCGGTAGCGGCCTGGCGCCCTGCAGCCGTCCTCCAGGCGGGCACCGGGCCCGGCGGAGCCCTGCTGTGGCCGTAAGGGGCAGGAGCGGCGGCGGGAGCGGGCCCCGGCTGAGGCGGGCGACAGGAGCGGGCCCCGGCTGAGGCGGCAGGAGCGGGCCCCGGCTGAGGCGGGCGACAGGAGCGGGCCCCGGCTGAGGCGGCAGGAGCGGGTGGCGGCTGAGGCGACAGGAGCGGGCCCCGGCTGAGGCGGCAGGAGCGGGCCCCGGCTGAGGCGGGCGACAGGAGCGGGCCCCGGCTGAGGCGGCAGGAGCGGGCCCCGGCTGAGGCGGCAGGAGCGGGCCCCGGCTGAGGCGGCAGGAGCGGGCCCCGGCTGAGGCGGCAGGAGCGGGCCCCGGCTGAGGCGACAGGAGCGGGCGGCGGCTGAGGCGGCAGGAGCGGGCCCCGGCTGAGGCGGCAGGAGCGGGCCCCGGCTGAGGCGACAGGAGCGGGTGGCGGCTGAGGCGGCAGGAGCGGGCCCCGGCTGAGGCGGTAGGAGCGGGCCCCGGCTGAGGCGGGCGTTGGGCGGGCGCTGCCCTCAGCCACGCGCGGGGCGGGGCCGGCGCCAGGCGCGGCGTGTGCGGAGCTGAGGGCACCGACAGCTCGACCCGGAGGCAGCGCGGGCCGCAGGTACAGGCGGGGGCCGGGGCCGGGGCCGACAGAGCATTGCGGCGCTTATCCGGCCGGAGCCTGGCTGGCGATCGCCCGGCCGGCGGCGGGCCCGTGGCGCGCGAGCCTCGGGTCACCTTGCTGCGGCGGGGCCGGGCCGGGGCCGGACGGGACGCCGGGGGCTCGCGTCGGACGGCGCTTTCCCGCCCTCGGGCCCGGCCGGGCGGCCGCGGGCTGCTGAGGCGACGGCCCCGGGGCGAGGGCCGAGCTCTCTCCCGGCGGGCCGCGACGTCTCGCCGGTGCTCCGGGAAGCGGCGGCAGCAGCAGCCTCCGGGGTCGCCGGCGGGCGAGCGCTCGGCGGCGCTGGCGGGGGAGGGAGCGGAGGCCGCGCTCCGTTATCCGTTGCGTAATGGCCGCGCAGCGCCGCTCGGGGCCGCGGGCGCGCTCCCGCCGTGCCGGCGGTGTCGGGAAGCTGTCGCCTCCGAGCGCCTCGGCTCTTCTTCTTTTCCTTTCTCCTGCAACTGGGTTTGTTCGTTTGGTTGCGGGTTCTCCTCTCCTCAGCTGTGGCACTCACCCCCCTGTCTGTTCTGCATTGAAACGCCCGGTTTGGTGTTTCCCTGTCGCAGCTTCCGTGCAGGCGTTGCCTCGCTGTGCGCTACACCTCAAGAGGCCAATGTCAGGCAGCGGTTCACTGCCAGCCTTTTATTCCTTGATGGTTTTATGGCTTTGGCTCTTTTCTTTGGTTCCTTCTTTATTCTTCATTGTTTAATTCTCCTTTGGTGCTGAGCTGAGGGAGCCCTGGCCCAGGCTGCCCAGGGAGGCTGTGGAGGCTCCTTCTCGGGAGGTTTCCAACCCTCCCGGACACATTCCTGTGCCCCCTGGGCGAGGGGAACCTGCTGGAGCAGGGGCTGAGCTGGAGGAGCTCTGCAGGGCCCTTCCCACCCCAATCCTGCTGGGATTCTGTGACATATTGTGGTGGTTGTACTGATTTTATTCTTTTAGGAGAGAAGATCACAAGAAGAAGGAGGCTTTGTTTAAAACCAAGGCTGCCAGAGCAAGATGAGCTAGAGCAGGTCACGCAGGAACTCGTCCAGGTTGACTCCACAGCCCATCTGGGCAGCCTGTACAACCTATGCAGATTCCTATAATAACTAGAACTACACAAATGATTCCTCCCAACAACGTGCCCAACCACCCATTTAGAGACCAGCCACCTAATTCTTGCCAGATGTGGTGGAGACAATTCTTTTTGGCTGCATCCCTCGTTGATTGACTGTCTCGTGCTACGTGAAAGAAAAGGATCTAGTGGGGATGGCTACAAGGTCACTGCTCCCCAAACAGGAAGATGAAGATCTTTGCCAGGTTGTACACCAGTTTGGCGTAGGTTGTCTCAGACATCACATACAAGAGCAGGTTGTAGACGAACCTGTGTTCATAGAAGAAGCTGTAGAGCAGCACGAAAGGCACAGCGAAGCTCAGGAAGACCATCAGGCAGAAGAAGAACAGGAAGAGTTTCCTGGGGGGCAGAAGAAGGTGGCTGCATCCCAAGCCCATCTTGCCCACAGGATGGCAGGAGCCCCACGGGCTGGCTCCCCGTCCTTCTCGTTGCTGCCTTGGGCAGCGCAGGACACCCCACAAGGCCGGGAAAACAGCCCAGCCTAGGGCAAAGCGATGCTGCTCCCTGCCAGCTGCAGAGCCCCCAGGAGCCCCCCAGCACCCCCCAGCAGCCCGGCCTTGTGAGTGGGAGTCAGCCTCAGGGCAGGGGACAGCCAGGGGGGACACTCACCAGTATGTGTGTTTCTTTGTGTTATGCTCTCCATCTTCAGGCAGGGTCTGCTGCTGAGGGACGTCCAGGCCCCGCTCAGCCACGCTGTGATTCACAAAGCTATTCTCTCTACTCTCAGCCAGGCCATGGTTCTGAGAGTCATTCAGTCCATCCTCAGGCAGGCTGTGGTTCTGAGAGCCATTCAGTCCAACCTCAGCCTGGCTGTGGTTCTCTGTGCCGGTCTCTCTATCCTCATCCACGCTGTGGTTCTGAGAGCGGTCCAGTCCCAGCTCAGCCAGGCTCTGGTTCTCTCTGCTGTTCTCTATATCCTCTGCCAGGCTTTGCTTCTCTTGGTGCCTCCTCAGCTTGGCCAGCTGCTTCTCCAGCTTCTTGTTCTTCTCAGTGACCATTTCTAAGCACTGTTTTCTGTAAAGGTTCTGGGAAGAGGAGCCAGACACAGGCAATGAGCCCCTGACACAGCCCCAGCTGCTGCAGCTGCGGGACGTGGGCAGAGCAGGGGACACTCACCACCCTTCTGAGCTGCTCCAGCACTTTTTCTGTTGTGTGATGAATTTCCTGCAAGCAGACACAGCAGGGGCTCAGGGCTCACAGCCCCAGCCTCCCTTTGTGCACAGCTCTGCACAGATTGTCTATTGGCTCCTCAGTCAGGCCCCAGAGCCTCTGATCTCCAGAAGCTGTATCCAACCTCAGCCAGGCTGTAGTGCAGTGAACTCACCCTCAGCTGGGCCATCTCCACCCTCAGCTGCTCCATCTCCAGCTGCATCTCCTCCAGCTGACTTTCCTTCTTCTTGTTGCTTTCTAAATGATGTTTCCTAGCACGGTTCTGGGAAGAGGATTTGGACACAGACACTGAGCCCCTGACACAGCCCCAGCCACTGCAGCTGCAGGGCATGGGCACAGGAGGGGACACTTACCGCTGCTGCTCTGAGCTGCTCCAGCAACTTCTTCAGCTCCTGATTCCACTCCTGCATGTGGAAAGGAAAGCAGAGACTCAGGGGCTGCAGCTCATCCAAGGGGTTGCAAGCAAGCTTTGGCTCTGTGAGCTCACCTTCAGCTGGGTCACCTCCATTCTCAGCTGAGCTGTCTTCAGCTTCACCTGCCGCATCTCCTGGTCTCGGTGTTGGAGATGTGTCAAGGCCGCGTTGTACTGCAAAGAGCAGCCAGACACAGGCACTGAGCGCCTGACACAGCCCCAGCTGCCACAGCTGTGGGATGTGGGCAGAGGAGGGGACACTCACCTCTGCGTTGAGCTGCTCCAGCCTTTCCAGCTTCTCCTGCACGTACTTCTGCATGCAGAAAGACAGCAGGGGCTCAGTGGCCACAGCCTCGTGCTGTGAGAGCCCCTCCATACCCATCACACTCTGCTGCATCTCCTCGCTGCCTTCCCCTCGTGCAGAGCTCTGCACAGATTGTCTACTGGCTCCTCAGTCAGGTCCCAGAGCCTCTGATCTCCAGAGGCTGTATCCAACCTCAGCCAGGCTGTAGTGCAGTGAACTCACCTTCAGCTGAACCACCTCCACCCTCAGTCGCTCCATCTGCAGAGGCAGCTTCTCCTGCACCTGCCACTGTTTCTTTACACTGGCATCCACATCCTGACAGATGTTATGCATCAGGAAAGAGGATTTGGACACAGACACTGAGCCCCTGACCTGGCCCCAGCCACCACAGCTGCAGGGCATGGGCAGAGGAGGGGACACTCACCTCCCTTCTGATCTTTGCCAGCTGGTGACGATTCTTCTCCTGCACATGCAAAGGAAAGCAGAGGCTCAGCGGCTGCAGCTCATCCAACTGCAACCAGGCTTTGGCTCTGTGAGCTCACCTTCAGCTGGGTCACCTCCATTCTCAGCTGAGCTGTCTCCAGCTTCATCTGCCGCATCTCCTGGTCTCGGTGTTGGAGATGTGTCAAGGCCTCGTTGTTCTGCAAAGAGCAGCCAGACACAGACACTGAGCCCCTGACACAGCCCCAGCCGCTGCAGCTGCGGGCCGTGGGCAGAGCAGGGGACACTCACCACCACTCTGAGATGGTTCTGCCCGTTCTGCAGGTCCAGACAATTGTCCTGCACGTGGAAAGAGAGCAGGGGCTCAGCAGCTGCGGCCCATCCAACTGCACCCGGGCTGTGGCTCTGTGAACTCACCTGCAGCTCGCCTATGTCCTCCTGCAGCTGCCACGAGGCTTGGCTCTGTCTTTCAAGACACTGCAATGCCTCGTTCTGGGAGGAGGAGACAGACACAGGCCCTGAGCCCCTGACCCAGCCCCAGGCGCCGCAGCCGCGGGCCGTGGGCAGAGCAGCGCTGCACACCTACCATACGCTGCCAGTCCCCGTCGCTGCTGCTTTGGGCCGTGGCACAGCACTGGGGCAGAATCTCCTGCACTCGGAGTTCTTCCCTCACCGCTGCCGCTGCCATGGCTGCACCTGTGTGTCAGGGCCAGCACGCTGTGAGGGGCTCGGCCACGGGCAGTGCCGGGCGTGGGGACAGTGCTTGGGCTCAGGCTGCCCACGCTGCCTCACACACAGCACGCGGCCCAGGCTGCCGCCTTCCCCCTGCACTGCTCACAGCCACACACACAGCCCAGCCAGCGCCTGTGGGGACCCTGGGGACAGCCATCCCTCACCTTCCTCTGCTCTGTCAGCGACCTCCCGCTGCAAAGCCATCGCAAGGCAGGCCGTTGGCCAGTGCTCTCCAAGCTCCTGCCAACTGGTACTGAGGTTCTCCTCGAAATTCCCCTTTTATACCCACCAGCCTCCCCTGTCACGGGTGACATCAGAATGGGAGCTGCTGCCCGTGGCAACATGACCGACCTCTCCTGTCACGGGTGACATCAGAATGGGAGCTGCTGCCCGTGGCAACACGGCCAACCACACCCTGGGCTGCCACAGCTCCCATCCCAGGAGCCTGGCTGTGCACCTACCAGCTGGGACAAGCAGCATTGACAAAAGCACAGTCACTGGGGTGTGAATATTCATTTTCTTCATGTGCATCTACTGCACGGGCCAGTACATGGTGAAACTGCCTCTGCACAAGGGAACTAACTTGGTAGAAAGGTCCTTGCTGGTTGTTTTGAGGGGGACGAGCTCAGGTTGCTCCCATATGATCACAGCTCACCGCTTGCGATCAGTTTCTGCTGCTGTCACTCTGTCAGCAGTACCGAGGTGCTCAGCACTGGCTGGCGTGCACATGCCCTTCAGCACTTAGACTTGCTGATCTGGGCTGTAGAAGTTTACACAAAAGGGTCAGCTCTTCTGCTCTTTGTATCTTTGGTGTCTGAGGACCCCGTGGGAGGCTAAAGCCCTGTTGGAATGAAATCAGGCAAGGGATGTAAAGGACATGAAGGGCTCCTTCCAGTGTGTGGGCAGCAAAAGGAAGATGAGGGAGCATGTGAGCCTGCTGCTGAACGAGGTGGTGCCCTGGTGATGGAGGATACGGAGCAGGCAGAGCTGCTGAATGCCGCCTTGGCTTCGGTCTTTTGTGTGACCATTCCCCAGCTCTAATGCAGGCAGTGCTACGGGAGGCGACTCCAAGTCTACTTCTGATGCCTCAGAGTAACAACAGAGATATCGGTGCTGTGTTCAGTGTATTCTTCAAGAATCAATGGGAATCAAAGTGAGAATTCCACCATGACTGTGCGTGCGTGTTTCTTTTATGCTTTAATTTAACGGCATCACAAGGCTGTAACACAAGTGTTCTTGGGTCTTGAGGTTTCCCTCCTCCTGCCGAGCTGGACTCTGGATACCGGGTAATGGAGCTGCTTCATACACCGGCGCTCAGCCCATGGCTCCAGCATGTCTGTTACACCTTTGTGCTGAGGGCCGAGCTCAGACTCTGCTCCGTTCCTCTTGCGGCGGTAGCGGCCTGGCGCCCTGCAGCCGTCCTCCAGGCGGGCACCGGGCCCGGCGGAGCCCTGCTGTGGCCGTAAGGGGCAGGAGCGGCGGCGGGAGCGGGCCCCGGCTGAGGCGACAGGAGCGGGTGGCGGCTGAGGCGGCAGGAGCGGGCCCCGGCTGAGGCGGCAGGAGCGGGCCCCGGCTGAGGCGGCAGGAGCGAGCCCCGGCTGAGGCGGGCGACAGGAGCGGGCCCCGGCTGAGGCGGGCGACAGGAGCGGGCCCCGGCTGAGGCGGCAGGAGCGGGCCCCGGCTGAGGCGACAGGAGCGGGCCCCGGCTGAGGCGACAGGAGCGGGCCCCGGCTGAGGCGACAGGAGCGGGCCCCGGCTGAGGCGGCAGGAGCGGGCCCCGGCTGAGGCGGCAGGAGCGGGCCCCGGCTGAGGCGACAGGAGCGGGCCCCGGCTGAGGCGGCAGGAGCGGGCCCCGGCTGAGGCGGCAGGAGCGGGCCCCGGCTGAGGCGGCAGGAGCGGGTGGCGGCTGAGGCGGGCGACAGGAGCGGGCCCCGGCTGAGGCGGCAGGAGCGGGCCCCGGCTGAGGCGGTAGGAGCGGGCCCCGGCTGAGGCGGGCGTTGGGCGGGCGCTGCCCTCAGCCACGCGCGGGGCGGGGCCGGCGCCAGGCGCGGCGTGTGCGGAGCTGAGGGCACCGACAGCTCGACCCGGAGGCAGCGCGGGCCGCAGGTACAGGCGGGGGCCGGGGCCGGGGCCGACAGAGCATTGCGGCGCTTATCCGGCCGGAGCCTGGCTGGCGATCGCCCGGCCGGCGGCGGGCCCGTGGCGCGCGAGCCTCGGGTCACCTTGCTGCGGCGGGGCCGGGCCGGGGCCGGACGGGACGCCGGGGGCTCGCGTCGGACGGCGCTTCCCCGCCCTCGGGCCCGGCCGGGCGGCCGCGGGCTGCTGAGGCGACGGCCCCGGGGCGAGGGCCGCGCTCTCTCCCGGCGGGCCGCGACGTCTCGCCGGTGCTCCGGGAAGCGGCGGCAGCAGCCTCCGGGGTCGCCGGCGGGCGAGCGCTCGGCGGCGCTGGCGGGGGAGGGAGCGGAGGCCGCGCTCCGTTATCCGTTGCGTAATGGCCGCGCAGCGCCGCTCGGGGCCGCGGGCGCGCTCCCGCCGTGCCGGCGGTGTCGGGAAGCTGTCGCCTCCGAGCGCCTCGGCTCTTCTTCTTTTCCTTTCTCCTGCAACTGGGTTTGTTCGTTTGGTTGCGGGTTCTCCTCTCCTCAGCTGTGGCACTCACCCCCCTGTCTGTTCTGCATTGAAACGCCCGGTTTGGTGTTTCCCTGTCGCAGCTTCCGTGCAGGCGTTGCCTCGCTGTGCGCTACACCTCAAGAGGCCAATGTCAGGCAGCGGTTCACTGCCAGCCTTTTATTCCTTGATGGTTTTATGGCTTTGGCTCTTTTCTTTGGTTCCTTCTTTATTCTTCATTGTTTAATTCTCCTTTGGTGCTGAGCTGAGGGAGCCCTGGCCCAGGCTGCCCAGGGAGGCTGTGGAGGCTCCTTCTCGGGAGGTTTCCAACCCTCCCGGACACATTCCTGTGCCCCCTGGGCGAGGGGAACCTGCTGGAGCAGGGGCTGAGCTGGAGGAGCTCTGCAGGGCCCTTCCCACCCCAATCCTGCTGGGATTCTGTGACATATTGTGGTGGTTGTACTGATTTTATTCTTTTAGGAGAGAAGATCACAAGAAGAAGGAGGCTTTGTTTAAAACCAAGGCTGCCAGAGCAAGATGAGCTAGAGCAGGTCACGCAGGAACTCGTCCAGGTTGACTCCACAGCCCATCTGGGCAGCCTGTACAACCTATGCAGATTCCTATAATAACTAGAACTACACAAATGATTCCTCCCAACAACGTGCCCAACCACCCATTTAGAGACCAGCCACCTAATTCTTGCCAGATGTGGTGGAGACAATTCTTTTTGGCTGCATCCCTCGTTGATTGACTGTCTCGTGCTACGTGAAAGAAAAGGATCTAGTGGGGATGGCTACAAGGTCACTGCTCCCCAAACAGGAAGATGAAGATCTTTGCCAGGTTGTACACCAGTTTGGCGTAGGTTGTCTCAGACATCACATACAAGAGCAGGTTGTAGACGAACCTGTGTTCATAGAAGAAGCTGTAGAGCAGCACGAAAGGCACAGCGAAGCTCAGGAAGACCATCAGGCAGAAGAAGAACAGGAAGAGTTTCCTGGGGGGCAGAAGAAGGTGGCTGCATCCCAAGCCCATCTTGCCCACAGGATGGCAGGAGCCCCACGGGCTGGCTCCCCGTCCTTCTCGTTGCTGCCTTGGGCAGCGCAGGACACCCCACAAGGCCGGGAAAACAGCCCAGCCTAGGGCAAAGCGATGCTGCTCCCTGCCAGCTGCAGAGCCCCCAGGAGCCCCCCAGCACCCCCCAGCAGCCCGGCCTTGTGAGTGGGAGTCAGCCTCAGGGCAGGGGACAGCCAGGGGGGACACTCACCAGTATGTGTGTTTCTTTGTGTTATGCTCTCCATCTTCAGGCAGGGTCTGCTGCTGAGGGACGTCCAGGCCCCGCTCAGCCACGCTGTGATTCACAAAGCTATTCTCTCTACTCTCAGCCAGGCCATGGTTCTGAGAGTCATTCAGTCCATCCTCAGGCAGGCTGTGGTTCTGAGAGCCATTCAGTCCAACCTCAGCCTGGCTGTGGTTCTCTGTGCCGGTCTCTCTATCCTCATCCACGCTGCGGTTCTGAGAGCGGTCCAGTCCCAGCTCAGCCAGGCTCTGGTTCTCTCTGCTGTTCTCTATATCCTCTGCCAGGCTTTGCTTCTCTTGGTGCCTCCTCAGCTTGGCCAGCTGCTTCTCCAGCTTCTTGTTCTTCTCAGTGACCATTTCTAAGCACTGTTTTCTGTAAAGGTTCTGGGAAGAGGAGCCAGACACAGGCAATGAGCCCCTGACACAGCCCCAGCTGCTGCAGCTGCGGGACGTGGGCAGAGCAGGGGACACTCACCACCCTTCTGAGCTGCTCCAGCACTTTTTCTGTTGTGTGATGAATTTCCTGCAAGCAGACACAGCAGGGGCTCAGGGCTCACAGCCCCAGCCTCCCTTTGTGCACAGCTCTGCACAGATTGTCTATTGGCTCCTCAGTCAGGCCCCAGAGCCTCTGATCTCCAGAAGCTGTATCCAACCTCAGCCAGGCTGTAGTGCAGTGAACTCACCCTCAGCTGGGCCATCTCCACCCTCAGCTGCTCCATCTCCAGCTGCATCTCCTCCAGCTGACTTTCCTTCTTCTTGTTGCTTTCTAAATGATGTTTCCTAGCACGGTTCTGGGAAGAGGATTTGGACACAGACACTGAGCCCCTGACACAGCCCCAGCCACTGCAGCTGCAGGGCATGGGCACAGGAGGGGACACTTACCGCTGCTGCTCTGAGCTGCTCCAGCAACTTCTTCAGCTCCTGATTCCACTCCTGCATGTGGAAAGGAAAGCAGAGACTCAGGGGCTGCAGCTCATCCAAGGGGTTGCAAGCAAGCTTTGGCTCTGTGAGCTCACCTTCAGCTGGGTCACCTCCATTCTCAGCTGAGCTGTCTTCAGCTTCACCTGCCGCATCTCCTGGTCTCGGTGTTGGAGATGTGTCAAGGCCGCGTTGTACTGCAAAGAGCAGCCAGACACAGGCACTGAGCGCCTGACACAGCCCCAGCTGCCACAGCTGTGGGATGTGGGCAGAGGAGGGGACACTCACCTCTGCGTTGAGCTGCTCCAGCCTTTCCAGCTTCTCCTGCACGTACTTCTGCATGCAGAAAGACAGCAGGGGCTCAGTGGCCACAGCCTCGTGCTGTGAGAGCCCCTCCATACCCATCACACTCTGCTGCATCTCCTCGCTGCCTTCCCCTCGTGCAGAGCTCTGCACAGATTGTCTACTGGCTCCTCAGTCAGGTCCCAGAGCCTCTGATCTCCAGAGGCTGTATCCAACCTCAGCCAGGCTGTAGTGCAGTGAACTCACCTTCAGCTGAACCACCTCCACCCTCAGTCGCTCCATCTGCAGAGGCAGCTTCTCCTGCACCTGCCACTGTTTCTTTACACTGGCATCCACATCCTGACAGATGTTATGCATCAGGAAAGAGGATTTGGACACAGACACTGAGCCCCTGACCTGGCCCCAGCCACCACAGCTGCAGGGCATGGGCAGAGGAGGGGACACTCACCTCCCTTCTGATCTTTGCCAGCTGGTGACGATTCTTCTCCTGCACATGCAAAGGAAAGCAGAGGCTCAGCGGCTGCAGCTCATCCAACTGCAACCAGGCTTTGGCTCTGTGAGCTCACCTTCAGCTGGGTCACCTCCATTCTCAGCTGAGCTGTCTCCAGCTTCATCTGCCGCATCTCCTGGTCTCGGTGTTGGAGATGTGTCAAGGCCTCGTTGTTCTGCAAAGAGCAGCCAGACACAGACACTGAGCCCCTGACACAGCCCCAGCCGCTGCAGCTGCGGGCCGTGGGCAGAGCAGGGGACACTCACCACCACTCTGAGATGGTTCTGCCCGTTCTGCAGGTCCAGACAATTGTCCTGCACGTGGAAAGAGAGCAGGGGCTCAGCAGCTGCGGCCCATCCAACTGCACCCGGGCTGTGGCTCTGTGAACTCACCTGCAGCTCGCCTATGTCCTCCTGCAGCTGCCACGAGGCTTGGCTCTGTCTTTCAAGACACTGCAATGCCTCGTTCTGGGAGGAGGAGACAGACACAGGCCCTGAGCCCCTGACCCAGCCCCAGGCGCCGCAGCCGCGGGCCGTGGGCAGAGCAGCGCTGCACACCTACCATACGCTGCCAGTCCCCGTCGCTGCTGCTTTGGGCCGTGGCACAGCACTGGGGCAGAATCTCCTGCACTCGGAGTTCTTCCCTCACCGCTGCCGCTGCCATGGCTGCACCTGTGTGTCAGGGCCAGCACGCTGTGAGGGGCTCGGCCACGGGCAGTGCCGGGCGTGGGGACAGTGCTTGGGCTCAGGCTGCCCACGCTGCCTCACACACAGCACGCGGCCCAGGCTGCCGCCTTCCCCCTGCACTGCTCACAGCCACACACACAGCCCAGCCAGCGCCTGTGGGGACCCTGGGGACAGCCATCCCTCACCTTCCTCTGCTCTGTCAGCGACCTCCCGCTGCAAAGCCATCGCAAGGCAGGCCGTTGGCCAGTGCTCTCCAAGCTCCTGCCAACTGGTACTGAGGTTCTCCTCGAAATTCCCCTTTTATACCCACCAGCCTCCCCTGTCACGGGTGACATCAGAATGGGAGCTGCTGCCCGTGGCAACATGACCGACCTCTCCTGTCACGGGTGACATCAGAATGGGAGCTGCTGCCCGTGGCAACACGGCCAACCACACCCTGGGCTGCCACAGCTCCCATCCCAGGAGCCTGGCTGTGCACCTACCAGCTGGGACAAGCAGCATTGACAAAAGCACAGTCACTGGGGTGTGAATATTCATTTTCTTCATGTGCATCTACTGCACGGGCCAGTACATGGTGAAACTGCCTCTGCACAAGGGAACTAACTTGGTAGAAAGGTCCTTGCTGGTTGTTTTGAGGGGGACGAGCTCAGGTTGCTCCCATATGATCACAGCTCACCGCTTGCGATCAGTTTCTGCTGCTGTCACTCTGTCAGCAGTACCGAGGTGCTCAGCACTGGCTGGCGTGCACATGCCCTTCAGCACTTAGACTTGCTGATCTGGGCTGTAGAAGTTTACACAAAAGGGTCAGCTCTTCTGCTCTTTGTATCTTTGGTGTCTGAGGACCCCGTGGGAGGCTAAAGCCCTGTTGGAATGAAATCAGGCAAGGGATGTAAAGGACATGAAGGGCTCCTTCCAGTGTGTGGGCAGCAAAAGGAAGATGAGGGAGCATGTGAGCCTGCTGCTGAACGAGGTGGTGCCCTGGTGATGGAGGATACGGAGCAGGCAGAGCTGCTGAATGCCGCCTTGGCTTCGGTCTTTTGTGTGACCATTCCCCAGCTCTAATGCAGGCAGTGCTACGGGAGGCGACTCCAAGTCTACTTCTGATGCCTCAGAGTAACAACAGAGATATCGGTGCTGTGTTCAGTGTATTCTTCAAGAATCAATGGGAATCAAAGTGAGAATTCCACCATGACTGTGCGTGCGTGTTTCTTTTATGCTTTAATTTAACGGCATCACAAGGCTGTAACACAAGTGTTCTTGGGTCTTGAGGTTTCCCTCCTCCTGCCGAGCTGGACTCTGGATACCGGGTAATGGAGCTGCTTCATACACCGGCGCTCAGCCCATGGCTCCAGCATGTCTGTTACACCTTTGTGCTGAGGGCCGAGCTCAGACTCTGCTCCGTTCCTCTTGCGGCGGTAGCGGCCTGGCGCCCTGCAGCCGTCCTCCAGGCGGGCACCGGGCCCGGCGGAGCCCTGCTGTGGCCGTAAGGGGCAGGAGCGGCGGCGGGAGCGGGCCCCGGCTGAGGCGGGCGACAGGAGCGGGCCCCGGCTGAGGCGGCAGGAGCGGGCCCCGGCTGAGGCGGGCGACAGGAGCGGGCCCCGGCTGAGGCGGCAGGAGCGGGTGGCGGCTGAGGCGACAGGAGCGGGCCCCGGCTGAGGCGGCAGGAGCGGGCCCCGGCTGAGGCGGGCGACAGGAGCGGGCCCCGGCTGAGGCGGCAGGAGCGGGCCCCGGCTGAGGCGACAGGAGCGGGCCCCGGCTGAGGCGGCAGGAGCGGGCCCCGGCTGAGGCGGGCGACAGGAGCGGGCCCCGGCTGAGGCGGCAGGAGCGGGCCCCGGCTGAGGCGGGCGACAGGAGCGGGCCCCGGCTGAGGCGGCAGGAGCGGGCCCCGGCTGAGGCGGCAGGAGCGGGCCCCGGCTGAGGCGACAGGAGCGGGTGGCGGCTGAGGCGGCAGGAGCGGGCCCCGGCTGAGGCGGCAGGAGCGGGCCCCGGCTGAGGCGGCAGGAGCGGGCCCCGGCTGAGGCGACAGGAGCGGGTGGCGGCTGAGGCGGCAGGAGCGGGCCCCGGCTGAGGCGGTAGGAGCGGGCCCCGGCTGAGGCGGGCGTTGGGCGGGCGCTGCCCTCAGCCACGCGCGGGGCGGGGCCGGCGCCAGGCGCGGCGTGTGCGGAGCTGAGGGCACCGACAGCTCGACCCGGAGGCAGCGCGGGCCGCAGGTACAGGCGGGGGCCGGGGCCGGGGCCGACAGAGCATTGCGGCGCTTATCCGGCCGGAGCCTGGCTGGCGATCGCCCGGCCGGCGGCGGGCCCGTGGCGCGCGAGCCTCGGGTCACCTTGCTGCGGCGGGGCCGGGCCGGGGCCGGACGGGACGCCGGGGGCTCGCGTCGGACGGCGCTTTCCCGCCCTCGGGCCCGGCCGGGCGGCCGCGGGCTGCTGAGGCGACGGCCCCGGGGCGAGGGCCGCGCTCTCTCCCGGCGGGCCGCGACGTCTCGCCGGTGCTCCGGGAAGCGGCGGCAGCAGCAGCCTCCGGGGTCGCCGGCGGGCGAGCGCTCGGCGGCGTTGGCGGGGGAGGGAGCGGAGGCCGCGCTCCGTTATCCGTTGCGTAATGGCCGCGCAGCGCCGCTCGGGGCCGCGGGCGCGCTCCCGCCGTGCCGGCGGTGTCGGGAAGCTGTCGCCTCCGAGCGCCTCGGCTCTTCTTCTTTTCCTTTCTCCTGCAACTGGGTTTGTTCGTTTGGTTGCGGGTTCTCCTCTCCTCAGCTGTGGCACTCACCCCCCTGTCTGTTCTGCATTGAAACGCCCGGTTTGGTGTTTCCCTGTCGCAGCTTCCGTGCAGGCGTTGCCTCGCTGTGCGCTACACCTCAAGAGGCCAATGTCAGGCAGCGGTTCACTGCCAGCCTTTTATTCCTTGATGGTTTTATGGCTTTGGCTCTTTTCTTTGGTTCCTTCTTTATTCTTCATTGTTTAATTCTCCTTTGGTGCTGAGCTGAGGGAGCCCTGGCCCAGGCTGCCCAGGGAGGCTGTGGAGGCTCCTTCTCGGGAGGTTTCCAACCCTCCCGGACACATTCCTGTGCCCCCTGGGCGAGGGGAACCTGCTGGAGCAGGGGCTGAGCTGGAGGAGCTCTGCAGGGCCCTTCCCACCCCAATCCTGCTGGGATTCTGTGACATATTGTGGTGGTTGTACTGATTTTATTCTTTTAGGAGAGAAGATCACAAGAAGAAGGAGGCTTTGTTTAAAACCAAGGCTGCCAGAGCAAGATGAGCTAGAGCAGGTCACGCAGGAACTCGTCCAGGTTGACTCCACAGCCCATCTGGGCAGCCTGTACAACCTATGCAGATTCCTATAATAACTAGAACTACACAAATGATTCCTCCCAACAACGTGCCCAACCACCCATTTAGAGACCAGCCACCTAATTCTTGCCAGATGTGGTGGAGACAATTCTTTTTGGCTGCATCCCTCGTTGATTGACTGTCTCGTGCTACGTGAAAGAAAAGGATCTAGTGGGGATGGCTACAAGGTCACTGCTCCCCAAACAGGAAGATGAAGATCTTTGCCAGGTTGTACACCAGTTTGGCGTAGGTTGTCTCAGACATCACATACAAGAGCAGGTTGTAGACGAACCTGTGTTCATAGAAGAAGCTGTAGAGCAGCACGAAAGGCACAGCGAAGCTCAGGAAGACCATCAGGCAGAAGAAGAACAGGAAGAGTTTCCTGGGGGGCAGAAGAAGGTGGCTGCATCCCAAGCCCATCTTGCCCACAGGATGGCAGGAGCCCCACGGGCTGGCTCCCCGTCCTTCTCGTTGCTGCCTTGGGCAGCGCAGGACACCCCACAAGGCCGGGAAAACAGCCCAGCCTAGGGCAAAGCGATGCTGCTCCCTGCCAGCTGCAGAGCCCCCAGGAGCCCCCCAGCACCCCCCAGCAGCCCGGCCTTGTGAGTGGGAGTCAGCCTCAGGGCAGGGGACAGCCAGGGGGGACACTCACCAGTATGTGTGTTTCTTTGTGTTATGCTCTCCATCTTCAGGCAGGGTCTGCTGCTGAGGGACGTCCAGGCCCCGCTCAGCCACGCTGTGATTCACAAAGCTATTCTCTCTACTCTCAGCCAGGCCATGGTTCTGAGAGTCATTCAGTCCATCCTCAGGCAGGCTGTGGTTCTGAGAGCCATTCAGTCCAACCTCAGCCTGGCTGTGGTTCTCTGTGCCGGTCTCTCTATCCTCATCCACGCTGCGGTTCTGAGAGCGGTCCAGTCCCAGCTCAGCCAGGCTCTGGTTCTCTCTGCTGTTCTCTATATCCTCTGCCAGGCTTTGCTTCTCTTGGTGCCTCCTCAGCTTGGCCAGCTGCTTCTCCAGCTTCTTGTTCTTCTCAGTGACCATTTCTAAGCACTGTTTTCTGTAAAGGTTCTGGGAAGAGGAGCCAGACACAGGCAATGAGCCCCTGACACAGCCCCAGCTGCTGCAGCTGCGGGACGTGGGCAGAGCAGGGGACACTCACCACCCTTCTGAGCTGCTCCAGCACTTTTTCTGTTGTGTGATGAATTTCCTGCAAGCAGACACAGCAGGGGCTCAGGGCTCACAGCCCCAGCCTCCCTTTGTGCACAGCTCTGCACAGATTGTCTATTGGCTCCTCAGTCAGGCCCCAGAGCCTCTGATCTCCAGAAGCTGTATCCAACCTCAGCCAGGCTGTAGTGCAGTGAACTCACCCTCAGCTGGGCCATCTCCACCCTCAGCTGCTCCATCTCCAGCTGCATCTCCTCCAGCTGACTTTCCTTCTTCTTGTTGCTTTCTAAATGATGTTTCCTAGCACGGTTCTGGGAAGAGGATTTGGACACAGACACTGAGCCCCTGACACAGCCCCAGCCACTGCAGCTGCAGGGCATGGGCACAGGAGGGGACACTTACCGCTGCTGCTCTGAGCTGCTCCAGCAACTTCTTCAGCTCCTGATTCCACTCCTGCATGTGGAAAGGAAAGCAGAGACTCAGGGGCTGCAGCTCATCCAAGGGGTTGCAAGCAAGCTTTGGCTCTGTGAGCTCACCTTCAGCTGGGTCACCTCCATTCTCAGCTGAGCTGTCTTCAGCTTCACCTGCCGCATCTCCTGGTCTCGGTGTTGGAGATGTGTCAAGGCCGCGTTGTACTGCAAAGAGCAGCCAGACACAGGCACTGAGCGCCTGACACAGCCCCAGCTGCCACAGCTGTGGGATGTGGGCAGAGGAGGGGACACTCACCTCTGCGTTGAGCTGCTCCAGCCTTTCCAGCTTCTCCTGCACGTACTTCTGCATGCAGAAAGACAGCAGGGGCTCAGTGGCCACAGCCTCGTGCTGTGAGAGCCCCTCCATACCCATCACACTCTGCTGCATCTCCTCGCTGCCTTCCCCTCGTGCAGAGCTCTGCACAGATTGTCTACTGGCTCCTCAGTCAGGTCCCAGAGCCTCTGATCTCCAGAGGCTGTATCCAACCTCAGCCAGGCTGTAGTGCAGTGAACTCACCTTCAGCTGAACCACCTCCACCCTCAGTCGCTCCATCTGCAGAGGCAGCTTCTCCTGCACCTGCCACTGTTTCTTTACACTGGCATCCACATCCTGACAGATGTTATGCATCAGGAAAGAGGATTTGGACACAGACACTGAGCCCCTGACCTGGCCCCAGCCACCACAGCTGCAGGGCATGGGCAGAGGAGGGGACACTCACCTCCCTTCTGATCTTTGCCAGCTGGTGACGATTCTTCTCCTGCACATGCAAAGGAAAGCAGAGGCTCAGCGGCTGCAGCTCATCCAACTGCAACCAGGCTTTGGCTCTGTGAGCTCACCTTCAGCTGGGTCACCTCCATTCTCAGCTGAGCTGTCTCCAGCTTCATCTGCCGCATCTCCTGGTCTCGGTGTTGGAGATGTGTCAAGGCCTCGTTGTTCTGCAAAGAGCAGCCAGACACAGACACTGAGCCCCTGACACAGCCCCAGCCGCTGCAGCTGCGGGCCGTGGGCAGAGCAGGGGACACTCACCACCACTCTGAGATGGTTCTGCCCGTTCTGCAGGTCCAGACAATTGTCCTGCACGTGGAAAGAGAGCAGGGGCTCAGCAGCTGCGGCCCATCCAACTGCACCCGGGCTGTGGCTCTGTGAACTCACCTGCAGCTCGCCTATGTCCTCCTGCAGCTGCCACGAGGCTTGGCTCTGTCTTTCAAGACACTGCAATGCCTCGTTCTGGGAGGAGGAGACAGACACAGGCCCTGAGCCCCTGACCCAGCCCCAGGCGCCGCAGCCGCGGGCCGTGGGCAGAGCAGCGCTGCACACCTACCATACGCTGCCAGTCCCCGTCGCTGCTGCTTTGGGCCGTGGCACAGCACTGGGGCAGAATCTCCTGCACTCGGAGTTCTTCCCTCACCGCTGCCGCTGCCATGGCTGCACCTGTGTGTCAGGGCCAGCACGCTGTGAGGGGCTCGGCCACGGGCAGTGCCGGGCGTGGGGACAGTGCTTGGGCTCAGGCTGCCCACGCTGCCTCACACACAGCACGCGGCCCAGGCTGCCGCCTTCCCCCTGCACTGCTCACAGCCACACACACAGCCCAGCCAGCGCCTGTGGGGACCCTGGGGACAGCCATCCCTCACCTTCCTCTGCTCTGTCAGCGACCTCCCGCTGCAAAGCCATCGCAAGGCAGGCCGTTGGCCAGTGCTCTCCAAGCTCCTGCCAACTGGTACTGAGGTTCTCCTCGAAATTCCCCTTTTATACCCACCAGCCTCCCCTGTCACGGGTGACATCAGAATGGGAGCTGCTGCCCGTGGCAACATGACCGACCTCTCCTGTCACGGGTGACATCAGAATGGGAGCTGCTGCCCGTGGCAACACGGCCAACCACACCCTGGGCTGCCACAGCTCCCATCCCAGGAGCCTGGCTGTGCACCTACCAGCTGGGACAAGCAGCATTGACAAAAGCACAGTCACTGGGGTGTGAATATTCATTTTCTTCATGTGCATCTACTGCACGGGCCAGTACATGGTGAAACTGCCTCTGCACAAGGGAACTAACTTGGTAGAAAGGTCCTTGCTGGTTGTTTTGAGGGGGACGAGCTCAGGTTGCTCCCATATGATCACAGCTCACCGCTTGCGATCAGTTTCTGCTGCTGTCACTCTGTCAGCAGTACCGAGGTGCTCAGCACTGGCTGGCGTGCACATGCCCTTCAGCACTTAGACTTGCTGATCTGGGCTGTAGAAGTTTACACAAAAGGGTCAGCTCTTCTGCTCTTTGTATCTTTGGTGTCTGAGGACCCCGTGGGAGGCTAAAGCCCTGTTGGAATGAAATCAGGCAAGGGATGTAAAGGACATGAAGGGCTCCTTCCAGTGTGTGGGCAGCAAAAGGAAGATGAGGGAGCATGTGAGCCTGCTGCTGAACGAGGTGGTGCCCTGGTGATGGAGGATACGGAGCAGGCAGAGCTGCTGAATGCCGCCTTGGCTTCGGTCTTTTGTGTGACCATTCCCCAGCTCTAATGCAGGCAGTGCTACGGGAGGGGACTCCAAGTCTACTTCTGATGCCTCAGAGTAACAACAGAGATATCGGTGCTGTGTTCAGTGTATTCTTCAAGAATCAATGGGAATCAAAGTGAGAATTCCACCATGACTGTGCGTGCGTGTTTCTTTTATGCTTTAATTTAACGGCATCACAAGGCTGTAACACAAGTGTTCTTGGGTCTTGAGGTTTCCCTCCTCCTGCCGAGCTGGACTCTGGATACCGGGTAATGGAGCTGCTTCATACACCGGCGCTCAGCCCATGGCTCCAGCATGTCTGTTACACCTTTGTGCTGAGGGCCGAGCTCAGACTCTGCTCCGTTCCTCTTGCGGCGGTAGCGGCCTGGCGCCCTGCAGCCGTCCTCCAGGCGGGCACCGGGCCCGGCGGAGCCCTGCTGTGGCCGTAAGGGGCAGGAGCGGCGGCGGGAGCGGGCCCCGGCTGAGGCGGGCGACAGGAGCGGGCCCCGGCTGAGGCGGCAGGAGCGGGCCCCGGCTGAGGCGGGCGACAGGAGCGGGCCCCGGCTGAGGCGGCAGGAGCGGGTGGCGGCTGAGGCGACAGGAGCGGGCCCCGGCTGAGGCGGCAGGAGCGGGCCCCGGCTGAGGCGGGCGACAGGAGCGGGCCCCGGCTGAGGCGGCAGGAGCGGGCCCCGGCTGAGGCGACAGGAGCGGGCCCCGGCTGAGGCGGCAGGAGCGGGCCCCGGCTGAGGCGGGCGACAGGAGCGGGCCCCGGCTGAGGCGGCAGGAGCGGGCCCCGGCTGAGGCGGCAGGAGCGGGCCCCGGCTGAGGCGACAGGAGCGGGTGGCGGCTGAGGCGGCAGGAGCGGGCCCCGGCTGAGGCGGCAGGAGCGGGCCCCGGCTGAGGCGGCAGGAGCGGGCCCCGGCTGAGGCGACAGGAGCGGGTGGCGGCTGAGGCGGCAGGAGCGGGCCCCGGCTGAGGCGGTAGGAGCGGGCCCCGGCTGAGGCGGGCGTTGGGCGGGCGCTGCCCTCAGCCACGCGCGGGGCGGGGCCGGCGCCAGGCGCGGCGTGTGCGGAGCTGAGGGCACCGACAGCTCGACCCGGAGGCAGCGCGGGCCGCAGGTACAGGCGGGGGCCGGGGCCGGGGCCGACAGAGCATTGCGGCGCTTATCCGGCCGGAGCCTGGCTGGCGATCGCCCGGCCGGCGGCGGGCCCGTGGCGCGCGAGCCTCGGGTCACCTTGCTGCGGCGGGGCCGGGCCGGGGCCGGACGGGACGCCGGGGGCTCGCGTCGGACGGCGCTTTCCCGCCCTCGGGCCCGGCCGGGCGGCCGCGGGCTGCTGAGGCGACGGCCCCGGGGCGAGGGCCGCGCTCTCTCCCGGCGGGCCGCGACGTCTCGCCGGTGCTCCGGGAAGCGGCGGCAGCAGCAGCCTCCGGGGTCGCCGGCGGGCGAGCGCTCGGCGGCGCTGGCGGGGGAGGGAGCGGAGGCCGCGCTCCGTTATCCGTTGCGTAATGGCCGCGCAGCGCCGCTCGGGGCCGCGGGCGCGCTCCCGCCGTGCCGGCGGTGTCGGGAAGCTGTCGCCTCCGAGCGCCTCGGCTCTTCTTCTTTTCCTTTCTCCTGCAACTGGGTTTGTTCGTTTGGTTGCGGGTTCTCCTCTCCTCAGCTGTGGCACTCACCCCCCTGTCTGTTCTGCATTGAAACGCCCGGTTTGGTGTTTCCCTGTCGCAGCTTCCGTGCAGGCGTTGCCTCGCTGTGCGCTACACCTCAAGAGGCCAATGTCAGGCAGCGGTTCACTGCCAGCCTTTTATTCCTTGATGGTTTTATGGCTTTGGCTCTTTTCTTTGGTTCCTTCTTTATTCTTCATTGTTTAATTCTCCTTTGGTGCTGAGCTGAGGGAGCCCTGGCCCAGGCTGCCCAGGGAGGCTGTGGAGGCTCCTTCTCGGGAGGTTTCCAACCCTCCCGGACACATTCCTGTGCCCCCTGGGCGAGGGGAACCTGCTGGAGCAGGGGCTGAGCTGGAGGAGCTCTGCAGGGCCCTTCCCACCCCAATCCTGCTGGGATTCTGTGACATATTGTGGTGGTTGTACTGATTTTATTCTTTTAGGAGAGAAGATCACAAGAAGAAGGAGGCTTTGTTTAAAACCAAGGCTGCCAGAGCAAGATGAGCTAGAGCAGGTCACGCAGGAACTCGTCCAGGTTGACTCCACAGCCCATCTGGGCAGCCTGTACAACCTATGCAGATTCCTATAATAACTAGAACTACACAAATGATTCCTCCCAACAACGTGCCCAACCACCCATTTAGAGACCAGCCACCTAATTCTTGCCAGATGTGGTGGAGACAATTCTTTTTGGCTGCATCCCTCGTTGATTGACTGTCTCGTGCTACGTGAAAGAAAAGGATCTAGTGGGGATGGCTACAAGGTCACTGCTCCCCAAACAGGAAGATGAAGATCTTTGCCAGGTTGTACACCAGTTTGGCGTAGGTTGTCTCAGACATCACATACAAGAGCAGGTTGTAGACGAACCTGTGTTCATAGAAGAAGCTGTAGAGCAGCACGAAAGGCACAGCGAAGCTCAGGAAGACCATCAGGCAGAAGAAGAACAGGAAGAGTTTCCTGGGGGGCAGAAGAAGGTGGCTGCATCCCAAGCCCATCTTGCCCACAGGATGGCAGGAGCCCCACGGGCTGGCTCCCCGTCCTTCTCGTTGCTGCCTTGGGCAGCGCAGGACACCCCACAAGGCCGGGAAAACAGCCCAGCCTAGGGCAAAGCGATGCTGCTCCCTGCCAGCTGCAGAGCCCCCAGGAGCCCCCCAGCACCCCCCAGCAGCCCGGCCTTGTGAGTGGGAGTCAGCCTCAGGGCAGGGGACAGCCAGGGGGGACACTCACCAGTATGTGTGTTTCTTTGTGTTATGCTCTCCATCTTCAGGCAGGGTCTGCTGCTGAGGGACGTCCAGGCCCCGCTCAGCCACGCTGTGATTCACAAAGCTATTCTCTCTACTCTCAGCCAGGCCATGGTTCTGAGAGTCATTCAGTCCATCCTCAGGCAGGCTGTGGTTCTGAGAGCCATTCAGTCCAACCTCAGCCTGGCTGTGGTTCTCTGTGCCGGTCTCTCTATCCTCATCCACGCTGCGGTTCTGAGAGCGGTCCAGTCCCAGCTCAGCCAGGCTCTGGTTCTCTCTGCTGTTCTCTATATCCTCTGCCAGGCTTTGCTTCTCTTGGTGCCTCCTCAGCTTGGCCAGCTGCTTCTCCAGCTTCTTGTTCTTCTCAGTGACCATTTCTAAGCACTGTTTTCTGTAAAGGTTCTGGGAAGAGGAGCCAGACACAGGCAATGAGCCCCTGACACAGCCCCAGCTGCTGCAGCTGCGGGACGTGGGCAGAGCAGGGGACACTCACCACCCTTCTGAGCTGCTCCAGCACTTTTTCTGTTGTGTGATGAATTTCCTGCAAGCAGACACAGCAGGGGCTCAGGGCTCACAGCCCCAGCCTCCCTTTGTGCACAGCTCTGCACAGATTGTCTATTGGCTCCTCAGTCAGGCCCCAGAGCCTCTGATCTCCAGAAGCTGTATCCAACCTCAGCCAGGCTGTAGTGCAGTGAACTCACCCTCAGCTGGGCCATCTCCACCCTCAGCTGCTCCATCTCCAGCTGCATCTCCTCCAGCTGACTTTCCTTCTTCTTGTTGCTTTCTAAATGATGTTTCCTAGCACGGTTCTGGGAAGAGGATTTGGACACAGACACTGAGCCCCTGACACAGCCCCAGCCACTGCAGCTGCAGGGCATGGGCACAGGAGGGGACACTTACCGCTGCTGCTCTGAGCTGCTCCAGCAACTTCTTCAGCTCCTGATTCCACTCCTGCATGTGGAAAGGAAAGCAGAGACTCAGGGGCTGCAGCTCATCCAAGGGGTTGCAAGCAAGCTTTGGCTCTGTGAGCTCACCTTCAGCTGGGTCACCTCCATTCTCAGCTGAGCTGTCTTCAGCTTCACCTGCCGCATCTCCTGGTCTCGGTGTTGGAGATGTGTCAAGGCCGCGTTGTACTGCAAAGAGCAGCCAGACACAGGCACTGAGCGCCTGACACAGCCCCAGCTGCCACAGCTGTGGGATGTGGGCAGAGGAGGGGACACTCACCTCTGCGTTGAGCTGCTCCAGCCTTTCCAGCTTCTCCTGCACGTACTTCTGCATGCAGAAAGACAGCAGGGGCTCAGTGGCCACAGCCTCGTGCTGTGAGAGCCCCTCCATACCCATCACACTCTGCTGCATCTCCTCGCTGCCTTCCCCTCGTGCAGAGCTCTGCACAGATTGTCTACTGGCTCCTCAGTCAGGTCCCAGAGCCTCTGATCTCCAGAGGCTGTATCCAACCTCAGCCAGGCTGTAGTGCAGTGAACTCACCTTCAGCTGAACCACCTCCACCCTCAGTCGCTCCATCTGCAGAGGCAGCTTCTCCTGCACCTGCCACTGTTTCTTTACACTGGCATCCACATCCTGACAGATGTTATGCATCAGGAAAGAGGATTTGGACACAGACACTGAGCCCCTGACCTGGCCCCAGCCACCACAGCTGCAGGGCATGGGCAGAGGAGGGGACACTCACCTCCCTTCTGATCTTTGCCAGCTGGTGACGATTCTTCTCCTGCACATGCAAAGGAAAGCAGAGGCTCAGCGGCTGCAGCTCATCCAACTGCAACCAGGCTTTGGCTCTGTGAGCTCACCTTCAGCTGGGTCACCTCCATTCTCAGCTGAGCTGTCTCCAGCTTCATCTGCCGCATCTCCTGGTCTCGGTGTTGGAGATGTGTCAAGGCCTCGTTGTTCTGCAAAGAGCAGCCAGACACAGACACTGAGCCCCTGACACAGCCCCAGCCGCTGCAGCTGCGGGCCGTGGGCAGAGCAGGGGACACTCACCACCACTCTGAGATGGTTCTGCCCGTTCTGCAGGTCCAGACAATTGTCCTGCACGTGGAAAGAGAGCAGGGGCTCAGCAGCTGCGGCCCATCCAACTGCACCCGGGCTGTGGCTCTGTGAACTCACCTGCAGCTCGCCTATGTCCTCCTGCAGCTGCCACGAGGCTTGGCTCTGTCTTTCAAGACACTGCAATGCCTCGTTCTGGGAGGAGGAGACAGACACAGGCCCTGAGCCCCTGACCCAGCCCCAGGCGCCGCAGCCGCGGGCCGTGGGCAGAGCAGCGCTGCACACCTACCATACGCTGCCAGTCCCCGTCGCTGCTGCTTTGGGCCGTGGCACAGCACTGGGGCAGAATCTCCTGCACTCGGAGTTCTTCCCTCACCGCTGCCGCTGCCATGGCTGCACCTGTGTGTCAGGGCCAGCACGCTGTGAGGGGCTCGGCCACGGGCAGTGCCGGGCGTGGGGACAGTGCTTGGGCTCAGGCTGCCCACGCTGCCTCACACACAGCACGCGGCCCAGGCTGCCGCCTTCCCCCTGCACTGCTCACAGCCACACACACAGCCCAGCCAGCGCCTGTGGGGACCCTGGGGACAGCCATCCCTCACCTTCCTCTGCTCTGTCAGCGACCTCCCGCTGCAAAGCCATCGCAAGGCAGGCCGTTGGCCAGTGCTCTCCAAGCTCCTGCCAACTGGTACTGAGGTTCTCCTCGAAATTCCCCTTTTATACCCACCAGCCTCCCCTGTCACGGGTGACATCAGAATGGGAGCTGCTGCCCGTGGCAACATGACCGACCTCTCCTGTCACGGGTGACATCAGAATGGGAGCTGCTGCCCGTGGCAACACGGCCAACCACACCCTGGGCTGCCACAGCTCCCATCCCAGGAGCCTGGCTGTGCACCTACCAGCTGGGACAAGCAGCATTGACAAAAGCACAGTCACTGGGGTGTGAATATTCATTTTCTTCATGTGCATCTACTGCACGGGCCAGTACATGGTGAAACTGCCTCTGCACAAGGGAACTAACTTGGTAGAAAGGTCCTTGCTGGTTGTTTTGAGGGGGACGAGCTCAGGTTGCTCCCATATGATCACAGCTCACCGCTTGCGATCAGTTTCTGCTGCTGTCACTCTGTCAGCAGTACCGAGGTGCTCAGCACTGGCTGGCGTGCACATGCCCTTCAGCACTTAGACTTGCTGATCTGGGCTGTAGAAGTTTACACAAAAGGGTCAGCTCTTCTGCTCTTTGTATCTTTGGTGTCTGAGGACCCCGTGGGAGGCTAAAGCCCTGTTGGAATGAAATCAGGCAAGGGATGTAAAGGACATGAAGGGCTCCTTCCAGTGTGTGGGCAGCAAAAGGAAGATGAGGGAGCATGTGAGCCTGCTGCTGAACGAGGTGGTGCCCTGGTGATGGAGGATACGGAGCAGGCAGAGCTGCTGAATGCCGCCTTGGCTTCGGTCTTTGTGTGACCATTCCCCAGCTCTAATGCAGGCAGTGCTACGGGAGGGGACTCCAAGTCTACTTCTGATGCCTCAGAGTAACAGCAGAGATATCGGTGCTGTGTTCAGTGTATTCTTCAAGAATCAATGGGAATCAAAGTGAGAATTCCACCATGACTGTGCGTGCGTGTTTCTTTTATGCTTTAATTTAACGGCATCACAAGGCTGTAACACAAGTGTTCTTGGGTCTTGAGGTTTCCCTCCTCCTGCCGAGCTGGACTCTGGATACCGGGTAATGGAGCTGCTTCATACACCGGCGCTCAGCCCATGGCTCCAGCATGTCTGTTACACCTTTGTGCTGAGGGCCGAGCTCAGACTCTGCTCCGTTCCTCTTGCGGCGGTAGCGGCCTGGCGCCCTGCAGCCGTCCTCCAGGCGGGCACCGGGCCCGGCGGAGCCCTGCTGTGGCCGTAAGGGGCAGGAGCGGCGGCGGGAGCGGGCCCCGGCTGAGGCGGGCGACAGGAGCGGGCCCCGGCTGAGGCGGCAGGAGCGGGCCCCGGCTGAGGCGGGCGACAGGAGCGGGCCCCGGCTGAGGCGGCAGGAGCGGGTGGCGGCTGAGGCGACAGGAGCGGGCCCCGGCTGAGGCGGCAGGAGCGGGCCCCGGCTGAGGCGGGCGACAGGAGCGGGCCCCGGCTGAGGCGGCAGGAGCGGGCCCCGGCTGAGGCGACAGGAGCGGGCCCCGGCTGAGGCGGCAGGAGCGGGCCCCGGCTGAGGCGGGCGACAGGAGCGGGCCCCGGCTGAGGCGGCAGGAGCGGGTGGCGGCTGAGGCGACAGGAGCGGGCCCCGGCTGAGGCGGCAGGAGCGGGCCCCGGCTGAGGCGGCAGGAGCGGGCCCCGGCTGAGGCGGGCGTTGGGCGGGCGCTGCCCTCAGCCACGCGCGGGGCGGGGCCGGCGCCAGGCGCGGCGTGTGCGGAGCTGAGGGCACCGACAGCTCGACCCGGAGGCAGCGCGGGCCGCAGGTACAGGCGGGGGCCGGGGCCGGGGCCGACAGAGCATTGCGGCGCTTATCCGGCCGGAGCCTGGCTGGCGATCGCCCGGCCGGCGGCGGGCCCGTGGCGCGCGAGCCTCGGGTCACCTTGCTGCGGCGGGGCCGGGCCGGGGCCGGACGGGACGCCGGGGGCTCGCGTCGGACGGCGCTTTCCCGCCCTCGGGCCCGGCCGGGCGGCCGCGGGCTGCTGAGGCGACGGCCCCGGGGCGAGGGCCGAGCTCTCTCCCGGCGGGCCGCGACGTCTCGCCGGTGCTCCGGGAAGCGGCGGCAGCAGCAGCCTCCGGGGTCGCCGGCGGGCGAGCACTCGGCGGCGCTGGCGGGGGAGGGAGCGGAGGCCGCGCTCCGTTATCCGTTGCGTAATGGCCGCGCAGCGCCGCTCGGGGCCGCGGGCGCGCTCCCGCCGTGCCGGCGGTGTCGGGAAGCTATCGCCTCCGAG
This sequence comes from Colius striatus, assembly GCF_028858725.1. Classification (NCBI taxonomy): domain Eukaryota; kingdom Metazoa; phylum Chordata; class Aves; order Coliiformes; family Coliidae; genus Colius; species Colius striatus. The sequence goes on from NC_084785.1 coordinate 1,784,917, forward strand.
CGCCTCGGCTCTTCTTCTTTTCCTTTCTCCTGCAACTGGGTTTGTTCGTTTGGTTGCGGGTTCTCCTCTCCTCAGCTGTGGCACTCACCCCCCTGTCTGTTCTGCATTGAAACGCCCGGTTTGGTGTTTCCCTGTCGCAGCTTCCGTGCAGGCGTTGCCTCGCTGTGCGCTACACCTCAAGAGGCCAATGTCAGGCAGCGGTTCACTGCCAGCCTTTTATTCCTTGATGGTTTTATGGCTTTGGCTCTTTTCTTTGGTTCCTTCTTTATTCTTCATTGTTTAATTCTCCTTTGATGCTGAGCTGAGGGAGCCCTGGCCCAGGCTGCCCAGGGAGGCTGTGGAGGCTCCTTCTCGGGAGGTTTCCAACCCTCCCGGACACATTCCTGTGCCCCCTGGGCGAGGGGAACCTGCTGGAGCAGGGGCTGAGCTGGAGGAGCTCTGCAGGGCCCTTCCCACCCCAATCCTGCTGGGATTCTGTGACATATTGTGGTGGTTGTACTGATTTTATTCTTTTAGGAGAGAAGATCACAAGAAGAAGGAGGCTTTGTTTAAAACCAAGGCTGCCAGAGCAAGATGAGCTAGAGCAGGTCACGCAGGAACTCGTCCAGGTTGACTCCACAGCCCATCTGGGCAGCCTGTACAACCTATGCAGATTCCTATAATAACTAGAACTACACAAATGATTCCTCCCAACAACGTGCCCAACCACCCATTTAGAGACCAGCCACCTAATTCTTGCCAGATGTGGTGGAGACAATTCTTTTTGGCTGCATCCCTCGTTGATTGACTGTCTCGTGCTACGTGAAAGAAAAGGATCTAGTGGGGATGGCTACAAGGTCACTGCTCCCCAAACAGGAAGATGAAGATCTTTGCCAGGTTGTACACCAGTTTGGCGTAGGTTGTCTCAGACATCACATACAAGAGCAGGTTGTAGACGAACCTGTGTTCATAGAAGAAGCTGTAGAGCAGCACGAAAGGCACAGCGAAGCTCAGGAAGACCATCAGGCAGAAGAAGAACAGGAAGAGTTTCCTGGGGGGCAGAAGAAGGTGGCTGCATCCCAAGCCCATCTTGCCCACAGGATGGCAGGAGCCCCACGGGCTGGCTCCCCGTCCTTCTCGTTGCTGCCTTGGGCAGCGCAGGACACCCCACAAGGCCGGGAAAACAGCCCAGCCTAGGGCAAAGCGATGCTGCTCCCTGCCAGCTGCAGAGCCCCCAGGAGCCCCCCAGCACCCCCCAGCAGCCCGGCCTTGTGAGTGGGAGTCAGCCTCAGGGCAGGGGACAGCCAGGGGGGACACTCACCAGTATGTGTGTTTCTTTGTGTTATGCTCTCCATCTTCAGGCAGGGTCTGCTGCTGAGGGACGTCCAGGCCCCGCTCAGCCACGCTGTGATTCACAAAGCTATTCTCTCTACTCTCAGCCAGGCCATGGTTCTGAGAGTCATTCAGTCCATCCTCAGGCAGGCTGTGGTTCTGAGAGCCATTCAGTCCAACCTCAGCCTGGCTGTGGTTCTCTGTGCCGGTCTCTCTATCCTCATCCACGCTGCGGTTCTGAGAGCGGTCCAGTCCCAGCTCAGCCAGGCTCTGGTTCTCTCTGCTGTTCTCTATATCCTCTGCCAGGCTTTGCTTCTCTTGGTGCCTCCTCAGCTTGGCCAGCTGCTTCTCCAGCTTCTTGTTCTTCTCAGTGACCATTTCTAAGCACTGTTTTCTGTAAAGGTTCTGGGAAGAGGAGCCAGACACAGGCAATGAGCCCCTGACACAGCCCCAGCTGCTGCAGCTGCGGGACGTGGGCAGAGCAGGGGACACTCACCACCCTTCTGAGCTGCTCCAGCACTTTTTCTGTTGTGTGATGAATTTCCTGCAAGCAGACACAGCAGGGGCTCAGGGCTCACAGCCCCAGCCTCCCTTTGTGCACAGCTCTGCACAGATTGTCTATTGGCTCCTCAGTCAGGCCCCAGAGCCTCTGATCTCCAGAAGCTGTATCCAACCTCAGCCAGGCTGTAGTGCAGTGAACTCACCCTCAGCTGGGCCATCTCCACCCTCAGCTGCTCCATCTCCAGCTGCATCTCCTCCAGCTGACTTTCCTTCTTCTTGTTGCTTTCTAAATGATGTTTCCTAGCACGGTTCTGGGAAGAGGATTTGGACACAGACACTGAGCCCCTGACACAGCCCCAGCCACTGCAGCTGCAGGGCATGGGCACAGGAGGGGACACTTACCGCTGCTGCTCTGAGCTGCTCCAGCAACTTCTTCAGCTCCTGATTCCACTCCTGCATGTGGAAAGGAAAGCAGAGACTCAGGGGCTGCAGCTCATCCAAGGGGTTGCAAGCAAGCTTTGGCTCTGTGAGCTCACCTTCAGCTGGGTCACCTCCATTCTCAGCTGAGCTGTCTTCAGCTTCACCTGCCGCATCTCCTGGTCTCGGTGTTGGAGATGTGTCAAGGCCGCGTTGTACTGCAAAGAGCAGCCAGACACAGGCACTGAGCGCCTGACACAGCCCCAGCTGCCACAGCTGTGGGATGTGGGCAGAGGAGGGGACACTCACCTCTGCGTTGAGCTGCTCCAGCCTTTCCAGCTTCTCCTGCACGTACTTCTGCATGCAGAAAGACAGCAGGGGCTCAGTGGCCACAGCCTCGTGCTGTGAGAGCCCCTCCATACCCATCACACTCTGCTGCATCTCCTCGCTGCCTTCCCCTCGTGCAGAGCTCTGCACAGATTGTCTACTGGCTCCTCAGTCAGGTCCCAGAGCCTCTGATCTCCAGAGGCTGTATCCAACCTCAGCCAGGCTGTAGTGCAGTGAACTCACCTTCAGCTGAACCACCTCCACCCTCAGTCGCTCCATCTGCAGAGGCAGCTTCTCCTGCACCTGCCACTGTTTCTTTACACTGGCATCCACATCCTGACAGATGTTATGCATCAGGAAAGAGGATTTGGACACAGACACTGAGCCCCTGACCTGGCCCCAGCCACCACAGCTGCAGGGCATGGGCAGAGGAGGGGACACTCACCTCCCTTCTGATCTTTGCCAGCTGGTGACGATTCTTCTCCTGCACATGCAAAGGAAAGCAGAGGCTCAGCGGCTGCAGCTCATCCAACTGCAACCAGGCTTTGGCTCTGTGAGCTCACCTTCAGCTGGGTCACCTCCATTCTCAGCTGAGCTGTCTCCAGCTTCATCTGCCGCATCTCCTGGTCTCGGTGTTGGAGATGTGTCAAGGCCTCGTTGTTCTGCAAAGAGCAGCCAGACACAGACACTGAGCCCCTGACACAGCCCCAGCCGCTGCAGCTGCGGGCCGTGGGCAGAGCAGGGGACACTCACCACCACTCTGAGATGGTTCTGCCCGTTCTGCAGGTCCAGACAATTGTCCTGCACGTGGAAAGAGAGCAGGGGCTCAGCAGCTGCGGCCCATCCAACTGCACCCGGGCTGTGGCTCTGTGAACTCACCTGCAGCTCGCCTATGTCCTCCTGCAGCTGCCACGAGGCTTGGCTCTGTCTTTCAAGACACTGCAATGCCTCGTTCTGGGAGGAGGAGACAGACACAGGCCCTGAGCCCCTGACCCAGCCCCAGGCGCCGCAGCCGCGGGCCGTGGGCAGAGCAGCGCTGCACACCTACCATACGCTGCCAGTCCCCGTCGCTGCTGCTTTGGGCCGTGGCACAGCACTGGGGCAGAATCTCCTGCACTCGGAGTTCTTCCCTCACCGCTGCCGCTGCCATGGCTGCACCTGTGTGTCAGGGCCAGCACGCTGTGAGGGGCTCGGCCACGGGCAGTGCCGGGCGTGGGGACAGTGCTTGGGCTCAGGCTGCCCACGCTGCCTCACACACAGCACGCGGCCCAGGCTGCCGCCTTCCCCCTGCACTGCTCACAGCCACACACACAGCCCAGCCAGCGCCTGTGGGGACCCTGGGGACAGCCATCCCTCACCTTCCTCTGCTCTGTCAGCGACCTCCCGCTGCAAAGCCATCGCAAGGCAGGCCGTTGGCCAGTGCTCTCCAAGCTCCTGCCAACTGGTACTGAGGTTCTCCTCGAAATTCCCCTTTTATACCCACCAGCCTCCCCTGTCACGGGTGACATCAGAATGGGAGCTGCTGCCCGTGGCAACACGGCCAACCACACCCTGGGCTGCCACAGCTCCCATCCCAGGAGCCTGGCTGTGCACCTACCAGCTGGGACAAGCAGCGTTGACAAAAGCACAGTCACTGGGGTGTGAATATTCATTTTCTTCATGTGCATCTACTGCACGGGCCAGTACATCGTGAAACTGCCTCTGCACAAGGGAACTGACTTGGTGGAAAGGTCCTTGCTGGTTGTTTTGAGGGGGACTTGAGCTCAGGTTGCTCCCATATGATCACAGCTCACCGCTTGCGATCAGTTTCTGCTGCTGTCACTCTGTCAGCAGTACCGAGGTGCTCAGCACTGGCTGGCGTGCACATTGCCCTTCAGCACTTAGACTTGCTGATCTGGGCTGTAGAAGTTTACACAAAAGGGTCAGCTCTTCTGCTCTTTGTATCTTTGGTGTCTGAGGACCCCGTGGGAGGCTAAAGCCCTGTTGCAATGAAATCTGGCAAGGGATGTAAAGGACACGAAGGGCTCCTTCCAGTGTGTGGGCAGCAAAAGGAAGATGAGGGAGCATGTGAGCCTGCTGCTGAACGAGGTGGTGCCCTGGTGATGGAGGATACGGAGCAGGCAGAGCTGCTGAATGCCGCCTTGGCTTCGGTCTTTTGTGTGACCATTCCCCAGCTCTTATAAAGGCAACGTCATGGTTTGGTCTTGCATTTGCCTATCTGAAACAAATAGGAAAAACCCTTCTCATTAACTTCTTAATACTAAAAAAGCCTTCGTTTGAGATGAAGGAAATTGATTTGCTAACAAAACCTGTTTCTCAGCTGTCTGTGGTGACTGAATTTATTATACCTTAGGCTGATACAGGCCTAAGTGCCGAGGACAAAATGTTGAAAACACTTTACGTCAGACAGTGCTGCGAAGCCTCTTACTGTGTGTGGCATTTCACAGTGCTGTGAGGTTTTGCGGTTTGGGTTTTTTTCAATAGTGTCATCTGCAGGAAAACAAGTTTTGATCCTTGCTTGAGCTAGCCTATCATGGCATCACGTGCGATATTTTAAGGGCAAAAGCTTCTGGTTCAATTTTTTGCAGGCAGTGCTACGGGAGGCGACTCCAAGTCTACTTCTGATGCCTCAGAGTAACAACAGAGATATCGGTGCTGTGTTCAGTGTATTCTTCAAGAATCAATGGGAATCAAAGTGAGAATTCCACCATGACTGTGCGTGCTTGTTTCTTTTATGCTTTAATTTAACGGCATCACAAGGCTGTAACACAAGTGTTCTTGGCACTTGAGGTTTCCCTCCTCCTGCCGAGCTGGACTCTGGATCCCGGGTAATGTAGAGGTGCTTCATACACCGGCGCTCAGCCCATGGCTCCAGCCTGTCTGTTACACCTTTGTGCTGAGGGCCGAGCTCAGACTCTGCTCCGTTCCTCTTGCGGCGGTAGCGGCCTGGCGCCCTGCAGCCGTCCTCCAGGCGGGCACCGGGCCCAGCGGAGCCCCGCTGAGGCCGTAAGGGGCCCTGTGCTCATAGGAGAAGCTGTAGAGCAGCACGAAAGGCACAGCGAAGCTCAGGAAGACCATCAGGCAGAAGAAGAACAGGAAGAGTTTCCTGGGGGGCAGAAGAAGGTGGCTGCATCCCAAGCCCATCTTGCCCACAGGATGGCAGGAGCCCCACGGGCTGGCTCCCCGTCCTCCTCGTTGCTGCCTTGGGCAGCGCAGGACACCCCACAAGGCCGGGAAAACAGCCCAGCCTAGGGCAAAGCGATGCTGCTCCCTGCCAGCTGCAGAGCCCCCAGGAGCCCCCCAGCAGCCCCCCAGCAGCCCGGCCTTGTGAGTGGGAGTCAGCCTCAGGGCAGGGGACAGCCAGGGGGGACACTCACCAGTATGTGTGGTTCTGTGTGTCTGCCTGCTGCTCCCTCGCCAACACATCCTTGTCCTGCAGCTCAAGAGAGAGGGAGGCCACGTGTCATGCACTGCAGCGTGGCAGGAGTGCGGCCCTTGCAGGGCTGTGACCTCCATGGGCCCTTCTCCCCAGGCAGGCCTGCGCTGGCAGGCAGGGGCTGGCACAGGCCCAGCGCTGGATACGGCCCCTTGCCTGCACCCGCTGCGTGCCCAGGGCTTGGCAGGAGGCAGGCAGGGGGCCCAGGGCCCACACTGCTGTGCCTCCCTTTGCCTTTCCCTGAGGCAGGGCAGCCTGCCAGAGGTGAGGCCCTGGGCTCTGGGAGGGGCAGTGGCCCGGTCCCTCTGTGGCAGATGCCCCGTCCCAAAGCCCACGTCCTCCCCAGCCGTGCCGCTGCCGGGGTGCGGGGACCCAGCACTGACACCCCCTCCCTGACCCTCTCAGTGGGGGCCCCTCTACCTTCTGCTCCTCTTCCAGCCTTGCAGCTGCCTCGCTTTGTTGCACCTGCAAGAGCTCCTGTGGGACAGGGGGAAGAGAAGCAGCCGTCTGCACACAGCAACAGTCCCGTGGCTGCGCTCCCCTCCGCACTGTCCCCTTGGGCCGTGGCCCTTGCCCTCGCCTCCCCTCTCGCTCCCACCCTGCAGGGACAGAGGGACCCCAGGCCCAGAGCTGGACACAGCCCAGGTCTGATGGGGACAGGGGGGAGGCACTGGGCAAGGCAAAATATTCTCCAGAGGTCCCATCTTACCTCAGCCTGGCTGTGGTTCTGTGTGTTATGCTCTCCGTGCTCAGGCAGGGTCTGCTTCTGAGAGATGTCCAGGCACAGCTCAGCCACGCTGTGATTCACAAAGCCTTTCTCTCTACCCTGAGCCAGGCTGTGGTTCTGAGACCCATTCAGTCCAACCCCAGCCAGGCTGTGGTTCTGTGTGTTCTGCTTTCCATTCTCAGGCAGGGTCTGCTTTTGAGGGACATCCAGGCCCAGCTCAGCCACTCTCTGATTCACAAAGCCGTTGTCTCTACCCACAGCCAGGCTGTAGTTCTCAGAGCCATTCAGTCCAACCTCAGCCTGGCTGTGGTTCTCTGTGCCGCTCTCTCTATCCTCATCCACGCTGCGCTTCTGAGAGCTGTCCAGTCCCAGCTCAGCCAGGCTCTGGTTCTCTCTGCTGTTCTCTATTTCCTCAGCCAGGCTTTGCTTCTCTTGGTGCCTCCTCAGCTTGGCCAGCTGCTTCTCCAGCTTCTTGTTCATCTCAGTGGCCATTTCTAAGCACTGTTTTGTGTCAAGGTTCTGGGAAGAGGAGCCAGACAAAGACACTGAGCGCCTGACACAGCCCCAGCTGCTGCAGCTGCAGGACGTGGGCAGAGCAGGGGACACTCACCACCCTTCTGAGCTGCTCCAGCACTTTTTCTGTTTTGTGATGATTCTCTTCCTGCAAGTAGACACAGCAGGGGCTCAGGGCTCACAGCCACAGCCTCCCTTTGTGCAGAGCTCTGCACAGATTGTCTACTGGCTCCTCAGACAGGCCCCAGAGCCTCTGATCTCCAGAGGCTGTATCCAACCTCAGCCAGGCTGTAGTGCAGTGAACTCACCCTCAGCTGGGCCATCTCCACCCTCAGCTGCTCCATCTCCAGCTGCATCTCCTCCAGCTGACATTCCTTCTTCTTGTTGCTTTCTAAATGATGTTTCCTAGCACGGTTCTGGGAAGAGGATTTGGACAGACACTGAGCCCCTGACACAGCCCCAGCCACTGCAGCTGCGGGGCATGGGCACAGGAGGGGACACTCACCTCTGCTGCTCTGAGCTGCTCCAGCAACTTCTGCTCCTGATTCCGCTCCTGCATGTGGAAAGGAAAGCAGAGGCTCAGGGGCTGCAGCTCATCCAAGGGGTTGCAAGCAAGCTTTGGCTCTGTGAGCTCACCTTCAGCTGGGTCACCTCCGTTCTCAGCTGAGCTGTCTTCAGCTTCACCTGCCGCATCTCCTGGTCTCGGTGTTGGAGATGTGTCAAGGCCACGTTGTTCTGCAAATAGCAGCCAGACACAGACACTGAGCCCCTGACACAGCCCCAGCTGCCACAGCTGTGGGATGTGGGCAGAGGAGGGGACACTCACCTCTGCTTTGAGCTGCTCCAGCCTTTTTAACTTCTCTTGCGCGTACTTCTGCATGCAGAAAGACAGCAGGGGCTCAGTGGCCACAGTCTCATGGTGTGAGAGCCCCTCCATACCCATCACACTCTGCTGCATCTCCTCGCTGCCTTCCCCTCGTGCACAGCTCTGCACAGATTGTCTACTGGCTCCTCAGTCAGGTCCCAGAGCCTCTGATCTCCAGAGGCTGTATCCAACCTCAGCCAGGCTGTAGTTCTGTGAACTCACCTTCAGCTGAACCACCTCCACCCTCAGTTGCTCCATCTGCAGAGGCAGCTTCTCCCGCAGCTGCCACTCTTTCTTTTCACTGGCATCCACATCCTGACAGATGTTATGCATCTGGAAAGAGGATTTGGACACAGACACTGAGCCCCTGACCTGGCCCCAGCCACCACAGCTGCAGGGCATGGGCAGAGGAGGGGACACTCACCTCCCTTCTGATATTTGCCAGCTGGTGACGATTCTTCTCCTGCACATGCAAAGGAAAGCAGAGGCTCAGCGGCTGCAGCTCATCCAACTGCAACCAGGCTTTGGCTCTGTGAGCTCACCTTCAGCTCGGTCACCTCCATGCTCTGCTCGGCCATCTCATTCCTCAGCTTGGCCGTCTCATTCCTCTGCTCGGCCATCTCATTCCTCAGCTCCTGGATCTCCTGGCCTTGGCTTTGGAAATGCTGCAACATCTGAGAGCTCTGGGAAGAGGAGCCAGACACAGGCACTGAGCCCCTGACACAGCCCCAGCCACTGCAGCTGCGGGCCGTGGGCAGAGCAGGGGACACTCACCTCCCTTCTGAGCTGCTCCAGCACTTTTTCTGTTTTGTGATGATTCTCTTCCTGCAAGTAGACACAGCAGGGGCTCAGGGCTCACAGCCACAGCCTCCCTTTGTGCAGAGCTCTGCACAGATTGTCTACTGGCTCCTCAGACAGGCCCCAGAGCCTCTGATCTCCAGAGGCTGTATCCAACCTCAGCCAGGCTGTAGTGCAGTGAACTCACCCTCAGCTGGGCCATCTCCACCCTCAGCTGCTCCATCTCCAGCTGCATCTCCTCCAGCTGACATTCCTTCTTCTTGTTGCTTTCTAAATGATGTTTCCTAGCACGGTTCTGGGAAGAGGATTTGGACAGACACTGAGCCCCTGACACAGCCCCAGCCACTGCAGCTGCAGGGCATGGGCACAGGAGGGGACACTTACCGCTGCTGCTCTGAGCTGCTCCAGCAACTTCTGCTCCTGATTCCGCTCCTGCATGTGGAAAGGAAAGCAGAGGCTCAGGGGCTGCAGCTCATCCAAGGGGTTGCAAGCAAGCTTTGGCTCTGTGAGCTCACCTTCAGCTGGGTCACCTCCGTTCTCAGCTGAGCTGTCTTCAGCTTCACCTGCCGCATCTCCTGGTCTCGGTGTTGGAGATGTGTCAAGGCCACGTTGTTCTGCAAATAGCAGCCAGACACAGACACTGAGCCCCTGACACAGCCCCAGCTGCCACAGCTGTGGGATGTGGGCAGAGGAGGGGACACTCACCTCTGCTTTGAGCTGCTCCAGCCTTTTTAACTTCTCTTGCGCGTACTTCTGCATGCAGAAAGACAGCAGGGGCTCAGTGGCCACAGTCTCATGGTGTGAGAGCCCCTCCATACCCATCACACTCTGCTGCATCTCCTCGCTGCCTTCCCCTCGTGCACAGCTCTGCACAGATTGTCTACTGGCTCCTCAGTCAGGTCCCAGAGCCTCTGATCTCCAGAGGCTGTATCCAACCTCAGCCAGGCTGTAGTTCTGTGAACTCACCTTCAGCTGAACCACCTCCACCCTCAGTCGCTCCATCTGCAGAGGCAGCTTCTCCCGCAGCTGCCACTCTTTCTTTTCACTGGCATCCACATCCTGACAGATGTTATGCATCTGGAAAGAGGATTTGGACACAGACACTGAGCCCCTGACCTGGCCCCAGCCACCACAGCTGCAGGGCATGGGCAGAGGAGGGGACACTCACCTCCCTTCTGATATTTGCCAGCTGGTGACGATTCTTCTCCTGCACATGCAAAGGAAAGCAGAGGCTCAGCGGCTGCAGCTCATCCAACTGCAACCAGGCTTTGGCTCTGTGAGCTCACCTTCAGCTCGGTCACCTCCATGCTCTGCTCGGCCGTCTCATTCCTCTGCTCGGCCATCTCATTCCTCAGCTTGGCCGTCTCATTCCTCAGCCTGGCCGTCTCATTCCTCAGCCTGGCCGTCTCATTCCTCTGCTTGGCTGTCACATTCCTCAGCTCGGCCGTCTCATTCCTCAGCTCGGCCGTCTCATTCCTCAGCTTGGCCGTCTCATTCCTCAACTTGGCCGTCTCATTCCTCTGCTTGGCTGTCACATTCCTCAGCTGGGCCATCTCATTCCTCAGCTCCTGGATCTCCTGGCCTTGGCTTTGGAAATGCTGCAACAGCTGAGAGCTCTGGGAAGAGGAGCCAGACACAGGCACTGAGCCCCTGACACAGCCCCAGCCACTGCAGCTGCGGGGCATGGGCACAGGAGGGGACACTCACCTCCGCTGCTCTGAGCTGCTCCAGCAACTTCTCCAGCTCCTGATTCCGCTCCTGCATGTTGAAAAGAAAGCAGAGGCTCAGGGGCTGCAGCTCATACAAGGGGTTGCAAGCAAGCTTTGGCTCTGTGAGCTCACCTTCAGCTTGGCCATCTCATTCCTCAGCTCGGCCGTCTCATTTCTCTGCTTGGCCGTCTCATTCCTCAGCTCCTGGATCTCCTGGCCTTGGCTTTGGAAATGCTGCAACAGCTGAGAGCTCTGGGAAGAGGAGCCAGACACAGACACTGAGCCCCTGACACAGCCCCAGCCGCTGCAGCTGCGGGCCATGGGCAGAGCAGGGGACACTCACCTCTATTCTGAGCTGCTCCACCTTTCCCAGCTTCTCCTCCTCCATGAACTTCTGCATGCAAAAGAGAGCAGGGGTCAGTGTCCACAGCCCCAGCCCCACGGTGTGGGAGCCCCTCCACACCTCTCGCACTCTGCTGCATCTCCTCAATGCCTTCCCCTTGTGCAGAGCTCTGCACAGATCCCCTGCTGGCTCCTCTGATCTCCAGGGGCCTTCTCTAACCTCAGCCAGGCTGTGGTTCTGTGAACTCACCTTCAGCTGAGCCATCCCCGTGAGCAGCTGGGCCACCTCCAGCTTCAGCCGATGCATCTCCTGCTCTCGGCTTTCAAATCGCTGCAGCACCTCAGAGCTCTGGGAAGAGGAGCCAGACACAGGCACTGAGCCCATGACACAGCCCCAGCCGCTGCAGCTGCGGGCCATGGGCAGAGCAGGGGACACTCACCTCTATTCTGAGCTGCTCCAGCTTTCCCAGCTTCTCCTCCTCCATGAACTTGTGCATGCAAAAGAGAGCAGGGGCTCAGTGTCCACAGCCCCAGCCCCACGGTGTGGGAGCTCCTCCACACCTCTAGCACTCTGCTGCATCTCCTCAATGCCTTCCCCTTGTGCAGAGCTCTGCACAGATCCCCTGCTGGCTCCTCTGATCTCCAGGGGCCTTCTCTAACCTCAGCCAGGCTATGGTTCTGTGAACTCACCTTCAGCTGAGCCATCCCCGTGAGCAGCTGGGCCACATCCAGCTTCAGCCGATGCATCTCCTGGTCTCGGCTTTCAAATAGCTGCAGCACCTCAGAGCTCTGGGAAGAGGAGCCAGACACAGGCACTGAGCCCCTGACACAGCCCCAGCCACTGCAGCTGCGGGGCATGGGCACAGGAGGGGACACTCACCTCCCTTCTGCTACTTGCCAGCTGGTGACGATTCTCCTCCTGCACATGTAAAGGAAAGCAGAGGCTCAGCGGCTGCAGCTCATCCAACTGCAACCAGGCTTTGGCTCTGTGAGCTCACCTCCAGCTGGGTCACCTCCATTTTCAGCTGAGCTGTCTCCAGCTTCATCTGCCGCATCTCCTGCTCTCGGTGTTGGAGATGTGTCAAGGCCTCCTTCTTCTGCAAAGAGCAGCCAGACACAGGCACTGAGCCCCTGACACAGCCCCAGCCGCTGCAGCTGCGGGCCGTGGGCAGAGCAGGGGACACTCACCACCACTCTGAGATGGTTCTGCCCGTTCTGCAGGTCCAGACAATTGTCCTGCACGTGGAAAGAGAGCAGGGGCTCAGTGGCTGCGGCCCATCCAACTGCACCTGTGCTGTGGCTCTGTGAACTCACCTGCAGCTCGCCTATGTCCTCCTGCAGCTGCCACGAGGCTTGGGTCTGTCTTTCAATAGACTGCAACTCCTCGTTCTGGGAGGAGGAGACAGACACAGGCCCTGAGCCCCTGACCCAGCCCCAGGCGCCGCAGCCGCGGGCCGTGGGCAGAGCAGCGCTGCACACCTACCATACGCTGCCAGTCCCCGTCGCTGCTGCTTTGGGCCGTGGCACAGCACTGGGGCAGAATCTCCTGCACTCGGAGTTCTTCCCTCACCGCTGCCGCTGCCATGGCTGCACCTGTGTGTCAGGGCCAGCACGCTGTGAGGGGCTCGGCCACGGGCAGTGCCGGGCGTGGGGACAGTGCTTGGGCTCAGGCTGCCCACGCTGCCTCACACACAGCACGCGGCCCAGGCTGCCGCCTTCCCCCTGCACTGCTCACAGCCACACACACAGCCCAGCCAACGCCTGTGGGGACCCTGGGGACAGCCATCCCTCACCTTCCTCTGCTCTGTCAGCGACCTCCCGCTGCAAAGCCATCGCAAGGCAGGCCGTTGGCCAGTGCTCTCCAAGCTCCTGCCAACTGGTACTGAGGTTCTCCTCGAAATGCCCCTTTTATACCCACCAGCCTCCCCTGTCACGGGTGACATCAGAATGGGAGCTGCTGCCCGTGGCAACACGAGCGACCTCCCCTGTCACGGGTGACATCAGAATGGGAGCTGCTGCCCGTGGCAACACGGCCAACCACACCCTGGGCTGCCACAGCTCCCATCCCAGGAGCCTGGCTGTGCACCTACCAGCTGGGACAAGCAGCGTCGACAAAAGCACAGTCACTGGGGTGTGAATATTCATTTTCTTCATGTGCATCTACTGCACGGGCCAGTACATCGTGAAACTGCCTCTGCACAAGGGAACTGACTTGGTGGAAAGGTCCTTGCTGGTTGTTTTGAGGGGGACTTGAGCTCAGGTTGCTCCCATATGATCACAGCTCACCGCTTGCGATCAGTTTCTGCTGCTGTCACTCTGTCAGCAGTACCGAGGTGCTCAGCACTGGCTGGCGTGCACATTGCCCTTCAGCACTTAGACTTGCTGATCTGGGCTGTAGAAGTTTACACAAAAGGGTCAGCTCTTCTGCTCTTTGTATCTTTGGTGTCTGAGGACCCCGTGGGAGGCTAAAGCCCTGTTGCAATGAAATCTGGCAAGGGATGTAAAGGACACGAAGGGCTCCTTCCAGTGTGTGGGCAGCAAAAGGAAGATGAGGGAGCATGTGAGCCTGCTGCTGAACGAGGTGGTGCCCTGTTGATGGAGGATACGGAGCAGGCAGAGCTGCTGAATGCCGCCTTGGCTTCGGTCTTTTGTGTGACCATTCCCCAGCTCTTATAAAGGCAACGTCATGGTTTGGTCTTGCATTTGCCTATCTGAAACAAATAGGAAAAACCCTTCTCATTAACTTCTTAATACTAAAAAAGCCTTCGTTTGAGATGAAGGAAATTGATTTGCTAACAAAACCTGTTTCTCAGCTGTCTGTGGTGACTGAATTTATTATACCTTAGGCTGATACAGGCCTAAGTGCCGAGGACAAAATGTTGAAAACACTTTACGTCAGACAGTGCTGCGAAGCCTCTTACTGTGTGTGGCATTTCACAGTGCTGTGAGGTTTTGCGGTTTGGGTTTTTTTCAATAGTGTCATCTGCAGGAAAACAAGTTTTGATCCTTGCTTGAGCTAGCCTATCATGGCATCACGTGCGATATTTTAAGGGCAAAAGCTTCTGGTTCAATTTTTTGCAGGCAGTGCTACGGGAGGCGACTCCAAGTCTACTTCTGATGCCTCAGAGTAACAACAGAGATATCGGTGCTGTGTTCAGTGTATTCTTCAAGAATCAATGGGAATCAAAGTGAGAATTCCACCATGACTGTGCGTGCTTGTTTCTTTTATGCTTTAATTTAACGGCATCACAAGGCTGTAACACAAGTGTTCTTGGCACTTGAGGTTTCCCTCCTCCTGCCGAGCTGGACTCTGGATCCCGGGTAATGTAGAGGTGCTTCATACACCGGCGCTCAGCCCATGGCTCCAGCCTGTCTGTTACACCTTTGTGCTGAGGGCCGAGCTCAGACTCTGCTCCGTTCCTCTTGCGGCGGTAGCGGCCTGGCGCCCTGCAGCCGTCCTCCAGGCGGGCACCGGGCCCAGCGGAGCCCCGCTGAGGCCGTAAGGGGCCCTGTGCTCATAGGAGAAGCTGTAGAGCAGCACGAAAGGCACAGCGAAGCTCGGGAAGACCATCAGGCAGAAGAAGAACAGGAAGAGTTTCCTGGGGGGCAGAAGAAGGTGGCTGCATCCCAAGCCCATCTTGCCCACAGGATGGCAGGAGCCCCACGGGCTGGCTCCCCGTCCTCCTCGTTGCTGCCTTGGGCAGCGCAGGACACCCCACAAGGCCGGGAAAACAGCCCAGCCTAGGGCAAAGCGATGCTGCTCCCTGCCAGCTGCAGAGCCCCCAGGAGCCCCCCAGCAGCCCCCCAGCAGCCCGGCCTTGTGAGTGGGAGTCAGCCTCAGGGCAGGGGACAGCCAGGGGGGACACTCACCAGTATGTGTGGTTCTGTGTGTCTGCCTGCTGCTCCCTCGCCAACACATCCTTGTCCTGCAGCTCAAGAGAGAGGGAGGCCACGTGTCATGCACTGCAGCGTGGCAGGAGTGCGGCCCTTGCAGGGCTGTGACCTCCATGGGCCCTTCTCCCCAGGCAGGCCTGCGCTGGCAGGCAGGGGCTGGCACAGGCCCAGCGCTGGATACGGCCCCTTGCCTGCACCCGCTGCGTGCCCAGGGCTTGGCAGGAGGCAGGCAGGGGGCCCAGGGCCCACACTGCTGTGCCTCCCTTTGCCTTTCCCTGAGGCAGGGCAGCCTGCCAGAGGTGAGGCCCTGGGCTCTGGGAGGGGCAGTGGCCCGGTCCCTCTGTGGCAGATGCCCCGTCCCAAAGCCCACGTCCTCCCCAGCCGTGCCGCTGCCGGGGTGCGGGGACCCAGCACTGACACCCCCTCCCTGACCCTCTCAGTGGGGGCCCCTCTACCTTCTGCTCCTCTTCCAGCCTTGCAGCTGCCTCGCTTTGTTGCACCTGCAAGAGCTCCTGTGGGACAGGGGGAAGAGAAGCAGCCGTCTGCACACAGCAACAGTCCCGTGGCTGCGCTCCCCTCCGCACTGTCCCCTTGGGCCGTGGCCCTTGCCCTCGCCTCCCCTCTCGCTCCCACCCTGCAGGGACAGAGGGACCCCAGGCCCAGAGCTGGACACAGCCCAGGTCTGATGGGGACAGGGGGGAGGCACTGGGCAAGGCAAAATATTCTCCAGAGGTCCCATCTTACCTCAGCCTGGCTGTGGTTCTGTGTGTTATGCTCTCCGTGCTCAGGCAGGGTCTGCTTCTGAGAGATGTCCAGGCACAGCTCAGCCACGCTGTGATTCACAAAGCCTTTCTCTCTACCCTGAGCCAGGCTGTGGTTCTGAGACCCATTCAGTCCAACCCCAGCCAGGCTGTGGTTCTGTGTGTTCTGCTTTCCATTCTCAGGCAGGGTCTGCTTTTGAGGGACATCCAGGCCCAGCTCAGCCACTCTCTGATTCACAAAGCCGTTGTCTCTACCCACAGCCAGGCTGTAGTTCTCAGAGCCATTCAGTCCAACCTCAGCCTGGCTGTGGTTCTCTGTGCCGCTCTCTCTATCCTCATCCACGCTGCGCTTCTGAGAGCTGTCCAGTCCCAGCTCAGCCAGGCTCTGGTTCTCTCTGCTGTTCTCTATTTCCTCAGCCAGGCTTTGCTTCTCTTGGTGCCTCCTCAGCTTGGCCAGCTGCTTCTCCAGCTTCTTGTTCATCTCAGTGGCCATTTCTAAGCACTGTTTTGTGTCAAGGTTCTGGGAAGAGGAGCCAGACAAAGACACTGAGCGCCTGACACAGCCCCAGCTGCTGCAGCTGCAGGACGTGGGCAGAGCAGGGGACACTCACCTCCCTTCTGAGCTGCTCCAGCACTTTTTCTGTTTTGTGATGATTCTCTTCCTGCAAGTAGACACAGCAGGGGCTCAGGGCTCACAGCCACAGCCTCCCTTTGTGCAGAGCTCTGCACAGATTGTCTACTGGCTCCTCAGACAGGCCCCAGAGCCTCTGATCTCCAGAGGCTGTATCCAACCTCAGCCAGGCTGTAGTGCAGTGAACTCACCCTCAGCTGGGCCATCTCCACCCTCAGCTGCTCCATCTCCAGCTGCATCTCCTCCAGCTGACATTCCTTCTTCTTGTTGCTTTCTAAATGATGTTTCCTAGCACGGTTCTGGGAAGAGGATTTGGACAGACACTGAGCCCCTGACACAGCCCCAGCCACTGCAGCTGCGGGGCATGGGCACAGGAGGGGACACTCACCTCTGCTGCTCTGAGCTGCTCCAGCAACTTCTGCTCCTGATTCCGCTCCTGCATGTGGAAAGGAAAGCAGAGGCTCAGGGGCTGCAGCTCATCCAAGGGGTTGCAAGCAAGCTTTGGCTCTGTGAGCTCACCTTCAGCTGGGTCACCTCCGTTCTCAGTTGAGCTGTCTTCAGCTTCACCTGCCGCATCTCCTGGTCTCGGTGTTGGAGATGTGTCAAGGCCACGTTGTTCTGCAAATAGCAGCCAGACACAGACACTGAGCCCCTGACACAGCCCCAGCTGCCACAGCTGTGGGATGTGGGCAGAGGAGGGGACACTCACCTCTGCTTTGAGCTGCTCCAGCCTTTTTAACTTCTCTTGCGCGTACTTCTGCATGCAGAAAGACAGCAGGGGCTCAGTGGCCACAGTCTCATGGTGTGAGAGCCCCTCCATACCCATCACACTCTGCTGCATCTCCTCGCTGCCTTCCCCTCGTGCACAGCTCTGCACAGATTGTCTACTGGCTCCTCAGTCAGGTCCCAGAGCCTCTGATCTCCAGAGGCTGTATCCAACCTCAGCCAGGCTGTAGTTCTGTGAACTCACCTTCAGCTGAACCACCTCCACCCTCAGTTGCTCCATCTGCAGAGGCAGCTTCTCCCGCAGCTGCCACTCTTTCTTTTCACTGGCATCCACATCCTGACAGATGTTATGCATCTGGAAAGAGGATTTGGACACAGACACTGAGCCCCTGACCTGGCCCCAGCCACCACAGCTGCAGGGCATGGGCAGAGGAGGGGACACTCACCTCCCTTCTGATATTTGCCAGCTGGTGACGATTCTTCTCCTGCACATGCAAAGGAAAGCAGAGGCTCAGCGGCTGCAGCTCATCCAACTGCAACCAGGCTTTAGCTCTGTGAGCTCACCTTCAGCTCGGTCACCTCCATGCTCTGCTCGGCCGTCTCATTCCTCTGCTCGGCCATCTCATTCCTCAGCTTGGCCGTCTCATTCCTCAGCCTGGCCGTCTCATTCCTCAGCCTGGCCGTCTCATTCCTCTGCTTGGCTGTCACATTCCTCAGCTCGGCCGTCTCATTCCTCAGCTCGGCCGTCTCATTCCTCAGCTTGGCCGTCTCATTCCTCAACTTGGCCGTCTCATTCCTCTGCTTGGCTGTCACATTCCTCAGCTGGGCCATCTCATTCCTCAGCTCCTGGATCTCCTGGCCTTGGCTTTGGAAATGCTGCAACAGCTGAGAGCTCTGGGAAGAGGAGCCAGACACAGGCACTGAGCCCCTGACACAGCCCCAGCCACTGCAGCTGCGGGGCATGGGCACAGGAGGGGACACTCACCTCCGCTGCTCTGAGCTGCTCCAGCAACTTCTCCAGCTCCTGATTCCGCTCCTGCATGTTGAAAAGAAAGCAGAGGCTCAGGGGCTGCAGCTCATACAAGGGGTTGCAAGCAAGCTTTGGCTCTGTGAGCTCACCTTCAGCTCGGCCATCTCATTCCTCAGCTCGGCCGTCTCATTTCTCTGCTTGGCCGTCTCATTCCTCAGCTCCTGGATCTCCTGGCCTTGGCTTTGGAAATGCTGCAACAGCTGAGAGCTCTGGGAAGAGGAGCCAGACACAGACACTGAGCCCCTGACACAGCCCCAGCCGCTGCAGCTGCGGGCCATGGGCAGAGCAGGGGACACTCACCTCTATTCTGAGCTGCTCCACCTTTCCCAGCTTCTCCTCCTCCATGAACTTCTGCATGCAAAAGAGAGCAGGGGTCAGTGTCCACAGCCCCAGCCCCACGGTGTGGGAGCCCCTCCACACCTCTCGCACTCTGCTGCATCTCCTCAATGCCTTCCCCTTGTGCAGAGCTCTGCACAGATCCCCTGCTGGCTCCTCTGATCTCCAGGGGCCTTCTCTAACCTCAGCCAGGCTGTGGTTCTGTGAACTCACCTTCAGCTGAGCCATCCCCGTGAGCAGCTGGGCCACCTCCAGCTTCAGCCGATGCATCTCCTGCTCTCGGCTTTCAAATCGCTGCAGCACCTCAGAGCTCTGGGAAGAGGAGCCACACACAGACACTGAGCCCTGACACAGCCCCAGCCGCTGCAGCTGCGGGCCATGGGCAGAGCAGGGGACACTCACCTCTATTCTGAGCTGCTCCAGCTTTCCCAGCTTCTCCTCCTCCATGAACTTGTGCATGCAAAAGAGAGCAGGGGCTCAGTGTCCACAGCCCCAGCCCCACGGTGTGGGAGCTCCTCCACACCTCTAGCACTCTGCTGCATCTCCTCAATGCCTTCCCCTTGTGCAGAGCTCTGCACAGATCCCCTGCTGGCTCCTCTGATCTCCAGGGGCCTTCTCTAACCTCAGCCAGGCTATGGTTCTGTGAACTCACCTTCAGCTGAGCCATCCCCGTGAGCAGCTGGGCCACATCCAGCTTCAGCCGATGCATCTCCTGGTCTCGGCTTTCAAATAGCTGCAGCACCTCAGAGCTCTGGGAAGAGGAGCCAGACACAGGCACTGAGCCCCTGACACAGCCCCAGCCACTGCAGCTGCGGGGCATGGGCACAGGAGGGGACACTCACCTCCCTTCTGCTACTTGCCAGCTGGTGACGATTCTCCTCCTGCACATGTAAAGGAAAGCAGAGGCTCAGCGGCTGCAGCTCATCCAACTGCAACCAGGCTTTGGCTCTGTGAGCTCACCTCCAGCTGGGTCACCTCCATTTTCAGCTGAGCTGTCTCCAGCTTCATCTGCCGCATCTCCTGCTCTCGGTGTTGGAGATGTGTCAAGGCCTCCTTCTTCTGCAAAGAGCAGCCAGACACAGGCACTGAGCCCCTGACACAGCCCCAGCCGCTGCAGCTGCGGGCCGTGGGCAGAGCAGGGGACACTCACCACCACTCTGAGATGGTTCTGCCCGTTCTGCAGGTCCAGACAATTGTCCTGCACGTGGAAAGAGAGCAGGGGCTCAGTGGCTGCGGCCCATCCAACTGCACCTGTGCTGTGGCTGTGTGAGCTCACCTGCAGCTCGCCTATGTCCTCCTGCAGCTGCCACGAGGCTTGGGTCTGTCTTTCAATAGACTGCAACTCCTCGTTCTGGGAGGAGGAGACAGACACAGGCCCTGAGCCCCTGACCCAGCCCCAGGCGCCGCAGCCGCGGGCCGTGGGCAGAGCAGCGCTGCACACCTACCATACGCTGCCAGTCCCCGTCGCTGCTGCTTTGGGCCGTGGCACAGCACTGGGGCAGAATCTCCTGCACTCGGAGTTCTTCCCTCACCGCTGCCGCTGCCATGGCTGCACCTGTGTGTCAGGGCCAGCACGCTGTGAGGGGCTCGGCCACGGGCAGTGCCGGGCGTGGGGACAGTGCTTGGGCTCAGGCTGCCCACGCTGCCTCACACACAGCACGCGGCCCAGGCTGCCGCCTTCCCCCTGCACTGCTCACAGCCACACACACAGCCCAGCCAACGCCTGTGGGGACCCTGGGGACAGCCATCCCTCACCTTCCTCTGCTCTGTCAGCGACCTCCCGCTGCAAAGCCATCGCAAGGCAGGCCGTTGGCCAGTGCTCTCCAAGCTCCTGCCAACTGGTACTGAGGTTCTCCTCGAAATGCCCCTTTTATACCCACCAGCCTCCCCTGTCACGGGTGACATCAGAATGGGAGCTGCTGCCCGTGGCAACACGAGCGACCTCCCCTGTCACGGGTGACATCAGAATGGGAGCTGCTGCCCGTGGCAACACGGCCAACCACACCCTGGGCTGCCACAGCTCCCATCCCAGGAGCCTGGCTGTGCACCTACCAGCTGGGACAAGCAGCGTCGACAAAAGCACAGTCACTGGGGTGTGAATATTCATTTTCTTCATGTGCATCTACTGCACGGGCCAGTACATCGTGAAACTGCCTCTGCACAAGGGAACTGACTTGGTGGAAAGGTCCTTGCTGGTTGTTTTGAGGGGGACTTGAGCTCAGGTTGCTCCCATATGATCACAGCTCACCGCTTGCGATCAGTTTCTGCTGCTGTCACTCTGTCAGCAGTACCGAGGTGCTCAGCACTGGCTGGCGTGCACATTGCCCTTCAGCACTTAGACTTGCTGATCTGGGCTGTAGAAGTTTACACAAAAGGGTCAGCTCTTCTGCTCTTTGTATCTTTGGTGTCTGAGGACCCCGTGGGAGGCTAAAGCCCTGTTGCAATGAAATCTGGCAAGGGATGTAAAGGACACGAAGGGCTCCTTCCAGTGTGTGGGCAGCAAAAGGAAGATGAGGGAGCATGTGAGCCTGCTGCTGAACGAGGTGGTGCCCTGTTGATGGAGGATACGGAGCAGGCAGAGCTGCTGAATGCCGCCTTGGCTTCGGTCTTTTGTGTGACCATTCCCCAGCTCTTATAAAGGCAACGTCATGGTTTGGTCTTGCATTTGCCTATCTGAAACAAATAGGAAAAACCCTTCTCATTAACTTCTTAATACTAAAAAAGCCTTCGTTTGAGATGAAGGAAATTGATTTGCTAACAAAACCTGTTTCTCAGCTGTCTGTGGTGACTGAATTTATTATACCTTAGGCTGATACAGGCCTAAGTGCCGAGGACAAAATGTTGAAAACACTTTACGTCAGACAGTGCTGCGAAGCCTCTTACTGTGTGTGGCATTTCACAGTGCTGTGAGGTTTTGCGGTTTGGGTTTTTTTCAATAGTGTCATCTGCAGGAAAACAAGTTTTGATCCTTGCTTGAGCTAGCCTATCATGGCATCACGTGCGATATTTTAAGGGCAAAAGCTTCTGGTTCAATTTTTTGCAGGCAGTGCTACGGGAGGCGACTCCAAGTCTACTTCTGATGCCTCAGAGTAACAACAGAGATATCGGTGCTGTGTTCAGTGTATTCTTCAAGAATCAATGGGAATCAAAGTGAGAATTCCACCATGACTGTGCGTGCTTGTTTCTTTTATGCTTTAATTTAACGGCATCACAAGGCTGTAACACAAGTGTTCTTGGCACTTGAGGTTTCCCTCCTCCTGCCGAGCTGGACTCTGGATCCCGGGTAATGTAGAGGTGCTTCATACACCGGCGCTCAGCCCATGGCTCCAGCCTGTCTGTTACACCTTTGTGCTGAGGGCCGAGCTCAGACTCTGCTCCGTTCCTCTTGCGGCGGTAGCGGCCTGGCGCCCTGCAGCCGTCCTCCAGGCGGGCACCGGGCCCGGCGGAGCCCCGCTGAGGCCGTAAGGGGCCCTGTGCTCATAGGAGAAGCTGTAGAGCAGCACGAAAGGCACAGCGAAGCTCGGGAAGACCATCAGGCAGAAGAAGAACAGGAAGAGTTTCCTGGGGGGCAGAAGAAGGTGGCTGCATCCCAAGCCCATCTTGCCCACAGGATGGCAGGAGCCCCACGGGCTGGCTCCCCGTCCTCCTCGTTGCTGCCTTGGGCAGCGCAGGACACCCCACAAGGCCGAAAAAACAGCCCAGCCTAGGGCAAAGCGATGCTGCTCCCTGCCAGCTGCAGAGCCCCCAGGAGCCCCCCAGCAGCCCCCCAGCAGCCCGGCCTTGTGAGTGGGAGTCAGCCTCAGGGCAGGGGACAGCCAGGGGGGACACTCACCAGTATGTGTGGTTCTGTGTGTCTGCCTGCTGCTCCCTCGCCAACACATCCTTGTCCTGCAGCTCAAGAGAGAGGGAGGCCACGTGTCATGCACTGCAGCGTGGCAGGAGTGCGGCCCTTGCAGGGCTGTGACCTCCATGGGCCCTTCTCCCCAGGCAGGCCTGCGCTGGCAGGCAGGGGCTGGCACAGGCCCAGCGCTGGATACGGCCCCTTGCCTGCACCCGCTGCGTGCCCAGGGCTTGGCAGGAGGCAGGCAGGGGGCCCAGGGCCCACACTGCTGTGCCTCCCTTTGCCTTTCCCTGAGGCAGGGCAGCCTGCCAGAGGTGAGGCCCTGGGCTCTGGGAGGGGCAGTGGCCCGGTCCCTCTGTGGCAGATGCCCCGTCCCAAAGCCCACGTCCTCCCCAGCCGTGCCGCTGCCGGGGTGCGGGGACCCAGCACTGACACCCCCTCCCTGACCCTCTCAGTGGGGGCCCCTCTACCTTCTGCTCCTCTTCCAGCCTTGCAGCTGCCTCGCTTTGTTGCACCTGCAAGAGCTCCTGTGGGACAGGGGGAAGAGAAGCAGCCGTCTGCACACAGCAACAGTCCCGTGGCTGCGCTCCCCTCCGCACTGTCCCCTTGGGCCGTGGCCCTTGCCCTCGCCTCCCCTCTCGCTCCCACCCTGCAGGGACAGAGGGACCCCAGGCCCAGAGCTGGACACAGCCCAGGTCTGATGGGGACAGGGGGGAGGCACTGGGCAAGGCAAAATATTCTCCAGAGGTCCCATCTTACCTCAGCCTGGCTGTGGTTCTGTGTGTTATGCTCTCCGTGCTCAGGCAGGGTCTGCTTCTGAGAGATGTCCAGGCACAGCTCAGCCACGCTGTGATTCACAAAGCCTTTCTCTCTACCCTGAGCCAGGCTGTGGTTCTGAGACCCATTCAGTCCAACCCCAGCCAGGCTGTGGTTCTGTGTGTTCTGCTTTCCATTCTCAGGCAGGGTCTGCTTTTGAGGGACATCCAGGCCCAGCTCAGCCACTCTCTGATTCACAAAGCCGTTGTCTCTACCCACAGCCAGGCTGTAGTTCTCAGAGCCATTCAGTCCAACCTCAGCCTGGCTGTGGTTCTCTGTGCCGCTCTCTCTATCCTCATCCACGCTGCGCTTCTGAGAGCTGTCCAGTCCCAGCTCAGCCAGGCTCTGGTTCTCTCTGCTGTTCTCTATTTCCTCAGCCAGGCTTTGCTTCTCTTGGTGCCTCCTCAGCTTGGCCAGCTGCTTCTCCAGCTTCTTGTTCATCTCAGTGGCCATTTCTAAGCACTGTTTTGTGTCAAGGTTCTGGGAAGAGGAGCCAGACAAAGACACTGAGCGCCTGACACAGCCCCAGCTGCTGCAGCTGCAGGACGTGGGCAGAGCAGGGGACACTCACCTCCCTTCTGAGCTGCTCCAGCACTTTTTCTGTTTTGTGATGATTCTCTTCCTGCAAGTAGACACAGCAGGGGCTCAGGGCTCACAGCCACAGCCTCCCTTTGTGCACAGCTCTGCACAGATTGTCTACTGGCTCCTCAGACAGGCCCCAGAGCCTCTGATCTCCAGAGGCTGTATCCAACCTCAGCCAGGCTGTAGTGCAGTGAACTCACCCTCAGCTGGGCCATCTCCACCCTCAGCTGCTCCATCTCCAGCTGCATCTCCTCCAGCTGACATTCCTTCTTCTTGTTGCTTTCTAAATGATGTTTCCTAGCACGGTTCTGGGAAGAGGATTTGGACAGACACTGAGCCCCTGACACAGCCCCAGCCACTGCAGCTGCGGGGCATGGGCACAGGAGGGGACACTCACCTCTGCTGCTCTGAGCTGCTCCAGCAACTTCTGCTCCTGATTCCGCTCCTGCATGTGGAAAGGAAAGCAGAGGCTCAGCGGCTGCAGCTCATCCAAGGGGTTGCAAGCAAGCTTTGGCTCTGTGAGCTCACCTTCAGCTGGGTCACCTCCGTTCTCAGCTGAGCTGTCTTCAGCTTCACCTGCCGCATCTCCTGGTCTCGGTGTTGGAGATGTGTCAAGGCCACGTTGTTCTGCAAATAGCAGCCAGACACAGACACTGAGCCCCTGACACAGCCCCAGCTGCCACAGCTGTGGGATGTGGGCAGAGGAGGGGACACTCACCTCTGCTTTGAGCTGCTCCAGCCTTTTTAACTTCTCTTGCGCGTACTTCTGCATGCAGAAAGACAGCAGGGGCTCAGTGGCCACAGTCTCATGGTGTGAGAGCCCCTCCATACCCATCACACTCTGCTGCATCTCCTCGCTGCCTTCCCCTCGTGCACAGCTCTGCACAGATTGTCTACTGGCTCCTCAGTCAGGTCCCAGAGCCTCTGATCTCCAGAGGCTGTATCCAACCTCAGCCAGGCTGTAGTTCTGTGAACTCACCTTCAGCTGAACCACCTCCACCCTCAGTTGCTCCATCTGCAGAGGCAGCTTCTCCCGCAGCTGCCACTCTTTCTTTTCACTGGCATCCACATCCTGACAGATGTTATGCATCTGGAAAGAGGATTTGGACACAGACACTGAGCCCCTGACCTGGCCCCAGCCACCACAGCTGCAGGGCATGGGCAGAGGAGGGGACACTCACCTCCCTTCTGATATTTGCCAGCTGGTGACGATTCTTCTCCGGCACATGCAAAGGAAAGCAGAGGCTCAGCGGCTGCAGCTCATCCAAGGGGTTGCAAGCAAGCTTTGGCTCTGTGAGCTCACCTTCAGCTGGGTCACCTCCGTTCTCAGCTGAGCTGTCTTCAGCTTCACCTGCCGCATCTCCTGGTCTCGGTGTTGGAGATGTGTCAAGGCCACGTTGTTCTGCAAATAGCAGCCAGACACAGACACTGAGCCCCTGACACAGCCCCAGCTGCCACAGCTGTGGGATGTGGGCAGAGGAGGGGACACTCACCTCTGCTTTAAGCTGCTCCAGCCTTTTTAACTTCTCTTGCGCGTACTTCTGCATGCAGAAAGACAGCAGGGGCTCAGTGGCCACAGTCTCATGGTGTGAGAGCCCCTCCATACCCATCACACTCTGCTGCATCTCCTCGCTGCCTTCCCCTCGTGCACAGCTCTGCACAGATTGTCTACTGGCTCCTCAGTCAGGTCCCAGAGCCTCTGATCTCCAGAGGCTGTATCCAACCTCAGCCAGGCTGTAGTTCTGTGAACTCACCTTCAGCTGAACCACCTCCACCCTCAGTTGCTCCATCTGCAGAGGCAGCTTCTCCCGCAGCTGCCACTCTTTCTTTTCACTGGCATCCACATCCTGACAGATGTTATGCATCTGGAAAGAGGATTTGGACACAGACACTGAGCCCCTGACCTGGCCCCAGCCACCACAGCTGCAGGGCATGGGCAGAGGAGGGGACACTCACCTCCCTTCTGATATTTGCCAGCTGGTGACGATTCTTCTCCTGCACATGCAAAGGAAAGCAGAGGCTCAGCGGCTGCAGCTCATCCAACTGCAACCAGGCTTTGGCTCTGTGAGCTCACCTTCAGCTCGGTCACCTCCATGCTCTGCTCGGCCGTCTCATTCCTCTGCTCGGCCATCTCATTCCTCAGCTTGGCCGTCTCATTCCTCAGCCTGGCCGTCTCATTCCTCAGCCTGGCCGTCTCATTCCTCTGCTTGGCTGTCACATTCCTCAGCTCGGCCGTCTCATTCCTCAGCTCGGCCGTCTCATTCCTCAGCTTGGCCGTCTCATTCCTCAACTTGGCCGTCTCATTCCTCTGCTTGGCTGTCACATTCCTCAGCTGGGCCATCTCATTCCTCAGCTCCTGGATCTCCTGGCCTTGGCTTTGGAAATGCTGCAACAGCTGAGAGCTCTGGGAAGAGGAGCCAGACACAGGCACTGAGCCCCTGACACAGCCCCAGCCACTGCAGCTGCGGGGCATGGGCACAGGAGGGGACACTCACCTCCGCTGCTCTGAGCTGCTCCAGCAACTTCTCCAGCTCCTGATTCCGCTCCTGCATGTTGAAAAGAAAGCAGAGGCTCAGGGGCTGCAGCTCATACAAGGGGTTGCAAGCAAGCTTTGGCTCTGTGAGCTCACCTTCAGCTCGGCCATCTCATTCCTCAGCTCGGCCGTCTCATTTCTCTGCTTGGCCGTCTCATTCCTCAGCTCCTGGATCTCCTGGCCTTGGCTTTGGAAATGCTGCAACAGCTGAGAGCTCTGGGAAGAGGAGCCAGACACAGACACTGAGCCCCTGACACAGCCCCAGCCGCTGCAGCTGCGGGCCATGGGCAGAGCAGGGGACACTCACCTCTATTCTGAGCTGCTCCACCTTTCCCAGCTTCTCCTCCTCCATGAACTTCTGCATGCAAAAGAGAGCAGGGGTCAGTGTCCACAGCCCCAGCCCCACGGTGTGGGAGCCCCTCCACACCTCTCGCACTCTGCTGCATCTCCTCAATGCCTTCCCCTTGTGCAGAGCTCTGCACAGATCCCCTGCTGGCTCCTCTGATCTCCAGGGGCCTTCTCTAACCTCAGCCAGGCTGTGGTTCTGTGAACTCACCTTCAGCTGAGCCATCCCCGTGAGCAGCTGGGCCACCTCCAGCTTCAGCCGATGCATCTCCTGCTCTCGGCTTTCAAATCGCTGCAGCACCTCAGAGCTCTGGGAAGAGGAGCCACACACAGACACTGAGCCCTGACACAGCCCCAGCCGCTGCAGCTGCGGGCCATGGGCAGAGCAGGGGACACTCACCTCTATTCTGAGCTGCTCCAGCTTTCCCAGCTTCTCCTCCTCCATGAACTTGTGCATGCAAAAGAGAGCAGGGGCTCAGTGTCCACAGCCCCAGCCCCACGGTGTGGGAGCTCCTCCACACCTCTAGCACTCTGCTGCATCTCCTCAATGCCTTCCCCTTGTGCAGAGCTCTGCACAGATCCCCTGCTGGCTCCTCTGATCTCCAGGGGCCTTCTCTAACCTCAGCCAGGCTATGGTTCTGTGAACTCACCTTCAGCTGAGCCATCCCCGTGAGCAGCTGGGCCACATCCAGCTTCAGCCGATGCATCTCCTGGTCTCGGCTTTCAAATAGCTGCAGCACCTCAGAGCTCTGGGAAGAGGAGCCAGACACAGGCACTGAGCCCCTGACACAGCCCCAGCCACTGCAGCTGCGGGGCATGGGCACAGGAGGGGACACTCACCTCCCTTCTGCTACTTGCCAGCTGGTGACGATTCTCCTCCTGCACATGTAAAGGAAAGCAGAGGCTCAGCGGCTGCAGCTCATCCAACTGCAACCAGGCTTTGGCTCTGTGAGCTCACCTCCAGCTGGGTCACCTCCATTTTCAGCTGAGCTGTCTCCAGCTTCATCTGCCGCATCTCCTGCTCTCGGTGTTGGAGATGTGTCAAGGCCTCCTTCTTCTGCAAAGAGCAGCCAGACACAGGCACTGAGCCCCTGACACAGCCCCAGCCGCTGCAGCTGCGGGCCGTGGGCAGAGCAGGGGACACTCACCACCACTCTGAGATGGTTCTGCCCGTTCTGCAGGTCCAGACAATTGTCCTGCACGTGGAAAGAGAGCAGGGGCTCAGTGGCTGCGGCCCATCCAACTGCACCTGTGCTGTGGCTCTGTGAACTCACCTGCAGCTCGCCTATGTCCTCCTGCAGCTGCCACGAGGCTTGGGTCTGTCTTTCAATAGACTGCAACTCCTCGTTCTGGGAGGAGGAGACAGACACAGGCCCTGAGCCCCTGACCCAGCCCCAGGCGCCGCAGCCGCGGGCCGTGGGCAGAGCAGCGCTGCACACCTACCATACGCTGCCAGTCCCCGTCGCTGCTGCTTTGGGCCGTGGCACAGCACTGGGGCAGAATCTCCTGCACTCGGAGTTCTTCCCTCACCGCTGCCGCTGCCATGGCTGCACCTGTGTGTCAGGGCCAGCACGCTGTGAGGGGCTCGGCCACGGGCAGTGCCGGGCGTGGGGACAGTGCTTGGGCTCAGGCTGCCCACGCTGCCTCACACACAGCACGCGGCCCAGGCTGCCGCCTTCCCCCTGCACTGCTCACAGCCACACACACAGCCCAGCCAACGCCTGTGGGGACCCTGGGGACAGCCATCCCTCACCTTCCTCTGCTCTGTCAGCGACCTCCCGCTGCAAAGCCATCGCAAGGCAGGCCGTTGGCCAGTGCTCTCCAAGCTCCTGCCAACTGGTACTGAGGTTCTCCTCAAAATGCCCCTTTTATACCCACCAGCCTCCCCTGTCACGGGTGACATCAGAATGGGAGCTGCTGCCCGTGGCAACACGAGCGACCTCCCCTGTCACGGGTGACATCAGAATGGGAGCTGCTGCCCGTGGCAACACGGCCAACCACACCCTGGGCTGCCACAGCTCCCATCCCAGGAGCCTGGCTGTGCACCTGCCAGCTGGGACAAGCAGCATTGACAAAAGCACAGTCACTGGGGTGTGAATATTCATTTTCTTCATGTGCATCTACTGCACGGGCCAGTACATGGTGAAACTGCCTCTGCACAAGGGAACTGACTTGGTGGAAAGGTCCTTGCTGGTTGTTTTGAGGGGGACTTGAGCTCAGGTTGCTCCCATATGATCACAGCTCACCGCTTGCGATCAGTTTCTGCTGCTGTCACTCTGTCAGCAGTACCGAGGTGCTCAGCACTGGCTGGCGTGCACATTGCCCTTCAGCACTTAGACTTGCTGATCTGGGCTGTAGAAGTTTACACAAAAGGGTCAGCTCTTCTGCTCTTTGTATCTTTGGTGTCTGAGGACCCCGTGGGAGGCTAAAGCCCTGTTGCAATGAAATCTGGCAAGGGATGTAAAGGACACGAAGGGCTCCTTCCAGTGTGTGGGCAGCAAAAGGAAGATGAGGGAGCATGTGAGCCTGCTGCTGAACGAGGTGGTGCCCTGTTGATGGAGGATACGGAGCAGGCAGAGCTGCTGAATGCCGCCTTGGCTTCGGTCTTTTGTGTGACCATTCCCCAGCTCTTATAAAGGCAACGTCATGGTTTGGTCTTGCATTTGCCTATCTGAAACAAATAGGAAAAACCCTTCTCATTAACTTCTTAATACTAAAAAAGCCTTCGTTTGAGATGAAGGAAATTGATTTGCTAACAAAACCTGTTTCTCAGCTGTCTGTGGTGACTGAATTTATTATACCTTAGGCTGATACAGGCCTAAGTGCCGAGGACAAAATGTTGAAAACACTTTACGTCAGACAGTGCTGCGAAGCCTCTTACTGTGTGTGGCATTTCACAGTGCTGTGAGGTTTTGCGGTTTGGGTTTTTTTCAATAGTGTCATCTGCAGGAAAACAAGTTTTGATCCTTGCTTGAGCTAGCCTATCATGGCATCACGTGCGATATTTTAAGGGCAAAAGCTTCTGGTTTAATTTTTTAATAATCTCTTTAAAGATACCACGTAAATGACACGTGGCCATTGAAGCTTCATGGAGGAGATCCATTGTTCTAAACTGGCACTTTGTGATGGATGAAACAGCATACCAACACCTACTCAGTTTCAGGGACAGAGATGTCACGTAAGAGTTAAAATGTCATAGTATTATTAGTCCTGGGCTTCTTCCCCAAATTTGTGGTCATCTGGAATGCTAATATCTGTTCCCTACACACAAGATGCATTTAGTTATGCTTTTAAATGGCTTTTGGCTTAAAATGACCTCAAGCAGGAGCCCAGCGTTTGCATTGTGTCAGCTGTGGTTACGCCTCCTGATGTACACTACTGACTTTTTTAAAGGGGTGCTTTCAAAGAGAAATGTAGCATTAGTGCTGAATGAAAACGGTTATGAGTAGGAAGTAAAGATCTTTTCTGTATCCAGATAAAAGTGTAAAGAAAATCAGAGAGGTTTTAGCCTCACTGAAATTATTAGGCCAGTCTTCTGAAAAGCATCATGGCACTATTAACTCTGCAGAAAGCCAGGAATCCAGGTTTTTTTCTCAACTGAGAGTCCACAAGCTATTTGCATTGTTTCAGAACGTATATTATATGCTGTGTAAAATGTATTTATGAAAGTATTTTTGCGTACACCATAAGAGAGAAAATAGAGAAAAAAATAATAGAGAAAAAATAACAGAGAAAATATCCCGTCCTCTTCAGCAGTCTACTCTCAGCCTGGCTGTGGTTCTGAGAGACATTCAGTCCATCCTCAGCCAGGCTGTGGTTCTGAGAGACATTCAGTCCATCCTGAGCCAGGCTGTGGTTCTGAGAGACATTCAGTCCAACCTCAGGCAGGCTGTAGTTCTCAGAGCCATTCAGTCCAACCTCAGCCTGGCTGTGGTTCTCTGTGCCGGTCTCTCTATCCTCATCCACACTTCGGTTCTGAGAAGAACCGAAACAGGCAGAGCTGCTGAATGCTGCCTTGGCTTCGGTCCTTTGTGTGACCATTCCCCAGCTCTAATGCAGGCAGTGCTACGGGAGGCGACTCCAAGTCTACTTCTGATGCCTCAGAGTAACAACAGAGATATCGGTGCTGTGTTCAGTGTATTCTTCAAGAATCAATGGGAATCAAAGTGAGAATTCCACCATGACTGTGCGTGCGTGTTTCTTTTATGCTTTAATTTAACGGCATCACAAGGCTGTAACACAAGTGTTCTTGGGTCTTGAGGTTTCCCTCCTCCTGCCGAGCTGGACTCTGGATCCCGGGCAATGGAGGTGCTTCATACACCTTTGTGCTGAGGGCCGAGCTCAGACTCTGCTCCGTTCCTCTGCGGCGGTAGCGGCCTGGCGCCCTGCAGCCGTCCTCCAGGCGGGTACCGGGCCCAGCGGAGCCCCGCTGAGGCCGTAAGGGGCAGGAGCGGCAGGAGCGGGCCCCGGCTGAGGCGGGCGGTTGGGCGGGCGCCGGCTGAGGCTGGCGGCGTGAGAGGCGGGCGGGAGGAGCGGGCGCCGGTTGAGGCAGGCGGCGGGGGAGACGGCGGCAGGAGCAGGTGCCGGCTGAGGCGGCGGTTGAGGCGGGCCCCGGCTGAGGCTGGCGGTGGGGGAGGCGGGCAGCGGGAGAAGCGGGCGGCAGGAGCGGGCGCCGGTTGAGGCGGTCGGTTGGGCGGGCGCCGGCTGAGGCTGGCGGCGTGAGACCCGGGCAGGGGGAGCGGGCGCCGGTTGAGGCGGGCGGCGGGGGAGCCTCGCGGCAGGAGCAGGTGCCCGTTGAGGCGGGCGCAGACTGAGGCTGGGGGCGTGAGGCGGGCGACAGGAGCGGGCCCCGGCTGAGGCGGCAGGAGCGCGCCCCGGCTGAGGCAACAGGAGCGGGCCCCGGCTGAGGCGGGCGACAGGAGCAGGCCCCGGCTGAGGCGGCAGGAGCGGGCCCCGGCTGAGGCGGGCGACAGGAGCGAGTCCCGGCTGAGGCGGCAGGAGCGGGCCCCGGCTGAGGCGGCAGGAGCGGGCCCCGGCTGAGGCGGGCGTTGGGCGGGCGCTGCCCTCAGCCACGCGCGGGGCGGGGCCGGCGCCAGGCGCGGCGTGTGCGGAGCTGAGGGCACCGACAGCTCGATCCGGAGGCAGCGCGGGCCGCAGGTACAGGCGGGGGCCGGGGTCGGGGCCGACAGAGCATTGCGGCGCTTATCCGGCCGGAGCCTGGCTGGCGATCGCCCGGCCGGCGGCGGGCCCGTGGCGCGCGAGCCTCGGGTCACCTTGCTGCGGCGGGGCCGGGCCGGGGCCGGACGGGACGCCGGAGGCTCGCGTCGGACGGCGCTTCCCCGCCCTCGGGCCCGGCCGGGCGGCCGCGGGCTGCTGAGGCGACGGCCCCGGGGCGAGGGCCGAGCTCTCTCCCGGCGGGCCGCGACGTCTCGCCGGTGCTCCGGGAAGCGGCGGCAGCAGCCTCCGGGGTCGCCGGCGGGCGAGCGCTCGGCGGCGTTGGCGGGGGAGGGAGCGGAGGCCGCGCTCCGTTATCCGTTGCGTAATGGCCGCGCAGCGCCGCTCGGGGCCGCGGGCGCGCTCCCGCCGTGCCGGCGGTGTCGGGAAGCTGTCGCCTCCGAGCGCCTCGGCTCTTCTTCTTTTCCTTTCTCCTGCAACTGGGTTTGTTCGTTTGGTTGCGGGTTCTCCTCTCCTCAGCTGTGGCACTCACCCCCCTGTCTGTTCTGCATTGAAACGCCCGGTTTGGTGTTTCCCTGTCGCAGCTTCCGTGCAGGCGTTGGCTCGCTGTGCGCTACACCTCAAGAGGCCAATGTCAGGCAGCGGTTCACTGCCAGCCTTTTATTCCTTGATGGTTTTATGGCTTTGGCTCTTTTCTTTGGTTCCTTCTTTATTCTTCATTGTTTAATTCTCCTTTGGTGCTGAGCTGAGGGAGCCCTGGCCCAGGCTGCCCAGGGAGGCTGTGGAGGCTCCTTCTCGGGAGGTTTCCAACCCCCCCGGACACATTCCTGTGCCCCCTGGGCGAGGGGAACCTGCTGGAGCAGGGGCTGAGCTGGAGGAGCTCTGCAGGGCCCTTCCCACCCCAATCCTGCTGGGATTCTGTGACATATTGTGGTGGTTGTACTGATTTTATTCTTTTAGGAGAGAAGATCACAAGAAGAAGGAGGCTTTGTTTAAAACCAAGGCTGCCAGAGCAAGATGAGCTAGAGCAGGTCACGCAGGAACTCGTCCAGGTTGACTCCACAGCCCATCTGGGCAGCCTGTACAACCTATGCAGATTCCTACAATAACTAGAACTACACAAATGATTCCTGCCAACAACGTGCCCAACCACCCATTTAGAGACCAGCCACCTAATTCTTGCCAGATGTGGTGGAGACAATTCTTTTTGGCTGCATCCCTCATTGATTGACTGTCTCGTGCTATGTGAAAGAAAAGGATCTAGTGGGGATGGCTGCAAGGTCACTCCTCCCCAAACAGGAAGATGATGATCTTTGCCAGGTTGTACACCAGTTTGGCGTAGGTTGTCTCAGACATCACATACAAGAGCAGGTTGTAGACGAACCTGTGCTCATAGGAGAAGCTGTAGAGCAGCACGAAAGGCACAGCGAAGCTCAGGAAGACCATCAGGCAGAAGAAGAACAGGAAGAGTTTCCTGGGGGGCAGAAGAAGGTGGCTGCATCCCAAGCCCATCTTGCCCACAGGATGGCAGGAGCCCCACGGGCTGGCTCCCCGTCCTTCTCGTTGCTGCCTTGGGCAGCGCAGGACACCCCACAAGGCCGGGAAAACAGCCCAGCCTAGGGCAAAGCGATGCTGCTCCCTGCCAGCTGCAGAGCCCCCAGGAGCCCCCCAGCGCCCCCCAGCAGCCCGGCCTTGTGAGTGGGAGTCAGCCTCAGGGCAGGGGACAGCCAGGGGGGACACTCACCAGTATGTGTGTTTCTGTGTGTTATGCTCTCCATCTTCAGGCAGGGTCTGCTGCTGAGGGACGTCCAGGCCCCGCTCAGCCACGCTGTGATTCACAAAGCTATTCTCTCTACTCTCAGCCAGGCCATGGTTCTGAGAGTCATTCAGTCCATCCTCAGGCAGGCTGTGGTTCTCAGAGCCATTCAGTCCAACCTCAGCCTGGCTGTGGTTCTCTGTGCCGGTCTCTCTATCCTCATCCACGCTGCGGTTCTGAGAGCTGTCCAGTCCCAGCTGAGCCAGGCTCCGGTTCTCTCTGCTGTTCTCTATTTCCTCAGCCAGGCTTTGCTTCTCTTGGTGCCTCCTCAGCTTGGCCAGCTGCTTCTCCAGCTTCTTGTTCTTCTCAGTGGCCGTTTCTAAGCACTGGTTTGTGTCAAGGTTCTGGGAAGAGGAGCCAGACACAGGCACTGAGCCCCTGACACAGCCCCAGCTGCTGCAGCTGCAGGACTTGGGCAGAGCAGGGGACACTCACCTCCCTTCTGAGCTGCTTCAGCTCTTTTTCTGTTGTGTGATGATTCTCTTCCTGCAAGCAGACACAGCAGGGGCTCAGGGCTCACAGCCCCAGCCTCCCTTTGTGCAGAGCTCTGCACAGATTGTCTACTGGCTCCTCAGTCAGGCCCCAGAGCCTCTGCTCTCCAGAAGCTGTATCCAACCTCAGCCAGGCTGTAGTGCAGTGAACTCACCCTCAGCTGGGCCACCTCCACCCTCAGCTGCTCCATCTCCAGCTGCATCTCCTCCAGCTGACTTTCCTTCTTCTTGTTGCTTTCTAAATGATGTTTCCTAGCACGGTTCTGGGAAGAGGATTTGGACACAGACACTGAGCCCCTGACACAGCGCCAGCCACTGCAGCTGCGGGGCATGGGCACAGGAGGGGACACTCACCTCTGCTGCTCTGAGCTGCTCCAGCAAATTCTCCAGCTCCTGATTCCGCTCCTGCATGTGGAAAGGAAAGCAGAGGCTCAGGGGCTGCAGCTCATCCAAGGGGTTGCAAGCAAGCTTTGGCTCTGTGAGCTCACCTTCAGCTGGGTCGCCTCCATTCTCAGCTGAGCTGTCTTCAGCTTCATCTCCTGGTCTTGGTGTTGGAGATGTGTCAAGGCCGCGTTGTACTGCAAAGAGCAGCCAGACACAGGCACTGAGTGCCTGACACAGCCCCAGCTGCCACAGCTGTGGGATGTGGGCAGAGGAGGGGACACTCACCTCTGCATTGAGCTGCTCCAGCCTTTCCAGCTTCTCCTCCTGCACGTACTTCTGCATGCAGAAAGACAGCAGGGGCTCAGTGGCCACAGCCTCGTGCTGTGAGAGCCCCTCCATACCCATCACACTCTGCTGCATCTCCTCACTGCCTTCCCCTCGTGCAGAGCTCTGCACAGATTGTCTACTGGCTCCTCAGTCAGGTCCCAGAGCCTCTGATCTCCAGAGGCTGTATCCAACCTCAGCCAGGCTGTAGTTCTGTGAACTCACCTTCAGCTGAACCATCTCCACTCTCAGCCGCTCCGTCTCCAGAGGCAGCTTCTCCTGCAGCTGACACTGTTTCTTTTCACTGGCATCCACATACTCACAGATGTTATGCATCTGGAAAGAGGATTTGGACACAGACACTGAGCCCCTGACCTGGCCCCAGCCACCACAGCTGCAGGGCATGGGCAGAGGAAGGGATACTCACCTCCCTTTTGATATTTGCCAGCTGGTGACGATTCTCCTCCTGCACATGCAAAGGAAAGCAGAGGCTCAGCGGCTGCAGCTCATCCAACTGCAACCAGGCTTTGGCTCTGTGAGCTCACCTTCAGCTCGGTCACCTCCATGCTCTGCTCGGCCATCTCATTCCTCAGCTTGGCCATCTCATTCCTCAGCTCCTGCATCTCCTGGTCTTGGCTTTGGAAATGCTGCAACAGCTGAGAGCTCTGGGAAGAGGAGCCAGACACAGACACTGAGCCCCTGACACAGCCCCAGCCACTGCAGCTGCAGGAAATGGGCACAGGAGGGGACACTCACCTCCGCTGCTCTGAGCTGCTCCAGCAACTTCTCCAGCTCCTGATTCCGCTCCTGCATGTTGAAAGGAAAACAGAGGCTCAGGGGCTGCAGCTCATCCAAGGGGTTGCAAGCAAGCTTTGGCTCTGTGAGCTCACCTTCACCTCGGCCATCTCATTCCTCAGCTCGGCCGTCTCATTCCTCTGCTTGGCCGTCTCATTCTTCAGCTCCTGGATCTCCTGGCCTTGGCTTTGGAAATGCTGCAACAGCTGAGAGCTCTGGGAAGAGCAGCCAGACACAGACACTGAGCCCCTGACACAGCCCCAGCCACTGCAGCTGCGGGGCATGGGCACAGGAGGGGACACTCACCTCCACTGCTCTGAACTGCTCCAGCAACTTCTCCAGCTCCTCATTCTGCTCCTGCATGTTGAAAGGAAAACAGAGGCTCAGGGGCTGCAGCTCATCCAAGGGGTTGCAAGTAAGCTTTGGCTCTGTGAGCTCACCTTCACCTCAGCCATCTCATTCCTCAGCTCGGCCGTCTCATTCCTCAGCTTGGCCGTCTCATTCCTCAGCTCCTGGATCTCCTGGCCTTGGCTTTGGAAATGCTGCAACAGCTGAGAGCTCTGGGAAGAGGAGCCAGACACAGGCACTGAGCCCCTGACACAGCCCCAGCCACTGCAGCTGCGGGGCATGGGCACAGGAGGGGACACTCACCTCCACTGCTCTGAGCTGCTCCAGCAACTTCTCCAGCTCCTCATTCCGCTCCTGCATGTTGAAAGGAAAACAGAGGCTCAGGGGCTGCAGCTCATCCAAGGGGTTGCAAGCAAGCTTTGGCTCTGTGAGCTCACCTTCACCTCGACCATCTCATTCCTCAGCTCGGCCGTCTCATTCCTCTGCTTGGCCGTCTCATTCCTCAGCTCCTGGATCTCCTGGCCTTGGCTTTGGAAATGCTGCAACAGCTGAGAGCTCTGGGAAGAGGAGCCAGACACAGACACTGAGCCCCTGACAGCCCCAGCCGCTGCAGCTGTGGGCCGTGGGCAGAGCAGGGGACACTCACCTGTATTCTGAGCTGCTCCAGCTCTCCCAGCTTCTCCTCCTCCATGAACTTCTGCATGCAAAAGAGAGCAGGGGCTCAGGGGCCACAGTCCCAGCCCCACGGTGTGGGAGCCCCTCCACACCTCTCGCACTCTGCTGCATCTCCTCAATGCCTTACCCTTGTGCAGAGCTCTGCACAGATCCCCTGCTGGCTCCTCTGATCTCCAGGGGCCTTCTCTAACCTCAGCCAGGCTGTGGTTCTGTGAACTCACCTTCAGCTGAGCCATCCCCACCACCAACTGGGCCACCTCCAGCTTCAGCCGATGCATCTCCCGTTCTCGGCTTTCAAATCGCTGCAACACCTCAGAGCTCTGGGAAGAGGAGCCACACACAGACACTGAGTCCTGACACATAGCTGCAGCCACTGCAGCTGTGGGCCGTGGGCAGAGCAGGGGACACTCACCTGTATTCTGAGCTGCTCGACCTTTCCCAGCTTTTCCTCCTCCATGAACTTGTGCATGCAAAAGAGAGCAGGGGTCAGTGTCCACAGCCCCAGCCCCACGGTGTGGGAGCTCCTCCACACCTCTCGCACTCTGCTGCATCTCCTCAATGCCTTCCCCTTGTGCAGAGCTCTGCACAGATCCCCTGCTGGCTCCTCTGATCTCCAGGGGCCTTCTCTAACCTCAGCCAGGCTGTGGTTCTGTGAACTCACCTTCAGCTGACCCATCCCCGCGAGCAGCTGGGCCACATCCAGCTTCAGCTGATGCATCTCCTGGTCTTGGCTTTCAAACAGCTGCAGCACCACAGAGCTCTGGGAAGAGGAGCCAGACATAGGCAATGAGCCCCTGACACAGCCCCAGCTGCTGCAGCTGCAGGGCATGGGCAGAGGAAGGGATACTCACCTCCCTTCTGCTATTTGCCAGCTGGTGACGATTCTCCTCCTGCACATGTAAAGGAAAGCAGAGGCTCAGCAGCTGCAGCTCATCCAACTGCAACCAGGCTTTGGCTCTGTGAGCTCACCTTCAGCTGGGTCACCTCCATGCTCTGCTCGGCCATCTCATTCCTCAGCTTGGCCATATCATTCCTCAGCTCCTGCATCTCCTGGCCTTGGCTTTGGAAATGCTGCAACACCTGAGAGCTCTGGGAAGAGGTGGCAGACACAGACACTGAGCCCCTGACACAGCCCCAACCACTGCAACTGCAGGGCATGGGAACAGGAGTGGACACTCACCTCTGGTGCTCTGAGCTGCTCCAGCAACTTCTTCAGCTCTTGCTTCCCCTCCTGCATGTGGAAAGGAAAGCAGAGGCTTAGGGGCTGCAGCTCATCCAAGGGGTTGCAAGCAAGCTTTGGCTCTGAGAGCTCACCTTCAGCTGGGTCACCTCCATTCTCAGCTGAGCTGTCTCCAGCCTCATCTGCCGCATCTCCTGGTCTCGGTGTTGGAGATGTGTCAAGGCCTCCTCCTTCTGCAACTGGCAGCCAGACACAGGCACTGAGCCCCTGACACAGCCCCAGCCGCTGCAACTGCGGGCTGTGGGCAGAGCAGGGGACACTCACCACCACTCTGAGATGGTTCTGCCCATTCAGGTCCAGACTATTGTCATGCACGTGGAAAGAGAGCAGGAGCTCAGCGGCTGCGGCCCATCCAACTGCACCTGTGCTGTGGCTCTGTGAAGTCACCTGCAGCTCGCCTATGTCCTCCTGCAGCTGCCACGAGGCTTGGGTCTGTCTTTCAAGACACTGCAATGCCTTGTTCTGGGAGGAGGAGACAGACACAGGCCCTGAGCCCCTGACCCAGCCCCAGGCACCGCAGCCGCGGGCCGTGGGCAGAGCAGCGCTGCACACCTACCATACGCTGCCAGTCCCCGTCGCTGCTGCTTTGGGCCGTGGCACAGCACTGGGGCAGAATCTCCTGCACTCGCAGTTCTTCCCTCACCGCTGCCGCTGCCATGGCTGCACCTGTGTGTCAGGGCCAGCACGCTGTGAGGGGCTCGGCCACGGGCAGTGCCGGGCGTGGGGACAGTGCTTGGGCTCAGGCTGCCCACGCTGCCTCACACACAGCACGCGGCCCAGGCTGCCGCCTTCCCCCTGCACTGCTCACAGCCACACACACAGCCCAGCCAACACCTGTGGGGACCCTGGGGACAGCCATCCCTCACCTTCCTCTGCTCTGTCAGCGACCTCCCGCTGCAAAGCCATCGCAAGGCAGGCCGTTGGCCAGTGCTCTCCAAGCTCCTGCCAACTGGTACTGAGGTTCTCCTCAAAATGCCCCTTTTATACCCACCAGCCTCCCCTGTCACGGGTGACATCAGAATGGGAGCTGCTGCCCGTGGCAACACGACCGACCTCTCCTGTCACGGGTGACATCAGAATGGGAGCTGCTGCCCGTGGCAACACGACCGACCTCTCCTGTCACGGGTGACATCAGAATGGGAGCTGCTGCCCGTGGCAACACGGCCAACCACACCCTGGGCTGCCACAGCTCCCATCCCAGGAGCCTGGCTGTGCACCTACCAGCTGGGACAAGCAGCATTGACAAAAGCACAGTCACTGGGGTGTGAATATTCATTTTCTTCATGTGCGTCTACTGCACGGGCCAGTACATGGTGAAACTGCCTCTGCACAAGGGAACTGACTTGGTAGAAAGGTCCTTGCTGGTTGTTTTGAGGGGGACGAGCTCAGGTTGCTCCCATATGATCACAGCTCACCGCTTGCGATCAGTTTCTGCTGCTGTCACTCTGTCAGCAGTACCGAGGTGCTCAGCACTGGCTGGCGTGCACATGCCCTTCAGCACTTAGACTTGCTGATCTGGGCTGTAGAAGTTTACACAAAAGGGTCAGCTCTTCTGCTCTTTGTATCTTTGGTGTCTGAGGACCCCGTGGGAGGCTAAAGCCCTGTTGGAATGAAATCTGGCAAGGGATGTAAAGGACACGAAGGGCTCCTTCCAGTGTGTGGGCAGCAAAAGGAAGATGAGGGAGCATGTGAGCCTGCTGCTGAACGAGGTGGTGCCCTGGTGATGGAGGATACGGAGCAGGCAGAGCTGCTGAATGCCGCCTTGGCTTCGGTCTTTGTGTGACCATTCCCCAGCTCTAATGCAGGCAGTGCTACGGGAGGGGACTCCAAGTCTACTTCTGATGCCTCAGAGTAACAACAGAGATATCGGTGCTGTGTTCAGTGTATTCTTCAAGAATCAATGGGAATCAAAGTGAGAATTCCACCATGACTGTGCGTGCTTGTTTCTTTTATGCTTTAATTTAACGGCATCACAAGGCTGTAACACAAGTGTTCTTGGCACTTGAGGTTTCCCTCCTCCTGCCGAGCTGGACTCTGGATCCCGGGTAATGTAGAGGTGCTTCATACACCGGCGCTCAGCCCATGGCTCCAGCCTGTCTGTTACACCTTTGTGCTGAGGGCCGAGCTCAGACTCTGCTCCGTTCCTCTTGCAGCGGTAGCGGCCTGGCGCCCTGCAGCCGTCCTCCAGGCGGGCACCGGGCCCAGCGGAGCCCCGCTGAGGCCGTAAGGGGCCCTGTGCTCATAGGAGAAGCTGTAGAGCAGCACGAAAGGCACAGCGAAGCTCAGGAAGACCATCAGGCAGAAGAAGAACAGGAAGAGTTTCCTGGGGGGCAGAAGAAGGTGGCTGCATCCCAAGCCCATCTTGCCCACAGGATGGCAGGAGCCCCACGGGCTGGCTCCCCGTCCTCCTCGTTGCTGCCTTGGGCAGCGCAGGACACCCCACAAGGCCGGGAAAACAGCCCAGCCTAGGGCAAAGCGATGCTGCTCCCTGCCAGCTGCAGAGCCCCCAGGAGCCCCCCAGCAGCCCCCCAGCAGCCCGGCCTTGTGAGTGGGAGTCAGCCTCAGGGCAGGGGACAGCCAGGGGGGACACTCACCAGTATGTGTGGTTCTGTGTGTCTGCCTGCTGCTCCCTCGCCAACACATCCTTGTCCTGCAGCTCAAGAGAGAGGGAGGCCACGTGTCATGCACTGCAGCGTGGCAGGAGTGCGGCCCTTGCAGGGCTGTGACCTCCATGGGCCCTTCTCCCCAGGCAGGCCTGCGCTGGCAGGCAGGGGCTGGCACAGGCCCAGCGCTGGATACGGCCCCTTGCCTGCACCCGCTGCGTGCCCAGGGCTTGGCAGGAGGCAGGCAGGGGGCCCAGGGCCCACACTGCTGTGCCTCCCTTTGCCTTTCCCTGAGGCAGGGCAGCCTGCCAGAGGTGAGGCCCTGGGCTCTGGGAGGGGCAGTGGCCCGGTCCCTCTGTGGCAGATGCCCCGTCCCAAAGCCCACGTCCTCCCCAGCCGTGCCGCTGCCGGGGTGCGGGGACCCAGCACTGACACCCCCTCCCTGACCCTCTCAGTGGGGGCCCCTCTACCTTCTGCTCCTCTTCCAGCCTTGCAGCTGCCTCGCTTTGTTGCACCTGCAAGAGCTCCTGTGGGACAGGGGGAAGAGAAGCAGCCGTCTGCACACAGCAACAGTCCCGTGGCTGCGCTCCCCTCCGCACTGTCCCCTTGGGCCGTGGCCCTTGCCCTCGCCTCCCCTCTCGCTCCCACCCTGCAGGGACAGAGGGACCCCAGGCCCAGAGCTGGACACAGCCCAGGTCTGATGGGGACAGGGGGGAGGCACTGGGCAAGGCAAAATATTCTCCAGAGGTCCCATCTTACCTCAGCCTGGCTGTGGTTCTGTGTGTTATGCTCTCCGTGCTCAGGCAGGGTCTGCTTCTGAGAGATGTCCAGGCACAGCTCAGCCACGCTGTGATTCACAAAGCCTTTCTCTCTACCCTGAGCCAGGCTGTGGTTCTGAGACCCATTCAGTCCAACCCCAGCCAGGCTGTGGTTCTGTGTGTTCTGCTTTCCATTCTCAGGCAGGGTCTGCTTTTGAGGGACATCCAGGCCCAGCTCAGCCACTCTCTGATTCACAAAGCCGTTGTCTCTACCCACAGCCAGGCTGTAGTTCTCAGAGCCATTCAGTCCAACCTCAGCCTGGCTGTGGTTCTCTGTGCCGCTCTCTCTATCCTCATCCACGCTGCGCTTCTGAGAGCTGTCCAGTCCCAGCTCAGCCAGGCTCTGGTTCTCTCTGCTGTTCTCTATTTCCTCAGCCAGGCTTTGCTTCTCTTGGTGCCTCCTCAGCTTGGCCAGCTGCTTCTCCAGCTTCTTGTTCATCTCAGTGGCCATTTCTAAGCACTGTTTTGTGTCAAGGTTCTGGGAAGAGGAGCCAGACAAAGACACTGAGCGCCTGACACAGCCCCAGCTGCTGCAG
Source organism: Colius striatus (assembly GCF_028858725.1). NCBI lineage: Eukaryota > Metazoa > Chordata > Aves > Coliiformes > Coliidae > Colius > Colius striatus. The sequence continues at coordinate 1,826,563 of NC_084785.1, forward strand.
CTGCAGGACGTGGGCAGAGCAGGGGACACTCACCTCCCTTCTGAGCTGCTCCAGCACTTTTTCTGTTTTGTGATGATTCTCTTCCTGCAAGTAGACACAGCAGGGGCTCAGGGCTCACAGCCACAGCCTCCCTTTGTGCAGAGCTCTGCACAGATTGTCTACTGGCTCCTCAGACAGGCCCCAGAGCCTCTGATCTCCAGAGGCTGTATCCAACCTCAGCCAGGCTGTAGTGCAGTGAACTCACCCTCAGCTGGGCCATCTCCACCCTCAGCTGCTCCATCTCCAGCTGCATCTCCTCCAGCTGACATTCCTTCTTCTTGTTGCTTTCTAAATGATGTTTCCTAGCACGGTTCTGGGAAGAGGATTTGGACAGACACTGAGCCCCTGACACAGCCCCAGCCACTGCAGCTGCGGGGCATGGGCACAGGAGGGGACACTCACCTCTGCTGCTCTGAGCTGCTCCAGCAACTTCTGCTCCTGATTCCGCTCCTGCATGTGGAAAGGAAAGCAGAGGCTCAGGGGCTGCAGCTCATCCAAGGGGTTGCAAGCAAGCTTTGGCTCTGTGAGCTCACCTTCAGCTGGGTCACCTCCGTTCTCAGCTGAGCTGTCTTCAGCTTCACCTGCCGCATCTCCTGGTCTCGGTGTTGGAGATGTGTCAAGGCCACGTTGTTCTGCAAATAGCAGCCAGACACAGACACTGAGCCCCTGACACAGCCCCAGCTGCCACAGCTGTGGGATGTGGGCAGAGGAGGGGACACTCACCTCTGCTTTGAGCTGCTCCAGCCTTTTTAACTTCTCTTGCGCGTACTTCTGCATGCAGAAAGACAGCAGGGGCTCAGTGGCCACAGTCTCATGGTGTGAGAGCCCCTCCATACCCATCACACTCTGCTGCATCTCCTCGCTGCCTTCCCCTCGTGCACAGCTCTGCACAGATTGTCTACTGGCTCCTCAGTCAGGTCCCAGAGCCTCTGATCTCCAGAGGCTGTATCCAACCTCAGCCAGGCTGTAGTTCTGTGAACTCACCTTCAGCTGAACCACCTCCACCCTCAGTCGCTCCATCTGCAGAGGCAGCTTCTCCCGCAGCTGCCACTCTTTCTTTTCACTGGCATCCACATCCTGACAGATGTTATGCATCTGGAAAGAGGATTTGGACACAGACACTGAGCCCCTGAGCTGGCCCCAGCCACCACAGCTGCAGGGCATGGGCAGAGGAGGGGACACTCACCTCCCTTCTGATATTTGCCAGCTGGTGACGATTCTTCTCCTGCACATGCAAAGGAAAGCAGAGGCTCAGCGGCTGCAGCTCATCCAAGGGGTTGCAAGCAAGCTTTGGCTCTGTGAGCTCACCTTCAGCTGGGTCACCTCCGTTCTCAGCTGAGCTGTCTTCAGCTTCACCTGCCGCATCTCCTGGTCTCGGTGTTGGAGATGTGTCAAGGCCACGTTGTTCTGCAAATAGCAGCCAGACACAGACACTGAGCCCCTGACACAGCCCCAGCTGCCACAGCTGTGGGATGTGGGCAGAGGAGGGGACACTCACCTCTGCTTTGAGCTGCTCCAGCCTTTTTAACTTCTCTTGCGCGTACTTCTGCATGCAGAAAGACAGCAGGGGCTCAGTGGCCACAGTCTCATGGTGTGAGAGCCCCTCCATACCCATCACACTCTGCTGCATCTCCTCGCTGCCTTCCCCTCGTGCACAGCTCTGCACAGATTGTCTACTGGCTCCTCAGTCAGGTCCCAGAGCCTCTGATCTCCAGAGGCTGTATCCAACCTCAGCCAGGCTGTAGTTCTGTGAACTCACCTTCAGCTGAACCACCTCCACCCTCAGTTGCTCCATCTGCAGAGGCAGCTTCTCCCGCAGCTGCCACTCTTTCTTTTCACTGGCATCCACATCCTGACAGATGTTATGCATCTGGAAAGAGGATTTGGACACAGACACTGAGCCCCTGACCTGGCCCCAGCCACCACAGCTGCAGGGCATGGGCAGAGGAGGGGACACTCACCTCCCTTCTGATATTTGCCAGCTGGTGACGATTCTTCTCCTGCACATGCAAAGGAAAGCAGAGGCTCAGCGGCTGCAGCTCATCCAACTGCAACCAGGCTTTGGCTCTGTGAGCTCACCTTCAGCTCGGTCACCTCCATGCTCTGCTCGGCCGTCTCATTCCTCTGCTCGGCCATCTCATTCCTCAGCTTGGCCGTCTCATTCCTCAGCCTGGCCGTCTCATTCCTCAGCCTGGCCGTCTCATTCCTCTGCTTGGCTGTCACATTCCTCAGCTCGGCCGTCTCATTCCTCAGCTCGGCCGTCTCATTCCTCAGCTTGGCCGTCTCATTCCTCAACTTGGCCGTCTCATTCCTCTGCTTGGCTGTCACATTCCTCAGCTGGGCCATCTCATTCCTCAGCTCCTGGATCTCCTGGCCTTGGCTTTGGAAATGCTGCAACAGCTGAGAGCTCTGGGAAGAGGAGCCAGACACAGGCACTGAGCCCCTGACACAGCCCCAGCCACTGCAGCTGCGGGGCATGGGCACAGGAGGGGACACTCACCTCCGCTGCTCTGAGCTGCTCCAGCAACTTCTCCAGCTCCTGATTCCGCTCCTGCATGTTGAAAAGAAAGCAGAGGCTCAGGGGCTGCAGCTCATACAAGGGGTTGCAAGCAAGCTTTGGCTCTGTGAGCTCACCTTCAGCTCGGCCATCTCATTCCTCAGCTCGGCCGTCTCATTTCTCTGCTTGGCCGTCTCATTCCTCAGCTCCTGGATCTCCTGGCCTTGGCTTTGGAAATGCTGCAACAGCTGAGAGCTCTGGGAAGAGGAGCCAGACACAGGCACTGAGCCCCTAACACAGCCCCAGCCACTGCAGCTGCCGGAAATGGGCAGAGCAGGGGACACTCACCTGTATTCTGAGCTGCTCCAGCTCTCCCAGCTTCTCCTCCTCCATGAACTTCTGCATGCAAAAGAGAGCAGGGGCTCAGGGGCCACAGCCCCAGCCCCACGGTGTGGGAGCCCCTCCACACCTCTCGCACTCTGCTGCATCTCCTCAATGCCTTCCCCTTGTGCAGAGCTCTGCACAGATCCCCTGCTGGCTCCTCTGATCTCCAGGGGCCTTCTCTAACCTCAGCCAGGCTGTGGTTCTGTGAACTCACCTTCAGCTGAGCCATCCCCGCCACCAACTAGGACACCTTCAGCTTCAGCCGGTGCATCTCCCGCTCTCGGCTTTCAAATCGCTGCAACACCTGAGAGCTCTGGGAAGAGGAGCCACACACAGACACTGAGCCCTGACACATAGCTGCAGCCACTGCAGCTGTGGGCCGTGGGCAGAGCAGGGGACACTCACCTGTATTCTGAGCTGCTCCAGCTTTCCCAGCTTCTCCTCCTCCCTGAACTTCTGCATGCAAAAGAGAGCAGGGGCTCAGTGTCCACAGCCCCAGCCCCACGGTGCGGGAGCTCCTCCACACCTCTAGCACTCTGCTGCATCTCCTCAATGCCTTCCCCTTGTGCAGAGCTCTGCACAGATCCCCTGCTGGCTCCTCTGATCTCCAGGGGCCTTCTCTAACCTCAGCCAGGCTGTGGTTCTGTGAACTCACCTTCAGCTGAGCCATCCCCGCGAGCAGCTGGGCCACCTCCAGCTTCAGCTGGTGCATCTCCTGGTCTTGGCTTTCAAATCGCTGCAGCACCTCAGAGCTCTGGGAAGAGGAGCCAGACACAGGCACTGAGCCCATGACACAGCCCCAGCTGCTGCAGCTGCAGGGCATGGGCAGAGGAGGGGACACTCACCTCCCTTCTGATCTTTGCCAGCTGGTGACGATTCTCCTCCTGCACATGCAAAGGAAAGCAGAGGCTCAGCGGCTGCAGCTCATCCAACTGCAACCAGGCTTTGGCTCTGTGAGCTCACCTTCAGCTGGGTCACCTCCATTCTCAGCTGAGCTGTCTCCAGCTTCATCTGCCGCATCTCCTGGTCTCGGTGTTGGAGATGTGTCAAGGCCTCGTTGTTCTGCAAAGAGCAGCCAGACACAGACACTGAGCCCCTGACACAGCCCCAGCCGCTGCAGCTGCGGGCCGTGGGCAGAGCAGGGGACACTCACCACCACTCTGAGATGGTTCTGCCCGTTCTGCAGGTCCAGACAATTGTCCTGCACGTGGAAAGAGAGCAGGGGCTCAGCGGCTGCAGCCCATCCAACTGCACCCGGGCTGTGGCTCTGTGAACTCACCTGCAGCTCGCCTATGTCCTCCTGCAGCTGCCACGAGGCTTGGCTCTGTCTTTCAAGACACTGCAACTCCTCGTACTGGGAGGAGGAGACAGACACAGGCCCTGAGCCCCTGACCCAGCCCCAGGCGCCGCAGCCGCGGGCCGTGGGCAGAGCAGCGCTGCACACCTACCATACGCTGCCAGTCCCCGTCGCTGCTGCTTTGGGCCGTGGCACAGCACTGGGGCAGAATCTCCTGCACTCGCAGTTCTTCCCTCACCGCTGCCGCTGCCATGGCTGCACCTGTGTGTCAGGGCCAGCACGCTGTGAGGGGCTCGGCCACGGGCAGTGCCGGGCGTGGGGACAGTGCTTGGGCTCAGGCTGCCCACGCTGCCTCACACACAGCACGCGGCCCAGGCTGCCGCCTTCCCCCTGCACTGCTCACAGCCACACACACAGCCCAGCCAGCGCCTGTGGGGACCCTGGGGACAGCCATCCCTCACCTTCCTCTGCTCTGTCAGCGACCTCCTGCTGCAAAGCCATCGCAAGGCAGGCCGTTGGCCAGTGCTCTCCAAGCTCCTGCCAACTGGTACTGAGGTTCTCCTCGAAATGCCCCTTTTATACCCACCAGCCTCCCCTGTCACGGGTGACATCAGAATGGGAGCTGCTGCCCGTGGCAACACGGCCGACCTCTCCTGTCACGGGTGACATCAGAATGGGAGCTGCTGCCCGTGGCAACACGGCCAACCACACCCTGGGCTGCCACAGCTCCCATCCCAGGAGCCTGGCTGTGCACCTACCAGCTGGGACAAGCAGCATTGACAAAAGCACAGTCACTGGGGTGTGAATATTCATTTTCTTCATGTGCATCTACTGCACGGGCCAGTACATGGTGAAACTGCCTCTGCACAAGGGAACTGACTTGGTGGAAAGGTCCTTGGTTGTTTTGAGGGGGACTTGAGCTCAGGTTGCTCCCATATGATCACAGCTCACCGCTTGCGATCAGTTTCTGCTGCTGTCACTCTGTCAGCAGTACCGAGGTGCTCAGCACTGGCTGGCGTGCACATTGCCCTTCAGCACTTAGACTTGCTGATCTGGGCTGTAGGAGTTTACACAAAAGGGTCAGCTCTTCTGCTCTTTGTATCTTTGGTGTCTGAGGACCCTGTGGGAGGCTAAAGCCCTGTTGCAATGAAATCTGGCAAGGGATGTAAAGGACACGAAGGGCTCCTTCCAGTGTGTGGGCAGCAAAAGGAAGATGAGGGAGCATGTGAGCCTGCTGCTGAACGAGGTGGTGCCCTGGTGATGGAGGATACGGAGCAGGCAGAGCTGCTGAATGCCGCCTTGGCTTCGGTCTTTTGTGTGACCATTCCCCAGCTCTTACAAAGGCAATGTCATGGTCTGGTCTTGCATTTGCCTATCTGAAATAAATAGGAAAAAACCTTCTCATTAACCTCATTAATCTCTCGTTTGAGATGAAGGAAATTGATTTGCTAACAAAAACTGTTTCTCAGCTCTCTGTGGTGATTGAATTTATTATACCTTAGGCTGATACAGGCCTAAGTCCTGAGGACAAAATGCTGAAAACACTTTACGTCAGACAGTGCTGCGAAGCCTCTTACTGTGTGTGGCATTTCACAGTGCTGTGAGGTTTTGCGGTTTGGGTTTTTTTCAATAGTGTCATCTGCAGGAAAACAAGTTTTGATCCTTGCTTGAGCTAGCCTATCATGGCATCACGTGCGATATTTTAAGGGCAAAAGCTTCTGGTTTAATTTTTTAATAGTCTCTTTAAAGATACCACGTAAATGACACGTGGCCATTGAAGCTTCATGGAGGAGATCCATTGTTCTAAACTGGCACTTTGTGATGGATGAAAAAGCATACCAACACCTACTCAGTTTCAGGGACAGAGATGTCACGTAAGAGTTAAAACGTCATAGTATTATTAGTCCTGGGCTTCTTCCCCAAATTTGTGGTCATCTGGAATGCTAATATCTGTTCCCTACACACAAGATGCATTTAGTTATGCTTTTAAATGGCTTTTGGCTTAAAATGACCTCAAGCAGGAGCCCAGCGTTTGCATTGTGTCAGCTGTGGTTACGCCTCCTGATGTACACTACTGACTTTTTTAAAGGGGTGCTTTCAAAGAGAAATGTAGCATTAGTGCTGAATGAAAACGGTTATGAGTAGGAAGTAAAGATCTTTTCTGTATCCAGATAAAAGTGTAAAGACAATCAGAGAGGTTTTAGCCACACTGAAATTATTAGGCCAGTCTTCTGAAAAGCATCATGAGACTATTAACTGCAGAAAGCCAGGAATCCAGGGTTTTTTCTCAACTCAAAGTCCACAAGCTATTTGCATTGTTTCAGAACGTATATTATATGCTGTGTGAAATGTATTTATGAAAGTATTTTTGCGTACACCATAGGAGAGAAAATAGAGAAAAAAATAATAGAGAAAAAATAACAGAGAAAATATCCCGTCCTCTTCAGCAGTCTACTCTCAGCCTGGCTGTGGTTCTGAGAGACATTCAGTCCAACCTCAGCCTGGCTGTGGTTCTGAGAGACATTCAGTCCATCCTCAGCCTGGCTGTGGTTCTGAGAGACATTCAGTCCAACCTCAGCCAGGCTGTGGTTCTCTGTGCCGGTCTCTCTATCCTCATCCACGCTGTGGTTCTGAGAGCTGTCCAGTCCCAGCTCAGCCAGGCTCCGGTTCTGTCTGCTGTTCTCTATTTCCTCAGCCAGGCTTTGCTTCTCTTGGTGCCTCCTCGGCTTGGCCAGCTGCTTCTCCAGCTTCTGGATCCTCTCAGTGGCCATTTCTAAGCACTGTTTTGTGCAAAGGTTCTGGGAAGAGGAGCCAGACACAGGCACTGAGCCCCTGACACAGCCCCAGCTGCTGCAGCTGCGGGACGTGGGCAGAGCAGGGGACACTCACCTTCCTTCTGAGCTGCTCCAGCTCTTTTTCTGTTGTGTGGTGATTCTCCTCCTGCAAGCAGACACAGCAGGGGCTCAGGGCTCACAGCCACAGCCTCCCTTTGTGCACAGCTCTGCACAGATTGTCTACTGGCTCCTCAGTCAGGCCCCAGAGCCTCTAATCTCCAGAGGCTGTATCCAGCCTCAGCCAGGCTGTAGTGCAGTGAACTCACCCTCAGCTGGGCCATCTCCACCCTCAGCTGCTCAATCTCCAGCTGCATTGCCTCCAGCTGACATTCCTTCTTCTTCTTGCTTTCTAAATGATGTTTCCTATCACGGTTCTGGGAAGAGGATTTGGACACAGACACTGAGCCCCTGACACAGCCCCAGCCACTGCAGCTGCAGGGCATGGGCACAGGAGGGGACACTCACCTCTGCTGCTCTGAGCTGCTCCACCAACTTCTCCAGCTCCTGATTTCGCTCCTGCATGTGGAAAGGAAAACAGAGGCTCAGGGGCTGCAGCTCATCCAAGGGGTTGCAAGCAAGCTTTGGCTCTGTGAGCTCACCTTCAGCTGGGTCACCTCCATGCTCAGCTGAGCTGTCTTCAGCTTCATCTCCTGGTCTCGGTGTTGGAGATGTGTCAAGGCCGCGTTGTACTGCAAAGAGCAGCCAGACACAGGCACTGAGCGCCTGACACAGCCCCAGCTGCCACAGCTGTGGGATGTGGGCAGAGGAGGGGACACTCACCTCTGCGTTGAGCTGCTCCAGCCTTTCCAGCTTCTCCTGCACGCAGAAAGACAGCAGGGGCTCAGTGGCCACAGCCTTGTGGTGTGAGAGCCTCTCCATACCCACCACACTCTGCTGCATCTCCTCACTGCCTTCCCCTCGTGCACAGCTCTGCACAGATTGTCTACTGGCTCCTCAGTCAGGTCCCAGAGCCTCTGATCTCCAGAGGCTGTATCCAACCTCAGCCAGGCTGTAGTGCAGTGAACTCACCTTCAGCTGAACCACCTCCACCCTCATCCGCTCCATCTCCAGAGGCAGCTTCTCCTGCACCTGCCACTGTTTCTTTACACTGGCATCCACATCGTGACAGATGTTATGCATCTGGAAAGAGGATTTGGACACAGACACTGAGCCCCTGAGCTGGCCCCAGCCACCACAGCTGCAGGGCATGGGCAGAAGAGGGGACACTCACCTCCCTTCTGATCTTTGCCAGTTGGTGACGATTCTCCTCCTGCACATGCAAAGGAAAGCAGAGGCTCAGCGGCTGCAGCTCATCCAACTGCAACCAGGCTTTGGCTCTGTGAGCTCACCTTCAGCTGGGTAACCTCCATGCTCTGCTCGGCCATCTCATTCCTCAGCTTGGCCGTCTCATTCCTCAGCTTGGCCGTCTCATTCCTCAGCTCGGCCGTCTCAATCCTCAGCTTGGCCGTCTCATTCCTCAGCTTGGCCGTCTCATTCCTCAGCTGCTGGATCTCCTGGCCTTGGCTTTGGAAATGCTGCAACACCTGAGAGCTCTGGGAAGAGAAGCCAGACACAGACACTGAGCCCCTGACACAGCCCCAGCCACTGCAGCTGCAGGGCATGGGCACAGGAGGGGACACTTACCGCTGCTGCTCTGAGCTGCTCCACCAACTTCTGCTCCTGATACCACTCCTGCATGTGGAAAGGAAAGCAAGAGACTCAGGGGCTGCAGCTCATCCAAGGGGTTGCAAGCAAGCTTTGGCTCTGTGAGCTCACCTTCAACTGGGTCACCTCCATGCTCAGCTGAGCTGTCTCCAGCTTCACCTGCCGCATCTCCTGGTCTTGGTGTTGGAGATGTGTCAAGACCGCGTTGTACTGCAAAGAGCAGCCAGACACAGGCACTGAGCGCCTGACACAGCCCCAGCTGCCACAGCTGTGGGATGTGGACAGAGGAGGGGACACTCACCTCTGCTTTGAGCTGCTCCAGCCTTTCCAGCTTCTCCTGCACGGACTTCTGCATGCAGAAAGACAGCAGGGACTCAGTGGCCACAGCCTCGTGCTGTGAGAGCCCCTCCATACCCATCACACTCTGCTGCATCTCCTCGCTGCTTTCCCACCGTGCACAGCTCTGCACAGATTGTCTACTGGCTCCTCAGTCAGGTCCCAGAGCCTCTGATCTCCAGAGGCTGTATCCAACCTCAGCCAGGCTGTACTTCTGTGAACTCACCTTCAGCTGAACCACCTCCACCCTCATCTGCTCCATCTCCAGAGGCAGCTTCTCCTGCACCTGCCACTGTTTCTTTACACTGGCATCCACATACTGACAGATGTTATGCATCTGGAAAGAGGATTTGGACACAGACACTGAGCCCCTGAGCTGGCCCCAGCCACCACAGCTGCAGGGCTTGGGCAGAGGAGGGGACACTCACCTCCCTTCTGATCTTTGCCAGTTGGTGACGATTCTCCTCCTGCACATGCAAAGGAAAGCAGAGGCTCAGCCGCTGCAGCTCATCCAACTGCACCCGCGCTGTGGCTCTGTGAGCTCACCTTCAGCTCAGTCACCTCCATGCTCAGCTTGGCCATCGCATTCCTCAGCTTGGCCGTCTCATTCCTCAGCTTGGCCATCTCATTCCTCAGCTTGGCCATCTCATTCCTCAGCTCGGCCGTCTCATTCCTCAGCTTGGCCATCTCATTCCTCAGCTGCTGGATCTCCTGGCCTTGGCTTTGGAAATGCTGCAACACCTGAGAGCTCTGGGAAGAGAAGCCAGACACAGACACTGAGCCCCTGACACAGCCCCAGCCACTGCAGCTGCCGGAAATGGGCAGAGCAGGGGACACTCACCTGTATTCTGAGCTGCTCCAGCTGTCCCAGCTTCTCCTCCTCCCTGAACTTCTGCATGCAAAAGAGAGCAAGGGCTCAGGGGCCACAGCCCCAGCCCCACGGTGTGGGAGCCCCTCCACACCTCTCGCACTCTGCTGCATCTCCTCAATGCCTTCCGCTTGTGCAGAGCTCTGCACAGATCCCCTGCTGGCTCCTCTGATCTCCAGGGGCCTTCTCTAACCTCAGCTAGGCTGTGGTTCTGTGAACTCACCTTCAGCTGAGCCATCCCCGCCACCAACTGGGACACCTCCAGCTTCAGCCGATGCATCTCCTGCAGCATCTCAGAGCTCTGGGAAGAGGAGCCACACACAGACACTGAGCCCTGACACAGCCCCAGCCGCTGCAGCTGCGGGCCGTGGGCAGAGCAGGGGACACTCACCTCCACTCTGAGATGGTTCTGCCCGTTCTGCAGGTGCAGACATTTGTCCTGCACGTGGAAAGAGAGCAGGGGCTCAGCGGCTGCGGCCCATCCAACTGCACCCGCGCTGTGGCTGTGTGAGCTCACCTGCAGCTCGCCTATGTCCTCCTGCAGCTGCCACGAGGCTTGGGTCTGTCTTTCGTCGCTGCTGCTTTGGGCCGTGGCACAGCACTGGGGCAGAATCTCCTGCACTCGGAGTTCTTCCCTCACCGCTGCCATGGCTGCACCTGTGTGTCAGGGCCAGCACGCTGTGAGGGGCTCGGCCACGGGCAGTGCCGGGCGTGGGGACAGTGCTTGGGCTCAGGCTGCCCACGCTGCCTCACACACAGCACGCGGCCCAGGCTGCCGCCTTCCCCCTGCACTGCTCACAGCCACACACACAGCCCAGCCAACGCCTGTGGGGACCCTGGGGACAGCCATCCCTCACCTTCCTCTGCTCTGTCAGCGACCTCCCGCTGCAAAGCCATCGCAAGGCAGGCCGTTGGCCAGTGCTCTCCGAGCTCCTGCCAACTGGTACTGAGGTTCTCCTCGAAATGCCCCTTTTATACCCACCAGCCTCCCCTGTCACGGGTGACATCAGAATGGGAGCTGCTGCCCGTGGCAACACGACCGACCTCCCCTGTCACGCGTGACATCAGAATGGGAGCTGCTGCCCGTGGCAACACGAGCGACCTCCCCTGTCACGGGTGACATCAGAATGGGAGCTGCTGCCCGTGGCAACACGGCCAACCACACCCTGGGCTGCCACAGCTCCCATCCCAGGAGCCTGGCTGTGCACCTACCAGCTGGGACAAGCAGCGTTGACAAAAGCACAGTCACTGGGGTGTGAATATTCATTTTCTTCATGTGCATCTACTGCACGGGCCAGTACATCGTGAAACTGCCTCTGCACAAGGGAACTGACTTGGTGGAAAGGTCCTTGGTTGTTTTGAGGGGGACTTGAGCTCAGGTTGCTCCCATATGATCACTGGCACCCTGCCCAGCACCGCACTGACACCTGGCCCTCAGCACCTCAGCTGCACGGCTCGAGCAGCTCTGCAGGGCCCTTCCCACCCCCACCCCGCTGGCATTTGTGCTATATTGTGGTTGCTGTGCTGATTTCATTCTTTTGGGGCAGAAAATTGCAAGATGAAGGAGCTCTACTTCCTGGCTAAAGAGAAGACAAAACATGACCATAATGTCCCTCTTTTACAATGAAACCTGAAGGTGCTGTATGATGGGGGATGAGGACTTTTCCTCCCCACAGTGAGGCCCTGTAACAGCACACACTCGATAAATACATACACACCTTCTCACCCAGCTGCAGAAACACTCTCAGACAGAGTCTTTGACTCCCTCTTACCTGATCCTCCACGGAAACTTCCGTTCCCAGAGTGTTATCTGTGTTCCTCTCGTCCCTTCCAAGGCATTTCTGGGCCAGAAGCTTTCTGTCTAGTGGGGGAGGAGGAAGTTCAGGAGCTTAACCGAAGCCTCTTTATCACCAAAGCAGAAGTTGACAGACTTCGGTTCCAAGTTAACGTGATCAGGTGCTGTGATGCCACTGTCTTCTACAGACAAAAACCCAAACCACCCTGAAACAAGGTCTCATAAGACAGCCAGGAGTTGGAAAGTCGCCTCTCCTTTAGTTGTACTGGAGATGAAAACGCCAAGTAGAAATGATTTTGAAACAACTCAGTATCTCCTCCCATCCACCCACCTGACACCTGACTCAATGCTCACTCCTCACCTCCTGGGGCTCCTCTGACACTGCTTTTCTAGGCTCAGGTCATACTTACACATTAGTGTGCAGCTGAAAGTCTCCTGCCTTATATCCCAAGGCAAAGTTATTTTGTGAGAGCTTAGATTTGGCTGTATCAAAAGTCATCTGGTAGCCAGCAAGCCAGCCTTCATAGCCCAACACTGCCCAGCCATAGATGGTTGGTCCAGAGAGATCAGCGTCTATGTTGCAGCCTAGATTTACATAGTCTCTTTTGTAGGAGGTCTTCAACTTTCCACTCTTCTTCCTGCAGAGAGAAACGTGCCATTTCATCTCTTGTAGTACACAAGGAGGTGTTACACATAGTTTTAGTCATGTGTGTCTTCCTCAAGACCAGTTAAGTGACTGTAACACCTACCTACCCAAAACTTCACATGAGGAGCTGCTGGAGAGGGCATGAGGTGAGGGTAACACTGGTTTCTGTCTGTTTACCTGGTGCCACTGTTTCCTCCACCATCTCAAATTCTTTAAAACCCTCAAGAAACAAGACAAAAGCATGTCTGCCTGCCTTCCTTCCTTCTTCACGCCTGGACACCAGTCTCCTCTATGGAAAACAGACTTCCTTATCCTCCAGACATCATCCTGTTCCTCTGGAGAAACCTCTCACAATCCCATGAGACAATTCCTCTCTCAACAATGGCTCCTTGTGCCTATTTTGCTCTCAATTCCAACTTAAGACAAATTTTAACCACCTCCTTAATCCTCTCCCCTACCTCCTTTCTCTCCACACAGCAGAACACAGGTTTGGGAGACCTTGTCCTTCTGAGCCTGGTATTATCCATCACCTTCAAAATACTCTATCCAGTGCCTGCAGAACATTCTAGAGTAAATGTTGAGCTTTCACACAAAGGCCAGAACAAGCATTTCTAATTCAAGGTTATGGGAGATTCCAGCACTCCTTAGATAAATGTAACAGAAAATACTTACCCTGTGTTTGGTACAAATGTAGTGTCCGGAGCCACCTTCAATCCTTCAGCCAGCTGCAAAGAAAAAGAGAAGGATGTCTGCTCAGAGCTCTGCTGAAATGTGCTTTGTTCTATGCTCTACTTCCTGGCTAAAGAGAAGACAAAACATGACCATAATGTCCCTCTTTTACAATGAAACCTGAAGGTGCTGTATGATGGGGGATGAGGACTTTTCCTCCCCACAGTGAGGCCCTGTAACAGCACACACTCTATAAATACATACACACCTTCTCACCCAGCTGCAGAAACACTCTCAGACAGAGTCTTTCACTCCCTCTTACCTGATCCTCCACGGACACTTCTGTTCCCAGAGTGTTATCTGTGTTCCACTTCTGGGTGAATGTAAGTCCATAGTCTTTGATCTTATATTTGGTCTTTAGACTGCCTGAAGCCTTGCCTGTGTCTGTGTTGGAAGAACCAGTTGCAGTGAAATCCTGCCAGGAGCAGAATAACAGTTTCAACACTCTGATGTCCTTGCTGGTTTTGAGGGGGACTTGAGCTGAGGTTGCTCCCATATGATCACAGCTCACCGCTTGCGATCAGTTTCTGCTGCTGTCACTCTGTCAGCAGTACCGAGGTGCTCAGCACTGGCTGGCGTGCTCATTGCCCTTCAGCACTTAGACTTGCTGATCTGGGCTGTAGGAGTTTACACAAAAGGCTCAGCTCTTCTGCTCTTTGTATCTTTGGTGTCTGAGGACCCCGTGGGAGGCTAAAGCCCTCTTGCAATGAAATCTGGCAAGGGATGTAAAGGACACGAAGGGCTCCTTCCAGTGTGTGGGCAGCAAAAGGAAGATGAGGGAGCATGTGAGCCTGCTGCTGAACGAGGTGGTGCCCTGGTGATGGAGGATACGGAGCAGGCAGAGCTGCTGAATGCCGCCTTGGCTTCGGTCTTTTGTGTGACCATTCCCCAGCTCTTACAAAGGCAATGTCATGGTCTGGTCTTGCATTTGCCTATCTGAAATAAATAGGAAAAAACCTTCTCATTAACCTCATTAATCTCTCGTTTGAGATGAAGGAAATTGATTTGCTAACAAAAACTGTTTCTCAGCTCTCTGTGGTGATTGAATTTATTATACCTTAGGCTGATACAGGCCTAAGTCCTGAGGACAAAATGCTGAAAACACTTTACGTCAGACAGTGCTGCGAAGCCTCTTACTGTGTGTGGCATTTCACAGTGCTGTGAGGTTTTGCGGTTTGGGTTTTTTTCAATAGTGTCATCTGCAGGAAAACAAGTTTTGATCCTTGCTTGAGCTAGCCTATCATGGCATCACGTGCGATATTTTAAGGGCAAAAGCTTCTGGTTTAATTTTTCAATAGTCTCTTTAAAGATACCACGTAAATGACACGTGGCCATTGAAGCTTCATGGAGGAGATCCATTGTTCTAAACTGGCACTTTGTGATGGATGAAAAAGCATACCAACACCTACTCAGTTTCAGGGACAGAGATGTCACGTAAGAGTTAAAACGTCATAGTATTATTAGTCCTGGGCTTCTTCCCCAAATTTGTGGTCATCTGGAATGCTAATATCTGTTCCCTACACACAAGATGCATTTAATTATGCTTTTAAATGGCTTTTGGCTTAAAATGACCTCAAGCAGGAGCCCAGTGTTTGCATTGTGTCAGCTGTGGTTACGCCTCCTGATGTACACTACTGACTTTTTTAAAGGCGTGCTTTCAAAGAGAAATGTAGCATTAGTGCTGAATGAAAACGGTTATGAGTAGGAAGTAAAGATCTTTTCTGTATCCAGATAAAAGTGTAAAGACAATCAGAGAGGTTTTAGCCACACTGAAATTATTAGGCCAGTCTTCTGAAAAGCATCATGAGACTATTAACTGCAGAAAGCCAGGAATCCAGGGTTTTTTCTCAACTCAAAGTCCACAAGCTATTTGCATTGTTTCAGAACGTATATTATATGCTGTGTGAAATGTATTTATGAAAGTATTTTTGCGTACACCATAAGAGAGAAAATAGAGAAAAAAATAATAGAGAAAAAATAACAGAGAAAATATCCCGTCCTCTTCAGCAGTCTACTCTCAGCCTGGCTGTGGTTCTGAGAGACATTCAGTCCAACCTCAGCCTGGCTGTGGTTCTCTGTGCCGCTCTCTCTATCCTCATCCACGCTGTGGTTCTGAGAGCTGTCCAGTCCCAGCTCAGCCAGGCTCCGGTTCTGTCTGCTGTTCTCTATTTCCTCAGCCAGGCTTTGCTTCTCTTGGTGCCTCCTCGGCTTGGCCAGCTGCTTCTCCAGCTTCTGGATCCTCTCAGTGGCCATTTCTAAGCACTGTTTTGTGCAAAGGTTCTGGGAAGAGGAGCCAGACACAGGCACTGAGCCCCTGACACAGCCCCAGCTGCTGCAGCTGCAGGACGTGGGCAGAGCAGGGGACACTCACCTTCCTTCTGAGCTGCTCCAGCTCTTTTTCTGTTGTGTGGTGATTCTCCTCCTGCAAGCAGACACAGCAGGGGCTCAGGGCTCACAGCCACAGCCTCCCTTTGTGCACAGCTCTGCACAGATTGTCTATTGGCTCCTCAGTCAGGCCCCAGAGCCTCTAATCTCCAGAGGCTGTATCCAGCCTCAGCCAGGCTGTAGTGCAGTGAACTCACCCTCAGCTGGGCCATCTCCACCCTCAGCTGCTCAATCTCCAGCTGCATTGCCTCCAGCTGACATCCCTTCTCATTGTTGCTTTCTAAATGATGTTTCCTATCACGGTTCTGGGAAGAGGATTTGGACACGGACACTGAGCCCCTGACACAGCCCCAGCCACTGCAGCTGCAGGGCATGGGCACAGGAGGGGACACTTACCTCTGCTGCTCTGAGCTGCTCCACCAACTTCTCCAGCTCCTGATTTCGCTCCTGCATGTGGAAAGGAAAACAGAGGCTCAGGGGCTGCAGCTCATCCAAGGGGTTGCAAGCAAGCTTTGGCTCTGTGAGCTCACCTTCAGCTGGGTCACCTCCATGCTCAGCTGAGCTGTCTTCAGCTTCATCTCCTGGTCTCGGTGTTGGAGATGTGTCAAGGCCGCGTTGTACTGCAAAGAGCAGCCAGACACAGGCACTGAGCGCCTGACACAGCCCCAGCTGCCACAGCTGTGGGATGTGGGCAGAGGAGGGGACACTCACCTCTGCGTTGAGCTGCTCCAGCCTTTCCAGCTTCTCCTGCACGCAGAAAGACAGCAGGGGCTCAGTGGCCACAGCCTTGTGGTGTGAGAGCCTCTCCATACCCACCACACTCTGCTGCATCTCCTCACTGCCTTCCCCTCGTGCAGAGCTCTGCACAGATTGTCTACTGGCTCCTCAGTCAGGTCCCAGAGCCTCTGATCTCCAGAGGCTGTATCCAACCTCAGCCAGGCTGTACTTCTGTGAACTCACCTTCAGCTGAACCACCTCCACCCTCATCCGCTCCATCTCCAGAGGCAGCTTCTCCTGCACCTGCCACTGTTTCTTTACACTGGCATCCACATCGTGACAGATGTTATGCATCTGGAAAGAGGATTTGGACACAGACACTGAGCCCCTGAGCTGGCCCCAGCCACCACAGCTGCAGGGCTTGGGCAGAGGAGGGGACACTCACCTCCCTTCTGATCTTTGCCAGTTGGTGACGATTCTCCTCCTGCACATGCAAAGGAAAGCAGAGGCTCAGCGGCTGCAGCTCATCCAACTGCAACCAGGCTTTGGCTCTGTGAGCTCACCTTCAGCTGGGTCACCTCCATGCTCAGCTTGGCCATCGCATTCCTCAGCTTGGCCGTCTCATTCCTCAGCTTGGCCGTCTCATTCCTCAGCTCGGCCGTCTCAATCCTCAGCTTGGCCGTCTCATTCCTCAGCTTGGCCGTCTCATTCCTCAGCTGCTGGATCTCCTGGCCTTGGCTTTGGAAATGCTGCAACACCTGAGAGCTCTGGGAAGAGAAGCCAGACACAGACACTGAGCCCCTGACACAGCCCCAGCCACTGCAGCTGCAGGGCATGGGCACAGGAGGGGACACTTACCACTGCTGCTCTGAGCTGCTCCACCAACTTCTGCTCCTGATACCACTCCTGCATGTGGAAAGGAAAGCAAGAGACTCAGGGGCTGCAGCTCATCCAAGGGGTTGCAAGCAAGCTTTGGCTCTGTGAGCTCACCTTCAACTGGGTCACCTCCATGCTCAGCTGAGCTGTCTCCAGCTTCACCTGCCGCATCTCCTGGTCTTGGTGTTGGAGATGTGTCAAGACCGCGTTGTACTGCAAAGAGCAGCCAGACACAGGCACTGAGCGCCTGACACAGCCCCAGCTGCCACAGCTGTGGGATGTGGACAGAGGAGGGGACACTCACCTCTGCTTTGAGCTGCTCCAGCCTTTCCAGCTTCTCCTGCACGTACTTCTGCATGCAGAAAGACAGCAGGGGCTCAGTGGCCACAGCCTCGTGCTGTGAGAGCCCCTCCATACCCATCACACTCTGCTGCATCTCCTCACTGCTTTCCCCTCGAGCACAGCTCTGCACAGATTGTCTACTGGCTCCTCAGTCAGGTCCCAGAGCCTCTGATCTCCAGAGGCTGTATCCAACCTCAGCCAGGCTGTACTTCTGTGAACTCACCTTCAGCTGAACCACCTCCACCCTCATCCGCTCCATCTCCAGAGGCAGCTTCTCCTGCACCTGCCACTGTTTCTTTACACTGGCATCCACATCGTGACAGATGTTATGCATCTGGAAAGAGGATTTGGACACAGACACTGAGCCCCTGAGCTGGCCCCAGCCACCACAGCTGCAGGGCTTGGGCAGAGGAGGGGACACTCACCTCCCTTCTGATCTTTGCCAGTTGGTGACGATTCTCCTCCTGCACATGCAAAGGAAAGCAGAGGCTCAGCGGCTGCAGCTCATCCAACTGCACCCGCGCTGTGGCTCTGTGAGCTCACCTTCAGCTCAGTCACCTCCATGCTCAGCTTGGCCATCGCATTCCTCAGCTTGGCCGTCTCATTCCTCAGCTTGGCCATCTCATTCCTCAGCTTGGCCATCTCATTCCTCAGCTCGGCCGTCTCATTCCTCAGCTTGGCCATCTCATTCCTCAGCTGCTGGATCTCCTGGCCTTGGCTTTGGAAATGCTGCAACACCTGAGAGCTCTGGGAAGAGAAGCCAGACACAGACACTGAGCCCCTGACACAGCCCCAGCCACTGCAGCTGCCGGAAATGGGCAGAGCAGGGGACACTCACCTGTATTCTGAGCTGCTCCAGCTGTCCCAGCTTCTCCTCCTCCCTGAACTTCTGCATGCAAAAGAGAGCAGGGGCTCAGGGGCCACAGCCCCAGCCCCACGGTGTAGGAGCCCCTCCACACCTCTCGCACTCTGCTGCATCTCCTCAATGCCTTCCGCTTGTGCAGAGCTCTGCACAGATCCCCTGCTGGCTCCTCTGATCTCCAGGGGCCTTCTCTAACCTCAGCCAGGCTATGGTTCTGTGAACTCACCTTCAGCTGAGCCATCCCCGCCACCAACTGGGACAACTCCAGCTTCAGCCGATGCATCTCCTGCAGCATCTCAGAGCTCTGGGAAGAGGAGCCACACACAGACACTGAGCCCTGACACAGCCCCAGCCGCTGTAGCTGCGGGCCGTGGGCAGAGCAGGGGACACTCACCTCCACTCTGAGATGGTTCAGCCCGTTCTGCAGGTCCAGACATTTGTCCTGCACGTGGAAAGAGAGCAGGGGCTCAGCGGCTGCGGCCCATCCAACTGCACCCGCGCTGTGGCTGTGTGAGCTCACCTGCAGCTCGCCTATGTCCTCCTGCAGCTGCCACGAGGCTTGGGTCTGTCTTTCGTCACTGCTGCTTTGGGCCGTGGCACAGCACTGGGGCAGAATCTCCTGCACTCGGAGTTCTTCCCTCACCGCTGCCATGGCTGCACCTGTGTGTCAGGGCCAGCACGCTGTGAGGGGCTCGGCCACGGGCAGTGCCGGGCGTGGGGACAGTGCTTGGGCTCAGGCTGCCCACGCTGCCTCACACACAGCACGCGGCCCAGGCTGCCGCCTTCCCCCTGCACTGCTCACAGCCACACACACAGCCCAGCCAACGCCTGTGGGGACCCTGGGGACAGCCATCCCTCACCTTCCTCTGCTCTGTCAGCGACCTCCCGCTGCAAAGCCATCGCAAGGCAGGCCGTTGGCCAGTGCTCTCCGAGCTCCTGCCAACTGGTACTGAGGTTCTCCTCGAAATGCCCCTTTTATACCCACCAGCCTCCCCTGTCACGGGTGACATCAGAATGGGAGCTGCTGCCCGTGGCAACACGACCGACCTCCCCTGTCACGGGTGACATCAGAATGGGAGCTGCTGCCCGTGGCAACACGGCCAACCACACCCTGGGCTGCCACAGCTCCCATCCCAGGAGCCTGGCTGTGCACCTACCAGCTGGGACAAGCAGTGTTGACAAAAGCACAGTCACTGGGGTGTGAATATTCATTTTCTTCATGTGCATCTACTGCACGGGCCAGTACATTGTGAAACTGCCTCTGCACAAGGGAACTGACTTGGTGGAAAGGTCCTTGGTTGTTTTGAGGGGGACTTGAGCTCAGGTTGCTCCCATATGATCACTGGCACCCTGCCCAGCACCGCACTGACACCTGGCCCTCAGCACCTCAGCTGCACGGCTCGAGCAGCTCTGCAGGGCCCTTCCCACCCCCACCCCGCTGGCATTTGTGCTATATTGTGGTTGCTGTGCTGATTTCATTCTTTTGGGGCAGAAAATTGCAAGATGAAGGAGCTCTACTTCCTGGCTAAAGAGAAGACAAAACATGACCATAATGTCCCTCTTTTACAATGAAACCTGAAGGTGCTGTATGATGGGGGATGAGGACTTTTCCTCCCCACAGTGAGGCCCTGTAACAGCACACACTCGATAAATACATACACACCTTCTCACCCAGCTGCAGAAACACTCTCAGACAGAGTCTTTGACTCCCTCTTACCTGATCCTCCACGGAAACTTCCGTTCCCAGAGTGTTATCTGTGTTCCTCTCGTCCCTTCCAAGGCATTTCTGGGCCAGAAGCTTTCTGTCTAGTGGGGGAGGAGGAAGTTCAGGAGCTTAACCGAAGCCTCTTTATCACCAAAGCAGAAGTTGACAGACTTCGGTTCCAAGTTAACGTGATCAGGTGCTGTGATGCCACTGTCTTCTACAGACAAAAACCCAAACCACCCTGAAACAAGGTCTCATAAGACAGCCAGGAGTTGGAAAGTCGCCTCTCCTTTAGTTGTACTGGAGATGAAAACGCCAAGTAGAAATGATTTTGAAACAACTCAGTATCTCCTCCCATCCACCCACCTGACACCTGACTCAATGCTCACTCCTCACCTCCTGGGGCTCCTCTGACACTGCTTTTCTAGGCTCAGGTCATACTTACACATTAGTGTGCAGCTGAAAGTCTCCTGCCTTATATCCCAAGGCAAAGTTATTTTGTGAGAGCTTAGATTTGGCTGTATCAAAAGTCATCTGGTAGCCAGCAAGCCAGCCTTCATAGCCCAACACTGCCCAGCCATAGATGGTTGGTCCAGAGAGATCAGTGTCTATGTTGCAGCCTAGATTTACATAGTCTCTTTTGTAGGAGGTCTTCAACTTTCCACTCTTCTTCCTGCAGAGAGAAACGTGCCATTTCATCTCTTGTAGTACACAAGGAGGTTGTTACACATAGTTTTAGTCATGTGTGTCTTCCTCAAGACCAGTTAAGTGACTGTAACACCTACCTACCCAAAACTTCACATGAGGAGCTGCTGGAGAGGGCATGAGGTGAGGGTAACACTGGTTTCTGTCTGTTTACCTGGTGCCACTGTTTCCTCCACCATCTCAAATTCTTTAAAACCCTCAAGAAACAAGACAAAAGCATGTCTGCCTGCCTTCCTTCCTTCTTCACGCCTGGACACCAGTCTCCTCTATGGAAAACAGACTTCCTTATCCTCCAGACATCATCCTGTTCCTCTGGAGAAACCTCTCACAATCCCATGACACAATTCCTCTCTCACCAATGGCTCCTTGTGCCTATTTTGCTCTCAATTCCAACTTAAGACAAATTTTAACCACCTCCTTAATCCTCTCCCCTACCTCCTTTCTCTCCACACAGCAGAACACAGGTTTGGGAGACCTTGTCCTTCTGAGCCTGGTATTATCCATCACCTTCAAAATACTCTATCCAGTGCCTGCAGAACATTCTAGAGTAAATGTTGAGCTTTCACACAAAGGCCAGAACAAGCATTTCTAATTCAAGGTTATGGGAGATTCCAGCACTCCTTAGATAAATGTAACAGAAAATACTTACCCTGTGTTTGGTACAAATGTAGTGTCCGGAGCCACCTTCAATCCTTCAGCCAGCTGCAAAGAAAAAGAGAAGGATGTCTGCTCAGAGCTCTGCTGAAATGTGCTTTGTTCTATGCTCTACTTCCTGGCTAAAGAGAAGACAAAACATGACCATAATGTCCCTCTTTTACAATGAAACCTGAAGGTGCTGTATGATGGGGGATGAGGACTTTTCCTCCCCACAGTGAGGCCCTGTAACAGCACACACTCGATAAATACATACACACCTTCTCACACCAGCTGCAGAAACACTCTCAGACAGAGTCTTTCACTCCCTCTTACCTGATCCTCCACGGACACTTCTGTTCCCAGAGTGTTATCTGTGTTCCACTTCTGGGTGAATGTAAGTCCATAGTCTTTGATCTTATATTTGGTCTTTAGACTGCCTGAAGCCTTGCCTGTGTCTGTGTTGGAAGAACCAGTTGCAGTGAAATCCTGCCAGGAGCAGAATAACAGTTTCAACACTCTGATGTCCTTGCTGGTTTTGAGGGGGACTTGAGCTGAGGTTGCTCCCATATGATCACAGCTCACCGCTTGCGATCAGTTTCTGCTGCTGTCACTCTGTCAGCAGTACCGAGGTGCTCAGCACTGGCTGGCGTGCACATTGCCCTTCAGCACTTAGACTTGCTGATCTGGGCTGTAGGAGTTTACACAAAAGGCTCAGCTCTTCTGCTCTTTGTATCTTTGGTGTCTGAGGACCCCGTGGGAGGCTAAAGCCCTCTTGCAATGAAATCTGGCAAGGGATGTAAAGGACACGAAGGGCTCCTTCCAGTGTGTGGGCAGCAAAAGGAAGATGAGGGAGCATGTGAGCCTGCTGCTGAACGAGGTGGTGCCCTGGTGATGGAGGATACGGAGCAGGCAGAGCTGCTGAATGCCGCCTTGGCTTCGGTCTTTTGTGTGACCATTCCCCAGCTCTTACAAAGGCAATGTCATGGTCTGGTCTTGCATTTGCCTATCTGAAATAAATAGGAAAAAACCTTCTCATTAACCTCATTAATCTCTCGTTTGAGATGAAGGAAATTGATTTGCTAACAAAAACTGTTTCTCAGCTCTCTGTGGTGATTGAATTTATTATACCTTAGGCTGATACAGGCCTAAGTCCTGAGGACAAAATGCTGAAAACACTTTACGTCAGACAGTGCTGCGAAGCCTCTTACTGTGTGTGGCATTTCACAGTGCTGTGAGGTTTTGCGGTTTGGGTTTTTTTCAATAGTGTCATCTGCAGGAAAACAAGTTTTGATCCTTGCTTGAGCTAGCCTATCATGGCATCACGTGCGATATTTTAAGGGCAAAAGCTTCTGGTTTAATTTTTCAATAGTCTCTTTAAAGATACCACGTAAATGACACGTGGCCATTGAAGCTTCATGGAGGAGATCCATTGTTCTAAACTGGCACTTTGTGATGGATGAAAAAGCATACCAACACCTACTCAGTTTCAGGGACAGAGATGTCACGTAAGAGTTAAAACGTCATAGTATTATTAGTCCTGGGCTTCTTCCCCAAATTTGTGGTCATCTGGAATGCTAATATCTGTTCCCTACACACAAGATGCATTTAATTATGCTTTTAAATGGCTTTTGGCTTAAAATGACCTCAAGCAGGAGCCCAGTGTTTGCATTGTGTCAGCTGTGGTTACGCCTCCTGATGTACACTACTGACTTTTTTAAAGGCGTGCTTTCAAAGAGAAATGTAGCATTAGTGCTGAATGAAAACGGTTATGAGTAGGAAGTAAAGATCTTTTCTGTATCCAGATAAAAGTGTAAAGACAATCAGAGAGGTTTTAGCCACACTGAAATTATTAGGCCAGTCTTCTGAAAAGCATCATGAGACTATTAACTGCAGAAAGCCAGGAATCCAGGGTTTTTTCTCAACTCAAAGTCCACAAGCTATTTGCATTGTTTCAGAACGTATATTATATGCTGTGTGAAATGTATTTATGAAAGTATTTTTGCGTACACCATAAGAGAGAAAATAGAGAAAAAAATAATAGAGAAAAAATAACAGAGAAAATATCCCGTCCTCTTCAGCAGTCTACTCTCAGCCTGGCTGTGGTTCTGAGAGACATTCAGTCCAACCTCAGCCTGGCTGTGGTTCTGAGAGACATTCAGTCCAACCTCAGCCTGGCTGTGGTTCTCTGTGCCGCTCTCTCTATCCTCATCCACGCTGTGGTTCTGAGAGCTGTCCAGTCCCAGCTCAGCCAGGCTCCGGTTCTGTCTGCTGTTCTCTATTTCCTCAGCCAGGCTTTGCTTCTCTTGGTGCCTCCTCGGCTTGGCCAGCTGCTTCTCCAGCTTCTGGATCCTCTCAGTGGCCATTTCTAAGCACTGTTTTGTGCAAAGGTTCTGGGAAGAGGAGCCAGACACAGGCACTGAGCCCCTGACACAGCCCCAGCTGCTGCAGCTGCGGGACGTGGGCAGAGCAGGGGACACTCACCTTCCTTCTGAGCTGCTCCAGCTCTTTTTCTGTTGTGTGGTGATTCTCCTCCTGCAAGCAGACACAGCAGGGGCTCAGGGCTCACAGCCACAGCCTCCCTTTGTGCACAGCTCTGCACAGATTGTCTATTGGCTCCTCAGTCAGGCCCCAGAGCCTCTAATCTCCAGAAGCTGTATCCAGCCTCAGCCAGGCTGTAGTGCAGTGAACTCACCCTCAGCTGGGCCATCTCCACCCTCAGCTGCTCAATCTCCAGCTGCATTGCCTCCAGCTGACATCCCTTCTCATTGTTGCTTTCTAAATGATGTTTCCTATCACGGTTCTGGGAAGAGGATTTGGACACGGACACTGAGCCCCTGACACAGCCCCAGCCACTGCAGCTGCAGGGCATGGGCACAGGAGGGGACACTTACCTCTGCTGCTCTGAGCTGCTCCACCAACTTCTCCAGCTCCTGATTTCGCTCCTGCATGTGGAAAGGAAAACAGAGGCTCAGGGGCTGCAGCTCATCCAAGGGGTTGCAAGCAAGCTTTGGCTCTGTGAGCTCACCTTCAGCTGGGTCACCTCCATGCTCAGCTGAGCTGTCTTCAGCTTCATCTCCTGGTCTCGGTGTTGGAGATGTGTCAAGGCCGCGTTGTACTGCAAAGAGCAGCCAGACACAGGCACTGAGCGCCTGACACAGCCCCAGCTGCCACAGCTGTGGGATGTGGGCAGAGGAGGGGACACTCACCTCTGCGTTGAGCTGCTCCAGCCTTTCCAGCTTCTCCTGCACGCAGAAAGACAGCAGGGGCTCAGTGGCCACAGCCTTGTGGTGTGAGAGCCTCTCCATACCCACCACACTCTGCTGCATCTCCTCACTGCCTTCCCCTCGTGCAGAGCTCTGCACAGATTGTCTACTGGCTCCTCAGTCAGGTCCCAGAGCCTCTGATCTCCAGAGGCTGTATCCAACCTCAGCCAGGCTGTAGTGCAGTGAACTCACCTTCAGCTGAACCACCTCCACCCTCATCCGCTCCATCTCCAGAGGCAGCTTCTCCTGCACCTGCCACTGTTTCTTTACACTGGCATCCACATCGTGACAGATGTTATGCATCTGGAAAGAGGATTTGGACACAGACACTGAGCCCCTGAGCTGGCCCCAGCCACCACAGCTGCAGGGCATGGGCAGAAGAGGGGACACTCACCTCCCTTCTGATCTTTGCCAGTTGGTGACGATTCTCCTCCTGCACATGCAAAGGAAAGCAGAGGCTCAGCGGCTGCAGCTCATCCAACTGCAACCAGGCTTTGGCTCTGTGAGCTCACCTTCAGCTGGGTCACCTCCATGCTCAGCTTGGCCATCGCATTCCTCAGCTTGGCCGTCTCATTCCTCAGCTTGGCCGTCTCATTCCTCAGCTCGGCCGTCTCAATCCTCAGCTTGGCCGTCTCATTCCTCAGCTTGGCCGTCTCATTCCTCAGCTGCTGGATCTCCTGGCCTTGGCTTTGGAAATGCTGCAACACCTGAGAGCTCTGGGAAGAGAAGCCAGACACAGACACTGAGCCCCTGACACAGCCCCAGCCACTGCAGCTGCAGGGCATGGGCACAGGAGGGGACACTTACCACTGCTGCTCTGAGCTGCTCCACCAACTTCTGCTCCTGATACCACTCCTGCATGTGGAAAGGAAAGCAAGAGACTCAGGGGCTGCAGCTCATCCAAGGGGTTGCAAGCAAGCTTTGGCTCTGTGAGCTCACCTTCAACTGGGTCACCTCCATGCTCAGCTGAGCTGTCTCCAGCTTCACCTGCCGCATCTCCTGGTCTTGGTGTTGGAGATGTGTCAAGACCGCGTTGTACTGCAAAGAGCAGCCAGACACAGGCACTGAGCGCCTGACACAGCCCCAGCTGCCACAGCTGTGGGATGTGGACAGAGGAGGGGACACTCACCTCTGCTTTGAGCTGCTCCAGCCTTTCCAGCTTCTCCTGCACGGACTTCTGCATGCAGAAAGACAGCAGGGGCTCAGTGGCCACAGCCTCGTGCTGTGAGAGCCCCTCCATACCCATCACACTCTGCTGCATCTCCTCACTGCTTTCCCCTCGAGCACAGCTCTGCACAGATTGTCTACTGGCTCCTCAGTCAGGTCCCAGAGCCTCTGATCTCCAGAGGCTGTATCCAACCTCAGCCAGGCTGTACTTCTGTGAACTCACCTTCAGCTGAACCACCTCCACCCTCATCCGCTCCATCTCCAGAGGCAGCTTCTCCTGCACCTGCCACTGTTTCTTTACACTGGCATCCACATCGTGACAGATGTTATGCATCTGGAAAGAGGATTTGGACACAGACACTGAGCCCCTGAGCTGGCCCCAGCCACCACAGCTGCAGGGCTTGGGCAGAGGAGGGGACACTCACCTCCCTTCTGATCTTTGCCAGTTGGTGACGATTCTCCTCCTGCACATGCAAAGGAAAGCAGAGGCTCAGCGGCTGCAGCTCATCCAACTGCACCCGCGCTGTGGCTCTGTGAGCTCACCTTCAGCTCAGTCACCTCCATGCTCAGCTTGGCCATCGCATTCCTCAGCTTGGCCGTCTCATTCCTCAGCTTGGCCATCTCATTCCTCAGCTTGGCCATCTCATTCCTCAGCTCGGCCGTCTCATTCCTCAGCTTGGCCATCTCATTCCTCAGCTGCTGGATCTCCTGGCCTTGGCTTTGGAAATGCTGCAACACCTGAGAGCTCTGGGAAGAGAAGCCAGACACAGACACTGAGCCCCTGACACAGCCCCAGCCACTGCAGCTGCCGGAAATGGGCAGAGCAGGGGACACTCACCTGTATTCTGAGCTGCTCCAGCTGTCCCAGCTTCTCCTCCTCCCTGAACTTCTGCATGCAAAAGAGAGCAGGGGCTCAGGGGCCACAGCCCCAGCCCCACGTTGTAGGAGCCCCTCCACACCTCTCGCACTCTGCTGCATCTCCTCAATGCCTTCCCCTTGTGCAGAGCTCTGCACAGATCCCCTGCTGGCTCCTCTGATCTCCAGGGGCCTTCTCTAACCTCAGCCAGGCTGTGGTTCTGTGAACTCACCTTCAGCTGAGCCATCCCCGCCACCAACTGGGACACCTCCAGCTTCAGCCGATGCATCTCCTGCAGCATCTCAGAGCTCTGGGAAGAGGAGCCACACACAGACACTGAGCCCTGACACAGCCCCAGCCGCTGTAGCTGCGGGCCGTGGGCAGAGCAGGGGACACTCACCTCCACTCTGAGATGGTTCAGCCCGTTCTGCAGGTCCAGACATTTGTCCTGCACGTGGAAAGAGAGCAGGGGCTCAGCGGCTGCGGCCCATCCAACTGCACCCGCGCTGTGGCTGTGTGAGCTCACCTGCAGCTCGCCTATGTCCTCCTGCAGCTGCCACGAGGCTTGGGTCAGTCTTTCGTCGCTGCTGCTTTGGGCCGTGGCACAGCACTGGGGCAGAATCTCCTGCACTCGGAGTTCTTCCCTCACCGCTGCCATGGCTGCACCTGTGTGTCAGGGCCAGCACGCTGTGAGGGGCTCGGCCACGGGCAGTGCCGGGCGTGGGGACAGTGCTTGGGCTCAGGCTGCCCACGCTGCCTCACACACAGCACGCGGCCCAGGCTGCCGCCTTCCCCCTGCACTGCTCACAGCCACACACACAGCCCAGCCAACGCCTGTGGGGACCCTGGGGACAGCCATCCCTCACCTTCCTCTGCTCTGTCAGCGACCTCCCGCTGCAAAGCCATCGCAAGGCAGGCCGTTGGCCAGTGCTCTCCGAGCTCCTGCCAACTGGTACTGAGGTTCTCCTCGAAATGCCCCTTTTATACCCACCAGCCTCCCCTGTCACGGGTGACATCAGAATGGGAGCTGCTGCCCGTGGCAACACGACCGACCTCCCCTGTCACGCGTGACATCAGAATGGGAGCTGCTGCCCGTGGCAACACGGCCAACCACACCCTGGGCTGCCACAGCTCCCATCCCAGGAGCCTGGCTGTGCACCTACCAGCTGGGACAAGCAGCGTTGACAAAAGCACAGTCACTGGGGTGTGAATATTCATTTTCTTCATGTGCATCTACTGCACGGGCCAGTACATCGTGAAACTGCCTCTGCACAAGGGAACTGACTTGGTGGAAAGGTCCTTGGTTGTTTTGAGGGGGACTTGAGCTCAGGTTGCTCCCATATGATCACTGGCACCCTGCCCAGCACCGCACTGACACCTGGCCCTCAGCACCTCAGCTGCACGGCTCGAGCAGCTCTGCAGGGCCCTTCCCACCCCCACCCCGCTGGCATTTGTGCTATATTGTGGTTGCTGTGCTGATTTCATTCTTTTGGGGCAGAAAATTGCAAGATGAAGGAGCTCTACTTCCTGGCTAAAGAGAAGACAAAACATGACCATAATGTCCCTCTTTTACAATGAAACCTGAAGGTGCTGTATGATGGGGGATGAGGACTTTTCCTCCCCACAGTGAGGCCCTGTAACAGCACACACTCGATAAATACATACACACCTTCTCACCCAGCTGCAGAAACACTCTCAGACAGAGTCTTTGACTCCCTCTTACCTGATCCTCCACGGAAACTTCCGTTCCCAGAGTGTTATCTGTGTTCCTCTCGTCCCTTCCAAGGCATTTCTGGGCCAGAAGCTTTCTGTCTAGTGGGGGAGGAGGAAGTTCAGGAGCTTAACCGAAGCCTCTTTATCACCAAAGCAGAAGTTGACAGACTTCGGTTCCAAGTTAACGTGATCAGGTGCTGTGATGCCACTGTCTTCTACAGACAAAAACCCAAACCACCCTGAAACAAGGTCTCATAAGACAGCCAGGAGTTGGAAAGTCGCCTCTCCTTTAGTTGTACTGGAGATGAAAACGCCAAGTAGAAATGATTTTGAAACAACTCAGTATCTCCTCCCATCCACCCACCTGACACCTGACTCAATGCTCACTCCTCACCTCCTGGGGCTCCTCTGACACTGCTTTTCTAGGCTCAGGTCATACTTACACATTAGTGTGCAGCTGAAAGTCTCCTGCCTTATATCCCAAGGCAAAGTTATTTTGTGAGAGCTTAGATTTGGCTGTATCAAAAGTCATCTGGTAGCCAGCAAGCCAGCCTTCATAGCCCAACACTGCCCAGCCATAGATGGTTGGTCCAGAGAGATCAGCGTCTATGTTGCAGCCTAGATTTACATAGTCTCTTTTGTAGGAGGTCTTCAACTTTCCACTCTTCTTCCTGCAGAGAGAAACGTGCCATTTCATCTCTTGTAGTACACAAGGAGGTGTTACACATAGTTTTAGTCATGTGTGTCTTCCTCAAGACCAGTTAAGTGACTGTAACACCTACCTACCCAAAACTTCACATGAGGAGCTGCTGGAGAGGGCATGAGGTGAGGGTAACACTGGTTTCTGTCTGTTTACCTGGTGCCACTGTTTCCTCCACCATCTCAAATTCTTTAAAACCCTCAAGAAACAAGACAAAAGCATGTCTGCCTGCCTTCCTTCCTTCTTCACGCCTGGACACCAGTCTCCTCTATGGAAAACAGACTTCCTTATCCTCCAGACATCATCCTGTTCCTCTGGAGAAACCTCTCACAATCCCATGAGACAATTCCTCTCTCAACAATGGCTCCTTGTGCCTATTTTGCTCTCAATTCCAACTTAAGACAAATTTTAACCACCTCCTTAATCCTCTCCCCTACCTCCTTTCTCTCCACACAGCAGAACACAGGTTTGGGAGACCTTGTCCTTCTGAGCCTGGTATTATCCATCACCTTCAAAATACTCTATCCAGTGCCTGCAGAACATTCTAGAGTAAATGTTGAGCTTTCACACAAAGGCCAGAACAAGCATTTCTAATTCAAGGTTATGGGAGATTCCAGCACTCCTTAGATAAATGTAACAGAAAATACTTACCCTGTGTTTGGTACAAATGTAGTGTCCGGAGCCACCTTCAATCCTTCAGCCAGCTGCAAAGAAAAAGAGAAGGATGTCTGCTCAGAGCTCTGCTGAAATGTGCTTTGTTCTATGCTCTACTTCCTGGCTAAAGAGAAGACAAAACATGACCATAATGTCCCTCTTTTACAATGAAACCTGAAGGTGCTGTATGATGGGGGATGAGGACTTTTCCTCCCCACAGTGAGGCCCTGTAACAGCACACACTCTATAAATACATACACACCTTCTCACCCAGCTGCAGAAACACTCTCAGACAGAGTCTTTCACTCCCTCTTACCTGATCCTCCACGGACACTTCTGTTCCCAGAGTGTTATCTGTGTTCCACTTCTGGGTGAATGTAAGTCCATAGTCTTTGATCTTATATTTGGTCTTTAGACTGCCTGAAGCCTTGCCTGTGTCTGTGTTGGAAGAACCAGTTGCAGTGAAATCCTGCCAGGAGCAGAATAACAGTTTCAACACTCTGATGTCCTTGCTGGTTTTGAGGGGGACTTGAG
This sequence comes from Colius striatus, assembly GCF_028858725.1. NCBI lineage: Eukaryota > Metazoa > Chordata > Aves > Coliiformes > Coliidae > Colius > Colius striatus. The sequence goes on from NC_084785.1 coordinate 1,856,768, forward strand.
CTGAGGTTGCTCCCATATGATCACAGCTCACCGCTTGCGATCAGTTTCTGCTGCTGTCACTCTGTCAGCAGTACCGAGGTGCTCAGCACTGGCTGGCGTGCTCATTGCCCTTCAGCACTTAGACTTGCTGATCTGGGCTGTAGGAGTTTACACAAAAGGCTCAGCTCTTCTGCTCTTTGTATCTTTGGTGTCTGAGGACCCCGTGGGAGGCTAAAGCCCTCTTGCAATGAAATCTGGCAAGGGATGTAAAGGACACGAAGGGCTCCTTCCAGTGTGTGGGCAGCAAAAGGAAGATGAGGGAGCATGTGAGCCTGCTGCTGAACGAGGTGGTGCCCTGGTGATGGAGGATACGGAGCAGGCAGAGCTGCTGAATGCCGCCTTGGCTTCGGTCTTTTGTGTGACCATTCCCCAGCTCTTACAAAGGCAATGTCATGGTCTGGTCTTGCATTTGCCTATCTGAAATAAATAGGAAAAAACCTTCTCATTAACCTCATTAATCTCTCGTTTGAGATGAAGGAAATTGATTTGCTAACAAAAACTGTTTCTCAGCTCTCTGTGGTGATTGAATTTATTATACCTTAGGCTGATACAGGCCTAAGTCCTGAGGACAAAATGCTGAAAACACTTTACGTCAGACAGTGCTGCGAAGCCTCTTACTGTGTGTGGCATTTCACAGTGCTGTGAGGTTTTGCGGTTTGGGTTTTTTTCAATAGTGTCATCTGCAGGAAAACAAGTTTTGATCCTTGCTTGAGCTAGCCTATCATGGCATCACGTGCGATATTTTAAGGGCAAAAGCTTCTGGTTTAATTTTTCAATAGTCTCTTTAAAGATACCACGTAAATGACACGTGGCCATTGAAGCTTCATGGAGGAGATCCATTGTTCTAAACTGGCACTTTGTGATGGATGAAAAAGCATACCAACACCTACTCAGTTTCAGGGACAGAGATGTCACGTAAGAGTTAAAACGTCATAGTATTATTAGTCCTGGGCTTCTTCCCCAAATTTGTGGTCATCTGGAATGCTAATATCTGTTCCCTACACACAAGATGCATTTAATTATGCTTTTAAATGGCTTTTGGCTTAAAATGACCTCAAGCAGGAGCCCAGTGTTTGCATTGTGTCAGCTGTGGTTACGCCTCCTGATGTACACTACTGACTTTTTTAAAGGCGTGCTTTCAAAGAGAAATGTAGCATTAGTGCTGAATGAAAACGGTTATGAGTAGGAAGTAAAGATCTTTTCTGTATCCAGATAAAAGTGTAAAGACAATCAGAGAGGTTTTAGCCACACTGAAATTATTAGGCCAGTCTTCTGAAAAGCATCATGAGACTATTAACTGCAGAAAGCCAGGAATCCAGGGTTTTTTCTCAACTCAAAGTCCACAAGCTATTTGCATTGTTTCAGAACGTATATTATATGCTGTGTGAAATGTATTTATGAAAGTATTTTTGCGTACACCATAAGAGAGAAAATAGAGAAAAAAATAATAGAGAAAAAATAACAGAGAAAATATCCCGTCCTCTTCAGCAGTCTACTCTCAGCCTGGCTGTGGTTCTGAGAGACATTCAGTCCAACCTCAGCCTGGCTGTGGTTCTGAGAGACATTCAGTCCAACCTCAGCCTGGCTGTGGTTCTCTGTGCCGCTCTCTCTATCCTCATCCACGCTGTGGTTCTGAGAGCTGTCCAGTCCCAGCTCAGCCAGGCTCCGGTTCTGTCTGCTGTTCTCTATTTCCTCAGCCAGGCTTTGCTTCTCTTGGTGCCTCCTCGGCTTGGCCAGCTGCTTCTCCAGCTTCTGGATCCTCTCAGTGGCCATTTCTAAGCACTGTTTTGTGCAAAGGTTCTGGGAAGAGGAGCCAGACACAGGCACTGAGCCCCTGACACAGCCCCAGCTGCTGCAGCTGCGGGACGTGGGCAGAGCAGGGGACACTCACCTTCCTTCTGAGCTGCTCCAGCTCTTTTTCTGTTGTGTGGTGATTCTCCTCCTGCAAGCAGACACAGCAGGGGCTCAGGGCTCACAGCCACAGCCTCCCTTTGTGCACAGCTCTGCACAGATTGTCTATTGGCTCCTCAGTCAGGCCCCAGAGCCTCTAATCTCCAGAGGCTGTATCCAGCCTCAGCCAGGCTGTAGTGCAGTGAACTCACCCTCAGCTGGGCCATCTCCACCCTCAGCTGCTCAATCTCCAGCTGCATTGCCTCCAGCTGACATCCCTTCTCATTGTTGCTTTCTAAATGATGTTTCCTATCACGGTTCTGGGAAGAGGATTTGGACACGGACACTGAGCCCCTGACACAGCCCCAGCCACTGCAGCTGCAGGGCATGGGCACAGGAGGGGACACTTACCTCTGCTGCTCTGAGCTGCTCCACCAACTTCTCCAGCTCCTGATTTCGCTCCTGCATGTGGAAAGGAAAACAGAGGCTCAGGGGCTGCAGCTCATCCAAGGGGTTGCAAGCAAGCTTTGGCTCTGTGAGCTCACCTTCAGCTGGGTCACCTCCATGCTCAGCTGAGCTGTCTTCAGCTTCATCTCCTGGTCTCGGTGTTGGAGATGTGTCAAGGCCGCGTTGTACTGCAAAGAGCAGCCAGACACAGGCACTGAGCGCCTGACACAGCCCCAGCTGCCACAGCTGTGGGATGTGGGCAGAGGAGGGGACACTCACCTCTGCGTTGAGCTGCTCCAGCCTTTCCAGCTTCTCCTGCACGCAGAAAGACAGCAGGGGCTCAGTGGCCACAGCCTTGTGGTGTGAGAGCCTCTCCATACCCACCACACTCTGCTGCATCTCCTCACTGCCTTCCCCTCGTGCAGAGCTCTGCACAGATTGTCTACTGGCTCCTCAGTCAGGTCCCAGAGCCTCTGATCTCCAGAGGCTGTATCCAACCTCAGCCAGGCTGTACTTCTGTGAACTCACCTTCAGCTGAACCACCTCCACCCTCATCCGCTCCATCTCCAGAGGCAGCTTCTCCTGCACCTGCCACTGTTTCTTTTCACTGGCATCCACATCGTGACAGATGTTATGCATCTGGAAAGAGGATTTGGACACAGACACTGAGCCCCTGAGCTGGCCCCAGCCACCACAGCTGCAGGGCTTGGGCAGAGGAGGGGACACTCACCTCCCTTCTGATCTTTGCCAGTTGGTGACGATTCTCCTCCTGCACATGCAAAGGAAAGCAGAGGCTCAGCGGCTGCAGCTCATCCAACTGCACCCGCGCTGTGGCTCTGTGAGCTCACCTTCAGCTCAGTCACCTCCATGCTCAGCTTGGCCATCGCATTCCTCAGCTTGGCCGTCTCATTCCTCAGCTTGGCCATCTCATTCCTCAGCTTGGCCATCTCATTCCTCAGCTCGGCCGTCTCATTCCTCAGCTTGGCCATCTCATTCCTCAGCTGCTGGATCTCCTGGCCTTGGCTTTGGAAATGCTGCAACACCTGAGAGCTCTGGGAAGAGAAGCCAGACACAGACACTGAGCCCCTGACACAGCCCCAGCCACTGCAGCTGCCGGAAATGGGCAGAGCAGGGGACACTCACCTGTATTCTGAGCTGCTCCAGCTGTCCCAGCTTCTCCTCCTCCCTGAACTTCTGCATGCAAAAGAGAGCAGGGGCTCAGGGGCCACAGCCCCAGCCCCACGGTGTAGGAGCCCCTCCACACCTCTCGCACTCTGCTGCATCTCCTCAATGCCTTCCGCTTGTGCAGAGCTCTGCACAGATCCCCTGCTGGCTCCTCTGATCTCCAGGGGCCTTCTCTAACCTCAGCCAGGCTGTGGTTCTGTGAACTCACCTTCAGCTGAGCCATCCCCGCCACCAACTGGGACAACTCCAGCTTCAGCCGATGCATCTCCTGCAGCATCTCAGAGCTCTGGGAAGAGGAGCCACACACAGACACTGAGCCCTGACACAGCCCCAGCCGCTGCAGCTGCGGGCCGTGGGCAGAGCAGGGGACACTCACCTCCACTCTGAGATGGTTCAGCCCGTTCTGCAGGTCCAGACATTTGTCCTGCACGTGGAAAGAGAGCAGGGGCTCAGCGGCTGCGGCCCATCCAACTGCACCCGCGCTGTGGCTGTGTGAGCTCACCTGCAGCTCGCCTATGTCCTCCTGCAGCTGCCACGAGGCTTGGGTCAGTCTTTCGTCACTGCTGCTTTGGGCCGTGGCACAGCACTGGGGCAGAATCTCCTGCACTCGGAGTTCTTCCCTCACCGCTGCCATGGCTGCACCTGTGTGTCAGGGCCAGCACGCTGTGAGGGGCTCGGCCACGGGCAGTGCCGGGCGTGGGGACAGTGCTTGGGCTCAGGCTGCCCACGCTGCCTCACACACAGCACGCGGCCCAGGCTGCCGCCTTCCCCCTGCACTGCTCACAGCCACACACACAGCCCAGCCAACGCCTGTGGGGACCCTGGGGACAGCCATCCCTCACCTTCCTCTGCTCTGTCAGCGACCTCCCGCTGCAAAGCCATCGCAAGGCAGGCCGTTGGCCAGTGCTCTCCAAGCTCCTGCCAACTGGTACTGAGGTTCTCCTCGAAATGCCCCTTTTATACCCACCAGCCTCCCCTGTCACGGGTGACATCAGAATGGGAGCTGCTGCCCGTGGCAACACGAGCGACCTCCCCTGTCACGGGTGACATCAGAATGGGAGCTGCTGCCCGTGGCAACACGGCCAACCACACCCTGGGCTGCCACAGCTCCCATCCCAGGAGCCTGGCTGTGCACCTACCAGCTGGGACAAGCAGTGTTGACAAAAGCACAGTCACTGGGGTGTGAATATTCATTTTCTTCATGTGCATCTACTGCACGGGCCAGTACATTGTGAAACTGCCTCTGCACAAGGGAACTGACTTGGTGGAAAGGTCCTTGGTTGTTTTGAGGGGGACTTGAGCTCAGGTTGCTCCCATATGATCACTGGCACCCTGCCCAGCACCGCACTGACACCTGGCCCTCAGCACCTCAGCTGCACGGCTCGAGCAGCTCTGCAGGGCCCTTCCCACCCCCACCCCGCTGGCATTTGTGCTATATTGTGGTTGCTGTGCTGATTTCATTCTTTTGGGGCAGAAAATTGCAAGATGAAGGAGCTCTACTTCCTGGCTAAAGAGAAGACAAAACATGACCATAATGTCCCTCTTTTACAATGAAACCTGAAGGTGCTGTATGATGGGGGATGAGGACTTTTCCTCCCCACAGTGAGGCCCTGTAACAGCACACACTCGATAAATACATACACACCTTCTCACCCAGCTGCAGAAACACTCTCAGACAGAGTCTTTGACTCCCTCTTACCTGATCCTCCACGGAAACTTCCGTTCCCAGAGTGTTATCTGTGTTCCTCTCGTCCCTTCCAAGGCATTTCTGGGCCAGAAGCTTTCTGTCTAGTGGGGGAGGAGGAAGTTCAGGAGCTTAACCGAAGCCTCTTTATCACCAAAGCAGAAGTTGACAGACTTCGGTTCCAAGTTAACGTGATCAGGTGCTGTGATGCCACTGTCTTCTACAGACAAAAACCCAAACCACCCTGAAACAAGGTCTCATAAGACAGCCAGGAGTTGGAAAGTCGCCTCTCCTTTAGTTGTACTGGAGATGAAAACGCCAAGTAGAAATGATTTTGAAACAACTCAGTATCTCCTCCCATCCACCCACCTGACACCTGACTCAATGCTCACTCCTCACCTCCTGGGGCTCCTCTGACACTGCTTTTCTAGGCTCAGGTCATACTTACACATTAGTGTGCAGCTGAAAGTCTCCTGCCTTATATCCCAAGGCAAAGTTATTTTGTGAGAGCTTAGATTTGGCTGTATCAAAAGTCATCTGGTAGCCAGCAAGCCAGCCTTCATAGCCCAACACTGCCCAGCCATAGATGGTTGGTCCAGAGAGATCAGTGTCTATGTTGCAGCCTAGATTTACATAGTCTCTTTTGTAGGAGGTCTTCAACTTTCCACTCTTCTTCCTGCAGAGAGAAACGTGCCATTTCATCTCTTGTAGTACACAAGGAGGTGTTACACATAGTTTTAGTCATGTGTGTCTTCCTCAAGACCAGTTAAGTGACTGTAACACCTACCTACCCAAAACTTCACATGAGGAGCTGCTGGAGAGGGCATGAGGTGAGGGTAACACTGGTTTCTGTCTGTTTACCTGGTGCCACTGTTTCCTCCACCATCTCAAATTCTTTAAAACCCTCAAGAAACAAGACAAAAGCATGTCTGCCTGCCTTCCTTCCTTCTTCACGCCTGGACACCAGTCTCCTCTATGGAAAACAGACTTCCTTATCCTCCAGACATCATCCTGTTCCTCTGGAGAAACCTCTCACAATCCCATGAGACAATTCCTCTCTCAACAATGGCTCCTTGTGCCTATTTTGCTCTCAATTCCAACTTAAGACAAATTTTAACCACCTCCTTAATCCTCTCCCCTACCTCCTTTCTCTCCACACAGCAGAACACAGGTTTGGGAGACCTTGTCCTTCTGAGCCTGGTATTATCCATCACCTTCAAAATACTCTATCCAGTGCCTGCAGAACATTCTAGAGTAAATGTTGAGCTTTCACACAAAGGCCAGAACAAGCATTTCTAATTCAAGGTTATGGGAGATTCCAGCACTCCTTAGATAAATGTAACAGAAAATACTTACCCTGTGTTTGGTACAAATGTAGTGTCCGGAGCCACCTTCAATCCTTCAGCCAGCTGCAAAGAAAAAGAGAAGGATGTCTGCTCAGAGCTCTGCTGAAATGTGCTTTGTTCTATGCTCTACTTCCTGGCTAAAGAGAAGACAAAACATGACCATAATGTCCCTCTTTTACAATGAAACCTGAAGGTGCTGTATGATGGGGGATGAGGACTTTTCCTCCCCACAGTGAGGCCCTGTAACAGCACACACTCTATAAATACATACACACCTTCTCACACCAGCTGCAGAAACACTCTCAGACAGAGTCTTTCACTCCCTCTTACCTGATCCTCCACGGACACTTCTGTTCCCAGAGTGTTATCTGTGTTCCACTTCTGGGTGAATGTAAGTCCATAGTCTTTGATCTTATATTTGGTCTTTAGACTGCCTGAAGCCTTGCCTGTGTCTGTGTTGGAAGAACCAGTTGCAGTGAAATCCTGCCAGGAGCAGAATAACAGTTTCAACACTCTGATGTCCTTGCTGGTTTTGAGGGGGACTTGAGCTGAGGTTGCTCCCATATGATCACAGCTCACCGCTTGCGATCAGTTTCTGCTGCTGTCACTCTGTCAGCAGTACCGAGGTGCTCAGCACTGGCTGGCGTGCTCATTGCCCTTCAGCACTTAGACTTGCTGATCTGGGCTGTAGGAGTTTACACAAAAGGCTCAGCTCTTCTGCTCTTTGTATCTTTGGTGTCTGAGGACCCCGTGGGAGGCTAAAGCCCTCTTGCAATGAAATCTGGCAAGGGATGTAAAGGACACGAAGGGCTCCTTCCAGTGTGTGGGCAGCAAAAGGAAGATGAGGGAGCATGTGAGCCTGCTGCTGAACGAGGTGGTGCCCTGGTGATGGAGGATACGGAGCAGGCAGAGCTGCTGAATGCCGCCTTGGCTTCGGTCTTTTGTGTGACCATTCCCCAGCTCTTACAAAGGCAATGTCATGGTCTGGTCTTGCATTTGCCTATCTGAAATAAATAGGAAAAAACCTTCTCATTAACCTCATTAATCTCTCGTTTGAGATGAAGGAAATTGATTTGCTAACAAAAACTGTTTCTCAGCTCTCTGTGGTGATTGAATTTATTATACCTTAGGCTGATACAGGCCTAAGTCCTGAGGACAAAATGCTGAAAACACTTTACGTCAGACAGTGCTGCGAAGCCTCTTACTGTGTGTGGCATTTCACAGTGCTGTGAGGTTTTGCGGTTTGGGTTTTTTTCAATAGTGTCATCTGCAGGAAAACAAGTTTTGATCCTTGCTTGAGCTAGCCTATCATGGCATCACGTGCGATATTTTAAGGGCAAAAGCTTCTGGTTTAATTTTTCAATAGTCTCTTTAAAGATACCACGTAAATGACACGTGGCCATTGAAGCTTCATGGAGGAGATCCATTGTTCTAAACTGGCACTTTGTGATGGATGAAAAAGCATACCAACACCTACTCAGTTTCAGGGACAGAGATGTCACGTAAGAGTTAAAACGTCATAGTATTATTAGTCCTGGGCTTCTTCCCCAAATTTGTGGTCATCTGGAATGCTAATATCTGTTCCCTACACACAAGATGCATTTAGTTATGCTTTTAAATGGCTTTTGGCTTAAAATGACCTCAAGCAGGAGCCCAGCGTTTGCATTGTGTCAGCTGTGGTTACGCCTCCTGATGTACACTACTGACTTTTTTAAAGGGGTGCTTTCAAAGAGAAATGTAGCATTAGTGCTGAATGAAAACGGTTATGAGTAGGAAGTAAAGATCTTTTCTGTATCCAGATAAAAGTGTAAAGACAATCAGAGAGGTTTTAGCCACACTGAAATTATTAGGCCAGTCTTCTGAAAAGCATCATGAGACTATTAACTGCAGAAAGCCAGGAATCCAGGGTTTTTTCTCAACTCAAAGTCCACAAGCTATTTGCATTGTTTCAGAACGTATATTATATGCTGTGTGAAATGTATTTATGAAAGTATTTTTGCGTACACCATAAGAGAGAAAATAGAGAAAAAAATAATAGAGAAAAAATAACAGAGAAAATATCCCGTCCTCTTCAGCAGTCTACTCTCAGCCTGGCTGTGGTTCTGAGAGACATTCAGTCCAACCTCAGCCTGGCTGTGGTTCTGAGAGACATTCAGTCCATCCTCAGCCTGGCTGTGGTTCTGAGAGACATTCAGTCCAACCTCAGCCAGGCTGTGGTTCTCTGTGCCGGTCTCTCTATCCTCATCCACGCTGTGGTTCTGAGAGCTGTCCAGTCCCAGCTCAGCCAGGCTCCGGTTCTGTCTGCTGTTCTCTATTTCCTCAGCCAGGCTTTGCTTCTCTTGGTGCCTCCTCGGCTTGGCCAGCTGCTTCTCCAGCTTCTGGATCCTCTCAGTGGCCATTTCTAAGCACTGTTTTGTGCAAAGGTTCTGGGAAGAGGAGCCAGACACAGGCACTGAGCCCCTGACACAGCCCCAGCTGCTGCAGCTGCGGGACGTGGGCAGAGCAGGGGACACTCACCTCCCTTCTGAGCTGCTCCAGCTCTTTTTCTGTTGTGTGGTGATTCTCCTCCTGCAAGCAGACACAGCAGGGGCTCAGGGCTCACAGCCACAGCCTCCCTTTGTGCACAGCTCTGCACAGATTGTCTACTGGCTCCTCAGTCAGGCCCCAGAGCCTCTAATCTCCAGAGGCTGTATCCAGCCTCAGCCAGGCTGTAGTGCAGTGAACTCACCCTCAGCTGGGCCATCTCCACCCTCAGCTGCTCAATCTCCAGCTGCATTGCCTCCAGCTGACATTCCTTCTTCTTCTTGCTTTCTAAATGATGTTTCCTATCACGGTTCTGGGAAGAGGATTTGGACACAGACACTGAGCCCCTGACACAGCCCCAGCCACTGCAGCTGCAGGGCATGGGCACAGGAGGGGACACTCACCTCTGCTGCTCTGAGCTGCTCCACCAACTTCTCCAGCTCCTGATTTCGCTCCTGCATGTGGAAAGGAAAACAGAGGCTCAGGGGCTGCAGCTCATCCAAGGGGTTGCAAGCAAGCTTTGGCTCTGTGAGCTCACCTTCAGCTGGGTCACCTCCATGCTCAGCTGAGCTGTCTTCAGCTTCATCTCCTGGTCTCGGTGTTGGAGATGTGTCAAGGCCGCGTTGTACTGCAAAGAGCAGCCAGACACAGGCACTGAGCGCCTGACACAGCCCCAGCTGCCACAGCTGTGGGATGTGGGCAGAGGAGGGGACACTCACCTCTGCGTTGAGCTGCTCCAGCCTTTCCAGCTTCTCCTGCACGCAGAAAGACAGCAGGGGCTCAGTGGCCACAGCCTTGTGGTGTGAGAGCCTCTCCATACCCACCACACTCTGCTGCATCTCCTCACTGCCTTCCCCTCGTGCACAGCTCTGCACAGATTGTCTACTGGCTCCTCAGTCAGGTCCCAGAGCCTCTGATCTCCAGAGGCTGTATCCAACCTCAGCCAGGCTGTAGTGCAGTGAACTCACCTTCAGCTGAACCACCTCCACCCTCATCCGCTCCATCTCCAGAGGCAGCTTCTCCTGCACCTGCCACTGTTTCTTTACACTGGCATCCACATCGTGACAGATGTTATGCATCTGGAAAGAGGATTTGGACACAGACACTGAGCCCCTGACCTGGCCCCAGCCACCACAGCTGCAGGGCATGGGCAGAAGAGGGGACACTCACCTCCCTTCTGATCTTTGCCAGTTGGTGACGATTCTCCTCCTGCACATGCAAAGGAAAGCAGAGGCTCAGCGGCTGCAGCTCATCCAACTGCAACCAGGCTTTGGCTCTGTGAGCTCACCTTCAGCTGGGTAACCTCCATGCTCTGCTCGGCCATCTCATTCCTCAGCTTGGCCGTCTCATTCCTCAGCTTGGCCGTCTCATTCCTCAGCTCGGCCGTCTCAATCCTCAGCTTGGCCGTCTCATTCCTCAGCTTGGCCGTCTCATTCCTCAGCTGCTGGATCTCCTGGCCTTGGCTTTGGAAATGCTGCAACACCTGAGAGCTCTGGGAAGAGAAGCCAGACACAGACACTGAGCCCCTGACACAGCCCCAGCCACTGCAGCTGCAGGGCATGGGCACAGGAGGGGACACTTACCACTGCTGCTCTGAGCTGCTCCACCAACTTCTGCTCCTGATACCACTCCTGCATGTGGAAAGGAAAGCAAGAGACTCAGGGGCTGCAGCTCATCCAAGGGGTTGCAAGCAAGCTTTGGCTCTGTGAGCTCACCTTCAACTGGGTCACCTCCATGCTCAGCTGAGCTGTCTCCAGCTTCACCTGCCGCATCTCCTGGTCTTGGTGTTGGAGATGTGTCAAGACCGCGTTGTACTGCAAAGAGCAGCCAGACACAGGCACTGAGCGCCTGACACAGCCCCAGCTGCCACAGCTGTGGGATGTGGACAGAGGAGGGGACACTCACCTCTGCTTTGAGCTGCTCCAGCCTTTCCAGCTTCTCCTGCACGGACTTCTGCATGCAGAAAGACAGCAGGGACTCAGTGGCCACAGCCTCGTGCTGTGAGAGCCCCTCCATACCCATCACACTCTGCTGCATCTCCTCGCTGCTTTCCCACCGTGCACAGCTCTGCACAGATTGTCTACTGGCTCCTCAGTCAGGTCCCAGAGCCTCTGATCTCCAGAGGCTGTATCCAACCTCAGCCAGGCTGTACTTCTGTGAACTCACCTTCAGCTGAACCACCTCCACCCTCATCTGCTCCATCTCCAGAGGCAGCTTCTCCTGCACCTGCCACTGTTTCTTTACACTGGCATCCACATACTGACAGATGTTATGCATCTGGAAAGAGGATTTGGACACAGACACTGAGCCCCTGAGCTGGCCCCAGCCACCACAGCTGCAGGGCTTGGGCAGAGGAGGGGACACTCACCTCCCTTCTGATCTTTGCCAGTTGGTGACGATTCTCCTCCTGCACATGCAAAGGAAAGCAGAGGCTCAGCCGCTGCAGCTCATCCAACTGCACCCACGCTGTGGCTCTGTGAGCTCACCTTCAGCTCAGTCACCTCCATGCTCAGCTTGGCCATCGCATTCCTCAGCTTGGCCGTCTCATTCCTCAGCTTGGCCATCTCATTCCTCAGCTTGGCCATCTCATTCCTCAGCTCGGCCGTCTCATTCCTCAGCTTGGCCATCTCATTCCTCAGCTGCTGGATCTCCTGGCCTTGGCTTTGGAAATGCTGCAACACCTGAGAGCTCTGGGAAGAGAAGCCAGACACAGACACTGAGCCCCTGACACAGCCCCAGCCACTGCAGCTGCCGGAAATGGGCAGAGCAGGGGACACTCACCTGTATTCTGAGCTGCTCCAGCTGTCCCAGCTTCTCCTCCTCCCTGAACTTCTGCATGCAAAAGAGAGCAAGGGCTCAGGGGCCACAGCCCCAGCCCCACGGTGTGGGAGCCCCTCCACACCTCTCGCACTCTGCTGCATCTCCTCAATGCCTTCCGCTTGTGCAGAGCTCTGCACAGATCCCCTGCTGGCTCCTCTGATCTCCAGGGGCCTTCTCTAACCTCAGCTAGGCTGTGGTTCTGTGAACTCACCTTCAGCTGAGCCATCCCCGCCACCAACTGGGACACCTCCAGCTTCAGCCGATGCATCTCCTGCAGCATCTCAGAGCTCTGGGAAGAGGAGCCACACACAGACACTGAGCCCTGACACAGCCCCAGCCGCTGCAGCTGCGGGCCGTGGGCAGAGCAGGGGACACTCACCTCCACTCTGAGATGGTTCAGCCCGTTCTGCAGGTGCAGACATTTGTCCTGCACGTGGAAAGAGAGCAGGGGCTCAGCAGCTGCGGCCCATCCAACTGCACCCGGGCTGTGGCTCTGTGAACTCACCTGCAGCTCGCCTATGTCCTCCTGCAGCTGCCACGAGGCTTGGGTCAGTCTTTCGTCGCTGCTGCTTTGGGCCGTGGCACAGCACTGGGGCAGAATCTCCTGCACTCGGAGTTCTTCCCTCACCGCTGCCATGGCTGCACCTGTGTGTCAGGGCCAGCACGCTGTGAGGGGCTCGGCCACGGGCAGTGCCGGGCGTGGGGACAGTGCTTGGGCTCAGGCTGCCCACGCTGCCTCACACACAGCACGCGGCCCAGGCTGCCGCCTTCCCCCTGCACTGCTCACAGCCACACACACAGCCCAGCCAACGCCTGTGGGGACCCTGGGGACAGCCATCCCTCACCTTCCTCTGCTCTGTCAGCGACCTCCCGCTGCAAAGCCATCGCAAGGCAGGCCGTTGGCCAGTGCTCTCCGAGCTCCTGCCAACTGGTACTGAGGTTCTCCTCGAAATGCCCCTTTTATACCCACCAGCCTCCCCTGTCACGGGTGACATCAGAATGGGAGCTGCTGCCCGTGGCAACACGACCGACCTCCCCTGTCACGCGTGACATCAGAATGGGAGCTGCTGCCCGTGGCAACACGAGCGACCTCCCCTGTCACGGGTGACATCAGAATGGGAGCTGCTGCCCGTGGCAACACGGCCAACCACACCCTGGGCTGCCACAGCTCCCATCCCAGGAGCCTGGCTGTGCACCTACCAGCTGGGACAAGCAGCGTTGACAAAAGCACAGTCACTGGGGTGTGAATATTCATTTTCTTCATGTGCATCTACTGCACGGGCCAGTACATCGTGAAACTGCCTCTGCACAAGGGAACTGACTTGGTGGAAAGGTCCTTGGTTGTTTTGAGGGGGACTTGAGCTCAGGTTGCTCCCATATGATCACTGGCACCCTGCCCAGCACCGCACTGACACCTGGCCCTCAGCACCTCAGCTGCACGGCTCGAGCAGCTCTGCAGGGCCCTTCCCACCCCCACCCCGCTGGCATTTGTGCTATATTGTGGTTGCTGTGCTGATTTCATTCTTTTGGGGCAGAAAATTGCAAGATGAAGGAGCTCTACTTCCTGGCTAAAGAGAAGACAAAACATGACCATAATGTCCCTCTTTTACAATGAAACCTGAAGGTGCTGTATGATGGGGGATGAGGACTTTTCCTCCCCACAGTGAGGCCCTGTAACAGCACACACTCGATAAATACATACACACCTTCTCACCCAGCTGCAGAAACACTCTCAGACAGAGTCTTTGACTCCCTCTTACCTGATCCTCCACGGAAACTTCCGTTCCCAGAGTGTTATCTGTGTTCCTCTCGTCCCTTCCAAGGCATTTCTGGGCCAGAAGCTTTCTGTCTAGTAGGGGAGGAGGAAGTTCAGGAGCTTAACCGAAGCCTCTTTATCACCAAAGCAGAAGTTGACAGACTTCGGTTCCAAGTTAACGTGATCAGGTGCTGTGATGCCACTGTCTTCTACAGACAAAAACCCAAACCACCCTGAAACAAGGTCTCATAAGACAGCCAGGAGTTGGAAAGTCGCCTCTTCTTTAGTTGTACTGGAGATGAAAACGCCAAGTAGAAATGATTTTGAAACAACTCAGTATCTCCTCCCATCCACCCACCTGACACCTGACTCAATGCTCACTCCTCACCTCCTGGGGCTCCTCTGACACTGCTTTTCTAGGCTCAGGTCATACTTACACATTAGTGTGCAGCTGAAAGTCTCCTGCCTTATATCCCAAGGCAAAGTTATTTTGTGAGAGCTTAGATTTGGCTGTATCAAAAGTCATCTGGTAGCCAGCAAGCCAGCCTTCATAGCCCAACACTGCCCAGCCATAGATGGTTGGTCCAGAGAGATCAGTGTCTATGTTGCAGCCTAGATTTACATAGTCTCTTTTGTAGGAGGTCTTCAACTTTCCACTCTTCTTCCTGCAGAGAGAAACGTGCCATTTCATCTCTTGTAGTACACAAGGAGGTGTTACACATAGTTTTAGTCATGTGTGTCTTCCTCAAGACCAGTTAAGTGACTGTAACACCTACCTACCCAAAACTTCACATGAGGAGCTGCTGGAGAGGGCATGAGGTGAGGGTAACACTGGTTTCTGTCTGTTTACCTGGTGCCACTGTTTCCTCCACCATCTCAAATTCTTTAAAACCCTCAAGAAACAAGACAAAAGCATGTCTGCCTGCCTTCCTTCCTTCTTCACGCCTGGACACCAGTCTCCTCTATGGAAAACAGACTTCCTTATCCTCCAGACATCATCCTGTTCCTCTGGAGAAACCTCTCACAATCCCATGACACAATTCCTCTCTCACCAATGGCTCCTTGTGCCTATTTTGCTCTCAATTCCAACTTAAGACAAATTTTAACCACCTCCTTAATCCTCTCCCCTACCTCCTTTCTCTCCACACAGCAGAACACAGGTTTGGGAGACCTTGTCCTTCTGAGCCTGGTATTATCCATCACCTTCAAAATACTCTATCCAGTGCCTGCAGAACATTCTAGAGTAAATGTTGAGCTTTCACACAAAGGCCAGAACAAGCATTTCTAATTCAAGGTTATGGGAGATTCCAGCACTCCTTAGATAAATGTAACAGAAAATACTTACCCTGTGTTTGGTACAAATGTAGTGTCCGGAGCCACCTTCAATCCTTCAGCCAGCTGCAAAGAAAAAGAGAAGGATGTCTGCTCAGAGCTCTGCTGAAATGTGCTTTGTTCTATGCTCTACTTCCTGGCTAAAGAGAAGACAAAACATGACCATAATGTCCCTCTTTTACAATGAAACCTGAAGGTGCTGTATGATGGGGGATGAGGACTTTTCCTCCCCACAGTGAGGCCCTGTAACAGCACACACTCTATAAATACATACACACCTTCTCACACCAGCTGCAGAAACACTCTCAGACAGAGTCTTTCACTCCCTCTTACCTGATCCTCCACGGACACTTCTGTTCCCAGAGTGTTATCTGTGTTCCACTTCTGGGTGAATGTAAGTCCATAGTCTTTGATCTTATATTTGGTCTTTAGACTGCCTGAAGCCTTGCCTGTGTCTGTGTTGGAAGAACCAGTTGCAGTGAAATCCTGCCAGGAGCAGAATAACAGTTTCAACACTCTGATGTCCTTGCTGGTTTTGAGGGGGACTTGAGCTGAGGTTGCTCCCATATGATCACAGCTCACCGCTTGCGATCAGTTTCTGCTGCTGTCACTCTGTCAGCAGTACCGAGGTGCTCAGCACTGGCTGGCGTGCTCATTGCCCTTCAGCACTTAGACTTGCTGATCTGGGCTGTAGGAGTTTACACAAAAGGCTCAGCTCTTCTGCTCTTTGTATCTTTGGTGTCTGAGGACCCCGTGGGAGGCTGAAGCCCTCTTGCAATGAAATCTGGCAAGGGATGTAAAGGACACGAAGGGCTCCTTCCAGTGTGTGGGCAGCAAAAGGAAGATGAGGGAGCATGTGAGCCTGCTGCTGAACGAGGTGGTGCCCTGGTGATGGAGGATACGGAGCAGGCAGAGCTGCTGAATGCCGCCTTGGCTTCGGTCTTTTGTGTGACCATTCCCCAGCTCTTACAAAGGCAATGTCATGGTCTGGTCTTGCATTTGCCTATCTGAAATAAATAGGAAAAAACCTTCTCATTAACCTCATTAATCTCTCGTTTGAGATGAAGGAAATTGATTTGCTAACAAAAACTGTTTCTCAGCTCTCTGTGGTGATTGAATTTATTATACCTTAGGCTGATACAGGCCTAAGTCCTGAGGACAAAATGCTGAAAACACTTTACGTCAGACAGTGCTGCGAAGCCTCTTACTGTGTGTGGCATTTCACAGTGCTGTGAGGTTTTGCGGTTTGGGTTTTTTTCAATAGTGTCATCTGCAGGAAAACAAGTTTTGATCCTTGCTTGAGCTAGCCTATCATGGCATCACGTGCGATATTTTAAGGGCAAAAGCTTCTGGTTTAATTTTTCAATAGTCTCTTTAAAGATACCACGTAAATGACACGTGGCCATTGAAGCTTCATGGAGGAGATCCATTGTTCTAAACTGGCACTTTGTGATGGATGAAAAAGCATACCAACACCTACTCAGTTTCAGGGACAGAGATGTCACGTAAGAGTTAAAACGTCATAGTATTATTAGTCCTGGGCTTCTTCCCCAAATTTGTGGTCATCTGGAATGCTAATATCTGTTCCCTACACACAAGATGCATTTAATTATGCTTTTAAATGGCTTTTGGCTTAAAATGACCTCAAGCAGGAGCCCAGTGTTTGCATTGTGTCAGCTGTGGTTACGCCTCCTGATGTACACTACTGACTTTTTTAAAGGCGTGCTTTCAAAGAGAAATGTAGCATTAGTGCTGAATGAAAACGGTTATGAGTAGGAAGTAAAGATCTTTTCTGTATCCAGATAAAAGTGTAAAGACAATCAGAGAGGTTTTAGCCACACTGAAATTATTAGGCCAGTCTTCTGAAAAGCATCATGAGACTATTAACTGCAGAAAGCCAGGAATCCAGGGTTTTTTCTCAACTCAAAGTCCACAAGCTATTTGCATTGTTTCAGAACGTATATTATATGCTGTGTGAAATGTATTTATGAAAGTATTTTTGCGTACACCATAAGAGAGAAAATAGAGAAAAAAATAATAGAGAAAAAATAACAGAGAAAATATCCCGTCCTCTTCAGCAGTCTACTCTCAGCCTGGCTGTGGTTCTGAGAGACATTCAGTCCAACCTCAGCCTGGCTGTGGTTCTCTGTGCCGCTCTCTCTATCCTCATCCACGCTGTGGTTCTGAGAGCTGTCCAGTCCCAGCTCAGCCAGGCTCCGGTTCTGTCTGCTGTTCTCTATTTCCTCAGCCAGGCTTTGCTTCTCTTGGTGCCTCCTCGGCTTGGCCAGCTGCTTCTCCAGCTTCTGGATCCTCTCAGTGGCCATTTCTAAGCACTGTTTTGTGCAAAGGTTCTGGGAAGAGGAGCCAGACACAGGCACTGAGCCCCTGACACAGCCCCAGCTGCTGCAGCTGCGGGACGTGGGCAGAGCAGGGGACACTCACCTTCCTTCTGAGCTGCTCCAGCTCTTTTTCTGTTGTGTGGTGATTCTCCTCCTGCAAGCAGACACAGCAGGGGCTCAGGGCTCACAGCCACAGCCTCCCTTTGTGCACAGCTCTGCACAGATTGTCTATTGGCTCCTCAGTCAGGCCCCAGAGCCTCTAATCTCCAGAGGCTGTATCCAGCCTCAGCCAGGCTGTAGTGCAGTGAACTCACCCTCAGCTGGGCCGTCTCCACCCTCAGCTGCTCAATCTCCAGCTGCATTGCCTCCAGCTGACATCCCTTCTCATTGTTGCTTTCTAAATGATGTTTCCTATCACGGTTCTGGGAAGAGGATTTGGACACGGACACTGAGCCCCTGACACAGCCCCAGCCACTGCAGCTGCAGGGCATGGGCACAGGAGGGGACACTTACCTCTGCTGCTCTGAGCTGCTCCACCAACTTCTCCAGCTCCTGATTTCGCTCCTGCATGTGGAAAGGAAAACAGAGGCTCAGGGGCTGCAGCTCATCCAAGGGGTTGCAAGCAAGCTTTGGCTCTGTGAGCTCACCTTCAGCTGGGTCACCTCCATGCTCAGCTGAGCTGTCTTCAGCTTCATCTCCTGGTCTCGGTGTTGGAGATGTGTCAAGGCCGCGTTGTACTGCAAAGAGCAGCCAGACACAGGCACTGAGCGCCTGACACAGCCCCAGCTGCCACAGCTGTGGGATGTGGGCAGAGGAGGGGACACTCACCTCTGCGTTGAGCTGCTCCAGCCTTTCCAGCTTCTCCTGCACGCAGAAAGACAGCAGGGGCTCAGTGGCCACAGCCTTGTGGTGTGAGAGCCTCTCCATACCCACCACACTCTGCTGCATCTCCTCACTGCCTTCCCCTCGTGCAGAGCTCTGCACAGATTGTCTACTGGCTCCTCAGTCAGGTCCCAGAGCCTCTGATCTCCAGAGGCTGTATCCAACCTCAGCCAGGCTGTACTTCTGTGAACTCACCTTCAGCTGAACCACCTCCACCCTCATCCGCTCCATCTCCAGAGGCAGCTTCTCCTGCACCTGCCACTGTTTCTTTACACTGGCATCCACATCGTGACAGATGTTATGCATCTGGAAAGAGGATTTGGACACAGACACTGAGCCCCTGAGCTGGCCCCAGCCACCACAGCTGCAGGGCTTGGGCAGAGGAGGGGACACTCACCTCCCTTCTGATCTTTGCCAGTTGGTGACGATTCTCCTCCTGCACATGCAAAGGAAAGCAGAGGCTCAGCGGCTGCAGCTCATCCAACTGCAACCAGGCTTTGGCTCTGTGAGCTCACCTTCAGCTGGGTCACCTCCATGCTCAGCTTGGCCATCGCATTCCTCAGCTTGGCCGTCTCATTCCTCAGCTTGGCCGTCTCATTCCTCAGCTCGGCCGTCTCAATCCTCAGCTTGGCCGTCTCATTCCTCAGCTTGGCCGTCTCATTCCTCAGCTGCTGGATCTCCTGGCCTTGGCTTTGGAAATGCTGCAACACCTGAGAGCTCTGGGAAGAGAAGCCAGACACAGACACTGAGCCCCTGACACAGCCCCAGCCACTGCAGCTGCAGGGCATGGGCACAGGAGGGGACACTTACCACTGCTGCTCTGAGCTGCTCCACCAACTTCTGCTCCTGATACCACTCCTGCATGTGGAAAGGAAAGCAAGAGACTCAGGGGCTGCAGCTCATCCAAGGGGTTGCAAGCAAGCTTTGGCTCTGTGAGCTCACCTTCAACTGGGTCACCTCCATGCTCAGCTGAGCTGTCTCCAGCTTCACCTGCCGCATCTCCTGGTCTTGGTGTTGGAGATGTGTCAAGACCGCGTTGTACTGCAAAGAGCAGCCAGACACAGGCACTGAGCGCCTGACACAGCCCCAGCTGCCACAGCTGTGGGATGTGGACAGAGGAGGGGACACTCACCTCTGCTTTGAGCTGCTCCAGCCTTTCCAGCTTCTCCTGCACGTACTTCTGCATGCAGAAAGACAGCAGGGGCTCAGTGGCCACAGCCTCGTGCTGTGAGAGCCCCTCCATACCCATCACACTCTGCTGCATCTCCTCGCTGCTTTCCCCTCGAGCACAGCTCTGCACAGATTGTCTACTGGCTCCTCAGTCAGGTCCCAGAGCCTCTGATCTCCAGAGGCTGTATCCAACCTCAGCCAGGCTGTACTTCTGTGAACTCACCTTCAGCTGAACCACCTCCACCCTCATCCGCTCCATCTCCAGAGGCAGCTTCTCCTGCACCTGCCACTGTTTCTTTACACTGGCATCCAC
The DNA here is from genome assembly GCF_028858725.1 of Colius striatus. Taxonomy (NCBI): domain Eukaryota; kingdom Metazoa; phylum Chordata; class Aves; order Coliiformes; family Coliidae; genus Colius; species Colius striatus. Next base: position 1,876,494 of record NC_084785.1, read on the forward strand.
ATCGTGACAGATGTTATGCATCTGGAAAGAGGATTTGGACACAGACACTGAGCCCCTGAGCTGGCCCCAGCCACCACAGCTGCAGGGCTTGGGCAGAGGAGGGGACACTCACCTCCCTTCTGATCTTTGCCAGTTGGTGACGATTCTCCTCCTGCACATGCAAAGGAAAGCAGAGGCTCAGCGGCTGCAGCTCATCCAACTGCACCCGCGCTGTGGCTCTGTGAGCTCACCTTCAGCTCAGTCACCTCCATGCTCAGCTTGGCCATCGCATTCCTCAGCTTGGCCGTCTCATTCCTCAGCTTGGCCATCTCATTCCTCAGCTTGGCCATCTCATTCCTCAGCTCGGCCGTCTCATTCCTCAGCTTGGCCATCTCATTCCTCAGCTGCTGGATCTCCTGGCCTTGGCTTTGGAAATGCTGCAACACCTGAGAGCTCTGGGAAGAGAAGCCAGACACAGACACTGAGCCCCTGACACAGCCCCAGCCACTGCAGCTGCCGGAAATGGGCAGAGCAGGGGACACTCACCTGTATTCTGAGCTGCTCCAGCTGTCCCAGCTTCTCCTCCTCCCTGAACTTCTGCATGCAAAAGAGAGCAGGGGCTCAGGGGCCACAGCCCCAGCCCCACGGTGTAGGAGCCCCTCCACACCTCTCGCACTCTGCTGCATCTCCTCAATGCCTTCCGCTTGTGCAGAGCTCTGCACAGATCCCCTGCTGGCTCCTCTGATCTCCAGGGGCCTTCTCTAACCTCAGCCAGGCTGTGGTTCTGTGAACTCACCTTCAGCTGAGCCATCCCCGCCACCAACTGGGACAACTCCAGCTTCAGCCGATGCATCTCCTGCAGCATCTCAGAGCTCTGGGAAGAGGAGCCACACACAGACACTGAGCCCTGACACAGCCCCAGCCGCTGCAGCTGCGGGCCGTGGGCAGAGCAGGGGACACTCACCTCCACTCTGAGATGGTTCAGCCCGTTCTGCAGGTCCAGACATTTGTCCTGCACGTGGAAAGAGAGCAGGGGCTCAGCGGCTGCGGCCCATCCAACTGCACCCGCGCTGTGGCTGTGTGAGCTCACCTGCAGCTCGCCTATGTCCTCCTGCAGCTGCCACGAGGCTTGGGTCAGTCTTTCGTCACTGCTGCTTTGGGCCGTGGCACAGCACTGGGGCAGAATCTCCTGCACTCGGAGTTCTTCCCTCACCGCTGCCATGGCTGCACCTGTGTGTCAGGGCCAGCACGCTGTGAGGGGCTCGGCCACGGGCAGTGCCGGGCGTGGGGACAGTGCTTGGGCTCAGGCTGCCCACGCTGCCTCACACACAGCACGCGGCCCAGGCTGCCGCCTTCCCCCTGCACTGCTCACAGCCACACACACAGCCCAGCCAACGCCTGTGGGGACCCTGGGGACAGCCATCCCTCACCTTCCTCTGCTCTGTCAGCGACCTCCCGCTGCAAAGCCATCGCAAGGCAGGCCGTTGGCCAGTGCTCTCCAAGCTCCTGCCAACTGGTACTGAGGTTCTCCTCGAAATGCCCCTTTTATACCCACCAGCCTCCCCTGTCACGGGTGACATCAGAATGGGAGCTGCTGCCCGTGGCAACACGAGCGACCTCCCCTGTCACGGGTGACATCAGAATGGGAGCTGCTGCCCGTGGCAACACGGCCAACCACACCCTGGGCTGCCACAGCTCCCATCCCAGGAGCCTGGCTGTGCACCTACCAGCTGGGACAAGCAGTGTTGACAAAAGCACAGTCACTGGGGTGTGAATATTCATTTTCTTCATGTGCATCTACTGCACGGGCCAGTACATTGTGAAACTGCCTCTGCACAAGGGAACTGACTTGGTGGAAAGGTCCTTGGTTGTTTTGAGGGGGACTTGAGCTCAGGTTGCTCCCATATGATCACTGGCACCCTGCCCAGCACCGCACTGACACCTGGCCCTCAGCACCTCAGCTGCACGGCTCGAGCAGCTCTGCAGGGCCCTTCCCACCCCCACCCCGCTGGCATTTGTGCTATATTGTGGTTGCTGTGCTGATTTCATTCTTTTGGGGCAGAAAATTGCAAGATGAAGGAGCTCTACTTCCTGGCTAAAGAGAAGACAAAACATGACCATAATGTCCCTCTTTTACAATGAAACCTGAAGGTGCTGTATGATGGGGGATGAGGACTTTTCCTCCCCACAGTGAGGCCCTGTAACAGCACACACTCGATAAATACATACACACCTTCTCACCCAGCTGCAGAAACACTCTCAGACAGAGTCTTTGACTCCCTCTTACCTGATCCTCCACGGAAACTTCCGTTCCCAGAGTGTTATCTGTGTTCCTCTCGTCCCTTCCAAGGCATTTCTGGGCCAGAAGCTTTCTGTCTAGTGGGGGAGGAGGAAGTTCAGGAGCTTAACCGAAGCCTCTTTATCACCAAAGCAGAAGTTGACAGACTTCGGTTCCAAGTTAACGTGATCAGGTGCTGTGATGCCACTGTCTTCTACAGACAAAAACCCAAACCACCCTGAAACAAGGTCTCATAAGACAGCCAGGAGTTGGAAAGTCGCCTCTCCTTTAGTTGTACTGGAGATGAAAACGCCAAGTAGAAATGATTTTGAAACAACTCAGTATCTCCTCCCATCCACCCACCTGACACCTGACTCAATGCTCACTCCTCACCTCCTGGGGCTCCTCTGACACTGCTTTTCTAGGCTCAGGTCATACTTACACATTAGTGTGCAGCTGAAAGTCTCCTGCCTTATATCCCAAGGCAAAGTTATTTTGTGAGAGCTTAGATTTGGCTGTATCAAAAGTCATCTGGTAGCCAGCAAGCCAGCCTTCATAGCCCAACACTGCCCAGCCATAGATGGTTGGTCCAGAGAGATCAGTGTCTATGTTGCAGCCTAGATTTACATAGTCTCTTTTGTAGGAGGTCTTCAACTTTCCACTCTTCTTCCTGCAGAGAGAAACGTGCCATTTCATCTCTTGTAGTACACAAGGAGGTGTTACACATAGTTTTAGTCATGTGTGTCTTCCTCAAGACCAGTTAAGTGACTGTAACACCTACCTACCCAAAACTTCACATGAGGAGCTGCTGGAGAGGGCATGAGGTGAGGGTAACACTGGTTTCTGTCTGTTTACCTGGTGCCACTGTTTCCTCCACCATCTCAAATTCTTTAAAACCCTCAAGAAACAAGACAAAAGCATGTCTGCCTGCCTTCCTTCCTTCTTCACGCCTGGACACCAGTCTCCTCTATGGAAAACAGACTTCCTTATCCTCCAGACATCATCCTGTTCCTCTGGAGAAACCTCTCACAATCCCATGAGACAATTCCTCTCTCAACAATGGCTCCTTGTGCCTATTTTGCTCTCAATTCCAACTTAAGACAAATTTTAACCACCTCCTTAATCCTCTCCCCTACCTCCTTTCTCTCCACACAGCAGAACACAGGTTTGGGAGACCTTGTCCTTCTGAGCCTGGTATTATCCATCACCTTCAAAATACTCTATCCAGTGCCTGCAGAACATTCTAGAGTAAATGTTGAGCTTTCACACAAAGGCCAGAACAAGCATTTCTAATTCAAGGTTATGGGAGATTCCAGCACTCCTTAGATAAATGTAACAGAAAATACTTACCCTGTGTTTGGTACAAATGTAGTGTCCGGAGCCACCTTCAATCCTTCAGCCAGCTGCAAAGAAAAAGAGAAGGATGTCTGCTCAGAGCTCTGCTGAAATGTGCTTTGTTCTATGCTCTACTTCCTGGCTAAAGAGAAGACAAAACATGACCATAATGTCCCTCTTTTACAATGAAACCTGAAGGTGCTGTATGATGGGGGATGAGGACTTTTCCTCCCCACAGTGAGGCCCTGTAACAGCACACACTCTATAAATACATACACACCTTCTCACACCAGCTGCAGAAACACTCTCAGACAGAGTCTTTCACTCCCTCTTACCTGATCCTCCACGGACACTTCTGTTCCCAGAGTGTTATCTGTGTTCCACTTCTGGGTGAATGTAAGTCCATAGTCTTTGATCTTATATTTGGTCTTTAGACTGCCTGAAGCCTTGCCTGTGTCTGTGTTGGAAGAACCAGTTGCAGTGAAATCCTGCCAGGAGCAGAATAACAGTTTCAACACTCTGATGTCCTTGCTGGTTTTGAGGGGGACTTGAGCTGAGGTTGCTCCCATATGATCACAGCTCACCGCTTGCGATCAGTTTCTGCTGCTGTCACTCTGTCAGCAGTACCGAGGTGCTCAGCACTGGCTGGCGTGCTCATTGCCCTTCAGCACTTAGACTTGCTGATCTGGGCTGTAGGAGTTTACACAAAAGGCTCAGCTCTTCTGCTCTTTGTATCTTTGGTGTCTGAGGACCCCGTGGGAGGCTAAAGCCCTCTTGCAATGAAATCTGGCAAGGGATGTAAAGGACACGAAGGGCTCCTTCCAGTGTGTGGGCAGCAAAAGGAAGATGAGGGAGCATGTGAGCCTGCTGCTGAACGAGGTGGTGCCCTGGTGATGGAGGATACGGAGCAGGCAGAGCTGCTGAATGCCGCCTTGGCTTCGGTCTTTTGTGTGACCATTCCCCAGCTCTTACAAAGGCAATGTCATGGTCTGGTCTTGCATTTGCCTATCTGAAATAAATAGGAAAAAACCTTCTCATTAACCTCATTAATCTCTCGTTTGAGATGAAGGAAATTGATTTGCTAACAAAAACTGTTTCTCAGCTCTCTGTGGTGATTGAATTTATTATACCTTAGGCTGATACAGGCCTAAGTCCTGAGGACAAAATGCTGAAAACACTTTACGTCAGACAGTGCTGCGAAGCCTCTTACTGTGTGTGGCATTTCACAGTGCTGTGAGGTTTTGCGGTTTGGGTTTTTTTCAATAGTGTCATCTGCAGGAAAACAAGTTTTGATCCTTGCTTGAGCTAGCCTATCATGGCATCACGTGCGATATTTTAAGGGCAAAAGCTTCTGGTTTAATTTTTTAATAGTCTCTTTAAAGATACCACGTAAATGACACGTGGCCATTGAAGCTTCATGGAGGAGATCCATTGTTCTAAACTGGCACTTTGTGATGGATGAAAAAGCATACCAACACCTACTCAGTTTCAGGGACAGAGATGTCACGTAAGAGTTAAAACGTCATAGTATTATTAGTCCTGGGCTTCTTCCCCAAATTTGTGGTCATCTGGAATGCTAATATCTGTTCCCTACACACAAGATGCATTTAGTTATGCTTTTAAATGGCTTTTGGCTTAAAATGACCTCAAGCAGGAGCCCAGCGTTTGCATTGTGTCAGCTGTGGTTACGCCTCCTGATGTACACTACTGACTTTTTTAAAGGCGTGCTTTCAAAGAGAAATGTAGCATTAGTGCTGAATGAAAACGGTTATGAGTAGGAAGTAAAGATCTTTTCTGTATCCAGATAAAAGTGTAAAGACAATCAGAGAGGTTTTAGCCACACTGAAATTATTAGGCCAGTCTTCTGAAAAGCATCATGAGACTATTAACTGCAGAAAGCCAGGAATCCAGGGTTTTTTCTCAACTCAAAGTCCACAAGCTATTTGCATTGTTTCAGAACGTATATTATATGCTGTGTGAAATGTATTTATGAAAGTATTTTTGCGTACACCATAAGAGAGAAAATAGAGAAAAAAATAATAGAGAAAAAATAACAGAGAAAATATCCCGTCCTCTTCAGCAGTCTACTCTCAGCCTGGCTGTGGTTCTGAGAGACATTCAGTCCAACCTCAGCCTGGCTGTGGTTCTGAGAGACATTCAGTCCATCCTCAGCCTGGCTGTGGTTCTGAGAGACATTCAGTCCAACCTCAGCCAGGCTGTGGTTCTCTGTGCCGGTCTCTCTATCCTCATCCACGCTGTGGTTCTGAGAGCTGTCCAGTCCCAGCTCAGCCAGGCTCCGGTTCTGTCTGCTGTTCTCTATTTCCTCAGCCAGGCTTTGCTTCTCTTGGTGCCTCCTCGGCTTGGCCAGCTGCTTCTCCAGCTTCTGGATCCTCTCAGTGGCCATTTCTAAGCACTGTTTTGTGCAAAGGTTCTGGGAAGAGGAGCCAGACACAGGCACTGAGCCCCTGACACAGCCCCAGCTGCTGCAGCTGCGGGACGTGGGCAGAGCAGGGGACACTCACCTTCCTTCTGAGCTGCTCCAGCTCTTTTTCTGTTGTGTGGTGATTCTCCTCCTGCAAGCAGACACAGCAGGGGCTCAGGGCTCACAGCCACAGCCTCCCTTTGTGCACAGCTCTGCACAGATTGTCTACTGGCTCCTCAGTCAGGCCCCAGAGCCTCTAATCTCCAGAGGCTGTATCCAGCCTCAGCCAGGCTGTAGTGCAGTGAACTCACCCTCAGCTGGGCCATCTCCACCCTCAGCTGCTCAATCTCCAGCTGCATTGCCTCCAGCTGACATTCCTTCTTCTTCTTGCTTTCTAAATGATGTTTCCTATCACGGTTCTGGGAAGAGGATTTGGACACAGACACTGAGCCCCTGACACAGCCCCAGCCACTGCAGCTGCAGGGCATGGGCACAGGAGGGGACACTCACCTCTGCTGCTCTGAGCTGCTCCACCAACTTCTCCAGCTCCTGATTTCGCTCCTGCATGTGGAAAGGAAAACAGAGGCTCAGGGGCTGCAGCTCATCCAAGGGGTTGCAAGCAAGCTTTGGCTCTGTGAGCTCACCTTCAGCTGGGTCACCTCCATGCTCAGCTGAGCTGTCTTCAGCTTCATCTCCTGGTCTCGGTGTTGGAGATGTGTCAAGGCCGCGTTGTACTGCAAAGAGCAGCCAGACACAGGCACTGAGCGCCTGACACAGCCCCAGCTGCCACAGCTGTGGGATGTGGGCAGAGGAGGGGACACTCACCTCTGCGTTGAGCTGCTCCAGCCTTTCCAGCTTCTCCTGCACGCAGAAAGACAGCAGGGGCTCAGTGGCCACAGCCTTGTGGTGTGAGAGCCTCTCCATACCCACCACACTCTGCTGCATCTCCTCACTGCCTTCCCCTCGTGCACAGCTCTGCACAGATTGTCTACTGGCTCCTCAGTCAGGTCCCAGAGCCTCTGATCTCCAGAGGCTGTATCCAACCTCAGCCAGGCTGTAGTGCAGTGAACTCACCTTCAGCTGAACCACCTCCACCCTCAGTCGCTCCATCTGCAGAGGCAGCTTCTCCTGCACCTGCCACTGTTTCTTTACACTGGCATCCACATCGTGACAGATGTTATGCATCTGGAAAGAGGATTTGGACACAGACACTGAGCCCCTGAGCTGGCCCCAGCCACCACAGCTGCAGGGCATGGGCAGAAGAGGGGACACTCACCTCCCTTCTGATCTTTGCCAGTTGGTGACGATTCTCCTCCTGCACATGCAAAGGAAAGCAGAGGCTCAGCGGCTGCAGCTCATCCAACTGCAACCAGGCTTTGGCTCTGTGAGCTCACCTTCAGCTGGGTAACCTCCATGCTCTGCTCGGCCATCTCATTCCTCAGCTTGGCCGTCTCATTCCTCAGCTTGGCCGTCTCATTCCTCAGCTCGGCCGTCTCAATCCTCAGCTTGGCCGTCTCATTCCTCAGCTTGGCCGTCTCATTCCTCAGCTGCTGGATCTCCTGGCCTTGGCTTTGGAAATGCTGCAACACCTGAGAGCTCTGGGAAGAGAAGCCAGACACAGACACTGAGCCCCTGACACAGCCCCAGCCACTGCAGCTGCAGGGCATGGGCACAGGAGGGGACACTTACCACTGCTGCTCTGAGCTGCTCCACCAACTTCTGCTCCTGATACCACTCCTGCATGTGGAAAGGAAAGCAAGAGACTCAGGGGCTGCAGCTCATCCAAGGGGTTGCAAGCAAGCTTTGGCTCTGTGAGCTCACCTTCAACTGGGTCACCTCCATGCTCAGCTGAGCTGTCTCCAGCTTCACCTGCCGCATCTCCTGGTCTTGGTGTTGGAGATGTGTCAAGACCGCGTTGTACTGCAAAGAGCAGCCAGACACAGGCACTGAGCGCCTGACACAGCCCCAGCTGCCACAGCTGTGGGATGTGGACAGAGGAGGGGACACTCACCTCTGCTTTGAGCTGCTCCAGCCTTTCCAGCTTCTCCTGCACGGACTTCTGCATGCAGAAAGACAGCAGGGACTCAGTGGCCACAGCCTCGTGCTGTGAGAGCCCCTCCATACCCATCACACTCTGCTGCATCTCCTCGCTGCTTTCCCACCGTGCACAGCTCTGCACAGATTGTCTACTGGCTCCTCAGTCAGGTCCCAGAGCCTCTGATCTCCAGAGGCTGTATCCAACCTCAGCCAGGCTGTACTTCTGTGAACTCACCTTCAGCTGAACCACCTCCACCCTCATCTGCTCCATCTCCAGAGGCAGCTTCTCCTGCACCTGCCACTGTTTCTTTACACTGGCATCCACATCGTGACAGATGTTATGCATCTGGAAAGAGGATTTGGACACAGACACTGAGCCCCTGAGCTGGCCCCAGCCACCACAGCTGCAGGGCTTGGGCAGAGGAGGGGACACTCACCTCCCTTCTGATCTTTGCCAGTTGGTGACGATTCTCCTCCTGCACATGCAAAGGAAAGCAGAGGCTCAGCCGCTGCAGCTCATCCAACTGCACCCGCGCTGTGGCTCTGTGAGCTCACCTTCAGCTCAGTCACCTCCATGCTCAGCTTGGCCATCGCATTCCTCAGCTTGGCCGTCTCATTCCTCAGCTTGGCCATCTCATTCCTCAGCTTGGCCATCTCATTCCTCAGCTCGGCCGTCTCATTCCTCAGCTTGGCCATCTCATTCCTCAGCTGCTGGATCTCCTGGCCTTGGCTTTGGAAATGCTGCAACACCTGAGAGCTCTGGGAAGAGAAGCCAGACACAGACACTGAGCCCCTGACACAGCCCCAGCCACTGCAGCTGCCGGAAATGGGCAGAGCAGGGGACACTCACCTGTATTCTGAGCTGCTCCAGCTGTCCCAGCTTCTCCTCCTCCCTGAACTTCTGCATGCAAAAGAGAGCAAGGGCTCAGGGGCCACAGCCCCAGCCCCACGGTGTGGGAGCCCCTCCACACCTCTCGCACTCTGCTGCATCTCCTCAATGCCTTCCGCTTGTGCAGAGCTCTGCACAGATCCCCTGCTGGCTCCTCTGATCTCCAGGGGCCTTCTCTAACCTCAGCTAGGCTGTGGTTCTGTGAACTCACCTTCAGCTGAGCCATCCCCGCCACCAACTGGGACACCTCCAGCTTCAGCCGATGCATCTCCTGCAGCATCTCAGAGCTCTGGGAAGAGGAGCCACACACAGACACTGAGCCCTGACACAGCCCCAGCCGCTGCAGCTGCGGGCCGTGGGCAGAGCAGGGGACACTCACCTCCACTCTGAGATGGTTCAGCCCGTTCTGCAGGTCCAGACATTTGTCCTGCACGTGGAAAGAGAGCAGGGGCTCAGCGGCTGCGGCCCATCCAACTGCACCCGCGCTGTGGCTGTGTGAGCTCACCTGCAGCTCGCCTATGTCCTCCTGCAGCTGCCACGAGGCTTGGGTCTGTCTTTCGTCGCTGCTGCTTTGGGCCGTGGCACAGCACTGGGGCAGAATCTCCTGCACTCGGAGTTCTTCCCTCACCGCTGCCATGGCTGCACCTGTGTGTCAGGGCCAGCACGCTGTGAGGGGCTCGGCCACGGGCAGTGCCGGGCGTGGGGACAGTGCTTGGGCTCAGGCTGCCCACGCTGCCTCACACACAGCACGCGGCCCAGGCTGCCGCCTTCCCCCTGCACTGCTCACAGCCACACACACAGCCCAGCCAACGCCTGTGGGGACCCTGGGGACAGCCATCCCTCACCTTCCTCTGCTCTGTCAGCGACCTCCCGCTGCAAAGCCATCGCAAGGCAGGCCGTTGGCCAGTGCTCTCCGAGCTCCTGCCAACTGGTACTGAGGTTCTCCTCGAAATGCCCCTTTTATACCCACCAGCCTCCCCTGTCACGGGTGACATCAGAATGGGAGCTGCTGCCCGTGGCAACACGACCGACCTCCCCTGTCACGGGTGACATCAGAATGGGAGCTGCTGCCCGTGGCAACACGGCCAACCACACCCTGGGCTGCCACAGCTCCCATCCCAGGAGCCTGGCTGTGCACCTACCAGCTGGGACAAGCAGCGTTGACAAAAGCACAGTCACTGGGGTGTGAATATTCATTTTCTTCATGTGCATCTACTGCACGGGCCAGTACATCGTGAAACTGCCTCTGCACAAGGGAACTGACTTGGTGGAAAGGTCCTTGGTTGTTTTGAGGGGGACTTGAGCTCAGGTTGCTCCCATATGATCACTGGCACCCTGCCCAGCACCGCACTGACACCTGGCCCTCAGCACCTCAGCTGCACGGCTCGAGCAGCTCTGCAGGGCCCTTCCCACCCCCACCCCGCTGGCATTTGTGCTATATTGTGGTTGCTGTGCTGATTTCATTCTTTTGGGGCAGAAAATTGCAAGATGAAGGAGCTCTACTTCCTGGCTAAAGAGAAGACAAAACATGACCATAATGTCCCTCTTTTACAATGAAACCTGAAGGTGCTGTATGATGGGGGATGAGGACTTTTCCTCCCCACAGTGAGGCCCTGTAACAGCACACACTCGATAAATACATACACACCTTCTCACCCAGCTGCAGAAACACTCTCAGACAGAGTCTTTGACTCCCTCTTACCTGATCCTCCACGGAAACTTCCGTTCCCAGAGTGTTATCTGTGTTCCTCTCGTCCCTTCCAAGGCATTTCTGGGCCAGAAGCTTTCTGTCTAGTGGGGGAGGAGGAAGTTCAGGAGCTTAACCGAAGCCTCTTTATCACCAAAGCAGAAGTTGACAGACTTCGGTTCCAAGTTAACGTGATCAGGTGCTGTGATGCCACTGTCTTCTACAGACAAAAACCCAAACCACCCTGAAACAAGGTCTCATAAGACAGCCAGGAGTTGGAAAGTCGCCTCTCCTTTAGTTGTACTGGAGATGAAAACGCCAAGTAGAAATGATTTTGAAACAACTCAGTATCTCCTCCCATCCACCCACCTGACACCTGACTCAATGCTCACTCCTCACCTCCTGGGGCTCCTCTGACACTGCTTTTCTAGGCTCAGGTCATACTTACACATTAGTGTGCAGCTGAAAGTCTCCTGCCTTATATCCCAAGGCAAAGTTATTTTGTGAGAGCTTAGATTTGGCTGTATCAAAAGTCATCTGGTAGCCAGCAAGCCAGCCTTCATAGCCCAACACTGCCCAGCCATAGATGGTTGGTCCAGAGAGATCAGTGTCTATGTTGCAGCCTAGATTTACATAGTCTCTTTTGTAGGAGGTCTTCAACTTTCCACTCTTCTTCCTGCAGAGAGAAACGTGCCATTTCATCTCTTGTAGTACACAAGGAGGTTGTTACACATAGTTTTAGTCATGTGTGTCTTCCTCAAGACCAGTTAAGTGACTGTAACACCTACCTACCCAAAACTTCACATGAGGAGCTGCTGGAGAGGGCATGAGGTGAGGGTAACACTGGTTTCTGTCTGTTTACCTGGTGCCACTGTTTCCTCCACCATCTCAAATTCTTTAAAACCCTCAAGAAACAAGACAAAAGCATGTCTGCCTGCCTTCCTTCCTTCTTCACGCCTGGACACCAGTCTCCTCTATGGAAAACAGACTTCCTTATCCTCCAGACATCATCCTGTTCCTCTGGAGAAACCTCTCACAATCCCATGACACAATTCCTCTCTCACCAATGGCTCCTTGCGCCTATTTTGCTCTCAATTCCAACTTAAAACAAATTTTTACCACCTCCTTAATCCTCTCCCCTACCTCCTTTCTCTCCACACAGCAGAACACAGGTTTGGGAGACCTTGTCCTTCTGAGCCTGGTATTATCCATCACCTTCAAAATACTCTATCCAGTGCCTGCAGAACATTCTAGAGTAAATGTTGAGCTTTCACACAAAGGCCAGAACAAGCATTTCTAATTCAAGGTTATGGGAGATTCCAGCACTCCTTAGATAAATGTAACAGAAAATACTTACCCTGTGTTTGGTACAAATGTAGTGTCCAGAGCCACCTTCAATCCTTCAGCCAGCTGCAAAGAAAAAGAGAAGGATGTCTGCTCAGAGCTCTGCTGAAATGTGCTTTGTTCTATGCTCTACTTCCTGGCTAAAGAGAAGACAAAACATGACCATAATGTCCCTCTTTTACAATGAAACCTGAAGGTGCTGTATGATGGGGGATGAGGACTTTTCCTCCCCACAGTGAGGCCCTGTAACAGCACACACTCGATAAATACATACACACCTTCTCACACCAGCTGCAGAAACACTCTCAGACAGAGTCTTTCACTCCCTCTTACCTGATCCTCCACGGACACTTCTGTTCCCAGAGTGTTATCTGTGTTCCACTTCTGGGTGAATGTAAGTCCATAGTCTTTGATCTTATATTTGGTCTTTAGACTGCCTGAAGCCTTGCCTGTGTCTGTGTTGGAAGAACCAGTTGCAGTGAAATCCTGCCAGGAGCAGAATAACAGTTTCAACACTCTGATGTCCTTGCTGGTTTTGAGGGGGACTTGAGCTGAGGTTGCTCCCATATGATCACAGCTCACCGCTTGCGATCAGTTTCTGCTGCTGTCACTCTGTCAGCAGTACCGAGGTGCTCAGCACTGGCTGGCGTGCTCATTGCCCTTCAGCACTTAGACTTGCTGATCTGGGCTGTAGGAGTTTACACAAAAGGCTCAGCTCTTCTGCTCTTTGTATCTTTGGTGTCTGAGGACCCCGTGGGAGGCTGAAGCCCTCTTGCAATGAAATCTGGCAAGGGATGTAAAGGACACGAAGGGCTCCTTCCAGTGTGTGGGCAGCAAAAGGAAGATGAGGGAGCATGTGAGCCTGCTGCTGAACGAGGTGGTGCCCTGGTGATGGAGGATACGGAGCAGGCAGAGCTGCTGAATGCCGCCTTGGCTTCGGTCTTTTGTGTGACCATTCCCCAGCTCTTACAAAGGCAATGTCATGGTCTGGTCTTGCATTTGCCTATCTGAAATAAATAGGAAAAAACCTTCTCATTAACCTCATTAATCTCTCGTTTGAGATGAAGGAAATTGATTTGCTAACAAAACCTGTTTCTCAGCTCTCTGTGGTGATTGAATTTATTATACCTTAGGCTGATACAGGCCTAAGTCCTGAGGACAAAATGCTGAAAACACTTTACGTCAGACAGTGCTGCGAAGCCTCTTACTGTGTGTGGCATTTCACAGTGCTGTGAGGTTTTGCGGTTTGGGTTTTTTTCAATAGTGTCATCTGCAGGAAAACAAGTTTTGATCCTTGCTTGAGCTAGCCTATCATGGCATCACGTGCGATATTTTAAGGGCAAAAGCTTCTGGTTTAATTTTTCAATAGTCTCTTTAAAGATACCACGTAAATGACACGTGGCCATTGAAGCTTCATGGAGGAGATCCATTGTTCTAAACTGGCACTTTGTGATGGATGAAAAAGCATACCAACACCTACTCAGTTTCAGGGACAGAGATGTCACGTAAGAGTTAAAACGTCATAGTATTATTAGTCCTGGGCTTCTTCCCCAAATTTGTGGTCATCTGGAATGCTAATATCTGTTCCCTACACACAAGATGCATTTAATTATGCTTTTAAATGGCTTTTGGCTTAAAATGACCTCAAGCAGGAGCCCAGTGTTTGCATTGTGTCAGCTGTGGTTACGCCTCCTGATGTACACTACTGACTTTTTTAAAGGCGTGCTTTCAAAGAGAAATGTAGCATTAGTGCTGAATGAAAACGGTTATGAGTAGGAAGTAAAGATCTTTTCTGTATCCAGATAAAAGTGTAAAGACAATCAGAGAGGTTTTAGCCACACTGAAATTATTAGGCCAGTCTTCTGAAAAGCATCATGAGACTATTAACTGCAGAAAGCCAGGAATCCAGGGTTTTTTCTCAACTCAAAGTCCACAAGCTATTTGCATTGTTTCAGAACGTATATTATATGCTGTGTGAAATGTATTTATGAAAGTATTTTTGCGTACACCATAAGAGAGAAAATAGAGAAAAAAATAATAGAGAAAAAATAACAGAGAAAATATCCCGTCCTCTTCAGCAGTCTACTCTCAGCCTGGCTGTGGTTCTGAGAGACATTCAGTCCAACCTCAGCCTGGCTGTGGTTCTGAGAGACATTCAGTCCAACCTCAGCCTGGCTGTGGTTCTCTGTGCCGCTCTCTCTATCCTCATCCACGCTGTGGTTCTGAGAGCTGTCCAGTCCCAGCTCAGCCAGGCTCCGGTTCTGTCTGCTGTTCTCTATTTCCTCAGCCAGGCTTTGCTTCTCTTGGTGCCTCCTCGGCTTGGCCAGCTGCTTCTCCAGCTTCTGGATCCTCTCAGTGGCCATTTCTAAGCACTGTTTTGTGCAAAGGTTCTGGGAAGAGGAGCCAGACACAGGCACTGAGCCCCTGACACAGCCCCAGCTGCTGCAGCTGCGGGACGTGGGCAGAGCAGGGGACACTCACCTTCCTTCTGAGCTGCTCCAGCTCTTTTTCTGTTGTGTGGTGATTCTCCTCCTGCAAGCAGACACAGCAGGGGCTCAGGGCTCACAGCCACAGCCTCCCTTTGTGCACAGCTCTGCACAGATTGTCTATTGGCTCCTCAGTCAGGCCCCAGAGCCTCTAATCTCCAGAGGCTGTATCCAGCCTCAGCCAGGCTGTAGTGCAGTGAACTCACCCTCAGCTGGGCCATCTCCACCCTCAGCTGCTCAATCTCCAGCTGCATTGCCTCCAGCTGACATCCCTTCTCATTGTTGCTTTCTAAATGATGTTTCCTATCACGGTTCTGGGAAGAGGATTTGGACACGGACACTGAGCCCCTGACACAGCCCCAGCCACTGCAGCTGCAGGGCATGGGCACAGGAGGGGACACTTACCTCTGCTGCTCTGAGCTGCTCCACCAACTTCTCCAGCTCCTGATTTCGCTCCTGCATGTGGAAAGGAAAACAGAGGCTCAGGGGCTGCAGCTCATCCAAGGGGTTGCAAGCAAGCTTTGGCTCTGTGAGCTCACCTTCAGCTGGGTCACCTCCATGCTCAGCTGAGCTGTCTTCAGCTTCATCTCCTGGTCTCGGTGTTGGAGATGTGTCAAGGCCGCGTTGTACTGCAAAGAGCAGCCAGACACAGGCACTGAGCGCCTGACACAGCCCCAGCTGCCACAGCTGTGGGATGTGGGCAGAGGAGGGGACACTCACCTCTGCGTTGAGCTGCTCCAGCCTTTCCAGCTTCTCCTGCACGCAGAAAGACAGCAGGGGCTCAGTGGCCACAGCCTTGTGGTGTGAGAGCCTCTCCATACCCACCACACTCTGCTGCATCTCCTCACTGCCTTCCCCTCGTGCAGAGCTCTGCACAGATTGTCTACTGGCTCCTCAGTCAGGTCCCAGAGCCTCTGATCTCCAGAGGCTGTATCCAACCTCAGCCAGGCTGTAGTGCAGTGAACTCACCTTCAGCTGAACCACCTCCACCCTCATCCGCTCCATCTCCAGAGGCAGCTTCTCCTGCACCTGCCACTGTTTCTTTACACTGGCATCCACATCGTGACAGATGTTATGCATCTGGAAAGAGGATTTGGACACAGACACTGAGCCCCTGAGCTGGCCCCAGCCACCACAGCTGCAGGGCATGGGCAGAAGAGGGGACACTCACCTCCCTTCTGATCTTTGCCAGTTGGTGACGATTCTCCTCCTGCACATGCAAAGGAAAGCAGAGGCTCAGCGGCTGCAGCTCATCCAACTGCAACCAGGCTTTGGCTCTGTGAGCTCACCTTCAGCTGGGTAACCTCCATGCTCTGCTCGGCCATCTCATTCCTCAGCTTGGCCGTCTCATTCCTCAGCTTGGCCGTCTCATTCCTCAGCTCGGCCGTCTCAATCCTCAGCTTGGCCGTCTCATTCCTCAGCTTGGCCGTCTCATTCCTCAGCTGCTGGATCTCCTGGCCTTGGCTTTGGAAATGCTGCAACACCTGAGAGCTCTGGGAAGAGAAGCCAGACACAGACACTGAGCCCCTGACACAGCCCCAGCCACTGCAGCTGCAGGGCATGGGCACAGGAGGGGACACTTACCACTGCTGCTCTGAGCTGCTCCACCAACTTCTGCTCCTGATACCACTCCTGCATGTGGAAAGGAAAGCAAGAGACTCAGGGGCTGCAGCTCATCCAAGGGGTTGCAAGCAAGCTTTGGCTCTGTGAGCTCACCTTCAACTGGGTCACCTCCATGCTCAGCTGAGCTGTCTCCAGCTTCACCTGCCGCATCTCCTGGTCTTGGTGTTGGAGATGTGTCAAGACCGCGTTGTACTGCAAAGAGCAGCCAGACACAGGCACTGAGCGCCTGACACAGCCCCAGCTGCCACAGCTGTGGGATGTGGACAGAGGAGGGGACACTCACCTCTGCTTTGAGCTGCTCCAGCCTTTCCAGCTTCTCCTGCACGGACTTCTGCATGCAGAAAGACAGCAGGGACTCAGTGGCCACAGCCTCGTGCTGTGAGAGCCCCTCCATACCCATCACACTCTGCTGCATCTCCTCGCTGCTTTCCCACCGTGCACAGCTCTGCACAGATTGTCTACTGGCTCCTCAGTCAGGTCCCAGAGCCTCTGATCTCCAGAGGCTGTATCCAACCTCAGCCAGGCTGTACTTCTGTGAACTCACCTTCAGCTGAACCACCTCCACCCTCATCTGCTCCATCTCCAGAGGCAGCTTCTCCTGCACCTGCCACTGTTTCTTTACACTGGCATCCACATACTGACAGATGTTATGCATCTGGAAAGAGGATTTGGACACAGACACTGAGCCCCTGAGCTGGCCCCAGCCACCACAGCTGCAGGGCTTGGGCAGAGGAGGGGACACTCACCTCCCTTCTGATCTTTGCCAGTTGGTGACGATTCTCCTCCTGCACATGCAAAGGAAAGCAGAGGCTCAGCCGCTGCAGCTCATCCAACTGCACCCGCGCTGTGGCTCTGTGAGCTCACCTTCAGCTCAGTCACCTCCATGCTCAGCTTGGCCATCGCATTCCTCAGCTTGGCCGTCTCATTCCTCAGCTTGGCCATCTCATTCCTCAGCTTGGCCATCTCATTCCTCAGCTCGGCCGTCTCATTCCTCAGCTTGGCCATCTCATTCCTCAGCTGCTGGATCTCCTGGCCTTGGCTTTGGAAATGCTGCAACACCTGAGAGCTCTGGGAAGAGAAGCCAGACACAGACACTGAGCCCCTGACACAGCCCCAGCCACTGCAGCTGCCGGAAATGGGCAGAGCAGGGGACACTCACCTGTATTCTGAGCTGCTCCAGCTGTCCCAGCTTCTCCTCCTCCCTGAACTTCTGCATGCAAAAGAGAGCAAGGGCTCAGGGGCCACAGCCCCAGCCCCACGGTGTGGGAGCCCCTCCACACCTCTCGCACTCTGCTGCATCTCCTCAATGCCTTCCGCTTGTGCAGAGCTCTGCACAGATCCCCTGCTGGCTCCTCTGATCTCCAGGGGCCTTCTCTAACCTCAGCTAGGCTGTGGTTCTGTGAACTCACCTTCAGCTGAGCCATCCCCGCCACCAACTGGGACACCTCCAGCTTCAGCCGATGCATCTCCTGCAGCATCTCAGAGCTCTGGGAAGAGGAGCCACACACAGACACTGAGCCCTGACACAGCCCCAGCCGCTGCAGCTGCGGGCCGTGGGCAGAGCAGGGGACACTCACCTCCACTCTGAGATGGTTCTGCCCGTTCTGCAGGTGCAGACATTTGTCCTGCACGTGGAAAGAGAGCAGGGGCTCAGCGGCTGCGGCCCATCCAACTGCACCCGCGCTGTGGCTGTGTGAGCTCACCTGCAGCTCCCCTATGTCCTCCTGCAGCTGCCACGAGGCTTGGGTCTGTCTTTCGTCGCTGCTGCTTTGGGCCGTGGCACAGCACTGGGGCAGAATCTCCTGCACTCGGAGTTCTTCCCTCACCGCTGCCATGGCTGCACCTGTGTGTCAGGGCCAGCACGCTGTGAGGGGCTCGGCCACGGGCAGTGCCGGGCGTGGGGACAGTGCTTGGGCTCAGGCTGCCCACGCTGCCTCACACACAGCACGCGGCCCAGGCTGCCGCCTTCCCCCTGCACTGCTCACAGCCACACACACAGCCCAGCCAACGCCTGTGGGGACCCTGGGGACAGCCATCCCTCACCTTCCTCTGCTCTGTCAGCGACCTCCCGCTGCAAAGCCATCGCAAGGCAGGCCGTTGGCCAGTGCTCTCCAAGCTCCTGCCAACTGGTACTGAGGTTCTCCTCGAAATGCCCCTTTTATACCCACCAGCCTCCCCTGTCACGGGTGACATCAGAATGGGAGCTGCTGCCCGTGGCAACACGACCGACCTCCCCTGTCACGCGTGACATCAGAATGGGAGCTGCTGCCCGTGGCAACACGGCCAACCACACCCTGGGCTGCCACAGCTCCCATCCCAGGAGCCTGGCTGTGCACCTACCAGCTGGGACAAGCAGCGTTGACAAAAGCACAGTCACTGGGGTGTGAATATTCATTTTCTTCATGTGCATCTACTGCACGGGCCAGTACATCGTGAAACTGCCTCTGCACAAGGGAACTGACTTGGTGGAAAGGTCCTTGCTGGTTGTTTTGAGGGGGACTTGAGCTCAGGTTGCTCCCATATGATCACAGCTCACCGCTTTCGATCAGTTTCTGCTGCTGTCACTCTGTCAGCAGTACCGAGGTGCTCAGCACTGGCTGGCGTGCACATTGCCCTTCAGCACTTAGACTTGCTGATCTGGGCTGTAGAAGTTTACACAAAAGGGTCAGCTCTTCTGCTCTTTGTATCTTTGGTGTCTGAGGACCCCGTGGGAGGCTAAAGCCCTGTTGCAATGAAATCTGGCAAGGGATGTAAAGGACACGAAGGGCTCCTTCCAGTGTGTAGGGAGCAAAAGGAAGATGAGGGAGCATGTGAGCCTGCTGCTGAACGAGGTGGTGCCCTGGTGATGGAGGATACGGAGCAGGCAGAGCTGCTGAATGCCGCCTTGGCTTCGGTCTTTTGTGTGACCATTCCCCAGCTCTAATGCAGGCAGTGCTACGGGAGGCGACTCCAAGTCTACTTCTGATGCCTCAGAGTAACAACAGAGATATCGGTGCTGTGTTCAGTGTATTCTTCAAGAATCAATGGGAATCAAAGTGAGAATTCCACCATGACTGTGCGTGCGTGTTTCTTTTATGCTTTAATTTAACGGCATCACAAGGCTGTAACACAAGTGTTCTTGGGACTTGAGGTTTCCCTCCTCCTGCCGAGCTGGACTCTGGATCCCGGGCAATGGAGGTGCTTCATACACCTTTGTGCTGAGGGCCGAGCTCAGACTCTGCTCCGTTCCTCTGCGGCGGTAGCGGCCTGGCGCCCTGCAGCCGTCCTCCAGGCGGGTACCGGGCCCAGCGGAGCCCCGCTGAGGCCGTAAGGGGCAGGAGCGGCAGGAGCGGGCCCCGGCTGAGGCGGGCGGTTGGGCGGGCGCCGGCTGAGGCTGGCGGCGTGAGAGGCGGGCGGGAGGAGCGGGCGCCGGTTGAGGCAGGCGGCGGGGGAGACGGCGGCAGGAGCAGGTGCCGGCTGAGGCGGCGGTTGAGGCGGGCCCCGGCTGAGGCTGGCGGTGGGGGAGGCGGGCAGCGGGAGAAGCGGGCGGCAGGAGCGGGCGCCGGTTGAGGCGGTCGGTTGGGCGGGCGCCGGCTGAGGCTGGCGGCGTGAGACCCGGGCAGGAGGAGCGGGCGCCGGTTGAGGCGGGCGGCGGGGGAGCCTGGCGGCAGGAGCAGGTGCCCGTTGAGGCGGGCGCAGGCTGAGGCTCGGGGCGTGAGGCGGGCGACAGGAGCGGGCCCCGGCTGAGGCAACAGGAGCGGGCCCCGGCTGAGGCGGGCGACAGGAGCGGGCCCCGGCTGAGGCGACAGGAGCGGGCCCCGGCTGAGGCGGCAGGAGCGGGCCCCGGCTGAGGCGGCAGGAGCGGGCCCCGGCTGAGGCGGCAGGAGCGGGCCCCGGCTGAGGCGGCAGGAGCGGGCCCCGGCTGAGGCGACAGGAGCGGGCCCCGGCTGAGGCGGCAGGAGCGGGCCCCGGCTGAGGCGGCAGGAGCGGGCCCCGGCTGAGGCGACAGGAGCGGGCCCCGGCTGAGGCGGGCGTTGGGAGGGCGCTGCCCTCAGCCACGCGCGGGGCGGGGCCGGCGCCAGGCGCGGCGTGTGCGGAGCTGAGGGCACCGACAGCTCGACCCGGAGGCAGCGCGGGCCGCAGGTACAGGCGGGGGCCGGGGCCGGGGCCGACAGAGCATTGCGGCGCTTATCCGGCCGGAGCCTGGCTGGCGATCGCCCGGCCGGCGGCGGGCCCGTGGCGCGCGAGCCTCGGGTCACCTTGCTGCGGCGGGGCCGGGCCGGGGCCGGACGGGACGCCGGGGGCTCGCGTCGGACGGCGCTTCCCCGCCCTCGGGCCCGGCCGGGCGGCCGCGGGCTGCTGAGGCGACGGCCCCGGGGCGAGGGCCGCGCTCTCTCCCGGCGGGCCGCGACGTCTCGCCGGTGCTCCGGTAAGCGGCGGCAGCAGCCTCCGGGGTCGCCGGCGGGCGAGCGCTCGGCGGCGCTGGCGGGGGAGGGAGCGGAGGCCGCGCTCCGTTATCCGTTGCGTAATG
This sequence comes from Colius striatus, assembly GCF_028858725.1. Classification (NCBI taxonomy): domain Eukaryota; kingdom Metazoa; phylum Chordata; class Aves; order Coliiformes; family Coliidae; genus Colius; species Colius striatus. The sequence goes on from NC_084785.1 coordinate 1,897,084, forward strand.
GCCGCGCAGCGCCGCTCGGGGCCGCGGGCGCGCTCCCGCCGTGCCGGCGGTGTCGGGAAGCTGTCGCCTCCGAGCGCCTCGGCTCTTCTTCTTTTCCTTTCTCCTGCAACTGGGTTTGTTCGTTTGGTTGCGGGTTCTCCTCTCCTCAGCTGTGGCACTCACCCCCCTGTCTGTTCTGCATTGAAACGCCCGGTTTGGTGTTTCCCTGTCGCAGCTTCCGTGCAGGCGTTGGCTCGCTGTGCGCTACACCTCAAGAGGCCAATGTCAGGCAGCGGTTCACTGCCAGCCTTTTATTCCTTGATGGTTTTATGGCTTTGGCTCTTTTCTTTGGTTCCTTCTTTATTCTTCATTGTTTAATTCTCCTTTGGTGCTGAGCTGAGGGAGCCCTGGCCCAGGCTGCCCAGGGAGGCTGTGGAGGCTCCTTCTCGGGAGGTTTCCAACCCCCCCGGACACATTCCTGTGCCCCCTGGGCGAGGGGAACCTGCTGGAGCAGGGGCTGAGCTGGAGGAGCTCTGCAGGGCCCTTCCCACCCCAATCCTGCTGGGATTCTGTGACATATTGTGGTGGTTGTACTGATTTTATTCTTTTAGGAGAGAAGATCACAAGAAGAAGGAGGCTTTGTTTAAAACCAAGGCTGCCAGAGCAAGATGAGCTAGAGCAGGTCACGCAGGAACTCGTCCAGGTTGACTCCACAGCCCGTCTGGGCAGCCTGTACAACCTATGCAGATTCCTATAATAACTAGAACTACACAAATGATTCCTCCCAACAACGTGCCCAACCACCCATTTAGAGACCAGCCACCTAATTCTTGCCAGATGTGGTGGAGACAATTCTTTTTGGCTGCATCCCTCATTGATTGACTGTCTCGTGCTATGTGAAAGAAAAGGATCTAGTGGGGATGGCTACAAGGTCACTGCTCCCCAAACAGGAAGATGATGATCTTTGCCAGGTTGTACACCAGTTTGGCGTAGGTTGTCTCAGACATCACATACAAGAGCAGGTTGTAGACGAACCTGTGCTCATAGGAGAAGCTGTAGAGCAGCACGAAAGGCACAGCGAAGCTCAGGAAGACCATCAGGCAGAAGAAGAACAGGAAGAGTTTCCTGGGGGGCAGAAGAAGGTGGCTGCATCCCAAGCCCATCTTGCCCACAGGATGGCAGGAGCCCCACGGGCTGGCTCCCCGTCCTTCTCGTTGCTGCCTTGGGCAGCGCAGGACACCCCACAAGGCCGGGAAAACAGCCCAGCCTAGGGCAAAGCGATGCTGCTCCCTAGGAGAGCTGCAGAGCCCCCAGGAGCCCCCCAGCACCCCCCAGCAGCCCGGCCTTGTGAGTGGGAGTCAGCCTCAGGGCAGGGGACAGCCAGGGGGGACACTCACCAGTATGTGTGTTTCTGTGTGTTATGCTCTCCATCTTCAGGCAGGGTCTGCTGCTGAGGGACGTCCAGGCCCCGCTCAGCCACGCTGTGATTCACAAAGCTATTCTCTCTACTCTCAGCCAGGCCATGGTTCTGAGAGTCATTCAGTCCATCCTCAGCCTGGCTGTGGTTCTCAGAGCCATTCAGTCCAACCTCAGCCTGGCTGTGGTTCTCTGTGCCGGTCTCTCTATCCTCATCCACACTGCGGTTCTGAGAGCTGTCCAGTCCCAGCTCAGCCAGGCTCTGGTTCTCTCTGCTGTTCTCTATTTCCTCAGCCAGGCTTTGCTTCTCTTGGTGCCTCCTCAGCTTGGCCAGCTGCTTCTCCAGCTTCTTGTTCTTCTCAGTGGCCGTTTCTAAGCACTGGTTTGTGTCAAGGTTCTGGGAAGAGGAGCCAGACACAGGCACTGAGCCCCTGACACAGCCCCAGCTGCTGCAGCTGCAGGACTTGGGCAGAGCAGGGGACACTCACCTCCCTTCTGAGCTGCTTCAGCTCTTTTTCTGTTGTGTGATGATTCTCTTCCTGCAAGCAGACACAGCAGGGGCTCAGGGCTCACAGCCACAGCCTCCCTTTGTGCAGAGCTCTGCACAGATTGTCTACTGGCTCCTCAGTCAGGCCCCAGAGCCTCTGCTCTCCAGAAGCTGTATCCAACCTCAGGCAGGCTGTAGTGCAGTGAACTCACCCTCAGCTGGGCGACCTCCACCCTCAGCTGCTCCATCTCCAGCTGAATCTCCTCCAGCTGACTTTCCTTCTTCTTGTTGCTTTCTAAATGATGTTTCCTAGCACGGTTCTGGGAAGATGATTTGGACACAGACACTAAGCCCCTGACACAGCGCCAGCCACTGCAGCTGCAGGGCATGGGCACAGGAGGGGACACTTACCTCTGCTGCTCTGAGCTGCTCCAGCAAATTCTCCAGCTCCTGATTCCGCTCCTGCATGTGGAAAGGAAAACAGAGGCTCAGGGGCTGCAGCTCATCCAAGGGGTTGCAAGCAAGCTTTGGCTCTGTGAGCTCACCTTCAGCTGGGTTGCCTCCATTCTCAGCTGAGCTGTCTCCAGCTTCATCTCCTGGTCTTGGTGTTGGAGATGTGTCAAGGCCACGTTGTACTGCAAAGAGCAGCCAGACACAGGCACTGAGCGCCTGACACAGCCCCAGCTGCCACAGCTGTGGGATGTGGGCAGAGGAGGGGACACTCACCTCTGCATTGAGCTGCTCCAGCCTTTCCAGCTTGTCCTCCTGCACGTACTTCTGCATGCAGAAAGACAACAGGGGCTCAGTGGCCACAGCCTCGTGCTGTGAGAGCCCCTCCATACCCATCACACTCTGCTGCATCTCCTCACTGCCTTCCCCTCGTGCAGAGCTCTGCACAGATTGTCTACTGGCTCCTCAGTCAGGTCCCAGAGCCTCTGATCTCCAGAGGCTGTATCCAACCTCAGCCAGGCTGTAGTGCAGTGAACTCACCTTCAGCTGAACCATCTCCACTCTCAGCCGCTCCATCTCCAGAGGCAGCTTCTCCTGCAGCTGACACTGTTTCTTTTCACTGGCATCCACATACTCACAGATGTTATGCATCTGGAAAGAGGATTTGGACACAGACACTGAGCCCCTGACCTGGCCCCAGCCACCACAGCTGCAGGGCATGGGCAGAGGAAGGGGACACTCACCTCCCTTCTGATATTTGCCAGCTGGTGACGATTCTCCTCCTGCACATGCAAAGGAAAGCAGAGGCTCAGCGGCTGCAGCTCATCCAACTGCAACCAGGCTTTGGCTCTGTGAGCTCACCTTCAGCTGGGTCACCTCCATGCTCTGCTCGGCCATCTCATTCCTCAGCTTGGCCGTCTCATTTCTCAGCTCCTGGATCTCCTGGTCTTGGCTTTGGAAATGCTGCAACAGCTGAGAGCTCTGGGAAGAGGAGCCAGACACAGGCACTGAGCCCCTGACACAGCCCCAGCCACTGCAGCTGCAGGAAATGGGCACAGGAGGGGACACTCACCTCCGCTGCTCTGAGCTGCTCCAGCAACTTCTCCAGCTCCTGATTCCGCTCCTGCATGTTGAAAGGAAAACAGAGGCTCAGGGGCTGCAGCTCATCCAAGGGGTTGCAAGCAAGCTTTGGCTCTGTGAGCTCACCTTCACCTCGGCCATCTCATTCCTCAGCTCGGCCGTCTCATTCCTCTGCTTGGCCGTCTCATTCTTCAGCTCCTGGATCTCCTGGCCTTGGCTTTGGAAATGCTGCAACAGCTGAGAGCTCTGGGAAGAGCAGCCAGACACAGACACTGAGCCCCTGACACAGCCCCAGCCACTGCAGCTGCGGGGCATGGGCACAGGAGGGGACACTCACCTCCACTGCTCTGAGCTGCTCCAGCAACTTCTCCAGCTCCTCATTCCGCTCCTGCATGTTGAAAGGAAAACAGAGGCTCAGGGGCTGCAGCTCATCCAAGGGGTTGCAAGCAAACTTTGGCTCTGTGAGCTCACCTTCACCTCGACCATCTCATTCCTCAGCTCGGCCATCTCATTCCTCTGCTTGGCCGTCTCATTCCTCAGCTCCTGGATCTCCTGGCCTTGGCTTTGGAAATGCTGCAACAGCTGAGAGCTCTGGGAAGAGGAGCCAGACACAGACACTGAGCCCCTGACACAGCCCCAGCCACTGCAGCTGCGGGCCATTTGGGCAGAGCAGGGGACACTCACCTGTATTCTGAGCTGCTCCAGCTCTCCCAGCTTCTCCTCCTCCATGAACTTCTGCATGCAAGAGAGAGCAGGGGCTCAGGGGCCACAGTCCCAGCCCCACGGTGTGGGAGCCCCTCCACACCTCTCGCACTCTGCTGCATCTCCTCAATGCCTTCCCCTTGTGCAGAGCTCTGCACAGATCCCCTGCTGGCTCCTCTGATCTCCAGGGGCCTTCTCTAACCTCAGCCAGGCTGTGGTTCTGTGAACTCACCTTCAGCTGAGCCATCCCCGCCACCAACTGGGACACCTTCAGCTTCAGCCGATGCATCTCCCGTTCTCGGCTTTCAAATCGCTGCAACACCTCAGAGCTCTGGGAAGAGGAGCCACACACAGACACTGAGTCCTGACACATAGCTGCAGCCACTGCAGCTGTGGGCCGTGGGCAGAGCAGGGGACACTCACCTGTATTCTGAGCTGCTCCACCTTTCCCAGCTTTTCCTCCTCCATGAACTTGTGCATGCAAAAGAGAGCAGGGGTCAGTGTCCACAGCCCCAGCCCCACGGTGTGGGAGCTCCTCCACACCTCTCGCACTCTGCTGCATCTCCTCAATGCCTTCCCCTTGTGCAGAGCTCTGCACAGATCCCCTGCTGGCTCCTCTGATCTCCAGGGGCCTTCTCTAACCTCAGCCAGGCTGTGGTTCTGTGAACTCACCTTCAGCTGACCCATCCCCGCGAGCAGCTGGGCCACATCCAGCTTCAGCTGATGCATCTCCTGGTCTTGGCTTTCAAATAGCTGCAGCACCACAGAGCTCTGGGAAGAGGAGCCAGACACAGGCAATGAGCCCCTGACACAGCCCCAGCTGCCACAGCTGCAGGGCATGGACAGAGGAAGGGATACTCACCTCCCTTCTGCTATTTGCCAGCTGGTGACGATTCTCCTCCTGCACATGTAAAGGAAAGCAGAGGCTCAGCAGCTGCAGCTCATCGAACTGCAACCAGGCTTTGGCTCTGTGAGCTCACCTTCAGCTGGGTCACCTCCATGCTCTGCTCGGCCATCTCATTCCTCAGCTTGGCCATATCATTCCTCAGCTCCTGCATCTCCTGGCCTTGGCTTTGGAAATGCTGCAACACCTGAGAGCTCTGGGAAGAGGTGGCAGACACAGACACTGAGCCCCTGACACAGCCCCAACCACTGCAACTGCAGGGCATGGGAACAGGAGGGGACACTCACCTCTGGTGCTCTGAGCTGCTCCAGCAACTTCTTCAGCTCTTGCTTCCCCTCCTGCATGTGGAAAGGAAAGCAGAGGCTCAGGGGCTGCAGCTCATACAAGGGGTTGCAAGCAAGCTTTGGCTCTGAGAGCTCACCTTCAGCTGGGTCACCTCCATTCTCAGCTGAGCTGTCTCCAGCTTCATCTGCCGCATCTCCTGGTCTCGGTGTTGGAGATGTGTCAAGGCCTCGTTGTTCTGCAAAGAGCAGCCAGACACAAGCACTGAGCCCCTGACACAGCCCCAGCCGCTGCAACTGCGGGCTGTGGGCAGAGCAGGGGACACTCACCACCACTGTGAGATGGTTCTGCCCGTTCAGGTCCAGACTATTGTCATGCACGTGGAAAGAGAGCAGGAGCTCAGCGGCTGCGGCCCATCCAACTGCACCTGTGCTGTGGCTCTGTGAAGTCACCTGCAGCTCGCCTATGTCCTCCTGCAGCTGCCACGAGGCTTGGGTCTGTCTTTCAAGACACTGCAATGCCTCGTTCTGGGAGGAGGAGACAGACACAGGCCCTGAGCCCCTGACCCAGCCCCAGGCGCCGCAGCCGCGGGCCGTGGGCAGAGCAGCGCTGCACACCTACCATACGCTGCCAGTCCCTGTCGCTGCTGCTTTGGGCCGTGGCACAGCACTGGGGCAGAATCTCCTGCACTCGCAGTTCTTCCCTCACCGCTGCCGCTGCCATGGCTGCACCTGTGTGTCAGGGCCAGCACGCTGTGAGGGGCTCGGCCACGGGCAGTGCCGGGCGTGGGGACAGTGCTTGGGCTCAGGCTGCCCACGCTGCCTCACACACAGCACGCGGCCCAGGCTGCCGCCTTCCCCCTGCACTGCTCACAGCCACACACACAGCCCAGCCAATGCCTGTGGGGACCCTGGGGACAGCCATCCCTCACCTTCCTCTGCTCTGTCAGCGACCTCCCGCTGCAAAGCCATCGCAAGGCAGGCCGTTGGCCAGTGCTCTCCAAGCTCCTGCCAACTGGTACTGAGGTTCTCCTCGAAATGCCCCTTTTATACCGACCAGCCTCCCCTGTCACGGGTGACATCAGAATGGGAGCTGCTGCCCGTGGCAACACGACCGACCTCTCCTGTCACGGGTGACATCAGAATGGGAGCTGCTGCCCGTGGCAACACGGCCAACCACACCCTGGGCTGCCACAGCTCCCATCCCAGGAGCCTGGCTGTGCACCTGCCAGCTGGGACAAGCAGCGTCGACAAAAGCACAGTCACTGGGGTGTGAATATTCATTTTCTTCATGTGCATCTACTGCACGGGCCAGTACATCGTGAAACTGCCTCTGCACAAGGGAACTAACTTGGTAGAAAGGTCCTTGCTGGTTGTTTTGAGGGGGACTTGAGCTCAGGTTGCTCCCATATGATCACAGCTCACCGCTTGCGATCAGTTTCTGCTGCTGTCACTCTGTCAGCAGTACCGAGGTGCTCAGCACTGGCTGGCGTGCTCATTGCCCTTCAGCACTTAGACTTGCTGATCTGGGCTGTAGAAGTTTACACAAAAGGGTCAGCTCTTCTGCTCTTTGTATCTTTGGTGTCTGAGGACCCCGTGGGAGGCTAAAGCCCTGTTGGAATGAAATCAGGCAAGGGATGTAAAGGACACGAAGGGCTCCTTCCAGTGTGTGGGCAGCAAAAGGAAGATGAGGGAGCATGTGAGCCTGCTGCTGAACGAGGTGGTGCCCTGGTGATGGAGGATACGGAGCAGGCAGAGCTGCTGAATGCCGCCTTGGCTTTGGTCTTTTGTGTGACCATTCCCCAGCTCTAATGCAGGCAGTGCTACGGGAGGCGACTCCAAGTCTACTTCTGATGCCTCAGAGTAACAACAGAGATATCGGTGCTGTGTTCAGTGTATTCTTCAAGAATCAATGGGAATCAAAGTGAGAATTCCACCATGACTGTGCGTGCGTGTTTCTTTTATGCTTTAATTTAACGGCATCACAAGGCTGTAACACAAGTGTTCTTGGGTCTTGAGGTTTCCCTCCTCCTGCCGAGCTGGACTCTGGATACCGGGTAATGGAGCTGCTTCATACACCGGCGCTCAGCCCATGGCTCCAGCATGTCTGTTACACCTTTGTGCTGAGGGCCGAGCTCAGACTCTGCTCCGTTCCTCTTGCGGCGGTAGCGGCCTGGCGCCCTGCAGCCGTCCTCCAGGCGGGCACCGGGCCCGGCGGAGCCCTGCTGTGGCCGTAAGGGGCAGGAGCGGCGGCGGGAGCGGGTGGCGGCTGAGGCGGCGGGAGCGGGCCCCGGCTGAGGCGGCAGGAGCGGGCCCCGGCTGAGGCGGCAGGAGCGGGCCCCGGCTGAGGCGACAGGAGCGGGCCCCGGCTGAGGCGGCAGGAGCGGGCCCCGGCTGAGGCGGGCGACAGGAGCGGGCCCCGGCTGAGGCGACAGGAGCGGGCCCCGGCTGAGGCGGCAGGAGCGGGCCCCGGCTGAGGCGACAGGAGCGGGTGGCGGCTGAGGCGGCAGGAGCGGGCCCCGGCTGAGGCGGCAGGAGCGGGCCCCGGCTGAGGCGGCAGGAGCGGGTGGCGGCTGAGGCGACAGGAGCGGGCCCCGGCTGAGGCGGCAGGAGCGGGCCCCGGCTGAGGCGACAGGAGCGGGCCCCGGCTGAGGCGGGCGTTGGGCGGGCGCTGCCCTCAGCCACGCGCGGGGCGGGGCCGGCGCCAGGCGCGGCGTGTGCGGAGCTGAGGGCACCGACAGCTCGACCCGGAGGCAGCGCGGGCCGCAGGTACAGGCGGGGGCCGGGGCCGGGGCCGACAGAGCATTGCGGCGCTTATCCGGCCGGAGCCTGGCTGGCGATCGCCCGGCCGGCGGCGGGCCCGTGGCGCGCGAGCCTCGGGTCACCTTGCTGCGGCGGGGCCGGGCCGGGGCCGGACGGGACGCCGGGGGCTCGCGTCGGACGGCGCTTCCCCGCCCTCGGGCCCGGCCGGGCGGCCGCGGGCTGCTGAGGCGACGGCCCCGGGGCGAGGGCCGAGCTCTCTCCCGGCGGGCCGCGACGTCTCGCCGGTGCTCCGGGAAGCGGCGGCAGCAGCCTCCGGGGTCGCCGGCGGGCGAGCGCTCGGCGGCGCTGGCGGGGGAGGGAGCGGAGGCCGCGCTCCGTTATCCGTTGCGTAATGGCCGCGCAGCGCCGCTCGGGGCCGCGGGCGCGCTCCCGCCGTGCCGGCGGTGTCGGGAAGCTGTCGCCTCCGAGCGCCTCGGCTCTTCTTCTTTTCCTTTCTCCTGCAACTGGGTTTGTTCGTTTGGTTGCGGGTTCTCCTCTCCTCAGCTGTGGCACTCACCCCCCTGTCTGTTCTGCACTGAAACGCCCGGTTTGGTGTTTCCCTGTCGCAGCTTCCGTGCAGGCGTTGGCTCGCTGTGCGCTACACCTCAAGAGGCCAATGTCAGGCAGCGGTTCACTGCCAGCCTTTTATTCCTTGATGGTTTTATGGCTTTGGCTCTTTTCTTTGGTTCCTTCTTTATTCTTCATTGTTTAATTCTCCTTTGGTGCTGAGCTGAGGGAGCCCTGGCCCAGGCTGCCCAGGGAGGCTGTGGAGGCTCCTTCTCGGGAGGTTTCCAACCCCCCCGGACACATTCCTGTGCCCCCTGGGCGAGGGGAACCTGCTGGAGCAGGGGCTGAGCTGGAGGAGCTCTGCAGGGCCCTTCCCACCCCAATCCTGCTGGGATTCTGTGACATATTGTGGTGGTTGTACTGATTTTATTCTTTTAGGAGAGAAGATCACAAGAAGAAGGAGGCTTTGTTTAAAACCAAGGCTGCCAGAGCAAGATGAGCTAGAGCAGGTCACGCAGGAACTCGTCCAGGTTGACTCCACAGCCCATCTGGGCAGCCTGTACAACCTATGCAGATTCCTATAATAACTAGAACTACACAAATGATTCCTCCCAACAACGTGCCCAACCACCCATTTAGAGACCAGCCACCTAATTCTTGCCAGATGTGGTGGAGACAATTCTTTTTGGCTGCATCCCTCATTGATTGACTGTCTCGTGCTATGTGAAAGAAAAGGATCTAGTGGGGATGGCTGCAAGGTCACTCCTCCCCAAACAGGAAGATGATGATCTTTGCCAGGTTGTACACCAGTTTGGCGTAGGTTGTCTCAGACATCACATACAAGAGCAGGTTGTAGACGAACCTGTGCTCATAGGAGAAGCTGTAGAGCAGCACGAAAGGCACAGCGAAGACCAGGAAGAGCATCAGGCAGAAGAAGAACAGGAAGAGTTTCCTGGGGGGCAGAAGAAGGTGGCTGCATCCCAAGCCCATCTTGCCCACAGGATGGCAGGAGCCCCACGGGCTGGCTCCCCGTCCTTCTCGTTGCTGCCTTGGGCAGCGCAGGACACCCCACAAGGCCGGGAAAACAGCCCAGCCTAGGGCAAAGCGATGCTGCTCCCTGCCAGCTGCAGAGCCCCCAGGAGCCCCCCAGCGCCCCCCAGCAGCCCGGCCTTGTGAGTGGGAGTCAGCCTCAGGGCAGGGGACAGCCAGGGGGGACACTCACCAGTATGTGTGGTTCTGTGTGTCTGCCTGCTGCTCCCTCGCCAACACATCCTTGTCCTGCAGCTCAAGAGAGAGGGAGGACACGTGTCATGCACTGCAGCGTGGCAGGAGTGCGGCCCTTGCAGGGCTGTGACCTCCATGGGCCCTTCTCCCCAGGCAGGCCTGCACTGGCAGGCAGGGCCTGGCACAGGCCCAGCGCTGGATACGGCCCCTTGCCTGCACCCGCTGCGTGCCTAGGGCTTGGCAGGAGGCAGGCAGGGGGCCCAGGGCCCACACTGCTGTGCCTCCCTTTGCCTTTCCCTGAGGCAGGGCAGCCTGCCAGAGGTGAGGCCCTGGGCTCTGGGAGGGGCAGTGGCCTGGTCCCTCTGTGGCAGATGCCCCGTCCCAAAGCCCACATCCTCCCCAGCCGTGCCGCTGCCGGGGTGCGGGGACCCAGCACTGACACCCCCTCCCTGACCCTCTCAGTGGGGGCCCCTCTACCTTCTGCTCCTCTTCCAGCCTTGCAGCTGCCTCGCTTTGTTGCACCTGCAAGAGCTCCTGTGGGACAGGGGGAAGAGAAGCAGCCGTCTGCACACAGCAACAGTCCGGTGGCTGCGCTCCCCTCCGCACTGTCCCCTTGGGCCATGGCCCTTGCCCTCGCCTCCCCTCTCACTCCCACCCTGCAGGGGACAGAGGGACCCCAGGCCCAAAGCTGGACACAGCCCAGGTCTGATGGGGACAGGGGGGAGGCACTGGGCAAGGCAAAATATTCTCCAGAGGTCCCATCTTACCTCAGCCTGGCTGTGGTTCTGTGTGTTATGCTCTCCATGCTCAGGCAGGGTCTGCTTCTGAGAGATGTCCAGGCACAGCTCAGCCACGCTGTGTTTCACAAAGCCTTTCTCTCTACCCTGAGCCAGGCTGTGGTTCTGAGACCCATTCAGTCCAACTCCAGCCAGGCTGTGGTTCTGAGACCCATTCAGTCCAACCCCAGCCAGGCTGTGGTTCTGTGTGTTCTGCTTTCCATTGTGAGGCAGGGTCTGCTTCTGAGGGACATCCAGGCCCAGCTCAGCCACTCTGTGATTCAGAAAGCTGTTATCTCTACCCACAGCCAGGCTATGGTTCTCAGAGCCATTCAGTCCAACCTCAGCCTGGCTGTGGTTCTCTGTGCCGGTCTCTCTATCCTCATCCACACTGCGGTTCTGAGAGTGGTCCAGTCCCAGCTCAGCCAGGCTCCGGTTCTCTCTGCTGTTCTCTATTTCCTCAGCCAGGCTTTGCTTCTCTGGGTGCCTCCTCAGCTTGGCCAGCTGCTTCTCCAGCTTCTGGATCCTCTCAGTGGCCATTTCTAAGCACTGGTTTGTGTAAAGGTTCTGGGAAGAGGAGCCAGACACAGGCACTGAGCCCCTGACACAGCCCCAGCTGCTGCAGCTGCGGGACGTGGGCAGAGCAGGGGACACTCACCTCCCTTCTGAGCTGCTTCAGCTCTTTTTTTGTTGTGAGATGATTTTCCTGCAAGCAGACACAGCAGGGGCTCAGGGTTCACAGCCCCAGCCTCCCTTTGTGCACAGCTCTGCACAGATTGTCTACTGGCCCCTCAGACAGGTCCCAGAGCCTCTGATCTCCAGAAGCTGTATCCAGCCTCAGCCAGGCTGTAGTGCAGTGAACTCACCCTCAGCTGGGCCATCTCCACCCTCAGCTGCTCCAGCTGCATCTCCTCCAGCTGACATTCCTTCTTCTTGTTGGTTTCTAAATGATGTTTCCTATCACAGTTCTTGGAAGAGGATTTGGACAGACACTGAGCCCCTGACACAGCCCCAGCCACTGCAGCTGCAGGGCATGGGCACAGGAGGGGACACTCACCTCTATTCTGAGCTGCTCCAACTTTCCCAGCATCTCCTCCTCCATGAACTTCTGCATGCAAATGAGAGCAGAGGCTCAGGGGCTGCAGCTCATCCAAGGGGTTGCAAGCAAGCTTTGGCTCTGTGAGCTCACCTTCAGCTGGGTCACCTCCATTCTCAGCTGAGCTGTCTCCAGCTTCACCTGCCGCATCTCCTGGTCTCGGTGTTGGAGATGTGTCAAGACCTCCTCCTTCTGCAAAGAGCAGCCAGACACAGGCACTGAGCGCCTGACACAGCCCCAGCTGCCACATCTCTGGGGTTTGGACGGAGGGGACACTCACCTCTGCTTTGAGCTGCTCCAGGCTTTCCAGCTTCTTCTCCTGCACGTACGTCTGCATGCAGAAAGACAGCAGGGGCTCAGTGGCCACAGCCTCATGGTGTGAGACCCTCTCCATACCCACCACACTCTGCTGCATCTCCTCACTGCCTTCCCCTCGTGCAGAGCTCTGCACAGATTGTCTACTGGCTCCTCAGTCAGATCCCAGAGCCTCTGATCTCCAGAGGCTGTATCCAACCTCAGCCAGGCTGTAGTGCAGTGAACTCACCTTCAGCTGAACCACATCCACTGTCAGCTGCTCCATCTCCAGAGGCAGCTTCTCCTGCACCTGCCACTGTTTCTTTTCACTGGCATCCACATACTCACAGATGTTATGCATCTGGAAAGAGGATTTGGACACAGACACTGAGCCCCTGACCTGGCCCCAGCCACCACAGCTGCAGGGCATGGGCAGAGGAGGGGACACTCACCTCTCTTCTGATCTTTGCCAGCTGGTGACGATTCTCCTCCTGCACATGCAAAGGAAAGCAGAGGCTCAGCGGCTGCAGCTCATCCAACTGCAACCAGGCTTTGGCTCTGTGAGCTCACCTTCAGCTCAGTCACCTCCATGCTCTGCTCGACCATCTCATTCCTCAGCTTGGCCGTCTCATTCCTCAGCTCCTGGATCTCCTGGCCTTGGCTTTGGAAATGCTGCAACAGATGAGAGCTCTAAGAAGAGGAGCCACACACAGGCACTGAGCCCCTGACACAGCCCCAGCCGCTGCAGCTGCGGGCCATTTGGGCAGAGCAGGGGACACTCACCTGTATTCTGAGCTGCTCCAACTTTCCCAGCATCTCCTCCTCCATGAACTTCTGCATGCAAATGAGAGCAGGGTCTCAGGACCCACAGCCCCAGCCCCACGGTGTGGGAGCCCCTCCACACCTCTCGCACTCTGCTGCATCTCCTCAATGCCTTCCCCTTGTGCAGAGCTCTGCACAGATCCCCTGCTGGCTCCTCTGATCTCCAGGGGCCTTCTCTAACCTCAGCCAGGCTGTGGTTCTGTGAACTCACCTTCAGCTGAGCCATCCCCGCCACCAACTGGGACACCTTCAGCTTCAGCTGGTGCATCTCCTGCTCTCGGCTTTCAAATCGCAGCAGCACCTCAGAGCTCTGCAAAGAGGAGCCACACACAGACACTGAGCCCTGACACAGCCCCAGCCGCTGCAGCTGCGGGCCGTGGGCAGAGCAGGGGACACTCACCACCACTGTGAGATGGTTCTGCCCGTTCTGCAGGTCCAGACATTTGTCCTGCACGTGGAAAGAGAGCAGGGGCTCAGCAGCTGCGGCCCATCCAACTGCACCCGGGCTGTGGCTCTGTGAACTCACCTGCAGCTCGCCTATGTCCTCCTGCAGCTGCCACGAGGCTTGGGTCTGTCTTTCAAGACACTGCAACTCCTCGTTCTGGGAGGAGGAGACAGACACAGGCCCTGAGCCCCTGACCCAGCCCCAGGCGCCGCAGCCGCGGGCCGTGGGCAGAGCAGCGCTGCACACCTACCATACGCTGCCAGTCCCCGTCGCTGCTGCTTTGGGCCGTGGCACAGCACTGGGGCAGAATCTCCTGCACTCGGAGTTCTTCCCTCACCGCTGCCGCTGCCATGGCTGCACCTGTGTGTCAGGGCCAGCACGCTGTGAGGGGCTCGGCCACGGGCAGTGCCGGGCGTGGGGACAGTGCTTGGGCTCAGGCTGCCCACGCTGCCTCACACACAGCACGCGGCCCAGGCTGCCGCCTTCCCCCTGCACTGCTCACAGCCACACACACAGCCCAGCCAACGCCTGTGGGGACCCTGGGGACAGCCATCCCTCACCTTCCTCTGCTCTGTCAGCGACCTCCCGCTGCAAAGCCATCGCAAGGCAGGCCGTTGGCCAGTGCTCTCCAAGCTCCTGCCAACTGGTACTGAGGTTCTCCTCGAAATGCCCCTTTTATACCCACCAGCCTCCCCTGTCACGGGTGACATCAGAATGGGAGCTGCTGCCCGTGGCAACACGACCGACCTCTCCTGTCACGGGTGACATCAGAATGGGAGCTGCTGCCCGTGGCAACACGGCCAACCACACCCTGGGCTGCCACAGCTCCCATCCCAGGAGCCTGGCTGTGCACCTACCAGCTGGGACAAGCAGCATTGACAAAAGCACAGTCACTGGGGTGTGAATATTCATTTTCTTCATGTGCATCTACTGCACGGGCCAGTACATGGTGAAACTGCCTCTGCACAAGGGAACTGACTTGGTGGAAAGGTCCTTGCTGGTTGTTTTGAGGGGGACTTGAGCTGAGGTTGCTCCCATATGATCACTGGCACCCTGCCCAGCCCTGCACTGACACCTGGCCCCCAGCACATCAGCTCCACAGCTGGAGCAGCTCTGCAGGGCCCTTCCCACCCCCACCCCACTGGCATTTGTGCTATATTGTGGTTGCTGTGCTGATTTCATTCTTTTGGGGCAGAAAATTGCAAGATGGAGCCGGCTTTGTTTAAAACTAAGGTGCTTACTATTAGTACTGTGGCTTGGTTCTAGACCTCTGGCTTAATGTTTCTTCTGCTTTCCACTGTGTTTTCTGGCTGTTGGCATCACATCTGCTTGGCAGAGACCGATTCAGTTTTAGTATTCTGTTTTGTGTAACATCTCCATGTAATTTGCAAGTCAGAGTAGTCTGAGCTCTGAATAGCTCAGTCCCAACTCCCAAAACATGTTGTGGCTCACCACCAATCATTGTCAATCTCCACAGAGCAAGTAGGTGATGTGGTTTGGAGGCCAGCTACAAATGTCTGTGATTATGGAGTGTTTCTGGCATGTTTTAACAGCTGGGCTGTTCCCTGGGAGCCAGCTGTGGCTAAACAACATTGAAATTCCCCCCAGAGCCCTGGTTGTGTGTTGCATGGATTCTTCTGTATCACAAGGATGACTTTCATGAAGGTTCTTCATAGGTCCTGCAGTTCTGTATTGGTGAAGTACACAGACACTACCAGTCAAACACAGTTGTGAGAGCTTTGGGTATAGTTTAGGGTTTATGCTGATAAGCTCAAGATACTTACAGCTTCCAATATGTTTCAGATCCAATGGCTGTCCCACCATCATACAGTGACTTGGGGAAGTCTGCCAGGGATGTATTCAATAAGGGATATGGTAAGTGACGTGGCTGTGGTGTGAGAACCTTTCCTGGTTTATCCATGGGCGTCTTGAAAATGACAATAAAACCATTAGTACCCCAGGGTGAGTGGTTTGGCTCTAAATTATGAGGCCACTCACTTGTCAGAATTCCTTCAGCCACTCCCCAGTAAGATCAGCAACCACTGGAACATGAAAGTAGGCTGTTTGAGGTCCATGTGCCCTACCTGCTGTCCTTTGGGCATGCTGAAAATAAGCCTTGCTGGCTCCTGCAGTGAAACTGACTCCACGTACTCTTCTGTCCTCAGGATTTGGGATGGTCAAGTTAGAGCTGAAGACCAAGTCTTCCAGTGGAGTTGTAAGTACAAGGGGGGCTTTCACCATCGCCAGCCTTGCAATGGAAGGACAGTTTGCTGAGCTGCTGGTTGGTAATGACATGCCAGCAGGTGTTGGTTCCTTCAGTTCTCCATTTAAATGCTGTAGCTGACTGAGGTGTTTGTAGTGCCGTGGAGCTGATGTGCTGGTGCTTCTTTTCCTGCGGCATTGCAAGAGTTCTCTGTCCTTTTGTTGTAAACACGTGGCTTTCCTCCCCATTCCCATGGCCACATCCCAAACAGAAGAGTTTCTTCACCCTAAAAGAGCTTTCATTCTGCTTCTGGATGCAACTGAGTTTCTCTGCTCTTGTGGCTTTTTTTTTGAGTCCAGCCTGACTTTTTCTCCATGAAGAACAAGGGGCAAAGAGGAGTTTTGTTTTCACTCACCCTCACTGTGCTGACAGTGCAGGTCTGAAGTAAAACACAGTAGTCCTCCTGGAGCACTCCTTATGCACAATTTGAGGCCATTTTATAGACATTAATTAAGCTTTAGCACTTGAGGCAACTAGAAAATACTGTGATCCCCACTGTAATGATGGAGAGGTGGAATTTCTTCATGACTTCACAGCAGGGCTGTCAAACCCAGGAGTGCATTTCTTAGTGTTGGTCTTTGGCCACAGGCAGATATTGGTTGCTGGATAAGCTTGTTTCCCACACAGAGTCACAGCTCAGTGTGCTGTTGGTGGTTGATCAGCAGTGCTGCTTTTCAACCTGCTGCAGAACAATATTTGCCTTGGCTCCCACCTCCTCTCACATTCTTAGCATGCAAATGCTGTCAGTCATACCTCTTCTGTTGTTCTGCCTCAGTTGAGCTTTTGATGGATGACTTACACTGTGCAGGTGGAATTACATGGTCTGTAGACTATGAGTGCTACCAGTTACTGATGTCTCACGATATGCATCATTTTCCTGGCTGGAAGTTTTGATTCTCCAGTCATATGCTTTATGGTTAATTGTGCTGTCTTCTGAATGTGAACTAACATGAACTGAATTGAGTTCTAAAACAGGCTTTTCCTTTTCCATGCAACTTTTCTGTTGGATGTTCATCCAGCTGGTAAGAATAGCGACTGTTTTGACTTGTTGGCTCTTGACTGATTTGTCCAGTGTGATCTCTGTGGTGCATTGTGTCGTTCATCAACTGTTCCATTGGTTGTAGTCATGTTAACATCCATCTCATGAAGTTTGACTGTGTCCATAGCTCTTCATCTGACCCATGCATGTGAAGCCATTGGTAGTGTTTGTCCAACGGTCCACAGTGGGGTTTATGTTACCTGGCTGTACTTCCCTGGCACTTGAAAACCATTTAAAACCAGTCTGTGTACGCTCTGCAAAGTCCAGGATGGTGGAAATCATTTATGCAGCATCCAGGAGAACTGTCCTGGAATGAGACAGGCTTGGAAAGTCGGGGTTCCAGAGCTTGGATATGTTCTGGGTGTTGCCATCTCTTAAGTGCTGTGTCTTCTAATATTTAAGAGGCATAACTTAGAAATGCAGTGGCAGGTTATTTATCTCCCTTCAAGGACAATATTGGAAAGATGAGGACAAGAAATGAGATCAGTTCTCAGATGCTTCTTAAAACCTGCCTCATGCAGCTTGAGCTTACAACTGCAAGGACAAGCCTACTCTGAGTAGGCTGCCTCTGAGGTGTTCCAAGAGGAGAGATGTTTACTGAGGCTTCAAGTGCCCTAAATAACAGAAAGCTCTGATATGTGAGGGACTGGCCAAACAGCACGTTAGAAAATAGGTATTACACAAAATGCCAAGTTGTTGGTGAGGGACAGGTGGAAAAACTGAATGTGACTGAACATCAGAGTGCTGAAACTGTTATTCTGCTCCTGGCAGGATTTCACTGCAACTGGTTCTTCCAACACAGACACAGGCAAGGCTTCAGGCAGTCTAGAGACCAAATATAAGATCAAAGACTATGGACTTACATTCACCCAGAAGTGGAACACAGATAACACTCTGGGAACAGAAGTGTCCGTGGAGGATCAGGTAAGAGGGAGTGAAAGACTCTGTCTGAGAGTGTTTCTGCAGCTGGTGTGAGAAGGTGTGTATGTATTTATAGAGTGTGTGCTGTTACAGGGCCTCACTGTGGGGAGGAAAAGTCCTCATCCCCCATCATACAGCACCTTCAGGTTTCATTGTAAAAGAGGGGCATTATGGTCATGTTTTGTCTTCTCTTTAGCCAGGAAGTAGAGCATAGAACAAAGCACATTTCAGCAGAGCTCTGAGCAGACATCCTTCTCTTTTTCTTTGCAGCTGGCTGAAGGATTGAAGGTGGCTCTGGACACTACATTTGTACCAAACACAGGGTAAGTATTTTCTGTTACCTTTATCTAAGGAGTGCTGGCATCTCCCATAACCTTGAATTAGAAATGCTTGTTCTGGCCTTTGTGTGAAAGCTCAACATTTACTCTAGAATGTTCTGCAGGCACTGGATAGAGTATTTTGAAGGTGATGGATAATACCAGGCTCAGAAGGACAAGGTCTCCCAAACCTGTGTTCTGCTGTGTGGAGAGAAAGGAGGTAGGGGAGAGGATTAAGGAGGTGGTAAAAATTTGTTTTAAGTTGGAATTGAGAGCAAAATAGGCACAAGGAGCCATTGGTGAGAGAGGAATTGTGTCATGGGATTGTGAGAGGTTTCTCCAGAGGAACAGGATGATGTCTGGAGGATAAGGAAATCTGTTTTCCATAGAGGAGACTGGTGTCCAGGCATGAAGAAGGAAGGAAGGCAGGCAGACATGCTTTTGTCTTGTTTCTTGAGGGTTTTAAAGAATTTGAGATGGTGGAGGAAACAGTGGCACCAGGTAAACAGACAGAAACCAGTGTTACCCTCACCTCATGCCCTCTCCAGCAGCTCCTCATGTGAAGTTTTGGGTAGGTAGGTGTTACAGTCACTTAACTGGTCTTGAGGAAGACACACATGACTAAAACTATGTGTAACACCTCCTTGTGTACTACAAGAGATGAAATGGCACGTTTCTCTCTGCAGGAAGAAGAGTGGAAAGTTGAAGACCTCCTACAAAAGAGACTATGTAAATCTAGGCTGCAACATAGACACTGATCTCTCTGGACCAACCATCTATGGCTGGGCAGTGTTGGGCTATGAAGGCTGGCTTGCTGGCTACCAGATGGCTTTTGATACAGCCAAATCTAAGCTCTCACAAAATAACTTTGCCTTGGGATATAAGGCAGGAGACTTTCAGCTGCACACTAATGTGTAAGTATGACCTGAGCCTAGAAAAGCAGTGTCAGAGGAGCCCCAGGAGGTGAGGAGTGAGCATTGAGTCAGGTGTCAGGTGGGTGGATGGGAGGAGATACTGAGTTGTTTCAAAATCATTTCTACTTGGCGTTTTCATCTCCAGTACAACTAAAGGAGAGGCGACTTTCCAACTCCTGGCTGTCTTATGAGACCTTGTCTCAGGGTGGTTTGGGTTTTTGTCTGTAGAAGACAGTGGCATCACAGCACCTGATCACGTTAACTTGGAACCGAAGTCTGTCAACTTCTGCTTTGGTGATAAAGAGGCTTCAGTTAAGCTCCTGAACTTCCTCCTCCCCCACTAGACAGAAAGCTTCTGGCCCAGAAATGCCTTGGAAGGGAGGAGAGGTGTGTGTTGTGTGGTACCTGTGTGTTTCCAGCTGTCACTGCAGTGTAGCTCTGGCCTTGGCATTGCTCTGAGAGCGTTTCATTGAACCAAGTGCAGTGCAGATCATTGTTTTCAGTCTCATCATTCCCAGAACTGCCAAGTTTCCCTCTGAATTTGTCCTTTTATATGTGATTGCAGGTTTGCTTTCTCAGTTACAGGCAAGCAAGCAGGTTAGCTGAGTTTTTGTTGTCAGAACCTCAAACTGTAGGCCTCAGCTGTTGGAAAGCCTTGTTCCATTCTAAGTGTCAGGTAAAAAACACGAGGAGGAGGCTGGCAGCTTGAGCTGGCCCAGGGAAGTACTGGAGCTCTGGGTTCATGTCAAGAGATAATGAACAAATGAATGAACAAATGAATGAATAATGAACAAATGATTGTGAGGAAGGATTAAAGAGTTTCTGTTGCCTGAAGGAGGCAGAGCTTGACACACTGGCATCTGTTACACAGGAACGATGGCACCGAGTTTGGTGGCTCCATTTATCAGAAGGTTAATAATAAGGTTGAGACATCAGTCAACCTTGCTTGGACTGCTGGCAGCAACAACACACGATTTGGCATCGCTGCAAAGTACCAGCTGGATGAGAAGACTTCCCTCGTGGTAAGAGCTGGGTGACAGCAGCGAGCCTTGTGTGCTCCCTTCCACATCCAGAGCTCGTGGTATGAAGGAGCTGCTTTAGTTACTGACTGTGGCAGATGGGAAACTGTGTGGCCTCTGTTGTGGTTCAGATTGAAGTTGGGACCTCAAGGGTCATGTCTGAAACAAGGGGGGAAAAAATACCAGCAGCAGTTTTGTCCATGGGGAAACAATCCTTGGGCTAACCTGCGTGCCTGAGGCCTCTGCAAGTGAGGGGAGCATGCAGTGTCCTTTGAACTCTCTGATCCTTATTGGTGCACAATGGAAAGCTTCAGTGAAATGAGGGAAGTGCGAGCCTTCTCCTAGCACTTAACCCTGGAAAGTCAGCTGATGTCCTGAGAGAAGTGCTGGTAACAGAAATGTTAAGGGAGAAAAAATACTTGAAGCAGTGAAAGAGAGAAAGGTTCAGGAAACAAAACCCATCCATGGGGACCTGCCAGGGAGCAAGAGTTAGTGTGTATGTGTGTGTTCTGACACTGAGAACTGATGTAACAAACATTTGTGATGCTTGAAAACAAGAATTAGTGCCAGGACAAGTCAGCCAAAATGAAACAGGAGAAAGTTAAAACAGTGATGGAAAAGTGAGTTTGTACATCCATAGAGTAGATCACTGCTAAGCAAGCTGGGAGCAGGGCTCTGCAAACAACAGAGACTTCATTGGCTCCTCAGGGACTGAAGTAAGGAGCCACTGCTGGGGGCAGTGAAGGGCAGGGGGTGTTTCATGTAGCTGTAACGATTCAAAATGAGGGAGAGACTGGAACTGTTACTTCAAGCCTGCTGCAGCTTCATCTGGAAACTCCCGAGGAGAAAAGGGACAGACTGGGATATGCCAGAGGTTAGTCTGCAAGCAGCTGAAAGAGTAAAGGCAGGAGCAGCTTCTGAGGGGGCCCTGGGCCAGTCGTGTTTGTGGAGTGTGTGTAACTGGGCTGTTTCTGTCCTGCAGGCCAAAGTGAACAACGCCAGCCTGATCGGAGTGGGGTACACGCACGCCCTCCGCCCCGGTGAGTGAGGCCAGGGGGGAGCAAGCAGTAGCACAGGATGGGTGATGGCACTGGCACCTGCCACAGGACTGGTAAAGGAGCTGGAAGTCTTAGAGAGGCTGATGGAAGGATATGTAGGTACAGAAGTTCCTACAGCACCTAAGACTGATGGGTGAGGGTCAGGTACTTGAGGGAGGGCATGGCCCAGGATTTCAGGCTATGAAGAATGTCCTCACTTGCTTTCCTAGGTGTAAAGCTGACCCTCTCAGGCTTGATTGATGGCAAGAATTTCAGTGCTGGAGGTCACAAAGTCGGGCTGGGATTTGAGCTGGAAGCCTGAAGCAGCTTTAAGTGAGGAAGAGGCGTTGCTCTGAGAGCTGCAGGAGTGTGCCCCAGTGTGTTTCGGCCTTAATCTTACTCTGAAATTTCAAGCAGTGTAAACTTTCTACTCTTCCAAAGAATCATTTTAACCCAACACCGAAGTCCAGAGCGTGCCAGCACGTCAAAGGATGGTACTTGAAGGTATGCATGGAAGTTGTGATGTTCGTGCCACATTTCACTCCAGTTTCCTGTATTTTAAACCTGTTCCTAAAGCCAGGAGCTCCCAACCTCTCCCCCCTGTTGTTTTGGGTCCTGCATGTCCTGTACTTCACAGCCTTTTCTAAAAGGTGGTCTCTGTGCTGTAGTGGAAGGTTGGGGGTTACAGCAGAATGAAATAAATTGGTCACAGTTGGAACAGAACATTGGTGTGTCTTATGTGAGGAGGGCTGAGAGGAGCTGTGCTCCAGCCAGCTCTGCCTTCTCTTTGGTTATGGTGCAACTTTAACCACACTTAAACAGAGCATCTGCAACTACACATGTACAGTGAAGACCTTCTCCCCTGTGCTTTCTGGGGTGACATCCTCACACCTGTGTTGCAGAGACCTGCACAGTGAAAGCAGCTGTTTCAGTACAGTGTTATTGAGGGTATCAAAAAGAGCAAACCAAAAGGTTACCTGGTTGAGATCATTTCGTTCCCACAGAGGAAACAAGTGTTTGGTGAGTTACAACCGTTACAAGGAACAAAAGTGCAAATCAGCAGAGTGGAGGAGTGAAAGTTCACAGTTAAGTCTGTGAGGAAGGTGACATCAACCAGTGACTGTGCCAGCTGATTGCACGTGTTGTCCATTGTTCATTGGGAAGCCTGAAAGGCAGCAGAACAACCATGTGTGATGCCCAAGGTACATCAGGACAGAGGATAACAGTATCTGCTGTCTTAAGGCACGGTTAAGAACTTGTCCTAAGCAGTTAGAGGCAAACTACTGGAGCTTTGTGGAAAAGGTGTCCGAGAGGTGGGTACTAAAAGCAAGGCCACATGTATCACATCAGCAGTAGGTGACAGGAGGAGGAGGAGGAGGCACTTGAACTTCCCTTCTCAGAGGCAGCAGCTTTTCACAGTTGGCTTCCTGAAGCAGCACATCTTCAGAGGCAACTGAAGGGACATTACATCTGGGTTTGTTCCTGACTGTTTGTTTCCTCGACATGAAGCTGCAGCCAGCTCCAGTCTAGAGCCTAAAGAATAAACAGAACACGCTTCATCACTACCTCTCAGCTCAGTCTTCTCCAGAACAAAGGGAAAACAACTCAAAAGATGTACAAATTTGACTGTGAACAAGCTGGTCAGGTCCAGTTTCACTGTGAGCCTTGTGGCTGCTGGAAAGGAAATGCTTAAGGTACTTCCTCCAGTATGGAACTTTCACTATTGAGCTTCATTCCCTTGGCCTGGCTGCCCTCCCCTGCGTGGCCACCGCAGCACCAGCGCAAGCTGACTGCACTTGTGCAGTATGTTCTTACAACTGCCAAGCACCTTCCCCCATCCTTTCCTGTTCAGCACAGCTCCTCAGCACATGGCTCCCACTCTCACCATGAACCAAGAAGCATGCTCTCTGCCTCCTGCAACCCCTCTCTCCTTGCCCAAACGAGCTGATTTTACTTATTGGTGTCGAGGTTACACAAGCAGAAGGCTGAAACCATGAGGTTCCCTGAGCCATTCATACAGGGGAATATCAGATGTGTTACCATGAAGCTCTGCTCCTGATCCTTCATGGTTTCCTGCATCACATTTTCCAGTTGGATACAGAGTTTCTGGGATTCCAGCATCAGCTCCTCACTACAAGGGACAATTATCACACAATTACTTCCAGTCTCAGTTTTGTTTAAAGAAGTGCTGCCTCTACCTTTAAGAAACGTTTCTGGCAGGTGTGCTGCAGGGCACTGACACATAGGAACCTTTACCAGTTAACCCATAAGCTGGTAATTCATACTGCAACTGGGAAAGTCAGTATCAGCCCCAGATGTACAGGGATATTGGAAAGGAGACATGCTCCAAGTTGGAACTGGGGTCTTATTCTGTGGAGTCACTTGCTAGAGAAACAAATTGCAGAACAGCCTGTGAAGTGGGCAGGTCAGCCCAAGCATTGCAGGTAAAACCAAGCCTGTCTTGCTGAGGCAGAGGGAGGTGGAGCTACACCTTATTCCCCATTTGTCATAAGGAAGGTTCCCAAGCCTCAGGAAGTCCATGAGCCGGTGGAACGGGCTGCTGCCAGGACAAGCTGAACACAAGGTGAGAAGTGGGAGGGAGCCTGTGTGTTATTTCACAAAGCAGGAGCCCAGAAGCAGCTGCAGAACTCACCTTTTCCTCGAGGAGCTCTCAGAGAAGTTGTAAGTCCCCGAGGGGAGCTGCAGCAGCAGCTGCCCTGGGCTGCTGAGCCGTGGCGTGCTCACGCTCTCAGGGCTGCCAGTGACAGGACCACGAACTTTACTCTGAGGAAAACACACAAGATCCAGATTGCAGTTACTTCCACCCATCTCCAGCAGCAAGGGGAATGAGGCAGCCTGGAACTTGGCTTTAACCCTCATTCAAAACAACAGAGAAAAGACCCACAGGTTGAAGTGGAGGGTTTGTTTTACTCACACAGGCAATTTTCAGCAAGTTCCACAGTTCTTTCTGCCGTTTCTCCTGCAGCCTAACGACCGTTTCCTCATCCTTGTGCATCAGACTCATCACTTTCTCCACACTGGGGAACAATTCCAGTGCCTTCTGCTTGCAAACTACAGTCTTGCTGTTGAAAACAGAGAGTCAGGTCACACAGGAGCAACCGAGCAGGGGAACGCTGGGAGGCTTCTCATCTGTAGCACTCATCTCAGTAGCTGCCTGCACTGGTTTAAACCTCTAGAACAAGAAGCTGTTGCTGGAAGAGAAGCAGCTTTGTGTGAGCCCTCGGTGGCAGCTGCCTCCCCACACTCACCTCAGCTGAGCGTAGATGACTCGGACTTTCTTTTCGAAGGTCTGGATTGCCTGCAGGAGCAGACGGACGATTTCCTGGCTGTCGCCGCTTGTCCTCTGGTCTGCAAGGAGAGTTCAGAGCTTTACACAGAAAAGGAGGTTTGCAAGACACAACACAAAGATTCTCAGTGGCTGGTTTCCCACCACTGCATCACCCCTGAAACACACCCGAGTTCAGGGCACTACCCACACCAGGCACCTGACCTTCAGCTCAGATGTCTTTTACCTCTTGGCTTCTCTCTCAGTCTCCGGTACAGCTCTCGGGCTTGTTCTTCTCTGGAAGAAAAAAACCCACAGAACACACAGGGCTTCTCTAGAACCTCCATTCCAAATGAGTAGTTCAAGAACTCTGATGTTTCATAAGCTCATACACCCGCTGCAGACTGATGACACATCCTCTGGTGTCAGAGTCCCCCCAGGCTCTGGGCTGAGGAGACCACCCTTGCATCGTGCTGCACTGACTCAGCCTGGCCAGCGATACTCCTGCACCTGACATCCAAGGAAGCTCAACTCACAGATCCTCCAGTGTTCCTCCCTGTTTGCGCCCCAGTGGGCTCCTCTGCAGGTCCACGATGTCTGTCTGCAGGGCCATCATCCTCTTCACTAGCTGATCCACATCATCCTCCTGGAAGCAGGGTAGAAGATAAGCGAGGGGACATTCCCATACCAGGAGACACTTGCACTCACGCTGCCTCTCCCTTACCCACGTCAGCCAGATGCCAACAGCCTCAGACACAGACAAGTGAGTAATTTCAGTTCAAGGAAATGAGCTTAGTGCTGTGGGATAAAACAACTCCCAGGGTGGTTTTGATTAAAAACTTGGCCTGCAACAAAGAGCCCCCTGAAGGGTCAGGCTGTGTGCTAAATGTGCTGCTGCCTCCCAGGCCATCATGCTTCATTTCCCTTTGAAAAGTTCAAGACTGGTTTTCAATCATCCAACCACTGGCTTTCCCATTCAGTTTGTGTTCCATATCCTCTTCTCAGCTCTCCTGGCTGGGTTAGCAGGACATCCAAGTGCAGCCACTGCAAAATCTCCTTTCTCAGCTCTCCAGCATCTCCCTTTTCCCCTAAGCCTTACACACTGAGCTTCAGGAAGCACTGGCAACAGACAAACATGGTGCCACCCCAACCAAAGCAGCAAGACACCTGCCACCAGCCCAGACACAAGGAGTTTCTATTTAAGGGAGGACAACAAGGAAAAACAAAGAAAGGAAATAACCCCCAAGCAGTCAGATTAGAAACATACCCTCCCACAGCGATCCACAGTCTGCTCCATCTCCTTCCAGGCAAACAGCAGCTTCTCAGAAGCTACAGGGATGAAAGAGGAGAGATTGTTTTCCTCGGGATCATACAGGAAAAGGCAGACACCTTGTGAGGATGAGCAGCATCATATACTCACTAATTCCAAACTCAATTTGCTCTTTGTACTTCTCCAGGTCGATCTGTATGCTTGTTTTAAAGAAATCCAGCTTTGCTTTCAGCTGCTGGGAAAGGGAGGCCATGGAATTCTTCATCTTGGAGAGGGTGCTGTTGTAACGCAACAGATTCATCCTGGAGGGAGGAGAAGGTCCCGTTACCCTCCCACACCAGAGCTGCAGAGAGGTGGTGAGCTCAGAGCGTAGCTGTGAGCACAAAGCAGCTGCCCCAGGGGAGGGGACTCTCAGCTTTTCACCACCAGCTCCACTCCTGGGCTCCCCCGTTCTCTGAGGGTCCCAGCTCATGCCCTTTCCCTTTGGGCAGGGTTGGGGAGCAGAACTGAGCGTCCCCCTGAGAGCTGCCCCGTACATGGCGGCGCGCTGGCCCTGCTGCAGGCGGCTGCAGTCCTCCTTCAGCACCCGGATCGTGTGCCAGACCTGGCCCCACACCTTCCGCAGCTGGAAGAAGTGCAGATTCTTCTTTGGGTCCTGAACTGGAAGCAGAGGGGGTGGGGGGAAGGAGGGACATGGACATTATCAGCCTGAAGGCTGGAAGGAGCGTTACGACACGACACACCAAACCGCCGCTGCTTGGAGGAGCACGTTGCTTCTGTCTGTCCCCCAAAACCAAACGCTGCCTCCCCTCAGTTGTTCTGCAAGTGGAATGAATGCTGTGCTGCTCCATTTTACTGCTGCTTCAGTCCTCACACGCCAACAACCCCTCCCTCTCCTGTCTGCACACGCCACAGAGCCCAGGCAGCCCCCCAGCACAGCCCACTGCCGCCGTCCGCGCCCTGGGAAGCCCTTACGGATGCAGTCGACGCTCTCGGGATGAGGACGAAGGGCAACCTGAGCCTCATAGGCAACCTTCTGGTTATCAAAGAGGAAGAGCAGGTCTGTGTCTGCAGCTGCAGCATCGTTCCCCTGCAGAGGACAAGACCCAAAGAGGCGTTCTCAGAAAAAGCAACTCACGGCAGCGCTGCAAACAGAATGTTCCTCCCCTGGGCTGGACACCAGAGGCATCGGGCACCTTCCTGCAAAGGCTCCTGGGTCTGTGTGGCTAAGATGGCCAAATTATTTATGAGGAAAGGCTGCAGGACCTGGGGCTGTTCAGCCTGGAGAAGAGAAGCCTGAGGGAGGCTCTGTCAATACTGCTCAGTCCCTACAGGGTGGGTGTCAGGAGGCTGGGGCCAGTGTTTGGTGTGTGGGGGCCAGTGGCAGGACAAGGGGTGATGGGCACAGGCTGGCACACAGGCAGTGCCCCTGGCACAGGAGGGGAAAGTCCTTTGGTGCTGAGGTGAGGGAGTCCTGGCCCAGGCTGCCCAGGGAGGGTGTGGAGGTTCCTTGGGGAGGTTTCCAACCCCACCTGGACACATTCCTGTGCCCCCTGAGCAAGGGGAAGGTGCTGTAGCAGAGGCTGAGCTGGGTGAGCTCCAGGGAGCATCCAGACTCACCTTGCTGTCAGCTATATGTTTAGTAGCCAAGTTCTCAGAAAACAATGCAAGTCCAGCTTCCTGCAGCAGCTCCTGGTCCTGCTCTGGGATCCCTGTATCTGACTGGATTCTGGCCTTCACAGACTGCAGAGTCTCCTCCTCTGTCACAGGGTAGGTGTGCACAGTCCCCGTCACCATGTTCAAAACATGAAGCAACTGAAAGCAGAGCAGTGTGACATGAGGAGGGCTGAAGGTACATTGGTCATGTTTGAGCAGAGATGTCAAGACTGAGATACTTGGCCAACAATCTGTTCAAAACATTTGCAGGGCTTTAAGAAGTCACTTTGCAGCTACTTCATAACATTATACCAAAGTCCTTGTTCTCTATCAACTGGAAGAGCAGCCACTTGGCAATTAAACAGCTTCAGACACTGAATACTCTACCAGAAAATGGAAGCTGCTTGCTACTCCCAGCAAGCTCCCAGAGTATTTATCCTCAAATAAGCAAGAGGTCAGTCCCTTCCCCCAAGTAACAAGTGACAGGACAAGAGGAAATGGCCTCAAGTTGCCCCAGGGAGGGTTTAGATGGGAGACTGGGGGGAATTTGTTCCCTGAGAGGGGTGTCAGCCCTGTGCCAGGCTGCCCAGGGAGCTGGGGGTGTGCTCAGCCCTGGAGGGATCCCAGAGCCGTGGAGCTGAGGTGCTGAGGGCTGTGGGTCAGTGCTGGGCTGGGCAGGGTGAGGGCAGGGCTGGGACTGCAGCAGCTTCAAGGGCTTTTCCAACCAGAATGATTCTGCGAGTCTATGAAAGCTCCTGTCACTGTCAGGAGACACCCAAGTAAGATTCTGCACTGCTCCTCCTCCTCAGTCTTTGACTCTTCTCTCATGGGCTACGGGAAGCTGCTCTCTGGAAGACCTTTCAGGGTAATACAGAGCCACTGCTCACCTTCAAGTTCAAAATGTCATCCAAGGCTTTGAAGCAGCCATTGGGCCCGTAGGTTGGGTCTGTGCCTCTCTGCCGTGGGTGCCACATTAACATGAGCTGCAGCCATTTCTCCAGCCTCCCAGCCAAAACACTGCAGGGACAGCCACAACCAGAAGGGGATCAGAAGAGGTCACAGTGCATTTGGAGTCACCATATGGCTTGGTCTCTGCAGAAGACCAAGCAACAACTCCCCCTCCCACCTCCTGACCACGAGTGCAGTGCTTAGAAGGCAGAAGCAGGTACCAAGGTGTGGTGGTTTAAGCCCAGCCTGCAGCTCGGCCCCACGCAGCCACTCGCCCCTCCTGTCCCAGGGGGAAAGTAAAACTCCTGGCCTGAGGGAAGGGCAATTTACCAACTCAAAGGATAGAAACCATAACAGTGAAAGATACATAACAGCTGTGATGGAAAGGAATATAACAAACAGGAGAGAAGAAATCCCTCTGGAGCTGCTCCCCACCCACTGACTGATGCCCCAGCAGCCACTCGCCCCTCTCCACCAGCTCCCCCCAGTTTCTGTGCTGGAACAGCCCTGGTGAGCTGTCCTGGCCACGCTCCCTCTCTCAGCTCCTTGTGCCCCTCCTCACTGAAACTGGAAAGTCCTTGAGATAAGCACTACTTGGCAACAAGTATAACATCAGTGTGTTATCAACATTGCTCTCAGTAAATCCCAAACACAGCCCTGCACTTGTACTGGGGAGGAAATGAGCTGTGTCCCAGCTGCAACCAGGACACAGCAGAGTTTGTGTCCAGCATTCAGTTCACTCACACACTAACAGCAATAATAATGCTTTGCAAGAAGCAACATTTCACCCCAGCATGGCACAGCAGCTCTCTGGTCCTCACCTGTTGAGATTGTTTGGGTAGGGTAAGCTGCTGGAAAACTTGACTTCTCCAGATAAATCCTCAGAAACAACAATGTCCAGCTCACTCTTCTGCCTCACTTTGGTGTGCCTAAGGGATGCCAGCAAACACAACAAGTCAGCACCAGGAGGCTCTGAAAGTGGCTGCTGACAGATGTTAACACAGATGCTGCTCTGGTTTGGGCACTCGGCCTCCATCAGGGCAGGGAAGCCAGGGATGAAGTGCCACAGCCCTGGTTGCTGTGATGAGGGCAGTGGGGGTACATGCACCCACCACCCCTCGCTCACCACTGCACCGGCTGCCAGTTGGGCAGGAACGGCCGGAAGCCCGTGATGCACTCAAAGGCCAAGGTGCCAAAGCTCCAGTAGTCCACTGTCACCGTGTACTTCTGCTGTTCCAGCAGCTCTGGAGCCTGAGACAGTTTGCACAGCATGAGACAAACACACCCATCTCTTAGCTCCCTCTGTCCCTTAAGAACTCATTAATGTTGGTACAACAGATGAAGGAGGGTGATGGGCTCTCTGCCCCTCACCAGCCTCTCAGGGGAAACAGCAGAAGGTGTCAGCACTCCTGCTGCTTGTTTACAACAGAGCAGCCAGCAGGCACTGGGAAAACCCAGAGTCAGCAAAAACACAGTCACCTCTTGACAGCTGCAGCACCCCCAGACACCTCATCCCAACCCAACTCCCGACGCCTGGTACCGCTCCGTCCCGCTGCAAACTGGTGGCTGGCTGGGAGCTGAGTCCCTTCCTCACCAAGTACTGTAGAGTCCCAACAAAGGATGTGCACAGGCTGCCCTGATCCAGCTCCTTGGCATAACCAAGGTCAATGATTTTGTGTATTAACTGAAACACAGAGAATAAGAACACCAGTGAGAAGTCCTGTTAAGAGCCCAGCACGCAGCAGAGAAAGAAGAGGTTCAGCTCTTCCAAGGTACATGGGAAAGGTGCCAACAAAGGGGTGGGAGCAGAAGTGGAGACTCCTGTAGATTTAACACAAAGTATGCAAAGCTGTCATTGGCTTGAGAGACACTGAGCTGGAGACTCTTGAGTGCTGCTCACTCAGACCTTTGGCCAGCCAGTACAGTCTGGTTCTCAACAGTTGAAGCTGCCGGGTGTTACGAGGGGCTGATACCACCTTTCATCTCGGCTGCAGGCAGGATACTGTTCACCTGACCCAGCTCTGAGCTAGCTGCTGCCCTGGGTTCAGTGCTCTTGCAGAGGGACCACTGCAACTGCATGAAGCACATCTCACACTTGTAAGATTCCTGCTTACCCTCTGCTCTCCTTGCTGCAGCACAATGTTCTCTGGTTTCAAGTCTCTGTGGATGATCCTGTTCTCATGAAGGTACCTGAGAGCAGAAGCTGGGACACGGGAAAAGCCACGTGTAAGAGTGTCACTGGCAGCAGCTGGCATGAGCTGAGGGGGGATTCACTCCTGCCTGCTGTGAGCATGGCTGCAGCACTGGAAGGGCTTCCAACTGAAGGCACTGCTGCCACTTACCAATATCAGAAAGCAAGATGAGGATGGCCTCTTCCCGCAAGCCACAGCAGTTCTCCAGCTGGTTCAGGTACTGCAAAGAAACATCACAGAACAGAGTCTTCCCCTCCTGTATCCTCGACGAGGTTCACAGACCCACAAACTCTCATGGATGCAAGAAATAAGAGCAGGGAAATTCTCTAGAGGCACAAAAGTCTGCAGAGCTGTGTCCCCTGGTTGCAGCAATTACAGCTTTGGGCCTTGGCATGGGAGGAGTAAAGAGTGGGTGACAGAAGTCAGTGTCACTCCCACTCTCTTCCTTTACTTGCTTCATCCTTCATGGCTGTTTTTCCTGTGCCTGGCCCTATCAGCTCAAATCTGGTCCCTAAGCTCTGGGTTTTATCTCTGGGCAGATTACAGCAAAGGTCAGAAAAACAGTAAGATTAGAATGAACACGTCATTTTTTCCTGTGACAGACAGGAGCTCACCACTTTCCAGAAGGGCACAGCCCACGGATGGACCCTGCCCTCGGATGGTCTTGGCCATACTCACATCCTGCTGCACACCCCTCACAGATGCCCTCACCCCCTGCCTGCAAACTCCTCACAGCAGCAGCGCACACAAACACATATGGAAAGTTTCACTGAGGCCTTCACAAGCTCAATGGGATACCAAATGTTCCTGTGTCCTTCTGCAGGGGGGTTGGACTAGATGATCTCTAAAGGTCCTTTCCAACCCCCACCATTCTATGATTCAAAGACCAACCCACCAAGACCTGATGGTGCCAAGGCAAGAATTCGGAAGCATCAGGATGTGAAGGGAGGTTTAACAGGGAAGCCTGACCAGGATGGGCACGGCAGGGACCTCACCTTGCGGAGGTCTCCACCCTGGCAGTACTCCATGGCCAGCAGGGGCAAGTCATTCGGTGCCAGCTTCTGCATCCCTTCAGGGACATCCCGGGCAGCCACCACATTGGGATGGTTCAGCCTGAAGAGTGGGAATGACACAAGTACACACGGTGAGCAGGAGCAGGGTAACACCTGGAAGGCGGCTGTTCCGCAGCCTCTCTGCAGTTTCACCTGCTCTTGGTCAGCACAAGTCCTACAGGGACACGAACCCTTGGAGAAACTGAACTAGTGAGTTCTAAAGGTCTGCAATTCACCCATCCCTGGCAGTCCCAGACTCATCAGTCTGGGCATTGCTTCACTGGGTCAGTCTCTGCACCCAAGTAACGAGGGACAGGACAAGTGGAAAGGGGCTCAAGTTACACCAGGGAACGTTCAGATGGGAGATTGGGAGGAACTTCTTCCCTGTGCCAGGCTGCCCAGGGAGCTGGGGGGATCCCAAAGCCGCGGGGGGATCCCAAAGCCGCGGGGGGATCCCAAAGCCGCGGGGCTGAGGGCGGCTCGGTGCTGGGCTGGGCAGGGGGAGGGGCTGGACTCCAGGAACTTGAAGGGCTTTCCCAAGCGCAGCGTGCGGCGGTGCCTGACGAAGCACGCAGCGAGCTTTCCCGGCCCGTTTCCCCGCCGCGGGCCGGGCTGTCCCGGCAGCGCCAGGAGGCGGCCGCCGGCCTCTCCCGCAACCGACCGGCCCCCGCGGCCCCCGCGGCCCCGCAGCGGGCACAGGGCAGCGGCCCGCCGCGCCTCACCTCTTCATGATCTGTATCTCCAGCGCCCAGCGGTCGCGGTTGCGCGGGCTCAGCTCCTGCCGGCACTGCTTGATGGCCACCTGCTCGCCGGTGTCCTGCGGGCACAGCGGCCGCGGCTGAGCGCGGGCCGGGGCGCGGCCGGGCGCGGGCCCGGGCCAGGCCCGGACCGCCCGTACCCACCTTGTTGTGCCAGCGGATGACGTTGCCGAAGCCGCCGGTGCCCAGGCGCTCCTTCATCTCCCAGGGCCCGCAGGTCTGCGGCTGCAGCGCGGGCGGGCGGCTCATGGCGGGGCCGCTGCCGCTCCGGCTCCGCGGGGCCTGGGGCCGCCTCCGCCGCCGCTTCCGGCTCCGGCGCCAGCGCCCTCCCGCGCGCCCTTAAAGGAGCCGCGTCGCGCCCGCCCCGAGCGGCCCCGCACCGGCACCGGCGGCAGCAGCGCTCTGTGCAAGGACACCGAGCTGCTGGAGAGGATGCAGAGGCGGCGTCCGGGATGGGAAAGGATTTGGAGCACGTCTCCTGTGAGGAAGGAAGGGGGAAAAGAAGGCTCAGGGGAGACCTTCTCACCCTCTACCTGAGAGGAAGCTGTAGCGAGGTGAGGCCGGTCTGTTCTCCCCGGCAACAAGCAACACAACAAGAGGAAACGGCCTCAACCAGGGGAGGTTGAGGCTGGATGTGAGGAGGAATGTCTGTGCTGCCAGGGCTGTCAGGCATTGGATCAGCTCCCAGGGAGCTGCTGGAGTCACCATCCCTGCAGGGGTTGCAGAGCCGGGTGGGTGTTGCACTGAGGGCAATGGGCTGGTGGGTGATGGGGCTGGGACAGAGGCTGCACTCCATGGGCTGAAAGGGCTCCTCCAGCCCAAACCATCCTGTGATTCTGTGGCCTTCTCACAGCTCAAAATCTGCTGAATGCACGGAAATGTTCCATTTGTGCCTCATTCCCCAGCCAGAGCACTGTTCTGTGCACAGGGGCTTATTCAGACGTTGCTGACACGGGGAAGGAGCAGTCACTTGTCCTGAGCCTGCAGAGGTGTGTCCTGTTCGGGGGACGTGGGGCTGCTGCAGGGTGTCACCACCACACGCTTCACCATTCCCATTAAACCTGACAGAGCTCCCCCGAGACGGGGTCAGCTCAGAGCTAAGCCAGTAGATGGTGCTTGAGAGAGGAGACACAGCTATTGCCGGCTTTCCTAAAACGGGCTAAGCGCTGCAAAAGGCGCCCCCAGCACACTCTGGGCAGCTATCGCCGTCCTTAAGCTGGCAAAGTCCAGAACACAACTTCTGAACTCCTTCCCCACGGCTGTTTTGTTCGTCTCTTTAATCTGGAAGCCCAAGGCAAAGAGCTGCTTTGGTTTAGTTTTCAGAAGAACATAAACGAGTCGCTGCTCCCTCAGCAGCGTCCAACCAGCACGTCCCACCGTCGCTTTGCCCCCGTGGCACTGCCTATGCCACGCTTTGCAGCTCAGGGTCTGTCTGCCAAAGCTTCTCCACGGATGCCATTCAGAGCCCGGCACGGGAGCTCTCAGCAGCACGACGAAGAACCTCTGCTCGTGTTCGCCACAACCACCCCCTCGCGTTCCTAGAAGCACGATGGGACGGTTCATCTTAGGGGACACCTACTGTTGTCGCTGTCACCGGAGCTTAAGGTGTTGCACCAGGGAAAGAGATGAGCCCTGAATCTGCTTTGTGACTGGAGGAGAGAAAGAAGGAAAACTGTCTGTAAAACCCATGGCGCCCCGCTGGCTGCAGCAAGCAAACTCTGCCCCCAGCCCTCGGAAAGTCGCTGCCTGGCACGCCGGACACGGGATACCCTGTCCCGGATCGTCCCCGACGGCGCTGGAGGGGGGAAGCACGCCCAGCTGCCCTCGGCAGTCTCCACCCCCTCGAGTGCAGTTTTAAGTAGGAGAGGAGCTGTTCAGAGAGATCAGAGCAGAGCCGCAGAAAACACACAAGTAGAGTGGCCTGGAAAAGCGATCAGCAACGGAAAACAGAGGAGGAGCAGCAGAAAAGGTAGGGACAGCTCTGCACCTGTCTCCTAAAGTGCATCTCCCGTTTTCCACATCAATGGCATTGCCATTAAGTGCTGTTAATTAATCAATCCCCTTGCAGCACCAGCGTGGGTAACTAACCGAGCCTTTCAGCCTCCTCAGAGGTTCGTAGTGCTGGGTAAAGCCGCTGGCTCGCTGTTGTTGCCAGAAAGCTTCAGCTGTTGCAGGGAAAGGGCTGACAGCCTCAGGCTCTGCGCAGGGAGGAGTCTCCCGCACAAAAAGACATCTGCAAAAGAACTTAAAGGAAGAGTTACCAAGAGATATGTTGATGGAGACTCAGAGCACGGGCTGTGAAAGGGTAGATTGTCGAGGGAAGATCAGACTGTGCCTTTCACCCCGGGCTCCCATCGGGATAACAGAGGGACAAAGAGGATGGGGGCGGGTCCTCAGCCCTCCCTAAACGTGCTGCTTTGAACCAAAGGCTGCCAAACCCGCAGGAAATACTGAGAATGATTCCCAAGGCCAAGGCAGAGTTTGAAATGTCCATTTCCTCCCGTGCCTTGGGAGAATACAGCATCTGCTTTGTTCTGTTGCATCCCTTTCTCCAAAAGCAGAGGTTTTTGTTGGCTGGTGCATTATAAAGAGGGATGGTAGGAGGCAGATATTCATCTGCTCAGCTGAGAAAAGGGATTCAGATGCACCTTCTCCAGAAGGCTGCAAAAGGCAGCAGGGGCCTGCAGGGTTTTGCTTGAACTAGATCAATGCACCGGCGAGAAAGCTTTTAGTGCTACAGATTCAGAGCCCAAGTATTCTGGAAGGGACGTGCAGGGCTGTTGGGAGGCACGAGAGCTGAGGGAGAGAGTTCTGTAGATGACTTTTGGTTTGACCTTGATAAGATCCATCCCTTTTTTAGGTCTTACTCCACACCAGTAAGATCATTCACTCCTAGTGCTTACAGGGGCTGTTATTAATAATAAATTAGTATGTGAAATGCCAAGTATTTCTGCTGCTGTTGCTTCAGCAAAGAGGTGCATTTAGGGTATTGTGTATCTGCATGTGCTAATGTAGCTGAAAGCACAGAATCAAACTGCCAGAACACCACATCCAGGCCTTTGGCTTAGTGCTAGAGGATTTTGGGTCAGAGAGGATGCAAAGGGTGAGAGCAGAGGGCACAAACTGTTTTAGGAGAGCTCTAAAAGAAAGCACATTGCTTGCAGCATTCAGCTTGGAATCTGGTAAACATGGTATTTTGCAGGGGGCCATATGGTTTTAGTTTGATAGGGGTTATCATTCAGAACATTCCATCTGCCTGGCCCAAGCTGTACCTTTCCCAAAACTGAAAATAAACATCTGGCAACAGCTGTGACCAATTCCCCACGTGGGCTGGGACAGCAGCCACCACCAAACAGACAGGCTTCCCCCCACGGAGAGGGGGAAAGGAGTGGGGAAGGGCTACAGCATCACAAGGTAAGCTGGCCTGGACAGAGGCAGCAGAAGTGAGTGGAAGGAAGGATGTGGCATCTGATGCAACACAACATGAGGGACACCATCTGTCACACTCTGCACTGTGCAAGACTAGGCTCTGCTTGGGGAGCAGGCTACATGGGCTAAACTTGGTTAAATCATTCAGGGACTCCTCCTTTCATGTCGCTCTCCAAGGCCAAAATGCCGTCTGTTGGGGTTTTTGTTACATTTAAAAGATGTTTCCCATTCCCCTGAAAACCAGCTAAAGCTTCCTCCTGGTTTCAGGCAGCTAAGACTTCCTCTGAGACATCAGTTAGGCCAGCTTTGCCGCTGTCCTCTCACAGAAAAACCCCAAAACAACCAAACAAGTAAATTTCAGCAGCGTTCCCTTGTTTGGGGCATCTAACAGGTTCCTCAGGAAGGAGGTCTCAACAGTTATTTCCTTGTGGTGCTTCCCAGAGAGAAAATGTAGCAAAGCAGCTCAGCTTTGAGCTGAGGACTTCCACAGAATGAACCTTTCCTTAACAAGGCCTTAGCTAGCAGGGTCACAAACCTGTCAGTAAGAACTTCAAACCTGTTAGTAAGAACTAGCAACCAAGTGGGACAGAGTCAGCAAGTTAAAGCCTCACTGCTGCAGGACACAAAAACAAGGCTGTGTAGCTCCAGGGATGAGCTGCAGCTGCAGGGAGCAAGGATAACATCCCACAGGAGGGTGAGAGCAGCAGCCAAATGACTGGCTGCCAGTCCAAACCATCCCTTTCAACTTTGGGAGCGCTGCTGATCTGGGTCAGATCGGACTGAAGTCAGCGTCTGTTTGGAAATCACTGCCACAGCTTTTTGAAAGGCTTGATTCACAGTACAAAAATGCTTCCAAAATACACCACGAGATCTGCACCCTGACACAAACCCCTGAGAGATGCTCTGGATTACAAGGATCTCATCATCAACTTGTGACCTAAAGACAACACTTGGAGGAACCACAGTTCTCCAAAGCTGTTCCTGTGAGTCCTTCCAGCCTGACTTGCGACTTCAGTCTCCTCTTTGTGTGGCTGAACAATGAAAAATTATCCTGCTGTAGCCTCAGTCCTGCTTCAGAGACTGAAGTATTTGTGCCTTTTGCTTTCTCTTTGAACAGATCTTAAAAGAAACCCCAAACTCCCACCCCAGCAAACAAGCTCTCTCCCTTTTTCAGCCCTGAATCCCAGTGTATGACTCATTCATCTGTCACACTCCAATTTCAGCAGCTATCATCCAGCTGCCTTCTCTGGCTTGACACAAACAGAGCCTGCACTCCCCATTTCTGCAAGCAGTAGTTTTCTCAGACAATTGGGTTAGCTCTCTGCCTGCTCAGGGATCATCGCATGTAGGTGATAAAAAGCTGATAGTGTGGGAGACAGCAGCTGAGCATTAGCTCAAAGGTTTGGAGCTGCAAAGCAATCCTAGAGATCTGTAGTGAAAGTGGATCTTCTGCTCTGCCTCACTCCCAGGTCTTGGGTTGTACAGGAGTGATGAGATTTTCAAAGGAAGGAAGAAAACACACCTCTGGTGCTGGGCAAGAATTGGCAAAATCCACCTGCTCTGGGGTTTTTCCTGCAGGGTTGAGAGCTGCTGGGAGCTTGCAGCAGAGCATGGTGCCTTTGTAGGCCACAGACACCTCAGAGAGCCCTTCACTGCCTCTCCATCTCAGCCAGGGTCTTTTTCTGCTATGAGGATGAGCTTAGAAATGGTGGCTCATACAGCAAAAGGACAAAACCTGTGTGGCTTCATTTTAGCAGTAAGATGTTGTGTGTTGTGTTAGGAGCGTCCCCCCCCACGCTGCTGAGGATTTGCTCTTTGCTCAGCAACTTGCCTTAAAGCAGTCAGTGCCTGGCACAAGGCACTTGGCTTCTGTGAGAGAAATCATTCCTCCTCCTTTGTCAGGAAACAAACTGGGGGAGGGGACAGCAGGGCACAAGATGGTCGTGGATCTCACTGCAGTCAGTGCCTGCAGCCATCTCAGCTCACGCTTCTGCCAGAAACTCGCCTGCTAAAGGCCAGACAGGAATACATTTTGCTGGAGTAGGTAGAAATACAGATGGCTCAGAGTACCCAAATGTCCTTCCTAGAGCTATCTGTGGGCAGGCCAGAACAGCAGTTTCATCAGGTAGGAGATGAACTTCTGATGAGTGAAAAGAGAAGTAGATTTGTAAAGCAAATGATGAATGGAGGGAGAAATCCAGTTTAACCCCTAACCCCAGGCACACCATCCCAGCCAGGGGCCTCCCACAGGACAGGGCTGGAGGTTCTGTCCTAAGAGTGTTTATTGCTGTGGGAGACACACTATGTAAATGAGCCTGGAGGAAGCAGCAACTCTCCATCTGCATGGAAGAGAGCTTTGCCTGAAGCATAAAGCTGCTGAAGGGATGAGAGGGAATCAGACACAGCATTCACACTGTAAAATGCCTTTGTTCAACAGCTTATTTTTCCTTTTGTCTCTATAGATAAGTTGAGGTTTGGAGGTGATGCAGAGAACACTCAGAATGGAAGGCAAACTCCCCTGTCTCCTGCTGCTGCTGGGAGCAATCTCAACTGTTCAGTGCCAGGTAAGAGGCTAATGCATCACATAAGGCCCTCGCCACCCTCCAGCATTCCCGCAGCACTTCCTTCCCACTGACTCCAGCTGTCTGCACCAGGCAGAAGGAGAATCTGGTTATACTACTAGAAACCAGAGAAAGGAAAACCTTACAAAGCAGTCTGCCTCTAAGCTGGGCTTTCCACTAACGTGTCCTGTTGGCTGGTTTTCATTTCAGGAAGCAAACCTCCAAATCTTCTGGGTCTGTTCACTGTCACCTTTCCCTACTAGTGAGAGTTCCACTGTGATCCCCCTTTCATTTGCTTTCTGTTGTCATCACTGTCCCTTAGAACCGCTCACTGATCATTCCCATGTCCTCTGACTTTAAGCCTCACATTGCACAGCTTGAGTAAACCCTACACAACTCTAAAATGTTTGGTCTCTTTCCCAAAATATTGCTGTCCCAGCCTCCCTCTTTCTTTTTATGTTATTCCCTTCTCTTGTGGCCTGATCAAAGCAGCTCTCTAAAGTGGTTTCTTCCTTAAAACTTTATCCAAAATATTGCATGGAGTTGGCTGCAGGAGACACCTCTCTCAAAGGTAAATCAAGCTCCAAAGGCTGATGGACAAACTGCCTGTCATCATGCAAAAAGAACTGCTTGTTCACTGGTACTTCTTTGGAAATGATTTCCTTGAACCTCCTTTAAACAGCAGAAACCTGACAAGCTTTAGTTAGCACTTGCAGTGCCCAAGAGCACAAAATCACTTCACACACAATGTCACTCAGATGCCAAACAGTCACCTGGCAATCCCTGGTGATCCCCTGCAACGCTTTGCAGTGCTCAGCACCCAGCTGAGCTGCCAAAGGCACTTTTCCCTGTGCTGCCTGACAAAGAGAGCAGACAGCTGCTCAGGGCTGATTTACAAGACCTGAAGAAGAGGACTGGCTCTTTGGAGGCATTTGTTGTCTCTTTTTGCTTATGGGAGCAGTCACTCATGGAATTTACCTTCCTTGCTTTCAGGTCTTACGCACGCGGTTCAGACGGGGAGCCAGACCTAGAGGTAAGCCAGACCTAGAGGTAAGCCAGACCTAGAGGTAAGCCAGGCAAACTACAACTGTGTTACCCAGAGCTTTATCAAAACATGAGGGGAAAGCAGACAGAACAGAGCCTGAAAGCTGATTGTCCTGGTTACCTGGATGAGAGATTCAGAAGGCAAAACACCAGACCATTAATGCCACCCATATCTCAAAGAAAAAACTTCTCCCCTCTCTCTGCTCTTCTTCAAACAGAAAGAGGCCAGGCAACAGTGGCACAGTACATCAGTGGTACATCCAGTAACACAGCAGAGAGAGAGATGTGGTCTGAGAGGGAAAAGGGCAGCCTGTTGGACAGATTCTCCCATCATGGGGACTTTTCTCCTGGAAAGAGAAGGGAGTTCTTTGGCTCAGCCAGGCCTTTGTCTCTTAATCTCTAAAAGAGGGTTTTCTTTTTCCAGTTACAGCCATTTGCACAGACAATTCATCTGGAGAAACTTACCAGCACAGAAGCACGTGGCTGAGGCTGTCGGGGAGCAGAATAGAGTACTGCCGCTGTGACAGCGGTCGGAGTCGCTGCCACACGGTGCCCATCAGAGGTGGGTATGAGCAGGGAAACGGTGTGGGATGAGAGGTTATCCACCTGGTCATCCCAAAGGACCCCCTGTCCAGGAAGGAGTTACCACACAGAGAATTTGCCTGGAAATGGAACAAAAGTGAGAATATTGAATGCATAGTGCCTGAGGCAGGACTAAGCAGGGGGAGCAGTGGGCTGAGGAAAGCTCCTGGAGCAAAGGAAGAATGTAAGCACATGACAGCAACAGGTATGCAGGGAAAAGGAAGGCAGGGGAGAGGAAAGATGGGGATGCATTGCCAGCTTCTTACTTCTGTGAAACCTAACAGCATTTCCTGCCTTTTGCTTCTTCCACAGCCTGCACTAGAAATAAATGCTACAACGGGGGCCAGTGTTCACAGGCCTATTACTCCCCACAGCTCTTCATCTGCCAGTGCCACCAAGGCTTTGCTGGGAAGCAGTGTGAAATAGGCAAGTACCCCATGGCAATGACTGAACAATGCTACTGGGCTCAGCTAAGCAGTGCAGGAGCACGAGGTACCCAGGAGCTGCTGCTGTATGCTAAGATAAGAGTATTTTGATTCTAAAGCTACTACTACAAAGAACTTTCAAGAAGGACACCTGGGCTTTTCTCAGTGTCTCTTAATAAAACTCTGAAGACCTTTGTGAATAGCCACAGCCTGCCTGGCAAGGCATGTTCACTGGTTTAACTACACAAGACATCTGGGAGCCAAGTTTCAGCAGAACTGAGGCTGGGGAGGCAGAGTTTGAGATGCTGTCCTTACGGTAACATTGTGGTCCCTTTTGTTCAGATACTGAGGTTAAGTGCTACCAAGATGCTGGAGTAACATACAGAGGTACCTGGAGCACGACAGAGAGCAGAGCTGAGTGTTTGAATTGGAACAGCAATGGCCTGCTGGACCGGCCCTACAGCGGCCGAAGGGAAGATGCTGCTGAGCTGGGGCTGGGCAACCACAACTACTGCAGGTGAGGGGCTGATGGCACACAGGTCACAGCCAGAGGAACCAGCCCACCCCAAGAACCTGGAGCACAGGAGCAGTCTCATACCAAGCAGAGAACACTCTGCAGAGCTGCAGAAACGAGCAGCCTCTGCAACTTCTGCACACATTGCTGAGCTTCAGATTGATCTAGACTGGGTGTTTGTGACAGGCTACAGATGCACACATCTCTCACCCCACAGCCTTTCCCTTGTTCCTTCTCAGTGCCTAAAACTCCTTTTCATAACCCACTTTCCTGCAGCTCCAGATCCTCCTCTAAAAATAGAGTGTTTCTTGTCCATGAACTCAACAAGCTGCCCACTCCTGCTGGCTGCCTCACCCTCACCTCCACCTACCCCCAAGGTTTATAACTCTAATAGCAATCCAGATCCCCTCTGATGGTCATTCCCCATCTCCACTGCAGAGCAGGACGTGGCAGACATGGGACTAATAACAACAGCTTTATAACAATGCACAATATCATAACTCTTTCAGAAACCCAGATGAGGATTCCAGACCTTGGTGCTATATCTATAAAGGGGGAAAATACATCTGGGAATACTGTGGTGTGCCCTCCTGTTCAAAAGGTATGTGCAGAGGGACAGGGAAAGGACTTTTGAGCTTCCATAATTCACTGTATATATATATAAGGGTGCTCTGTGGACTTGTGCTATTTCTGAAGCCTGAAAAGTTGAGACTCTCCTATTAAACCATGTTTAAGCTTTTGATATCTGTGACACTGAGAGACTGAGATATCTCCACAGCTAATAGAGGGATGCCTTGACAGAAATGAGTTAGGAACAGCTGATGTATTCACCTCTATCAGTTAACATGCAGCTTCTCATTGTAGTTGGGAACATCAACTGCAAATCTGGAAGAGGCACAGACTACCGAGGCAGCCACAGTGTCACCAGCTCTGGAAATACCTGTTTGAGGTGGAATTCTCCAATCCTTGTCAACAAGTTATATACAGCTTGGAGAAGAGATGCTTCCCAGCTGGGCCTTGGCAGTCACAATTTCTGCAGGTATGTAGTCAGAGAGTTTGAAAAATCCCACCAAGGTGGCTTGTGGTGCTCCTGAGGCAGGGCTTTAGACTTGTAGGTGGGTTATTAAAACACAGGAGATACATTACTGCTGGGAATGAAGCTGACCAACAACAGTCACCTGACCTATCTCTGCTCCATCCATGCAAATCCCACGTGCCCCTAGGGCTCTCTGTATCTCTAGAAGAGTCAAAGGGTACTCTCAGGTCACAGTGTGACACCTTTAGGTTTCCCTGATCTCCTTGCAGACCTCCCAACACAGTAACACTTCTCTTTTCCCATGCTGCAGGAATCCTGACAATGACAGCAAGCCCTGGTGCCATGTACTGAAAAGAAATCGGCTCACATGGGAGTTCTGCAACGTGCCTGTCTGCTGTAAGGATCCTCCCTAGCACTCCTCATTCTTCTCTTTCTCAGAGGCATTACTGTTCTGCATGTGATTTGTATTAAACTCAAGCCTCTTACAGTAAAGTAAGACCTGGGGGAAAACAAACAAACAAACCCCAAAGAACAAAGATTTTGGGAGTAGAAAGAGATTCTGTGACTCCATGGTCACAGCAGGGCCTTGTTTCCCTCTGCCAGAAGGGAAGGTTGCAGACATGGAGGTCAGAAAAGGCAGAGCTTAAAACCAGTACACAAGTTTCCTAGGAAACAGGAATGAGTCAGATCCTTCCACAGCTCATGCCAGGTTGCCTCAGCGTGCACTGAGAGCTGTCGGGCTCTTGAACCCAAACTCAACGAGGCTGTTTGTGGGTTTCTCTTCCACAGCCACCTGTGGCTTACGGCAGCGCAGAGGCCGCCAGTTCCGGGTGCAGGGGGGCTCCTCTGCAGACATCGCAGCCCACCCCTGGCAAGCTGCCGTCTCGGTGCGCTACCGCCGCGCGCCCGGCGAGCACTTCCTCTGCGGGGGAGTTCTCATCAGCTCCTGCTGGGTGCTCTCAGCTGCTCACTGCTTCGAGGAACGGTATGTTGAGGGCTCAGCACTGTCTTGGAGGGGGGAAAAAAAGAACCTGGAAAATGGCAGCATCCAGTAGAGATCTATAATCTATATCCATTTGCCCCTTAGTGCAAGGGTAAAAGCTCTTGATCCCATTAAATGATTCTGTAAGATTCGTTGTGCTGGGCATCACAGAGAGGCACTCACTGGGCATGGCATTGAGGCACCCCAGCAGAATATCACATAACCAAAGGATGAAGCTGTTTGTACAGATGCAGAGCCATCTGAAACTTGAGAACAGCAAGAGACTGGCAGAGGAGCTTTTGCCACGCTGGCTGCGAGCAGCACAGAAACAAAAGGCAAATAAGACACTCGAGGTCAAACTGCCTGGGTAATGAAATAGTAATAGTGCTAAAGTAAGAAAAGCTGAAGCTCCAACACCCCATCTTCAAAGGAAAGGTCCACTCCAGACAACACAGGAAGAAAACAAAGCCTCTTGTTCTGCAGCTTTAGCACAAGTCAGCTGAAGGTTGTGCTGGGCAGGACTTCCCGAGCAAGTCCCGAGGAAAACGAGCAGAAGTTTCAAGTGAAGAGCTACACCGTGCATCAGGGATTTGACCCAGAGAATTTCAACAATGACATCGGTAGGAACCTTTCTGACCTTGTGACTGGAAAGGTCACAGTTGCCTCAAGTTTGTGGTTAATGAAATGGGGATTCTTGTCCTCCCTCTTTAGCTCTGTTGCAGTTGGAGTCAGATGCAGAAGAGTGTGCTACTGAAACAGACACTGTCCGTGCTGCCTGCCTGCCAACACCTCAACTGCAGCTGCCTGACTGGACTGAATGTGAAATCTCTGGTTATGGCAGAAATGAAGAATGTAAGTAAAAGACACTATGCCTAAAGTTTGGGTCCCCTGCTCTGAAAGAATTCAGCACTGCTTCATATGTGAGCCCATGAGGCGTCGCACGGGCTTGTATCGGCACCACAAGGCTGGTGCTGATACAAGGGCTGAAGTGGGAGACAGGCAAACCCAAGTTGTTTCATTCAGCTGAGGTCTGTCAGCTGCATGGGCTAGTAGAGTCTTCCTTCAAACCCTCCAACAGTAGAAGGACCAAAAAATGGCAGAGTGGATAAGGCAGGAAAACTAGAACATATGCAACCAGGGCTGAAAGGTGTCTGCTGTACTGAGGACATTTAGACACTGTCATCCTGGCAGAAATCCACTTCTGTCAAGATTTAACATACTCTAGATGCAGTTGCATTATTCTAGAAGATACATTGGCCAAAGAAATAAAAGCTAAAGAAATAACAGCCCCAGATATAAACCTATTAAAAGGCTGGCTGAGTAGTTTTTAAACTGAGCTCCAACAAACAGGAATGAAACCTTTCTGAAGGACACAGGCTGACCTATGCTTAAAACACACAGCAAAAAATCCTAGCTCTTATTTTACTGGCACTTTCTGCTCACTTCTTTTTACTCCCTAACTTGTAAACTCTTTGAGACAGACACTGTGAAGTGTCCATCAAAACAAGACCTAATCATCATTAGAACCCACAGGGTTTTTGGAATGGAAGAGAAGATTTAACAGGTAAGTGTGGCACAGAGTGGTTTTAAAGTGCTTTGAAAGCTGGTCCTCGGCATTACTTACAGGGAGTACTGCATCAGCTTTGAGAGGAAAAGGATGCTGCAACTACAATTCAAAACTGGACTGAAAAACAACAATCCTGCCAACTTTCAGCTATGCAGGAGAATAAACTCAATACCTAAACCAAACAAACCAACCCCTTCCCTTCCAACCTAGCAAAAGAGTACATTCCCACCCAGCACAAGTCTAATGCTCACAACTCAGGATCCTCTTTCATGCAGTGAGTGATTTCATGGGCACTTCCCGTGGCTTCATTTTAATTGATGTTACTGTGCAAAGATGACTTCACACCACCATCCAAGTAGGGCATCAGTCTTCATTTGGAGCCTCCAAAAAACCTCTTTAGTATTGAAGCTTGCTAAAGAAGCAATATTCAATTAGAGTAAGCTCTTCTAACTAGCAAAGCAGAACCCCAAGGATTAAAACAGACCCTCTGGCAAGGAAATAGTAGTTCAGCCAGCCCCCACCCCCTCTCCTCAACTGTAGAAACTGAAATGCAACCAAAAAAAACCCAACCCCAACCCAACAGACATAGGCACAGATACATATGTATTGATACTGTTATTTTTCTTCCAGTTTCCCCCTTCTATTCAGAGCACCTGAAGGAAGGCCAC
Source organism: Colius striatus (assembly GCF_028858725.1). Lineage (NCBI taxonomy): Eukaryota > Metazoa > Chordata > Aves > Coliiformes > Coliidae > Colius > Colius striatus. The sequence continues at coordinate 1,941,829 of NC_084785.1, forward strand.
GTCAGGCTGTTCCCAGCCAGTCGGTGCACAACACAGCACCTGGACAACCGGACAGTTACAGACAATATGTTATGTGCAGGAGACACAAGGAACCTCGATGATGCCTGCAAGGTAAATCCACTTCTGTTCATCTCTCTTTTGAGGCCTGTCCTTGTTAAGTCTGAGTTAAACAAACAAAAAGCTTCAGCAAATAGTTTTAAGAAGTTCTGCGTTTGGCTACGTGGAACTTGCAGATTTTTGTTGAGCTGAACGGAAATGTTGGTTCTTTCTTTTTCCTTGCCCTGCCTTTCATGGCTGGGGAAGCAGGCCACCCTTAACCAGGCAAACAATCCAACCTGAAAATCCCAAATATAGGAAATAACACAAAACTGAGCAGGAAACTCCACCTCAGCAGTGCTTCCTAATATTTTCTCTTCTGTGAGCACACAAAACACTCAGCAGGAGGTTCTGGAAGAGGTTCTGCTGCTCTACTGAAAAGGGAGAAAAAGAGAATAAAGGCCAAAAGATGGTGGAGAACAAGCAGCTGCAATATGAGGAAAAAGGGAGGGCATGCATGCAATCCACATCCTTCCCATGTAAAGAGTTCCTTTGCTTTCCTGTTACATGCAGCAGTACAGAACACCTTGCATCTTTACACCTTGAATGACAGCATTCCTCCTTTATCTCACCTACATGTCATAAATAAGCACCATAGAAAGTTAAGATACTTCAATGTTAGACTTTGTGGGGTTTGTCCCCATGACAGGAGCATCAAGGGAGTCTGGAAGGCGAAAGTGCCGTATGTGAAAGGGCTGTCACTAAAAGAGCCCTTGTGAGCACACTACAGAGATTTCTACAGGCACTAGTGCTCTGCTGAAGTCAGTGGCTGGGGGGGAAAACCAACACCAAACCAAACCAATCAAAAAGGAGATTGTGACTAACGTGCTGCTTCTCTGTAGGGGGACTCTGGAGGGCCTCTGGTCTGTCTGAAGGATGAGCGTATGTATCTGATTGGAATCATCAGCTGGGGAATAGGCTGTGGCCGCAGAGGCATCCCTGGTGTCTACACCAATGTGAGTCGTTACCTTGATTGGATTCAGGACAACATGAAACCCTGAGAAAGAAAAAGGAACTATCCACAGTCTTGTGGCCATGCCCTCACAGCTTCCTTCTGGGGGATTTAAGGATGCTGACAGGCCTTCTTGTTTGTTCAGATGCTTATGACTTTCAGTACGAGAGGAAAACAAACTGCAGTGTGGGACAGGCACAATCTCCAAGTGCTCCCCTTTCCTTATTACAGGCTATCAGAAACTACCACTCCTTTCTCCCCCATCCCCAAGCTTTCCCTTTGCATCAAATCACAGGAGTATAATTAAAAATCCACTTTGGCCCAAGAGAATAATCCAAGAGGGAACATGATGCTCTCCATGGGCAGCTATGTTGCTTTGGGAATGGCTGTGAACGGAGGGCAAAAGCCACACAAACCACTCTGAAACCACACAGACAATGTAAAAATTCGTTTTATTGGTGCCCTTGCTGAAGGTTATATTTGCACAGAACATGCTCAGCAGTAAGGCCACTTGCCATGGCATTCACCAGTTGCACTGGAACTTGCAATGCCACAAGCAAGATGCCACTTATCCAAGTGTCCATCACATGCAAACCGGAATGTATGTTATATCCTTCGTTTAGGGTCACTTTGTTCTGTTCCCAAGCATGAGCTGTACATGCTGGACTTCACAGCCATCTGACAGATGCTGTAGTCACATTGTACAGCACCTTAGGGACAAGTTCTTGTACCACAGATTAAAAAAAACCTGGCATCTAGTGGCCAAAGAGCACATTACAGACAATACAAACACTGCAGACACCTCTCATTTCATATTTATGCTGTACAGAGAGATGCAGCACAGACTGGAATGGGCAGAGGCAGCAACAGCTCCTGCAGAAGAGATGGTCCCAGTGAATATTCCAGCTTAGCCTTGAATCCACCTGCACAGCAGCTGATTGGTAAAGGAACTAGAATGAGGTAGGACAGCCAGAAACACTACAAACATACCAGGACACAATTATCTCAAAGGAAAACATCCATGAGCAGGAGAACAGCAGTATCACCTTCATTTGTGACAGGCAGGCAGAGACAAAAAGAGGTTCCAACAAGTTACTAGGATAGAGATCATCTTCATTTACCCACAGCTTGCAGAGTGCTACATCGCCACAAAAATCCTCCTGCCTCTGTCTCTTCCCTGACTCCCCAAAGATGGTGGGAGACCTTCCTACCTTCAGTCATGGAGAAGCAGAACTACATTCAGATGTCACCACCCAGCAGTTACAAGATGACATGTGCTCCAGTCTGTCTGCAGAGATTCAAGATACCTGGTGACCAAGATGGCTTATGAAAAAGCAGCCTCTTCTTCCCTCTGTGGCACCATCACCAATCTCAACCTTCTTAACTTGCCATCCTGGAAGTTGCCCTTGGATGGGACAATCTACCTTTCCACTTCTTCCTTTGAGGCAGAACACCTAGGGGATCTCTCTGCTGCCAAGAATTGCCTCTCCAGCCTTACTCCCAGGGATGGAAAAGGGCAGATGCCAGACCATCACACTGCAGTTGGAGTTTGTACATGACACAAAGTTGAATTTCCACAAAGGGATAAAAGCCAACCAAGATATAAGCAAGAGGAGTTACAAAAGGCAATAAATCCCTAGAATTTCCTTTAAGACAGCAAAATGAAGGTGATAGAAGCTTACACAGCTGATTCTCTAATCCCAAGGGACCTGAACACCTCTCCCATCTGCCGTTGTTCCAAATACTTCAGACTCAGCTGAGATAGTTTCAGGTCAACCTTACTTTTCCCCTCCCTAGCACCCTAAGCACTGGCTCTCCTGCTCATGCTACTACAGGCAAGGGAGCAACCCTAAAGAGAGGGATGGGGTAGGAGGCTGCATCCGACAGCCAGGGACAGGAGAAACAGGAAAGTGCTCTTCCTCACTATCAGGATGCTCTAGGTTCGGACTTGGAACTTGCCAGCCTTAGTCATGTATTTTATCCCCTTGAAGGGCTTGTACTTCTCCCCATACATGTCCAAGCGATTCACCTTGAGTCCTAAAGGCAAACAAACATAGCATAAGACTGACTGCTCCCCCAGTGCAGACTGGCCTTCAGGGCAAATGAACAGAAGATCATACTAGAGGTGCAGAAAGCACAGGGGAAGTTTTAGCAAGCAGTGAACAGAAAAGCTGACAACTGCTAATTGTCAAATCATCCTTTACATACACATCCATACCCTAGAGTTGTTGATAGGCCTGTAAGCACACGATGCAAGGCAAGGCAGACAGGCTGTTTCAGAGAGCATCAGAGAGAACAAATCCATCCATCTGTAGTCAAAGCATACTTTTTACTTGAACATATTTCAGCTAGAACGTACCTGGGAATGCCTGCAGAGCTACTTCAGCTACATGCAGAGTGAGCACTGGCACAGCAAAGAGTAATCAGCTTCTTTACCTGACAGTCACTTACCAGATATAGCCAGCTGCTGAATTTTAAACTGCAGGTTAATGGTGGGGTTTTCATCTGGCTTTGATGTCCCAGCTTGCAAGCTCACGCTGCCCTTCAGGCTTGGAAGCTTCTGGGGGTTTATTTTCCCCACATCCCATGACAGCAACTTCAAGGAACAGAAAAGGCAGCAGTGGAACAGAAATTAACACCCTCTAAAGAAGGATCCCCTTCCAGTGACAGCTTTTAATGTTTCTTTATGGGAAAGGTAATTCTCTTAGTATCTTGCCTTTCCTATTGGACAGACAGTACAGCCTCAAAGAGCAGCTGCCTCAAGACCTTTGATTTCCCTCTCTTTTCCCATCAAGGTACCCCAAATGAATGGTATTTCTGCTACTTGTGATGCAATTCCTGTGTGTAACAAGGACAAAAAAAGAATGCAGAATTGCCTTCTTTCCAAGGGGCTGAAGCAGTGTTGAGGCTCTACAGTGGGTGGGCCACCAAATGGAAGTTTGCAATACAGAAAGAGTTAATTAGTGATCAAGGCAGGAATCGAACAACAAAACCAGAACACCCCAAAACAAATCAAAATCCAGTAACCACCCCCAATCTTCAGTGTCTGCAAAGGAGCAAGTCTAACTTGACATTAGGTAAGCAGTTTGTAAAGCATCCACCAGACTAATGCCTCATCATACAATACCAGTTCTTGGATTCTCACCACACACCAAGCAATCAGAACTACAATCCACTCAGACACTGAACTAACTTCTAGTGTGGAACTGTCCAGAAAAAGCTCTCAGCCCAAGAACACCTACTGCCTTCAGAAAAGCAATGTTCAAGGAAACGTTCCTGTGAGCAGGAGCAGCTCAACTCCATTTGCTGAACAGCAAAATGATTAAAAAAAGAATGTTACAATTTCTTTTCTTACCTTTGTAACTGGATCAAAGATATGTGTTCCCTGAGAGGGTGTGAGGGTCATATTTAAGACACTTTTTGGCATCTGGCTAGTGACCATCACACCCTCTACAGTCTTCCCCATGGTCTGCTTTGGCCCCACTGTGATCTCAAAACGTCCCAGTGAGCTGCTGTCACGGAAACTGATGTTGTGTTTAACGTAGACAGGAATTGCCACAAGACTGAAAGAGATGTGAACAGAAAGTTCTTGTCAATCTCTCACCGTCATCTTTTGCTTTTCCTGATACAGTCCTTTGCCTTCTGCACTCAAATTTTTTATAAACGCAGGAAATCAACAGCTTGATTACTCCACGTTGCCTAATTCTTTCCCTCTCTAGTTTATTCATCTGCTACTAGTCTTTGAAAAATGCTGGCTGACCAAAAAGAAATGACAGCATCACTCTGCAAACAAGGGGAAAATATGTGTTTTAAAAAAGAGTAGTGCAAGTTACCAGGCACCTCTCCTTCACGTGGCACAACCTGTCACCTAATCTTTAAAAGCAATCCAATCCCCCCCTAGTCAGGAAGATCCCAATTTCACAATTCACAGCACTACATCCATCACCTACTTCTGAGCACTGACGTGGTAGGAGAGCAAGCGAAAGTTGCCATCAGGTGGAATGAAGGAGAGTATTCTCTCCGACTCCCAGCGCTTAAAACGCACACAGGGATGAAAGCTGACATCATCCAGCAACCGAGGGTTCTGGAAGGAAACAAAGTCACCAGGTTAGTGAAGGCAGTACTAAAAATAACACCCTCTTCCTCTCCACCTTCTATCCAGGACAGGCCTACCATTCAACACACTCTGCCCACCTGAAGGTACCTTCTACATTCAGACACATTAAGCTCCTTGGTGCTGCTAAATATCAGTACTCAACAACCTCTGTCCTATTTTAGAAAATACAGTCATGTCAAGTAATTACACTGATGCACACTCATCAAAGATGGCCCTTTAGGGGATCTAAAGCAGCACTGTACTTAGTCAAACTAACAGTACTTGTAACAGAGAATCTGAAAATAAAACCTTTAGGTTCAGAGTTGATGAAGCTCACTCTGAGTTTCCAGTGTGAGTTCTTTCTGTTTGGTACACCCAGGTTCTTATCTACTGGAATCCAGCATGAGACTGAGATCCTAGTTAGCAGGGTTGGGGAGCCCTTTTCAAAATATTTGAATATACATCCTTGAGCTTTACCATAAAGGAGAGGGTCAGGTCTGGCATCCCAGTCAGCTTGACACAAGCATCAATCACTCCTTGGATTTCAGCAGTAATTGTGGAACCTGCAACAATGAACACAGGAGGTTATGTGAACCTGATCAAAAATATCCCAGTGAAGAAAAACTATCAGTGGAGAGGAAGGAAATTTATTATCTTTATAAATTTATGTTGCCTGCTCAACATCTTTCTCACCCCAAACAACTTCTAGAGAGGATGCAGACAAAGAAGAATCACTGACACCAGCAATGTCCATTAGAATGGCCAATGACAATAGCTCCCAATTCTAACAAGACTAAGGTTACAGAAATAAGGAGACAGTTGCTATGCACAATTTTCAATCACCTTTGCCCAATATAGAATTTCTTACAAGACTTCAGGAACAAGGACAAGTGAAAACCTTGGTTCCTCTCCAAAGTTTTTGACTGAATAGCACCTACAAGTTGACAACATTCTAGTGCAAGAATAAGAACAGACTTAGCTCCCACACTTAGATGAGGGAGCTCTTCTTTGAAAACTTAAATCTGTCTTCAAGCACTATCAGGATAAGTTACCCTCATCTTATCCAGAAGCAGCTTCCTTACCTGATTTGTCGATGATTGCATCTATCTCCTCAATCACATCAAAATAAGCCTCATTGTTGGTGTATTTTACACCAGTACGTCTCCAAGGCACCACTGATAGCTGCCCAGTAGGAAGCTGGTCACCCACGTTAGTGCTTCCTGAAAAAAGAAAGGCAATCACAACAGCCACAGAAGTCAGACAATGCTCCAGAACAAATCCTTGACTTCATATAACTGAATTGCAAGTAATCCCTGAGAACCTCCATCTCTTTGTGGGAGACTAACTACCCTTCCAGACTCACTGTTTGTAATTTCTCCTGCGTCCAACTCTAAAACATCCCGTGGTGCTGGAACTGGAAGGAACCTCAAGCAAAGCACTAACAGAGGACTCCCTAAATACACCTGTGCTGGGGTTTAGAACAGTATGGAATGATAGAGATTTTCTTCAGCCATGTCCTGGTTTACTTCTATTTCCACACAGGCTCCCCAGTTTACCTACTTGTTGTTTTCCTGTACCTGTGATGGTGTTGACAACTGTTCGCAGGATAGTGGGAGGCTTTATCAGTTCCTTAAGAATATTAGACTCTGTTGCCAATGGAAAGCCATTGTCCAGCATCTCCTCCAGCACCTCATAAACCACCACAACATTGTCCTTGATCATCACTTCTGAACAGACACCAAAATAATCCTGTGCAAAAGAAAGAATTACTCAATAGTCTCTGAAAGAGAGTCCCTGTGATCATTCAGTTCAGTGTCATCCCACACAGAAACACAGCAAAGCCTCTTGGAGGAGGTGAAACAACAGTGAAACTCCATGTGTTAGTACAAGCACATGAGACAAGACTGACCACTCCAACAGATGTGCACAACTCTGAGCAAACCTCTGCCACTGCCTCAGCAAGCTGGCAAATCACCACAGCAGCATATTCTCTTATTTCCTTCCTATAGAAGAAGATTCCCTTTGACAGCTAAGAGACTTTTTAATTAGTACTTGAAAGTGGCTTGCTTGCAACTGATTAAGCAGCAGTAGCAATAAGAAATACTTCCTGTGGCCACTACTGACTTGAGCGCAGCGATGCCTTTCGTTAGGCTCCAGCATGATCTATATCCTTCCTCAGCTGCACTGGTTTTAACCTGCAGTATTGAATGTTTTAACAGTGCAGCGCTGCTGTTTGAGGGATTCAACCTCTCCTCATCAAAGCTTTTTCAGGTACTTTTGTTCTAGTGTTTGCATACAGCTGACATAGTACAATTTTTGGCCTGAACAGCCAATCCACTCCCTGAATTCAGTGAAACATAACTCAGCCTACGCTCAGGTTCTGATTGGCACCTGGAAGCAAAAGCTCACATGATACATGTTTGACCAAACACCCACATTTCCTGCATTCTGGCAAGATGCTGGTCACAAGATGTTTCAAACCTAGGCTACACAATGCTGCTGTTGTCAAGCAGAAGACAGATATCTTCACTGTTTCCCTAACCAGCAGTCATGTCAGCTGCAGCACACAGGGAACACAGCTGCTCTGGGGAAACCTCTGTGACTCACTTCTTTAGGAAGCATAAGTCATATGATCACAGAACAGTAGGGGTTGGAAGGGACCTTTAGAGATCATCTAGTCCAACATCCCTGCTAAAGCAGGTCCCACAGGAACCTGGTGGGTTTTGAAGACCTCCAGAGTAGGAGCCTCCACACTCTCCCCGGGCAGCCTGGGCCAGGGCTCCCTCACCTCAACAGTGAAATACTGCAGTGAAGTGAGAAGTGGCCCTGTGCTGGCCTCTCTGCAGCAGTTCCCTGTCCCTCTTGAGCTGGGGAGCCCCGAACTGTGCACAGGACTCCAGATGAGTCTCCCCAGCTCAAAGACGGAGTAGAAGCTCCCTCGACCTGCCACCCACACTCTTCTTGATGCCCCCCAGGATGCCACCGGCCTCCTTGCCCAGAAGGGCACGCTGCTGCTCGTGTTTGCTTTATTAACACCCAGGAATACGCTTCCAGACAATAAATACCTGGAAGGTATCGACGACGCGGTGCAGGAACTCGATGACGAAGAGAGGCGGCACCTCGCTCTGAATAACAGCCACGAAGAAGATCTTGTGCCGGTAGACGCTGAGGAGATAGTGGTGCGGCGTGGGGATGACGGGCGGCACGTTCTCCGCCTCCGAGGCCCTCTCCTGCGCCTCGAAAAAGTAATCGCAGACGGAGCGGCTGACGACGCTCTTCCAGTGCTTCTCCAGGAAGATGTCCCCGGCGGCGTTGATGAGGAACAGGCTGTGGATCATGGCTGCGGCGGGAGGGTGACGCGCCGACGGGGTCTCACCGCGGCAGCCGCTGCCAGGCCTCCCCTCAGCGCCGCCTTCCCCCTCACGGAGCACCGCGCCCGCCCCGGCGCGCCGATTGGCCGAGACAAATAACTCCCACCCCCCGCCCCGACCTTTCCGGGCAGGGGATTGGCTGAGCCAACCGACAACCACACCCATAGGCCGAAGGGAGGCGGGAGGGGCGGTGACGTAAGCGAGCGGCGCGCTGAGCTCGGCTCCCATTGGCCACGGGCTGCCCGCCCGGGAGGGGGCGTTTTCCTCCACAGTCCGGCAGGGGGCGCCGCAAGGGTGGCGCTGGGCTGGCGGCAGCGCGCGCTGAGGACACGGTGAGGGGGCGCCAAGGCCGGGCCTGAGGGGCACTGAGGGATCTGAGGGACACTGAGGGACACTGGGGGGCCTGAGGGACACTGAGGGGTCTGAGGGACACTGAGGGGCCTGAGGGACACTGAGGGACACTGAGGGGCCTGAGCCTTGCAGCCCAGCTGGGCGAGGAGCACAGGGGTGAGGGGGAGGAGCTGAGGGCTCTGGGGGTGTTCAGCCTGGAGAAGAAGAGGCTGAGGGGAGACGGGAGCACTCTCTGCAGCTCCCTGACTGGAGGTTGTGGGGCAATGGGGGTCAGGCTCTGCTCCCAAGTGACAGGACAAGAGGAAACGGCCTCAGGCTGCCCCAGTAGGGGTTGAGGTTGGAGCTGAGGCAGAACTGTTTCCCTGAGAGGGGTGTCAGCCCTGTGCCAGGCTGCCCAGGGAGCTGGGGGAGTGCCCAGCCCTGGAGGGATCCCAAAGCTGTGGGGCTGAGGTGCTGAGGCTGTGGGTCAGTGCTGGGCTGGGCAGGGTGAGGGCAGGGCTGGCACTGCAGCTGCCTCAAGGACTTTTCCAACCCGAATCATTCTCTGACTGTGGTAGAGGGCCTTTGAGTGACTCCCACTTACTGCCACACAGCCCCAGGGCCACTTGCACCTTGCTGCTGGACTGCTGGCTGCTCAGGACAGCTCGCAGGCCGGGCTCCTCACACAGGGAGGCTGCTGCATGTCCTGCTTCTCCACAATTTGAGGCGCTCATCCAGGTGAGGTGGTCAGAACTGCACTAGAGAGAACAGACTCTGAGCCTTGAACACAATAGCTGCTTCTAATTTTGTTAAGAGTACCCTTTTTAGGGTAGATATCTTAGTATAGTCTACAGAATGTGTTAAACCCCAGTTTCTGCTGTGAGGAGGAGCCAGTCGAATGTTTTCCCCCCATTGTTACTTTTTGTTCACCACAGAGTAGTAACTGCTGAAAGCACAGTCCAGCTGGCATAAAAGTGACAATTGTCATGCAAAATGCATCTAAACCATACGCCAAGTGATTGATTTGCATACTTAGAACAGGTGTTTCATGTTCACACAGCACATCTCTGGACTTCTGAGACAGGCAGATGCCATTCTACATAATTCTGCTATTTTACTGCTTTGCTGGGAAGAAACATGAATACAACAACAACAACAAATAAGTCCTTTCTGTCCCATTAAATAAGCTGTCTGAGCACATCACCTTTATTTCCCAGGAAGGCGGGTCACTGCCTACTGGTTAGAGCTTCAGCATAAGCACTGGAAGAGTGAGGTCTGAACCTTTGCACCTCACTCTGCTTTGTGATTGTGGGCAAGTCTTTGAAGAACACATCCTTATATAAAGTATCAGGTAATTCTACATGCACTGGATGAGCTTTTTGCTATAGGAGAAAGTAAGAAAGGAGGAATGACCTATCTATGAATTTCTCTTTTACAGGCATGATTTGTACCAAATGCATTTTTTAAACACCAAATGGTTTGTTAAATGTCTAATTCAAATCACTAATGAATTACACATCTGAGAGCAACAAAGAGGTAATAATTTAATTACAGTCATTTTACACATTGTTTAATTACAGCACTTCCAAATTTAAAGTAATTATTTATGATTGTAGTGTAACTTTTAACACAAAGGTATGGTGAAGATTCTTGTTTCCTGTGTGGGTCCTGCTCTGGCAGGAGGGTTGGACTGGATGAGCTTTCAAGGTCCCTTCCAACCCTTAAGATTCTGTGACCTATGAGGTCATTATAAAGGAAAAGGTTGTTGAGGGAAAAGGGGAAATACATTTCTGCTTTAAAATCAGGCAGGTTTATCCAAGCATCTTACTGGCACCTGCAGAGAACAATTTGCAGTTACACCACTGTTTGCTGCTGCAGAAATGCTACCTGTCTGCTTCCAAACTCTTTGTTAGCACAAGGATCATGTTTTGCTCTGCAAGTCAGTCTCTACAGCAGCTCAGGAGCTCATATAAACTGGAACCTGGAAGGAGAACGTGGCAGAAGATGCTGCCAGAAGAGAATTTCATTTTGCTGGTTAATTTACTGACAGACTGAAAACTGCTCATTGAAGAGCTCTGTGCTTCAGTTACAGCACATGAACCCCCAGAGAAACCTCAGCACAAAGAGCAGTGCTACAAAGTGGTGTTGCCAAACCATGCACCGTCTTTACAATAAAGCAATTCCTTACCATCTGTAGTTGGCCATATGCAGGGATTCTGATGATCTGTCAGCCTTCACTGTGAAAGTGAAAAAAGAGAGTAGAGGGAAACAGGCCATTGAAATAAGTCATAAACTCAGGTAATTTTTGCAAGGGTGCTAATAACAACCTGCCCGTTTTGAAACAGAGTCCACAGACTGACACTGTGTAGAAGGAACTGGGTTTCACTGTTGTGTACTGAATCCTTTCAGTCTCTCTTTACTTTCTTGTCTGGAAATTACATTCTTCTCTCCATTAGCTTTTGTGAACATAGCACCACAGCTTGGTCATGTCAGGCACTGGAAGCCATGCAACACAGAATCACCTGGGCATTGAAAACTCAGGAAGAGGTGGGCAAAGAGATGAATTTATAAGGAGAATCTGATGAGGCCAGACCTCTATAGTCTCCAAAGCAGAAACAGAACTGTTTGTACAGTACCTTGTGCAATAGCACCTCAAACTCCATCGTCTTCAAGTAATAATTAACTCACTGAGAACATTTAACCTGCACACTGGAAAACCTATCCTGTTAAAACATTGGTTCCTCTGGCTCAGGAGAGAAATTTCTCTCCTGGGGACACTAAACAAAATTGTTTTGAAAACTTCCCAAGTTTGCTTTATCAACTCTGTCTCCACAGTGTTCCTGAAGATGTTTTTCAGTTCCAAAAAGGGACGCTCACATGGAACTTCACACGACATTGTCCTTTAAGGCAACGATGAAAAGTGCCTCCTTTATAACATGTGCACACACAGAGCCCAGACAGAGGTTAGGAAAGGTAGAGAACATGCAGCACATAGCCGTTCCAGATGGACAACACGAGAGTCTTTCAGTCACGTAGAGCCTAGGTGGGAATGCTGTAAAAAGGGGATCAGCTCTTTGCTCATTTGTGCCAAGGCTCAGTGCCCACAGGCCCGTTACACCTCTGCGGGCACAGAACTGTGCAGCTCCACAGATTAGCCAAGGGTGGGCCCTCTCTTCTCGGCCAGACCTCCTGATTCCAGTGGAGAGCCGCCAGCTCTGCATAGCCAAGAGTACCTAGATAGCTCCAAAGTTGTTTCCGTGTAGAAGAGCAAATATTTGGCTGCATATTTTAACTCGGCAAACTAAACCATATCAAAGGTGTCAGAAAGTTGCACCGATTACCTGCCCACGATGCCAGAGGACAGAGCTGGGGTCCAGGCTCCCCAGGCTCAGTGGCATCGTTATTTCAGAGCTCCACAGCACCTCAGCGCCTCTGCGTCTGAGGAACCCACTTACCGCTGCAAACGCCAGCTGAATTCCGCCCAAAAGACGGATTTCCTTACCGGTTACAACCATCCATTACCATCCACCACCGTTTACACCCCAAGCCCTCCCGCCCGCTTCCCGGCGGTGGCAGCCGCCAGGAGCCATACCCTGGCGCTTCGGGCTCCTCGCAGCCGCAGCGAGACGTCCGCGTCGGCAGCCGCCTCCAGCCAGCCAGCCTTCCCCGAGCGCCTGGGCCCGGCTCGCTGTCCCTTCCCGGCCCGGCCCCGCCGCCATGGCGCCGCGGGCCGCCCTCGGCAGCCGCCCCGGGGCCCGGCCCCGCCCCGCCCCCCGCCCAGGGCCGCGGCTGCCGCAGCCCCGTCTCCGCGGCTCTTCCCGGCGGCCGCGGCCGCTCCCGCCCCGCCGCGCTGTTCTCCGCGCGCGCCCCCGCCCGCCGCGGGCTGTTCCCCTCCCACGCCCCCTCCCCCCGCCGCAGAGCTCCGGACCCAAGATGGCCGCCGTGTCAGTTTCGGGCTTCGCCGCCGTCCGGCCTTTGCCTCTCGGTTCCCGTCTCTCGCAGGCCTCGGTAAGCAGCGCTGGCGAGACCGCCCCGGCTCGGGCGCCTGGTGCCGGGGAGCTCGGGGGCAGGCGGCCGGTGCGCTCCGTGGCCTGGGGAGAGGGAAGGCCCCGCCGGGCGCTCCAGGCTCGCGGCCTGTTCCGGCCCCGCCGCCGCTCTGCGCCAGGCCCGGACCTGGCCGCCCGCTCCCCTGGGGCCCTTCGGGCCTACACCCTGGGGAGGCGGCGGCCGCGGCACGGCGCGGATGAGGCGGGCGGCGCAGGCCGGGGGGCGCGGGCTGAGCTTCTTCTCTGTGTCTGGCGCGAGGGAGCGCGGCTGAGGCGGGCGCGGGCCCGGCCGCAGCGGTGCGAGAAGCCGGGCTGCGCTCCCCGTCTCCGTGAGGGTGAAGGGCGGTGCGGAGCCCGGCGGGCTGTCGGGGCTGCGGCCTGCGCCGTGTTTCTCCTCTGATTTCGCTGGTACGAGTCCCTCGACTCGAGGCGGTGCGCCTCTCGGGGCGCCGTGTTGCGGGGGCCTGTCCGGGATAGGGATGGGGACGAGCGGTAGCAGGTGCAGGAGCCGCTTGTCACGCAGATCGCGAGCGAGCGATCCCGGTGGTGGGACCGTCCCGGTACCGCCCCGGCCTGGCCGGGCGGTTACGTAACGTCCTGCGCACGGAGCCGCGCTGGGGACGGAGCGCTGCGTCCTCGGTCGCCCCGGGATCCGGAGCGTACCGGGGCACCGCTTCGCTTTACGCAGGTCTCGGGGACCATGTTTCCCTTTTCACCTCTCGTTCTCAAGCATCCCATCCTTTCTGGTCTAAACAGTAGTTTTGAATCTTTCCAGCTCCAGCTGTATGGAGCTGTGCATTTGAGTCTGGTGGCCGTATGCAAATGCGTTGTGTGTGTCGATAAATTCTTTAGCACTTACTAGAAAGCAGAATGGGAGAGCTGTGGTGACGACTATCTCGTGACTAAAACTTCCCTTGCAGAAAATCGTTATTCCTTGTAGTAAACAGTTTAGAAACCCTTCTCGGTTGGTGGACTTCTGCAGTGGAACTTCAGCAGAAAATACTGTTATCACACTCAGAAAAAGTCTTTGTTAAAGACAACTAAAGGCTGTGAAGTAGAGCCTCATACCCTTCCATCTGCATCTTTAATTAGCAGTGTCATAAGCATTCCTTCTTCATTGTGTATGGTCACCTGTTACTTTGTCCTCAAGTGTTCTCAGTGTGCCTCATCTACACTGAAGATTATAATGTTGTATTCTTCTTTTCTATAGTCTCTGGAAGTGGAACGTTTAATTACAATCTCCAGCTGCGTTTCTTCACTTTTTTTTTTTTACTTGATGGAACAACTGTCATAGCTTTTCTTAGCAGGAGGGAATCAGACCTATGATTATGCTCCTGGAAGAGCTCTGAAAGTTTCTTGCTGTTCGCTCAAGTCTCAGCTATTCCTACTGCTTTCTATTGAATTCTCAGGCAGCGTCTTCCATCTGCAAAAATAAAGGGAGCTGCTGCTTTTTAAAGATCTTGAGGGGAGGGAGATTCCCCAAATGTCACTTTAGGTTGTGTTCAGCAATGATGTGAAACTTGGTATAGAACTTACACTGACTTATGGATTGAAATAAAAAGGGCACACATTTTTCTCCAGGTTATGTGGAGTCATTTCAGTGTTAAAGTATGCTGTGATTAGCAGTAAGTATTACTTCAGTGCCTCAGAGCTGTAGCAATGGATGAAAACTCTGTGGTGTGTTGAATGAGTTCATGTTGTGTGCAAGTTGTTTGGGGCTTTTTTGTCCTAACTGTTCTCTGGAAATATCTGTCTTCTTGTTTTCTTCCAGGCCTAATATCACAGTTCTTCTCATTGTGAGTGTGCAGATCAGAAGCTGAGGTGAGATACGTTGAAATCTTTACACCTTTGTGGGAAAAAACCCTTTATCTGAAGCTCTTACGGGGTTTAGTAGAAAGAACGAGGACATTTCTAACTGTTTTGCTTTCTTCTCTTCAGTGTGGAGACAAATAATGTTTGAGAAAGGAGGAGTAATTCAGAACAGAAAACGTGTATGCTATGGTTAGCTGCTTCCCATCACTCGAGAATCTGTTTTCTCATCGTGTGACGCTCGTTCAGCATCGGGATAAAGGATAACGACTCTATGGATATACAGAATCCTTCACCATGGTAAAACTCGCCAACCCGCTGTATACAGAGTGGATTTTGGAGGCAATCAAAAAGGTAAAGAAGCAAAAACAGCGTCCTTCGGAGGAGAGGATATGCAATGCAGTGTCGTCTTCGCACGGTTTGGACCGCAAAACTGTTCTGGAACAGTTAGAGTTGAGTGTTAAAGATGGAACTATTTTAAAAGTCTCCAACAAGGGTCTCAACTCCTACAAGGATCCTGATAATCCTGGGAGAATAGCACTTCCCAAGCCTCGGAACCATGGCAAGTTGGATGGTAAACCAAACGTGGACTGGAATAAACTTATCAAACGGGCAATTGAGGGCTTGGCTGAGTCTAGTGGCTCTTCCTTGAAGAACATCGAGCGCTTTCTGAAAGGTCAGAAAGATGTGTCTGCATTATTTGGAGGTAGCAATGCCTCCATTTTTCACCAGCAATTACGACTAGCTGTCAAACGTGCTGTTGGCCATGGTAGGCTCCTTAAAGATGGACCTCTGTACCAACTCAACACTAAAGCAACCACTAATGCTGACGGGAAGGAGAGTTTTGAGTCTCTTTCCTGTCTCCCTCCAGTGTGTCTCCTTCCCCATGAAAAGGATAAGGTAAGACCCAGTTTGCATGGGAATTTTCTTGTCATTGATAAAATGTCTTTTATATATATATATATATATATATGTGAGAATCACAATTTGAGGTCAGTGTGCAGGGTAAGGGAAATTGATCATAATTTGTACTTCAGACCTGAAAACTACCGGTGAGCTGCTTTGGGAAATTTACCTCTTTAACACTTCTGTGCAGCAGAATTGAATGTGTGGTAACAGGCCTACTATAGTTATGCTAAAAAAAACGTAGGAAGTAAGCTTCCTCACTGTAAGGTGAGGTGGATTTGCAAAGCAAGCTTGAGATCATCTCTCATTTTCACGTTTTTATTTGACTACCAGTTCAGCTTCTGATTTGAGTACAGATAACACAGTGAAGCACTGATTAGAAATTGCCACCTAATGCTGTTGTAGAGGCTTTTTTTGTTCACAGTGAGGAAACTGCTGTCTCAGGACAGCTTTGTTGTGAAATGGGAAGAAAAGGTATACAGAATGTAGCAGTTGAAAAGAAGAATGAAATAAGAGGATGTAGAAAGCATGGAAATGCTGGAATGAACACACACAGACTTCTGTTCTCTCTCGTGTGCTGCTCCCCACCTTTCTTGAATATAGTTCATGATACAAACCAAAGTATTTTTCTGTTGCTTCCTCTTATACCTTTTGCCCCCTCTTTTCTTGCATGCTTTTGCATACCTAAGGTCTTTGATGCTCCACTCCAACCTCAAGATGAAGTTGTTGGAGTGAAATTCATGCTCACTCAGTATCTTTCCTGTCCTTGTGCTACTTGGAACCAGAGTAAAAAGGAAGTCTGTGTTTGTTTATTGAAGACCAGTTTGCCAGTAATTCATATCTTTGCATTAGTAGACTCCAGGACTGCTGGATTGTGAAAATTAGTCTTTCTATCCATAATAGACACATTTCTCAGGGGTGTTTTTTGAGTACGTGCTGCTCAGCCTCAAGTCAGCTTTGCTCTGGTGATGATATATTGGGGTTTGATGACTTAACGCTGCTGTAGGAGTCTTCATTCTAAAAAGTCTGTGCAGCTGCTTTATCACCAATAAAGTTCCTCTGAAGTTCTCATACAAGTGTGGGGGCTGTACTGTGGACAGAGTACTTAACTCTCAGAGCGTTGTGTTGTGGGCTGGTGGAACGTAGGAAGTAAATATTACTATGCTGAAAATTCCAGCAGCTTCCTCTCTCCTTTTTTCAAGTGTTCTGTCTACAAATGTTTCTCGTGTACTTCTCCAACTGTTATCTGTAATGAAATCAGTGTAGCTGTAAAATGGTATGAAAACTGGATGTAAACAAGCCTGGCACTTGAGGCAGCTGTGTTGAGAATGGTAGTAACAGTGGATGATATTAGCTGTGTATATTATTATTAACACAATATGTTTCACAGCCTATTCAGTCTTCTTGTTATGTGCCAAAACTCAGGACCAGCTTGATATTCTTTCAGATTAAGTATTCCCTGGGGTTTTCTTCAAATGGGATGTATCAGAGTGGTGAATGATCATATGGACTACTATAAATACTGAATTTGGTCTGGGGTTTGTTTTTTGTCCCCTGGACAAGTGTTTGTGTGTTCATAACTATAAACACATGTGCATGTGTACGTATGAGCCTTTTGGGCTGTCTAGATGTGGTAATTCTTTTCTACCTGCTCATTGTTAGTTACATTTGAATGCACAGAAGCTATAATAGAAAATTTGAAAGGATTTCTTTAATAATTCCTTCTGATTTGGTGGTTTTTTTGCATGTGTGTGTTTTAAACTTCTGCTCTTCATGTACCATCTCTGTGCTCTGTAACCCACGCTGAATGCCCCACTAGTTTCTTAGGTCATTTTGAAGATACAATATTAAAACATCTGTGTAGATTCTGCCAACATTAATCGACTGGCAAGTCAGTGGAAGCCAGAAGAGCAGTTCCTATTCTACACTTGTTTTTAAGACAGTTGGTTTATTGGGATTTGGTGTGGTTTTGCTTGTGGTGGGGCTTTGGGGTTGGGTTTTTTTGGTGTTTTTTAATGCAGACACTATGTGATAATCTTCCTTCCCTCTGTTGTTTTGTGTGGGATCTCAGGAAGTTGTGCAGGTGCAAAAAGCTTACTATGCTTTAGTAATTTTCTTCACTTATTGGTGCTTGAGAGTGGGGAGAGATTTGTTGGAGGGGTGGTGCTTGGGGTTTCTTTTCCTCCTCTCTTC
This sequence comes from Colius striatus, assembly GCF_028858725.1. Lineage (NCBI taxonomy): Eukaryota > Metazoa > Chordata > Aves > Coliiformes > Coliidae > Colius > Colius striatus. Next base: position 1,959,628 of record NC_084785.1, read on the forward strand.
TTTCTTTAATAGAATTATTGAGTACAGATAGTCTTTGGAAGTACTGCGACAGTGTTTCTCTTGATTCTTAAAATAGCCTTGGCAACACATGAACAAAAGCTCAACTTCCCAAACTTTAGAAATCCTAAGGACCTGTCTCTTGTTTCTTTTTGTTAGTCTTCTGTCCTTGCACTATTTGGTCCTTTAACATCCGTTTAAGATCTCTCCATATGATCCAAATGGATGAATCTTAAAAGTTTCATATTTCTTCCTTTCACTTGTTTAAATGTAGCTTTGACTCTGCTGCCAGTGCTTCCCTTTCTGTTTGATACTTGTGTCGCTTAAGTGCCTGGAAATGAACATTCAGTCCTGGATATTTTCCTGGGTATTGTGGAACTGAATACCTTGCAAGAGGTCTATGAAAATTAAGGCTTAAATATTTTTAAGCAAATAAACATAAAGCAGCATTACAGAAGCTCTGTTTAGTAAACATTATTTGGGGTTTTTTTTCAGGTTTGTTTTTTCAGTGTCCTGTGGATACTATGTTCTAGTGTTCAAGGGCAAAAAACCTGAGAAGTTCTCATGGTGTACCAGGTAGTCATGACATGCTGCTGACATTTTGGTTTTGAAATCCCTGGCCTAAAAACACTACTTGAGTGAAAAACAAGCAAACAGGAAAAAAACCTGCTGATGAGCAGAGCTCAGTGCTGAAATTTGCTTCTCTGATAGTGACTAAAAAGATGACAAAAAAGGAGTTGTCTTTAAATGTTCTGTGTGACTTGACTGTGCCTTGGCTTTAGGGAAGTGGCCTTTTCTTCCAGTTTCCTGTAGTTTAGAAGCTACAATGGGAATTGCTGTCAGGAGCTATTTTTGCATTCCTTGTAATATTTTTTTGACCAAGCACTGAACTTGACTTTGGTGGTGTGTTTGTGATAGGTGACAGACTGGTAAGAATCACAATACCTGCTTGTATTGTGGAAAGAATGTGTGTGTGTGTGGGGGGGAGGTGATGGCAGATTGTTGCAATAGGTAAATTATGTTCATATTGAAATTGTAATGAAAGAGGAGATGGTTGAGTTGTTACCTCTTGGGAAGTATCAGGCAAGCATCATCCCTTCGACACAGTGAGGAAGTGTAGGTGTTAGGGCTCCCACATTAGGTAAGCCAAGGAGGTGATAAGCGTGGAGCAAAGAACATTTGGCACTGAGTCCACCATCCATCGGTGCTATCTGGAGAGAATGAGCAATACTGTGCAAGCTAGACACTAAAATAAGTTATCTCCCTGTTATGGTGCAATTTCTCTAGTAAAGCCTTGATTAAATATGCATGGAATGTTTCTTTAACGTGTAGCTGTCACTTCTGTTTCATGTGTAATTAGTGTACTTGCAGACTGAAACAGGGTTTTAACTTTTTAAAGCATGGGTTTTTTTCTCAAGGGAGAATTGCTGTGTGCTAGTGTTTGTGCAGAAGAACAGTTTTATTTCTTGAAACTTCCTGCTAATTTTAAAAATGCTTATTCTGAGATGGGAGAAAACGTTCTTCAGTGCATGACTTACCTTTAATTGAATGCTGTGTATCTTTAGACAGCTGAGGGCACAATTTGCCTTTTTTTGATCAGAAACTTTGAAATAACAACTTTGCTTTTTTGTCTTTTTTCTTTCCCCCTGCTTTGTTGGAACAGAAATGCTCACTGAACCCATGTTGGTCTGGAAAGCCCCTGGGTTGGCTTCTTGAACAGTTCTCATTGGTACAGTCGCCTTCATTCGCAGGGTTATGGCACCTACTAGTTTATATTGTGTTGGCACAGTGCAAAAGTATAGCTGAAAAGTGTTTTGGAAGGCTGGCATTTAGTGTGAAACAAGACAAAACTCAGTGCAAAAATTACTGCCCTGCTGCACTATCTACTACAATACAGTAATATTTAGTTCTGTATAAGACAAAGAGTTCTTTCCTGATACATGGTTGTGAGGAACTAAGCTATAGTGAGATGCAAGTCTCAAAGCTGGAAGCTCTAGATGAGGACAGCTTGTTCTGCTTTTGTTTTGTTGACACTTGTTACAGAACACAGGTTAAAAGGCTGTAAGAGTTTTTGTAAAAATGTTAATACCTCAGCTAACTGAAGGAGGAGTTGAAATAATTGATGCACATGTTGGATGATTCCAGGGTATTTGAAAACTGAACTCAGGACAATAGTAGGACTGTTTCTTCCAGAATTGAAAGGCAAATACAGATAGCATTAATTGATCTCCATTTGTGCTCTCTTTGAAGCTGTCTTTTATGTCAGTTAAAACTGGATATGGCTGTAGCAACCTTTAAGTAAATACATGAATATTGTCCTGCAGTACAGCTGAGAGTATGAACCCAAAATTCTGAGAGTGCTTCCTGGAAAAAAATAAAAGGCAATCTTCTGTGGCTGAAAAATAGAAGGAATATGTAAAGCAGGTTCCCTGTGCTGCTCTCACATGTGTTTCTTGTGGCACGTCTGTTTCCTAGCTCTGTGTTGCTATTTATATCTGTTAGTACTTATCGCTTTAACTGTAGGTTATTATATGTGCAGCATCCTTTAGGCCTTCCCTCTTGCAAATAATCGCTCCAGATGCCAGCATGCACTCTTGTTTATCACATGAAGCCAGGCTTCTTTCATCTTTTTAGAAAGTTCATGTGCTTTGAGGGCATCATAGTTGTTCTGAAGGCCTTTAAGCACACAATAGTGGTTGCTGTAGTGTGCCTGTTTTAGGTTAATAACTGTGAATTCCATGTCTTAGAGCAAAGGACTGTCCCCTTACTGGTAAGGAAGCTATTTGTGGATTGGTTTGTTTTGGGTGGAGTACACAAATGATCTGCAACCAGAGCATTGTAATTACATTTTGAGAGCTCACCCTTGCTCTCCAAGGGTGCTCTTCAAAACTTTGGCTCCCAGCTGGAAGAGGATTAGGATTCACTCTCTTCCAGCTGGTGCTGTGGAAGAAAAGGCTGTAGTTCTGTCTAAGAAAAAACCCTGGTTGATAACAGATGGCCTCCATCTGTACTCTCTGTAACTCTGGAAACTCAAGTGCTAAAAAATTACTTTGAACTTGATTCACTTGATTAGTGAGCAGGTGAAGTAGCTCTTAGTAATAAAGCAGATGTAAGCATGTCAGAAATGTCACTGTCCTGGACAACCAGGAATGGGTGCTCTGAGATGGTGCATTTAGGGTGAAATGAGGGGGGATGATACCAAGAGGGGCTCTGTCAGTGTTTAGAGCAATGGAACTTAAAGGCAGTTTGTGACTGTGGGAAGGTATTAGATGTTGTGATGAGTACCTTTGTCGATGGGGTACTGCTGTGGAGGAAGTGGTTTTAATGGCATTCTCCACCTCAGTTTCAGCAGAAGCTGAGCATAAGGTAGCTGGTTAAAGAGGAGAAGGCTAGTCCAGTGTGGTGGCCAAATCCCTGTTGTTAGTTCTTTCTGGCTTGGAGATTGTTACCAGATATGGAATTACACATCTCTGAAGTTTGGTTAATAAAGGAGCCTTATTTGCTGCAGAGCTTGAAAGTATAGTTAGACAGGGAGGAGAGTGAATGATAGAGAACATTCCTAAATAAACAACAGCTTAATTCCAATGTCAGCTCTGTTATGTAGCAAGGGAAGAAACAGCAGAGAGAATGGAGGGCAGATAATTCCCTCCCAGCCCTTCCCCTGGTTTCCCAGCACTTTTATCTTTAGTAGTGGTGGTGGGGGGAAAACAGTTAAAAAGGTATGAATATGAAATGAAGGAATGTCATTTTGGTTGAAATATAGGTTCCATGTTATTGAAAAAAGTACAAATATGCAGTCAACATAAAATCTGGTAAACAAATCCTCTGCATGACAGACTTGCTGGGTCCTCTGACCTCTGTCGTCCGTGGAGCGGGTGGGTAGATGTCTTTTATTCCTACTGGCCTCATTACAGGGTTTCAAACTAAATTTACCCTAATGAGTTGTGATAAGTCATGTTGGTCTTCGTTCCACCTGTTTGGGTTTTCTCTTTATTTGTTGTGTAAATCTGAGTTAATTTTTCTGGCCTGACTGATTTTTGTCTGACTGTGTGAATAACTTTTCTTGGAACCGCTACTAAAGCCGCTTCAGGCGTCGGGTGAGAAATTGTAGCTCACTGCTTGGTTCATTGTCCAGGGATCTGGCAGCCTTTCCATTGTCACTGCTATTGTGGTAAATCTGGATTTGTAGAGAGGTTGAAAAGAGAGGAGAGAGAAGGGTGTTGAAAAAGAATGACCCTTGCATAGCAAACCAAATCCCATTGATAATGTGTTTGCTTGGTTTGGGTTACTTTTTGAAGGCCAGGTAATGAGTTGGTGGATCCATGAATGAATGATAAATTCTTTTTCCAAGCATGTTTCTATGAAGAACTATGAATTACTAAAACTTTTAATTATCAATACTTCAATCAGTTCACTGTATTTCTGAAAACTGGATAGAGCAAATCATTTATCCTAGTGCCCAGCTAAAGACCTGCATGAGTGGTATTAAAAATATGGGAATGGAACTCTTCTGTTTGTTTCTTTGCTTTTCAATCTTTACCAGCAAGTTCAGTCACCATTTATCCATCATAAAATGAGAATTATGTCAAAACTAAAGGTGTTCTGAACAGAAAGGAAATCACCATTTCTATGTGTTTCTCCTCATTTCTGTGAAACTGTCCCATCCGATCTTTTAAGTCCAGCAAAACTGGTGTTGGATACAGCTTTTATGTGTGTGTGTGTAGGTTTGACATCATTTGAAATTCTTCAGCAATATGCAGCTTCTCCCAGGCATTACGCTTCTCCTCGTTTTTTGGGACTCAGTCCTGGATATTTAGTAACAAGGTCGTTTGTTTGGAGTGCTGGATTTCTGAACTTGTCTGGACTCATAGTGAATTCCTTGAAGGTATGTGTGGAAGGAAAGAAAGAAATTCTGCAGCTCAGTGATGACTAAGCTGCAGAAGCTGCTAATCATTAAAATGCATGGAAAATCTTTAGCATGATCTCAGGAAAAAGTAGATGCACTTGCTTTGTGCTACTGCCATTTGTGGTGTTATTTTTAGATATAGGTCCATGTGAATACAGGGACTGACTGCCTTATTTCAGCACTTGCTGTCAGTAGCCTTACACTGAGCAGTGGGTTTAGATAATGAGGAATTACATGCACAGTGTTTATTTTCTTTTCTCCAATCTTGTGTTCAAGGTAGCCAAGCTTCAAAAAATGAGTAGGGTTTGGTTCCAGAGTTGCACTTGTGTAGGTATGCAGAGTAAACTACAAGTAGGAGCCGTGTATCCAAATTCTTACTCACAGTTCTTTTTGTGCCTTCTCTGTTTGCTTGTTCACATGGACCCCTGCCTTATGTTAAATGGTTTTGTTCTTTCATGTTTGTTTCCTAAGGGAAGTGTTTTCCCTTATTTAGGGATGCAGCAAATGTTGAAGCAAAGCAGTGTACAGTATTTAAAGATGGAATAATCACCTATAAGCACAGAAATTATGTAGGTATTTACAAAAGACTCTTCCCCAACGTAATTTGTTATTTTTTAGAAATCAAAATCAATACTGAAGTTCCTTGTTTTTGTGAAAACCGAAGTACCAGGGAAAGCAAACTGAGAAGAGTTAGGATTTCAGTTTGCTGATGATTTGAGTGTGTTTTCCTTTTGCAACTGTGCAAATCAATAGCTTCTTAGAAATACCATTTCATCTAAAATTGACTGTACCGTCATCTACTCTTAAGACAGCATCCTTTATTCTCTTGAAAAGTGGCAAGCTGGGACAACGTTTGGAAGAGAGCTTACAGGATACAGGCTTGGGTAAAGAAAACTTCAGTAACTTGAACTGCCAGGTTCCTGAATTAGTGTCATATGAAGGGATGTGAAGGGAGTTTTCTTCATACTGCAAATAAAGAAATTTGAGCCTCCTTTCCCTCTCTCCCTCTCATCCCCTCCCCTCTGGAGTTTGCAGGCAGGAAGTCTTGGCATGTGATTCTGATTGTGACGTACAGATCTTGAATTGTTTTAATCCTCTGATTAGAGGACTTGTTAGCTCTGGGAAGGTTATTTAACAGTTGACTGTCTAAATATTTCCACTGGACATTCTGTAAAGCCCTTATCATGTGCATGCTTAATAGTGAGGCAGTTTCTTCAGTTTGAATGTCAACTGTAAGCAGTATCCACCTTACTTTTTATAGTAGGTTTCCAGATGTCATAACCAGTGCATAGAACTCAGCCTGTACACACTGGCACTAACATCTACACTGTTAACCTTTGCACTTCGCTTTACTCTCGTAGCAGCTTTTCAGATGTTCTGTCCATTGTCACAGTCCTTCAAACAGCAGCACTTCTTTTGAATATCCTTTTATTTCTCTTTTCAAGTGACCCATTTATGTTTCTCTTAGTAAGATGTATTTTGTGCTTGTCGTTTCTTCTCTCTATGTCCTAAAATCTTCTTTCCCCTGACACTTGTTTTGATGTAGCCTCCTCTTTTAGGCCATCATTCTGCCATGTAAATATGTTTATTTCAAATGAGACTCAAATAAGTGAATTAGAGACAAAATAATCATTGACATAGGCAAACATATGTACTTGTGTTACTGTAGTAGTTTTTCATGTGCCTGTTAAGATATATTTAGCACAGTTTTCCTGAGCACAGAGTGTTTTAAGGAATTTCTGGGTTTTCTCTCAGTTGCTTTGTATTTTGTCTTCACCACACTGTCCAAGCAGAATGTTGAAAATTGTGTTTTGGTAACTCAAATAGAAAGAAGAGGGAGTTAAAAAACCTGAACCTGTTGTTGCCACTAATTGATATTACTGAGTAGTGTTTCCCAGATTATGCTGTTTCTCTAGATACACCCACCCACACAAAACAAAGTGTAAAATCACTTTGGGAATATAAAATTAATGAGTTCTGATTTTATTGAGGCAAGGAACTGAAGTGACTTTCTTCCCCAGCCACTGATCCAAAAGGCCTGGAATCCAGGCTTTGTGATGCCCTGCTTACTGTAACATGTTTCCTCATGTTTTGAATCATCTTCTTCACGTGGTGAAGGTTGTACTTTCCCCTCTTGCTTTGCTGGTTCATCTACTCTTTCCAGTAACTTTAGCATTTGAGGCAGACGTTTGTAACAGCACCAGCTGTTTGAAGTGGAATTGTTTGTCACTTGTTTAAAAATAGAGACACAAAAAACCCCATTACCTGGCATGAATTCTCAGAAACCATCTATCAGTGCTCCCTGATGATAACTACCTACCTAAGAAACTAGTAGGCTGTAGTGGGGATGGTTCTGAAGATAACTAGTTTTGATAGGTTCTCTCTTTGGAGTGCTCACATTCAGAATGCCTTAAAGAGGAAGAACCAAAAGTTGGTGTGAGTGTATGTGTTTCTTTTACACCATCTTTAATTTGACACTGACTCAAGTGGCTATTACAAGATGTTTGATGATGGAGCAAAGACAATCCCGGTGTCGAGAGAGCTTCTGATGGCATTAAAATGTCTGCAGGAAGTGAAGTGTGTTGAGGTTCCTGGCAGTGATCACTGTGACAGCGTGGGCTACAGAGCTGGCTGTGAGATGTGAGGAGTTTCATTACCTTGCTTCTCCTAAATAAAGACAACTCCAAAGCAGATGGATTGGCCCAAACTCAGGCTTAAACATTTCTTTTTTTCCCCCCCTCCACTTTTTCCACAGGCACTTCTCTGGAGTTGCCTTTAGGAGGGGGTACAGCTTGTGAATCTGTAGAGCACATTGTGTTTCTAGACATCCTTTGTATAGTAACAACATGTGCTGAAAGGCTGGCAGGCTGCAAGACACTGCCAGTCCAATTTGTTCTGGCTCCCTCCCTCGCTGAATCTGGTGACATCACACAGATAGATGTGCATGCGAGAAAAACAGCAGAAGGAGTTGAATGTCTGCCAAAAAATTTGCAGTATGAAACCGAGCTGGCTGCTTCCAGTCTTGTTTTCACGAATCTTTCATTGTGTGCTTGCGTTTTTCACTTGCCAGGATGTTCTTTGCTGAACAAACACAGCAGTAGTGAAATCTCTCCATACTTAGTATAACACAGTCTCACACAGAAGCTTTTTTAGAGGCGTAGCCTGGTCTCCACGTTCAGGCTTATTCCAGTTTAATAAGTTGCTCTAAAATGTTCTGAATTCTAGTAAAATTTTATTCTTTACTCCCCCAAACTGTAGCTGATTTGTTTTTCAAATGTGTTAAATATGTTTGCAGTTTGTCAGAGGTGATAAATACAGGAAACCTTGAAGCTGTGAAGGGTAGATTCTTCCAAAGCTAGATGATGTTTACATGTGGATGTCCAAACTTGAAGGACTATGGGGATGAACACAAGTGTTGCACAAGTACTGGCTAGAAAAGAAAGACTGTGTTAGGATTGACTGCACTGAGGTTCTACAAAGTTCTGTTTGATTTGGTAGATTGCTTGTGAACTTCCTGCAGAGGACACAGACAACAGTTGACTGCTGCTCCGAAAAGTTCCAGCTCGGAGGGATCAAATGAAAGGAGCAGGAAGCTGACAGGTTTTTTTTAGGATGTAGTGGTAAAACCTTCAGCTGAAAGGCTTGGAGAACAGCAGATGTTTTACATAGTTAAACATTCTAAGGCTGCATTCAGTTCTGTGTTAATTTATGGCCCTCTTTCCCAGCTCGTTTTGCCAAGATTCCTCTAGCCCTCTCTTTTCCTTTTTACCTGGGATTATGTCTCTTATCTTTGGAGTCCTGTCTGCTATTCAGGTTACAGTTAGTGCAGTATTGTGAGAACCAACTGAAATCTATCAAGCACTGTGTGTGTTACATACTGCTTACACCTGACATAAGCGTCTGGGTCATTTTGTGTGTTTCCTGAGTGTTTTTGTTGTCGTTTCCCCACAGCCGGTTGCTGAACCAATTCCAATCTGCAGTTTCTGCCTTGGTACAAAAGAGCAAAATCGGGAGAAGAAACCTGAAGAGCTCATCTCTTGTGCTGACTGTGGCAACAGTGGTAGGTGACCATCCATAGTGCTGCTAGTAATAACCCTTCCACTTGAGCTGGAAGAGCTTGGTACAGTGACTACTACTGACCTATACATATGTGTCTGTGGCACATAATGCAGTTAGTTCAGCAGAATCTTGTGCCCCCAGAGAGAAGACAAGTTGTGCTGCCACAGACAGTTCACGTTGACAGGTTTCTTTAAAAGCATGCCGATGTTGATGAGTTTCATCATGTTTCTCAACTGAGTTCTGAAAAATTATCTCACTGCTACTTGCTATCTGGGGTATTGATTTTGTGTTATAAGCAGATAAGCACCTAAAAATAGGCATGGGAATATGTAACTGATAAAGGGAACTCTCTCTCTGAGCTATCTGTGACTATTACCAGCAGTGGGATGGTTTTACTGGTATAATTCTGTCCTTTTCCTTAGGTCATCCGTCCTGTTTGAAGTTCTCTCCAGAGCTGACAGTTCGAGTGAAAGCCTTGCGATGGCAGTGTATTGAGTGCAAAACGTGCAGCTCCTGTCGAGATCAGGGCAAAAATGCTGTGAGTACACTGGAATATGGGCTGAATGAAGAGGATATCAGTTGTGTGGATGTCCTATCACAAAATAAAATCATTCTAGAGTTAAATATCTGCAGCTTTTGTTTGAGTCTGGTAGTCTGTGAGAGCTGTGAAGTACCATATGTCTGTAGTTGAAAACCATGTGCATGTTTTCTGAGGTGGTGGCTGATTAATGGAGGGCTTGATGCTGATGCACATCTAAAGGGAGGTTAACTTTTATCTGTCTTCCACAGGATAACATGCTATTTTGTGACTCATGCGACCGTGGCTTTCACATGGAGTGCTGTGACCCCCCTCTTACCAGGATGCCAAAAGGTGAGGCCTTTGTGACAAAAAGGGTAATTTAAGATGGTGTTGGAAGAGATCAGTGGGTAGAAAGCACTTCCACACATTTAGTCTTCTTTTAGCTACATTTAACTTGTTCTTTACAGCATGGCTTTTCAGGTATTAGAAGCTAGGGAAGGGTCACAGCTTCACATCCAGGTTTTCCACTGTCTCCTGCTTGGGGTTTGGAAAAAAACTCTTTGAGGTTTGAGGGAAGAGAAGTGATCCTTGTAGATTAAAATGTTCAACTTCTATTTGAATGAGTACCCCTGTTCAAAAGAAAGAGATGAGCTTTACAGAGGAAAGGGATGGGCTTTTAGGTTTTTGAAGTCACATCATTTGGACAGCAGAGGATCCTGAAGTACAACCAGATTTTTCCATCAGAAAGCAGGTTATCTATGGAAGATTGTTCCTTGGTAGTTAGAAACATCTTATAGAAGATAGTTGGAAGTAGTGTAGTTGTAAGCAGAATATGGGATAATTCAGTGTGTTCCTCTTGAATGGTTTTCTGATACATGGAACATAGTTCTGGAACACAGTCAAAATATTTCTTACACGTGTATGTGGTAATTAGAGGCTTTGGTGCTGTTCCCACCCTTTCAGTCAGAAGGCCTGTGACCTTATAACTCTCCCTTTTTTGTCCTATATAGCTGTCCCTTGCTTTCAGTGATGGAGGCTTGTGTCTTACAGGTATGTGGATATGTCAAATATGTCGGCCACGGAAGAAAGGAAGGAAACTTTTACACAAGAAGGCGGCACAGATCAAACGGCGCTATGCTAATCCCATAGGACGTCCCAAAAACAGGTTAAAGAATCAAAATACAACGTAAGTCCCTCGGAGGAGGAGTAAGGTGTGAGATTCTCTGGGACAGTGGCTGTGTCTGAAGTGTCTGGTCTGCTCTGTGAGAAGGTTTCTTTTGCAATGAAGAGCTTTTCATTGTTCTTTAATACAGAGCTTCTGAAGAGTGCTGTGAAAGATGAGAATCTCGGTGGTTTTATCTCAGCTGGCTGCTGATTTTTAAGTTTAATGTTGTGTTGTGGTGTGAATCTGTTGTTTATACTCACACTCATTGCACATTGTGTTCAGTGTGGAGAACGAAGTACAGAACTTCTACTGAGGTGTTCAAAATCTTGGCTCCTCTGGAGTCCGCAGACTCTTGACTCCTTTATTGCTCACATGTAGCTGCTGTGTGATTGATAAGTAGGATAGTCCACTTTGCAGCCCAAAACTAAACCACCACACCAGATCTGACCATCAATCTTTCCTCTTCTCGTTCTTTAGATCAAAAGGCCCTTTCAGCAAAGTGCGAACTGGCCCCGGTCGGGGTCGGAAGCGTAAGATCGCTCTGTCCAGCCAGTCAGCATCAGCAGAGGGAGGATACCTGGAGCAGACAGATGTCTTGGACCTCTGCAGAGATGGCAGCGCCACCTTGAAGTTTAACAAGAAAACCAAAGGGCTTATAGATGGCCTTACTAAATTCTTCACTCCCTCCCCTGATGGACGAAAAGCTCGAGGGGAAGTGGTAGACTATTCTCAGCAATATAGGATCAGGAAGAAGGGTACCAGGAAATCTAGCACTTCAGAATGGCCCACAGGTAAAGATTTTTCACCCTGCCAATGTAAGTATCCTGTACACCAAGAGACATTCAAAGGCTGGGGTGCTGAAGTGAGGAGAATTGTTACAGACTGGAAACTTTGAGTGGATAGTTAACCCTCAAATGCAGTTATCTTTGGTGCACTGAGGTAGAATAGCAGTTGGAGAGAGGAAGCAATTCTAGAGACATTTCTCTCTTTGCATGTGAAGGAAAAGTGTGATGAAGGATCAAATGATTACTGTGAAGTAAAATGTCCTTTGGTAATGAGAGGCTTGCAGGTTGCCCTAGGAAATGTGCTAAATAATGTCACGTTTGAAAGAAGTAACGTGGTGAGTGGTTAATGAAAGTAACAGTGAGGCAGAAGTATGACATGTAGATGAAGACAATTTTCTCTCTCATTTACAGACAATCAGGATGGCTGGGATGGAAAACAGGAAAACGAGGGGTTTTTTGGGAGCCAGGATGTCTTGACTGAAAAAGACATGGAATTGTTCAGAGATATTCAGGAGCAAGCACTGCAGGTAAAGTCAAATTTCCAGTGTCTGGCAGTAAAGTACAAAGTCTGGTAAAGAAATTCAAGCAAACCCAAGAAATCCACTCCAACCCAAGAACAAAAATCAACACGAAATACAGACTCCTCTGAGTCAATGTATCGTAGAACCTGATGTGCTTGGTTTCTGCTGCTTGAGAGTAATGGGGAACCGACCTCAAGAACGTTGAAGGAATGTGTAAGCGAGCATAAGATGCTAAGGTGGGCATCTAAAAAGCCTTGAGGGCTGTGGCTTTGGTTGTGTCAGAACATAGAGCTATTAAATAGCTGGTAACACAGTGAAATGTGGGACTCTACTAGCAGCATGTGTCACACAGGGCCTTTGGTGAATGAAGCATTCTTTTTCTAGATACTAGTATCTGGATTTCTAGATACTTCAGCTCCTTATGAAACAGCTCATGAAAGCTGCTTTTTTTTTTCCCCCTTGCATAGAAAGTTGGGGTGACTGGGCCTCCTGATCCACAAGTCCGATGCCCTTCTGTCATCGAATTTGGCAAGTATGAAATCCAGACCTGGTACTCCTCCCCATATCCACAGGAATACTCGAGGTATGACTGAACATTCTTCTCCTTGTTCAGCTTCGGTGTGTGTGGGAAAGCTGTGCTCCAGCAGAGGGAGAAATGTTAAGAGTGGGTTCCCAAAGAACTGACATGTTCCATGTTCTGAGGAGAGGGCAGCAAATAATCTTGTTTAGGGAGTAGGATGTTAACTGTGTATTAAATGATTTGATTAGAAATGGCTCTATGCTATCTGTGGGATTTGAAAGAGAAAAACAAACAGTAATTCCACAGGAATGAGAGAAAATGAAAAAGCCCCATTTATTGTCCCATTTAAAAAGAGCATGTGGTCTGTCATAAGGAATTAGTCTCTCTGCTATAGGCATTGAAGGTACTTGAGAACATCATCCCTGCCCAAGCTACAGTATGTTAAATGGAGTGAAATCACAACAATATTGGGACAATTGCATTCAATTGATGTCAATGTAAATGTAAAATTGTGTTAAAGCAAACAGATAGATGGTGGCGTGGCCCATTGCCCAGGAGCACACAGACCTTTCTGTTCCAAGGAGGGAAGGACATTAAGTACGTTTTTTTCCTGTGCATTCATTGGAATAATTCATTCCTATGACTTTAAGTATAGTAAGGTGATTTGGGCCTCTCAGTGTATACTGGGGTTTTTTCATGGAGTTCTGTCTGCAGGAGTGAGGAATTTTATACAGAACTCTCTGTCTTCAGTGTGTGATCTTTCCTTGTCTTGGCTTACAGGTTACCCAAGTTGTACCTTTGTGAATTCTGTCTAAAGTATATGAAAAGCAGAACTATTCTCCAACAACATATGAAAAAATGTGGCTGGTTTCATCCTCCAGCCAATGAAATTTACAGAAAAAACAATATTTCAGTCTTTGAGGTAAGTTTAGAAAACGAAGCTACTCAATGGGGTCTTTGTCACTCAGTTGTGTGGGAAGTTCTCCATAGCCCTGGAGATATTAATTCTTGATGCATTCAGTTGCTGAAAGGGAGGAAGTAGAAGCAAGCAGTAGGAGCTGACCTCAAGTATAGATGATTCTTCCATAAAACATACAAGGAGGCTTGCTATCTCAAAATCCTTTTTCATTTTAAGAGCTGTTCAAATTGAAGTTCTCTCTTACACTAACAGTAACAGTAACCTGACTGTGGCTTACATGATGTGGAAGTTGAAGTCCTTTGAGTTGATACTTGTGGCAGAGAAGTCTTCTTGTCATGTTAGTTTAAACACACAGGGCTCCCCAGATGGCCTGTGTCCTTGCATGACAGCAAGTGAAGTGACAAAACTTGTTTTTCCTCATTTCTGTAAGGTTGATGGCAATGTCAGCACCATCTACTGCCAGAATTTGTGCTTGTTAGCCAAACTCTTCCTGGACCACAAGACTCTGTATTACGATGTGGAGCCATTTCTTTTCTATGTGCTGACACAGAACGATGTCAAGGGCTGTCACCTTGTTGGCTACTTTTCTAAGGCAAGTGTTTGAGTACTTCAAGCCTGAAACTGGATTTACTACGGTGAGAAATGCTGCTTCAGAGCTTTACAATGTCATTTAGGCCCTTGCATTTTATGTAACAAGTTGTGAAATACAGGTGTAGGTTTCTGTCTTTCCTTGGCTCAGGTGTGTTGTTATTCCTAAGAAATGTTGTGGATTTGATATAGAAGTAGTTAGGATCTGGTACAGAACAAGTTCTCTTTCTCACTGGTCTTTATTTGCTGCTTTTTTCCCAACAGGAGAAACACTGCCAACAGAAGTACAACGTTTCCTGTATCATGATTCTTCCACAGTACCAGCGTAAGGGCTATGGCAGGTTCCTAATTGACTTCAGTAAGGAACTTTTTCTTCACTTTCTTTGTCTTTTTGTATTTTAAAGAAAGGCTTAAGTGTGGAACAGGAGATACTTCCAATTAAATGAAACCCCATCTTGGGACAAAGGATTCTAAAGCTGACAAAGTCATCTGAACATCACAATTTACCCTTGTTGGAAGGCTTCAGTTCTAAAGACAACTTGATCGTTTTCCCTCTAATTCTCATGCTTCCTGTGTAAGCAAGTTACAGTGGAAACCATAGGCATGTGTCAGTAGAGTGTTTTCAGCAGAAGCTTCCCTTGTGCATGTGGTTCTTTCAACCCTAAAGCTGCATGGTGTGTCGAAGCCTTCAGCAGATGAAGTGAATGAATGTCTTAAGCAAAAGGGGATCATAGTTAGGTTTTAATTTAACTTTGAGAACCATAAACCCAAACATATTTATGCTCTGAGTACTCAATTCTCAGATTCATCCATGGATCCCAGCAACTTCACAGGGACACTGAACTGAATCTCTCTTACGATGTTGAGTGCAGACTGATACAGTCCCTCCCTGTGACCTTGTCAGTTTGGGAGTTAATGTCCAGAGGAAATACCCTACTGGTATAATGATACTGGAATGTTTTGGCTGGTAAATATCCTTGTGTGGATGAGTTGTCCTCCTGAAAATGTTGGTGAAACAAAGGAACTTAGTGATGTTTCTTGGGGAATCAGCAAACGTGGGCAGCAGTGAGAAGACTCATTTGTCAGCTGGTTCCCCCTCTCCTTTCATCATCATGGGGAGGATATAACCTCCTGGTCTTCATTGAACCTGTGCACTGCATCACAGTCTTTAGTCTCTGCAGATTGAGCTTGATCCTGTCCAGTATGGCCCTGAAATTTGACAGTGGAAAATTTTTAAGGAAGTTGTTTGCCGTATTAAAGTGGCTGAAACACGTTTTCCCTCTGACATCTTCACTATTGCCGTTGCAATTACTCGGCGGACTGTGTGTTTCAGGCTTAGGATAGTTTCTAGGTGGGCAAGTGCTGCCATCTCGTGGCGTTGCTCGTAGCCAATGTCAGGAGTTTTGATACCTCACACTCGAACGACAGGAGTTTAAACAAAAACCGAAATATACTCGGCTGGAGCACTCAGTGTGTCTTTCTAAGTTACACCTTGTAGGCAGCATTCAGCTACTCTGGAAACAATGCCTTTGTAGGAGTTTGGGTGGGGACAGAAGCTGTATGTGCTGGTTTTGTAATGATTCTTTTCTGTCTTTAGGCTATTTGCTTTCAAAGCGTGAGGGTCAAGCAGGATCACCAGAGAAGCCCCTGTCAGACCTGGGGCGCCTCTCATATATGGCTTATTGGAAAAGTGTCATATTGGAGTGCCTTTATCATCAACGTGACAAGCAATTAAGCATCAAGAAATTGAGTAAGCTGACTGGAATCTGCCCTCAAGATATCACCTCCACTCTGCATCACCTACGAATGCTGGACTTCCGTAGTGATCAGTGAGTACAGGAGTCCTGTTGTACTTCCAAATAGCCTCAGGTGTGTTGGAGTGAAGTGTAAAGGTGTTTGGAGACAAGCCACGTCTAGTAAGCTTGGTTGGAAGACTAAGTGTCCAAACACTGGCTGTACTGTCTGTAGAGATTTATGATGCTGTTGTGTGATGCAAGAATTGTGGAGTGCCAAAGGTGGATCAGATTTCCAGCTGTGTAGCTCTGCAGCTGTGAGTGAAAAAGCAAGCTGTGTCTTGGCCATACTTCTCAGGATAGTGAGTCCAACATATTCACAAAACAGAGCAAAGAACATCAATTTCCTTCCTCTGCAGGGAAATCCGTTCCTTTATCAAGTCACTGGGCAGACAGTTGTTTCCTTTTCTCTGTGCCTCAAAGCTGCTGTTAGCTATGTGGATTTGATTAACATAGATGCTTGAATAGTGGGTGGAGCACTGGTAGAAATGAGATGTGTGCATATAGAATAATCTCCTTGCCCAGCTGAGTGTACAGGTCAAGTGAAATAGTGGGCCTGATTTTGTTTCAGACCATAGCACTTTGTGGAGTGGGGTTATATTCTACTGTGTCACATGACAAAGGGTATAGAGTACAGCCTGTTGTTGATCAGAGTGTTGTCACTGTTTAGATTTGTGATCATTCGTCGGGAGAAACTGATCCAGGAGCACATGGCAAAGCTCAGAACTAACGTCCGACCTATAGACGTGGATGCGGAGTGTCTGCGTTGGACGCCTGTTATAGTTTCCAACTCGGTTGTCTCTGAAGATGAAGAGGAGGAGACAGAGGATGGGGAAAATGAAGAGCAGCAACAGCAGAAAGAAAAGGATCCAGAGAGCAGTGTAAGAATGAATCTGATACTTGTGTGTGGCATGCAGGTTACACTGGGTGCTGCTGCAGGCAGAAAATGCCAAACCTGGGGCATTTGGCATAAAAAGCAATGTGGTTATGATTAGTTTATGTCTCTAAACTCAAACCAAAGCTAAAGACTATCTCTGGACAGAGTAAAAGGGCTTTGGTGATTTCTGTAGTATGTATTGGCCGGGGCGGGGGGTGTCTGTGTGTGTTCAGAAAAGAACAAAACCAAACCACCCAGCCTCCCACTCTGGAGCAACGTGGTCTGTCATCACATTACTGTAATGGATTTAGGTTTGAAGGACCCAATGTTTCTTTAAGTGACAGACAGCAGAGATGGAAATGAATCAATCAAAGCTCTGAACGTTTTTCACTGACAGTTTTTGCTGTAAAAGCACTAATAGCTTTATAATTACTGCCCACAGAGCAGTGAAGGTTTCTGAGATGTAGGCTGCTGTCCTTGAAGGGTTACACTTTCCCATCAGGGATTACACTCTGCCATCAGGTGATGAGTATGTGATTACCTGGGAGAAAAGGAGTAGCAGTTAGCAGATCCTAAAGGTTGATTCTTTTGCTGCTCTTAAAAGTCTGGTTGCTCTTAAAAGTCTGTGCTCTTAACTCTGGTTAAACTTTAGTGATCCCTTGCTCAAAAGCTTTTGTGGAAGGGAATTGAGGATAGAGCTGCATGTTTAAATAGCAAGTGTGAAATCTGTTTGTTTTTATTGAAATCAGATGGTAAAGTCTGTGTCCTGGGAGAAGAAAGAGCCAGAGCCTTACTCACCTCCCGAGAGTGAAAAAAAGCCAGACATTGTTGCTCCAGCCAATTCTGCACGGCCAAACAAGCACATTTTTCCCCTGGATAGTCTTCCTGCAAACAGTCAGCCATCACGAAGAGGTCGATGGAGCCGCAAGGGCAAAAGGCTTCGGGAGCCCTTTTGTGAGGAGGAGCCGATGCTGCCCATGGAGGACAAGTCAGCGGCTCCCAGCGGGCGATGCAGCGAGTGCGAGGAGAAGTCGGCAGCCTCGCGAGGCCGCTGCAGTGACTGTGAGGAGAAGTCGGTGGCCTTGCAAGGGAGATGTGGTGAATGTGAGGAGAAGTCTCCAGCCCCAAGAGGCCGGTATGTAGAAGATGAGGAGGAAAAATCTGCAGTTTCCCAGGGACAGTATGGCAAAGGCGAGAAGTCTGCCCTTCCCCGGCGGCGGTACAGCGAAGGGATGGAGAGGTGGAGAGGGCAGTTGAAAAAGACCCCGGAGCCCCTGAAGTGTAGATTCCCAGAGGACTGTGACAGGTTGCCTCGCCGCTACAGTGACAGTGATAGGACACTTCTGAGGTGTTTCAGTGAGAGTAGTGAAGAGGAAGACGATGAGCCCGTGAGTCCTCGATCAAGCTCCCCGCCTGTTCTCACCAAGCCGACGTTAAAACGAAAGGTACGTGTGCCTTCTTTCTTCTTGTCTCTGACTGTATCATGCAGTGTGTTCTGTCAGCGTGTTCTAATCTATTCACATCTGTATTGTAGTGTCTGTGAACTGTCAGCTGGTGTGGATGGGCTGTTGGTTTGTACTGTTACACAAGTGTCAGTCTGGCAGTCTTCATGGCAGTCCGTTGTCTTGCATTGTATTTGATGTCTAACTGAAGGCAGGTGCTGGTCAGTATCTCTAGTGAGTCTGGATTCTAGAAGGCAGCTGTCTGGTCCTGCTTAGACTGTTGAGCTCTGCTGTTGATGTTTTCTACTTTACCAGTGTCTTATTTGTACTGCATGTGATCAAGTGTCTTGTACTCTCCCACCTTCCACTTTCAGAAGCCAATTCTTCACCGGAAGAGGCGAGTCCGCAAGCGTAAGCACCACAACAGCAGCGTTGTCACTGAGACCATCTCGGAGACCACAGAAGTGCTGGATGAACCGTTTGAGGACTCAGACTCTGAACGACCAATGCCCAGATTAGAGCCTACTTTTGAGATTGAGGAGGAGGAAGAGGAGGAGGAGGAGGATGAAGAAGAGGAGAACGAACTTTTGCCCAGTGGATACTTTCGGCACTTAGCCCCAGCAGACACACTCAGGCATAGACCCTCTTCTAAGAGGAAGTCCAAAGATGAGGAGGAGTCTGATGACACTAATGGTATGTTTAGTGGTGTGCTGTTGAAAGTTTGATGTAGATAACGTGTCAATGAGTGTCAGGTGATACTAGTTCATGACAGAACAAGCTACTTACCTTGTCTTGTAACTTAAAGCCAAAAGGTGGACTTAGGCATAAATCACTGGTCAAAGCAGCCTCAAACATTCCCTTATGAAAACGTGGTATATGCTTTCAACTGTCCTGTTAGCAATGACCTGATCACAGGGTGCCCCTTTGATTCAGCTTTCCTAGTGAAACTGGTATCAGTGATTGTGGGAAAACCTACACAGCAGGCTTGCTTACAGAAATGAACCAGAAATGAACTGGAGAGCCCTCAGTTTTCCATAACAAAGAGAAAGAATAAATTGTCTCTTTTGAGATGCTGTTCCTCATTATGTTGCATGTCCTGCTTCTCAGCTTCTGCCATCTCCTTAAAGTTCTCTGAACCTTCAGGTCACAAAATAAAAGGATTTGGTTGGACCTGGCCATGTAGAGCCCACTGGCAATTGAAAAGAAACACAAATGGACTCATTAATTTCTCTTTCAGCTGGCTTGTGGTTGGCAGGGGAGAATTTATTCTTTAGAAGTCCTTAGGTACTGAAAGCACTGAAGTGATGATAGCCACCTATCCCATCCATTCGGCATCAGTTACCCTTAAATCCTTCCAGCAGCAGTTAATGATGGAAATTCAGTGCAAACACGTTGCTACAGCATTGGCTTAGTGGCAGTGTGTGCACAGTCAGTTGATACCATTGGTTTCAATTCTGTTGTGTCCAGATTACTCATGAAATACATTTCTATGATACACAAGCACCATCAGTAAGACTACAGAGTTGAGACAAGGTCTGTTAGATCTAAGTGGTTCTCAGTCCTTTTCATTTGTGCGCTCCTGAATGCTTTCTGGTGGAGATGCATCTCCCTTTACAGATTCCACACACATGTATTGCTTTACAAAATACATCAGTGATTTTTAACTGTCTTTTGCAGACTACAAATAGCCCATCGAGTGCCCAGGGATCAGAAATGGTGTTTGGAAAGCCACTGGTTTAACTCTCACCCGTTATAATCTCCAATGATAAATACCTTGCTCACCTACTTTATCTTGTTCTTACTCTCCACTTGTAATTTAGTGCTTTCTGTTCCCTTCTGTCATTTCTGTTGCTTTTTTTTTCCCCAAACTTCTGCAAATTTGTCAGAACCTCTGAGTAATAAAGCAGCAATCCCACTGGTTTAGGGTATTGCTGCTCCTGACATCAGATGGGATCTGTTGGCTCCTTGTGCCTTTGCACATACACTGCAAAACTATAATGGTCTTACAGAAAACACTATGTATTTTCAATTACCCAGAGATGTTAGCCTATGGGGATAATCAGTCATCATAAACAGCTGGCCTGAAGCTGGGTGGAGGGAGGCAGCACGGCCTTTTGACAATGCAGAAACAGAGTGTTGCAGTCATTAATACTTGTCTCAGACTGTTTTAATCATAACTGAGTTAGGAATGTTCGTAGGAAGTGTACAGAAACTTGTCCTTTCTGACTAAGGGAGGTTTGGGTTAGGTGTTTCCCCGAGAACTGAATCTCTAGCTGAGGCAATGCATTGGAAGCGTTTTAGGATTCCTCTGGAATGTAACGTTGCAGTCTCTGAAGTTTGGTGTCTGATGAGAATTTGAATTGGCTCTGATTGATGTCAGGGCTCAGAGTGCAAATGGCCAGTGTGGTGTGGGAATTTGAGGCCAGTATTTTAAGGATTAGGCCATTCTGCAAGACAGTGTGTTCTGTGGTGGAGAAAACAAATAAAGATTGTCTTCCTATTCTACCAGTTCCGTGCTACTTGATTAGTGTTGCTTGGGGGAAGGTGGAGCTCTGTAGTAATCATTATCCTTCAGCAGCTGCACAAAATACAGATCTAAATGGCAACTTGCTTTTATAGCAACTTCACGTGTTCCCCTACACTGGGATGTTTTCATTTGAGGACGTACCCCACAGGTAACATCTGTAAAGGGTGCTGAGTCTTCCCAGCACTTCACCCCACCAATTGTGTATTGAGCTCAGAGCTCTGGGCAGGCAAAAGCTTGAAAGCATTGGTGTTCTTTGCAAATGTGATGTGATTGCTAATGAGCAGAGCTTGATCCTTCTTGGTACCCTTCACAACAAATCCCTAAGCTGGTGTCACCTCGTACAGTTGATAAACGCGAGGGGGGCGCTTGGGAAAGCTTCCCTGAGCGCTCGGGTCAGGCAGAAGTGTTTGAACAGTGTCTTTTCAATTTGTGTTTTCAGGTAACTCAACTCTGAAACCATTATCTATGCTGAGAAAATGTGAAGCACAGGATTCTTCACTTGAGCCAGATACTTCTACACCCATGAAAAAGAAGAAGGGATGGCCAAAAGGGAAAAGCCGGAAGCCAGTCCACTGGAAGAAAAGACCTGGTCGGAAACCAGGCTTTAAACTGAGCCGGGAAAAGGTGCCAGCGTCAGCTGAGGAGGAGGGAGAGGATGCAGTGACAGGCAGCTCAAAAGCAGGGTGGAAGCCCAAAATGACAGAGCAAGAGGAAAGCACGGAGCAGAAGGAAGAGCTGTCTCTTACTGAGGAAAGGAAGGAGGAAGATGCGAATATGGAAGCGGAAGAAGTAGGAGAGGGAGAAGAGGAGGATATAGCCGGCAGTGAAGTAAGAGCAGTTTCTCCTGTGGACAGCAACAGCAGTCTAGTGCCAGAAGTAAAAGAGCCTGAGGTAGAAGAGGAGGTGGAGGAGAAGCCACGGGTTCTAGAAGAGCAAAGACAGTCAGAAGAAGAACAGCAAGAACTAGATGAACCTGAGCATGACCATGAGGAAGAGGAGGAGGTCGCAGTGGTGACAAATCAGAACGAAGATCATGATGCTGATGACGAAGATGACGGTCACCTGGATTCCGTGAAGAAGAAAGAACTGGAGGAACAGCCTGTTAGAGAGGGGGTGAAGGAGGAGCCTCAGCAAGAATGTTTTTTAGAAACAAGCATACCAAGCACTAGAGAAGATGCAAAAGAAAAAGACGAAGCAGAGGCGGATTCGGAGGAAGAGCAGGCTTCCAATGAGACATCGGTGGGCTCGGAGCACGTCCCTGGCTCTGAAGATGATCACGAAGAAGAGCAAAGTAATAAAGAAGGGTTAATTGAATTGAAGGAAGAGGAAGAGCTTCCTCACAGCGAACTAGATCTTGAAACTGTTCAAGCAGTGCAGTCCTTGACGCAGGAGGAAAGCAACGAGCATGATGTAGCTTACCAGGACTGCGAAGAAACTCTTGCGGCTTGTCAGACGTTGCAGAGTTACACCCAGACTGAGGAGGATCCTCAGATATCGATGGTTGAAGACTGCCAGGCCTCAGAACACAACAGTCCGATATCCTCTGTCCAGTCCCACCCCAGCCAGTCAGTGCGTTCTGTCAGCAGCCCCAACGTGCCTGCTCTGGAGAGCAGCTACACACAGATAAGTCCCGAACAAGGATCCCTGTCCGCACCCTCTATGCAGAACATGGAGACCAGCCCCATGATGGATGTGCCTTCGGTATCGGACCACTCTCAGCAGGTGGTGGATAGTGGCTTCAGTGACCTTGGCAGCATTGAGAGCACTACAGAGAACTATGAAAACCCCAGCAGCTACGACTCCACGATGGGAGGCAGCATCTGTGGAAATAACTCTTCCCAGAGCAGCTGTTCCTACGGAGGACTGTCCTCTTCCAGCAGCCTCACTCAGAACAGTTGTGTTGTCACTCAGCAAATGGCAAACATTGGCAGCAGTTGCAGCATGATGCAGCAAAACGCTGTCCAGCCTGCAGCAAACTGCAACATCAAGTCACCTCAGAGCTGCGTGGTGGAAAGGCCTCCGAGTAACCAGCAGCCGACGACGCAGCCGCAGCAGCAGCAGCCGCCGCAGCCGCAGCAGCCGCAGCCACCGCCTCCACCCCAGCAGCAGCCCCCGCTGTCCCAGTGTAGCATGAACAACAGCTTCACGCCAGCCCCCATGATCATGGAAATACCCGAATCGGGCAGCGCCGGCAACATAAGCATCTACGAGAGGATTCCAGGGGATTTCGGTGCCGGGAGCTACTCACAACCATCAGCCACGTTCAGTTTAGCCAAGTTGCAGCAGCTGACAAACACCATTATGGACCCTCATGCCATGCCTTATAGCCATTCTCCTGCTGTGACTTCCTATGCAACCAGCGTTTCTCTGTCCAACACGGGACTGGCTCAGCTCGCTCCCTCTCACCCCTTAGCAGGCACGCCACAAGCACAAGCCACCATGACCCCCCCGCCGAACCTGGCCTCCACCACCATGAACCTCACGTCACCTCTGCTCCAGTGCAACATGTCGGCCACCAACATCGGCATCCCTCACACGCAGAGGCTGCAGGGGCAGATGCCAGTCAAGGGGCACATCTCCATCCGCTCCAAGTCGGCGCCGCTGCCCTCGGCCAGCGCACACCAGCAGCAGCTCTACGGCCGCAGCCCTCCCGCCGTGGCCATGCAGGCGGGGCCTCGCGCCCTGGCCGTGCAGCGTGGCATGAACATGGGGGTCAACCTGATGCCCACGGCCCCTTACAACGTCAACTCCATGAATATGAACACCCTGAACGCCATGAACAGCTACAGGATGACGCAGCCCATGATGAACAGCAGTTACCATAGCAACCCCGCCTACATGAACCAGACAGCACAGTATCCTATGCAGATGCAGATGGGAATGATGGGGAGCCAGGCCTATACCCAGCAGCCTATGCAGCCAAATCCTCACGGGAACATGATGTACACTGGCCCCTCCCATCACAGCTACATGAACGCTGCCGGGGTGCCCAAGCAGTCCCTCAATGGACCATACATGAGAAGATGAGCGAGAGACGAACTTGCGTCCTAAAAACTGAAATATATATAAATAAAGGAACCTTTTATACTGACGAAAACAGAGAAAATGGACCTTTTTCCAGTTTAAATATTGCTGTAGATTTAGAGGGATTTCCTTTTGGTTTATTTTGGTTTTGTTTTGGTTTTTTTTTTACTTTGATTTTCCGTTTCCTTCACGATCCTGAAACGTTTTACAGCCGAGATCATTTACAGGTGTTTTATATAGGGGGGAAAAAACAAACCCAACACATGCACAAAAGCAAACCTTGTCACAATTTAAAGAGAGCCTTACTTTGCTGACAGCGTGGACACAGTATGTGGTAAACGAAATCGCCTCCCCCAGCTCGTTCTTCTTCTCAAGTGTACGTCCTCCTCCCTCCCCCGTGCCCCCTGTGCTGCAGTGAGTGTCCGAACGACCCTTCCCTCTGAGCCCCACTTAGCGTTCCCTGCTTCTAGCAGGAGGCGCTCAACTTGGGAGACTTGGAAAAGGGGACACAGAGGATTTAAAAACGAAACTTCTTTTCCTTTCTGCAAGTCAGGGGAAATTGTTTTAAGCTCTTTATGATTTTCCCCGACTCCCTCAGCCAGGTTTGGAGTTAACGCGTGAACGGTGGAGCTGTTCGCCTCGGTGTTTTGGTAGGTGAGTTTTAACTGAAGTTGTGTGTTTCATGGCTGAAAAGTATGATGTGACTTGTTTCAAACCATCGATGTTCAGCACCCAGGAGGGCAGGTGCACGCCCGGCCTGTCGCTCTGAACTGCTGCAGGCATCTCCAGAGAGAGCTGTTGGTACCCCTGAGGCAGTCGTGAGGAGGAGAACAGGGTCTCTTGGGGCAAAGAGACGGTCACAGGCTCTCCCACGACACTGAGGTCACAAACTCGGCTTTAGCACAGCTGAGGGTCTCGGTTCTGAGCCTTTTGAGTCGGGCTGAGCTCAGCAGCAGCTGCTTCCACTGCTCTGCCACTTCATCCCTTTGCTTGGGTTATCCTGGAAGACCCAGCGTGAGCTTCCCGAGAGCCCCGTGCTGTCCCTGTGCTGACTCGGGGGGGAGTCGGTGAGCTTTTCCCTGATCCTCCCACCGTGTCTGAGACCCATTTTGTAGGAATAGCCACACTTTAGAGTGGGGAAAGAAGGGAATGGGCCTGTTTGAGGGGAGGGAAACGGGCCCAACAGCGTGGTAGGGTGCAGGCAGCAGGATTCTGCTGTTCACCACTGCATAATCCACTTGAAATTCTTTCTGGCATGTCACCCAGTACAAAAAGGGACACCCTTTAATGTAAAGTTTGGGGGGGGGGTGGGGTATTAATTGTATATGAAGTAGAAATGCAGACACATTAATAAGACTAATATCTTTTGTTTTTAAACCAAAAGAGTCTAAAAGAAAGTTGGGGTTTCTCCAGATGCACTAAAATGGACTTTCCTCCAATAACTGCTAACCCTCAAAGGCAGAACTCAAAGGACTTCCACCTTTTGTTTTGTTTTCTTCAGTTTTGAGCATGTACAAGGCTGTGTAGGACCCCGTTTCTCTCTGTATATACTACTCCAGTTCCAAATAACCCGTGTAGAAAGCGCACTGTGCTGCCCTCTCCTTCCTCAACCTTCAGCTGCATCACTGCTTCCCCATTGCTGGCTCCGGGGGTGGGTTGTTGGGGAGGGGAGGGGGGAGGTGTGTGAGACAGGAGGGGAGAAGCCGTTTGAGATGAGGGCTGTGAATTGAGTTCGTTTGGGTTTGGTTTTTGTACCGTTTCTGTTTGTTTTTCGGGTGGGGGGGTTTGTTTTGACTCGATCGGGCAGCTCCCTTTTCCACGAGCCTTTGTGACTGTAGAACTATTGTAGAAAAAAAAAAGAAGGAAAAAAAAATGTCCTTTTCTATATATAAAAAAAGCAAATGATCCAAGGCAGTGGCATTGGTACCTTCCCTTTTTTTTCACTTGTGTTTAAAAACAAAAAGGATTAAAAAAAACAAAAGATGTATTTTTAGCAAGATAACTTGGGTAATCTTCTAAAAGAGATGAAAGAAAAATCTCACTGTTAGTGACTTTGATGCCTTTTAAAGAAAAAGAAAATAAGAGCTTTTTTCATTTCATTCCATCTTTAAAATTTTTTATCTTTGTTGTAGAATATTAAAAACTATTTTAAGAAAGATAAAAATTCTCTTTAAAGAGATCTCTAGAGTGTGTGAATAGGAGCTCCAGATGCCTCTAAAAGCCGCATGTACAAATGAAGCTGAGTCTATTCCTGTCTGTTTATATTTGCTTTTCCTGTTTTGTAACCTCTTTGTACTTTGTTCATGGTGACTTGTTAAGCTAAGGGGAAGGGGTGCCTAGATGCCTTTGTAATTCTCCATGTCATACGCTCCTGGCTGGATGGTCTCTCCCTTCCTCTCCTTGTATGTAATATCACTTTTTTTTCCCCTTTCTAGCAAGTACTTTCAAAAGAACTCTGTACATTTTAACATAAAAAATAAATTATGTTGAGCCATTTTGGATGTCAGTTGTGCATGTGGGTTTTTGTGCTTTCCTCAGGTTTGGGGACAGGATCCCCTCTGGGCTTTCCACAGAATAAGGGCTGGAAGGGACCTGCAAAGCTCATCCAGCCCAACCCTGCTGCCAGGGCAGCACCACCCAGAGCAGGGCACACGGGAACTCATCCAGCTGGGTTGGGATGTGTCCAGAGAAGGAGCCTCCAGAGCCCATCTGGCCAGTGCTCCCTCACCCTCACAATGAGGAAATTCACCCTGTATTCCTTTGGAACATCTGTTCCAGCTTATACCCATTGCCCCTTGATCTGGAAGAGAAAGTGGTACCAGGAATTTACTCCTGAGGTGTAATGGTAATTGCTTGTGGTAATTTTTATCTGCTTGTGGTAATTTTTATCTACAACCTCTAATCAGAGACATAAGAAGAAGAAAACCCAAAAGTGATGATTTCTGGGGAAGCTTTCACCTTTAAATCCCTCTGTGCAGGGGCTGCCCAGAGCTTAAGCAGAGTTGTCAGCTTGTACAGCCTGAGGGTTGGGACTCGTGCATGTAAAGAAAGGGCACTGAGTGTTCGGAGCTTCCCCCTCAGTGGCTCTCTCTTCTTTCGGACTTTGGATAACAGAGCTATGACATCCACCCAGCAAAGCCGAGGGCGCAGGGCTGGATGAGCTGCGAGCTTCACCCTGCTGCAGCCTTCTCTGCCAACACTAGATGGAAGCAGAGTTCCAGGCAGGAGCTGTGGTCCGGCGCTCCCCAGCACCAAACCTTGTAGCAGCAACCTGCCCGAAACTGTGGGGAGTCAATGAGAAGGATCTTGAGGTGCAGTGAAATTGAGTGGCCTCAGGTTGCCCCAGGGGAGGCTGAGGTTGGAGCTGAGGAAGAACTTGTGCTGGGCTGGGCAGGGTGAGGGCTGGGACTCCAGCAGCTTCAAGCAGCTTTTCCACCCAAAATGATCCTATGGTCTTAAACTGGTCACACTTTTTGTATCTTCAGTCCTCACTAAGAGTTTCTGTGAGGTGAGGGTGATGCTGCATCTTCCTTTAAGCTGATACCTTTGTCCCTTGGGTTCGTTGTTACTGTTTTATTGAGACCCTTGAATTTCAGGCTGTGGAAATGAATCATACAGGAGCGCTCCTGGGTGATTTGCTCATCTCTTCTCACCATGTTATTCAAGAACAAAGCAGAGCAAGACAGGAGGGCCTGTGGTTAAGGTTTTCCCCCACTTTAATTGCTTGCTAATTACAGAGAGCTCATCAGCAGCCTTGGAGGCAGGAGCCATTGGGATCTCAGCACAAACCCATCCTGTGTGTATATTGCTTTCCCAGGGTCAGTGCTGGAGTTAAGGCTGAACCATTCTGAGCCAGAAAGGTGTGTTCTTAATTAATTAACCAATTAAGCCCAGAGATTGACTTTTTCAAGTTGTTCATTAAGGCCAAGCTTTGGCACTGTCCAGTAGCAAACTCAGGAGGTGGGAGGTGCCACCCCAGCTTGACCTGCTTTTTCCAACAGTGTGGTTTGGAGTCTTTTGGCTGTTGTTTGTTATTCTCTTTATACACAGATTTGATTTAACTGTTAACAAACTCATCTTGACTTGTTACCTAACAACAATGCTCTTGCAGTCAGCTTTGCTTTACTACCAGGTTTCAGAGACACCTCATTTTCAGCACACGAGATGGGTTTAAAAAGGAAGATACCAGGTGAGAACACTTTTTGTGTCCTCCAGCAGTTCAAAATGGCTTTGGCTCCCAGAGTTTGTATGTTGAGTGACCAGAGTACAACTCACCTGCTTTAGATAACTCTGGGATTTGAAATGGTCATGAAATAACAGCAGAGTTACGTCCTGGCACGATGCTCGTACCATCAACTGACAAGCAGGGCAATCCAAAGCCTTTATCTGATGCCCTGACGCCAAAGGACGGTTGCACGTGCTGATATTAAATGCTTTTCAAGTGATGGAGGTCTTTGCAGTGCTTAACCACAAGCTGCCAGGCTGGGGGTGAGCAGGGCTCACGCTCAGAGCAATTAAAATCCTCCTGAGTTCCTCAATTACTAGTTAAAACTGTTTTAAGGAGAAAATAAAAGGCAAATGTTTAGATAAGAGCATAAAGATTTCTATCAGTTTTCCAGCTTTGTGGGCCAAGGAAGGAGACTGTGCAAATGTGATTCCAGGTGAACATTATTGGATCAAATCTGCTTGTTTAAAAGAGAGAAGCAAAGCTGTGTGTGTGGGCTGACCTGATGGTAACCACACCTAGGAACCATGAACAAGGTGACCTCTTTTTTAGAACCTTGGCACACAGACTCTCAAACCCTACTGTTAGAGACTGACTGAACAGAGAAGGTTGAGGGTTTTTTGTTGTTGTGGTGTTGGGCTTTTCCTTTTGTTGTGAGAGAGTTGCCAAACTAGAACGGGGTTGAAATCAGAGCGTCTGCAAGTGCAAGAACCTTTAGTACCTTGTAGCATGATGTGAGCAGCTGCTGCTGCAGGCTCTGCATTGCCATGGCCAGATATCATCCCTGTGGAGATGTTCCATTCAGTACTGCCAGGTTTGTTCTAAATTAGTGGATGTGTGGACCAAAATGTCTGTTACCAGCTCCCTGAGTTTGGATGCAGCCCACAGCAACACACAAAGTACTGCCTGAGAGACTGGTGCTGTGGCTAACTGAAAGGAGAGTGATCTTCCAGAGGTCTGACAGCTCTGAAAGCTCATCAGTCAGGTGATTAAGAAAATGCTAGAAAGAACAGAACCATCCTAATTAGGTTCCCAACTCAGGGAGATGGTTCCTTGCTGAGATCCTATCTCTGCAGTAAGAGGAATGCAGATAGACTGAGGCAGACTAAGTTTACAGCAGCTAAGGTGGGGCCTGCAGCATCTTTTATCTTCACAGCTTGTCAGCCAGAATAATTTACCTAAAAATAGCTGCCTGAAGTTGAGCTTTGAATGTAAAATCCTTTTGCCACTAACACAGGGAATCTCAGCAACTTCACCAAACATTGATCTTCACCTAGAGCAGGGCAAGGCTCCAGCTACGTGTTTAATCTCTTGAAGCAGCTGCAGTGCCTTGCAGACAGAGGCTGGGATTTGTCCCTGTGCTGTTTCCCTCAGAGGAGGTTCTGCTCTACAGGACAGCTCTCTGTGTGGAATTGGCACATAATGACCTTGTCCATTTGGTGTGATTGTTTTCCTAAGGGTTCCCCTATCAGTGTCTATTTGCTCTCCCTGGCCAATACTTTGGATCAGGGACTCTGTCGTCGATATGTTTGTCATTCGTGTCACATGGCAGAGTCCTGGTCTGTGATTGAGCTTCCAGAGAGTTATCACAGCACAAGTAATCTGTTTGCAAGGAAAAAAGTGATAAATGGGGTGCTCTGTGCCAAATAATGCTCTTGAAAGGTGTTTTTTTCCTACTTACACGTTGGCTGGTAAATGCAGGTGGTGCCTTTCAGCTGAAGGAGGGAGCCTGTCAGCTGAAGTTCTGCCATCCTCTTTCCCCCCCATCTTATCCAACAGGAACAAGCAGCAATGAGATTGGACACATCTACTGTTCCAGATATTTCCCAACCAATTTCTCCAAAGAAGAGCAAAACCACCCTTGGACCAAAAGGAAGATGTGGTAAGTTAAGTGCAATTCCTGCTGTGTCCATTTGCTGCTTGTCCTGTCCAGAGCCCTGCCTGAAATGGCACAAATGCTGAGGCAGGTGAGCTTCTCTTCATCCACAGCACATCAAAGCTTGGCCAAATGCTTCCTGACTTGGAACATCATGAGAGTAAGCCCCTGCACAGGGCAGTCCTATGTGTATGGCAGAGAAACCTCATTCCACTCAACTCACCCTTTGAAATCATGCTGTCAAAATTCAAGACCTGTTTCTAAACCAACCACCACCAGACTCTAAAGACCATTGAGCAGGCAAGTTAGAGAGCTGTGATTTCAAATGCTAGCAGCTGGGGTTGTAGCAGGGCAATAGCTCTGGCCCCAGAGTCTGACAGGGATGAAATCCTCCCTGGTGTCCTGAGAGGAAAGGGATAAAGGGCATCACACATTGAATTTTTAATGGACAGCAGATTTCCTGCATTGATTTCAGTCAGTTCTGCAGGGAGGAGCTGTTCTCCAGAGCAGCAGGTTCAAGTTGCTTTGTGTTCCTTCCTGCAGTCTGAAGTAGGCAAGGCTGCAGATGCTTTAAGACTGTCCTTGCCCTCCTTTGGCTTGTGTCAGTCAGTGTGCTCTTGAGATCAAAGCAAACTGCAGAATGTGGCCCTCAGAAGGTGCTCAGGGCTGCCTGGGCATGTACAGCCAAGGGGTCAGCAGGTGATGGTTGAAAGGAAAACACTGAAACCCCAGTGTCTTTAGAGGCCCTCACAGATGCCCTTGATCATCTCTATCCAGCTGTGAGACAGGCACTTTGATCTGCTGGGAAACACGACTGCTGTCCTCCAGAACCTTCACCACAAACACTGCACAGGGCTCAGTGGGTCCAAGCAGCAAATGCTGGTGCAGGAGGAAGGTAGAATGAGGAGTGTGATGTTAAGGGGAGGCTCTGTCAGTCTGTGTGGATCACTGTGCTGTGGTCAGGGGCTGAAGAATACAATCCTACCCTGGGTAAGGTGGGTCCATGCTGGAGCTCAGCATCCCCTGCTGTCTGTCCTGCTGCAGCATCATCACACTGTGCAGTTCAGCTGTGGTCAGTTCACATCCTGGTGTTAGTGACAGGGCTCTCAGTGATATTTGTAACACCAGCTAAGGTGACTCTGTGCTCCTGGAACAGCAGTGATGCCCTGGGGAGCTGCTCTGCAGTCGCTGCTGCTTTGATCTCACAGGGAGCAGCGGTGTAAGGTGCAGGCTGGAGGATGCAGTTGAACCAGGCAGATACCAAGCTGGGCCACCCTCTGATCCCACTGGCAACAATCTGGCTGCTCAGTGACTGCTGGAGCAGGCTGTGCTTGGGCAGCCTGTTGTGTAAACAGGGCTGGAGTGAGGGAGGGTTCAGCTAAGTGGGATGGCTCTGTGCCTTTCCCTGCAGCGAGGCCGATGGAGGCAGCAGTGGCTGCAGCAACCTTGTGCTCACTCTCTCTTGTTATTTAAGCTGCTCATGGGAAGCAGGCATGGTCCTTGCAGAAACAGTGTCGAATCTGATCTCTGATGCCCTGAAGAGTTGAATCAATACAGGATTGACTTCCTCCCCTTTTTCCTTCTCCAGCAGCCTCTGGAATCATTCCATGCAGCATCCTTCTGTAGCCATTGCTAGTTGCTGTCACATCCAGCCATTTCTCAGTGCTGCTCTGCCATCTCATGATACCAGCAAGCTCTGCATGGGGGATGTTTGCAGTGGACCAGAGCTGTGCAGATCACACATCTCTACCTCAGGCTTGGGGAAAGCACCCAACACTTGCTCCACAAGCTCTGGAGATGGTTCTCACTGGCAAAGACCAATGTAAAGATTGTGCTTGTTGCTTCTTGAGCTGTCTTGACTTTTGCCTGGAGTATAGAGGAAAGCCAGTGTACAAGGGAAGAGAAAGACAAGCAATGCCTGAGCCCACGTGGAGGGAAAGGGAGGAAGGGGGCACGTGAGTCCCTTCCCTGTCAGTCTGGGATCGTGTGTGTCAGGCTCATTCACCAGTCCTGGAGGACTGCCCCAGGTCCTGGTAAAGATTCTCTTTAAGGTACAAGAATGGTTCCATGGTAAGAAGGTTTCTGAGGTAGGTGGTTGGTTTTTCACCTCGTGGGCTCTTTCCAACCTGTGCTTTTCTGCAGCTGTTCAGGGTTTGAAGCTATTTCTGAAGAACTTACATTCCTGAGGCTTTAAACAAGGGCTTTTGACAAATGTGTGTGTTTAACTTCTGGTAAACCTAAGAGAGACAGAAAGGTCCCAGTGCCTTCCACAAAGCCTGCTGCAGGAAAGCAGGAGGTAGGATGTGAGGGTAAGCCCAGTGAACTGGCTCTGCTGACTACCTGGATGAGTATGGGGGAGCAGCTTAGCCTGTGGGCTGCAGGTGGGGACCTCATGACAACGTCCTTGTTCCTTCTATGAGGTTGGATCTCCCTCCTCCTGCGTGTGCACTGAGGGGGAAGCAGGTTTCTAGGCAGTTTCAGGAAGGTGCTTTTCTGTTTTCTCCCCTAGACCAGCTAAAGTGTGATTCCACTCACTCTCTGATCTTTATCCTCAGATCCTGCTTCTCCCTTGGTCACTGCTGACCTGTGCTCACGCTGTTCTGGCCTGTAAGGAGTTAAGAGGTGGGATCTGTTTGTAGGAGGAGGCAGTGTCCTACAAGCATGCAGCAAAGGCTGCGGGTGCTGCCTGATGCCTTTGAGCTGGGTCTGTGTCTGTGCTGTGTTGACATCAGGGGGAAAAAGGGATGCCTGTGCCAAAAGGTGGAGTGCAGCACAGCCACCCCCCACCCCGAGTGTGCACACCCTGCCCTGGAGCTGAGGCTCTGAAGCCTGACCCAGCTGAAGTGCTGGAAGCTGGACAGGTTGGGGGTGTGATGGGAAGCCACAGCAGGGCCTTGCTGCAGCCTTGCTGGCCATGCTGAGAGCTCAGGGTGCCCCACTGAAACCTGGGTGCCCAGCCATTAGTGAGTACGTGTGGTGGGGGCTGGTGCTGTTGCACAGAGCAGAGCTTGCTTCCATTCACCAGTTGCCTGTTTGGAAACATGAGGGAATTCCTCAGGAAGGGATTGTAAACTTGCAGAGAGCTGGTTCAGGTTGCAGAGGCAGAGAGAAACGAGGAGCTGTGACAACTGCTTTGCCCCATGTGCTTTGTTGCTGAGCACAGGTCACTGTGTGTCTGGCCTCTGCCTCCTTTCACCTGCAGGTTGCTGATGGGGAAGAGGCTTGGGCAGGGTGGCTGGTGACTTGTGGAGCTGTTCACTGTGCAGCTTCTGGTTACTGTTGTCACTCTCCTTTTGCATGGGCGTTCATAGGACGTTGCTATATAAAGATGTGCAGCTGGATCTAGACTTGAGTGTGTTATTTATCCATCTGGGTACAGTACACACAGCTGAAGCTGCCCTTGGAAAAGCCTTGTCAGATTAGATGATTTCCTACACTTCATCTTTTGATAGGACCTTCTCTACCCTCTCAGTCATCACTTTCCTTCAGAACTCTGTGATGTGCCAGTGTGCTTGCTGCTGTTAGCACTGTCCTTGGGCTGTGGGTGAGGAAACAGAACTGGGGGAACTTCAATACAGGATATAAAGGAAAGCTCACAGCAGTGACCTATGGAGTCTGCACCTCAGCCTCTTGCCAGTCTAAATAACCTGTGACTGTCAAGCAGTTGCTGAGAAATGAACATTGATCTCTGTCTTGTCATCGTTTGACACAAAAGGGACCTTTTCTGTCTAGAACTGGGGGGACTGTGCCAGAAAAGTGCAGCGAGTTCAGAGCTCCCACCTGGGCAAACAGCTCCCCAGTGCTTTGCCCACAGGGGATGTTTCTTTTCCCGGGGACAAGAACTGAGCTGATAAAGGCAGAGTGGCTAAGATGTGCCTGAAGAGTAAACATGCTTTGCTGCAGGTCAGCTTATTGTCACTCCAGTTTTATCCTGGCCCCCTCACACCCTGGGAGAGCCAACACCTCCAGGCCTGACCCCTGGCTTCCAGCACGGGGCTGTTTGTGCTCTTGGAAGGCAGCTGCACAGATGTGTGTGGGGAAGGGGCAGCTGACTCTCCAGGAGCCTTGAGTGGGCATCCTGAGAGAGGACTCGAGCTCTGGTGATACCTGCATGAGCAGGAGCTGGTGGCTCTGGTTTCTGTCTCCCATTCACAGCCAAGATCCCTCCCCTCCCTTTGCTGCTCACTCAGTGGAGAGATTTGGGAGGGAAGGATGCTGCTCAGCTGCACTTTGCTCCAGTACTTGGCACATCCTTTGCAGTGCTGGCTGTTTTCTGAGCAGAGCTGCTGCCTCCTTAACCCGTGCAGCTCCCTGAGAGGAGCTGGAATCGCAGCCCCGAGCGAGTGATGCGGCTGCTGCACAGAGAGTGACTGAGAGGAAGGGAATTGGAGAGCCTGGAATATGTGCCTGCCTCAGCAGCACTGCAGTGGCAAAGCCTCTGCCTGACTACACGCAGGTTACTGTTCCTTATGCATCGCCACGGAGGAGCCCGGGATGAAATGCATCAGCCTCCTTTTCCCCTGCTTCTCTCTTGTCGTTGTGCATTAATTGCTGAGAGTTATTTTCCTTGCTGTGGCTGACTGCCTGCATCTCTTCTCGTGCTGCAGGAGAGGCAGGGAGGGAGAGAGCACAGCAGCAGCCCCGGTGTCCTGTCCCACAAGGAGGATTCTGCAGGATGTGCCAGCGCAGTCAGAGGCTGCTGCAATGGTGTACACAACCTCTGGAACAGCTGGATTTAGGATTACTAATGCTTGACAAAGGTGTCCCAGACTCCATCTAGCAATTAGCTGGAGACATTGGCTGCCCTTTGGGGCTTGCTGACTGCTTTCTGTGTTCCTCTCCTTACGGGTTTCGCGCTCATCTGGGTCGACGGCGTCTGAGCCAGAGGAAGGGACTTTCTTGGCCAGGCATTGGAAGGTGCAGGTGTGAGCTCTGGAGGGAACTGCAGTCTGACCAGCCATGGCTCAAGCAGCTAAACAGCTGAAGAAAATCAAAGATATTGAGGCTCAGGCTCTGCAGGAGCAGAAGGAGAAGGAAGAATCCAACCGCAAGCGCAGGAACCGCTCTCGGGACCGGAAGAAAAAGGTGAGTGGCACCGGGACGAGCTGCCCCGTGTCCTGCTGCTCCTGCTCGTGGCAGCCACTGCTGCGTGTG
Source organism: Colius striatus (assembly GCF_028858725.1). Taxonomy (NCBI): domain Eukaryota; kingdom Metazoa; phylum Chordata; class Aves; order Coliiformes; family Coliidae; genus Colius; species Colius striatus. Next base: position 1,994,526 of record NC_084785.1, read on the forward strand.
CTCTAGGGGAGGAGGGGACGTGACAGAGGGGCAGGCTGGTCCCTGCACTAATCTATTTGCAGTCTGTACAAGAAACAGTCTCCCAAACACGGAGGGACAACTTCTGGGGCCAGGAAGCTGCTGTTGGGGGGGGAGGTGGGTATGAAACAGCCTGGTGAAGGGAGAAAAGAAGTGAGGGGTTTGTCAAGGCAGCCAGAGAGAGACTCAGTCATCACAGGAACAGTCTTGGTCTCTAAGGTACAATTGCTGGCTTCTAGCATCATGCAGTTTCCCAAAGTTGCTGTGTGTGGGCAGAGCAGAGAGGCAGGAGACCCCCAGCCCTTGCTGTAGGGAAGGAGCAGCTCTGATGTCAGGCCCTGCTTGATCTCTGCCAGATCCCTGGAAGCAGGGCACTGCGGGAGCAGACCATGAACACAGAGAGCAGTGTTGTGCAGGGGCCATGGAGCTCTGCTGCTGCTCAGGGCACAGGCAGTACTGGTGAGTGGGACACAGCTCATTCCTCCCAGCATGTTACTGGCAGCAGGTGAGTGGGGGGGATCAGGAGCAAGAAGAGGTATCTTCCCCTTTGCTGGAACCTTGGGTCTGCCAGCTGTAGCTCCTCTCTGAAAAGCCACTGCCAGCGTTTTCTTGCCAGCAGGTTCCTGCAGGAGCAGGCATGTTGCTAAGACAGCTTTGCTGCCCTTTGAAGGCAGCGCTTGAACTTGGGTGTTCTTCTCTCAGCAGGGCCTGAGGGTGTCTGTGCTATGCACCAATGCAGAGGGGTGGTGAGGAGAGAGGTGAAACCAAGGGTAATCAAGGGTGTGTGTGTGCTGGAGGAGGTTGCAATACAAGGATGTCTTAAGTGGGCTTCTCTGCCTTTTGCAAAAGACTGGGGGACTTCCATGTGTCCCTTCTGAGCAAGAACCTCAGAGCAGAGCTCTGCTGCTTGGAGCATCTCAATAGCTGCACCCTGAGAGTCCTGAGAAGCTGGGGTCAGGTACCACTAACCACCCTCAGGCTCTTGTTCTTCCTGCCACACTGCTGGACAACTGCTGGTTCAGACTGTCTGGGCTAGTCCTGGGCACTGGGGTTTCCAGATTTCATTCACCCCACGTTTCTGGTGAAGTCTCACTCTGTGAGTCTTTGAGAAAACCATCCTCTTCCCTTCTACCCCCTCCCTCCCCTGTGGAGCAGTGTACATATGTCTTCCTGATGGGTTGGGAGATCCAAAGATACCTGCAAAGTGTTTGGACTTCCTCATATGGAAGGTACCAGAGAGGGCACCTTCTCACCAGCTCCTTGAGAGAGACCAAAGTTGCACTTGCTGTCAAGACACAGTGTGAGGCAAATGAGGGAGCTGGAGAAGCAGGTCTGCTTCCCTGGAGTGGACCTTACAGTGATCAACCAGCCTTTTTGCAGTACCCCATGTGGGATTGTCACAGTGTGGGGAGCACTGAGGGGGGTCCCCTTGCAGAAATCAGCAGGGAAGGAGTTGATCTTCAGCTCTGCATCCCTTCCTGAGCAGTGGGTCCAGGCAGTGTGCTGCTGAGGGAGGGCTGCCTGCCTCTCACCCTCCTGCTCCTCTTGGGACCAAAGCTTGTGTGGTTGTGTGTGTCCCACAAGCACTGAATCCTGCAGTTTGGTTTCTGTGATAGCTGGAGGCAGTGAGTTCTGTTACTGCTGCATTGCCCTAAACTCTTCTCTTTGGGCCACAATGAGGTTTGTTGCTTTTTAATCTCCATGGAGATCACTTGCCCTTTGTAGTGAGTGTGAGGAGAACCTGCCTGACCTTGTCCTGGCCAGTTCTGTGCTGTGTGCCTCTCATTTGCCTGTCAGCACAGGGGCAGCCCAGGCACACAACCTCGTGGCTCCTCCAGCACTCCCTGCCCTCAAGCTTTGCAACTGAGAGCTGGTGTTTCGTTTGACAAGAGGCTGCAGCGAGGGTTTAAGGCTTCGTCACTCACCCTGGCCACTCTGCAGCCTGGCCACACTGGTGGTTTGGGCCTAGCTGTCCCTGAAACAGCCAGACATGTCCTGAGGAGTGTCCCTGTCTGCGGGCTCTGCAGCACGGCTGGAGGTTGCCTGAGGATGAGGATGACCCCAGGGAGGAAGCTTTTGATAGTTCTGTCCATTCCCACATGTAGTGCAAGTGCTGAATGGTGAGGGATTATGAGGTCTAGCATGATGTGTTGGTGGCTTTTCAGGGTGCCCTGCAGACAGGCAGCTCTGACAGAGAGCAGCCCACCAGCAGAGGAGGGTGTGCATTGAAAACAAGTTCACTGCCAGTAGAGAACTTGCCAAGGGTCAGCTGGGCTGGCTCCTTGCTATTCTTGCTGCAGCATCCCAGCTTTAAAGCTCTGTGCATTCTGCTTGGATGGCCAGCTCAGAGGGGGCCAGAGCCACTCAATTACAGCTGCTGGGCTGCACAGGGAGGCTCTGCCGTGGGCAGCTGCACTCCCAGGCAGGGGGGGATGGCCACCAGCACTATCTGTGGTTGGGATTCAGCTATCTGGCCTTTTTTTCTTTGTGGTTCTGAGAGTTGGTGATGGTCAAGAACTCTTTCTTCCTTTTGCTGCTGGTGTGCTGTTGTCAGGCTACCTGGAGAGGCAGAAAAGCTTCCTCCCTTGGAAGCCACGCAGAGCACTTAGACACAGTCCTGCCTTCTGCAGGATTCGAGGGGAGCAGCACAAGGCACTGAGATGTGCTTCTGAGGCAGGTCTGTAACTTGTGTCAACACCCTCTTACCAAGTCCTTCCTGAGCTGCATGAGGCTTGTTGCTGTGGTTATACATTAAAGGTAGAAAACAGACCAAAACCCTTTCCAGGAATTCTGGAAGCCTTAGCAGAGCTCACCAAATGGGTTGTTAGCAAAGGCCCAAAATGTCTGACTCCCAAATTGGGCCAAGAGCACTTGGCTTACTCTTTGTTTCCAACATCCATCTACAAGCATCTTCCAGCTGAGCTAAGTGCCCCCAGGATGGGTTGCTAATGCCTGCAGTGCCTTGCAACCTGACAAGCTTTGGCTGAGACTCATAGACAAACCATTGATGCTGTAATGAGAAGGATTCTTCCTGTTGAAGTTCACTTATTCTGGTACCAAATTCAGGCAAGTGCCCAGTCAAGCATGAGGAGGAGCAGAGACCTTCACCTGAGAGGAGCACAGAGTGGCAGATCCCAGCTGTGCTCCTCAGTTGGCTGCTGGGCATGTGGGGCTCATAGAGCAGGAAAGTGAAACCTCTACAATATCTCTTGGCAAGTGCCAGGCAGCAAGTTAAACCAACAGCACTTGAGGTACAGCAGCAATGCTGATAATGTCCAGAGAACTGCTCCAAGTGCACGTGGGAGAGCATGTGCAGCCTGTGTGCAGTGTAGCTGTGGCTCACTGGGTTAAACAACAATCTGCCCAAAAGCTTGGAAGGCAATTGCTGTGACAATTGCTACCAGTGTTGAAATGATCAATGATTAGTATGAAAGATGTGCCACATCCTCTCAGTACACCCAGTTTTGCTGGAGCATCTGAAGAACAGAGGACAAGGCTGCCTGAATTTACCACTTTTTTACCACTTTACCACTTTTTTCCCTCCCCCTCCAAATCAAAAGGAGAAAAGGAGGAACAAACAGCTTTTCTCTTTCCACTCCTGTCCAGTTTCTGTCTTGCAAGTGTCCAAGAGTAAGACAGACTCCTGTCAGGGATTTGTAGAGCATCTCACACCACACAGTCTTGAGTGGTCAAAGAAAATGATTCCTTGTAAGAAAGTCTCTCCATAAAACTCCTTGTCTGGTTTTCCCTACTTGTCCATCTCCTGGAAGCAGCACACACACAGTCTGAGGCAGTTTGGGGCAGGGTTTCTTCTGCACACCTCAGCAGGAAATGTTTTAGTGCTCACTGTGACCCACTGAAACCCATCCCAGCAGGGGATGGGGGCTGCAGAGAAGGGAGGCAAGACATTTGTGAGAGAGGGTTTGAAATAGGTGAGAGAGAGAGAGAGAGAGGGGGGTGTTTGTGTTTGGCAGGAGTTGTGGTAGCTTTTCCACCAGCTGGAATGAAGCAGTGGGAAAGGGCAAATGGAGCACAGAGGATGAAGTGACCCCATTTTTGTATTCTCAAGCATGGGTAAGGAATACATGTGAAAGTAACCATCTGACATCAGCTGTCAGGAGAAGCTCCAGGCTGGGAGCTGGGAGAAGCACTAGATCCTGCTGGGCAGTTCTGAGAAGGCTGAGGAGATGTGAGGGATGCTTGTGCATGAAAGGCATTTTGCATGCTTGGGAAGCTACAGAGCAGAACAAGACCAAGTTTGGAACAACAGCCACAAGCTCAATCACACAGAGGAGCAATTGCAGGTGATTCCTTAGTGGGACAATGGGACTGTCACATAGGGTGACAGGCAAAACAGCTCACTCAGCTGCTGCCCACTGATGGTTTGCACCCAGCCTCTGCTCAGTGTGCTACCATGGAACTGCTCTGTGTGACTGCAAGGTAACTGTGACCCTCCAAGCTCTGTCAAGGTTGTTGAGGAAGCAAGTGCCATGAGGATTTGGGGCTGATGACGTCAGCTGGCTGCACCGTCAGGAGAGTCAGACCTCTGATTCATAGAGGCTTAATAAATATTTAGCTCTTGCTCTGGGATGGGTTGGGAAGTACAGGGGCTGTGTGTGGTGATGGCTTCCTTTGATGCTGTTTATCTGACCTGCCACTGGAGTCCTGCACAAAAGGAAATGCTGTCAGGATGAAAAGCAGCATCAGCTCTGTGCTGGATTGTGCTGCTCTGCAGGCTGAGGCCAACAAGGGGACGTTTCTCTCACAACCCACAAAGGTTCCCAACCCCACCTCTCCCTCTCTGTGTCTCTCTGGTATGGAATCAGCAGGAAGAAGAGGCTGTTTCCAACCTACCTTTGACTAAACTCTCCCCAGTTTCACTGGCCGCTGCTCACAGCCTCCAGCATCCTTCTGCCTGGTTGCAGTGCAGCATGTACTGGTTATAATGGGAGCACCTGTGTATTTTCTTTCCAGTGTTTGCCTGAAGTGTTGGGGAGGGATGGCAGGGGCCAATGCCCAGCGTGCCTGTGGGCAGGAAGGAGGATGGCAATGCAGAAATGAGCCTGGTCTCAGAGGGGAGCTCCAGGGGTGTCTGGCTGAGCACGTTTTGTTGCAACGAGCTCTGTGAAATGGCCCAATTAGAATAATCACAGCATTTCTGTGGGAGCAGCTCCTCTCTGGTGTTTACTCTTCTCCTCTTTCACTGCCTGCCTTGCCCTTTTGCAGGCCCTGGTGCCAAGAGAGCTGAGTCTCTCAGATAATGTGAGCTAATATATAATGAGCTGTGTTTGCCTTGGGAAGTCCATCCCTTTTCCCAGCAAATACTTGTCCACAAATACTGAAGTCAGTCATAAGTGAAGAACAGCTTGTACAGTACTTAGCCAGCAAGGCATTTTAGAGCCTGTGCCTGTGTCCTTTCATGACATTTCCAGGCAGGAGGGAGGGGGAGCTGAACACGAGGAGAATACGGCATCTGGATGTGAGGGATGTCGGGTCAGCACAGCCCCTGCTGCTGCTGGCTGCTGGGGGAGGAGGCACTGAGGGGAGGCTGGTGCCATCCTGCACTGCTGCTCTGCAGCCTCCTCCATTATTCACACAGCTCTGTGTGTTTGGGGAGTTCACCAGCTCTCGGGGTACCGGGGTGAGCTGAGCAACGCTCAAAGCCTTAAAGCATCCCACACTCCGCTGTGGGAGTGAGTTCATCAGCCCCCGGTCCCTTGGGCAAGGTGTCTGCTCCAGCAGGGCACTCACTGCCTAGAGGGAGTGAGCCCTGTCTAGAGCAAGTGCCATCAGGAGGACAAGAAGCAGAGGACAGTGGCCTGTGTGAGAGTCCTGTGCTTGGTAGCCCGTGGGGCTCAGTTTGCTCACGGTAGGAAGCCGCCTGTAGTGTGCTGAAAGCGAGGTGCAGCGAGCTGGGTCTGAGCTCGAAGGAAAGCAGCTTTACAGAGTGCTAAAATTAGAAGTTTAGTCTGAATTATGCTAATTTGTTTTAATTGTCTAAGTATGTCAAGGTTCTTCAGCAATGCAGCCTCTCCTTGCTGGCCTGGGAAGGTGCAGCATCGCTGAGGGGGTGATGCAAGGATGGGTCAAGGATTGCAGACGTCTCTGGGTTCCTTTGCCCTACTTACATCTCTCTAACAGCCCTCACCTCCAGCTCTCCAAATGCCAGAGATTCTGAAGATGTTAGCCCTGGATCAGATAAACCAGCCTTGTTAAATCTGAGATGAGGAGAGGGCAGCCTCCTGGGTGCAGGGAAGTTCTTCACACCTCTGGCAGGGCACCGCTCGCTACGGCAGAACCATCTGAAACGTTCCCCTGTCACAGCTGAACCATGTCATGTTTTGAGCCACAATGCTGCAAACAGCAGCAAAATTCACCCTCCCCTCCTCTTTGCAAAGCAGATCTTGCTGAGTGAATGAAACACCAAGCCAGAGCCAGGCACCTCTGTGTAGGGGCTGCAGACAGAGGGGACTCCAATCCTCGGCAGCCTGGGTGAAAAACCTCCAGCAGAAACAAAGCAGCAGGTATTCACCCAAGTGTCTCGGGAGGTGAAGGGAGAGAGAATGCAGCAGCAGCAGGAGAGCATTTGGAAAACAGACAAGGTTTCTATATTTATACAGAGATGAAGGGAGGAGGAGAGAGTGAGCTCGTGTTTGTGTGCGTGTGTCCAGGTCACTGAGAAGACTCCTGTTAAAGCAAAAAGGTGCTGCAGCAAGAGAGCAAGCAGCAAGGAGGGCTCTTGGTCCTTCACTGCACTCTCATGCCAGGACTTGTCAGGGCTTGGGAGGTGCATTCATGTACAAATGTTGGACCTTTGAAATGGGAAATGCAGAGAGCAGAGAGCTGAGTATAAACTGTGTTGGGTTTTGAACTGTTCTGGAGGTCTCTGCAAAGGAATGGGAAATGTTTTCACTCTTTTTACAGCATCATTTGTCCAGAAAAATAGATCCTCTGTCCAGATGCTCTGCAAGAAATGCACAGTGTGTTCAGAGCCCATTTAGCTCTGTCAGGATGCCATGCCTGGGATGGGGAGCATTGTGTCTTTCCCAGGACTTGCTGATCCCAGCACAAAGCACAGAATAAGATAAATGCTCTGAGAACGTGCTGTTTTGGTGGGTGAGACAGACAGGTGTGGGGTGAGCTGAGGACAGGTTCAGCTTTAACAGTGTGCTTCCCAACTCACAGAGCAGCTCTGAACGCAGGGGAGATGCTGATGGATGCCCCCACGAGCACTGTGCATGTATCTGACTGCTGGCCATGGCCACTGAGCAGTGTGACTGCCCCATCTAGTTCTCATTCCAGCTCCACCTCTGTGTCATCTGCCACTTCCATGGGCCTGGAGGCAGTGCAGATGCCTGGCATCCTCTTGCACTGACTGGAATGTACTCTGAGGGCCTGTCATCTATTTTAAGGGAGATAGAGGGGAAGAGAAGGTGGCAGTGTCTGTGCTGTCACCTCACAGGGACGAAACTGTCTGCTCAGCTCTCTGATGGACTGAACAAGCCTGTGGTCACTCACACAGGCTCTCAGAGCCTTGCCTTGGGCCAGTGAGGTGGGAAATGCTGGACGAGGCTTCCCAAGCACGTGCCCTTTCCAGCTCCAGACATCCTGCTGTTAAACTCAACGTCATCTCAGATACCTCAACAGCTTGCTCTCTTTCCTCTGTCCCCTGCAGGCACTGCCTCTCAGGCCTGAGAGCTGTGTCCTAGCATGCAGACATTGCTCTGCCTGGAGAAACTGTTCTGCTGAGCAGAGGATGCCAGTTCCTTCCACAGCCCAGCAAACGGCACTGGGAGACCTTGGAACCTCCTGTGCAAATAGGGAGGGTCCTGGACAGTTTTACAAGGCACATTCCATCAACCTGCTAGCTCCTCCTGTCTAGCAGCCTTCTGGGCAAAGTGCTGGTGAGATTCTCGTGGTGAGGTTGTCGTGCTGTCTCCTGCAGCAAGGCTTGGCTGTGCTGCTGCAGGTATCAGAGCCTGCTCTGCTGTGTGCCTGCTCTCTCTGAGCTTACAAATAGACTGTTGTGCTGAGGCTTTGGATGGGCATTGAACATGACTGGCTTTGCTGCTAGAACTGCAGAGCCCAAAGCAAGCCAGTCCCTTGCACTCCATTGTTCTCTATAATCTTTTAAACCCAAAGTTACCACCGTGTGGAAAGACTCAGAAGGTACCAGCCTGTAACACCTTGTTCTAGTTGACTGGGAGAAGAAAAATCTGAACATACAACATATCAAAGCTGTGAAAATATATTGCAACACAAGGCAAATTCTTCCAAGTCAGCTGTCACTCCTTTTGCAGGTGTCACACAAGCTGTAGTGATGGAGCAGAGAAATGGCTGCTCTGGGCTGCACCTTGCTTCTGCTGGATCGCATCTGCCAGAGCTTGAGGCAGAGCTGAGGTGCCAAGTGAGCTCCTCCTTCCACTCATCTGAATGGCAGAGGAACACAGTGACAGGGATCTTGCTTTGGTCTGCCTGGGGATCAGCTGGACTTTGTGGAGGGCTGAAGTGTGAGCATTTACTGTGTGCTCTAATCATGTGCACACCTCTTTTCTAGGTTCTTACTGTGCTGTTTGAGTCAAGAATGTCCTGCTGTAAGTTATCCCCATGGCTTTGGTTAGAGCAGTAACTAGTGTGTTCCTAAAGATGCTAAATGTCAGTCATCCAGTGTCCTTGACCTGGGATTCTCTGCATGGAGTTTCTCTTGCTTTGGGGTACTGAGGTTGATTTGTCTGTCTGTCATTCATTTGGTCTGTCTTTACTCCCCCCTCGATTTGATTACAGTGAGAGAAAGTACTGTCAGTGGGCATGGGGAGAGGAGGGAGCTGATGGTGTGTGCTAGATTGTTCTCAGAAGGGGAAAACTTGCCTAATTAGCTTTTGATATGAGCTTTGCTTCTCCTGCAGTGAGGACTGTTATGGTTCTGCTTCCCATCCTTAATGCTGAAACAGAAGTGGTATCTATGGGCCATTCCCTTTGGCACGGGGCTATTTCAGCTCAAGGAGATGCCTGCAAGGTGTCTGCATTTGGCCTGCAGGCTGCAATTACCTAAGCTTTTCCCTTTTTCATCTCTCTTCCTGGGAAAACTGCCTCAGCTTGTAGTGACAGTAGATTTGGTCCAGGCAAGAATTGCTCAGTGGAGCGTGGTGTGGCAGCTCCCTTACACACAGCTTGGACGTGCCACTGCGCCGCTGCACAGCAGCGTGCTCCCGTTGAAGAGCAACGTGATGGTCAGCAGGCTTGACTCCCTTTTCTGTGAGTGCTGGGAGAAAAGGCTCCCTGTCAAGGCCACTGTCAAATGTGTGCAGAGCTGAGACTGCAGTAAGAGGAGCTGCAGTATCACAGGACAGGAGTATAAAATATCTGCTGCCCGTCAGTACTGTATCAGCAGAACTTCTCCAAACTTGTGGACTCATCCCTGCCAACGGTGAGATGTGCCTCCTGCACCTGCCAGAGTTCTCCAAGGCCAGCAGCAGCTCAGTGAGGCACAGACAACATCACCCTCTGTCCACCACCCAAAATGTGAAGCAGCAGCATGGACTTGTCTCTGACACTTCAGCAGGGATCAGCAGCGTCTCCCTCTTGGCCTTTCAACAAACTCCACGGCACCAGCACCAGCAGAGGGGTCACATGAGAGATGCTTTTTCTGCCTTTCTTGCACTGCCACAGACACTGTGTGTGAGTTACAGGTATTTGGGCAGCGGAGCTGGCACCTTTCACTCATTCACTTTGCTTTAATCCGTGCTTTGGAGCTGAGAATACTGCGAGGACACTCGGGTCAGGCTGATCCTGAGGCTCTGCTGGCAGCTGCAGCAGTGAAGCAACTCCCTCGTGGAGCTTGGAGAGAAGCTCTGCTCATTGGGAAGAGGAATTGCATGTTAGGAGCTGTAGTCTGAGCAGGCTTCATCTCTGCAGAGGTGCTGGCTTTTGTCCACTTCACTGGGAGTAAAGGCAGCAGAGCAGAGGCTGCCCACTAACCACACACGAACCTGAGTTTGTTCTTGACAGGAACAATCTACTGGAACATACTGGGAGGGGGAAAAAACAGAGTTCAGCAAAGGAGAAGCTTCAGAGTTTCCTTTATTGTTACTGTGAGACTTCTGGGGGAAAAAAACCCACCCCAAACCAAGCAAGCAAGGTGGGATTTGTCCTCTTTGTGGAGCCACAGCCACTGCAGTTAGCTCCCCACCCTCAAGCTGGCTGCTGTTTACTGCAGAGCTTTGCCAGCAGCTTCCTGGGGTAATATTAGTCTTGTTTAATGATGGAAAGTGCCTGGGAAATATGCACATGTCATTTTTATGTTCAAATCAAAAGAGGGACGTGACATGCCAGTGATGTGATTGGGAGCTGCCAGGGACAAGCAGATTCAAGGGCTCTCTGTGGGTGCCCAACCATGAGAACAAGGAGCCAGATTTGGCTAAGTTTTTGAAGACCAGCATGAGCAAATGTGGATGTTGCTGTGCCTCTGAAGACAACTGCAAAGCAGCAGGAGAACAGGCTCCAATGCTGGAGGCTTCCAGCAGGCAAAGCACGGTCAGCAGTAACACAGCAAAGCAGCTGCAATGGAACCAGTGTGCTCTCATCTCTCTGCCACAGTGGGCATCCTGGCCAAAAGGTGCCTCCCAACCTCTGCCTGCTGACAGGTGAAAGTGAGTCCTCTTTCCTCTTGAAAAGAACTTTGAGGAAGCCAAAAGAGGAAATAATAGGATTTCCTTTGCTGTTTAATTCCATTCGCAGGCAGGCACAGACACAGTGCTCACTGAGAGGCAGGTGCTTAGACTCCCCCTATACTCTAAGAAGTTAAAAGGATGAAATCTAAAGGCTTTAGGTTGAGCTGCCTTTGTGAGCCTGATATCCAGCATCCTCTATAGTTGCAGTCAAAAAGCCTGTGATGCTTTTCCCAGTGAAGCATGTGTGTGTGTGTGTGCACACGTGTGGATTAGCTCCTCTGCTAAGCCAAGATCTTTCTCAGGTAATTGTATTCTGCTTCCTTCAAATCCCTTTCTTCTCCAGTTCCCTGTAGCATTCCCAGTCTACTGAAGGCTGCCTCCTCTTACTCTGGGGATGGGGACACTGGTTTGGTGGGAGGGGGAATGAGTGTAGGGGAAACTTTGCAGTTATGAGGAAGGATGAGTCCTGAAATCGAGTGGTGGAATGGGCAGAGTGCAGGGTGTGGATGTTCTCTCTGTAGGAGACTACTTCAGGCTTCTGTGCTTCACATTGTAAAGCAGACTCTGTCAGACCTAGCATAAAACCTCTTCAAATGTGCCTCCGTGCCCTCACCTTGCAGAGCACCTTGGGTTGTACTGAGCCACGCCAAGCTGGCAGCTCAGTCAGTGCCCATGGTATGCAGGGGCTGGGGTGAGCAATTCCTGGCATCAACAGCACTGGGGTTTTTGCAAAGCCTCAGGGAATCCTAGTGCAAAATGCTCCCAGAATATTCATTGCAGGTGAGCAATCATGCAGCACTCCTGAGCTTGGAGGTGCCCTTGCCACACAGGGGATCTCTGATGCTGGAGAGGGAATCAAACAGCCTATTTGTCATTTGGGCTTCCTCTGCCTATGGTGCAACAGGAGATGAGGACAGCATTATGCTGTGTGTTACTTGGCTCTGATGGCTTTTCTGTGGCCCCTTACAGCACTCAGGTGATGCTCAGCTCGTACCACTTGCTGCTGGCACTGATAACCTGGAGCAGCAGCATCTGGGTTTTGAATCATTTGGGGGGAAGGGGGGTCATGGGGGATTTTTTCTTGTCAATAACTCAAATTACCCCGTGAAACAGCAGCTTGTCTGATGTTAAATATTAAACTCCACTAAGTGAGTGAGCTGGAGCACTGGAACAACTGCACGCTGGTGATGGCTTGCTGTGGCAGGGGATGGCAGCGGTGCCTGCCAGTGTGTGCATTAATCCTGGCTCCTTGGAGAGCCTTCCATCTCCGGGGCAGTCAGGTGCTCCTCCACGCAGCTCCCCAGCTTCTGAATGGCATTTTGCATGCTTTAAACAGATCAGCACATCAAAGGCTGGCGGATCCTCTCCCCGGCGTTGCCATGGCAGCGGCAGCTGAGAGGATTTGGATGTTTCTGGGATGGGGTTGTGTTGCTGGGTGTGCTGGGGCAGAGCAGGGCTGCTCCACACACCGCTGTCCTCCTGCACACAAAGCGTGCCTGGGGCTGCCCCGTGGCATGAGGAGCTCTTGCTGGGCATTGGGACAGCCTGCCCCAGTTTGGGGGTGCTGAGATGCAGAGCTCTGCATCCAAACCACTCACCTCAGCTCCCTCCAGGCTGGGAGGGAAGGAGGGAGCCCTTCCCATGCTGCACTGCACGTGGAAGTAGGTCAGCTGAATTATACCCTCAGAAAGGCTTGTTTCTCTCTCCCCTGTCTCTCAAGGGAGCAAGCCTTGCTCCCAGTGTTGACTCTGTAGGTGCCAGCCTGCCCTAGGGATGTCTCCTTCAGGTGCCTCTGCTGTCCCCTGCAGCTCCACACACGCTGCATTCAGTGGAGTCAACATAAGGCTGAGCTTTAAACACTATTAAAACATGACACTGGCCTGGCTGGGCAGCTCATTGCAGCAGCATGGATCAAGGGATCTGCTGGGGGCCCTTGCCCCATCCTTCTTCTCATGTGCTGTGAAATTGCCCCTGGGAGTCCAGTGCTGCTTGGTGAGTACTTCTGGGTGATCCTGGCACCTCCAGGTGATGAGCTACACGACAGGCACACGTGTGCTTTACTCTGCCATGCACACAGCACAGTGTCCTTTGGGGCTGTGGTGGTGGGCACTGGGGAACAGATGGGTGGTTTGACGAAGGCAGGCAGGTAATTCTGAGCCCCCTGCCTGCTCCTCGTGCTGCCACAGCACAGGCAACCAACTGTCAGTCCTGTGGCCTCGGTGCTGTTGGCCACTGCAGGCTGAAGGAGACAAGGAGGCGACAGTAATATGCTGTACCACGGGGAGCATGGCAAACTGTCAAGTGTCTGTGCAATCACCTGAATTCCTTCCAAACTCCTCTGCAACAAAAGGTGCTTTCTGTTTCCATTGCCTCGTGCACACAGCATTAGCTTCTCTGCTTGCCCAAGGCTAGGCTAGACTCCCTAACGGGGCTGGGGACCCAGTGCTTCTCAGGCAGGGTCATTCCAAAAGGTCTATCTAGTTCCTATGTAATATCACTGAAACGATGCTCTTGAAGTGGCAGGCATCCCTGCCCATGGCAAGGGGGTTGGAACTGGATGATCTTTAAGGTCTCTTCCCACTCAAACCATTCTGTGATGCTTTAAGTGCTCTTGTGTTGCTCATCACTGAGAATCAGGTCAAGCTCCAGTCTCCAAAGGGCTTCCACAGCACTAGCTGTGGCCTATAAACCAGCCTGGTCTTAGGGTATAACTGCACTGTTTCAGTGGCAGTTTCCTGCAGGTCTGACTGAGGATCTGGGGTGTGCCTGGGCTGGGGTTGCTGGGGGCCCTTTAAAGGCTGGGAGTCTACCTCCCCTGCCACAGGTAGGGACATCTTTCACCAGAGCAAGTTGCTCAAAGCCCTGTCCAGCCTGACCTTGAATACTTCCAAGTGACGTCTACAACTTCTCTGGGCAAAACAAGAGTAGCTGAGTGAATATGTTCAGTCTGTGCTACTCTCCTGGCTCAGCTGCACGTGAAATCCTTCCTCATCACCCTCCACTGAGGCTCTGCTGTGTTTGCAGGTCGTGCTGGGCTGACTCTCAGCGAGGGTCCCGGGCTGACGTGGGGCCAGTGGGTTTCAGCATGTTGTGGAAGGATGGGCAAGGCACAAAGCCCAGCTCCTGCCAGCCCTGAGAGCACCCTGCTCCCCTCTGCTGGGCTGCCAACATCTCACAACTGACAGAGCAGTGAAGGGGAATGAGCAGATGTCTCCAGGCTACCTCCTGTGCTGCTGCTGTGTCCTTGCTGCTATGCTGCATCCCCCTGGGTAGGCAAACCTGCTGGGTATGGCAGTGCTGATGCTCTGGGAAGCTCAGGCTCACTGGGTTTCAAGCAAACATCACTCTGGGAGCCAAGCCTGCTGTCCTGAACTCCCCACAGCAAGGGGACTTCAGGACACAGCCTGCTCTGTCTGCTGCAAGATCTCTCTGCAATAAACTGCAAAAGGGGCTGAATCCTGCCCGGGGTAGCAAGGGGGATGTGGACAAAGGCAGGGTGCCCAGAATGAATGCTTGCTCCCATCTGTGTGTTTACACTGTTATAGGCACATTAGGCTGCAGGGCAAGTGTGAAGAGCAAGCAGGCTGCCTTGGGAAAGGCCACAGAGGGGCTGCTTTCCACAGGCTCGTGTGACTTCTTGGTTAAGAAGGGCTGTGTGAGTCTGTGTGTGGTGCCTGAGTGTGCATGTCACTGGGATTCCTCCATCTTTTCTCACCACTGTCCTGCTTTTCTCTGGGCTTGACCCCTGGACTCTCTTGGAGGCCAGACAGGAGGCTTTTGTCTGTGCCTGTGCTGTGCTGATGGGGACTGCTGGAAGCTTTGTCCTGCTGGGAGATTTGAAGTTGCACCTTTAAGAGCAGAGCTGCAGAGAAAATAGTTTGCTCAGACCTCATTCTCCAGAGAAGGGTTCACATATATTGTGAAGAGCAGTTGCACTGGTGCTTTGCAGGCAGCAAGGGAAGCTCCTTCCAGCAGTAAACAACCCTGCACCTCCTGTATGGCAGCTGACAGAGCATTGAGGGGCAGGGACCAGAGGCTTTGTTCCCATTCTTTTACTGCTGAGGCCAGGGAAAAGTGCTGATACTGCAGACATTCAGTGCAAAAGGTCCTCTGGGAGAAATAAAATAGTTGATCTCCTTCAATTTTAGAACAACAGTGAGAGTCCCATTAGCTCTGCTAGGTCAGTGGCGCTCTCCCCTCACTCCTGCAGATTATTCCTTTCCAAAGCAGTGTGTGAGTATTGCTGGGGCTCTGGGACTCTGCTTCTCACACCCAGAGGCATCTTATGCAATTGAATTAGACCTCAGGAAAAGCAACTGTGTGATGAAATCATCCTAAATGCTGAGCAGTGAGAGCAAGGCTCAGGGCACACCACAAAAAAAGGAACACACCTCTTTGGAATCCTTCATTAATTACCCATAGATGGAACTCATGGCTTTCCAGATTTCAAGTGGATTTGCTGCAGATCTGCCAAACCATTCCTCAGAGCATTGCTGTGCCTGGAGAAAGGTGCAGGCAGTTGGACTCTGGCTGTACACTGCTGTGGGCTTCTGTTGTTGCTGGAATGTTCATTTCAGGTTGGCCAGGCATGCCAAGGGTGCTCAAGAAAGAAAGGAATCGAATCAATGGTATCTGAAAGAGCTGATTGTGATGAAAAGTTGCAGGTAGTCATCAGAACATGGGTGGATGTGCATCCAGGAAAGCATTTGGCTCCTTTGCTTGCTCAGCAAAGTGATGAACAAAGGCAGAGTTCTCCAAGCTCTGAGATGTCTGCACAGGACTGGACTCTGGGAAGGAGCAGGAATGTGCAGTTGTGCCCCAGACCTCAGGGCATTAACTTCTGAACTCAGAAGGCTTGGATTAAACCTTCAGGAAGAGTTAAGGACGGGAGGATGGAGAGGCTGGAAGCATGTTACAGAGCCTTGTGCTGGTCAGTGTGCTCAGCACTGCCACTGTCAGATGCTGCCTACAAATGGCTGTGCTTAGAATTCCACCCCATTGCTTGCTGATCCTCCTGGTTTTGTGAATTCTGCCTGGTTGCAGGCCAGGTCTGGCCAGAGGAGAAAGCTGAAGGAGTTGCAGCCAACTGGTGTGAACATCAGCTAGGATTCATTTCATTTTCCTGGCTTGTTATTGATATCTGAGCCCTCCATCAAACTCCAGAGGATGCCTGTGTCAAACCACAGATGTGTTGCTTGCTGTGACTATTGAAACAGAGACTTCATCTCCTCTCCTCTCCTCTCCTCTCCTCTCCTCTCCTCTCCTCTCCTCTCCTCTCCTCTCCTCTCCTCTCCTCTCCTCTCCTCTCCTCTCCTCTCCTCTCCTCTGTGAGCTCTCAGCATGCCTGGATGTTGAAAGCTTTTTTTCTTGCTGGTCCAAGCCTAGCAGAAAGCCTTTTGACAAATCTCAAGAGGTTTACAGAGATGGTTTCTAAGTTCTTGTCAACCTGCCTGAACTAATGTGACTGAGCAAGAAGATGCTGGTGCATCTGGGCACTTTGCAGACCTCAGAGGCCAAGTGACTGCTGAGAATTAAGGTACAGTGAGAGTGTGGGGTGAGATCTGAGTCGTTGCTCTCCTGTTTCCATGCTCAGCAGCAGAGCAGGAGGTTTCTTGTCGAGAGCAGCAGAGTGCAGACTGCCAGCTGGGCACTTGGGCATTCATCTGCTCTCACAGGAGGTCAGTCTGCAGTGCCTCCAGGCAAGCACGAGCAGCCAAGTGCTGGATGCCTCTCTCCATCTTGAGATCCCCAAATAGGCAGAACACTGAGGCATCTCAGTGGATCTGTAGTCTGGTAGTTAACAGCAGGACCAGTGGATCCCACAGGATCAATAGCTGGGGTGGATTAACTGCAGCCTGGTAAGGGTCTTGTTAACACCTCTCAGATGGGCACCTGCCTGAGTGAAAGCAGAAATCTGCATCATGAGCAGTAATTAAGAAGTGATTTGCCCTTGGCCCTTATTGTGGGCATCATGCCCAACTCTGAGTTCCCAGAACAAGGATTTTCACACTCAGTCTGAGTTAGGGGATCCTGGTCTGTAACAGGGAGAAAAAACAGTGGCTATGAGCTCTGTGGGCGAGCTGTCTTCTGGTCCACTGCAAAGCTGGATGCTCAGGTTGCTGAACACTTGTCTGTGCAGAAACCCTCATGCAGCCAGGACAGCACAGAACTGAGCCACAGCATAAACAGTGGGCCATGAATATTCCTTTAGACTCTGACTTTTTGTGCCTGAAGAAGCACGAATAAGACAATCCAGGGTGATGAAATGTGCAGTTGCATTGCCTGGCTCATCCAAACAACGAGCAGAACCAGCACCCTGTGACTCATGTCATAAGGTGCCAGGGAGGCACATGCTCTGAAGCTGTCTGTCTGCTCAGTGCTTGTGCAGGGAGGGGCAAAGGGCTGCCTAAATGTCCCAATTTGGGGCTCAGACTGCTTCTTCTCCAGGAACTAAACTGTGGTTATGCTGGCACAAGGCAGCTGTCTCCTGGAGTAAGGAGCAGGCTGCTTCCCCTGCAAAGTCATGCCTTTGGAGGCAAGGGGGCACAGGTCATGAAAAAACAGCCTCAAAGCATCCCTTCAGTTGGTATTTCTGGAATTGCTTTGGGAATCTCACAGCTGCAATAGTTCTGAGCTGATGGATGACCATGAAATGGTTTCTTGGATCAGGGCTATGATGGGGAGAGATTTCTTAGGTCTGTTGGCTGCTCAGCTTTGCAAACCCAGTCCATTGGCTGGCTTCTAAGTTTCTGGGTGCTTGTTTCCAGACTGATCTTCCCCTCACACCTCCAGCAAAGGAGATGGAGAAGCAACTAGGAAAGCAAGGGCTGGGAAATCCCCCTCCCACCACAGACCAGCAAGCTGGTGTCAGTGTGGACCTTTCACATGCTTCCTGAGTTGCTCATGGCTGATGCTCCCAGCCCTTTGGAAGCTGAGGCATTGTCCCTGTGAGAGGTGAGGCACCAGCTGCTGCTGTGGACTTCCCATGACATGATGGATCACCGTGCCAGGAACCACCAATGGCTCAGCCTTGCTGTGCTCACAGGGCTGCCTGTTCAGCACTGCAGAGCATTGTTATCTGCTTATTTATGCCTACATCACTGCTGTTCTCTCTTAACAGGAGGAAGCAGCCTGACAGCAGCACTGTTTTTCATCCCTTGCCTGAATCTTGAGTTCCTTCCCTGAGCCCAGCCTGGGCAGCAGGAGCAGAATTGCTCAGCTTGTAAATTATTCAGCTCCTGTCGCTGACTCAGCTTGAAAACTGCATTCCCATTTCCTAAGGTAACAGCTTGTTGACCAGGACCAGGGGGCCTGGCTGCTCCTTGGAGCCTCAGCAGGTGACAGGAGCACAGGTTGTGTTTTCCTCTGTAAGCAGAAAGGAGACATGCTGGAGTGAGGTGAACGCCAGGAGCACAGGGAGGGCTCAGAGAGGAGCAGCTCTCCTTCAGCCCTGGGCACAACCTGGCATGGTTTCTCAGACTGCTGGATGCAGGAGGGGCTTTGCTTCATTCCCTGAGCCAAAGCACACCTTTCCTCAAGACAGTGGAGCTCACTGTTGATCTTATTCACTCTTCTCCAAGGAAATGTGTCTGGGGTTCTGTGCTGCACACACTACGCTCCCCATTCCCTGAAGGGAAAGGAGAAGAACAGCTGAGGGCACAGGAGCAGCAGCCAGCAAAGTGTCTGGTGCTGGGAGATGACTTCTCTAGTTACATGGAAGGTAACAACACAGAGGAAGGAGCCTTGCATTCCTTCACAGCTACATCATAGAGCACTTGAAGAGTTTCTCCAAAGGTCAGAGGCAGAGCTTTGTATCTTGGAGAAACCAAACCCTTTTGTAGCTGAAGGAACAGTTTTCTTCAGAGACTTCTCCCCCTCTCTCTGACTTGCTGGCAGCTTCTCTCAGCCCCATGGACTTGCTGCTGGAAGCCAAATGTTTCTCTTTCAGGTGCAAAGCTGGGGTGCAGTGGCACTGAGGCACCAGGGCTCATCCCTGGAGCCACCTCAGGGCAGCAGAGGGAGAAATGGTTTTTCCTGTGGGTGTGACAGACATGAGAGCATCCAGGGAACAGCACTTTAAGGTAACACTGGAACCCTGTCCCACAGCAATCCCCTGAAGCTGGTGGGAGTGCACAGGGGCCTCAGTGGGAGCTGTTATTTGCTGTAACTCTTGGCCACTTGTTCTCAACCTGAGCTTGCTCTTTTCTTAGAGAGTCTTCCCACTGTGTCCATTGTAAATCATTTCCCCTTGCAGAGCTCCAGTTTAACTCTGTGTTAGCTTCTGGGGACTGCAACAGGGCACTGACCTGGCTCAGAGGCCTTGAAGGGGACATTCATATGCTCAAATGTCACTCAGGAGAGGACACAGTATAAAGCCTTAGGGAATGAGCAACCCTCAGTTCAAGGTCTGGAAACAAGTGTTTGTTAAGGAGCTGCCTGAGAGCTTAAGTCTGTTGAGGTGTTTTCATGGCAATTGAAAGAGCTGCTGGGATTGAGGTGTACCCCACAGGCACCTCAGCTGTCTCCTGCCCTGCACACAGGGCTTTTCCTCCCTCAGCCACGCTGTGCCTCTGGCCATAGGATGTGCATGAGGGAATCTGGGCTGGAGCCAAAGAGCAAGCCTCATGTCCCTTCCTGCACTGTGCAGGGCTCCCCTGTCCACCCTCATGGGGAGGAAGGACGTGGCATCACTGGCTAGCTGGAAGTCTGTAGGACTGAGCCAAGCTGAGAGTGCTCAACCCTTGCAGCCAAAGATCATCCCACCCTGGAGTCTGCCTGTGGAGTCACTGCTGCTGGTGCTCACTGGGGCTAGAGGCTGCACAGAGCTAGTCCCTGCCCAGGAGAGCTCTCATAATAACAAAGGTGGGGGCACACATGGGCACTTCTACACTGCTCTTCCCTGAGGTGTGGTAGGAGGCAACCCCAAATGGACTGGAGGGCACAGGGCTTTGTCAGTGGGGGGTGTGTGTGTGATCCTGGTGGCTGCAGGACCTGGAGAACGTTTGCATGATGCTGAGGCAACAACTCTGAGTAGGGCTTGTAAGCTCTGACTGGTAAGGTCCTGTCTTCAGAGTGCAGAGCACTTGTATTTGCATTCATGACATGCAGTTCTGCAGGGGGGGAAAAAAAAAGGCAGGTTCTGAGCTATTGATGATGTTGTTCTGGAGGTTCAGAGCAGCAACACTTCTCAGAGCAGATGTAGTGTGCCAGCCAGCAGTTGCAGTGCCCATCAGCTTTTACCATGAACATTTGAGCTCCTCTTGAACTGGAGGTGGAATCTATTCTAGTTTGAATGCCAGAGGGATCCCAGACTTCTAGGGAAGTGTGGAATGGCACTGGGCAAGGGGAAGGTGTTTTTCCTTACACTGAGGTAAGGGCTCTGCTTTGCTCTAATGCTTCAACGTGGCCTTTGCTCAGGATACAAATGTAATGAAAAGCATTTTTCCATCCTAACAGGTTCTCTTGGTCTACTTTTCCTGCCTCTCAGCTGGTATCAGCTTTCCCAGTGGTGGAATTCCTTAGGGAAACACATCTGGCAGAGCTGTTGCCACGTTCATCTGGCTGCACATCCCAGCTGGGATCACCCCCTGGCCCTGCATTCACTGTTTTATCCCCAGTGCCTGGGAAGAAGTGCCTTGGCCTTCTTGAACCCTTTAAGAGGCCAAAAGGAGCAGGTGAAAGGCAGCTGGGAACAGAAAGCGAGCTGTGCTGCTCCCCTGCAGTCCCCCTGTGCTTTGTCAGGATGGGCTGGCAAAACACTAGGCAGAAGGAGTAATGTAGTGTAGGAAAACAGAGCAGTCCCCTTGGAGATGGAGCCTGCAGCAGCTCCACAAGCAAAGCCAAGGTTCTCAGAGTGTTCCAGCAGCGTGTGGTGTGTGCCCCTGAGGATGGAGCAGCAGAGGGTGGGCCGGGAGTGGTCTCCAGGAGGGCTGTTCCTTTGAGCAACCGGTGTGACTCCCTTGCGTGTCTTTCAGAGAGGGCATGCACCAACCACTGTGGACCCTTTGCCTTCTTGCTGCAAGCAAGGATCTCCTGAAGGGATGCTGGAGCAGGAGTCTGCTGTGCAGGTAGAAGGGGGGAAGGGGCGTGTTCGTTGTGTTGCAGTAGGTTCCATGCCCTGCAAAGGGCCTGGAGCTGCTGTCACCAGATTTCATCTGCCACTTCAGTTCCATCTCAGTGTCCCTCATTTTTGGGCTGTGCCCAGCCAAGGTGTGCAGAGACCAGTGAGCAACCTGGGGTGTTCTGCTAACTGCCTGTGGCCCAGCCTGCTTTGTGCAGCACAGACCAAGAGACAGTGTGGTTCTGCCCACGGGGCTGTCTCAGTTGCTTTGTATTCCTGCAGTTCCATCTTCCCATGTACTGTTTGGAGAGCAGGGTTTGCTCACGTGTGCTCCCCCCTGTTTACAGCTCTCAGATGTGTTTATGAAGTGTGCCTCAGGCATCCCCACTCACTAAAGGCTTCTGTGTCCAGCCCTGGCAGCTCTCCCCGAGCCCCTGACGTGGGACAACCTGTAATCTCCAGACTCCAGGCAGGAGCCTCCCCGTTGTGCTGTCTTGCAGGAGGGCAAGTGTGAGTGGTGATAGGGTGCAGCAGTCCTGCTGCTGATAAACCTCTTCCAGCCTGGCTGCTCACACTTGGTTTGGCTGCAGCGTTGAGTGTCAGTGGGGTGACCAGAGCTGCAGACCCTGGCTGCCCAGGGCGAGCTGACTGTCTCCTGCAGCGATGCCATGCCTGCATTACTTGAGGGTGAGTACTTGGGCATGGTGAAAGGGGCTTGTTGGGCAGCTCTAGGGGGAGAGGAATCAGGTCACTTGGTTCACACGTTGGGAGTTGAGGTATATCCTGACCAGTAAAGTCTGGTCCAACCCCTGGTCTCCAAAATATTGCAGCTAAGTGGAGCACAGAGTGGCAGGAAGGGTTTGCTGCTGGGAACTTGCCTGAGGTCATGCTGGGAGCCAGGCACAGAGCCTGGCTCGTGTCCCCTGGCCCTGTACTCTCCTCTTCCTCCTCACCACTGCTCTGTTGTCAGAAGAGAGGTGCCCCCCAAGTGCTGCTTCTTTGTGCTATGGCCACGGTAAATGTTGATTTCTGTGTTATCATCTTTCTCCTTCCCCCCTGCTCCCCCCAGAGCCAGGTGCACAGGATGACGTTTCTGGGCACAGGGCTGCTCTGGGCTCTGCTGAGGAGCAGGTGGCTGTGCTGCTCTGGCTTTGCTCGCATGGCCTCACCAGGGAATCAGCTGGCAGAGATAGATTGCCAGGCTTGTGCTTCAGGTGCTTTCCTGGCAGTACTTTCTTCCCTGCATGGCTCCCGGAGGCTGCACCCCGAGTGCTGGCCAGACCAGCCTGGCTGAACGCTGCTGCAGCCATAGTGCTGCAGGGACTGTGCTGTGACTCCTCAGGGTGTGCAGATCCCAGCAGAAAGCCCCCTCCTCCGTGCATTTGTTCCTGCAGGCAGGCAAAGCAGGTGTGGAGTAGCCCTGCTGAAGCACAGAATGAGTCAGAGCAGGCTGCAGAAGTGAGGAGCAGCTTAAAAGCATCATGAGAAAAGAGAGGGAAGGCACCAGAGCAAACCCTGATGGCACAGTCTGGATGCCAGTGCATCTCCTGAGTGTAAGGGCACTGCCCAGAGCCTGGGGCAGGCTGGAGGCTGGTCTAGAGGTGTGCCTTAGTCTCTGGCTTGCATCAGGCAGGCTCAGAACAGGGCTCTGCTTTCCCTCTTGCACAGGCAACACGCTAGAACCCTCTCATCTCCTCAGTGTTCATTGTCCACACCTGCCTGGGCCATGTCATGGCCCAAGGAAGGAAATGCATTAGGAAAGTAAGAGACAAAAAGCAGTTCCAGTGCTGCTGCATCCCTCTCAGCACCTGGAAGCCCTGTTACGTTGTTAGCAGAGGTGTCGTCCCTGAGCTAAAAGCTCTGGTGTATTGTCCTCAGTCACAGTCTCTGCATTTTCTGGTGAGGTAAAAATAGCTTTTCTTTTTCAGGATATGCAGAGAGCAGAGGCTGCTGCTAACATCAAAGCAGAGTGACAGCTTTCCCCTGGGTGTGCGTGGCCTCAGCTGGCAGGAGCAGTAGCTGTGTTAATTCTTGCCTTGCTTTGGCTCTGTGTGAAAGGAACAATGTCCTGGTCTCGGGGCTCCCTGCTCCTCTCTCCCCTCACTGCTGCTGGACCCAGCACTGCACTCCATTGCAAAGTGATGGTTTGCACATGACACAGCGAGGTCTTGATGAAAATCCAGGGGCAGCAGCTGGGAACTGGCAGAGGCAAGTCTGCATAGAGCTAGAGGCTGTAGCACCAGGGGATCCTTATCAGAAGGAGGGGCAGCTCCCAAGCCCTTGCTCAATGCAGATTAAGCTGTTTGTGATATCCACCCTCCTCACAGCCCTAAACCTGCTCTAGCTGCAGGGGGACCCGTGAGGGGGGAGGGAAGGAGCCCAACAACAACACACGTGCTGCCTGTGTCTGAATGGGCTCAGCAGGCACCAGGGTAGCCTTGGCCCTGAACTGCAGCAGCACAGAAGCACCTCTCCTGTGAAGAGGGCATAAAAATGGGATTTCTAGATGCTCATGGTTATGCAATGATGGGGGATGGCATGTGATGGAGGGGCCTGTCTGGTGCCTGTGCCTCCAGCCTTGCCCCCTCTTCAGTACTCCCAAAACACCAACTGGCAAGTTCTTTCCCTTCCCATAAGGGACCCTTCTCCTTTTGCTCTGGGGACTTCTCCTCTGTCAGTTGTGCTGAGTTCACTTCCAGCTCTCACAGCCCCTTGCTGCAGGAACAGGAGCAGATCTTTGTCTCCCGCGTGCTCCAGTTCCCCTGCTGCAGGATGGTTGGGCTGCCCCTTGCATCCTGGTCTGAGGATCTCTGCTGGGGATATAAACCAGTGAGGTACATGCCTTGGGGTGGCCTGGGGCTGATGTGAAATCTCCACTCAGCAGAAAGGGGCATGGGCAAAGAGTTTTACCCAGGCTGGTGCATGAAATGAGAATGAACTCACTTGGCAGATGCTTTCCAGAGATGAGCCCCCGTGCCTCGGCTCTCATCTGTGCTGTTAAGACCTGTGGACCTGTCCTAAATCATGTGGGCAGGGATAAGGATGATTAGAACCTGGGCATATGGATTGATTTGTCTTAAATCATGTGTTGTAGGGATGAGGATGATGAGAGAGTAGAATTTGGGCCCGTGGGTTTCTCCTTTTATCTGACGAATTTCCCCCATGCTTTTGCTTTTCTCTTTCATCTGGGCTTTTGCAGCCTGTGCCCAGTGGCCTGTTCTCTGTGCTCTGCTGGCTGCCTGCCTCAGGCTTTGCTCCCGTGGCCTCTCTGGAGATGCTCTGTGCTGCTGAATGCTGGCTGCACTCAGAAGGCAGAACCCTGCCAGTAGGTTTTGTCTCCACTGCAGAGACCACAGAGCGTGTCTAGCTTCTGTGCATACAGATAGGAGAGAAGGTTCCTGTAAGGCACACAGTGTGACTCCTGTTTGTGGGCATTCTGAGTTGAATCTCTGACTCAATTTCCTGATCTTCCAGCCATCTTTGGCTGCTGTTATCTTAGCAGTTGCTTTAGTGTGTTTCCAGGACTGACACATTCTTCTCATCTGATGAGAAAGGATCCAGGTTACCACCTGCAGACCTGGGCACTTACATCTGCGAGGCAGGGAGGTACCAGTGAGCTCCAGAGCAATCCTTAGGCTGGGCAGTTGCTTATAAGCAAACCACTGCACTGCTGTCTGCTGGAAATGGTGACTGGAAGGTGAGGATCATGCCCACATGAACAAAGGAGTGTCAGAGCAAACATGAAGGGCTGTTGCAAGGTTTATTGCACTATATCCTCAGCTGGCAGCACGGATCTGAGCTTCCAGCTCTCTGGCACTGGCAGCTAGGAGTGACTGGATGACCTCCTAGATGTGGGTTGGACCCTTCCACGTGCCAGGATTCAGGTTTGCATCTCGCTGCCAGTCCTGGGGCTCTTTGGTTGTTGGGATGGTTGTGTGCTGCCCAGCCTGTGTTTCCTTGCTGGACCTCCTCTGTCCCCTGCTCCATGAGTCCATCTGGCTCTGTTTCCCCCTGTTTACTGGCAGACTGGCCACATATAGGAAAGAGCTATGTCTGCTTGGCAGGGCCAAAAGCCACTGCTGCCTTCCCCCTGAGCAGTGCACATGACTCTTGGAAGGGATGGTGGCCCTCCTGTTGCTGTTTCTGGGCTGCTCACACTGTTTGCACATCCCAGTTTGCATGATGCCTCAGCTGACAGCTCCTAAAGCATCCCAGAGGAAGGGTGGCACATGTTGCCCCTGGCAAGGGGTTTTGAGAGCATGCTACAACAATGGAGCTGCAAGCAGATGCCTTGCAGAGCAGGAGCTGGAAGGAGCACATGGCTTCCCGAGAACAGAAAGGAGTTTGAAGGTGCAGAGCTGTCATTAGTGGCAAAACTCATGAGACAGCAAGAAACCTCTGTAACTGGGGGCAGTTGTTTGCAAGATGCAGAGCAGCCATAGGAAGCTGGCATGCAGCAAAGCCTGCAGCTCCTCACGGGCAATGTCTTCCAGTATCTAGGCCTGGAGCAAACAAAACTGAAGGAGTGCCAGGGGTAGCAGGAGGGTGTCTGCCCCAAGGATGGTGAACATGGGCCTGGTCTGCATCCTTCTGCCTCTGGTGTGCAGGGACCAAGGCAAAACCACCATGCAGCCAGCTTCCCTGTCTTCCCATGCAGCAGAGCAGATCCAAACCTCCTGGCCAAGCTGGGTCTGCCTGTCACTTGGCAGGAAGCATTTTGCTCCCCAAGGCATGGGAAGTAATTTATTGCTTGCAAGTCTGCATTGCAATTCCTCTCCTCTGCTGTAAGAGCAGTGCTGCTCTCCAGAGGGGCCCCACACTGAAGATATGCAGCAGAGACCAGGGAAGGAAAGAGGCAAGGGCTGAATGATGTGACTGAATCTGGGAAGTGCCTGTAGCCCTGCATGTTTCAGTTGCAGGGCAGCTCCAGCTGTGCAACACCTCTGGGTAGGGAGAGAAGAAAATACAGCCTGTTCAAAACAACTCAGAGGGACTGTGCAGGGGCTGTGCCCTGCAGGGACAGCACCAGCTTCCAGTGCTTATAAATACCTCCTCAATGCTGCTCAGTCCCTCCAGGGTGGGTGTCAGGAGGCTGGGGCCAGTGTTTGGTGTGTGGTGGCCAGTGGCAGGACAAGGGGTGATGGATATAAACTGGCACACAGGCAGTGCCCCTGGCCCAGGAGGAGCAAGTCCTTTGGTGCTGAGGTGAGGGAGCCCTGGCCCAGGCTGCCCAGGGAGGGTGTGGAGGCTCCTTCTCCTTCCAACCCCACCTGGACACGGTCCTGTGCCCCTGAGCCAGGGGAAGCTGCTGTAGCAGGGGCTGGGTGAGCTCTGCAGGACCCTTGCAGCCCCCACCATGCTGGGATGCTGTGAAGTGGGCAGATAAAGAGGGCAGTGTAGCAGGGTGCACATGTTGCCTCTTGCCAGTCTGGAACAGTGTGGTGACTTGCTTCTTGCATGTCTGTGTGTCCCAGAAAACACTTTGAGATCAGCACAAGTCCCCAAACTCGTTTGCACCTGGGAATCATCGACTGGCAGCATTTAGCAGCTTGCACAGAGTGGCCTCCTGACAAATGTGCCTTTCCCAGAGGGAGGCAATGCTGGGACCCTCCCTTGCTTTATCAGTGATGTGCAGAAGGAGCTCTGGGAGCCCCTCCCTGGGTGGGAGTGAGAGCAAGGCACTGCCAGAGAGATTAGAGCAGGACTCTGAGCACAGCCAGGAGGCAGAGCAGGATCACTGAACCTCTGACTGCAGCCCTTGAATTTCAGCCTCTGGTTTGGCAGAACCTTCCCTTTGCTGCTGTCTGAGCCACAGCTGCAGTGCAATGGGCTTGGGCAGGTCCAGGCTTCTTATGGTGAAAGGACTGGGACATTCACTCGGTGGCAGTCACGCTTTGTGGGACAAGGCTGTGAATAGGGGCAGAGGAAGCCACTATGAGGGGAAATTTGGATGGTCAACAGACAGAAGCATAGTCTGATGCTCTGTGCTATGGGTTTGGGGCTTTTTTTTACTTTAGAAGCTCTTGGAGCACTTTGCAAAATCCAGATGTGAGGTTTCTCCCTCGGGGAAGTGCTGGAAGCAGCCTCCTGACCCTTCACAGCCTGAATGTCCACAGCTCGTGGCACATGGCACCTGCCTGTGGGATTTAGCAGCCATGTAGGAGTGCCAGAGGCACGCAGTGGCAAGAGAGAGGTGGGTTATTTTCTCCCTTGGAATAGTTCCTTCCAGGAAAATTGCTGGGAAGGCAAAGGAGAATGGAAAGAAGCACAACAAACTGCAGAGAAAGGACGAGAAGCAGTCTGTGTGCATCCTGGGCACGTGGATAGCGAGTGGTGTGTGTGTGTACACAGATCCTGGGCGTGCAGCTGCCATCCACGTTGGATGCTCTGTGCTCATCAGTGGATGGCAACAGTGCAATGTGTGTGTGTGTCTGTGTCAGGCAGGTTGGTGTTGTGCTGACTGGGGGTGTGTGTGTGTGTGTGTGTGTGTGCTCATCTACCTGTGTCCATGGGGGCTCTGCATTTCTTGCTGTCACTGCTCCCTTTGGCTGAAATTCAGGAGCTGGCAGTGACCCAATCTGTGCTTCAGTCCCCTGGCCAGTCTGCTGTTGCCTTAATCCCTTTGACACCGCAAAGCAGAACGAGCTGTGGTGAGTGGATACCCCCTGAGTGTGAGGCACACAGTCCCCCCTCCCCACACACACACACACACAGAGGCATCAGCAGGGCAACACCAACCACAGAGCTCTTTGCTCCACTCCTATCCCTTGAGCTGAGCCATCCCCTCACCCCTGGCTGCACGTTTCGTCTGGCTGCTGCTGTCTGGTGCCCTGCATCTCTGAGAAGCGCATGCTGAGCAGCAGGGAGCAGCAGGGCAGTGCCTCTCGAAGCACCCCAAGCCTCAGCACCTTCCTCCAAGCCCTCAGCACCCAGAGGGACCCGCGAGCCCTCTCCTCCGTGGCGGGTGTTACCTGTGAAGCGCCAGGCTCCCGGGCACGGCTCTGGGGCTGCTTTTGCTCTGCTGTTCTGAGGTGGTACCTGCAGCTCTGACCCTCTCCCTGCACTTGGCAGCAATCATCTGCTTTCCGGAGGCGGCTGGGTATTAAATATCCTGTCTGACACAGTAATGGAGAGAAAATGAACCAATTCCATTAGCGGCTGGCGATCCCTGCAGGGGCTGCGCTGGAGCGAGCAGGGAGCCTGTATTTTTAGCTAGAATGCAATGTAACTTACTGGCTCTCTCAAAGCTGGGGAGTAGATAACCAAGGAGGGAGAGAGGGGACACCAGGCTCAGGTTTCAGCCGAAGTGCCGGGCTATGGCAGCACGAAAGGGCAGGTCCGGTCCAGACGTGGCTGTGAGTATACAATGCAGTTGTCCTTCGTGCCCACAGACGCCTCTGCTTTGCTTTTCCACTTGCTTTCTGCCTGTGGTCTCTGCTGCTGGGTGTGCTGGGGCTTCAGGGGGCCCCTTTGCCGCTGGAGCCTGTGGAGTTTCACCATCTGAAGCCTCGCAGCTCGGGGTGTGTGTGTGTGCCATGGGTGGGAGCAGCCTGGCCCCGCGCTCTGCCTTTCCCAGGGCTTCGCTGCGGTTGCTGTGTCGGCGGCGTAGCTGAGGTGCTGCCCTGCCATTGATCCACACCTGAGATGCAGAGGCTTCCTGCAGGCTCTGGAGGTGGAAAAGCTCTTTGCATTCAAACCTGTTGCTGGGAGCAGTCAGCGTTTCCTCGCTGGACCCCAGAGAGGTGCAAACGTGCCTCTCTGAGCCAGTGCTGCCTTCTGCTTCTTAGAGCGGATCTACCAGCAGAGCCCTGAGGTGTCTGTGGGCTCACAGCCCTCCCCAGGCAGCTCTGCAGTGAATCTGGGGGCTCTCCTCTGAGGTGGGAGCCAGCAGAGCCAGCTGGCACGGGAGGCCATGCCCACGCTCAGCACGTGCTCCCCCGGCACGCGGAGCCCGTGGTGCTGGGCAGGGCTGAGCTGCTGCTGCCCTCCAGCTCCTCCTGTCTCCATGGGCTGCCCCATGGCACCAGGCACTGCTGCCAGAGCCCAGGCTGGCTTCTGCAGGGGAGTAGAAGGACGTGGCCCACGTTTGTCTGGGGTAGGAGGGGTGGGCTGGGGGAGGCAGTTACAGGGGAGTAGATGGCAGGTGAGTTGTGCTGCTGCAAAGTCCAACTGCTGAGCGGCTGTGGATGCACAGAGAAGGGAAGAGAGGAGCCCTGAACCCATGTGGTGCATCATCCTGCCTGTCCCCAGTGATGTCCTCTGTGGCTGTGCTGCTTCCAGCTTCGGTCCAGGAGCTTCCTGATGCTGGGAGCTGCTCCACAGCCAGGCTGTGGGCACCAGAGAGTGGCTGGGGAAGGCAGGGTGTAGGGTTTTGTAGCACAGGGTCGGTCTAAATGTGAGTGGGTTCTGATTTTCTGTTGGAGATGAAGGCAGAGGAGTGTGCTCTGCAGCCTTGCCATGGATGTCTCAGCTCTTTGCTTCAGAGAGCCAGGCAGGCACCAGCTCATAGTCACTCAAGGTCCCAACCTCACAGAGCCACGTCACTGCCATTTCCACGCCGTTGCTCTCCAGCTTCTGATGAGCCATTCCATAGTGTTCCTTTGCTGCCTTATGCTGCTAAACAGTATTGCTCAAACCATTCCTGTGCCTTGCCTGGGGTGGGGGCTGTGTTTTAATGGTGCAGGGGGGCACTCCCTGCCTTGCTTCTGTTGGAAGAGCTGCCACTTTGCTGGCTGTGGGGTCATCGTCCCTGGTGCCAACGCTGGAAGCCTCCACCGTGGCTACCCAGTTTCTGGAGGATAGCATGGGTGGGCTCAGCACAGCTGCAGTCTGAGCCTCAGCCATCGCTGCAGGAGGCACAGAGGTGTTTCCCAGGCCAAGGCAGGCTGCTGTGGTTGCAGGAGTCCTCTCAGAACTTCCTCCCTACCCTACCCACAGTGCTGGGACAAGCTGCAGACCTCGCCTGGCTCTCGTGCCCCATCATCTGGATGCTCTTTAAGCCCAGGTCTCAGCCCTGATTCTCTCAGTCTGATTTGGGGCACCTCAGTCTGTCCCAGCATTTCCCACCATGACCTGCCCAGGCTTTGCCTTTTCTCTGTGGTTTCTGTGGTCTCTGCAGCCGAGTGAGGAGCCGTCCCTGTGCTGCTGCTGGGGGAGAACAGAGCACTCAGAGTCTCATGCTTTTCCTTTCTTTTCCCCTAAGGCTGATGCTGCAACCAGCTTCTTGAGAGCTGCAAGATCTGGGAATCTGGACAAAGCCTTGGATCACCTGAGGAATGGGGTAGATATAAACACCTGTAACCAGGTAGGTGAAACCCACTGGGCTTCTGGTGCCATGTGTGAAAATGTGCTTCCCCCAGCCCAGTGACAGTCACTGCACCCCTTCCTTGCACTGCTGTGTAGGATAGAGGCAGAAAGGCTCCCCAGGGCTGCTGATGTGAGAGCTCCTAACCAGAAATGAGCTCAGGGGAGAGGCCACAATGGGCAGAACACAGCATGAGAGCAGCTCCTTGCTGAGGAGAAAACAGGTCCTGTGCTGGGAGAGAAAATGTCTGTCCAGGAGGCAGATCTGGACCAGTTGTCTTTGGGGCAGGGAGGGCAGGAATAGCTATAAAGGTCTGAGGAGCCTGGCAGTACTGGCTGCAGCGTGGCAAAGGGCATTAACAGGTGAGCAGAGAGGGAGATCTGAGACTCCTTTAGGGTCACAAGCAACTGGGACAGCTTGAAGGAGCTCAGCTGCTTATCAAAGGGCAGAGCTGTGAAGAGTATAGCACAGTGGCTGGGGTACTGCAGGAATCACTTGCCTGCAATGCTCAGGCTTTCAGATTCCCAGAAGCTGCAGCTTAAGAGGAGCAAGGGCATGTTTGCAGAGCAAACTTG
Organism: Colius striatus; assembly: GCF_028858725.1. NCBI lineage: Eukaryota > Metazoa > Chordata > Aves > Coliiformes > Coliidae > Colius > Colius striatus. The sequence continues at coordinate 2,025,153 of NC_084785.1, forward strand.
ATGGTTTGGGCTGTGTTGGGCAGGTGAAGCCCTTCCTAGCCCAGAGCAGAGACAGGTCTGCCATGGGAAATGAGAACTGCAGGCACAGAGGAATTGTTTGCACGTAATCAACAGAACATTTTGTGTCTGTGCAGCTGCCAAATGCAAGTGGCTCAGCCTGAACCGGGGAAGGTGCTGTAGGGAGAGGCTCAGGGGACTTGGGCTGAGCAGGGGGGGCAGGCTGCAGTGCCAGCTGCTTCCCAGAGCAGCAGGGATGATGCTGGCGAGGCTGACTCAGCAGGTAGCACAAACATGGAGTCACCTGGTTCAGTGTCAAGTCCCCAAACCAAGCGTGGTCAGACCTACTGATTTATGCACTGGGGCCAGTGCAGCTCCTGCAGACAGGTTCCCCCAAGAAATGGCACCTCTTCTCTTCTCTTCTCTTCTCTTCTCTTCTCTTCTCTTCTCTTCTCTTCTCTTCTCTTCTCTTCTCTTCTCTTCTCTTCTCTTCTCTTCTCTTCTCTTCTCTTCTCTTCTCCTCTCCTCTCCTCTCCTCTCCTCTCCTCTCCTCTCCTCTCCTCTCCTCTCCTCTCCTCTCCTCTCCTCTCCTCTCCTCTCCTCTTCCTCTCTTGACTGGTGGTACTGTGCAGGGGTTCAGCACACTGCAGCTTGCAGCCTCCTCTCTGTGATCCTGGGTGAGGTGTGGGGAATGCTCAGGAGATGCTCATTTTGCTCATCACTGTGTTGTCTGGATCACCTCAAAGTCTTCTGTCCTGGGGCTGTGTGGGGACAAATGGGATCTACATCAAAGGAACCTTGGAGGGAGAAGAAGTAGAAAGTGTTCCATTTCAGAGTCCTTTGAAAATGAGCTTTCCCGTGGGGTCCTGGGTTAGAGGCTTTGACCTCATAGTCATTTTGGAGATGTACAGAGGGTTTGGAGAGAGGAAAGGCCACGTGACACGCTCCCAGCACTAGGCTGCAGGACTTGGCTTGTCCTCTGCACTGAGCAGATCCCATGTTTGCACCTGGCAGGCTCCCCCAGGCTGCTGTGCTTCATGTCAGAGTCATTAAACCCACTGCTGCTCCCTTAGTCTCTGATGGGGGAGCAGAAGCCCCTGTAACTGAGTCACAGCACTGGGCCAATCACTGGAAGCAGTCACACTGCTCCTGCTTCAAAATGAGCAGAGACAAATGGGTGCTTAATGCACCCACTGCTCTGGGAAAGCAACTCACGAGGAGCAGGGAGATCCTGCTGCCCCTCTCCAGGAGATGCTGCTGGGTGTGGAACCTTTGTGTATGCCCTGTGTGAGCCTGGCAGGGAAAAATCCTCTTTCTTTGCCTGTTCACAAGTGGCTCAGAGAATTCCCTCCTGCCAGTTTCTGTGGGTGTCTGGAGGAGGGGGATTTGGCCATGCTGAGATGGGAGACTCCACAAGCAGAGTGTGCCATGGATGTTCACTCATTTCTGATGACAAGCTTAGAAGCAGAGGGAGGATTTGCATGTGCACTGCTCCTGTCCTGCTGTGGTGCAGAGGAAAGTGTGGTTCTGGAGAGAGCTGTGCAAGGAATTGAAAAGAGAGGCCCAGCCACAAGCTACAGGTGATGCCTTTGAACTTCTTCCTCATCCACAGAGATGGTCACTCATCAGCTGTCTCCACTGACCATCTGTGAGCCCTGTTTCCAGCCAGATTGCTGGTGCTGGTGAGGGATATAAGACCTTGCTGTGGAGCACTTGGCTACAGCAGGATGAGGCACTTGCTCCAGTGACATCTTTGCTCTCGTTCCTGCCATCTCCCTGGGGTTAGATGGCACTTTGGGGTTTCCTTCTGAGGAATATCAGACCTGTGGGAAAGGTCCAACCTCACATGTCCTGTATAGAATAAAGAGGGATATATGTGGTCAGACCTATCCCACAGGCCCTGTATTCTTACTCAAGTGCAGAGACCTTGACATGCCATCTGATCTTCATCCTGCCGGTTCCATCCCCTTCATTGCTGCCATCTGCATCACCACCATCCACCTCGCTCGTGTTTCCAGTTCCTGCACGCTCCCACCTCATCCCTGAGGAGCTGGAGGCCTGAGGATGAGTGCTGCCAGGACCCTCAGCAGCAGGGAACAGGAGATAGTCCCTGATGGGATGGGCAGTCCCAGTCCTGATGGGCAATCCAGGCAGAGCCCTGCTTTGGCACAGCCTGGGTGCAAAGGCTGTGTCTGTGGCATCAACAGCCACCCCCTGGGCTTTCTGGGAAGCAGCACTTAGCCAGGGCAATGCAGCACCTCTCCAATTAAGCACATCCTGAGGTGGTTTTGGCTCAGATGAGCTGTCAAGCCAAAGCAAACGTGCAAAGCAGCCTGTGTTGTTCCTGGAGCAGAGAATATCGATGGGCCGCTGGGAAACCATCTTCTGCAAACACTGCAAGGCCAGAGGATAATGATTCCTCCCAGGCTCTCAGAAGGTCATTTGTGAACCCTGTGCATGACAGGGTGTCTGTGCTGAGGAGAGCAGCTCAGCATCTGTGCTCCCGTGCTCTGCACCTTTGCTGTGAGCGTGGGGGCAAAGGGCTTGTGTGTGGCCGTGTATCCAGCCTGTGAGCTCATGGAGGTGACAGTGCCCATCTGGGTGGGATTCTGAGGTGTGTTGTAGCCCAAGGAGCTGCACTTGACCAGTGTAGCCAAACCTGGCTGGGGAGTGTTTCCTCTTGGTGGCCCTGTTCTGCCCCATCCCGAAGCAGCTCCGTCCTCTGTGCTCGAGGCTCTGGGAGCCTTTGGGGATGTGCTGAGGAAGCCTGTGGATTTTTTAGGCTTTTTGCTCTTTGTGCTGTGATCAGAGTTGAGCAAAAGAACGTGTGACTCTCTGACTGGGATTCTGGATAGCTGGAGAGGGTGGGAAACCTTTTGTTTCCAGCATGATAACACTTCTGAAGCTGTTCTAAGTTTAACTGGAGTGTTGAGGGCTGGAACTAGAACTTCCATGGACATTTTCTGCTCCTTTACCTATATTCAAGTGTGTGTGGGGGGGAAGCAATTCTGTGGAAGTGACCTTCCAGTACTCTACAGGAGCTGAAACAGATGGCTGGGAGGTGGGGTACTGTGTGCTCCCAGGGAGCTGGCATCTCTCTGGCACATGACAGCCTTGTGTGGGGGGGAGTAAACACAGTGCATCCACCTGGGAGGAGTGAGGGGCAAGGGAAGCTGCACTGATGAGGGGGAAAAGGTGACACCTGAAGTTGCCTGCAAGTGTTTAACCTCTTTGCCTTTTGTTCACATCTGGGAAGCAGAAGACAGTGTCACAAGTAGTGTAACAGGAGCTGTCTTAGCAGCCTTCAGGCTGAGTCCCTCTGACAGACCAGAGATGCTACAAGGGCACTGGCCAGCCCTTTCCTCCTAGTGCTCAGGCTCCATGTGCAGACAAAAGGTGACCTAAATTAGGGAACAGGCAGAGATCTTCCTGAGAAGTTGCTTCGGTCGTTTGGGAGCTGACTGGAGCAGGTAGAGCCCAGCAGTGGCACGCTCAGCTCTTTCTCTGCAGCTAAACACTGAGAGAGCAAAGCCAACCCTGTGCTGAGCATGGGCTGTGGCTGGGCAATCTGCAAAGCCAGCAAGAAGCCAGATGCTGGACTGGCTGCTGCTTGATAAAGTCGTTGTCCCAGGCAGAGCTTCTCACTGCCCTTCTGTCCAAATGTGAAACGTTGAGGTTTGTGTATCCACTTACACAGCAGCTCTGCTGCATCCTCGCTCTGAGCCACACACAAAGCTCAGCTCTGTGCTTCAGATCTGACTGTGGCCATGGGCACCCCACAGAAAGTCACCTGAGTGAGGACAGGAGTGGATGCCAGGGACGTGTCATGGGCAGAGAGGACTGAAACGACGCCTGTGGTGCCCAGCACACTCACACTGAGCTGTGGAACCATCTGTCCGTAGGAAATCAGTTACAGGGGCTGCATGTTTTGCTCATGGAGAAGCCTCCAGTGTTAGTCAGCAGCTCAGCATTCAGCTGCCTGCAGTTGCCCTGTCAGCCTGGGGCAGTGAGGGCAGGGCTTGAGGGCAAGACAGTGGCTCCTGCTCACTGCAGCATGGGCCAAGAGCCCACAGACATGTCTGCATGGGAGCAAGGGGTTCCCCAGAGAGCCCCAGATCCTGCAGGTGGCTAATGCCCCTCTCTCCACTTTGCTGCCTCCAGAATGGGCTGAATGCCTTGCACCTTGCCTCCAAGGAGGGCCATGTGAAAATGGTGGTGGAGCTGCTGCACAAGGAGATCGTGTTGGAGACAACGACCAAGGTGAGGACATGGGAGTCCTGTGACGTGAGTCACAGCTCTGCACCCTGCCACTGCTGCCAGACACACCAGCAGGAGCTGAGCAGTGAATCACACTGTTTGCTCTCAGCCCCTGTGCTGATGGCAGTGCTGCTGGGTTGGAGCGGGGCCCAAGCCCTGATTTGAGCCCAGATGAAGCTGTGCTGGGCCCCTCCAGGTGAGTGAGGGGTTCCTATCCCTCATGGGAGCCACTGTGAGCTCAAGAGGGGAGTAACAGCAAATGCTAGTGCTGTGTTTAGCCACAGCTCCTCCTGCCACTGGCTGCTGGCTCAGGTCAGCCCTCGCTGCCCCAGGGCAACTCCTTTGTGCTGCAGCACCCAGATGCCCTTGGTACCGCTGTGGAAAGCCTGGAGAGCTCTGGTGTTCCTTAACTCCCAGATCCTCTCCTTGCACCAGCACAGCAGGCTGTGAATCCTGCTCAGTGACAAGCAAGACCTCAGCAGGAGCAAGCATGGCTGGCAAATGAGCTGCCTCTGAGGGACTGTGTGCACAGGAGGGGGCTGGCAGGGCCCGGGGTGCAGAGCAGAGGCTGGCATTCTGCCACACCACCCAAAGGCACAAGTCTCAAGAGCCTGTGTCTGCATTTTCCAGCCTGTTTATCATCCCTCAGCTCTGCTGGGATGCCTTGGCTACCAGGGCACACGCTGCAGTTTTGCCTGAAGACTGCCAGCTCAGCTCCCCCCTCCTCCCTCCCCTCCTCGTCTCGGTGCTGGAGAGACACAGAGCCTGTCAGTGCATACAGTTTTGCTGCCAGTAGCTTCATGGGAAAGATGAAATCACTCTCTTCCCTGGCCAGCAAACGTGAAGGGGAGCTGCCTGCTCTGTAGCAGGGATGGGGATGGAGCAAGAGCTGCACGGCCCCACGAGCTTCTCCTGGGCGGCTGCTCCGTTGACACGTGTGGCAGCGCGTGTCAGGCTCATCCTTCTCCAGCATCCTGGGCTGCTCCAGCCCCTGAGCGCTGCCCTGTGGTGTCTTTCAGAAAGGAAACACAGCTCTGCACATTGCAGCCCTGGCTGGGCAGCAGGACGTGGTCCGGGAGCTGGTGAACTACGGGGCCAACGTCAATGCGCAGTCGCAGGTAGAGTGCCCTGGGCTGGGGTGGCACGAAGGTGGGCACTGTGCCTGGCATGGGCACCTCATCAGCCTTTTACAGTTCTTCTCTGGCCCTCTTCAAGGGCAAGGACTGCCTTGCCAGGCTCCTGAAAGAAGATGGGAGTGTGAGTAGTGAAGAGGGAGTCCTGAAGGATATGGGGAGGCCACCATGGTCTGAGGGAGCCCTGACCATGGGCATCCTGACCACGTTCTGGCAGGACTCATAGCTGATGCCTCCCTGAGGTCTCCTGCAACACTCTGCTTCCTTCGTTCTGCCTCCCTTGGGCCTGGTTGGGCTGCAAGCCCTTCAGCTTCTGCCTGATGGGAGGAATGTCCCTGGAGCAAGGCAGAGTAGTAGCAGTGAGTGGAAGGCAGCGTGCCCTGGGTTGACTGTTGTGAAGCATCCCCTGGTTCTTTCTGGGTGCCAGCAGCCTTGGGCTCCAGCTCTCTGCCACTGCTCCACTGTTGCCAGTTTCCCCCTTTCCCCCCCCCACAGTGTGTAAATGGTTTTATAGCATCACAGAATCGTTTGGGTTGGAAAAGCCCTTTAAACTTGTGGAGTCCCAACCCTCCCCTCGCCCTGCCAAGCCCAGCACTAACCCCTGGCCCTCAGCACCTCAGCTCCATGGCTTTGGGATCCCTCCAGGGCTGGGCACTGCCCCAGCTCCCCGGGCAGCCCGTGCCAGTGCCCCAGTTCAGCGAGCCAAGGCGGATGGGTGTCGGTGGGGTGTAGTTCTGCAAGGAGCTGGAGAAACTCAAGGAAGAGCTGCGTTGATGTGCATGGCCCTGTGTTTGCAGAAAGGCTTCACCCCCCTCTACATGGCAGCGCAGGAAAACCACCTGGAAGTCGTGAAGTTCTTACTGGAAAACGGAGCCAACCAGAACGTGGCCACAGAGGTGAGATCAGGGCAGGACCTTCGGGTCCCGCTTGTCGGGGCTGCTCTTGGCTGTTCCAGGCTCCTCGGTCTCTCCCTTTCTCACCTGCCCGTTCTTGGCAGGATGGTTTCACTCCCCTGGCCGTGGCTCTGCAGCAGGGCCACGAGAACGTGGTGGCTCACCTCATCAACTATGGGACGAAGGGCAAGGTGCGCCTGCCCGCGCTGCACATTGCGGCTCGCAACGACGACACGCGCACGGCCGCCGTGCTGCTGCAGAACGACCCCAACGCCGACGTGCTCTCCAAGGTCTGGGCTTCTCACTGCCTGTCCTCTGCAGGCTCTCCCGCCTTCCCAGGGAGAACAGCAGCTTGGTGTGCTGCATGTGTCCGTCCTTTCATCGGGGAGCGTGTGTCTGGCTGGGCTGATCCTCCTTTCTTTTTCCCCTAGACTGGATTTACCCCCTTGCACATTGCAGCACACTACGAGAATCTCAGTGTGGCCCAACTGCTGCTGAACCGTGGGGCCAGTGTCAACTTCACACCCCAGGTGAGTTGCAGCAGCAGCTGCCAGGGGATGCCGGTGAGGTGGGGCCATGCAGGAGGTAGCACACTGATGTCTGTCCATGGAATTGCCATTAAGAACCAGGGTGGGCCTTTTCCACTTTGTCTCCCCTCTTTTGGGTGCAGCTCTGCATCCCTGGAAGCTCTTTGGGACATTGTGTGTGAGGGAAATCTCAGCATGGTGGGGGCTGGAAGGGTCCTGCAGAGCTCACCCAGCGCCAGCCCCTGCTACAGCAGCTTCCCCTCGCTCAGGGGCACAGGAACGTGGCCAGGTGGGGTTGGAAGGAGAAGGAGCCTCCACTCCCTCCCTGGGCAGCCTGGGCCAGGGCTCCCTCACCTCAGCACCAAAGGACTTGCTCCTCCTGGGCCAGGGGCACTGCCTATGTGCCAGCTTATGTCCATCACCCCTTGTCCTGCCACTGGCCACCACACAACAAACCCTGGCCCCATCCTCCTGACACCCACCCTTTAGGGATTAATCAGCATTGATTAGGTATTTACAAGCATTGGAAGCTGGTGCTGTCAGTGCAGGGCAGAGCTCTTTGCAGCTCCTGTCCATGGCCTTTAGCTGCAGGCAGGGGCATGTGCTCACCCTCTCTCCCAAACCCGTGAGACAAACGGTTCCCCTGCAGCAGCCCAGGGCAGGGATTTAGCTCTCTGTCCTTTGTTTGCCCCAATGCCTCTTGCAGCCCTGTGTGGGGAAGAGAAAGGGTTTTTGCCTCTAACAGACTGTTCCTTCCATCAGAATGGGATCACTCCCCTGCACATAGCCTCCCGCCGGGGCAACATCATCATGGTGCGGCTGCTGCTGGACCGTGGGGCCCAGATTGAGACCAGGACCAAGGTAAGAGCTGCTGCTGGATCACCAGCAAGCCCAGGGCTGGCTCCCTCCCCCAGCTCCCTGCCTCCAAGGAGCTTACGCTGTGAACATCTTGCTGGGTGTGTTAAGGGAGGTCTCTGGTGCACTAAGGCAGTGGAGCAGGGGTGTTGCTGGTGATGCTGTGGGGCTGCAGTGAGTGTGCTCTGGGGGCTCAGGGCAGGCTCAGTTTTGCCTTGCTTGGCAAACAAGTCCAAAGTCCCTGTTGCCCCTCTGCCTAAGGGAAGCCCTCCTGGCCCTTGCCTGTGCTGAGCCCTTCAGCCCTTCTCTCTGTCTGCAGGATGAGCTGACCCCTCTGCACTGCGCAGCTCGCAATGGACACGTGCGAATTGCAGAGATCCTGCTGGACCATGGAGCTCCCATTCAAGCCAAAACCAAGGTACCCATGGGGTTGTGCTTGGTGCCACGTCCCAGGGCAGCAGAGGCAGGTAACAAGCTGTGCACAGCTGCCAGATGCCACCCGTGGCAGGGCTGGGGCTGAGTGTTTGGGTAAGGAGCTCCCTGACTTGGCCCTAGCTGGGTGCCTTTTCCCGAGGGCTGCACTCTCAGGAAGCCAGAGAGGCCAGGGCAGGGCCACCAAGATGCTCAGGGGACTGGAGCATCTTCCTTCTGAGGAAAGGCTGTGGGACCTGGGGCTGTTTAGTCTGGAGGAGGCTGAGGGGGGAGCTCATTAATATTTATAAGTTGTTAAATGTTGGGTGTTGGGGCAGCACTTTGTTCTGTGGTATCCAGCAACAGGACAGGGGGTGGTGGGATGCAGCTGGAGCACAAACAGTTCCACTGAAACATAAGAAAAAGCTATTTCAGTGTGAGCTGAGGGAGCCCTGGCCCAGGCTGCCCAGGGAGGGTGTGGAGGCTCCTTCCCTGGAGGTCTTCAAGACCCTCCTGGACGCGTTCCCGTGTGACCTCACCTAGGTGGGAGCTGCTTCTGCAGGGGGGTTGTGCTGGATGAGCTCTGCAGGTCCCTCCCACCCCCCACCCCGCTGTGAGTCTCTCTTCAGAGAGACCAGCTCTGAGAAGAGGGGGCTGTCTGGGGAAGGCTGCCCCGTGTCAGCAGCTGCTGGGGGCCGGGGGGTGTGTGTGGGGTCGGGGGGCTGCACGGTGCCGGTCGCAGCCCCGGCTGAGGCCCCGCTCCGCGGCCGCAGAACGGGCTGTCGCCGATGCACATGGCAGCGCAGGGCGACCACCTGGACTGTGTGCGGCTGCTGCTGCAGTACAGCGCCCACATCGACGACATCACCCTGGACCACCTCACGCCCCTGCACGTGGCCGCCCACTGCGGCCACCACCGCGTGGCCAAGCTGCTGGTGGAGAAAGGGGCCAAGCCCAACTCCCGAGCCCTGGTGAGCCAGGAGGGGTTGGGCAGAGGGCTGAGGGGAGGAGGGAAAGGGTTCCTCGGGAATCACCAGCCCGTGTGTCCGTCTGCAGAACGGCTTCACGCCCCTGCACATCGCCTGCAAGAAGAACCACATCCGGGTGATGGAGCTGCTGCTGAAGACGGGGGCCTCCATCGATGCTGTCACTGAGGTAGGTGGGATGATGGCACCTCACTGCCAGAGGGACACTGAGGGGCTGGAGCGTGGCCAGAGCTGGGGAAGGGGCTGGAGGACAGGGGTGATGGGGAGGGGCTGAGGGAATGGGGGTGTTGAGCCTGGAGGAGGCTGAGGGGAGACAGGAGCACTCTCTGCAGCTCCCTGACAGGAGGCTGCAATGAGCTGGCGGTCAGTCTCTGCTCCCAAGTGACAGGACAAGAGCAAACAACCTCAAGTTGCTCCAGGGGAGGTTGAGGCTGGAGCTGAGGCAGAGCTGTTTCCCTGAGAGGGGTGTCAGCCCCTGTGCCAGGCTGCCCAGGGAGCTGGGGCAGTGCCCAGCCCTGGAGGGATCCCAGAGCCGTGGAGCTGAGGTGCTGAGGCTGAGGGTCAGTGCTGGGCTGGGCAGGGTGAGGGCAGGGCTGGGACTGCAGCAGCTTCAAGGGCTTTTCCAACCAGAATGATTCCATGATTCAATGTCCCTGTTGCCTCTGCCGGTCCCCAGGCAGCATCTTCACTGTGACTTAGAGCTCTGCAGCCCTCGGGGTGTGCAGAGCCTGGCAGCATCTCCCCACAGCCTGCTCCCTAGAGAGCAGGGGCACTGCAGGGAAGGCAGCAGCTCTCTGTCTTCTGGAAGAGATGTTGGCTAGGCCATCAACCCCTCCTCTTCTCTCCACAGTCTGGCCTGACCCCCCTGCATGTGGCTGCCTTCATGGGGCACCTGCCCATCGTCAAGACCCTGCTGCAGCGCGGAGCCTCTCCCAACGTGTCCAACGTGGTGAGTCTCCCCCTGCCTGGGACTGTAGGAGCTCAGTGTGGTGGGGTCCAGTGGGAGGTGGGGATTGCCCGAGTCCTGCTGTCCTGAGCAGTCCCTGGTGCTGGCAGGAGGAACTGGCAGGGACTAGAAAAGGCTGTTGGTACTGCTGTCCTGTGCTCAGACCAGAGGAAGGGCTGCAGGAGGGTATATCCCTTCCTACATCCTCACCACTTTGTCCTGTCCTTGATGCAGAAGGTGGAGACGCCCCTACACATGGCAGCCAGAGCTGGGCACACAGATGTGGCAAAGTACCTGCTGCAGAACAAAGCCAAAGCCAACGCCAAGGCCAAGGTGGGTACAGAGAGCCTGCGTGACGGTCCAGCTCTGGGAACCTCGCTTGGTCCCGCTCTCATCAGCCCAGAGCCCAGCCTGCCAGGGGCTGTGCAACAGCAGGAAAGGGTCCAGGAGCCCCTTTGGCATGGCAAAGCAAGAGCCTGGTCCAGATCTGCCCAAACAGCTTCTGTGGCTCCCTTGCAGGATGACCAGACCCCTCTGCACTGTGCCGCGCGCATCGGCCACACCGGCATGGTCAGGCTGCTGCTGGAGAACAACGCCAACCCCAACCTGGCCACCACAGCTGGGCACACGCCTCTGCACATCACTGCCAAAGAGGGACACGTGGACACGGCCCTGGCACTGCTGGACAAAGGGGCCTCACAGACCTGCATGACCAAGGTGGGCTGCTGCCATCCCTGCGGGCGCCGGCCGAGCCGAGGCTGGGCGTGCTGGTTGGCACAGTGTCCCTGTCACAGGAGGGACAGCCTCCTCCCGTGCTGCAGCACGTGCCAGTGCTCTGCTCCTCGTCCCTGTGCACCCTGTGATGGGCTGCCTTTCTCCTCAGAAAGGATTCACCCCTCTCCACGTTGCAGCCAAGTACGGGAAGGTGGATGTGGCGGAGCTGCTGCTGGCACGTGACGCTCATCCCAATGCAGCGGGGAAGGTGAGTGGTGCTCCCTTGGCAGGGAGAGGAGTGCTGTGGTAGGGGGAGAGAGGCTCTGGCTCACCTGTCTGTGCCCTCTCCCCCTCCCCAGAACGGCCTGACCCCGCTGCACGTGGCTGTGCACCACAACAACCTGGAGATCGTCAAGCTGCTGCTTCCCAAGGGCAGCTCCCCGCACAGCTCAGCCTGGGTAAGGCTGGACCGGGCTATCCCTGGGCGTGTGTCCTGTGCCCAGTGCTTGCCAGCTTAAGGCCAGCATTGCCCCTCAACCCTCACCCCCCCAGGGAGTGTACAAGGGACTGATCACCACCAGCCACTCTCCACGCCGGCCCCTTGCAGCAGCAGCACACGGGTGGGCTGAGCTGGGCTGTGTCGTGTTCCAGCAGCCAGACTGTGTCAGGGGTAGTCCCTGCTGGTCGTGGCTGGTGCCTGGGGATGTGTTTCCATGGCAAACCCTGCAGAGCAGCGCTGCACTCTGGCAGTTTGGGAAACCACACACCGGTGTTTGCATGCAGCTGCGAAGCAGCGAGGCAGAAAACCCACGAGCTGCTGAGAATCCCCCTGCCTCAGGTGGGGAACATCTCCCCAGAAAGCAGCCCAGCAGCCTGGCTTTCCACACTGCTGGCACAAGCTGCATCCTCACGTCAGGCTGCTGGTGCCAGCCCTCCCCATCTGGCACTGCCCCTGTGCAGACTTGCTGGGCAGGCACTGGGAACAGTGGGTGCCAGTTTCCAGTTGGTCTGTGCTTTGCTCCTGCAGCGTGGCACCAAAGGCACAGCTCAAGGCTCTGCTTAGTCCCGTGTGTTCTGAGTTGTGCTCCACACACCTCAGCCAAACAACTCCAGGGGGCTGGGTATTGCTGTAGAAATCCACATGTGGGAAACTCCAGGACAGTTGATAACAAACCTGAAGCAGTTGGTCTTTGAAGCTCCCCTGTGCTGACTTGGCTGCCAGAGTGGGATTTGGGCTAGTTGCTGTCTCTGGAGTGGATGGGGAAGGGCAGCTCTGGCCTGGAGAGCCAAGGTGGCACCTTGTGTCCCTGCTGGGCTGGGGCTGGGCACTGCCATGAGCCCCTGTCTCCCCACAGAACGGGTACACCCCCCTGCACATTGCTGCCAAGCAGAACCAGCTGGAGGTGGCCAGCAGCCTGCTGCAGTACGGGGCTTCGGCCAACGCCGAGTCGGTGCAGGGAGTCACCCCCCTACACCTGGCTGCCCAGGAGGGCCACGCTGACATGGTGGCACTGCTCTTCTCCAAGCAAGCCAACGGCAACCTAGGCAACAAGGTCAGTTGTCCCAGGGAGTAGCTGACAAGCTGTGCCAGCCCAGGCGCCCCCTGCATTCGGGCAGCGGGACACTGGGTTGGGCAGTTTGCCAGGCTGGAGACCTGACTTCTCCTGGTAGAGCTGCAGTGGTGGCATTGCCACTGTGCTGAGAGCTCCTCCTCTGTTTGCAGAGTGGCCTGACTCCTCTCCACCTCGTAGCCCAAGAGGGGCATGTGCTGGTTGCTGACGTTCTGGTGAAACATGGGGTCACGGTGGATGCAACAACCAGGGTAAAGCAGCGCATTGGCCACGGCTGTGGAGAGAAACCTGTGTGGGAACCAGCCCCAGCCCTGCTCCACAAGGAGCTTTTCCTCTTTGTGCAAGAGTCTCTCTTGCTCTCTGTGCCCTGGGGACTCTTTCTCATCCCCACCTCCCTGGAGGGATGATTCTTACCTGCTCCCGAGGCTCACCCCTGTGCCCTCTGCCCTGGTTCTGGGCTCTCAGGCAGCACGTGTGCCACATCCTTTCTGCAGGAGAGCTTGCCCATGGGATGAGCATACCCAAGCCAGAAGGGCAGGAGACACCGCTGAGGGCAGCTTGAGACCTGATCTTGTCTTTCAGATGGGCTACACCCCTCTGCATGTGGCCAGCCACTACGGGAACATCAAGCTGGTGAAGTTTTTGCTGCAGCACCAGGCTGATGTCAATGCCAAGACTAAGGTACTGACATGTCCGTGCTCCAAGGACCCCTCTGCCCTGGGCAACAGCATGCAGGCTGATGGTGGAGGCTTAGCCTCCCTCCCTGCTTTCACCTTCCCCGCCACATTGCCCCAAGCCCTCCTGTCTCCATGGCTGGGAGCTGCTGTAGTCTGGCTCCACGTGCTGGGGTTTGCAGAGCCCTTTGCTTACCCCAGAAAGGAGGGAACTACCCTCCTGCTCCAGGCACGAAGCACAGTGTGAAGCCTGGGGGTGTTTCTGGGGCAGCAGACTCCCAGAACTGACAGCAGGACCCTCTGTGCTCCCCTGCAGCTGGGCTACACCCCCCTGCACCAGGCAGCTCAGCAGGGCCACACAGACATCGTCACGCTGCTGCTCAAGCACGGTGCCTCTCCCAACGAGATCAGCACAGTGAGTATGGCGCTCACACACACCTCCCTGCCCCCTGGGTACCCTCCTGGGCTTCCCTGTGACTGCTGCTTGACCTGCCCCTTCCTCCTCCCCTGCCCAGAATGGCACCACTGCCCTGGCCATCGCCAGGAGGCTCGGCTACATCTCTGTCACCGACGTGCTCAAGATCGTCACCGAGGAAACCGACATCCCGGTGAGGGCCTGGGGGCAGGAGCCTGTGCAGGAGGAGGGGGCAACAGAGCTGGGTGTGAGGAGGGGGCTGCAGAGGGGGCAGCCCTCACTGTGCCCCTCTGACTCGGCTCTGCTCCCGCAGGCAGTGGGTGACAAGCACCGCATGAGCTTCCCAGAGACCGTGGATGAGATTCTGGATGTGTCAGAAGATGAAGGTGAGGGGCTGGGGCTGGGTCACACCAGCCCAGAGCTCTGCCAGCTGGGACAGCTTGGTGGGCAGCAGGCTCAGGGCTGGGCGCTGGCGTTGCTGCCAGCTGGGGCTGGGGAACCACGTGGCCCCACCAGTGTGGAGAGGATGAGGGAAGCCCACCAGGCTCCTGGGGTGGCGCCTCCTGGCTTGGGTGCTTCCTAGGCTGTGCAAGAGGGATGTACCTGGACCTCTCCACGGCCCCAAGCCCCAGGGGCAGCCCTCGGGCACACACAGCCCCTCACTCTGCCCTGTCCCACGGAGCGGTTAACGGCTCCCAGCCTGGCTGCAGCTGCTCCTCTCCTGCTCCCTCCCACCAAGACCTCACCTTTGCCTCTTCTTACTTTGCAGGCACTGCTCATGTCACAGTAATGGGTATGAACCGTGTCCCCCCTGCCCCAGCTCAACGGCCCATTCCACCCCATGGCCACTAACCATCCGCACGCCCCACGTCCATCCTGCTGCTGAGCCTTGCTGCTGGGCTGGTGCTGTGCACCACAGGCCCTGCCATCCTGCCCTGCCCATCTGTGTCCGTGCTGCTTGCTGTGGTGTGACTGCATGAATGGGGGCTGTTGCCCCACTCAGGGGGAGCCCTGGCTGCTGCTCAGCCCCAGGCTCTGGCTCCTGGTAGGCAGAGGAGCCTGGTTCTGTGACAAACCCCACTGTGACAACCAGCCCGTGCCATGCTGGCTGGGGCAGAGAGGAGCCTGAGTGCTGGAGCGTCTCTGTGCTTCTACAGTTCTCTTTCCCATCACTGGAGCTCTCTCCCTGCTTTGGGAGGTGCTGGACTCTCTCCCATGGGGCACTGGCAAGAGCCCAACCCCGGTGAACCCCTTAGCAGGCGTTAACTGAGCACACAGGCAGTGCTGGCTGGGCTTGTGCCCCTGAGGAGGGTGTGTGGGTACACTCACACCGTTAGAGCATCCTTCCTGTGTCCCCACTGCTGTCTGCACTCCTGTCCCCAGCATCCAAGGGCACAGGGTCTTTCACAGGCTCTGCTCTGTGCTTGGTGCTGTGGGAAGGGGATTGGCCAGTAGCTGAGCATCCTGACAGCCACACCAGCTCCTGTCCCGCTGACCTGCAGCACGGGCCGTGCCCCTGCCAGCAGACTCCATCTGGCAGGGGGCAAAGCTGCCCCGTGTCTAGCTGAGACCCAGGGGACGAGTGTGTGTGACCAGCAGCAGGAGCAGAGATGGGCTCAGGAGGGACAGGAGTAAGGGCTGTGTGTCTGTGCTGCCTTGTCCTTCTGCCTCTCTGCATGCTGAGCCAGCTCTCGCTTTCAGAGGACGAGCTGATGGCACCAAAGGCCAGGACACCTGAACCCAGGGACCAGGAGGGCAAGAGGGAGGTGACCTCGTGGTTCGTGACCACAACGACACTGGAGCAAACGTAAGAGGCACTGGATGGTGGGAAGGGAGTGGGTATGGGGCATGGGAGCAGCCTGGTGCTGGGCAGAGGTGCCAGTGGGGCAGGAACAGCTTTGGACAAGGGATGGACCCCTGAGCCCCCATGGGCTAGCACAGCAGGCAATACTAGTGTCCAGTAGCCCTGGCACTCGCTGGGGATGGCCAGGGGCTGAGGGGCCCAGGCTTGCCATGAAGTGGTTGTCACTGCCTTCTCCTGCCAGGGTGGAGTCTCCAGCTGTCCTGCAGGTCCCCTGCATCCCCCCTGAGACTGTGGTGACCAGAGCAGAGGACACTGAGCAGGCGGGACCTGGGGAGACAGAAGCTGAGCAAGTCAGCCTGCTGCATGCACCCTCCGTGTCCCCACAGGAGGTGAGCATGAGACAAAGCCTGCCATGGGCTCCCCAGACAGCCCCTGCTGGGGGCAGCCCCCCATCACCACAGAGCCGAGATGTGGGGTGGGTGGTGGGGTTGGACTGGGAGGGATGGGGTTGGAGTGGGAGGGACAGGGTTGGACTGGGAGGAATGGGGTTGGACTGGGAGGGATGAGGTTGGATTGGGAGGGACAAGGTTGGATTGGGAGGGACGAGGTTGGATTGGGAGGGACAAGGTTGGATTGGGAGGGATGAGGTTGGATTGGGAGGGATGGGGTTGTACTGGGAGAGTTGTGAGGCTGTGGAGGTGCAGGCAGGAAAAAAACCAGGACCCTGTGCCCATGGGGGCTCTTCCCTGCCTTACACAGCCCTCCAAGGAGTTCGATGAGGACTCCCTGATCCCCAGCAGCCCGGCCACCGAGACCTCGGATAACATCAGCCCCGTGGCCAGCCCCGTGCACACAGGGTGAGTGCACAGACACACACACACACACACACAGAGCTGGCAGCCCCCTCACCCCGCTGTGCCCACCGCAGGTTCCTGGTGAGCTTCATGGTGGATGCCCGTGGCGGGTCGATGCGGGGCAGCCGGCACCACGGGCTGCGTGTGGTGGTCCCAGCACGTGCCTGCGCCGCTCCCACCCGCATCACCTGCCGCCTGGTGAAGCCGCAGAAGCTGCCCGCGCCCCCGCCGCTGGCCGAGGAGGAAGGGCTGGCCAGCAGGATCATCGCCCTGGGGCCTGCTGGGGCACAGTTCCTCAGGTGAGCCCGGCTGGGAAGGGATGGGATGGGATGGGATGGGATGGGATGGGATGGGATGGGATGGGATGGGGTGGGAAGGGATGGGATGGGGATGGGGATGGGGATGGGGATGGGATGGGATGGGATGGGGATGGGATGGGAAGGGATGGGGATGGGGATGGGATGGGAAGGGATGGGGATGGGGATGGGGATGGGGATGGGATGGGATGGGATGGGATGGGATGGGATGGGGATGGGATGGGAAGGGATGGGGATGGGGATGGGATGGGATGGGGATGGGGATGGGGATGGGATGGGATGGGATGGGATGGGATGGGATGGGATGGGATGGGGGACATTGAGGGAAGGGGGTCTGTTGGCTGGAGCAAGAGCTCTACATATCGCTGGGGGGCTGGGGCAGGAGAGGTCCCAGCTCTGGCAAGGCACAGTGTGTTGAGGGAAGGGGCTGGAGGATAAGGGTGATGGGGAGGGGCTGAGGGAATGGGGATGTTTAGCATGGAGAAGAGGAGGCTGGAGGGAGACAGGAGCACTCTCTGCAGCTCCCTGAGAGGAGCCTGTGGCCAGGGAGAGATCAGTCTCTGCTCCTAAGTGACAGCACAAGAGGGAACTGGCTCAGGTTGCCCCAGGGGAGGTTGAGGTTGGAGCTGAGGCAGAGCTGTTTCCCTGAGAGGGGTGTCAGCCCTGTGCCAGGCTGCCCAGGGAGCTGGGGGAGTGCCCAGCCTTGGAGGGATCCCAAAGATGTGGAGCTGAGGTGCTGAGGGCTGTGGGTCAGTGCTGGGCTGGGCAGGGTGAGAACAGGGCTGGGACTCCAGCAGCTTCAAAGGCTTTTCCAGCCCAAATGTTTCAGTGATTCAGTGTTTCTGGAGTGGGTCCTTCCAGCACAACACAGCAGTGGGTGTGCTGGAGCAGAAGCAGTGCTGCTGGGCACAGAGCCGCCTGTCCCAGGGGGCTGTGAGCAGTCTGGGGTGTCTGCTGCCTGATATGGCAGCACCCGTGTGCAATCACCCATCCCCTGCCCCCTGCAGCCCCGTCATCGTGGAGATCCCCCACTTTGCCTCGTCTGGGCGCGGGGACCGGGAGCTGGTGGTTCTGCGCAGCGAGAACGGCTCGGTCTGGAAGGAGCATCGCAACCGCTACGAGGAGAGTTACATGGACCAGCTGCTCAATGGCATGGACGAGGGTGAGCAGGCAGAGCCCAGCCTGGCTGCGGGTGGGTTTGGCAGCATGAGGTGGGGGTCTGATGAGCTCAAAGGGCTTTTCCCAGCCCAAGTGCGGCGGGGCTGAGTGTGGCGTGGCCGGTGCGGCTCAGAGAAGGGGGTGGCTGGCGGCCGTGGGCTCAGCGAGTGGGGGTTGATACGGCCCTGCTGCCTCAGCAGAGCTGGAGAGCCTGGAGGAGCTGGAGAAGAAGAGAGTGTGCCGCATCATCACCACCGACTTCCCCCTCTACTTCGTGGTGATGTCCCGGATTTGCCAGGACTGCGACTTGATCGGCCCCGAGGGCGGCTGCTTGAAAAGCACCCTGGTGCCCATGGTCCAGGCCACCTTCCCCGACACCGCCGTCACCAAGAGAGTGAGGCTGGCCCTGCAGGTGAGCCCCACAGAGCCTTTCTTGCCCCCTCCCCACTGCCCAAATCCCATCCCAGGGGGAAGCCAGCCAGCCCTGACGCCCACCCTTGTCGCTGCCCGCAGGCGCAGCCCGTGCCCGACGAGCTGGTGACGAAGCTGCTGGGGAACCAGGCGACCTTCAGCCCCATCGTCACGGTGGAGCCGCGCCGGAGGAAGTTTCACCGGCCCATCGGGCTCCGCATCCCGCTGCCACCGTCCTGGAAGGACAACCCCCGGGACAGCGGCGAGGGGGACACCACCAGCCTGCGCCTGCTCTGCAGCGTCATCGGTGAGGACGCCAAGCCCCGCGGTGCAGGCTCGGCATGCTTTGTGCCACATCACTGGGATGCAGCTCCCCTGGGAGTTCAGGACGAGTCACAAGTGGTGGAGAGGGCGAATGTTCCTTGGGGGATGTGGTTGGGAAAGGAGCTTGCTCAGCTTTGCTTTGTGCTGCAGGAGGGACAGCTCAAGCCCAGTGGGAAGATATAACAGGCACCACGAAGCTGGTCTATGAAAAGGAGTGTGCTAACTTTACCACCAATGTGTCTGCCAGGTGAGTGTGTGCTGCTCCTCAGGCCCTCTCAGGGTGCAGCCTGTGTCAGGAGGAGCCCCCCACCCCCATGCCCATTGTGGTCCTGTCCCATTCCCACGTGCAGAGCAGTTGCCTCCAGCTTTGAGACCCCCACGCTGCCTCAGAAACCCTCCTGCCAGCTGGGCGTGCAGAGGGAGGGGGATGGATTCCCATCACGGCTGGGTCTGCTCCCGTGGACCCTTTGGGGTGCAGTTTGCTGTCTGAGGGTGAGAGATGGGCAGCTCTCCTGGTGCCCTGGTGGAGCCAGCCCTCGCAACACCCCAACCCAACCCTCTCACAGGTTCTGGCTGGCTGACTGCCCACGCACAGCCGAGGCCGTGCACTTCGCCACCATGCTGTACAAGGAGCTGACAGCCGTGCCCTACATGGCCAAGTTCGTGGTGTTTGCCAAGATGAACGACGGCCGGGAAGGCCGCCTGCGCTGCTACTGCATGACTGACGACAAGGTCGACAAGACTCTAGAGCAGCACGAGAACTTCACTGAAGTGGCCCGCAGCAGGGACATTGAGGTTTGTCTCCAGGGCCAGCGGAGGTGGTCTGGCCCTGGCCCTGAGCCCAGGGAGTTGATCTGAG
Organism: Colius striatus; assembly: GCF_028858725.1. NCBI lineage: Eukaryota > Metazoa > Chordata > Aves > Coliiformes > Coliidae > Colius > Colius striatus. The sequence continues at coordinate 2,044,259 of NC_084785.1, forward strand.
GTTTGCTGGGGGAGGAGAAGCAGCTCTGTGCAGGGTCTGAGCCTGTTTGCTCCCTGGCAGGTGGTGGAAGGGATGCCTTTGCACGTCGAGCTCTCAGGGAACCTGGTGCCTGTCAAGAAGGCGACTCAGCCCCGCAGCTTCCTCTTCCAATCCTTCCGGGAGAATCGTCTCGCCATCCCCATCAAGGTAAGGGCAGGCTGCAGGGCTGGGCTGCAGCTGAGGGCCCTCTGCTCGCCCTCTGCTCGCCCTCTGCCAGGCCACCCAACCGTGCTCTCGGTGCCCAGGTGCGGGACAGCAGCCGGGAAGCCAGCGGCTCCCTCTCCTTCCTGCGCAAGGCCATGAAATACGAGGACCTGCAGCACGTGCTGTGCCACCTGAACATCAGCATCCCACCCTGCACCAAGGTGAGTGCCCGGGGGGCTGCCACTCTGGGAGGGGGCAGCGGGGGGCTCATCCCTGCCCCAGCTCTCAGCTTTTCCTCCCTCGGCTGCTCTGCGTGGCTGCTGCGGGGCTGAGGGAGGAGCGGTGGGGCCAGGGCTGAGCTGCTGCTCTCTTTCCAAGCTGGTGACCCTGTGCTTTGTCCCCACTGTCCCAGGAGAGCGGCAGCGAGGAGCGCAGGAGGACGCTGACGCCGCTGTCTCTGAGGGAGCGATACAGCATCCTGGGAGAGACCAGTTTTGGTAGGCAAGCCTGCTGGCACTGTCCCAGCCTGCTCACCACCTGCACTTGGGGTGCCCAAGCCCGGTGGAAAGGCTGAGCTGACCCTGTCATACTCATACTGGTGGCAGCTTGCCTTGACTTGATCCTGCAAGACCCCTTTCTCCTCCCCACCCCCCGTGTAGGGCCCTGCACAGCTGAAGCTGTGACTCCTTTCTTCTCCTCCAGGCTCTCTGAGCAGCACAGACAAGGCAGAGCAGAAGATGGTGGACATAGCAGAGCAGCTGGGCCTCAGCTGGGCTGGTGAGTCCATACCCCATGGCTCTGAGGGTGCACAACACTCAGCTGGAAACGTGCTGCAGGCTGTAGTGAACATGCTTTACACCATCCAGGGAGCTGGGTCCCAATGCAGTTAGTACATGGATGGTCTGCACTAGCTCCTAAACTGTGTGCATGGACCATGGCCCCGAGATGAACCTTCTTGCAGCTGTGTGGGCACTCACACATACACAGACACCGGGCCAGGGGGGTTGCTCTGAGCTGGATGCCTTGCTGTTGTTCTCAGAGGCTTGGCATTGCAGCCACACACTTGGGCTTCTTGTTAGCATGAGACACTGCTGTGCTGCTCACAGCCAGCCTGGGCAGAGGGTGTCCAGCCCTGCCCTGTCCCAGCTCCTGCTTCTGTGCAGGCTGCTGTGCTGGGTCTGCCCGATCCCCTCCCAAGGTCACGAGCTGGCAGCAGGTTCTGGAGGGGGCGATGCTGAGATGTGGCTGTGTCCCGCAGAGCTGGCACGTGAGCTGCAGTTTGGGGTGGATGACATCAACAGGATACGTGTGGAGAACCCCAACTCCCTGCTGGAGCAGAGCATGCCTTACTCAACCTCTGGGTCAGCCGCGAGGGCAAGGACGTCAAGAGTGAGTATATGGGGTTGTCGTGTTCCCGCAGAGCAGCGAGTGCCCGCCCAGGGGGTCACTGCCTGCATCACACCGCTGGCTCCTGCCCTCCTGGGGGGGGTTCCTGGGCCATGGTTGTGTGCCCCCAGTCACCAGTTTGCTTCCCCTCTGCAGTGGAGAGTCTGTACACGGCGCTGAGGAACATCGACCGCGGCGAGATCGTCAGCGCGCTGGAGGGCAGCGGGAGGCAGAGCCGGCAGCTGAAGGGCAGCTGGCGCTACTCGGACAGGGATTACTCCCTCTCGCCCTCCCAGATGAATGGTGAGCCCTGGCTTCTGGCAGGGACTGCAGGAGGGTCCTGTGTGGGGGTGACAGAGCAGGGCTGGTGTCTTGCCTGAGCCTCTTCACCGGGGCTTGTGCTGCAGGAAGCTTGGCCCTGCCATACGGCCTCAGGAGCTCTCCAGGTGGGGTTGCTCATCCCAAAATGCTGTGTGAGCTGAGTGGTGGCCAGGGAGCTGATGGAGCCAGCTCTGGGCCAGGCCTGGGTGTTGGACACAGCATGTGCCACAGGGGAGGGACAGGGCTGTGTGCTGCTGCAGCCCTGCACTGTGGCACTGCCCTGCAGCACTGGCTCATCACTCTCTCCCTCTCTGTGTCTCCCCTTGTTCTGCTCTCTCAAACATGCCACCCACATGCCGTCAGGTGCAGGCACTCTTGTGGGTCACTTCTTGTCACCTCTCTCCTCTGAGCTCATCCTGGCCTCTCCTTCTCTCATCTTCCTCCACTGCCTGTCTCCACTGTCTCCACCTCAGCTGAGCCCTCCAGGAGCCATGTCCTGCTCCAGCAACTGCATGTCACCAGGGATTGCCCCTCTCACGGCTGCCACGCTTGCAGGCAGACACCCCAGCTGCCTCCTCCTGCACTGCCCTGCGCTCCTTCCCTTGCTGGCCCTGCTCTGCTTGCCCCTGGCCAGGCACCCACCCTGGGGAGAGGTTCTGTGCTGGGGCTCCCAGCCATGGCTAGCAATCCCTGGCTGCCTGGGGAGCAGAAGAGGTTCTCTGCTGATCTCTGGCTAGTGGCTCAGAGATGAAAAAGGCTGTGTGGGTGGGAGTGCCTGGCTTGGCTGTCATATATGTTGGTGTGCCTGGGCCCTGGGTTATGAGGACATAACAGCCTCTTGTAGCCCCAGAGACACCAACAGGGTTGTAGAGCCCTGGCTACGTCCCACAGGGCTGTACCACAGCCATCCATCCCTGCTCATGGTACCACCTCCAGCCTGCTCCCCTGTGCTGCAGAGGTGCCTGCCAGACTGGGCCACCTGAACTCCAAGCTGACCATCAGCCAGGCGATGCTGGATGGGGTCTGTGGGCAGGGACCCGGGGGCTGGTGTGGAGCAGAGGAGCACAGAGGTGCTGCAGTGTGGGTGAGGCAGCGTGGGGACAACCAGGCCAGCCCTCCTGGCAGGGTGAGGACCACCCCAATGCCTGTCCAAACCAGCCCCAGGGCTCCAAGAGGGCAGCACTTGCAGGGTAAAGCAGCAGCTGGCTGTGAGCACAGCTCCAGGGCTCCGTGGCACCGACTGTTGCCATCCTTGGGGCAGGCAGGCAGCCTCCTGGAGGCTTTTATATCCTCCCCACTCCCCTTTCTTGCCCCACGGTGCTTGTGCGTGAGACGGCTGCCGGAGACGTCGCCTCTGTCTGCCCATTCAGGTTACGCTTCGCTGCAGGATGAGCTGCTGTCCCCTGCCTCCCTGCATTACACGCTGCCATCCCCGCTGCGCGCCGACCAGTACTGGAACGAGGTGGCCATCATGGATGCTATCCCCATGGCTGCCACCGAGCAGGACGCCCTGATGGAGATGTCCGACATGCAGGTGTGGTCCTCGGGGCTCACCCCCTCGCTGGTGACTGCTGAGGACTCCTCTCTGGAGTGCAGCAAGGCCGAGGACTCTGATGCCACAAGCGAAGGCCGTTTCCCTGGGCAGCTCCTGGCAGACGCTCATGGCCCTGACCACATGGGCTCAATGGACCTGGTTGAGGATGACACAGTGGACTCAGATGCCATGAATGGCCTGATTGACCTTCTAGAGCAGGAGGAGGGGCAGAGGCCAGAGGGGAAGATGCCAGCCGGTGATCGCCAGCCAGGCACGGGGGAGCAGGACCCGGAGAGTGAAGTCTCTTTTATTTCAGCTCAGCAGAAGGTGCAAGCCAGGATCACAGCATCCCCCAGCGTTAGCCACGTCGTGGAGAAGGGCACAGACAGGTACCACGGCCCGAGGCGCCAGGGTGGCCGTGGGAGGGCGGTGGAAGTGCTTTGCTGGCTATCACCCAGCTGCAGTGATCTCCCAGCTTCGCTTTGCTTCTCTGCTGGTGCCCAGCTCTGGAGCCCGGGCAGAGCAGTGGCTTGGGCAGAGCAGTGGCTTGGGCAGAGCGCCTCGCACCTCGCTGGGGATGCTCTGGGGAGCTCCTTGCAGAGCACCTGGGAGGGTCCCCGGGCAGAGAGCCGAGCCTTTGCATGGAGGTTGTGCTTCCTAGAGCCAGCTGGGGCTGGGCTGCATCCTCCTGCGTTCCCAGCGGCAGCGGCCCCACGGGCTCCCTGGCAGAGCCCGGCGATGCTCTCCAGCGTCGCCCTCGAGCCTGGCAGCGGGGCCGTGGGGCTGTGGGGGCGGGGCAGGGAGCGTGGCAGGGAGGAGGCCCGTGCCCTTCGTGCATCTGCATCTCGTGCTGCTTGTGCCAGGCAGCCGGGAGCCCGGCGGGGTGCAGGCTGTGCCAGCGTGCCTAGGCTGCTGCTCAGGGTGCAGCACTCCACGGCAAAGCTGACTGCCTCTCTCTCTCTGTCTCTCTCTCCCTGTCCCTCTCCGGTGCCCAGGCTGAGGGACTGGAATGCAGAAGGCTCCTTTATCTCCTGCCTACAGGACCTGACAGAGGGCTCCTGGCAGGAGGGGGTGACCCGAAGGCTGCTCCCGACGCACGCCACGGCCTCCGGGGCACAGGGCCAGGAGCAAGAGCAGGTCCTGGCGCCGGCCGGGGAGCTGACGCGGGTCAGCTCCGCAGAGGACAGCGACTGGCAGCCCCAGCACCCCGCGGGCCGCTGGCAGGAGGAGGCACACGGCCGCTTCTTTGGGCAGGTGAGGGTGAGAGCAAGGGGCACCTGGCCCCGCAGGACGTGCAGAGCCGTGCTCAGCCCTTCCCTGAGCGCAGACACGAATCTCCTGCCACGCTTCTTGCCCCTCGGGGTGCCTCTCGGCCCAGAATAGACTCCTGTGCTGGACACCTGAGCTCTCCGTTTATAACCCAGCCAGCCTCCCTGCCTGCTTCCTTATCGAGTATCTGCCCTGGCCGCTGGCCTGACAGCCCGCTGGAGCCACAAATAGAGCTGGTCCGGGGGCAAGGCTGGCTGGTGGGCAGGGAGCCAGCAGGTACAAAGCGAGGGCACTGGTGGCTCGGCCGTGCTGGGGGTGGTCGCTCAGCTCTGCAGCACGGGGGTCTCGCATCACCCACGACACCCCCAAGCCCTGGCTCCAGCCTGAGGCTTCGTTTGCCGTGACACAGAGCTGCGCCCCCCCCGGGCAGCCAGGGCGTTGTGAGCTGATGGCGAGAAGGGGCAGGGGGCTGTCCCGGTCCCCGCCAGCCCGGGGACGGGGGGTTGAGCCGCGGCCCCATCCCGGTGACTGACAGAAGCTGTGAGCTCAGGGGACGCTCCAGCTGCCCGTTCCCTTCGCGGCCGTCTCCCCGCCCACCGCGGCCGGAGCAGATAGGGTTACCGCGATCCCCCCGAGCCAGGCTGCACACTCCCGCCCGGGGAACGGCACGGCGGGGGGAGAGCTTTGCCCACGGAGACAGCGAGCATGGCTGAGCTCTGAGCCCCGCGGCACAGCCCCGAGGGGTCCGCGCTGCCCTCGGCCGAAGATGTGGGCTTTCCTGGCGCAGCTGCTGGTGGCCCTGGTGCTGCTGGCTTTCTTCCTGGTCAGCTGCCAGAACGTCATGCACATCGTCAGGGGCTCCGTGCGCTTCTTGCTCAAACACGCCCACCGCGAGCTGGACAAGGAGCTCGGCGAGAGCCCCGGGCTGGCGGATGACGAGGAGGCTGTTTCCAGCAGAGTCGTCCGCCGGCGGGTGCTGGTGAAGGTAACGAGGCAGGAGCCGAGCGGCCGGCGCCAGGGCTGACAGACAGAGCAGGGACGGGGCAGGGTGGGACGTGCGCTGTTGTGCTGGCAAAGGGGCTCCCCTGACCTCCCCCCCTGAAATGCGCTCGTGTCCCTCCTGTCGCTTGCAGGGGAACGAAGTCCTTCATCTCCCCGGGGAGCAGGTGACTGAGGAGCAGTTCACAGACGATCAAGGCAATATCGTCACCAAGAAGGTGAGTGAGCAAGGGCAACGCTGCAGGCAAGGGGTATTGCCACAGCCTCTCAGCTCTCTCTCCTCTCCCCTCTGCCGGGCTGCTCCGCTCCTCTCTGCAGCCAGGGGCCGGTACAGGGCTCCCTGCCAGACCCTGCACATGAGCCACAGGCTGCACTGCACGGGCAGTTCGGGGCCAGGGGGGAGGCATGGTGGCCCAGGGGCCAGCTGGGGTGCCCAGGGGCCAGCTGTGACGCCTGGTTTGCTGGTGCCCGCAGGTGATCCGGAAGGTGGTTCGTCAGCTGCAGCCCAGTGACACGGATGAGAGGCAGGAGCGAGAGGAGCTGATTCTGGAGGGCTCCCTGCAGGAGCCCCACGAGCTGGAGGTTGAGGATGATCACTTCATGAAATACTCCATCCTGCACCAGGACGGTCTGGGGGCCAAGGTACAATGTGGCTCACAGCCCCCTGCCCGTGGCCAGTGCTGCCTCTGCAGGCTCCACCACCTTCTGTCCTTCCTTCCTTCCTTCCTTCCTTCCTTCCTTCCTTCCTTCCTTCCTTCCTTCCTTCCTTCCTTCCTTCCTTCCTTTTGCCCTGCCCTCCTCTCCTGCTACCCCTCTAAAGCTTCCAGGGGCAGCTCTTGCCCTCTGCGTCAGTCTTCTTGCTCGGTGTCTTCTGCCCACTGACTCTGCCTTTCCCTCTCCTGTCCTCTTCTCTGTGTGTGTCTCTTCACCTGGGTGATGTCCTGCTTCCCGCCCCTGCGGCTTCCTCAGGAGGAGCTGCGAGTGCGTGTCCCGAAACCAGAGGTCTCCGGGGGCAGGATGGGGGCTCAGATAGTGAAACGAGCCAGCCTGAAAAGGGGGAAGCAGTGACCCCTCAAATGGCCTCTTTTGAGGTAACCCCACTTTTGCTCTTCCTTCTGTGCCAGCTCCCCGTGCTGCTGCCTGCACCGAGCTGCTGGTCGTGCCCATCCTCCTGGGGAAGGTCTGGCAGGGCTGTGCTCATCTCAGCCTGCAGAGAGGGGTTGCTGTGCTGGAGCAACGTGCTGAGGGTGGGCAGCAGCGTGTCCCTGCTGCAAACCCACTCCTGGGCCCAGAGTGCAGCTGCAGTCACAGCATCCTGGCTGTTTGGGGGAGTGATCCCCAGCTCTAGGGCCACACATCCTTCTGGATCTGCTGGCTTACAGCAGAGGGATAATCTTTGTCCAAAACCACTCCAAGGAGCAGACAGCGTTTGGCCCCGGGGTCTGGGGAGAGCTGTTCCCTTCCTGCACAGCCCTGGTGGCCCTGCCTCCGCTTCCCACGCTGGGAGCCAGAGGAGGAGGGCAGTGAGCGCTACGGGGCCATGGCTGTGCCTCTGTGCCAGCAGTGCCTCTGCTGGCAGCACTCCTGTGCCACTGCCAGCCACGCATCGTGGCACGAGAGGGCAGCAGTGAGGGCTGCTGAAGCTCCCATGGCCAGGAAAGGGGGTGCAGGCCATGGCTGCTGCACAGCCAGGAGTAGAGATGCAGGAACATCACCCTGTAGGGGAGTGATGGCAGGGGATCAGTTGTTAGCCCAGGACACTTCTTCCATGGATCCCCAGTCATCCCCTGGGTTCTGTGCATTCCCTTCTCCCTCTGCCTTCCCTGTGAGGTGGGATTAGGCCAGGCTGAAGGCAGGGTGCTTGGCACAGCACACTGGGAGCCAGCTGCATCATTGTTCTCTGCACACTGGCTGCACTGGGGGAAGGTGCAGGGCTCTGCCTGAGCCTGGGAGCAGGGGGTTGGTCCTGTGGCCTCTGCTGTACGTGCATGGCTGTGTCTATCTGTCCTCCCTCTCCCTCACCCCTCCACACTGTTAGTGGGTGCATGACAAGCAAGAGGCTCAAGCTTGTGCAGACCCCGGCCCTACAGCAGCCTCCTGCCCTGCTCCCTGGGTGGTCTCTGGCTCAGCCTGTCTCTGGGACACTGCTCCTGCTGCTGTGCTCTGGCTGTGTCCTGCAGTGTGTGAAGGTGGCTTGGGGTGTGCAGCAGGAGTGTGCAGCAGGAGTGTGCAGGCTCTTCCCCTGCTGCTGTGAGACTGAGGTGCAGTCAGTCGCCCTCCTTGTGGCTGGGATCTCAGGGCTGGCCTCCTCTGATCCTACAGCAGCCCTCTCAGCTCCTTCCCAGGGCCACATTGCCTTTGGTGCAGCTCAGCTCCTGCCTGTTGCTGCTCTGCAGCTGGGGCAGCACCATCAGTGCCATCACACCATTGCTGCTGATCCCTGCAGGGCTCTGTCATTGCCTCTCAGACACCCCCCCCCAAAGTCTGACTTGGTAGCTGGGCAGGATGAGTGCAGGTGGGACAAGCACAGGGTGCAGGGCTGCCACGTTACCTGCCTGTAACCCCAGCTCTGTGTCTCTGCAGGATCTCACCTCGACACCAAACCACTGAACTCCACACACGTTCTGACACAGACCTGAGGAGAGAGGCGAGCAGAGAGCGGAGGGGAGCAAGGGCTGGCTGTACATGTTTCTATAGGCTAATGGCATGATTTCTGTATGAGACAAATACTTTACCGTCCTATCCGCATGACTGACTGACTGCAAGACGCATGAGCTACAGAACTTCCAACCGACTGACGGAGGGGCCGCCCCCAGCCCCTGCCCCGCGGCTGCTCGGAGCCCAGGCGACAGCAGCACGCACCCGGGACACCCTCGCAGCTCCTGGAGGAGGCAAGAGCAGGACTGGCAGGAAAAGGAGAGGGAAGGAGCCTCCATCCTCACACCATTCACGTGTGTAAGTGCATCGCCGTGCAAGAGGGAAGCTGGGGCTGCACGGCACAGCTCACCGCGGGAGGAGGAGGAGGAGGAGGAGGAGGAGCCTGACCCCGCACTGCTGCTGCTCCGCTCGCTTCTCATCCCTCTCCGTGAGTGTTGGGTTCTGGGGAAGGGCAGCAGTTGTCAGGGATGGGGGTGTGTGAGAGGAGGGTTTTGAGGGGGCAGAGGGGCTGGTGCAGGGCTGCCTTTCCTCTCCCCAGCACGTCTCCTGCCAGGGCAGGGCTCTGGGCTGAGCACTGAGCTCGTTGCTTGTGTTGAAAGTGTAAACTGTACAGCAATCAGCCTTGTGTATATGAACCAATAAATACTATGCAAACCCCTAGGGACACTCTAGCAGTATGTACAAAGCACTAACAGCTCTGCTCCCAAATACCTCTTCAGGCTGCAGAACGGGCAATACCTTTGGAGTAGGTGAGCAGCTCTGGTGGCTGGAGCTAGGGGGCTGCAGGAGTGCAAGGGCAGCAGCCAGCCCCTGCCCTGTGCCCCTGCGCTGCTCCCGGTCCCTTCCTGGCCTGAAGAGAGGGGGCCCAGAGGTGCAGTCCCAGGGGTGTGAGCCCTGCTTGGTGTTGGCCCCAGCTGAGGGGAAGCTGCAGGCCTGCGCTGGGGAGCTCGGGGCCGGGCAGTGAGGCAGAGCAGGGGCCGCCTGTGCCGCACAGGGGGCTGGGCCCTGCTCTACTCAGCACAATATCTGCTCAGGAGATGAGCCAGGGGCTGGCGGGACGCAGCAGCAGCCCTGCACCACGCACCCCACGCAAGGGCTTTGCAGGGTCCCCCGGGCCTCCCTGCGAGGGCACAGCCCCGTGCCCCCGGGGATGCCGACCCTGCCAGGACCAACCCCAGAGCCATGGGGGGCTGCTCCTCTGAGCCTGTGCTTGTGCTTCAGCAGCTGCAATGCCTGGAGCCGGGGAGCCAGCCACGGGGCAGCTCTGAGGGACACAGTAGGTTGAATCTGCCGAACTCCCCGGCCCCAGGAGGGCAGGATGGGTGTAGTGGCAGTAGGTCCCCTGTCTCTGACTCTGCCCTGTACCTAACCACTGTGGGGGCCTGGCATTTGTAGCACAGTGGGGACTCCCCCTGCTCTTCCAGCCAGAGGTGGCCGTGGGGCTCGTTTTGCGGGGCCTGAGCTCGCTCTCTGCAGCCAGGAGCCCACCTCCAGCATCAGGGCCCCGGCAGGACAGCCCCTGGCTCCCCCCTCCAGTCAGGGAGGATCCTCTACAGTGAAGCAAAACGACCCAGCTTAGCCTCGGAGAGCAAAGCAACTCCCTTTCCCCACCCACTCCCTCCCCCCCAAAAACGGAGCCATAGAGGCACAGCCCCTCCCCGAGCCGCCCTCGCTGTGTCCCCTGAGCTCCCACCGCGCCAGCTCAGCCCGTAGCATCACCGTAGCCTCGTGTGTGGGTCCCGTGCTTTGGCCTTGTGCGCGCCGTAGGGAATGTGCTGTGCTGCAACCGTGCCAGGCACCTGCAGTGACGCTGCTTCGCGCTCGGATCGCTCGTAGGGCTGGTAGGAGGAGGCTGCACCCGACCTTGAGCCTAGAGAATGCTGCAGTCTGCACACTTAGAAGCTTTTTAGAAGTTTTAAAGATTACTTTTATTTCCTTTTTTTAATTGTTATGGAAACAAGCCTTTTGGATCTCCCTGTCTTAGTCCCTGATGTATAGATCGTTTCCCTGTACACTAGCTATCAGACTATGAATTAATAAAGAAACCAACACAGGCTGTGGCTCGTCTCTGCTTTCCCAGGGGTGTGGGGCGAGGCCGGGGGGGGATCCCCTGTGCAGTGCTGGGGGGTGGCAGCAGCTTGGCAGAGGCCAAAGGGTGCAGGAACCAGCATCTCTCAGGCTCGCTCTGACCGCAGCAAGACCGAAGCGGCCCCGAGCTGCTGCTGGGGTGGGTGGGAGGGGGAGGTGAGAGCGGGGAGGGGGGCGAGGGAAGCCGAAAGCACCAGCCCCGGAGTCCCGGCTCGGGGCGCTCTGTCTCGGCCCCGCCGCATCCCGACCGCGCTGTTCAGTGTCCGCCTCGCCCCGCTCCGCTCCGGTCCCGCATCCCGGCGTCATGCCCTGGCCCCGCAGCCCACCGCGTCCCCACGGATCCTGTCCGCTCCCGCCTCGTCCAGCTCCGCGTGCCGGTCCGGTCCGGTCCGGTCCCGTCCATCCCATCCCGTCCCGGTCCCGTCCCGTCCCGTCCCGTCCCGTCCCGTCCCGTCCGGTCCCGCCCGTCCCGTCCCGTCCCGTCCATCCCGTCCCGTCCCGTCCCGTTCCGTTCCGTCCCGTCCAGCCCATCCCGTCCCGTCCCGTCCCGTCCCGTCCCGTCCCGTCCCGTCCCGTCCATCCCGTCCCGTCCCGTTCCGTCCCGTCCCGTCCCGTCCAGCCCATCACGTCCCGTCCCGCCTGTCCCGTCCGGTCCCCCGGCGCTGTCCAGCCCATCCCGTCCCGTCCCGTCCCGTCCAGCCCATCCCGTCCCGTCCCGTCCCGCCTGTCCCGTCCGGTCCCCCGGCGCTGTCCAGCCCATCCCGTCCCATCCCGTCCCTCCTGTCCCGTTCCGTCCGGTTCCCCGGCGCTGTCCAGCCCATCCCGTCCCGTCCCGTCCCGCCTGTCCCGTCCCGTCCCGTCCCCCGGCGCTGTCCAGCCCATCCCGTCCCATCCCGTCCCGCCTGTCCCGTCTGGTCCCCCGGCGCTGTCCAGCCCATCCCGTCCCGTCCCGTCCCGCCTGTCCCGTCCCGTCCCCCGGCGCTGTCCAGCCCAGCCCAGCCCATCCCATCCCGTCCCGTCCCGTCCCGTCCCGTCCGGTCCGGTCCCCCGGCGCTGTCCAGCGCTCGCCGCCGCGTCCCCCCGCCGCCGCCTTTCAAAGCGCAATTTGTCTGCGCGGCGCCAATCCCGCTCCATCCTTCGCGTCTTAGCCAATAGCGGCCGAGGCCGCAGAGACTCTCAGCCAATGAGAGCGCCTCCTGCGGCCTCCCGGCCAATGGGAGCGCTGTATTCTAATGAGGCGGCTCTTTATCAGAGAAATGTTGGCGCTGCCCCAGCCCGAGGTGAGGGGCCGGTGCCGGTGCCACCTGCGGCCGGGTCAGCCGGGGCCGCCGCCCGGGCCCTGCCCGCGGCCTCGCTCCCGCCCACGCAGCGGCCCCTTGGCCACCCGGCCGAGGGTCCCGGCGGCCGCCCGGGTGTCCTGTGGGCTGGTAGCGATGGGACGGCCGTCGGAGCCCCGGGGAACCGGGCTGTGAGAGCCGTCTCGGCGCTGGAGCCATGGACACCAACCTGCCGGGCACCTTCCTGCTCAACGGGCCGTCGCTGGGCGCCTTCCCCGAGGCCAAGGCGCCCGTCTGCCAGTACTCGGTGCAGAGCTCGTTCTACAAGCTGGGCCCCCCCGGGCTGGGCTCGCAGCTGCCCGCCGGCACCCCGCACGGCATCTCGGACATCCTGGGCCGCCCCGCCGGCAGCGGGCTCCTCCCCGGCTACCCGCACGCCGCGGCCTTCAACGGACTGAGCTCCCCGGGCGTCTATTACGGGCCGCAGGTGGGGACCCTCCCCAAGGCCGGGAGCGAGTTCGTGGCCCGGGGCCGGAGCTGCTGGGCTGAGGCGGCCCCGGAGTGGCGCGGGGCCCGGCAGTGCGGCGGCCGTAAGTACAGCGGGGCCGGGGCTGCAGGGGGAGCGGCGGGTGCCTCGGGAGCCCCGACCCCTCGGCACGTGGGGCGGCTGCAGCGCCCTGCTCCAGGCACGGCCGGTGCCCTGCGGGCTGTCCCGGGGCAGGGCGAGCGGCCGCAGGGCCGGACCTCCACCTGCCGCAGAGTTTTGGGCTCTTGGCACAAGCCACAGCCCCCAGAGCCCGTGTGCTGCACATCCCCCGTCCCTCGGGGCTGGCACCTGATGGAGAGCTGGTGGGGGCTGCACAGCGTGTGGCTGTGGTGCGGGAGGGATGGGGGAACCTGCTCATGGGGATCCCGGGAAGCTCTGGGTGCAGCTGCGGCTCCTTTCTCCTCTGCTGACCCTTCCCCTCAGCACCAACGGAGGGTGCCCAGCGTGGCTCTGGCTGTCTGGGGCCCACGCAGAGGCCAGCTCAGCTCTCCTGGCACAAGGCTGAGGCTTTGAAGCAAGAACACAGTTTGAGTTTGGAGGGGAGACAGCAGGCAGGGTCTGGCTGTGTGCTGAGGGCCGGTGGGTGCGCTGGGGCCGTGCTCAGGGAGAGGGGAGCTGCCCAGAGCCATGCCCTGCGCTGCACCCAGCGCTCACCCACCTCCCTCCTCCTCGTCCCACAGCTCCTGCTCACTTGGCCGACAGCCTCCACAAGAAGAAGCACACGCGCCCGACCTTCACAGGGCACCAGATCTTCGCTCTGGAGAAGACTTTTGAGCAGACCAAGTACCTGGCGGGTCCGGAGAGGGCACGTCTGGCCTATTCCCTGGGCATGAGCGAGTCGCAGGTGAAGGTGAGTGTTGGTGCCCGGGGCCGGGGGCTGCAGGGCACGGCGGCTGCTTAACCCAGGGGCTGCAGGTCTGGTTCCAGAACCGACGGACCAAGTGGAGGAAGAAGAGCGCCCTGGAGCCTTCCTCATCCTCCCAGCGGGCGGGAGGCTCTGGGGGAGAGCGGGCGGCCTCCGAGGCCGAGGACGACGAGTACAACAAACCGCTGGACCCCGACTCGGATGACGAGAAGATCCGGCTGCTGCTGAGGAAGCACCGTGCGGCCTTCTCGGTGCTGGGCTTGGGCACACACAGCGGCTGAGCCCCCCAGGCAGCCCCCCAGCTCCTGGGGCTGATGGCTGCCGGGGCTGGGAGCAGCAGCCTGGGCACATGAAATAAAGATCCCGGCCCCAGCCCGTCCCTGTTTCGTGGGCGCGTGGTCCCGAGTGGCCCCTCTGGGGCAGGGGCTGCTGCCAGGCAGGGGAAGGGGCTGTGGCTGTGGTGCTGTGTGTGAGGGGAAGACCCCAGGAGGGGGGCCCTGAGCAGCTTTCCCCGGGGCTGGGTGTGTGCTGGTGCCAAAGTCGCTCCCTGGGGCCTCTCGTGGGAACCCTCTGAGCAGCAAATAAATGTCATTTATCTTGACGGTGTGAGCGAGAGCCCATTGAGCTGCCAGCCCTGCCAGGATGGATGGGGCACCCATGGCCCTGCTTGTGTTTGTCCTGCCAACCCTCTGCCCCTGCCACGAGGGCTGAACCCACCCACGTGTGTGGCTGCAACCCCCCTGCTCCGCTCCCCACGGCTCAGCCCTCGCAGCGGGGTGGGTGCTGGGGCTGGCAGAGGGGCTGCTGCTGGCACTGCATGGGGCTGGGGGCCAGTTGTTTGACTGAGAGGCAGCTGAGTGCCAGGCAGGGTGAGCAAACAGGCTGGGCTGTGGGTTGGAAGGAAATCGATGGGAGATAAGGTGCTGCTGGGCCATGGTGTTGCTGGGGAGCAGCGGGGAGGAGGGGCTGGGGGGAGCTGCAGGCAGGAGCTGGAGGGCTACAGGTATGGGCTGGGGTGCTGCAGGCAGGGGCTGGGGTGACCCTGGTGGCCAAGGCTGTCCCTGGGGCTGGCTGAAGCCCTGAGCACCCATCCCTTGCTGGGGAGCTGTGGTGTGAGGCTGCAGCCCAGCCCTCTCGTGTCCCCTCTGATCTGCCACTTTCTGCTGTCCTGGAGGAGACTTTCCCCTGACTCCTCAGCAGCACTTTCCCAGGCTTTAGGGAAGCTTCGTGTGCCCCTACAAACCCTCCCCACAGCCCACCCAGGGCAGGGGCTGTGGGGTGAGCTGTGTGGGCTGTGGCAGAGCCACGTCAGCGGGCGTGGGCAGAGCCAGGACTGGGCTGTGCAGGGTGGGAGAAGCGAAGGGGCTGCTCTCCAGGTGGTTTTTTTGACATTTTCTAAGCTGCCCAGCGTGGCTGACAATTTTTAATGTACTAACTGCCTGGTCCAGTGAGCTGATTAATTGGTGCTGTGCAGATCAATACAAAACAGAAAATTAAAACAATTTTAAAGTGATTAAGTAGTTTAACACCTGTCTGATGCCACGTCAGGGCTGGGAGACAAATAAAGCAGGTGGCAAAGGGCCTGCTGCAGGCAGGGAGAGTGACAAATCACAGGCACAGCCCCGCACTGGCCACCAGCCTCTCCCACCGGCCACTCGCCCTCTGCTGCTTCCCCCAGGCTGACCCTGCACAGGCAGCACCGGGCAGCTGGGCATCACAGGACCACGGAGGAGTTTGATTGGAAAAGCTCTTAAAGCTGCTGCAGTCCCAGCCCTGCCCAGTCCAGCACTGACCCACAGCCTCAGCACCTCAGCCCCACGGCTTTGGGGTCCCTCCAGGGCTGGGCACTGCCCCAGCTCCCTGGGCAGCCTGGCACAGGGCTGACACCCCTCTCAGGGAAACAGTTCTGCCTCAGCTCCAGCCTCAGCCTCCCCTGGGGCAACTTGAGGCTGTTTCCTCTCGTCCTGTCCCTTGTGAACAGAGACTGACCCTCACCTCAGCACCTCAGCCCTGAGTCTTCTCAGCCTCTCCAGGGATGTCTGTGGATCATCAGGTGAGTTTGGATGTCTCAGCTACCTCTGGCTCACCAGCTGTGTGTGTGGACATCAGACCAGAACAGTCCCCCATCAGCACTGTGGGGAGTCTCCATGGGGCACCTCAGAGCTCAAGCACCAGCTCTGCCCCCTCCCCAACCCCTCCTCATGCCCCGTGGGCAGTGCCTGGGCAGCCCTGGGGCTGGCTTGGAGCGTGGCAGAGCCCTGGGCTGAGCTTGGGGAGGCTGTTTGGGGATGGAGGGGGGTGTCCCTGGCAGGGAGATGGATAAAGGCTCCGCTTCAATTCCGCATCCCTCCTCTGGCAGACAAACCCGCCGCGCTCCCATCCATCACCGCGCCACGCTCTTTAATAACAATTTATTGACTTACAAGTGATTATTTATCAAAAGGCCATTAATAGCAGCTGTGGGGATGATGTGCTGCTGGCTGCTGCGTTGGAGACTAATAGCAAATCAATGCCAGGAGCAGGGCTGAATGCATATGAGAGCCCCTGGCCCCCGCGGGCCTGTGCCCGGGGGCTGCGCCGGCCGCCGCGGCCTCCCCGCCGTTATTTATCGCTTCCAAATGAGATGATCGATACTTTTAATCTAGAGCTTAATTTATTAACTTTCTCATCGGAGAGGGACGTATTGACTGGGGGTGGGGGGCCACGGGGGGAGCCGGGGGAAGATGGATGGATGTGGAGCTCTCCCCGGGCTGTGCGCAGCTCCCTGCCCGAGTCGGGAGCTCCAGGGGGGCCTGGAGAGCTGGGGAAGGGTCCTGTGTGTCACTGCAGCACCTGTGACGAGGGCTGGGGGAAGCAGATTGAGGGGTGGAAGGGGTGTGGGCACCTGGGTGCGTGTGGCAGGGGATGCAGCCACAGCTTCCCCGGGCTGGAAGGCACAGGAGAGGCTGTGGGACAGGCAGACAGCGATGCTCCGCGCTCCCCGGGGCCACAGCACCCTCCAGAGCCAGCACAGGCGGTGTCTGAGCCCAAACAGCACCTTCCAGAGCCAGCCAGACCCTGGCACAGGAGGTGTCTGAGCCCAAACAGCACCCTCTGAGTGAGGGAAAAGCTCTGCAAGCCTCAGGACCAGGGCAGCAAAGCTGGGAGAGGCAAAGCTGGGGCTGGATGAGGCCATAACCCCCAGGGCAGAGGCTGTCAGGGAGGTCAGCAGCAGTTTTTAGGGCAATGCATGACTCAAGCAGGAACTGGAGTAAGTGTTGTGATGAAATGGCAAAGGTGAGCATTACAGGCTCACACAGCTGTGTGGTCACTGGAGCCTAAGCAGGGCAGCACAGTGCAGGGGTTGCACCCAGCGTTTCCCACACCCCCAGGGGATGCTGCTCCAAAGCTTTGCACAAATCCAGCTGCCAAGGAGAGGGGGGCTCAGCTTTTATCTCCTCTCTTGGGTCTTTGGTTTGTTTTCTGAGGGAGAAGCTGTTGTTTGGGTTTCTTGGGTTTGTTTTTCCCTAAGCAGCCAAGTTCCAGCCCCATCACACGGCTTCAGGGGGGTTTTTCCCCATCAGTGGGCACAGCCAGAGGAGCAGGGACCAGGTGCCAGGTAAACCAGGTGAACAGACCCTCAGTGCCATCATGAACACCAAAAGGAGGGGTCCCAGCCTGGATGACAGAGGTTTGTTAGGGAGGAGCAGTGCAGGACACTTCAGCCCTCTCAAGTGTTGTTAATTATCTCCTGCTCAGCTTCAGCTGCTTTTGGCTGAGGTGGAAAGGAGGAGACAGCAGGTTTGGCTTTGTTCTTCCTCCCCACCCACCCCCAGATCAATTGCCACAGCTGAGGAATATGAGATGGAGGTAGGAGTGAAAAGCAGGGGCTGAGGAAGGCAGCAGTCATTTGGCCTCTGGAGCTGGGGTGGGATGTCAGTGGGGAGTGTGTGGAGCAGCTTTGGTGTAGGTCCTGTCTCTGGTTGTGAAGAATCCCGTGTTGGGCACTACAGGATGACAAGGTAAAAGCAGCTCAGTGCAGAAACATCCCCACAACTGTGTGTGGTCAGATCTGGGTGATTTCATGTGGCTGTTACTGTCCCCTCTCAGCTCCTGCACCAGGAGTGGGGCAGCGAGGGATGGTCTCGGGGCAGGTGGGAAATGGGGTCCCTTGACTGAGGAGAAGCTGTGCAAAGGCTGACTGTGGGGTGCAGAGGCCCCAAGTGACCCAAAAGAAGGGTCTGGGAGCCCCTCACAGGGTGGAGCCTCTGAGGGTACGTGACTGAGGGCTCTTGGGAAGGGGCAGGGGAGGTTCTGGGCTCTCCTTCTCTCTGAGGCTTTGGACTCTCCTTCCTGGTGCTTGCTTTTCTGCTCAAGTTTCTTTTCACTCAGGTCAACCCCAGAAAAGGGAAGCCACCTGCCTCCAATGCACCTTGGCAGCTCCCAGGGGAGAATTCAAGTACTAAGGGCTTGCCCTGACCTGGAGGGAAGCTGCTGCCCTCCTCCAAACACACCAGGCAGCTGAGGTTTGGCCTCTCCAGAACACAGAAGCAGCAGTGAACGGGCACTTGCTGTCAGGAGAAGGCCAAGGACCCCAGGAAAGTGCCAATAGTTGGGGGAAATTAAGGAGCTCTGGGCAGGCAGCCAGGATGGAGGCTCAAATGCAAGTTGTGCTACTGAGAAATACATTTGCAGAGCTGAAAGGGGAAGGGGTTCCCCCTCCAGCACAGGATTGGCTTCCTTGCAATGAGCTGAGATCACACTTTGGTGTGTAACTAGGTCACATCCCACTGTTTCCCTCAGGGGAACCCAGAAAGGGAATCTCCTGCCCCAACCACAGAGTCTTGGACACTCCCACCCTGGCACAGATGGGACCCCTCAGGAGCCCCACCAGTGACAACAGCCTGGCAACTTGTACTTCCAGGGCAGAGGAGGGTGATGCTCCTCACTCAAGGGACCCCAGATGGAAAAGGAGAGGTTTGTCTTGGCAGTGAAGCTGGAAATGGCCTGAGAGGCCACAGGCTGCTCCCAAGGGGTTTAGGCTCCAGCCATGAGAGGCAGAGGCTGGTGGGGATCCCCTGGGGTGTCCAGGCAGCCCACTGCAGGGCAGCTGCTGTGCTGTGGGAGGCTGGGACTGACACACACACACAGTGACACCCCAGCCCTCCCCCAGGCCTGTAAACACCAGATGGAAGCGTGGGACACCTTGTGTGTTGCATTTAATGTTGCCCCTGCAAGGGGCTTCCTTGTAACAGTAATAAGAAGGCATCTTAGCCAAGAGCTGCCCAGGGCCTAAAGACTCCAGGCAGTAACAGTGCCCCCGGGAAAGAGCAGCCAGAGGATAGAGGAAAAGTCTGAGCAGCTCTGCAGTAGCCAAAGTCCAAAGGCCTGGAGCTGCTGGGGGTGAGGCCTGGCTGTGCTGGGGCCTGGCAGGGCTGCGCTGGGCCCAGGAGCAGCGCTGGAGGCCGAGGGCTCAGGAGCGGCTCCGGTCTTCGTGGTTGCCTACAATCATTTTGCTGTAGAGTTTCTGTTGCTCCTCCTTGAACGTGTCTTTCACCTTCTCCCTCTTCAGTCCTCCATCCCTGGGGAGAGAAGAGTCATCTCATCAGAGCTGTGCACCACCTGAGAGCTCAGCTGGGGCTGCCTGGAGCAGGTCACGCGGCTGTGGGGTCCCTCACGCTGCCAGGACACGCTGCAGCCCGGTCCAGACACAGCCCAGGGCACAGGTCAGGAACCAGGACACAGGAACTCTGATGTGAGGAAGAGAAAAACCTCCCTGGACTCACCAGAGCAGATCCACGAGGCCGCCCTGCCTGGCAATGGCTGACTTCACTCGGTTGGCAAACTGGACAGCATCCTCTTCAGGCTGTGGCAGGAGAAAGCTGTTGAGCAGTGGCCAAGGGCCCCAGAGGCTGCAGATCTGCCAGGCTGGGTTCAGCTTGACTCACCTGCCTGGTCATTGGGGGCAAGTACCAGACGCTGCAGACGATGGCCCAGCTGGTCATCATCCGCAGCAGGTAGGTGACCATCCCGTACTTGCTGCTGTTCCAAAAGGCATCTCCAAACTGGGGGTCGTACTGCAGAGGCAGAGCAGCTCAGAAAGGCTCCAAGCTCCACCCTGAGCCCTCCCAGAGCCACCTCAGCCTCCCCCTGCCCTCAGAGCAGGTTGTGGACCCGAGGCTGAGCTCTCACACACGGGGCTCCTTGTGCCGTTTGCCTCCCCTACCTTGATGGCTACAGGGTAAACAGTGGCTCCGATTTCAAAGCTCCCCTTTTTGAACATCATCACAGATGTGTTGTTGATGCAGGTTCCTGTAGGAGGCAAAACCAATCTTCTCAACTTCCCTTTGTCAGTTTCAAAGCCTAAGTGCTGCCCCAAGGGCTGAGCCAGAGCCCCCAGCACCTGCCCCTCAGCTCTCGGCCCAACCCGTGCTCTGTGTCACCAGGACATCATGGAGCCGACATCCACGTTCACCCACGGGCCCAGGGCAACTGTATGAGGTTGTCCAAGGCCAAGTGCTGGGTCCTGCACTTGGGCCACACCAAGCCCAGGCTTTTCCAGCCAAAGCAATGCTCTGATTCTCTGCTCCTGGGTTCATTCAGCTCTAAAGCTGCAACGTCCCCTTTGTCTCAGGGAAAGATCTCAAGGCCTTTGGCTGCCTAAGAGGGGAAGGAGCAGAGACATGGTGCTGCCTCACCGTGGGGGATGTGGTGCCCTCTCTCTGGCCTCACTCCACAACTCACCTTCTGGAAAGATCAGAATGGGCAGTTTGCTCTTGTCCTGGACGTGCTCTGTCAGCCTGAAGAGAGGAGTGGCACCAGTCAGCACAAGGCACAGCAGCTGTCCCTGGCAACCCACACAGCAAACAGTCCTAGTGCTGCACTCATGGGGGACTAGCTGGGAGCCAGCAAGAGTGGCACAGCCTCCCAGCACCCAGGAGGCAGAGCTCAGCCGAGGGAAGTGGGCAGCCCTGACCTGTAGCAGCCTCTGACACACCTTTTAGCGACGAGGTGACGATCTTTGACCTCGGAGCGTTCGAACCAGACGTGGGGACAAGCCTTCACCATGGCTCTCTGTATCACCCCCATGAGCCCTCCGTGGATCTGACCCACCTAACAGGGCAAGACAACACAAGTCACGAGAGTTCACAGCCAAGCTGAGACTTCAGCTCTCTGAGAGGAAAAGTCCCAGAGTCTGACTGGAAGGACAGATGTAGGAAGCCAGAGTCCCAGCATGGTGGGGTGTGCAGGGCCCTGCAGAGCTCACCCAGCCCCTGCTACAGCAGCTTCCCCTGGCTCAGGGGGCACAGGAATGTGTCCAGGTGGGGTTGGAAACCTCCTGAGGAGCCTCCACACCCTCCCTGGGCAGCCTGAGCCAGGGCTCCCTCACCTCAGCACCAAAGGACTTGCTCCTCCTGTGCCAGGGATGCTGCCTGTGTGCCAGCCTGTGCCCATCACCCCTTGTCCTGCCACTGGCCACCAAACACTCACCCCAGCCTCTCACCACCCACCCTTTGAGGATTGCTAAGCAGTGCCCAGAGGCTCCTGGAGCTCTGCTTGCTGGAAAGCATCAGGGCACAGGGTGTGAGAGCCCGTGCTGGCAGCTGCCCCCTCCCCATGCTGCTGCCCCTCACCATGGCGTAGTAGCCGTCGCTGGCCAGGATGATGACGTCGATGGGTGATGTGTGATTGGCCACGCAGATGCCTCCGTTCCGGGGTCTGTTTCCTCTAAATGCAGAGCAAAGGCAGAGATGAGGGCAGGGGGAAGCAGGAAGGCTGTGCAGGGCAGGGGGAAGCACTGTGCAGGGCAGGGTGGGAGGGGGTGCTCACCGGTCGTGGTAGGTGATGATGGCGGTGAGGGCACGCACGCAGATCCGGTAGCACATCAGGTGCACGTGCTTGCTCAGGAACTCCTTACACCTGCAGCCCAGGACAACACATCATCACCCCAGTTCCACAGCCTCCCCTGCAATGGTGCAGCTCAGCCCCACCACTAAATCCAACAGGGACCTCCCATCTCTGCTACAGAAACACATCTCTTATGGCCACTGACGGCTGAAAACCAAACACTGGCCTTTGCTCCTTCTGCTGCTGTTCTATGAGAGCACAGGGCTGAGCTCTGTGTGAAATGACAGGGGCATGGAGTCATTTGGTTGCTGCTCCCTTCAGTTGCTGCAGTCCTAGCCCTCCCCTCACCCTGCCCAGCCCAGCACTGACCCACAGCCTTCAGCACCTCAGCTCCAGGGCTTTGGGATCCCTCCAGGGCTGGGCACTGCCCCAGCTCCCTGGGCAGCCTGGCACAGGGGCTGACACCCCTCTCAGGGAAACAGTTCTGCCTCAGCTCCAACCTCAACCTCCCGTGGGGCAACTTGAGGCTGTTTCCTCTCGTCCTGTCACTCATCACTTGGGAACAGAGACTGACCCCCACCTCCTTACACCCTCCTGTCAGGGAGCTGCAGAGAGTGCTCCTGTCTGCCCTCAGCCCCCTCTTCTTCAGTCTCAACACTCCCATTCCCTCAGCTGCTCTTCAGAAGACATCCTCCAGAGCCAGGTGTCTGCTCCTGAGAAGCAATGGATGCCAGGGGCACCCTGCCTTGTGTGCAGCAGGCACAATGGATAGGCCTCGCAGGAGAACTTCAGGATTATCAGGTCTCCAACTGCACAGGGCAGTTCCCCAGCCCCCCTTCCCCCTAAGACAAACCCACCTTCCATTTGGCAAATATCCCACCACTGTAGTGCCAGTCACCAACAAGCTGATGCCAGTAAAGGCCAGGGCTATCCTGCAGAGAGAGAGAGAAGCCACACACTAGCCAAAAAGAGGCCACAGGACCTAGTCCTCAAGCAGCCTGTCCCTCCTGGCCGTGCTGAGCTGGCTCTGTGGGGCTGCAGAGCAGCAGCACGTGCTGCAGCGGGGCCAGGCCGCAGCAGCAGCCCCCAGCAGCACCCACCTGAGGGGCAGGAGGAAGCAGTAGCGGATGAGCACCCCCAGGCCCCAGAGCACGGTGAGGCGCAGGCTGATGTACTGGAAATTGTAGTTGGTTCTGCTGAGCAGGTTCCACGACTCCAGCTCTTCAGCTGAGAACCTCTTGGTCACTTCATCATCCATGATGGTCTCGATGCCTTTGCGGCAGAAGTAGAAGATATCCGAGAGCTCAAACTCGGGCGCGTCCAGGGCTTTGCCGCTGCCGCTCCGCCGCATCTCCTTGATCTCCTGCTCCAGAGACGTTGGCTCCTTTGCAATGATCCCTGCGACGTGCCACAGGCAGCTCTGAGCTCAGGGACAGTGGACAGCCAGGGCCCTTCCTCGCCAGGTCACTGCACTGCCAGGCCCTTACTCGTCAGATCCTCCTTGCCCGCCCTCCACAGGGCTCTCTCCTTTCTCCAGGTCACACAGGCATAACCCAGCCCTCCCAGCTACCCAGACCAAAGCCTTCCCTGTCTGCTTCCCTCCCCTCACTGCTGAAATGAGCCTCTCCACTGCTCCCTCCAAGCCACCTGCACGGCAAAGCCTCCCAGCGAGCCTCAGCTGCTGAGACACCAGCTCTGCCCCACCTCCCACGAGGGGTTTTGAGCCTCCCGTGTGCCCAGGCAGGGCAGGACCTTACCATTGACATAGGGCTTGTACAGTGGATGGTTCTTCTCCTTGGCACCACGCTCTATTCTCAGCGTTGCCCACTGCAAGAGACACACAGGACAAGCATCATCCACGAGGCCTGGAGCTCTGCTCCACGCTGCCCCTGTTTTGCAGTCAACTTCCAGGGAAGATGGTGGTTAAGAGGAGAAGATGAGGTTAAAGCAGGAGGTTTCTGCACACAACAAGTGATGAACTCAACTGAACTGAGGTGGAAGCAGAGGTTGGCCTGGGGAGAACACGTTTACAGCAGAGATTTGCCCACTGAGAGGACTGAGAGGAGGTGACTGGCACAGGATAGCCACGGTGTGCACAGCTTTGGGTGCCATCCTGCTCAGCAGAGTGTGCCAGAGGGAAGGACAGAGCTCAGGGGTGAGATGGCACAGCAGGATTTCACACAGCCCCCGTGTCCTCTGCTGCATCTGGCACATGGATGCCACTGGGGTGGGTCCAGGTCACAGCCCATGGAGCAGATCACGAGACCAGGGCTATTTTTCAACCCCAAGCTCAAAGCAGAGGCTGCTGCTAAAAACATCAGGGTGATCCTTTCCTCCCTGATAGCTGCTGCTGCTCAGCTCACCACTCAGTCCAACCCAGCAGCAGCAAGAACCCTCAGACAGCTCTCTGGCAGCTGACTGCCAACTCCCATACCCAGAGCACCCAAATCTCTCAGCTCATTCTCCAGGGGCACCAACAAAACCTGCAGGTTGTGTTTCTGGCCAGTTTTCCTGCCTGTCCTCCAAGCAACCCTCAGCCTCACGCTCACCTGCACCACACAGGCCTCTGTAGGAGGATTTGTGTACAACATGCTGATTGCTCCAGGCTACCTACTCCATCAGGGATATGGGAAAGAAGGGGGAAGCCACTGGGAAGTCCTGGCACCCCAGTCCCAGCCCATGCCAACATCAGATCAGGAGGCAGTGATGTGGGAATGCTAACTGCACGTGCAGTGTCCAGCTCACCCAGCAGCCTCCTCTGCCAGCAGAAGGAACTGTAGGATTGCAGAAGGGGAACTGCAGGATTGCAGAATGTTGTCTAGACAATGCCAGCCCAGGAGAAATTCTGGTTTCACCAGGGCCTGGCTTCAAGGAAAGGTGTTGGCTGTGAGATAACCCATCAAATTAGGCTGCCTGAGGCAGGCAACAGAACAGCATCACCCCAAGCTGCAAAATTCCCCTTGGCCTCTCTGTGCCAAGAGGGTCAGCAAGGGCTTGCTGGTCACCCTCACAGGCTGCAGGTTCAGCCATGGCTGCTGGGCTCAGCAGGTAAGCAGGCAGGGAAGGGTGTTGAGAGCTCTGGGTTCCAGCCACTCAGAGCCTGCAGCACAGAAAGTCCTGCCTCACCTCCTGCTTTTGCTTCACTCAAACACATCCTGGAGAGGAGCATCCTGCTGCCTGCAGCCTTATCCCTCCCCATGACACTCTACATCCCTTCTGGCATCAATCCACTTCACACTGTGGCAGCACTCTGCCTTTCCTGGGATGTTATCCCAGCCAAGCACACACCTCCAGATCCTCCTGTACCACCCTGTGTTCAGGAGCCACACCACCTTACTACTTCAAGCCTTAATGGATTAATCTCAGGGCAAAAACCAGCCCATGAAGAGAGCTCTGGTAAACTGCACGTGGCTGAGACAACACAAACAGGTCACCTGGCAGCAGCATGTGTCACCGACAAACCAACCTCCCACCCCCTCTGCTGAGGGGCAAAGAGCTCTCTTCCCAGCATGACCACCCTGGCCAAGAGCCCTGTGAAAAAACACACAGAGGAAATTCTGAGAAAGTGACTTACCTGGAAAATCTTTAACAAAGTTTTCATGTAAACCTTACGGATGCCAAAGGAGACGCCGAAAATGGCTGGCACGATGATGAACACCAGGAGCAGGGTGAAGAGCACAGTTATGGAAATCCCAAGAGATTTACAACCAGGCTGTCAAAAGGAAGGAGGAGGAACATGATGAAGAGCCCAGGGGAGGCTGGTTAGGAGGGCTGCCCACAGGGATTAACCAGTCCTCTGGTTATTCAGCAACAGTCTGAGGCGTGTACCGAGTCCGCAGCCCACTCACAGACCCCATGCCAGAGTTCACATCCTTTTGGGGCTCTGCGAGGGTGGGAATGTGACAGAACAGGGAGAGGAGCTGTGAAAACAAGTAAAGAGTCTTCCAGGAACCCAGGACACGTCCAGGCAGCGTGGGCTGAGGAGCTCAGAGAAGATAAAACACGCAGGCAAGTTCCTCCATGGGAGCGAAGGGATGTCCCCCCGGGGCTCTGCCGAGCAAGTCCTGCTGCGGGGTGGCTCGTGAAGAAGCTGGCAGTGGAATCCCTTCCTGAGTGCTGAGAGCATGCAGAACCTCT
Source organism: Colius striatus (assembly GCF_028858725.1). Classification (NCBI taxonomy): domain Eukaryota; kingdom Metazoa; phylum Chordata; class Aves; order Coliiformes; family Coliidae; genus Colius; species Colius striatus. The sequence goes on from NC_084785.1 coordinate 2,069,350, forward strand.
TCAGAGGGACAAGGTGGAGTCCATCCCTGAGCCTGCATTGGAGGAGATGGAGGGGGTGGGCGCCTGCTGTTTGTGGAGCTGTCACTGCTCCCTCGGTGAGGTCACGGGCAGCGCCAGCCCCGCCTGATGTGACGTTTCATTCCAAGGCCTCTGGCATCCACTCAGGCTGAAAGGTTGTTACAGACACGAGTCCCTGGAAAGCTTTTCAAACCACGGGTTGGCTTCTTGGCAGATGAGGCACTCACATGCCGCCAGCACTACAGGAGAGGAAAGAGAAACTGAAGTCAGGCAAGTCACACGGCCCGGCGAGGGTGGCGGGAGGCCAGGGACAGCGGGCTCTGAAACCTGGAGAGCAACGCTTGGTCTGAGGTCAGGTGGCTCAGGGCAGCTCCTGAGACACAGCAGACTCACGAGACTGGCACCCCAGCTACTGCCTGGAGCTCTCCCAGACTTGGGAATCAGCCCTGCTGCTGCTCCTCTGGGCTTTTCGCAACAGGCACACCTCACACCCAGCAGACTTGGCCAGAGCCACACCCAGAGCACAGGACCCTGCAATCAGGTGCCATGTGCCAGAAAAGGGGCTAAAGGAGTGACAAAAACCCTTCCTCATGACAAAGACCTTATCACCTGGCTCATTTCAGAGGCATCCCAGAGCACTGAGCACATGGGTACCCAGATTCCTGGGGAGGAATCACTTCCTCTCCTCCTGTACACAGACCTGAGCCAGCTCAGGGCAGGAAGAGCCCAGGGCGAGAATCCCTGCTGATGATTTGCCAAAATGGAACTTGCTGGGACCAGCCAAAGGTCAAACAGTCACTACAGCCCTTGCAGGGGAGGATGCCCTTGGCAGCACGGGGCAGAACCATAGAACCCCAGCATGGTGAGGGTTGGAAAGGACCCCCAGAACTCACCCAGCCCCAGCCCCTGCTACAGCAGCTTCCCCTGGCTCAGGGGGCACAGGAACGTGTCCAGGTGGGGTTGGAAGGAGAAGGAGCCTCCACAGCCTCCCTGGGCAGCCTGGATGGGGGCTCCCTCACCTCAACAGCAGGGGTAGGGAAGAGAGAGTCTGCTGGGGGAGGTTTCCCTCTGGACACCACCTTCCCCTGGCTGCGGGCTGTCAGCTGCTCCGGAGTCCAGGAGGATCCTGTTCCTGCCCTGCCCGGTGTGGTGCCGCTGCTGCCTCTGCAGGGGAAGGGCAGAGCAGCCTGTCAGCGCACACCCCGTGTGCTGGGAGCGGCAGCTCCGCGGCCACGTGTGCAACTGCCCATTATCCCCGAGCTGTCACCCGGCACAACAGGGCCTGGAGCTGGCAAACTGGTCAGACAGGACATCTGAGCTGGCAGCTGGGGCCCTCAGAGGGGCTCGGTTGTCGCATCCCTCGGCCGTGTCACCCCGCTGTGTCCCGCCAGGCCAGGCCACGCAGCGGGCAGCACGCCTGGCCTGCAGCCCTGCCCACTGCCTCCAGCTCAGGCACACACCGGCAGCGTGCTGCTGGCGAGGCCTCTCCGGCACAGGCACAGCCAGCAACCGCACCCCCTGTGCTCCGGCTGCCCCGGGGCTGCAGCTCCCGGCTCGCTGAACCGCTCGCTTCCACCTCAGCCGCGGCTGCGAGTTAACGGCCCTCCCGGCGCTGGGCACTGCTTCTGTTCACCGGGACCACGGCCCAACGGGGACCCTGCCACGGGGACACTGCCCACAGGGACCCTGCCACAGGGACACGGCCTATAGGGACGCGGCCCACCAGGGACACTGTCCACAGCGATCCTGCCATGGGGGCACTGCCCACAGGGACCCTGCCACAGGGACACGACCCACAGGGACTGTGCCCATGGAGACACGGCCCACCGGGGACACTGCCCACAGGGACACGGCCTATAGGGACGCGGCCCACGGAGGACACTGCCCACAGGGACCCTGCCACGGGGGCGCGGCCTACAGGGACACTGCCCACAGGGACGCCGCCACGGGGGCGCGGCCCACCAGCGCAGCCAGTGCCGTGCGGGCCGGGGCTCGTCCCCGTGAGCGCCGCGGGCAGCGGCTGCTGCTCTGGGCAGCCCCGGGAGGCCCCGCTCCCCCCAGCCCGTGCCGCGGCGGCTCCCGCGGGCCGCGGGGGGGCGCTGCGGCGGGGAGGCCGCGCCTCAGCCGGGCGGGCGCTGGGTAACGGTCCGCGGCCGGGCCGGGGCCTTGCACTGACGCGCGGCCGGAGGGGACGCGGTGTCCGCGGGGGCCCGCGCAGGGGAAGCAGCGGGAGGAGGAGGAGGGAGAGGCGGCGGGGGCCGGGGATGGCGGGCCGGGCGGGCCCGGGGCCGGCCGCGCACTCACTCACCTGCCGCCACTGCCGCCGGGCCCCGGCTCCGCCCCCGCCGCCCCTCACCGCCGTGCGCGCCCCCGCGCCGTGACGTCAGCGCGCCGCCCGCGGGGCCGCGCCCGCCGCCACGCGCCACCGCAGCCCGCAGAGGGCGCGCGCGGCCCGTCCCGTCCCGTCCCCGGCGGGTGAAGGAGTCGCCGTGCGCACACACTTTATTAAACGCCCGGTACAGCCCCGGCAGGTTCGGGCACCCCGCGCTCCGCCCGCCGCCAAAGGCACTTGGGCAGCACCATGACCCCCCCCCGCCCGCAAGGTGGCTCCCGCAGCCCTGGTGCGCAGGCTGCAGCCGTCCCCGTGTCACTGCCGCTGCCTCGGGAACCTACGGGCAGGAGTGACACCGAGCAACGGCTTCACGGCTCCGTGGCACGAGCCAGCACTCAAGGAGCTTCCGTGGAGTGGGAGCTGCTCGAAAGCCAACAGGCCCGAGGCGTGGAGGTGCCAACGCAACTTCTGAGCAGCATCTCTTGCAGCTGACCCCTCCCCAAAGACCCTCGAGCCATACTCGGGGCACAGCAGGGACCTGCACCTCTCCACACGGCTCTGCTACCAGTAAGGAGCCTGGGTCTCTGAGCGACGCCAGGTCTGGAGGTGAGAAAGTACCAGGGCAGCTGCCCGAGAGGTGCCAAGGTGCTCCCGGGCCCCGTTGGCAGTCTTCACAGCGTGAGAGGGAGGGTGGCTCACGCCCACCTGGCAGATCTTGTAGTTCCTCCCATGGTTGTTGTCCCAATGGGTCTTCTGTCCACACTGGAAGTAGATGCAGAACTCTGTGGCCCTGCGTGAGATGGATGGTTTGGGCAGGACGAGCTCAAAAGAGAAGATGTCTGTGTCGGCTGAGCCGTAGGTGCTGTGCATGTACTGACAGGAGACGTCCCGGAAGCTCTTCCAGCCGTCGCAGGTGATACGGACCATCACTCTCTTCTCATACTCAATGTTTCTGACCTTCACTGTCCCTGACAGGGCACGGTCCTGGATCAAGCAGTTCTCCAGGCAGACCAGGTCGCTGTGCAGGCGGCTGCGGAAAGCTGCGTAGTCCGCAGAGGGCTGTGGGAAGTCCAGCACGTACCTGCACACTTCTGGGCGGGGGTCTCGCAGCCTAGGTCGGAAGCAGGCAAGGTCGGACAGGGCGTGCTGCAAGTCACACAGGTCCTCCTCGATCTTGGAGAAGAAGCGGACAGCCGTCAGTGAGAGCCCCTTCATGTCAGCAAACACGACTCTCTTCTTCTTCTGGCCCTTGGAGCCCTTGGTGCTATCTCGCCGCTCAGGTTCCGCGCTCAGTTTTGGGTTGAGACAAGACCGCAGGGGTTTGTGCCCCCGGTTTCCCCGCAGCTCCTCGTAAGAGTTGAGCAGCTTGCGGAGGGGGGGCGAGTGGCTCAGGCAGAGCTGCATGGCCAGGTCCACGGGCATGGCTGGCGTGGACACGGCCCTCGCGCTGTACACCTGGAAAAGCCTAAAGGCGAAGAGAGGATCAGACGGTGCACCCCGAGCTGCCGGGTCCTCCCCCGCACCCCCTCAGCCCCAGCCCCGCTCGCCGCCGCCCCGCACTCACTCGCCGCAGCTCATCGCGTCCCCCCGCTGCCGCTGCCGGCGGCTCCGCGCTGTCAATGGAGCCGTGGGAACGCCGGCGGCCGACACACCCCGCGGCAGCCAATCAACGCCGGAGACACGGCCCCCAGCGGCCAATGGGAGCTCGCGGCCCCGCCCCCAGCCCCGCCCCTTTACTCCCTCCGCTCTGGCCCGCGCCCCCCGGCCGCAATGGAGCCGCTCCTTCGGACCATTCACGGCCGGAGAAGCCCCCTCCTCCGAGACCTCGGAGACCACCTTCTCTCTGCCGGCTGCAGCCTGCTCTGCCTCGGGGCGAGGAGAAGAGGAGCCCAAGTGGCCACCACTGCTGAACTCGGTGATGCAGGGCAGCAGAAGCTCCCGATGCCAGAGAAACATTTCTGGAGCTCTCAGTGCCCAGGGGAGGAAAAATCACAGAATCACAGAGTCTCAAAGGCTGGAAGGGATCTGGAAATCTCATCCAGTCCAAAGCCCCTGCCAGAGCAGGACCAGCCAGAGTAGGTCACACAAGAACTTGCCCAGCTGGGTTGGAATGTCTCCACAGGAGCCTCCACAGCCCATCTGGGCAGCCCCTCCAGTGCTCCCTCACCTCAACACGGGAGAGATTCCTCCTTGTGTTTCTTTGCAATCTCTTATGTTCCAGCTTGTGCCCATTGCCCCTTGTCCTATCACTGGACATCACTGAGATGAAGAGGTGGGTTCCTCACACACTGGCTGGAGTGGTGTTTTTACACATCCCTTTTCAGGTGCTGGTCCAAAGATGGGTATTTCCAGGGTTATCTAAGCACAGAGAAAATCCCTCTCTCAAGAGCAAACCTAACTCTCAAGTTTCTTTAGCTCAGTTCCTTGCCCAGTGGTGTCCCTGACATCTATACTCAAAATCACCTTCACTGTTCAGCTCACATGTGACTCCTTGACAGAAAAGACTCACCTGAATCAGTTCACCCCTGCCCTGCACTACCTGCTAATCTCCCCAGAGCTGTCCGGCCATTTACGTTAAGCAGCCCTGATTGTTCCTGCTGACAGCACAGATTTCCATCAGCTCCCGACACAGCCTGCCTATCAGCACTCAGACATGGCCATTGCCACCACACCACAGGACAGCCAGGAGAAGGGAGCTCCAACCTGGCGCCAAAACCCTGCAGTTCAGTTGGCAAAAACATCAGCAACAAACAAGAAGCAGGAGTCAAAGTAGCAGCACCCTGAAGGACACGTGGCCCTCGTGTCACTGCCAGCCACACACTCCGGCCTGTGTCACCTTTGTGTGCTCCCAGGGCCAGAGCTCCTGCAGCAGAGGCCTTAAGCTGAAGCTGTGGCCAGTGGCCTGAGCTGGGAGCAGTGCTCCCCGTTTCTGAGGGCAGTGCCACGTCCTTCCACTCAGGATCCTACGCACCCCTGAGAGGTTTAACTGAGGCTGTGACTGCCCACGTTACAAACTGACAGCAAACTGCCTCTCCTTTTTCTCTCAGCTGAGGGTTCCTGCTCGTGGTCCTGCAAGGTGTCTGTTTTTGAACATGTAGAACCTTTCCCCTGCAGAATTCCAGTCGTTTCCCCGCCACGCAGGGAAGTTTGGCAGGTAGTTATTGCTAAGAGAGAAAAGCCATCCCCAGTGAATAACACGATATTTATCTGAGATCATTGTCCTGTAGATACCCAGGGAAAAAAGAAACAGCCACCTTTGGATTGCTTTTCCTAGGTGGGACTTTCAGAGGAGCAACTCCCTTGCTACCAGCTCTAATGCAGACACTTCTCAGTTCTGGGACAGCTGCTTTCCAAGCACCATCCTTCCACATCCTTCCCGCTTCACTGACTTGGGGGAGGCAACACAGACGGGAAAAAGGAGACTTCCTAGCAACAGAACCACTCGCCTCACCCTTCTCCTGCACTCAGGAGAGCAGATCCAGCTCAGGCTGGGAAATCACAGCTCCCCATCAGTGCCCTCCCTGCAACCTCTTTCCCCATCCACCTACTTTGCCTTTAGAGCTAATCCCTCAGTAAACCTGAGCTATCTCCACCTTGGAGGGAGCAGAGAACAGCGGAGGTATTTGAGCCCAAGCTTTAAAGCGGACCCCAGGGAAGCTGGAAAAGCTGTTCCCACTATGCTCACTCTCCTCTAGAGGCACATTAAGGTGGACACACTGCTGGGTCTTCTCCTCCATCTAAAAGGACAAGCCAAAAGCATCACTTCCTCGACAAAGCTGTGGGTGCTTCTTTCCCCAACGCAGATAGAACGAGGCACCAGCAGGAAGGCAGTGTCCAGTCCCACAAGTGTCCTGGTATTTAGTTGTGGAAGGCCACAAGAAGCAGAGAGCAGCATTTTCAGGTTATGCCTGAACTGCCCCTCTTCCTGAGCCTGATCTCAGACTGGAAGCAAGTGGGTCTGGTTCAGCTTCAGCTGCCAGGAGAGGACAACCTGCCCCTTGTCTGCTCACATTGCTGCAGCCACGTGAGAAGCAGCCGTGAGACAGGCTGTAGCTGTCTGGACAACTGTGCAAACTTAATAGGGCCAAGGAGAAAGTCTTCCAGACGTGCCACCTAGACATCCTCCAAGCAGCTTTCCTACAGCACGCTTCTGCAGCAGCGGATTAACAATGACTTTGGCTGGGAGCTTCAGTCACCTCTGTGAAGCTGCCTGAGCTGTAGGTACAAGCAGGGCACAATCCACAGCCTTTCCTGGGAAGCTGTGCAAAGGTATGTGCTACTGATCCTTCAGGATTAAACACATCCCCCTCTTAACGTCTATACTTGAGAGAATCTTCTTTCCTTAAATGGATTCATTAGGGACACTATAAACCACACATGCAAAGCCACTCACACTGCAAGATGCCCTGTGTCACCCCCTGCCTGCCTGAGGAAGGGGAGGCTCAGAGGAGCACCAGGCTGCTCCTCACACACACCACCACGCAGGGAAGACCCTGCCCTGAAGGAACATGAGCTGCTGTCTGTCCAGACACTGAGCTGAGGTGGCTTCTCCTCCAACCACCCGAGGTGTGCAGGGTCAAACGGCCTGAGGAGCTTGTCCTCTGTGTGACCAGCACAAAGGAATTGCTGGTGTCTCTTGGCCCAGAAGCTGTTACAGCAGAAGGGAGTCTGGCAGTTTCTCCTCCCAGAAAGATAGCTGTTCTGATCATCCTGTACAAGGGTCCTGCTTTGCTCTAGAGTTCACTGACCAAGGCAGCCTTGAGCTTGAGGATTAGCTGTAACAGTGGTGCAATCTCCCTGAAGTCAGCCAGTCCAAAGAAGCAGTCTGGAAAAGGCTAGAAAAGCAGCAAGGCCTCTCCCCTCCCCTTGCTGGACATGAAGAATTCCAGCCCTCTCTGCAGGACCTGCTCTGCTGTTGGCTTTATGCAAAGTCTGTGCATGTAGCAGAACCACAGACTGAAACACAAAGTGTATGTGGGCAGTGTGAAGACCCCAACAGCTCTGCCACAAACACCCTGAGCATGAACCTGTTGCTCTGGTTTGGGACAGAAGAGGTTTGTGACAAACCTGCAAATGCTGTCTGATGTTGCTTTGATGGTGATTGCACCATTCACAATCTGATCAGAGAAAACACTGGAGCTGCCCAGTGGCTCCTGGAGGCACTCACACCTTGGCCTAGGGCAAGACATGCCATTATCAGAACAAGGTCTGGGTGGCAATTCCAAATCCAGGCCTACTCTGCAGGCAAATCTCAGCTTCCTGTAATGGCAAGGGTGGATGTTTTACAAGGGTATCACCATTATTGCCAAAATGCCAGGAAGAAGCAGCACAATCCCCTCTGGCTACATTCCACACTGGGACACAGGCTGCACAGGCAGAATAAAGTCTGTACAGGCTGCTTTCCCCAAAGGCAGGGACTTTCCAAGGAAGGCCAGACCTGTTCTTTGGCCCACACAACTATGCTACAAGGGAAGCAGAAACCTCAAATTCCTAAGCCTGTGGCCACCTCCCAGTTGATCTTGTCAGAAGGACAAAGGGAACAGACTTGATGAACTCTTCCCCCTCCCTTTCCACTGCAGGGAATTCCACACAGGACCCTCTGGCTCTCCCCTGCAGTTTCTACTCTTAAAATGTTTCCAACTCCTCCTGTTCCTTTTGTGAGAACAAGATTTGCTCTGCCAGCAACTCTCTTAATGTATGGTGGTTTTTTCCTCTCAACGAATTATGTGGCAAAGACAGTGCAGAAGCATCCCCCAGTTCACCTCAGAGCAGCCAGCCACTTGCACAACATCCAGGATTGCACAGACCCTGTGATGAGATCAAAGCTGATGGGGGAAGGTGGAGTTTGCACAGCTGGTTGCCACACCATTCAGTCAGTTTCCACCCAATAGCCTCATTTAGAGAACAGTGCTGAACTGGAACAGGGCTGAGCACACAGATGCAGATTTAAAGAGAGCACCCTGCTATTTACAGAGGCTGTATTAGTCTTTGGGAATACATGCAATGTCTGCTGTCAAACCACCCAGGGATCTGGAGAGGCAGCACTTACACTTGTCTCTCCCTTGAGACACCAAGAGATTGTGGCAAGGCTGCTGTAAAGCCCTGTTGGAGGGAGTGCTGTGAAAAAGAATGCCCCCACACCACAGAAGGGAGTCTGGCTGTATTTCAGGCATGTTATAAGCAATTAGAGGCTTGATGAGCTGGAGGAGGGGCAGGCAATGAGCCCCTCTACAACAGCAAAGACACCCTGCTGGTTTATTTGCATGCTTTCAAGGATGCTCCTTCACAGATGAATGGTAGGGGATGGAAGGGACCTCTAGGGATCATCCACTAAAGCAGGTTCTCCTTGATCAGAGGGCACAGGAATGCGTCCAGGTGGGTTTGGAGAAGGAGCTTCCACACCCTCCCTGGGTAGCTTGGGCCAAGGCTCCCTCCCCTCATCACCAAAGGACTTTCTCCTTGTGTTTAAGTGGAACTTTCTGTGTTCCAGCTTGTGCCCGTTACCTCTTGTTGCTGGACACTACAGAAAGGGTCACCCTATCCTCCACACACACACCCTTTAAGTACTTTTAAGTGTTGCTGAGCTGCCCCTAGCTCAGCCTTCTTTTCTCCAGGCTGAGCAGCCCCAGGGCCCGCAGCCTTTCCTCCTCACACACGTTCCATCCCCTCAGCATCTTGGTGTGCCTGCACTGGCCTCTCTCCAGCAGCTCCCTGTCTCTCTGCAGCTGGAGAGCCCAGAACCGGGCACAGGACTCCAGATGAGGCCTCCCCAGGGCAGAGGAGGGGTGGAGGAGAGCTCCCCGGCCCCGCTGCCCACACTCCCCATTCCCCGGTGCGGCTCCACCGCCCCCTGCCGGCCCCGGGACGCGCAGCACCGGAGCATCTCCCTGCTGCTTCCCTCCCTCTGCACTGTCACCGCGGTCCTGGCGCGGCACTCACCGCCCGGCGCTCAGATGAGCTGCACCGCTCCCGAGGCCACCAGCGGGGCGATGGTCTTGTAGCGGATGAGGTGCTGGGAGCCCTCCTCCAGGTCGATGGTGTACTCTCTGCCACAGACAGGGAAGTCAGTTGCCTCTTGCTCTAACCCACACCAGTTTAGGGGACACTTTAACTTATTTACATGCACCATAAGTGGCCACCTACCTCTGCTCATCTGTCTCTGGCTCAACCAGGATGTTCTCCTGCCGCTCCAACACCCTCAGGAACACAAAGGAGTCCAGATTGGGCTTTGGCACTGCAGGGAATGGATTGAGAGCACAAGCTCAGCACTCGTGTCCCTTGGCAGGACACAGCTCAAGAGACGAGTACGAGGGACAGCCAACTCACGGCCAGGAAAGGGAACACTAGACATTCCTGGATTACCCCAGAGTCTGGATGTACTCACCTGATTTTAGGAGAGACACTTTCTGCAGGTTGGGTGGCATGTGTTTCAGGGCCACGTTTTTCAGGTAAGTCTCTGTGTTTGCCATGTACCTGAAACAAACCATTGGAGCATCTACTGGTTTAATCAAACACAATTTTGCAGGGACAGCATTGGCTCAAAACACTAGTGACATGTCCTGGTCCCATGGCCAGAGACAAGCTGAACGGTTTGCCCTGGTAACTGGCTCAGAGTGAGCAGAATTGTTTTGACAGTAAACCTCTCTGAGGCCAACAGCCTCAAGAACTGTTCAGCAGTTACACACAGGCAAATTCTATAACCTATTCAAGTCCTACTTACTCTTTAGCAAAAGCAAACTCCTCTGGTGATAGAATGGAAGGCTCCCCTTCGGCTCGAGACTTCTCCTTCTCCAGGACGTGAGGGAAAAACTTCTCTATCTGATATTGGAAGAAAAAAATCCCAAAGACTGAACCAGACCTCTCCCAGCAGCTCAGTGCCTACAATCCCTCCCTTTCCAGAGGCTTCTCCTACAAGCTTCTGGGCAGCACAAGCGTTACCTTCACAAGGCGACACCGCAAGTAGCTGCTGAGCACGTAACGGATCCTTTCAATCTCCATGCGGTGAACGCTGACTTTCAAATCTCCTTTCTTTGCTCGTTTCAGGTTGGCCTCCTGCAAGGAGAGGCAAAGAGGAGTTACACGGTTGAAATGCTGACCAAGAAGAAACAGAGAGGAAGATGGGGGTTAAAACGGACAGATGCTGCCTCTGGTGACACAAAGCACAGAGTCTCCTTAGATGTGAGACAAGCTCAAAGAAGGTACTTGGGACAGCTAAGAGAGGAGCAGAGAATCCCGGCAACCCCAGAGGAGCCAAGCACGCAGCTGTCAGGCCGGGTAACCTGTAGCACCACCTCAGCCCAGCAGAACCTACCATATGGTCCAGCTGCTCCACAACGCACTCGACGATCTCAGGTTTGCTCTCCAGCAGCTCTGGAGCAAACTTCTCATTCAGCCAGGCCTAAAATAAGGCATACCGTTAAGTAGAAGCGAGGAATCCATGTACCTGCCCTCCGCTGCAGCCCCTGGAGATGCCGTAACTCGAGCCCTCCCCACACGCTCCGGCGAGTCGCGTCCCTCAGCCACCCCACATCCCCTCACAGAGCCCAGCGCCCGGCTTCGTCACTCTCCCCGATCTCCTCTCAGCCGCTTCACCCCCATCACCCACACTACCTGCTCCAGGCTGCGGATGAGCTGCGCGGGGGTGAGCACTAACTCCTCACCACCCTCATCGGACTCGGGCTCCGTCCCCTCAGCGGCCGCGGCCGCCATCGCTCCGCAGCTTCCCGCCACCGGCGCCGCCGCGCTGCGCATGCGCCGCCCCCCCCGTCCCCCTCAGGAAAATGGCGGGCTCGGCTGAGGGGACACAGCGGCGGGACGGGGGAGACGCGAACCTGCGCTAAAAACCGACGATCGGGGCTCACACCCGGCACGGTAGGAGCTTAAAAATAAGTCAAATCATAAATCTCCCAGGCAGCACTACGAAATAGGACACGGACACGGTTTAAGAAAAGATTTACTCGTCCATTAGTACATCCCGCCCATCTCGCAACAGATGTGAAACGCAAACGCCGTTACAGTTTAGAAAAGAAACAAGTTTTATACAGTTAAAATCTTAAATCTCGGGAAAAATAAAATCAAACAGAAAAAAAAAAATCAGTGGCTGAGTAATAAGCCTGGAATTTCAGATCCAGGATTAGCACCTACAGTACCACCCAAAGCCACATCCCTTCATCTGTCCCGCACAAGGCTTCTCCTAACTCCTTCATTCCTTCAGAGCCTAAACCAGGATGACCTTGCTTTGATAAGGGGGGAAAAAAAGGATATAAGAGAAAATGATCAAGCTAGCTTGGTTTGTGGGAACTTCTGCAGATATTGCTGAGGAATGTGGGTGCAGGGGGGATGCTAAATAATGCACAGTTCTACTTCTCAACAGTGTGCCAGCAGAGAGAGAATTAAAGAAACCATCTTACACAACATCTAACAGTTCATCAAATCAACGTTTTCCTATAAATTATATATAATAAGTCCATGAAGAAACAGTTTTACACTTCACATATTAATCAGAGTACGGTAGGAATCGTTAACGTTTATTGGTTCAGCATCCATTTCATTGTTTGTTATTGTTTGATGAATGAATAGACCCCCTCTTCTGGTGAGCACTGACAGATGCAATAACAGCACAGATACAGTAGTAGAAAAAACACCAGGATTAAAGTCCGGCTATTCCTCCCCTTTCTAGGAATAACCAAAACATTACAACAAATAACATTTCGCCTTCAAGGTTTTTCCATGAGAATCAGCACAGTCAAATAATCGTTGCCTTGAGTCGCTTCTTGCCAGGCAGAGGCACTCCAATACTGAACTGGAGGGAAGGCCTCGTCTCTGGAAAATTCCCAACTCCGATTTGTAGATTTCCCAAAGCCTGATTGATGTATAGAAGGGTTTAAGAACTAGGGAGGAACAGCACTGCACTTCTGTGACTAAAAACTAGACTTCTGTTGGGCTAAGTGCCTTGTTTCTTTCAGGAGAATGAGTAGCTTTACCACTTCTGATTTTCCTTGGGAAAAAGAAAACCCAAACCAACCCAAACAAACAACTACAAAGTGATCTCATCGCTTAGAAGTTTGCCACAAAATGGATGCTGACCAGCTAGGTCACCCCACGTGGAGCAGTTTTAGGAAGTTAGTCCTTGTAGTAGATGGCACTGTGGATCTGGCAGCAGAGAAAGGAATGATGCTCTAAAGTAGGAGGTAGGGGAACTTTGATACAGCAAGTCCATTGTTGAGCTTTCTGCTAGAAAAGAAGTTTCATAGTATTAGAAACTACTACTAAATAAGACCACAAAGAACCCTACACAAGCCTTGACACAGCTCAATTTTGTTATCTCAGGGGGTATGTAGCAGAAAAGGCAGGGTTACCACATGCTGTGGTAAGTGTAACAGCAAGAGATCCAACACTCTGGACTTGGTTTGCTTAACCTGCATCTTCCCTTTAGGCTGTGTCAGGTTTGACTGTCAGAATCTGCCATATTCTAAGATTCAGGACAGCAGATAAGATATTCTGTATTTAGACAGTCACCAGGTGTTTCTGTGTTTATACAGCATCCCATCAGATGTTTCTGAGCAGAAAAGGATTGGAAGAATCCAACCCCTCAGCACATGAAAGCAAAGCGTCATCCCAGACAACAGCAGTGCACTGTTCAGTCCCTTCTGCAACAGAAAGGCTGCCACTCAACACAACACAGAAGGGAATCATCTATATACTGAGAGAATCCGGAAGGTAAAACTCATTATTCATATTGATTTGTTAGGTTTCTGGGGCTAATAATGACCTGTAGGTGAAATACAAGGGGATGCTCAACATGCTGTGGTTGTGACCTTGATTTCACAAGTGCTTGAAACACAGAAGCTTTTAAAATACACCCTGGGCTGAGGTACCACAGGAAACATTTGAAAGGAGAAGCTGCATTGTTCACAGCAGTGAAAGAGAATGATTTCTCTGGAGTGTTTCTCTCATGTTATTGGTATGAAGGAACCCAAAAGAAGCCTTTAAATAGTGACCCTATTTTGAAGGGTTAGGCTTCAGTTTGGAACCTTAAAGACAGGAAAGCTTCATGGGAATGCAAACTGTTCTTTTATCTAAAGAACAGAGAATAATTCTGGACATAATACAGCCCAAGGAAGGTTTATACTTCCACAATCAAGACCTGAATTGGTGGTGGGGTAAATATTATGTCTCAGTGTGACAGGATCCAAGCACAGAGAACAGGTTGATACACATTTAGTAGCAGGTTGACAGGTACCTGAGACTCCACAACTTTATCTTCCGCTGGTCATACCTCTGTCTTCATAAATGGTGATTTCAATCTGCACACAAAGGCTGTTAGGGAAACGTGCTGCCAAAAGAAAGTCAGGAAAACCTGAGGATAACAGAACTGACTCTCAAAGGACACATCCTGACACTGGATTTCATTGCCTTCAACGTGAAGCATCTTATTGTACCAAACCCTGACTAACAAGACTAATTGTGCTGTAACACAGAAGGGGGGGGACACACACTGGGGTAAAAAAGGTGTGACATCACAGCTGGACAAACCAAGGGAGGGTGTAAGAATGCACAGGAGGATACAACTCGTAGTCCTCTTTCAATGGGGTCTGTCAGAAGGAGGCCCTGAGGAGCGTAGATCTTCTCGTTCTGTTCCTGGATGAACTTGGCAATTTTCTTTAGAACCTGGGAAGAGAACAGCACAGAAGCAACAGTTCCTTACCCAGGTGTCTCTGCACCAGTCAGAGCCTCAGCAAAATCACAGGGACAGCAGTGCTGGGAGAAGCTAGCACACAAATGGACAAGTCTGTGCAACGTAGGCGTGAAATCACACACGGAGTTTGTACAACAATGGTGCAAGGCACAGAAAACCTACCAAGAAATAAGGCTTTGACTCAAGTCTGACAGACACAAGCCTGAGAGCTTTCAAGTGAGAGAGTAAAGAAGAGAAGAGCACCTTCTCATAATGTGTTTCCATGCACAAGAAGATGGTGTAAGCAGTCAGACAGGCGAGACACCCTTCTAGGTACGACTGGCCCCCAAGTTTCTCAGCCTCTGCATAGAGGTTGTTCAGCGTCCGGACAGTCTCCTCAAACTGCTGCCTGTCAATCTGCAAGAGAAGTCAGGTTTAGCTGTCACATCCTGCAGGCCTCACCCCAACCTTCCTTCATTTATTGCTTATTTGCTCTTCCACGCTTTGCAGCCACCACGCTGACAGTCAAAGTCTGAAGGACACCTGGAGTTAATACCTGTAGTTCCTCACTAAATGCCTACCCAGTGGCTTACACCAAGTCTCAGTTCAACACAACGTGAGCACAAAACGAGGAACATAACTAAACCCGTGTGCAGTCCAACTCACAGGCTGCTCTGATTGGAAAGAGACTGACATCAATGCCAGTAATACCTTGCTCCTGCCGCAGCACTGGTCAGACAAGCTCTTGGCATCTAACAGCATGAAGTACTTGAGACTGCACTTGTGAGGCTGCTGAACAGGCTCAGCAGAACGGGCTGCACTGCACAGAGGGACAGTGTTGACGTGGGACAGCCCAACAACACACGCTTTATCCTCCCAGGCACAAAGGACACATTCTGCTCTAGCGCTGCGAGGCCCAGCTGCCTTCCTCAGGGCTGGGGACAGCACAGGGCACCAGCGCTTCAGCAACGCTGAGGAGAGGCAGGAAAATGCTTTTCCCCTGTGGCTTTTCACCGCAAATTAAAAGTATTTGACCAAAAAATTCCGTTTGGACAACAAACAACGCCCCGATGCCAAAAAAATAAGGAGGATATGCGTTTGAACTTTGAAATCACGCCTCGCTCATGCCAGGCACAGCGGAAAGAGAGGACTGGAGAGCACCGGCCGCCGTAAATCCAGGCGGATGTGAAGCCTCACGCACCGGGGGAAGCTGTTCCCGGGACAGGGACGTAGTGGGGAACTTCCACGGCAGAGGCAGCCCGAGGGAACGGGGCGGAGGGTCGTGCGGGAGACCCGCGGGACGGGCTGACGGCCGCGCGCGCCTGTGGGGCCACTCGCCAACGCCACCCGCTCCCCTACGCCCGGCGCTTACGCGGGGTCCGGCCGTCCCGGGGCTCGCAGCCGCCTCTCCCGCCGCCCACTGACCGAGCTGCCAGCGGTGGCCGGTTCCGGGACTGGCCGCAGGGCTCGGAGAGGGCCCGGCCCCGCCTTACCCTGTTCTCCAGCTCAGCCGGGAACTTGCTCTGGAACTGGCAGCGGGTGCCGCCGCTGTAGTCTCGCTGGATGAACACTTTGCCCGACACGGGCGCCTGCTGCGGCCTCATCGCCGCCGCCGCTCCCGCCGCCGCGGGCCGGGCCAGGCCGCCGGCTGCCGCCGCTCACTTACGGCTGTCGCAAACGCGACGGCACAACTCCGGGCAGGGAGGGGAGGAGGAAAGGGCGGAAGTGCTTCAGCGCGGGGGGCGGCGTCTGCGCATGTGCGCGCGTTTCTCATTGGCTGCGCGGCGTCTCCTCCTCCAATCACAGGCGAGGTGAAGCGTCCGTGAGGCCCCGCCCACGGCACGGTGCAGCGCGGGAGGCGGCGCGGAGCAGGACTGTACCATATCGGCGTGCCGCGGGGGGGGACGGTTCCCGCCGCCCCGGACGCTGCTCTGGGAGCTGGCGGCTCAGCACACGGTGGGTTCCGGTCCCGGTCCCAGCGCCGTGTGCTCCCGGAGCTGCCCACGCAGCGCTGGCGGGGAGCAGGCCCGCCAAGCCGGCGGCTAGCTCCTCGCGGAAATACTCGCCCCCTCGGCCTTTACTGCCCCGGGTGTTAATTTCATGGTGTTTTGATAGGAACCGGAGCCGATGGGAGCAGAGCTTGAGCCCGAGCCGGTTGTGCTGATAAACAGACGAGCATTTCCAGCGCCATTAACCTTTGGCCTCGGGTCTCCTGCTTCTGCGTGGCATCAGCAAGGTCACGATGCAGTAAAAGCCCATCTAGGAAAGCTCTTTTGGGGTCTCGTTTTTGAGTTTCAGAAAGCAGACGTTGTTAATCGCAGTGCTGGCTGCACGGGGGATAGTTCCTTCTGCTAAGCACACCGTATGTTGCATCAGACAACATTCCTATTACCCTGCTAGGTGCACACACACACAACTTAATGCATCTGAATATTCATTATTTTCTCAGACCTCATTTCCATAGGGTCCATCCCCCTTGGGCACGTGCTCTTAATCCCAAAGAGGGTCTTTCAGGACCCTCTGGTGGTCGTTGTCTTGATATTCCTTCAGCACACAATCTGCATATTATCAGTTTATTTATGTAACTTGCTCCTTTTTGTCCCTTTGTGTGTAGAGCATCACCCTGGAGCTGCAGGGATGGGTTTGAAAGGGCACTGTAGCTTTACTGAGCCTTTGGGAGCCCAGTGGGGTATGTTGTGGGCAACAGGGCTTTAGATTTGCAAAGAGATACCTTAGTTAGGGGGAGGAAAGATCACATGCTGCAGCTAAATGGCCTGTGGATCTAAGGACGTTATTTAGATACTTTAAATGAACAAAAAGAGAAGGTGAAGCTGGGAGGTGAAATGCTTCTGTTCCATGGAACAAGTGCTGTGGCCTCCACAAAACCCCTGAAAAACTGACAGCACTCTTTCAGCTAATTCAGAAAGCAGGAGAGCTGGAGAGTGATAGAGCTGCCTGAAGATTTCTGAGGTCTCTCTGGCAAGCTGTGGCCATGGGATTAAAAAAAAACCCATGCAGACAATAATCACAGAAACAATTACTGAGCCTGGGCTGCAGCACAGTCCTCAGCGAGTGTGTTCTGAGGTCATGTGAGAGGTTCGAGGAGAAAGCCTTTTTGTAACAGCCCTCAGTGAGCTGCTGAGTGCTATGTCTGTGTTAATTAATGAAGCAGTTCACAGAAGTGCTGCAGGAGCATGAGGTCTGAAGGCAGCAAAGTCTTACAGACATCCCCCCATCACCCAGAGTTAGGAAACACGGCTTGGTTGGATCCTCGCTGTGTGATCCTCCTGCCCAAGTCTGTGCCTTGTGCAAATGAAGCTGGTCTCTTGCCTGCAGCATTCCTGAGAGTCTTTTTCTCATCTGGATGTTGTGAAATCATAGATGGTTGGAAGATCCTGTTCCAAGGTTCAGAAGTTAGCTAATCACTGACATGTTTGTTTAAACAATTACTGGAAACCCTCACTTGGTGAACAGAAAGTAACGGGAGGCAAAGCATTTGGGACAGTCGCTTTCATTATTTGCTCACTGCAGCTGCTCCCTCTTAGTCTGCTGATGCTTCCACTTAGAAGATGAACTCCAGGAGAGCAGCTCCCAGGCATCCCAAGGAGCAATGAACTCAAGTGCACACATGCTGGCTTGGGCCACGCTCCATCTCTGTGGGTCGGTGTCAGAGCAGATCAGAGGCCTCGACCTGCTTCCCACTGACCCGGGCACTGAGGTGGCTGTGCTGGATGGGGAGGGATCCCCAGACTTCAGCGAGGCTCTTGGAGGGAGGACGTGGTGCCAGGCTGTGTGCCACAGCCGGGCAGGACAGAGTTTCCAGCCCTGGAGCACTGAGCAAAGCGGGAAAGCTGCAAACCCCAGGGCTGTCTCAGTCCTGCCACTGTCCTGCTGCCTTGGAGCTGGCACATAAGGAAGAGGAGAGCCAAGGTCTGCCTGGTATCCAGGGCTCTGCAGCATTGCTCTGCCTGCTCCTTTTCACAACAGTACACCTGGCTGCTGCGTGACACAGATGTGCCTGTGCCTGGTAAGGGACTGGGCACAGCTTTGGAGAGCAAAGCTTTTGGGTAGAGCAGGGGGATAAAGCCTGGGAGAAAAGACATCATTTACTGGTTCAGTCAGGCTTACATTTCCCCTCCAAAACTCTTGCTGCTTCGGTTGGTGGGAGCTCCGTTATTAACTCTCAGTGTGGCTCTGAAATGGTTACAAATCGGGAAATGAACAAAAACCCACCCCTAAACCCCTGAGCAGGTGTGCAGGAGAGCTGCACTGAGAGGCAGCCCAGGCTGTGCAGGTCCTGCAGCAGAGCAGGCCTGGGGTGTGTTCTGCCCTCCTGAGCTGCTGGGAGCCAAGGGTTGATGAGGAACTGTTGGTGCTGTTGTTGGCGCATCCGCAAACGGAGACGGAGCAAAAAGGAGCTGACCCACCTTTCTTGAGGAAATACTCTGTCTTCATTAGTTCTTGGCAGCATCTTAAAGCACTTTCTGGTGGTTTTTTTTTTGTCTGAATCTTTTTCATTCTTGCTGAGTAAAGGATTATGATATTTTACAGTGCAGCAATAAACTGTTCTTATTTATTAAATAAGACGGCCCTGGAAAAAAAACTAGAAGGAGAATTCAATCCAGATGCTATCTGTGCAAGGGCATTTGAAATCCCAGATGTTGATAGTAAAATAGAGCCTCTAATTCATGTTCTTAGAGACAGAAGATGCTCCTGGCTGGAGAGCCTGGCCCTGCTTGGTGTTGGTGTGTTGGTCCACACATCAGCTCGTGTTTACAAGCAGCCACAGTGTGGAACTGTAGGGTTCAGAGCCACACCACCTCAGCTCCTAGTTGTCTTTTAAAGATACAACACAGCAGTGACAGAAAGTGTGTTGCAACACAAGGTGAGAGTGTGCTGGGCTTCATATTACACCCACTGGGATCCTCATCCCTTCTAGAAGGACAGACTTCCAGCCAGGGAGCAGGAGGGGGCTGTGCTTTGGCCCCGTGCTGGAAGCTGGGTTTGGGGTTTGGAGAGAAGAGCCAAGAGTTTGGATTTTGTTTGGGCATCCCCTTGGGAGCTTCATTTCCTTTAAACTCCCCAAAACCACAAATGCTCTTTGTGCTGGTGGCATCAGGGGAGTTGGATGCCTGAGCACTCACACATTGGGTGCATAAGAACTGTACAATGAGCAAGGTCTGGCCCTCCCAAAGCCCATGGGAGTATTTTCAGGGAGGTCCTGGAACTCAGAGACCCCCCACCAGGACATTCAGTGAGACACTGAGCTCAGATCCAGTGGGATGCAGATCCCAATGCAGCCTGTCTCCCTTCCTGTCCTCTCTCTGGGGTGATGGTGGTGATTTCGTTTCAGGGCACAGCTCAGTAATTGGAAAATGCTAATTCCTGATGCCTGCTCTCCAGGGATTCCTCTGTGGCACTGACTGGAGAAGCTGCAGCTCCACAGGGGAATCACCCTCCTAAAGATCACACAGAGTGTCCTTTAAGTGGAAATGGCTGTTTTTTTCTCACAATTAGGTGGAGCAGAAATAATGAAGCAGGGGCACAACTTGTTATCTTGTACCCAAATGCCAGGGTTCAGCCTGGCAGGGGTTACTTCATTGTGCTCTTCTGCTGGCTTTACGTTTTCTTTTGCTAAAAAGCTAATATTTGCTCCTCCATCACAAGGGATGGAGAAACCTGTTTTCAGAGGAGCTGCTCTTGCACCCCCTCCCACAGGAACAGCCTGAACTAATTAACCCTCTAGCACTCCATAATGAAGGCTAATAAACACCTAATGTGTTTGCTTGAACAAACAACCTTTGCACAGGTCGGAGGAAGCCTCCAGTCTGGGGTGGGGTGGGGTGAGGAGGGGGAAGATCTCTTGCCAGCCTCACCTGCTCAGGGTTTCCCATACACCTCAAATACTGTGGTCAGTGTCAGGCCCCTGACTCCCAGAGGGACACTGAGGGGCTGCAGCATGGCCAGAGCCGGGACAGCGGAGCTGGGGAAGGGGCTGGAGCACAAGTGTGATGAGGAGGAGCTGAGGGAATGGGGGTGTTGAGCCTGGAGGAGGCTGAGGGGAGACAGGAGCACGAGGCTGTGATCAGCAGCTTGGCCTGTGTGTCGTGGTGTGTCTGCAGCCTGCCATGGCTGTGTTGGTACGGCGTCACACACCCAGGCGCTGCAGGAAACGCACCCAGAGTTATTCTGCTGCCAGTACTGTACCAGATGGATTGCCTTTTCCTAACCTTTAGCTGCTTCCAATGTGCAAGCAGTTAAGATCATTAATGTTCACATTTTCTCAGATGTTTTATGTGCATATAAAATATTCTCCAGGAATGTGCTTTTGAACACAAGGTTGTCTCCAATTACAATTTTACTAGAGTTTATAAAAACACACAAATATGTTTTGAGGGTGTCTGAGATGCTGTTGGCCTTGGTGGTAAACCCTGAAGCCCTTGCAGAGGAATAGAATTGCTGCTTCATGGGAAATGTCTCTGGGATTCTTCTGATTAGGTGAATGTGCTAATTCCTCAGTCCCGTGTCTGGTCCCATCTGAAAACAGCCAGCACAGGGACAGTTGCTAATAAATAATACCATCAATGTGTTCTCTGCACCAAAACCTTTTCCTTCCTGTCAGGGGCTAAGGACTTGGCTCCTGTAGGCACAAATGGATCTGAAACAGATACTAAAATACAACTTCAGACCTCAGGGCAACTCTTTATTGGACTAAGTTGCTTAGCTAATCTCTCAGCAAGTGTAAGACCAGATCTCTCTTACCCTGCCTGGCAAATTCAGCCTCTCATAGGCTAAGCAACTCTTTCTTTCTTGGCTTCACTGAAAACCTGAATCAAAAAAGGACACAAATGGATGTTCATTCAGTGACATCTGCTGTTGTGCTCTTGGAAAAGATGGCAAACACTGGGAACCTTCTAGGTTTGCCATGTGAAGGTGAAGTGTGGAAGTGCTGATGGTGCAGTCTGTCTCTGAAAGATCCATGTCTGGCCTTACAGCATTTTATGGTTCCATGCAGAATTTGACAGGCTTATTGTCCCAGGCTGCCCAAGGAGGTGGGGGAGTGCCCATCTGCACCCTCTGGGATGTGTTGAGTGCTCACAGTGATGGTCCTGCACAGCCTCACTCCTCTCCTACCAAGACCTGTGGGCAAAGCCAAGATTCTGGAGGGCCACCAAGTCCATGGTCTTAATCAACAGAGTTTTCCAGCCTGATGTGATCAAGCTCTTGGGGTGGAGGAGACAGAAGGACTTTGAAACAAAGAGCCTTTAAGGCCACTTAATGCAGGATAGATCCAAGAGGACAAATTGAATTTACAGGCGTAGCTTAGATTGGGAGATAGGCTTGAGAAGCCAATTTGTTTCATTTTATAGGCTTGAAAGATTCTAAGGCAAGGCCCCTTGTATGGTTTGAATTAGGTTTGGATAGGAGTGTTGTAGAAAGCTAGATCTGGAGGGCTTTCCACTCAGGGCATTTGTAATGGAGCAGGGGCCCGGTAGCATTTCTGCAGTGCTATCAAATCTTTCATTCCATGTCTGCCCAAAATCTGAGCTACCACACAGCTGAGGAAATGATGACTGCCTGAAAATGGGGGTGTAGGTCTCCTATGGAATATTAATGGATGGGATCACACACGTGTATCAAACGTGGGAACTTCAGAGGCTGCTGCTTTGAAAGAACAGAAGGAAGCTCTGAGTAGCACCAAGAATGAAGGGCTTTTTCACTTCCAGTTTGTGCTGTTAACAAGGTTATCACTTTTACTGCCTGTGGCTGTGCAAAACAGAACAGCTGGCAGGAGCTGCTATGAACCATCAGCAGTGGGGAAATGCTTTATGGGGGCTCATTGCATCGGCTGCGTCGGCGCGAGCTGCACGCAGGTCTGGTGGCAGCCACCCTCATCCGCCTTCCACCGCCTTCCCCGAGCCCCTCAGAGCCCTGGCAGCCCCTGAGCATTCGTGAGGGCCCACAGGGTTTTGGTGGTGGTCTGAAGAGGGGCTTGGAGCTGGTGGATCTGTGGCCTGACAGCGTCAGCGCTGGCTCAGGGGGACCCACTGAGATGCTCCCAGTGCCTTTCCCCGAGCCAGGCCTGCCCACACAGTGCACCCAGTATCTTCCTCCTGGGATGGTGGGAACCCATTTCACCCTCTGTGCAGTGCAAGGAGCCACCACGAGCTCTGGGATGCATTTCTCTCCTTTTTTTTTGTGCCCTGCAAGCTGAAAGCAGCAAGAAGACCATTTGAGCAGAGGGATAAGCCCCTGGCTCCCACTGCTGAGCTCAGCTGCCAGAAAAGTTCCCCGGGAAGTAGCACAATCTTTGTTTGGTCATTAAAGCAGAAAAAGAGAGAGGGAATCTTAGGAAATGCTTGAAACGATTAGGTGATCTTAACTCTAAGGAGCTAAACAAATGCAAAGCACTTCCCCCCCTCCCCTGCCAGCCCCTCGTGCTGCTGTAGAATGTAATCTCATTCCTAAACACACAATTACAGAAAATAAAAAGAAAAGAAAAGAATAATTAATTTCTGCTTCCTCATGCAAATCCTCTGACCAATCATTTAGGGATCAGGGGCAATTCAGCTTCTTGTGCAAATTCCAAACTGAAGGCCTGGAAAAAAAAAAAACCACCCCACAAGTAAAAAGCAAGTGAATGGATTTACTTTTCTAAGAACCAGAATTAACAAAGGTTCCATTTTCCATGGTTATGTGCCTGGCCAGACAGCCCTTGCTGACAAGCTCTCAAAAAACATGTGTTGGCCTGTTGAAAAGGCCCCAGTGTTGACTGACAGACAATTGAAGTGACAAATTGTTTCATTGTACTTGGCAGGGAGAGCGCTGTATTAGATAATTATGGCGAGGAGGGAAGCGACAGGTCACAGGTCAGAAGACACGTCTGACCCTGTTTTCTGAAAGGCCTGAAAGGAGCCTGGGGCAGCAGCGTGACGCTCTCTGTGCTCTCTGTGCTCCCGCTGCTCTCTGTGCCCCTGCTCGTGATTAAGAGCTAAGGCCGGGCTGGCTCGCTGGGTGCGGGGCTTCGGAGCCCCCTCGCCAGCGCCCGGGTGCCTTGGGAGGGGTGAAGGCAGGTGGTGGGCCCTGGCATGGTGCTGGGTGTGCTTTGGGGGTGGCACAGGGGAAAAGATGAGGAGCCCGTGGGAAAACAGCAAAGTGTGAAGGGGCTGTGTGGTCTCACTGCTACACCTCAGCCTCTTGGCTTTGGATGGGTGGTTTTAGCATTTTGAGGTGCAGCATCTCCCAGGGCAGAGGGCACTGGAAATGCTCCAAACATCCCTTTAAGTGGGGTGTAAGAGGTGCCTGCTCCTGGTGCCAGCCTGGCCATCAGCATCAGCCACTGCCTGATGGCAGCACCAGACCTGGTTGCACCAGACAACCCGTGAGCATCTCGACAGGTCCATGCTTTGAATTGTTAGCAACATGCAGTCCCAGAGTCCCAGCATGGTGGGGTTGGGCAGGGCCCTGCAGAGCTCACCCAGCCCCTGCTCAAGCAGGTTCCCCTGGCTCAGGGGGCACAGGAACGTGTCCAGGAGAGTTTGGGAACCTCCTGAGGAGCCTCCACACCCTCCCCGGGCAGCCTGGGCCAGGGCTCCCTCACCTCAGCATCAAAGGAGTATCACCTCCTGTGCCAGGGGCACTGCCTGTGTGCCAGCCTGTGCCTGCTGCCCCTTGTGCTAGCACTGGCCACACAGAGCCAACAGCTGTCCCCATCCTCTCGCCACCAGCCCCACATCCCATCCCAGGCAGGTCTTGGGCACAGACACCTTCAGCCCCCGCAGCTCCTGCAGCCCCCGCAGCTCAGCCTGCACACACCAGCAGGACTGGCCCGTGCTGACAGCAGCCTGGGTTTCTGCTGGCTGCCACAGAGTACAACTAATAATTATAGAAGCCCCTCTCCCACCATAGAAATAAAATATGGCATGGAATCCCAGCACAGCTACTCCATTGAGAGCACTGCTCAACTGAGTAATACCAATAATTCAAAACAGATGAGGCAGAGGCTGGAGCACTGTAGCTGTAGTATCCCAATCTGCCCTGACCCCTGCAACTCGCTGAAAGTTACCTTGAGACTCGCCAGAGCTCTCTGTAACTTCTGGGAGGGTTATTTATGGCCCAGTCATAAATGTTTGTTATAGATTTTCTCCATCCATCTACAAAATGAATTAGGTTGGGGGGAAAAAAGAAATGTATGGCCTTGAAATTGGGGCATGTGTTTCTCAGGCAGGGGAGAAGAAGTGGGATCTGCGTTGTGCAGAGGACGGGCTGCTGCGAAGCTTCGGGCTCTGCTGCCTGCCTTAATGAATTCCCTTCCACAAATGGTTGAGAAAGGGGGGAGGGAGGGAAGGAGAGAGGAAGACCTTCTTGAAATCTCTCTTAAAATCTCCCATTGCATTATTTATGGGAGAAGGGAAGGTCCAAAGGCTCGAAGGATGCTCTGAATCACAGAAGCGTTTTAGGATGGAAAAGCTCTTTAGGATCATGGAGTCCAAGCTCTCTCCTCACACTGCCAAACCCACCACTAACCCATGGCCTCAGCACCTCAGCTCCACGGCTTTTACTACACCAGTTCCCTGGTGGGGTGGGATTTGGGCACCGGTGGAGGTTGCACTCGGGAGGTTGAGCAGGGTGATGGTGAGAAGAGGGGCAGGTCCATCCCTTGCAACAAAATGTCAGCTTACTCTGTGTCAGAGCTGCTTTTTCACTTCCTAATGTGAAAGGGAGTAGGTTTGTCCCTCTTTAGGAGTCAGGGGCCATGTTTCTTCTTTGCTTTAGTTTTACAGGAACCCCAGGAAATCCCACAAGACCCCACAGGATCCCACAAGTCACACCAACACTGAAGCTGTTTGCACTTGGGCTGATGAGCTGCTTTTTAAAGAGCTTGTTGCTAATCACAGAATCTGACTCTTGTTTTAAAGTGTCCGTAGCATCTGTGCTTGTGTCACTTCAGCAAGCCCAGGAGACAAGCTGCCTCAGTTCCCTGGGATGGCTTTTCCTGGGCTGGTGAATGGTGATGGTGAATCCTGCTCCCCCTTCTCTGTCTGTCCAGCCACCCAAAAGCTCTTGAAAAGGTTTGCATGAATGAGCTGATCTAGCTTTGTTTCTGCTCCCTTGCTTTGCCCTTTACCCTTTGGCCTTTGCCCAGCTCTGTGGCCAGGGGAGTGCGGGTTTGGCCACAGATCACCGCACAGCTGGCCAGATGCTCTCACAGGAGCACAATGAGCTGTGGTGGGGGCTCGCAGCTCCTCCTGCTCCCCGGCCCCAGCCACTGCCATGGTTGCTAAAACACCAAACAGGGCGTTATTCTCCCACCCTGAGGAAGACTCTGGTGTGGGTCCTGTGTGTGGCCTGGGCTGAATGCTGCCTCGGTGCCAGGGGAGATGAATGTTGCTTCTCACCACATTCTTGGCGCCATGCCCATCTCCATCCTGCTTTTCGTCCACTGTGCTCGTGCTGATGCAGCAAACCCAAGGCCCTGGCAGCCCTGACTTTTACTCCTGGGTGTGAGCCCTTGGTGCCAGGGTGGATCTGGCAGCTCTCAGCCAGTGTAGGGGAGATGGTGCCTGTGCTGCAGTCTGGCTCTGGCAGGACTTTTCACAGAATCCCAGCACGGTGAGGGCTGGAAGGGCCCTGCAGAGCTCCTCCAGCCCCAGCCCCTGCCAAAGCAGGTTCCCCTCGCTCAGGGGGCACAGGAACACGTCCAGGAGGGTTTGGAAACCTCCTGAGAAGGAGCCTCCACACGCTCCCTGGGCAGCCTGGGCCAGGCTTTGTTTAGGTGTGTGTCCAACATTGGATTGCAATGGGAATCTGGGTCTGTGCACAGCTGCTGGCTCGGGCACACGTTTGCCCGTGGGCTGGCAGCCGCCACAGGAAACAGGATCTGGAGCAGATGATTCTGTGCTGGGTAACAGAGTAGTGGAAAAAGCTGACAGAGGGAGCATGACACCAGGAGCTATTTGTTCAATCAATGATTTACCAGATGTGTACACTGTACTAAAGGCTTGTAAACATCCTTTAATGGCCAGCTGTAAATCCAGGCGGTAGCAGTGCCAGCTTCATCTCCATCGGCCGAGCAAGAATCCGAATCACCGTGTTGCAGGCTCCGTCAGCTCTGCAGTTGTTGCATGTAAATCAAAGCCCCAGTGTCCTCAGGTCAAAATTATCTGAATGTCAGGAAAGGTTTTATGACCAGCAGCTTTTCCTTTCCTGGGTTCCCTGCAGTTTCTTGTCTTGCACACACGGCACCTCCAGGCCGTCGGGTTTCCGTCCCAGGGGCTGTGTTTTCACTGCCTACGCTGGGAGTCTCTTTTGTTAATCACTGGAGCAAAGCGTCATTAGCGGGAAGTGCAGCGTGCACAAAGAGGAACTCGCCAACTTACTAATAAGCAGAAAGTCCATCCATCTTAATGAGACAGGGTTAAGAAAATAGCAACCTGGAATATACACAGTGGAGCCTTTCCAGGCCGTTTGTTTATTCATCTTAGAAAGTAGTTTCCGAACTCCGTCGCTGGTGCTGCTCCGACATTGTCGCCTGATTTCCAAACCACAGGCTGCTTCTGCTCTTGCCAGCCATCAAGCATGAGAAAGAGAAATAAATAAGTGGATGGATGGCTTGAAAGATTATTAGGGGGACTAGCTGGCCTTCAAAGAAATGAGCCACCACCACAACGAGGCGCTGGCCCCAGGCTCTCTTCAGTGCTGAGTGAGTTTAACGCTCCTGGGGTGCTGCTGTGCCGCCAGCTCCAGGCTCGTGCCCCGGGCACCTGAGCTAGAGACATCTGCACTTTGTTACACAGCACAGAGGAGGGCTGGGGAGAAGAGGAGATGGGCTTTTATTTGGGGAAAGCCAGGGGAAAATTACAAAGTCGTTTATTTTCTGGTTCCAAGAGGAACTCACAGAAACCCCAGCCAACAGCACGGCATTCCTTCAAGGCCAAGAGGCCCTGGCTTGTATCAGCACCGGGGTGGCAGCAGGACCAGGGCAGGGATTATGCCCCTGTGCTGGGCTCTGGTGAGGCTGCAGCTTGAGTGCTGAGGGAGCAGGGGTGTTCAGCCTGGAGCAGAGGAGGCTGAGGAGAGACATGAGCACTCTCTGCAGCTCCCTGACAGGAGGCTGAGGCGAGGTCCTCGCCAAAGCAGCTGAAGGTCCCTGTGTGCTTGGTCACTGTGTGGCAGCTCCTGGGCTCAGGCCCCCATCTCGTAGCCCTGTGGTGTGATTTATAGCTCCCTGGTGACTCTCAGCCCTTCTCCAGGTTACTCTGGCAACTCAGAAGGGGTTTTTGCAGCCACACCAAGGTGCCTGCCTGCACACCTGTGCTCCCCAGCCACATTTTTCTTTTGTTGGGTAAGAAATGACTTGCAGCACATTTCACACGAGCAGCTCAGCTGCTGCCTGTTTTATTGAACGCCAGCGCTCGCCCTGTGTTATTCAGATAAACTTTATATATGCTACAGTCCCTCTCAGCAGCCTGCACCTGGCCCAGGGCAAAGCTGAACCTCATAGAGAAGAATGTGCTGTAATGCAGCAAGTTATTACAGGATAAATATTTATAAGCCCCTGTAAATATTTGCCATCAGCTCCCTCCTGGGAGCAGGGGCAGACGGTCAGGGTTTCAGCAGTGCTGAAGGCATTAGCTGGTGTAGTTCTTTATATGTTATCTCAGCTAGTAAACCCTTTGTTGATTGTGTTTAGTTATAGCATTTAATGGTGCTAATTTCACACTAACAGATGACATGGGCTGGAATTGTTGCGTGCCTTGATCCCGGCCCCGCTGCGGGCTGGCCCTTGGTGTGAGCATCCTCTGCAGCCCGGGCCATGCCAGGCACCAAGCTGTGGTTGCCACAGCTGCAAAACCTCCCTGTGCACATTCCCTGGTGTCATGGGGTGAGAGAGAGTTCCTGTCTGCAGCAGTGTTATTGGAACCTCCGAGCTATCTGCTGAGAAACCCACAAAACAAACACGGGCAAGGGAACGTCCTCCGGGGCAGGCTGAGGGCGGTGGGGGCTCGCAGCTCGACAAAGGGTGTCTAATCTAAAGCAAATGTTCCCTGAGGGATGCCCAGGCACTGGACTGCTGCAGGGGGTGACACAGTAGCCACATGTCACTGCAGGGTGGCACGGTGGGCTCCCTGTGCGGGGATGTAGGGGGTGGGCTACCTCCACCAGCACTTTCCATCCCCTCCTTGGTGGGGACACGGGCACTGAGCCCTGGCCTGCAGCAGCTCTTAGTGGTTTTCACGTCACCCAGCAAAGGGCAGGGACAGCGGGTGCCTGTGGCCAGTTGGCCTCATCTCCCCCACCACTGCTGCCTCTGTTGGGGCTGAGAGCAACGGTGGGAAACCAGGGAAGAAATGCCAGGGCAGGCAAGGCCATGACTCCTCCATGCCCTCAAACACAGCAGTAAAACAATGGGCCCTGGGCAATAGCGCTGGCTGGATTGTTGCACGGGACTATTTGGGGGCTCCACTTTGCTGCTCATGCACGAAAGGCAGTCATTTGGCAAAAATCAGCTCAGTTAGCAGGCATTGTTCCTAAAGAGCCCAGGGCTGAATGGGCTCAGGGCTAATATATTCTATTATCCCACGCTTGCATGTTTCCCCAGGGCGGCGTGGAGGGAAACACACATTCCTGGGCAGAGCTGTGCCCTGCCGTGCTGGGGCAAGCAACGGGGCCAGCGAGGCCGAGAAGGGACTGGCACAGCCGCCAACGGGGTGTCAAGGACACGGTGGTGGTGGTGGGGCGACGGACAGGGCACGTCAGCCTCGAGCCATCCCTTTGGCACTGCCCACGGGCGGCTGGGGAGGGGAGCAGAGGGAGCTGTGGTGGGGGGCAGAGCGTGGGGTCCCGCAGGCTGTGTGGGGTGAACAATGGAGGCAGAAATGAGCACGGTTAATTGGGCTTTTCAGAGGGCAGGGGAGGACTGGGGACAGCCCAAACCCTGCCTGTTGCAAAGCATCTCATTATTCAATAAGGCTATGTTAGCCCCCGTGGGAGAGGCAGCAATAAATGGCTGTAAAGCAAAGTTAAATGATGACATTAGAGACTATGCAGAGATTGAAGAAGCAGTGGGCTACGTAATTGTGAACGGAAATGGCTGCACAGGCTTCGCTCTGAGAAGTTAATGCCCAATTTGGAAGGGTTTGTTGGAAGAGCAGCCATTCTGGGGCAGCTGCTTTTAAGAGGCCTTACACTTTTAAGAGGCCTTACACATTGAGTGGGCTAGACCAGAGCTGCTGGGTTTTGTAGTTTTTAATTTTCCCCCCTTTTCTCTCCTTGTTTTGCTGGGCAATTGTAATTCAGTTTACAACTCGCTCTTGGATTCCCACACAGGCACTGCTGCTGTGAATGTGGGTGTCAGATACTGAAGGGAGAAGGCAGCCAGCAAAGACCTTCCTTGGGTTGAGTTCAAGAACTGTCCAAGCTTTGAGTGTGGATGAATTTAGCAGCCAAGACATGCAGACTTGGAGCTTTCCCACTTGGACTGAGAGTGATGAAAGGTGGTTGTAGAGAGTGATCATGTTTCCTCTCAGCCTCCTCTTCTCCAGGAGGTTGTGGGGAGGTGGGAGTCGATCCCTGCTCCCAAGTAATGAGTGACAGGACAAAAGGAAATGCCCTCAAGTTGCCCCAGGGCAGGTTGAGATTGGAGCTGAGGCAGAACTGTTTCCCTGAGAGGGATGCCAGCCCCTGTGCCAGGCTGCCCAGGGAGCTGGGGGAGTGCCCAGCCCTGGAGGGATCCCAAAGCCCTGGAGCTGAGGTGCTGAGTGCTGTGGGTCAGTGCTGGGCTGGGCAGGGTGAGGGCAGGGCTGGGACTCCAGCAGCTTCAAGGGCTTTAACAACCAAAATGATTCTGTGACTCTATGGCATTGACCTTGTGCCCTGTGGTATTTTCTGAGCTGAGGCTAACCAGAACCCTGACTGTAGTTTTATGGCAGTGTTCTGCTCTTGCCTTGGGAGACCCCCCCTGTTTCCTCACTCCCCATCTCCTCTGCCTACCTATGATGTTTCTACCACACTACTCATCCTGGAACAGGAGGATTACAGCCAAGTAAAACAAACCCATTGCCACTCTGAAAATGGAGAGGCTCTCAGACTTTCTTGGGTCCTTGCACTCAAAATTGCAGAGTTAGTTGCACAATTTGGTCCTGAGTGCCCCAGATGAGCAGGGGTCACGTTCCAGACCAGAGACTCCTACCTGAGGGTATAATAACACAAATAAAGATTCTAGGAATTCAGCCAAACAGCTCTGAGGCAGCTCAGTTCTGTGCACCACGCCATAGCACACTGCTGGGACACTGCATTCTCAAAATGGGATGTTTCAGTGTTTCTAAACTGACTTTGCTTGTCAGGATTCCCCAAGGGATGAGAAGCCTCTTTTGTTTCCAAAAGACCTTTAAAGTCCAAAGGTTTCTTGGTGCAGATGGTGCTTTGCCACCATTTCTTAGGCCCAGACAGCAGGAGAGGGGCTGCTCCATCCAATTGCCTCTTTCATTCAGCTCCTGGCACCTCACACCAAAGATTTCTCTTGTTTACTGCTGAATTCTCCACTTCATTAGCAGTGCTAACTGGCTTCCCTCTTCTGTTGGCCCTCAGGTGAAAGTGGCTCTTTCACGCTTCCAGGCGGCAGAGCCTCTTCCATTTACCTCTCAATGAGGTGTAGTTCCTGTATGGAATAGCACAAGCTGTTGAAGCAAAAGGCAGTAGTAGTAACGGGAATCTTGTGTAAGTCTGGAGCTCAGGAGCATGTGGAAGGCAGAGCTGCTCCGTGGCCAGATTTTGGGGATTGAGACAGCTCCTTCTGCCTGGTTTATGCCCAGGGACACTCTGCTGTGCCCAGAGTGGCTGTAGGGCTGGCACCTGCATAGGTCCCAAGTAACGAGTGACAAGAGGAAACAGCCTCAAGTTGCCCCAGGGGAGGTTGAGGTTGGAGCTGAGGCAGAACTGTTTCCCTGAGAGGGGTGTCAGCCCTGTGCCAGGCTGCCCAGGGAGCTGGGGGAGTGCCCAGCCCTGGAGGGATCCCAAAGGCGTGGAGCTGAGGTGCTGAGGGCTGTGGGTCAGTGCTGGGCTGGGCAGGGTGAGGGCAGGGCTGGGACTGCAGCAGCTTCAAGGGCTTCTGCAACCAAAACATAGCTGTGATCCTATGATTCCATGCCCACCATCCTCAACATGTCCAGCTCCTGGACAAGTCTTTGCAGGCCCTGAGGAGCAGAGCGGCCTGTGCCCGTCTGCTCCTGCCCTGTCTCCCGCAGAGCTCTGCCATGCCCAGTGCCTCCCACTCCTCTCCGGGGCTGCATGGCCGTGGCTGCCGGCTGTCACACACACCGTGTCCAGCTCCTGCCCTGAGGAGCTGCCAGAAGCCCTCTCTCCCCAGAGCTCTGGACCCGCAGCTCGCTTTACACGTGCCCTTTTCATGCCAGGGACTGGCGTGGCAGCGGGGGCAGCCCTGGCTGCGGCTGTCCCGCAGGCTGTGCTCCCTGGCAGGCTGCAGCCAGGTTCCCAGCAGTGGTACCTCTTTAAGAACAGACCAACTCTTTCTCTTACTGCTTTTTTTTTTTGCTTTTGCAAATACCACAGTTTTTGTTGGAATTTGTCCACAGGGAAATGAGGGCTGCACGGGCCACTCAGGTTCTCAGCAACATCTGCAACTTCGGAACAGCAGCTCAGGAGCGCCCGGGGCTTCCCACAGCCGTCCCGAGCTCCCTGTCACAGCCCCACGGGGCTCAGGCCGCCCACGGGGGGAGCAGCCGCTCGGGGTGTGCCGACGCGGCCGGTGCCGCCGAGCCGCCCCTTCCCCCGGCACCCGCGGGGCCCCTCCCGCAGCCCTCGCCGCAGGTGACGCGGGGAAGCGGCCCCTGGGGCGCCGGAGCCGTCCTCGGGCTGCGCGGGGCCGTCGGGGGGCCGGTCGGGGCGCGGGCTGCGGGACGCTCGCTGAGCCGCGGCGCCGTCGGGGCCCGCCGGGGAGCAGGGGGGCGGGCCGTGCCGGGCCGGGGCGGGTTGTGATTGGCTGTCGGGGCGGTGATTGACAGCGGCGGGGCGAGCGCGCGGCGGGCGGCGGCGCTCTGATTGGCTGCCGGGGGCTCACAAACCCGCGGCGCGGCGCGGCGGGGCCAGAGCGGGGCCGGGGCCGGGGCGGCGGGGGCCGGCGAGTGGAGGGGAGCGGAACGGAGCGGAGCGGAACGGAACGGGGGGTTCCGCCGGCAGCGGGTCGGGGCCCCGGGAGCAGAGGGCGCAGCGGAGGGTCCCGTCGGGAGCGTCCCCGGGGGCGGCGGGCGGTGGCGTCGGGGGCCACCGTCGGGCGCGCTCGGCGATGGGCAGCGTGCGGGGGCCGCGCGGGGCCGCGCTGCGGGCGCTGCTGTCGCTGGCCACCGGGCTCCTGGCGTGCGGCGGGGCCAGCGAGTACGACTACGTCAGCTACCAGTCCGACCTGGGCCCCTACCCGGGCGGGCGCTTCTACGCCAAACCGCACCAGTGCGTGGCCATCCCCCCCGACCTGCGGCTCTGCCACAGCGTGGGCTACGACAAGATGGTGCTGCCCAACCTGCTGGACCACGAGACCATGGCCGAGGTGAAGCACCAGGCCAGCAGCTGGGTGCCGCTGCTCAACAAGAACTGCCACATGGGCACCCAGGTGTTCCTCTGCTCCCTCTTTGCCCCCGTGTGCCTGGACCGGCCGGTGTACCCGTGCCGCTGGCTCTGCGAGGCTGTGCGTGACTCCTGCGAGCCTGTCATGCAGTTCTTTGGCTTCTTCTGGCCCGAGATGCTCAAGTGTGACCAGTTTCCCCAGGACGACGTCTGCATTGCCATGACGGCTCCCAACGCCACCGAGGTCTCCAGGCCCAGAGGTAAGGCGTGAGCAGCGTCAGCCCCGCGCCCGGCGCTGCCAGCCCAGGAGGAGCCCTGTGGGGCTGGAGGGGGTCCTGTGGCAGGAGGAGGCTCACCTGAACTCTGCTTCTTAGCAATGACCCTTCTCCAGCCTCTGAGCGCTGTCTGAATGCTCCTGTCCTGAGGAAGGCAGGACACTGCCAACTCCTCACCTCTACCCCACAGCCAAGGGGCAGACACTGCTGGGGCATGGCAGGAGCGTGGCAGCTCTGATCCTGGCACAGGCTCCAGCCTCTGATGAACCAGGGCTCCGACCCTCCATCCTCCAAGTGCTGCAGCAGTTTCTCTCCCGAGCCTGAATCCCTCGGGGCTGCTTCTGGCAGCAGTAGGGTGTGTGATCCCCGAGGGCAGAAAGCACAGTCTGCCTGAAGGAAACAGTGACAGTAATGCTGGTGGGTGCATCGCTCCTCAAGCAGCCCTGGGGTGAGAGCGGGCAGGTCGTGGCTGTCTGTGTGGTGGGAATCCATCCCTGCCCTCTCAGGTGGGCTGTGTGCCGGCGACAGGGCAGGACAGGGATGACTGGGGGAAGCAAAACGTGGCCTGTGTTTGTTTCTGTGTGTGCATCGGGGCTGGTTGGTGCCAGCCTCGCTTGTTTGGGAGAGGTGTGATGAGCCTGGCTTGTCGCTGAAAACTTTAAGGTGAGATAAAGACTGTGGAGACGCCGGGGCGCTCTGCTTAGAGCCCTCTGAAAGGCTGTCAGGAGGGATGTTTGTAAGAGGGCTCTAAGGGAGTGCAATGCTTTCCTGCATCTGGAGCTTCATCAGCAGGGATGGGCACTCCTGGTTTTCCAGGGGGATAGGTTCAGGCATTCAGGAGGAGCTCAGGGGTGAGGAAACAGCGCGTGGGGCTGCGGGATTCATCGCTGGGGCTTCTGCGCCGCGTCCAGAGCTCTGCTGGAAGGAGAGTTGCCCTTCGCAAGCAGCACTTACCTTTACAGACAAAGGCTTGACGCTGTGCTCGCCTGGGAGCCCTCACCCAGCTTGTCAGGACTCACCCCAGCAGAGCTGGGGAGCCTCAGGAGGGGACTGCACCCTGCAGCAGAGGGGTGACACTCTGGGGGTGTCCTCAGGAGGCAGCGTGGGGGGCACGCACGGGGCAGCGGGAGCTGGAGCGGGACGGGGCTGCAGGAGGGAAACTCCAGCTCCACACCCATCAGAGCCCTGGAGGGAGCCTCAGTCACATCTCAGCAGTGTCATCCAGAGGCAGGTGGGGTGTGATGTGGGTGCCCACACTGGGGAGGGGGCTGAGGTTGGGCTGCTCTGGCTGCCTCTCCTGTGCCGTGCCGGCGGCAGCGCAGCCACGCTGCCTGCCTCGCTGTGGCTTGCACTTACTGATGGGACTGCTGGAGAAAGCTCTTTGTTTTCCAGGAAGGCTCTAAAATCATCCATCCTGTGTGAACCTGGAACCTTGGTCAAGACCACGGCAGCAGCCTGTGCCGTGGGTACAAAGGTCGCTTTTATTCCCCAGGGCCTCGCAGCCAAGCGTGCTCCCGGGGCAGCGGGCTGGGAGCTGCTTGCTGCAGAGCTGCTCCTCTGGTCCCAAATAAGAGTTTGAGCTGTTTTCAGGTCATTTATTTTAGAGACATGAATAACCTGGGAACAGTTGTCTAATGAGCAGCATCTGCTCAGTTTTCCCCTAACTTTCTGGTCCCCTGTCAGACCTTGACAGCAGCCTTGGGGTGGGACGTGATCGCTTTCTTTTGGCACTGCTAACGTGCCCATCAGCACAGTGTTTGGGCACCATGCTGATGGTATTACAAAGGATTACATCAGCTCAGGTTTCTGGCTCAATTGCTGGTCCTGTTTGGGGTGCAGAAAGGCCTCATTCTGCACAAGCTTCAGGGCATATGAGCTTGTTCTGTGGGTGAGCTGTAGACGGGAGCTGGGTGAGTATTGCAAGGGAAGACTGCAGCCACTCAGATAAACCCCTCTCTGCTGAAGGGCTTCCAAAACTTACGTCCTGAGTGCTTTCAAATGAGTAATTAGTTTGTGAGGATGTTTACAGAAAGTAAGTCTTGAAAATGCGAACCCTCTTCAGCATTCAGTGGAAAAGCATAAACAGCCACCTTCACATCCCCTGGCTGCTGGGAAGGCTTTCAGGAGGAGGCTCTTGCACACGCTGGCACAGAGTCCCAGCAGCTCCAAGGTGTCAGGCTGAGCTCCCTGTGTCCACCCTACAGGCTGGGCTATTTCTTTGTGAAGGGGTGAACAATCTGGCTAGGAAAAGCTTCTTCAAGGTGAGAAAGCCCCCACAGTAATGTGCTGGGTTAGACCTAGGTATGCCAGCTTAGGTTTGCAGCAAAGGGATGTGGTGTGGGTTTGGTTGGTGAAGCTCCTCGTTCCACACACACCGTGTCCTGCTGCCCCAAACCACTTTGGGTGAATAGAGCAAACTTGAAGGTCACTTGTGAGCAGTGCTGTGGTGTAAACCAGCACAGCCAGGTCCCTGGAGTGATGCCAGGGGTTGAACCCAGCGAGGTGACCGGCGCTTTGGCCACTGGCTCTGCCACCTCATGCAGATGAAGGGGGCATCCAGGTGACCACTCCCGCCCCTCATCCCTGTGTGAGCTGGGTCCTTCCCTCTACCCAGAGTTCTCACCTCTGGGAGTGTTTTCCTGGAGCCCCTTCGGTGTGGGGCACTGGGGTGTGTTTCCTGTTGGTTCAAAGAGGGTCAGAACCCAGCAGTGTCCCCCCTTTTCTCTCAGCACTAACAAGAACGAGCCCTTTCAGTCTTTTCCCCCATTAACACCTCGAAATTGGAATTTGTTTCTGCCTCTCAAAGAGCTGACCTGCTGAATTCCTTTCTCCTTAAGCATGGGGCGGTAAAGCCTGCAGGCCCACGGGATGCATCAGGGGAGCTGCAGATTAATATAGCATTACACATTCCTTCTCCTGCCCCTGGAGTAAGCTGGCTCTAAAGCCAGGAGTTCCAAAATGGTCAGCAGGGAAAAAAGGGAGCTGGAAGCAGGCGATGGCTGGGCTCAGAGCTGGGCTGTCAACGGCAAAAGATGGGCCCCCAGCTGAACTGCTGTTGGCCTGGAGTCAGGAGGCTGTGCCTGAAGCTGCAGCAGGGACTGCCTGAGGTGGAAGGGCTCTGACCTGGGGAGGCTCATCTGGAGTCCTGTGCCCAATTGCAGGGCTCCCAGGATGCTGAGGGGATGGAACATGTGTGTGAGGGGGAAAGGCTGCGGGACCTGGGGCTGTTGAGCCTGGAGAAGAGAAACCTGAGCTCAGGGGCAGCTCAGCAACCGTTGTAAGTGCCTAAAGGGTGGGTGTCAGGACTTTGTTGTGTGGTGGCCAGTGCTAGGACAAGGGGTAATGGGCACAGGCTGGCACACAGGCAGTGCCCTTGTCACAGGAGGAGAAAGTCCTTTGGTGCTGAGGTGAGGGAGCCTGGCCCAGGCTGCCCAGGGAGGGTGTGGAGGCTCCTTCTCCTTCCAACCCCACCTGGACACGTTCCTGTGCCCCCTGAGCCAGGGGAACCTGCTTGAGCAGGAGCTTGGGCTGGGTGAGCTCTGCAGGACCCTTCCAGCCCCCTCCATTCTGAGATTCTGTGACCCAGACCGTGGCTGTGCCTCTTGTTGGCTCCTTCACCCGTGGTGCTGGCCCATGGTGAGGTAAGGGTCCCTGCCATCCAGGGTGGGCCAGAGTGTTCCCAGGGGGTTACTGTAGCACAGCTAAAACAAAGCCTGTGTTTTCACCAGGGAACAATGAGTCTTATTTTCCATTTGGGGGCTTTTTTTTTGTTGTTTTTTTGGTTGCTTGGAAAGCTGCAGGATGGGCTCAGTGGTGGCTTTCACGTTGTTTGTCTGGGCTGTGCAGGCTCAGCCCGTCTCCTAACGTGCACTTTGGCTGCTGAGGCACGTGGAAGTGCTTTGCACACTGGGATGTGCAGAGATGAGCTCATGCATGGCAGGTACCCTGTCTCCTTCAGAGCTTGGTCCCCAGCACAGTAACTAACTCTTGGCACTGCAGCAGAGACAGGCTGTGGGGCTGTCACCCTGCTCATCCCCTCTCCCTCATCATGAGCTCATTAAATGTGCAGTCTGGATGGAAACATTCTCCCCGCTGGCTGTAACAATAAAGCCTCGGGGTTGTCATCGCGTCCCCAAAGGCTGTCTGCTGCCTGTGTCACTCCAAGTGAGGATGGAAAAAGTGGCAATGGCACATTAGTTGGCAGAGGAGGCTGCCCAGGTGATGGGTGTTGCTTACAGGCACCAGGAGTGGGGCTGCCAGGGCAGCTGTGGCTGCTGTGAGGGTTGGCACGTCGGGGCGATTGGAAGGCCGGTGGCTCTGCATGTGTCATTAATAAAGACATGGTGCATGACCCCAGGAATCAGCATTTGGCACAGAACAGATTGGGAGGGCCAAGAGGGGAAGAACAAGCCACAGAATCCAAATGTCTCGCCTGAAATCCCGTGGGGCACCCGTGACAGAGGAGCCATGACCGTGCGTTCGCTGCGGGTCGTGGCTGTGCCTCCTCCAGCAGCCCCTCTGCCTCTGCACCCCTCTTTCTGCAGGAACCTCTCTGTTTTTCCCTCCTGTCCAGCAATGCTTTTTCTGTTGGTTTGTGCTGACCTGACCTTGGGGGTTGGCAGGGGCTGAGCTCTCTCTGCACGCAGGGACTGGCAGATGTTAATAACTGCCTTGTGTGGGAAGGAGCCCTCCATCCTGCTGGACCAGGAACAGAAGCAGCATCTCTCCCAGCCCCATAAATTCATCTGCCAGTAGCACAGATCTGTGTGTGCTGCTGGGTGGTCTCTGCTCCGGCTGGAGATGGCAACCTGCAACCAGACCTTTATTCTCTGGGTGAAAGGAGCTTTCCTCCCAGGATGGATCCCGAGGGAATGGCCTGGGCTGTGGTTGCTGGGAGGGGGGTGTTGGCTGGTGACCCACAGCGTGTAGCCAGGCTGAAAAGCAATGAGATGCTCACTTTTGGAGTCATGCTGGAGAGGGCTGGCACACGTGGGAGCTTTGTGGGTCCATCACCAACCAGTGCAGGGTGGGAGAGAGGTGAGGGCTTTGCCACACAATGCCCAGGCAACCTCTGGGGTGGTCCCAGCACCGAGGGGGAGCCTATGCTGAGCTGGACTGTGCCAGTCCTGATCACCCTGCTTAGGTCTGGAGCTGCCTCTGGGCACATGAGCTGCCTCTGGGCACCCTCCTCCTGCCGTGCCAGGGTTCGGGCACCGTGTGCCCGCCTTGGCATGCCATGGGGAGGGAATGGCAGTGGGCTGTGGGCCATGCCCTGTGGTGAGCAGCTCCCCTCAGCTGAGTGCCTGGCCATGAAAACCCCTCTCCTTGCCAACACCATCTTCTCACTCTTGGCAGCTGCTTGTGCCCAGCCTTGGAGCGGGCTTCGCGGGAGGCTGCCAGGGCCAGCGCTGCCCTGTGGGCTGGCG
The DNA here is from genome assembly GCF_028858725.1 of Colius striatus. Classification (NCBI taxonomy): domain Eukaryota; kingdom Metazoa; phylum Chordata; class Aves; order Coliiformes; family Coliidae; genus Colius; species Colius striatus. The sequence goes on from NC_084785.1 coordinate 2,107,657, forward strand.
GATGGCTCCCGAGCCTTGGCAGGGTGTTGTCCCATGGGACTGGGACCCCCATGGCTGGGTGCCTGGGCACGTGCCCCCTGGAGGGCAGTGATCTGTGATGCTTCATGATCTGGCCTCTCACCACCCCTTCTCTCCTCTTTCCAGGAACAACTGTGTGTCCCCCCTGTGACAACGAGATGAAGTCAGAGGCCATCGTGGAGCATCTGTGTGCCAGCGAGTTTGGTAAGGAGCAGCACCCGGGGCACGGGGGCTCTGGGGGGCACAGGGCAGCCTGGCTACTGTGTGGGCTGGATCCTGGAGCACTCTTTCCCTGCCAGCTCTGGGAGTGGTGCAGGTGGCGTGGCCAGTGGCGTGGCCACCTTGCCTGTGGGCATCTGTGGTCCCTCCCTGAGGCGAGTGTGCCTCTAGGTGTCAGTGTCGGTGCATCGCCGAAGCAGTGATGCTGCAGGAGAGTGGCTGCAGGAGGGTGGCTGCAGGAGGGTGGCTGCAGGAGAGTGGCTGCAGGAGAGTGGCTACAGGAGGGTGGCTGCAGGAGAGCTGCTGCAGGAGAGTGGCTGCAGGAGAGCTGCTGCAGGAGGGCAGCTGCAGGAGAGCTGCTGCAGGAGAGTGGCTGCAGGAGAGCTGCTGCAGGAGAGCGGCTGCAGGAGAGCTGCTGCAGGAGAGCTGCTGCAGGAGAGTGGCTGCAGGAGAGTGGCTACAGGAGAGCTGCTGCAGGAGAGCGGCTGCAGGAGGGCAGCTGCAGGAGAGTGGCTGCAGGAGAGCTGCTGCAGGAGAGTGGCTGCAGGAGAGCTGCTGCAGGAGAGCGGCTGCAGGAGAGCGGCTGCAGGAGGGCAGCTGCAGGAGAGCTGCTGCAGGAGAGCTGCTGCAGGAGAGTGGCTGCAGGAGAGTGGCTACAGGAGAGCTGCTGCAGGAGAGCGGCTGCAGGAGGGCAGCTGCAGGAGAGTGGCTGCAGGAGAGTGGCTGCAGGAGAGCGGCTGCAGGAGAGCTGCTGCAGGAGAGCTGCTGCAGGAGAGTGGCTGCACACCGTGAGGCCCCACTGCTGCCAGTCAGTGAGCAGAGAACCACATAGTGTTGTCCCAGAGCTCTGGGGATGAGGCAGAAGTGTCAGTGCCATTTCTTTGGTGAACTCAGTGAGGTTCATAACTTAACCCCAGTGTTCTCATGCTCTTGTGTGTGTAGGATGGACCCTCACCCTGCTTGCAGTTGTGAAGGAGCAAACCAGCTTCCTCCTTCCCCCAAATTACTTGTGCTGCTGGGTGGGTTTTTTAACTTGCAAAGTTATTCTGCCCTTGTCAAGTCTAGGTGTAAAAACCCAAAGCCAGTTCTTGTCTAGCTGGGGCCAAGCAGTGAGCTTCAAAAATGCAGAGCTACTTGAAAGCTGTGTCCTGACTACAGGATGAGTGAGTGAGTCAGACAATTGTAGGTAAACAGAACTTCATTTGAAGAGAAAGAAGTATTACAGGGGAAAAATATTAGCTTTCTCAGATCAAGCCCAGAATTAACTGGTTTTGACATCCTTGCTGGTGTATGTAACTCTCCAGGCAGGTTATTAAAGGCAGCTTGAACAAGGTGTGCATTCCTCAGGGATTAGCACTTGAATGTGCCCTGTGCCAGAGCACACCATGCAAACCCAAACCTGCTCTGTGTGCTGGCCTGTTACCCTCCCTGCTGGAAATGAATTCTCCACTCTCCTGCAGGTTTGGTATGCCAAAAGTCCTGAGTTCAGCACGGGCTTTTTCTAACAAGGAGAAGCATCTCCAGGAGCTGCTGTGTGATGGTTTCCCAGGAGCGTGTGTGCTTCTGCCTGGGTCGGGTAATGGATGCAGGACCTGGGCTGCCAAGATGCTGAGGGGTCTGGAGCATCTTGTGAGGAAAGGCTGTGGGACCTGGGGCTGTTCAGCCTGGACAAGACTGAGGAGTGACCTCAGTAACACAAGTACTTAAAGGGTAGATGTCAGACCAAGGGGGTGACACTTTTTTCTGCTGTCTCCAGTGCCAGGACAAGGGGAGCAGGCACAGGCAGTGCCCCTGGCCCAGGAGGAGCAAGTCCTTTGGTGCTGAGGTGAGGGAGCCCTGGCCCAGGCTGCCCAGGGAGGGTGTGGAGGCTCCTCAGGAGGTTTCCAACCCCCCTTGGACACGTTCCTGTGCCCCCTGAGCCAGAGGAACCTGCTGTAGCAGGGGCTGGCAGAGGCTGGAGGCAGCTTCTCAGCCAGCCAGGAGGAGCACGTGGCCTCTGGGACCAGCACACCTGGCTGGGGCAGAGGCTGTGTGCCCAGCCCTGGGGCTGTGCAGGGGCTGTGGGCTGCCCTGGAGCAGCCCCTGGCAGCAGCAGCTCCGTTGGCAGCGTGTCAGTGCTGGGCAGGGCTGTGCCAGTCCAGCCGCCTGCTTGTCATCGGGCCGGGCTGCGCAGCCCCCGAGAGCCGGGACGGTTACACAACGGGCAGCAGGGGCCAAGCCACAAGTAGTGACAGGCTCAGCACAGCTGCTCCAGGCATTGATTTGCCCACAGAGTAAGTTGATTATTGGGAAATGTGGTGACAGCGTCCAGAGGATGGAAATACTGGCTGGCAGGCGGCTGCCTGGGTAGGGCTGCGGTGAGCGGCCAGACGCAGCGTTGCTGAGGCTGCCAGCAGCAAGTACAGGAGACCTCAGTCCTGTGCCTGCCCCCAAGCCCTGCCCTCACCCTGCCCAGCCCAGCACTGACCCCTCAGCACCTCAGCCCCACGGCTTTGGGATCCCTCCAGGGCTGGGCACTGCCCCAGCTCCCTGGGCAGCCTGGCACAGGGGCTGACACCCCTCTCAGGGCAACAGTTCTGCCTCAGCTCCAGCCTCAACCTCCCCTGGGGCAACTGCAGCCCCTTTCCTCCTGTCCTGTCTTTCATTACTTGGGAACAGAGACTCCCACCTCCCCACAGGCTCCTGTCAGGGAGCTGCAGAGAGTGCTCCTGGCTGCCCTCAGCCTCCTCTTCTCCAGGCTCAACACCCCCATTCCCTCAGCCCCTTCCCATCACCCTTGTGCTCCAGCCCCTTCCCCAGCTCTGGCCATGCTGCAGCCCCTCAGTGTCTTAGAGAGAGGGGCCCAACACTGAGCACAGTGTTTGAGGTGCAGCCTCCAGTATGGTTTCACTTGTCACTGTGTTTTTCTCCCCCATCCAGGAGGGTCCTGGGTGCTGCCTCCAGGTGAGCCCAGTCCATAGCCAGCTGGTGCAAGGGAAGGGATGTGATGCAGGTCTTACCTGTGCCTGACACTGGAAGGCAGAGCAGGGTGCTCCTGAGGATGTCTCAGCTTTGGAGAGCAGCCAGGGAAGGAGGCTTTGGCTTGAGGAAGTTTTCTCAAAGCACAGCACGTGGCCCTGGGATCGTTGTTTAGTCTTTGCTGGGGGGTTTCTGTCACGGGGTGATCTCTCAAGGAGAGCTGTTTATCTGGCTCTAAAGCAAACTCCCGACCCTTCAGCCTGAGGTTTCTCATGTACATCCACCAAGGTAAACACTGGCAGCTGACAGGTTACAGACCCTCATCAAAGCCAGACACGTACCATAAATGTTGAAGGCAGCTGGAGGAGGCTCCTGTGCTGGTTCCTGCAGCTTGCTCTGCGCTTCACTCGCCTCTCAGCGCCTTGTACAGACCAGATGTGAAAAGCACTTTGTCCCCCACTGATGTGTGGCTGTGCCAGGGTGGGAAGGGGCCGTGTAACAGCCCTGGGAGCAGCGCTGCTCTGGAGGAGAGTGAAGGAAGAGAGCTGTGAGGAGGCTGTAGAGAAAAAGGACCTTTCTTCGCTGTCCCAGGAGAGCTCTTTGGTCAGGATGCTGGGGTCTCAGCATGCAGGAACCCTCTCCTGGGGTGCAGGCCAGGTTGGGGGGTGGCCAGGTACGTGTGGGCTAATTGCAGGGTTGATTTTGGTGCAGCTGTGGTGTGCTGGGGGATGGATGTGAGATGAAGTGTGAAATCGCCCTCCCGTGCCCCTGCAGCCGCCTCCCCCGGCCTCCCTGGGCTGCAGCCAGGCTTTATTTCTTACTCTCGTGCAGGCTGGGCTGGCCCTGCAGTTCATTCCTCTCTCTGTTTCCCTTGGTGGTTTTATTTATTGTTTCTGCCCTTTCTCTGGGGTCTGAGGGGATCCTGCTGAATGGGCTCTCGCTGCACTGGAGACTGCAAGACAATCAATACACACTGTTTATTTTCTCCTGTGACTGACAGCTCCTTGCCTGCAGCCTTCTCCTGTTACAGCCCTAATGTGTCTTCTGGCAGGTTTCCCCTTTCTGAGTGATTTCTAAAGGAAGGAGCAATAAGGCTGAAGGAACAGCAGAGCTTTCCCTTCTCTCACGTTCCCTTCCCAGCCCCTGAGGTGCTGGAGTGGGGCCCCTGCCTGTGCAGGCAGGAGAAAGCAGAGCCAGGGTCATGGTCCCAGTGCTGAAAAAGAGGGGTTGGAGGTGCCTGTGGGCTGTGCTCATGGTGGGTGCTGAGCAGGGGCCAAGGGCTCGTCTGTCTCAGCCCCTGGTTGGGTCCTGAGGGCCCCCCAGGGTGCTGGTGTGGGGGAAGGAGGATGCTTTGCTCTCAGGCACTACTAATGTGGGCCTCCCAGTTTGCCTGAGAGACTGGGTTTCCTCTTTGCCCACGCTGGGGGTGGGACTGGAAAGCCAGAGCTGCAGGGACAGCGATAAGGATGGTTTCAGTTGACGGGACACGAGTTGTGCTCTGTCAGACTGGGCCCCAACCAGCTCTGCAGGGCCTTCACTGCTCTTGGAGCTGCTGCTGCCAAGAGTCATTTCACCCAGAGTGAGCAAATACTTTCATACACCCTGCTTCATATGAGTAGAAATAAGGGAAAAGACATTTTAGTATCTGCAGCACTCCCTGCTCGCTCTGCCTTGGAGACAGACCTCTGCCACCCTCTGACAGGAGCTGTTGGTACTTGGGGCTGAACCTGTGGCTTGGTCTAACAGGGGTGCAGCATCCCCCAGCCAAGCTCTGACCCTCTGCTGCTGGGAGCTGTGGGTGGTGATGGGGCAGCTGCACATCCAGAGCCACCAGTGCCCCTCTCCTGTGTCCTCCCTGGGCATCTCGGAGTCAGAGCAAGCCAGAGGGAAGCCCAGGCTTGGGGCTGCAGGAGAGGAGGCTCTGAAAGGGGCTGAGGCTGCCCATGCTTTCTCTTCCTGACTCTGATGGTCACTGGTGACATGGTCTTGCTGGGGGATGCCTGAGGAGAAGGCAGGGCTGGCTGGTGCAGAGGAGTTGTGCTGTTCAGGAGTGCTGCACCTGTGTCTGAACAGCCTCAGGTTGCCCCAGGGGAGGTTGAGGCTGGAGCTGAGGCAGAACTATTTCCCTGAGAGGGGTGTGAGCCCTGTGCCAGGCTGCCCAGGGAGCTGGGGCAGTGCCCAGCCCTGGAGGGATCCCAAAGCCGTGGGGCTGAGGTGCTGAGGGCTGTGGGCCAGTGCTGGGCTGGGTGAGGGCAGGGCTGGGACTGCAGCAGCTTCAGGGGCTTTAACAACCAAAACAATTTGATGATCCTATGTCTGGTTCCCTGGCAGCTCCCTGTGGCAGTGAGCAGGGGCTGGTGACAGGGTCTGTGCCTGTGCTGGGCTGTCAGGGGCTGTAGCAAAGTGCTGGTGAGTGGCTTGTGCCTGGGCAGCCATCAGCTCCTTGGCACCGGGGCTGAGCGAGGCCACGCGTGGCTTCAGCACCCCGGCAGGATTGCTGCTGCCTGAAACACACCGTGGCTGAGAGCTCTGGAGTCCCAAATGAAATCCTGCAATCTGCCTTTGTTGTGCTTTTGTTTTCTTCCCCTCCCAGCCTTAGTAATGCTTTTCCTTCTGTGTTTTCAGGGAAGAGCCTTTGAAGTGGGCAGCTGGACGCTGCCTTGTGCTAGAGGTCTCCTGCCACGACTTGCCCGTGAGCAAGGAGGAGGGAGGATGTTTTGGGCCTGTGTATGGCACAAAAGTAAAGCCTCTGTCTCTGCAGGAGTCCCCTCTGCTTTCAGCCACTCACCAGTCCCGTGTGATGGGAGACTCATCCCTGTCCCTGTCCCTGTGGGGTGTCCCAGGGGGCTGTGCAGCATCTCTGGGGCTGCAGTCCCAGCACCCGACTGTGCCAGGTCTTCCCAGTGCTGGTGATGTTGCAAGCAGAGCTGAGACAATGCCTGGCTGGAAAGGGCTTTCCTGGTTTATGGGTGGTCCTGGCTGGAGCCAACCACCAGTGCCAGTGGGACACAGCGAGCAGGGCTCCTCTGCCATCAGCTCTCTGGTGACGTGGCCGTGAGCCACATCTTCCTCCTGTTATCTGCAGAAGAGAAGGCTGAGGGGGGACCCTGCCAATGCTGCTCAGTCCCTACAGGGTGGGTGTCAGGAGGCTGGGGCCAGTGGAGAAAGTCCTTTGGTGCTGAGCTGAGGGAGCCCTGGCCCAGGCTGCCCAGGGAGGATTTGGAGGCTCCTCAGGAGGTTTCCAACCCCCCCTGGACACGTTCCTGTGCCCCCTGAGCCAGGGGAAGCTGCTGGAGCAGGGGCTGGGGCTGGGTGAGCTCTGCAGGGCCCTTCTCACCCCCACCATGCTGGGACTCTGGGTGACTGCAGTTCAGTGAGGGAGCCTGTGTTTGAGAAGTTCCTGCTGGAACGTGCGTGTACCCTGGGAGGGTGAAGGTGTGCTGCGGCTGCATGCGGCTGGTGCAGGTCAGTGCTGCAGCTGATGCCATGGCTGCTGCAGGCTGCAGCTGCTGGGCTGGGGGGCTGCACAGCTTGTGTACCCCAAATAACCCTCCAGGTCCCTTCCTGGGGCCAGCTCCCCCCTGGCAGCGACAGCTACAGATTCAGCCCATGTGAGCAAACCCGTCCTGGGGTCTCAGAGGCAACTTCAGCTCTGATCCCGCCCGGCGCTGAGACGGATTTGGTGTGGCACAGGGGGAGTGCAAAGGCCAAGGCTCCCAGGGAGGAAGCTGTTTGCTTTGGCAGCTCAGTCACATCCTGGAGCCAAGGCTCAGTCCGTCCTGCTCGAGCCGTGCCCCCGCTGCTGGGGCCGTGGTGCCGCCGTGGCCAGGGCGATGCCAGGCGGCAGCAGCCGCTCGCTCCACGGGCCCTGCTTGCCAAGTGCTGCCTGGTTTAGGGAAGCCACGAGCCAAGGGGCAGCCTCCCACTGTGCTGGGGGGTGTTCTCAGAGCTGGGTTTGCAGCTGGGAACGAACATGCCCTCGAGCAGCACTTTAGTGATGTGCCTGGAAATGTCTGACAGGCCTCCGGCGCCCCAGAGCTCTGCCTGGGAAGCGGGGCTGAGCTTAAGGAACGTGGCCAAGTAGGGAAGCAAGAGGGCACTGGGGAGCCAGGTCACAGGCAGAGAGATGAAAACTGAGCAGTGATTTTAATGCCTGTTTTGTTTTCCTTCCTTCTGCTCATGGGACTGCTCAGTCCACAGCAAAGCAGCTGCATCTCGGCGCTCCTCGAGCCAGGCTGTTTTCCCTGGGTAGCACCACAAACTCCATTGCTGCTGGGAAGAGCAGAGCCCTACACAAACCCTTTGCAGCCCTGGTCAGCCTCCTCGTTGGTCCTGCTTGGTGCTGTGTGTCCCTGCTGCTCTGTGAGTGAGCTGTGGCTGAGGTTTTGGTCCATGCCTGGATTTATGGCTCACCTGGGCAGCTTCCATACTCCCCAAACAAGGCACAGGATTACCAGGCCCTCTTTGTCTTCCCCAGACTATGACACTCAGAGCAGAACAGCATCTCCACGAGCTGCCAGACTGTTTCCTTCCTCCAGCCACAAACTTCCAGCCATTGCAGCAAAGCAATTTGCAAACGGGCCGCTTGGAAAAAGTCTCTCCAGTTGTTGCTGGTGTTGTACCACTGCAGCCACTGTGCTTCGTGTGAGAGCTCGGTCAGAACACATCAGGCAGTTGAGGTTCACCTTGAGGGATGCTGCTGTTGCCCAGTTAATGTCATTTTGCTTAGAGCTGCCTGAAAACCACTCGCTTCATTGTCCAGGTCTGGTGTAAATTGAGCTGGTTCAGCGTCTTCAGCTCCTTAAAGCTTCAGACCTTTGAGCTCCTTAAACATCCTGAGTTTGGAAACCAGATGGAATGAACATTTCACTTAGGTTTCCAGTCCTGGATTACTTTCTTGTACAGTAACAGTAGAACACAACAAGGCTCTTGGCAAACACAGCAGGGGATTCTTGGCACGGGGGCAGAGAAACGCCGTTGGTCCCGTTGCCAGCGCAGTGGCTGGGAGCACGAGGGCAACACACAGACACTCTGCTGCCTTCTCAGGGCTGTCAGTGTGCTGCTGCCATCCGTGTCTGGAATGGTTCAGCACAGCTGCCATCCAGAAAGCAACGTGTGCTCCTTGCTGCAAGTTGCAGCAGAGCCAGAGCTTCGAGGGGCGATACGGCGGGGACCCGTCTCCCTGCCAGAGGCAGAGGCAGAGGCTTCGGCTCGAGAGCCAAATGGGAAGGGACAGCACACAATTAATCACCTACCCAAGTGCTATTTATCTGCAGCTCCCAAGTAAACTCCCAAATGATGGAAGTATGTTAGTAATTTTTGGCCATATGTGCTTTTTTTCCCCCCAAGATGAGGCAGAGCCAAATGGCACAGGAGCGAGGCTTTAATGCACAACACATTTCCATCGTTTGTTCCCTTGTACACTGAATTCCTCTCCATGCTTGTGGCACAGGAGCATTCATCTATGGGTTTCTTTTGAACCCAAAGAGACAAATATTTCCCCTGGCTTAACTTCTCCTGGGGAAGGTGCAGGCTCCTCTGGCTGGCTCTGCCTGAGGAACACGGGTCCCACAGACCCAGGGGCTTTGCTGCTCAAACGTAATGCTTGGAAACGTGTTTCCCAGGCACAGGGGAGCCAGAAGTGACAGCAAACAAATGCTTGAGAAGCCAAGTTGACCTTTCAAATGGCCCTTTGAAGAGTCTCTCTGTGTGTCTAGAGCAGGGGAATCCCCTTGTTTACTCAGCTAAGCTTTTGCTAGGCTGAACAAGTTTGTCTCTCAAATAAGCAGCACCCAGTGTGCTTTGCTGGGGGGAGGGAAACAGGGATGTCAGCATTTCACCTCCATGTGAGGGGAAGCAGCTGGGTGAAACACCCAGGCACAGCTTCAGATGTGAGGGTTTCAGACAGTGAAGGAGGCAAGTCATTGCCTGGGAGATGGGCTGGAGAGGGGAGCAGGTTGCTGGGTGTCTGCAGGGGAGGGTGCTGGGGCAGGGCTGCCAGTGGCCACTCACCCCCAGCCTCACTTAGAGTCAGAATCATCGACTGGTTTGGGTTGGAAGGGACCTTACAGCTGTCTCATTCCAGCCTCCCTTCCACCAGAGCACGTTGCCCCAAGCTCTGTCCAACCTGCCCTTGAACACACCACAGCCTCTCTGGGTAACCTGTGCCAGGGCACCCTCAGGGATGAAGTCAGAGTGAGTCTTTTCTAAGCCACGAGCAACAAATAAACTGCAGGTGGGTGCCAGAGGCTTCGTGCCAGCAAAGGCTGCTCAGGCTTTGATTTCCCCCTCTCTCTGGCTTGCTTTTCAGCTCTCAAGATGACCATAAAGGAAGTGAAGAAGGAGAATGGGGACAAGATGATCATCCCCAGGAAGAGGAAGGCGCTGAAGCTGGGGCCCATCAGGAAGAAGAACCTGAAGAAGCTGGTGCTGTTCCTGAAGAACGGCGCCGACTGTCCCTGCCATCAGCTGGACAACCTCGGCCACTACTTCCTCATCATGGGCCGCCAGGTGAAGACCCAGTACCTGCTGACAGCCATCTACAAGTGGGACAAGAAGAACAAAGAGTTCAAGAAGTTCATGAAGAAGATGAAGTCTCCCGACTGCCCGACGTTTCCGTCCGTCTTCAAGTGATGGCTGGGACGCGGCGCAGCCCGGCTCCTCCGCAGCTGGGACGCTGGAGCCCGGCCCTCCTGCTCTTCCCTCCTGCTCCTTGGAGCTTCCCTGGCTGCCCCCAGCCCTTCCCACCTCCCTGCTGCCAGCGTTTGCCCGATTGCCCGGGCGTGTGGGTGCGTGAGGTCACGCGCCGCCTACGTCCCACAGCGCCCGAAGACCCGTCGCCGTCCGCAGCCGATCGCAGCTCTCAGGTGAAGAGGGCGAGCAGAGGGGTGTGGAGTGAGGGCAGAGACATCACAGGCTTGCAGAAAGGACCTTTGTGACCACGTCACTGCCATCTTCACGGCTCTCAATTCATCCCAGTTTGAGCCAGAGCCAGACAGACAAACGTCCCGTCTTCACGCTGCAAGTTAATGAACAAGTAGTGGGAAGCTGTTCCCACCTCTGATGGAACCTCCCGCTGCCCAACTGCCCTCACTGTAAAACACCACCAACAGAAACCCCCTTGTAGTCTAAGCCTGCTTAGTTTAAGCCTTAACCCCGGGGTCTTTGTGATCAGCTGCCTCGGGGAGCGTTCCCTCACCAGCACCTCGTGCCGCTGGGACGCCTGCCCTGGCCGCTGCCACGCCGAGCCCTCGAGCCCCTGCTGCTCCTTCCAGCAGCCCCAGGCTCCTCAGGGGAGAGCTCGTGGCCCAGCTCCTCCAGCTTGTGTCTCTCCTTAACTTCACCAGTGGCACTTTCCTAGCTGCACCAGCTTGCAGGAGGGCTTGTTCCCGTGGAGTGCCACGGGCAGCGCCTCGTCGCTGTCCTCCCCCCGCTGCGGTGGCTGTGGGACCTTTCAGTGTCTAGCTTTTTGTCTGTTTGATGTGTGGCAGCTTGGCTTTGCATCATTCTGGCTTTGGGGGTTTGGGGTGGTTTTTCTTCTTCTTTCCCAGCTCAAACTGTCACGTTAGAGTGAGGTCAAACAGCTCATGAAAGACAAAGGACAACACATCCAAGTGGTCGCGTTCCTGGCCAAGCTGAGATTGGTTGTTCCATTAATTGGAGGAGTTCTCTCAGTGGAGATGTGGATCCACGTGAATTACACTGTTGTGCTTCCATTCAGTGTTCTCATCCATCACAGTTACCCAAAGACAACAAACATCTTGCATCTGAGGTGATCCTGTTGTGTTGCAGTTGAGCGAAGTAACAGATCCTCGGGTCTGAGGTTTAAACCAACCCCACTCCAAGCTGGGAAATCAATTACTGCTCAGCTCAGGAGTGCTGTTTATTCCCCACCTGGGACTGGAGCCCTGGACTTGCTTGGAGAGGAATGCTGTGCAGGAGCCAAGCGCACTGAGGAGTGATGTTCCACAGCTAACAGATGGATTTAGGATGTGAACTCTGTAGAGAAGTCCCACTAGGTTGTCTTAGGCCACCATTTGTAGTAGTTGTTGTTCTTTTGATGCAGAATTAATCCTTGTAGATAATGTGCTTTATCAGTGAATTAAAGAAATAAACAAACCATGGGCTTTAACACCACAGACTGGGGAGGTGGAGTGATGGGGAGAGCTCACCAATCCGGCCTCGTCACACGGCCCGGTGCTGGGACACGTGGAGCTGAAGGGTGCTGGTCTTAGAGCACCCATGTGGCAGCACCCAGCAAAGCCCCACAGGGACCAGGGTTGAGGGAGAGATGCTCAAACCTTTCCCTGGGCTGAGGTTTTCACCAGGCTGCTGGTGGGTGCCCCGTTTGCCACCTCCAGACACCTGCTGGTTGTTTCCAGTCTTAAAACTCCCTGTTTCATCAGGAAGCATCGAATCAAAGAGCAAAACCAGCTCACGTGTGCTTGGAGCCACTTTCAGCCCTCAGCAGCCTTCACTGCTCAAAGTCTGCCTTCTACCAGTGGATCCTGAGCCTGCCAGCCCAGACCCAGAGGCAGGAGAAGCAAAGAGGCCAATGGCCTCTCCTCATTTGCTTCAGTACAGAGCAAGAAACAGATGGGCACCAGAGCTGGGGAAGGGGCTGGAGCACAAGGGTGCTGGGGAGAGGCTGAGGGAATGGGGGTGTTGCGCCTGGAGGAGGCTGAGGGGAGACAGGAGCACTCTCTGCAGCTCCCTGACAGGCTGCCCAGCCCTGGAGGGATCCCACAGCCGTGGGGCTGAGGTGCTGAGGGCTGTGGGTCAGTGCTGGGCTGGGCAGGGTGAGGGCGGGGCTGGGGCTGCAGCAGCTTCAAGGGCTTTAACAACCCAGCAGGTCTATGAAAGCTGACACACTCCTGCCTTCAGCTCTCAGGTTATTGCAAAGTAATTGCCCCCCATGTCCAGGTGAGGAGTGGCCTGGGGATGCTGCAGCCTGTGCATGGCCCCAGGTACCTGTGGGAAGCCTGATACAGTCTAGGGGAAAGCCAACCACCTCTCCTGCCCCAGTGCTTCTGGCCAGAGGTGGTGGCTGCAGCAGCATCATCCCTGCAAGGTGAGGCAAGAGGAGTGCTTGGGTTTCCTTTTTCCCAGCTCAGAGCTGAGGTCTGGGGTAGCTGAGGAGTTGGGGTGAAGGCTGTTCCTTTGCTTTGTGCTTTCCTCCTGCTGCCTCTCCCGTGGTCCCTCAGCAAAGCAGGAGCAGTGGGAGGTTTGGAGAGGTGCAGGGAGCTGCTTAGTCTGTTCACTGAAAACCTACAGACTCAGTCCCTTTGTTTCAGTCTGGAAAAGGGAACTGGCAGCTCTTGGAGGTTTTTTAGGCTGTGTAAAAGGTGAGTCTCAGAGCAGCTCTTGCCTGTGTGTGCCTTGGCTGGTTGTTTGACAAGAGAAGTCCAGCAAAAGCTGAACTGCATCATCTGGGATGCTCCAGCTGCTCTTTGAAGCTCTGCTTGCCCAATAAACGTGGTGTGAAGGGAATGGTCAGGTGCCCCTTGTCTGTGGGAATGCCTCCAGGGACGTCATGGCTGTGCTGAGCACGGTGTGTGCTCAGATCCTGCTCAACTCCTGGGCATGGGCAGAAAGGCCTGAAGCCAGGGAAGAGATTCAGCTCTTTGCTCTCTGTGGCTGAAGCCTGCCTGCACTTCAGTGCTCCCGTGTTCAGTGGGAGCAAGGCCCAGCTCTGAAACAAGTTTCAGCATCCAAGGAGGCTGAGAATGGGATTTAGCAGTGCCTGGACCTTGCTGGGCCCCCCAGCAGTGTGTGTCTGAGCTGTCTCCCCTGGAAAACTGCAGTGTGAGAGCTGCAGCAGTTAATCTGGGAGGACAAGGACACTCCCTTGCTGTCAGCCTGGCCTTGCCTGGGGTAGGAATCTCGCCATGTTCTCCTTTGGTGACTCAACCCATCCTCCCAAGGCCAGGTCTCTCGTTTGCTCTGGCATTCCTTCTGAGTGCTGCCTGCTCATTGAGGTTCTGGCCTCCAGTTTGCAGTTATAAACAAAGAGAGTTTTCTCTCATGCTCTGCAAAAAGTCATCTCCCATCCCTCAGTTGGTTATTTTACATTGCTGGCAGTCTGTGTGCTGCTCTGAGCACTGCTGGGGACTGCAAGGCCACAGAGAAATCGGGGGGGATTCCTTCTTCTGGAGCACTTCCCAGCTTGGTGTGTCTGATAGGGAGCTCTGGGTGTGTTGTGCAGGGTGAGGGGCTGATGCATCTCACATGCTGAGGGGCTGCAACGTGTGTGAGGAGGAAAGGCTGCAGGACCTGGGGCTGCTGAGCCTGGAGAAGAGCAGCCTGAGCTCTGGGGCAGCTCAGCAATGCTGCTGAGTCCCTGCAGGGGCTGTCAGGGGGATGGGGGGCAGTGCCAGGACAAGGGGTAACAGCCACAGGAGGAGAAACTCCTTTGAGTCCCCCACAGCTGAAGGGATGGGCCAGGCAGTGTGGGGGCTACTGGGGGACCAGGGGGAGGTCTCTTCAGAAACATGCTCCACAGCCACAGTGAAAGGCTCCTTTCTGCCCCTGACCCCCAGAGCACGGCAGGCAGAACGCTCAGCTGTGCTCCAGCGGCTGCTGCCCAGCCCTGGCAGAGGAGCCTGGCACAGGACATGCCACTAGAGCCAACCCCAGCCCAGGGCTGGAGCTGGGGCTGCAGACACCCATCCCCGATGCAGAGCCTCTTTCTTTCCATTCCAAGGCAGCCAAAGCCTGGGCATGGCGTGGAGAAAAGCCTCTGTTCCATCAGGGAGGGGGAAAAGTCTTCCAGCATTTTGAGCAAGTGCTTTTGGAATCTGTGCTTTGCAGAACAGGCTTTGGGGGTTTTTATCACTGGTTTTGGTTTCCCTCAGCTAACCCCACGTGGCTGTGCTGCCCTTTGGCTCAGCTGCTCCCTTTGAGGGGCCCTTGGTGTCCCAGTGATGCTGGAATGCCCTGGCAAGGGCAGCGAGGCGAGCGTGCCCGGCTCTGCTCTCGGGAGAGCTCCTCGCTCCTGCTGCAGACGGGTCCAGGGGCAGGGTCCAGAGGGATGTGCAGCAACTTGGCATCCCCCAGCACAGCCACATCCCAGAGAGCCACGAGGGAGGGGCTCGGCTCAGCCTGGCAGGGTGGCCCAGCGGAAGCCTCCCAGCCTCTGGAAAATGAGGCCTTTGTTTTCAAGACCTTCCCAGCAGAGGCTGGAATCTCCTCTGGAGCAGCAGCCTGCCACAAGAATGCTGTGTGCGTGGTGGGAGCGGGCACGGCGGGTGCCAGGGGCCAGCAACGGCCCCACTGCCCTGGCTTTGCTTTAGAGACATCCAGGAGATGTTTGCCAAGCTGCTGCTCTGGGAAGGAGGAGGAGGAGAGGCCAGGACGTGGCTGGAATGAGCTGTGCTCAACAGGAGCCAGCACGGGCTGGGGCTGCTGGGAAGCTTTGGGATGCAGCTCTTCCATCCTTGAGGCAGAGGGAACAGCTCTGGGACTCTGTGAAGCTGCTCCTGCACATGTTAGACCTGGTTTACAGCAGAGAGATCTGTTTGGGGCAATAAAGGAGCATTTGATGAGACGGTGGCTGATGAGGTTGGGTGTTTTCTGCCTGAATCCAGCATACATCCAGAAAAGATCTTAGAACAAGAGAAGCATTTGGGTTGGAAAAGCCCCTGAAGCTGCTGCAGTCCCAGCCCAGCACTGACCCACAGCCTCAGCACCTCAGCCCCAGGGCTTTGGGGTCCCTCCAGGGCTGGGCACTCCCCAGCTCCCTGGGACAGGGGCCTCAGAGCCACCAGCAGCACTCTCTGGTCTCCAGGTCGGTGTGCAGGGGCTGGGCACTGCTGGGGACCCTGCTCTGCTGACCTGGCAGGGCATGGGTAAGGTTTTCTGTTAATAACATGTTAATATCAGGCTAAATGTTTATTAAAGCCCCTCCCCTTGAATTAACACTTGCCAGAGAGCTGAGCATTCATCATTAAGGCCGTGCTGCCCAGCTGCATCAGCAGAGCCCCTAACTGCCTGCTCCAGGGTGTTTACAATTGCTCGTGGCTTCACGTTCTTCCCTCTCCCTCACTCTAAATGTTTATTTAATAATCCTAGAAGACCTTTCTAAGCTCCCCCGGTTTAATGTTTGCTAAACACTCCGTCACTTTCACTTCTATTGATAATTGCTGGGCTGCTGAGAGCAGCCTGTGCTCTGCCCCAGGGTTGTGCTTTGGGATGGGGCAGCCTCCAGCCACACATCCCCATCCTCACTGGGAACTGAGCTAAAGGGCAGCTGGGAACAGCCAGACCCACTTGTGACAAGGGGCTGGGAGTGGTGATGGAGCCTGGCACCCAGGGCCCTGCAGGGAGCGTGACTGGCAATAAAGGACCTGGGGGCTGCAAACCTCATGAGTGGGCTGGGTGGCTTGAGGAGCTGGCAGCACCTCAGGGTTCCAGCACTGTGCTGCTGAGCCAGGCTCAGGGTTGAGCTGCTGGGCCAGGCTCAGGGTTGAGCTGTTGAGCCAGGCTCAGGGTTGAGCTGCTGGGCCAGGCTCAGGGTTGAGCTGCTGGGCCAGGCTCAGGGTTGAGCTGCTGAGCCAGGTTGTGTGGCTGGGCCAGGCTCAGGGTTGTGCTGCTGGGTCAGGCACAGGGCTGTTAAGCCAGGCTCAGGGCTGTGCTGCTAAGCCAGGCTCAGGGCTGTGCTGGTTCCTAGCTGGTTGTTTCCAGGCTGACACAGAGCTCGGGAAGCCAGCACAGAGCCGCTGTCAGCCGCAGCATCTCGCCCTCTCCTCGCTCTCCCAGCTCTCCTCAGGCTCTGGCTGGATTCGTTTCAGCAAATTCATTTTCCTTCACACAAAAAGCTTTTGGTTACTTTGGGATTAGGGACTGGTTTAGAGTTCATTGTTTTCCCAAGCTGCAATGCTGAGCTGCCTGGGCTGCAGGAACTCAGCTCCCTCCTCCTCTCCCCGAGAAGCTGTTCCCTGCTTTAGTGCAAACTGTTGATGGGAGATAGCAGCAGGTCTTTCTGCTCCTATTTAATGTGTCAGCAGAGAAAGACATCTGCTTGCAATTAGGGGCAGGGCCTTGCTGAGGGATTGGTGGGGTGGTTCTTGTGAGATAATGGGAAGTCTTTATCAGCCCGTAATTCCTGGTGTCATTGTGATGGATGCACTTGAGCCCCCTCTCCCCCAGACTGGCACTACTTGGCTACAGGCTGCAAAGGAGGTAAAATCCTGAATCATACCATGGTTTCATTGGAAAAGCCCCTGAAGCTGCTGCAGTCCCAGCCCTGCTCTCACCCTGCCCTGCCCAGCACTGACCCCTCAGCTCCAGGGCCTGGGGATCCCTGCAGGGCTGGGCACTCCCCCAGCTCCCTGGGCAGCCTCTGCTAGTGTCTGACAACCCTCTGGGGGAAGAAGCTCTTCCTCAGCTGCAATCTCAGCCTCCCCTGGTGCATCCCCTTGGGCTGTGGCTGAGCCCCTCCATGCAGCCTGGGCTGCCAGCCACTGCTGGTTGCCACAGAGGACAAACATCCTTCATTGCCTCAGACCTGTGGGGTGTGAGAAGCAGCTTCCACATGATGCCATGAGGTGTGAGGGGGCTTTGGGGTTGGTTTGTTTTTTGCTTAACCAAGATTTCCTGAGCTGTTTGATCCTGACACCATCCATCACTTGAATCTCTTGCTGCAAAGCCCCTGGAAAGCAGAGCAGGTTTAAGGTTCAAAGGGACTCTGAGCTCTGCCCTGTGCTGCTCGTGCCCAGGCTGGCACAGCTCCCTCCAGCTTTGGGTAGATTTTGGGAGGCTTTATCATTTAAGACAGGAAAAGTAGAAGCAGCAGCAAACAGTTCCTTGCCAGCCCCTGCTGGTTTGCCAGGGCCATGCCCCTGTAGGACTCAGGCAGCAGCTCCCAGGGGCTGTGGCTGCTACACCTGGGCTGTTCCCCCTGCAAAGGCACCCAGAGGAGCTGTGGGGCTGCTGGTGCCCAGCCCCTTGAGCCCTCTCATCAGAGGTGAGGCTGGGAAGCCAGGCACTGGCAGCCTTGCTGGTGAGCTCCTGCTGATTTGGAGCCCTAGATGGAGCAGGATGGAGTTTGATTTCTCTCTCCCTGGGTTTTTAGGAGCTGACAGTTGTTACCAGCGTGAGGCACTAACTTTTTATTTCCAATGCATGAGCTGAGGCTCGTTAATCACTTCCAAATGCCCTCCTCTAAAGGCTCATATTGTCTCAGCCTTCAGCCACTAATTTTGGGGAATCTCTGCAACAGGACTCTGCTCTTGAATATGTGCTGGAGACTTGTTCCTTTCCACTGTGCTTTACAAATATACATGTGGTTTGATTCACCCAGAGGGCTGGAGGGGACATTCTTCCACCACTTCTACCCCCCCTTCCTCTCCCTTTGCTTTAGAGCTGCCAAACCACCCTGCTCTGTGCCAGCAGCAGCCCCCTGGGATGATGCAGAATGCAGCTGGGGGCTGAAAAGCGTGTTTGTGGGGAAGCCCAGCATCAGTGCCCTGAGATACAGACCTGGAGGTGTGCTGGGAGATGGGCAGGTTCTGCTGCTGGCTGAGGGCAGCTGCTGCCAGCTCAGGCTTGCAGCTACCAAAGAGAAATGAGGAGAAGGCTCTTCAGGTTTCCAGAGCACGTGCCACCTTGCAGCTGGAGCTGTGGGCCCCTCACAGCCCTCACTGAGGTGGGGGATTGTCTGTTCCCTCTGGCCAAAACTGAAGAGCTTTGTGATGCAGGCTGCTGGGTTTGGAAAGCTGCAAAGCAGAGGGGAGATGTCTTTCTGGGAACACCCCCAGCTCCAGCAGACGCTGGAAAGTCACTGATGAATCAAAGCAATGGGAGCTGTGACTCCAAACTGAGAAATGCAGGGGATGGTCCTGCCAGGCCTAAAACCCTCAAGGAACTTGCTTGTGTCTGGGCTCAGGAATCCCAAGGAAACAGTTATTTCTGTGATTAAGCTTGCTTTTATGTGCCCTGGTCTTTGGTGGGGCTCCTGGAAGGATCTGGGTGCTCCATAGTGTCTGGTGGATGCAGGGATGGCTGCAAAGCCAGGCAGCAGGCAGAGACCTCTGGCTCCAAGCACAGAGACAAGTTTTCATGGTCACCACTTGATTTGTGAAGAAGAAAAGCAGGCAGCAGGGCCACAGGGAAAAGCTGTTGGTGCAGGATGGGGTGGAAACAGGGGAGAGGAGACAGATGTGAGGCTGATGCTTGGGTGGGCACCGAGCTGGGCACTGCCCTGGCCAATGCAGCCTGGCTCCCTCCAAACAAGTGTGGCCACTGCCTGAGGCCACCTGAGCTCTGTGTGTGTGTGTGCAGCCCTGATGGCCACCACAGTGGCTGGGCTGAGCCAGGTCTCCTGCTCCTCCATCCACAGCCCCAACCACAAACCCTGCTGTGGAGCTGCTGCTGCTGCTGGAAACCTTCTGTGCCAGGCTCTTGGAAGCTCCCGAGCGTGTCTGAGGCTCTGATGGGCTGTGGTTTGGTTGCTCTTATAAATAGATGTTGTAAGTGAACATGAAAGGATTTGTGCTGACCAAGGGTGGTTCTCATTAGAGGAGATGAATGAGGAGGGGCTAATTCCTGCCAGGCCCCAGCCCTGATGTCATCTTGTCCTCTGATGGCCTGTGCAGCCTGCAGCATCCTGAGCTCCCTGCACAGGCTGGGGGCACAGAAGCTGTCCTGGCAGCTGCAGAGATGAGTGTGTCTGAGCTGAAAGCTGTCCCAGCTCCTTAAATGGGGACAGTGCTGTGCTGGGGGTTGAAAGTGCCCATCAGCAATGCATGTGTGCAGTCAGTCACAGGGCACTGAGCACTGAGACTTCACAGGGTCACAGAATAAGGGTTGGAAGGGACCTGGGGAGTTCACCCAGTGCAACCCCCCTGCTAGAGGAGGACCAGCCAGAGCAGGGCACACAGGAACTCATCCAGCTGGGTTGGGATGTCTCCACAGGAGCCTCCACAGCCCATTTGGGCAGCCCCTCCAGTGCTCCCTCACCTCAACAGGGAAGGAATTCTGCCTTGTCTTTCTTTGCAACCTCTGATGTTGCAGCTTGTCCCTGAGCATCACTGAGCCTCAGCCCTGTAACTCAGTCCCTCAGTACAGGCAGGTTCCATGCAGATCCCTCCAAGCTCTCTGCCATTAGCACAGTCAGAAAGGCTTCCCCTCAGGTACCACACACACAGGTTTGTACAGGCTGCAGGGAAAGCCAGGAGGGGTTCAGTCCTAACCCAAAATACAGCCCAGCCCTTCCAGTGTTTAGGGTTCTTTGTTTGCTTTCCCAGCAGAGTCTCTGGCTTTGCTCGGCTTGCAGTGGATGCAAGTGCCATTGTTTATCTCAATGGGAGGTTAAGCACAAAAGAACTGGTTGAATGCATTTCTCTGGGGCTGGCTGGGCTGGTGTGTCCTTCCCAAGCCAGCACCTCAGCCTGCTGAGCACAACTGCCTCTCCAGACTGCTGGCCTGGCCTCTGGCCTCAGAGCCTTACCTCAGCTGGCCCAAGGAAGAGCCTTTTCAACCCTTATCTTTCCCCTGGTGAATGTTTCAGCTGCTTTTGCTCTCTCAATGTGCTGGAGGTGCCTGTGTGCTCTCTGCTGACAGCAGAGTCAGCCCTTGGGGGATGCTCCATTGCCTCTGGCTGTGCTCAGGGCAGAGATGTGATGCAGAGGGAGAGGCCAGATGGCTGGATATGCCCTCACCCAGGCAGCTGGTAGCATTCTGGCAGCCCTTCCCTGAGAACAACCTTTCCTGTGTCACCCTCCCCAGTTTGGGCAGCAAACTCCCAGTGCCTCAGCCCCTGCAGGCATCTGGTGCAGAAGCTCCTGTTTTCTCTGCTCCCTCATGGAGAAAACTCCAGCAAGAGGGCTGGCAAAGCTGAACAAAGCCACTCCAAGGTTAAAAAGGCAAAACATGAACTTTATAGACAGAAGACTCAGGATTTTAAGTCATTTTGAGTGTGGAAATGCTGGTTTGTGTTCTGCAAGCACCTGGGTCCAACACGTGCCTGAGCAGCAGCAGAGATGCTCCCACTCTCCCTGAGGTTTGTTTCTTGGCTCCCAGAAATGCAGTTTCAGGGCCTGAGCAGCTGCTGCCAGTGCACTCTGCCTGGGATTGCAAGCAGGGGCTGTGTTTCTCCCTCTGAGTCGTGGGAGATCCCCACGAGCCCCCTGCAAGGAGCAGAGGAGAGAGGAGCTTTAGAGCTGAGCTTTGTGCAGCTGCTCTCATCATAACCCAGACCCCTGCCGGTTTTAACCGCAGCAACAGCCACCGAGGCCATTAAGGGGTCCTGCAGGAGGACTTTTGTTGGGGTGCTTTGCAGGGGATGGCTGTGAGACGATGCTTCCCGGGCCCCGGAGCAGCAGCCGCGGGAGGCTGGTGCCATCTCACGGCAGCGCCGAGGAACGGGCAGGGGACGGGCTCTGGGGGGGGGTCGGCTGCACCGGAGCATCTTCACCCCCCTTCTTCAGCAGGAGCATCTTCACCCCCCCTCTTCAGCGGGAGCATCTTCACCCCCCCTCTTCAGCAGGAGCATCTTCACCCCCCTCTTCTGCAGGAGCATCTTCTCCCCCCTCTTCAGCAGGAGCATCTTCACCCCCTCTCTTCTGCAGGAGCATCTTCACCCCCCCCTCTTCTATGGGAGCATCTTCACCCCCCTCTTCTGCAGGAGCATCTTCTCCAACCCCTTTCCAGCGGGAGCATCTTCTCCCCCCGCTCCCCTTCCACAGGAGCATCTTCCCCCCCCCTTTGCCCTGCAGCTTCCCAGCTCTTCTGAGCCCATCTCTCCGTGGCTTCTCCACAGCATCACACAGTCCTGCACCTGCCCTGCTCCTGTCCCTAGTGTGACCACAGTGGCTGGCAATGGCACTTTCTGTGGCAGACAGAGGATGACATGAGTGCAGAAGGTGCTGCCCTGAGCCCTCAGCGGTTGCTCTGTCCCCTGAGGATGGAGATACCCCCACAGAGCAGCAGGAGGTGGCTGCAGATGCAATCCCCAGGGCTTTGCCAGGGAGGGTGGGAGGTTGCTTGGATGGTCTTTGTCAGCAGCTGAACATGGAAACAGCTCAGCAGCAGCAGCCAGGACTTTCAACAAACCATTCTGAGCCAACTGAAGGGTTAACATGAAAATCCTCCTCCACATCCATTCCTGCCAAATGACCTCTGTGGAGCTCTCCCAGAGATGCAGCTATCTTGTCTCCATCCTCCCAGACACAGCCCTTGTCCTGAGCCTGACTCGCTGCTGGCTGCAGGCGCCTCCTCGGCAGCTGCTTTCCATTATCCTCGCTCTGGTACCTCACCTGCTCTTGCAAACTTGGCACCACCAAGGGCTGAGAGACTGAAGGAGCACCAGGTGCTGTTCCCACCAGGTTACAGAGGAGTCAGTGCACTGGGTGTCAGCTCTTTCTCACACAGCTCCTCTGGGCATTGCTCTGGCTCGTGCCAGGGCTGGATTTGCCCCAGTGAATGGGAAACAGCTGCAGGAGATGCTCTTTTCTTTCTCCTCCTGCAGCACTGGAAGTGCACAGGGTTGTGCAGTTCTGTGCACTGGGGCTGGCTTGTGCAGCTCAGCTGGCAGGGCTCTGCTTGCTCTGAAGCAAGGAGGCTGGCTGATGGACGTGTACAGCTCTCCCTCTGCCCCACTTTGCCACTTGGATGTTGGGACCTTGAGCTCAAAGTACCTTCCAGCCTGGAGGAATTCACAGCAGCCTTGGCCTAGAGCAAAAGCAGCCCAAGAAGAGGAAGGGAAGGACCACTTCAGTGAACTTCCCAT
Source organism: Colius striatus (assembly GCF_028858725.1). NCBI lineage: Eukaryota > Metazoa > Chordata > Aves > Coliiformes > Coliidae > Colius > Colius striatus. The sequence goes on from NC_084785.1 coordinate 2,129,579, forward strand.
TGTTTCCACTCATTGGGAAAGAAACAAAGCTTCAGGCACAGCCACCAGAGCCTCTGGGTGACAGAATCCAGGCTGAGTTTGTCTGGGAGCAGAAAACACAGGTTAAAACAAAGATTACCAGAAAGAAACTGCTCATCAGGGGCTGCTGAAGGTTTCTTGCCACTGCTGAGAGCATCTTTCTTTCCTGGGGTCCTAGGCTGGAGCAGTAGCTCTTTCCTGGAGGCCTTTTCCATGTGCTGCAGAGTTTCCAGGCTGCTTGGGACCTGTCCTGCTGCAAGGATCCAGCCTGAGCAACCCCACCTGCATCCTCTGAGCTCTGTCCAAGGGCCCCTTCTCTGGTCTTCCTTGCTAGCAAGCCCTGTCAATCTCACCTCTACCTGCAAAAATCATTGGTGTGTGTCCCCAGTCTTGGTTTTGTTTAGTAACTTGGTTGGGTTCAGCTGCAGAGAGCAGCAAGTGAAGTGTCTCACCCCCATGCCCAGGGGCTGTAGCTGGGAAGGGCTCTGCTCTCCAAGTGAAAGCTGGATGCAAGCTGAGGGAGAACAGATGGTTTCAAGATCAAGGCCATCACATGAATGAGAAGCCAAGCTGCTGATGGATGGGGCAGTGTTTAGCTCAGGCACAGAGCCAAATAGAATGTCGTCCTTCCCAAACTCTAGTCTTGCTGATGACTGAGAACACAAACCCTTGCTGAGGTCCAGAGAGCCTGGCTATAAACAGAGCATGACCTGCAGTGCCTTTGCATCTCAGCTCTGCTGCAGCATCACTTCACAGCACAGACTCCTGATGCATCCCTACACTGCAGGCAAGTGGCAGCCACTGGTGCTGGCCCGTGGGGGCTGCTTCAGCTGCCCAGCTTTGGCACTGAGACCCTCTGAAGGCTGCTACACTCTGCTCCCCCCTTCAAAGAAAGACTGTGTTAGTGGCCTTGGTGAGCTCTCCAAAGCAGCATTGGGTAGCCTGATGGCAGCAGAGATAGGCTCTCACTTTGTTGTCCTTTAGCCTGTGTCTCCCAGCCCCTCAAAGCATCCTCAGCAGAGCCAAGACTTGGATGAAGGGCTGAAGTCTTCTTGAGGCTTGGAATGTGCCTCCAGCACTGGTTAAAGACTTGGCTCCTGTAGTCAGAAGGATGCCCACAGGCTGCCCAGGGAGCTGGGGCAGTGCCCAGCCCTGGAGGGATCCCAAAGCCCTGGAGCTGAGGTGCTGAGGCTGTGGGTCAGTGCTGGGCTGGGCAGGGTGAGGGCAGGGCTGGGACTGCAGCAGCTCCAGGGGCTTTAACAACCAAAGTGATTCTCTTATTCTATCAGAGCCTGACTCCACAAAGAGCCCTGAGCTTGTGCTCAGGGTCATCTGCAGCAAGTGCTCTGCAGCTGGGCTTTGGCAGCTGTGCTGTGCCCCCAAGCCACATCCAAATCAGGACACTCTCATTATTTTTAGCATCACCTACAGAACATCCCCCATTTTCATCCCAGGGGCCCAAGCCTGAGGTGGGGCTGGCTTTTGGAGCTGCCAGTGCTTTGTTTCTGTAAGGTCTCCTGATGGAGTTGTGTTGTGTGTGAGTCACAGAGAGGGAATGTGCATGGCCTGGGGGGAGGAATGTTCCTCCTCACTATTCCTGTGAGTGGGACTGGCAGAGGGGAGGGACAGAGTGGCTGGATGAAGCCCACAGCAGTGGGTCTGTGTGCTGCTGCCTGTTTGAGGTGAGAGGGCTGTCCCAGGGGAAGAGGCAGAGAGTGCACCAGGCAGTGAGCCCCAGGCATCCTCTCCTGGCAGTGTCAGCATCCTGCACCTGCAGGCACATTGCCCTGCAGAGCCCTTCAGCTGAGGAGCTGCCTCTGCTAAAGGATCTCTCTGTTTCACCAGGGAGCAATGGGAAGAGGGAACCAGCCTCTGAGCCACTCCCCATCCCCAGAGCTCAGTGCAGGGCCACAGAGATGCTGGAGTGGAGCATCTCCCTTGTGAGGAAGGGCTGAGGGAGCTGGGGCTTGGAGGAGCCTGAGGGGTGACCTCATGAATGTTCACAAGTGTGAGGAGGCTGGAGCCAGGCTGTGCTCAGGGATGGCCAATGACAGGGGCAATGGGGAGAAACTGGAACAGAAGAGGACAAACACAAGGAGGAATTCCTTCCCTGCTGAGCTGAGGGAGCACTGGCAGGGGCTGCTCAGATGGGCTCTGGAGGCTCCTTCTCTGAGGACATCCCAACCCAGCTGGGTGAGTCCCCGTGTGCCCTGCTCTGGGTGCTGCTCTGGCAGGGAGTTGCACTGGATGAGCTTCCCAGGTCCCTTCCAGCCCTTCAGACCCTGTGGTTCTCCCCACTGCCCCCATTTGCACATCAATGTTCTCCTGGTGAGTTCAGCCACCCCACACTTCCACTTGAACATCCAAACAACATATGGGCCAGCAGTTGATGTCTCCATCCTCTTTGCTTTGCCCCTGCCCAGATGTGTGTGTGCATTTGGTGTGCTGTGCAGAAACAGGCACAAACTGCACGGGGTGGAATGTGTTGGAATTGGCACTTTGGAGAAGGCAAAGCTCTGCTGGAATGCACCAGCATCCAGCTCACACAGAAGGGCAATTAACTCTATTTATGTTCATGAGACTGAGTCTAAAAGTGGCTTCAGAAAGCAGCTCACTCACACTAAAGGGCTTTACAGTCATTATGCTAAAGGATTTCGTTTGAAAACATGTTCAGTTCCTTAAACTGTTGGGATATTTATAAAATATGGCATCAATTACTACATATTTCTTTATTCACACTGATTACACAACCTATAATTACACTTAAGCCTCTTATTTGTATATGATGGCAGCATTAAGGAAAGCTCTGTGTGATTTGTCTGCATGTCACTCTTTCCAAATGGCAGAGGGCTGCAGTCTCTCCCCTCCTTTAGGGATTTAACAGGGGTGTGTTGCCCAAACAACTGTACTCCAGGTGTCTTTCCCCCCTCCCCCAGCAAGCTCCTCACAGAACAGACAGAGGCTGGGAATTTACAGTGGCAGGTAACATTTAGCTGGGTGTTGTCAGGGCTCCAAGCACTGTGTTTACAACCAGCCTCTCACAATCATTTACTCCCAGGAAAAACACTTTCCTGGATCCCTTTTGCTTGCTGGGAAACAGCCAGTGTTGGAATGATCAGACTGTCAGTGAAGGTGATGGGAGCTCCTGGCAGTGCCCCTGGCACAGGAGGGGCAAGCCCTTTGGTGCTGAGGTGAGGGAGCCCTGGCCCAGGCTGCCCAGGGAGGCTGTGGAGGCTCCTTCTTGGGAGCTGTGAAGCTATAAGTGGCTGAAAGTAAAGTCCCTGCTTGCATGAGGAGAGCTGACAACTGGGAAGTGGTGCTGGTCTGGTCTGGAACAGCTCAGCTCTCATCCTGGCTCCTGGGGACCTCTGCCTGGGTTTCACTCACTGTTGAAGCCTTGTACATAATTCCCTCCTGGAAAGCCACTGATTACAGATGAGACACATCCTCTGGCTCCTCCTGAGCTGGGGCAGCCCATTGCCCATTGCAGGGGCCTGGGCACACAGTGGTTAAACCTCAGGCTGAGCCTAAGACTCACTTGAGGGAGCTCTCTGCAGTGAAAAACCTGCTTTCCTGCACTCAGCAGCAGCTGATGCTCCCTGGCACACAGTTCACTGGGTCTCTTTGCAGCCTGGAGTCCCACCACAAGTTTCTTTTTGAGCCACCAAAGGTCCCCACAAGCCAGGAATGGAGCTGGACTGTGGCAGAGGGGAACAAAAACCCCTCAGAATGCACAGGATAAAGAAGAAAAGCCACAGTGGCTGAACTTGGGGTCTCCTTGTGACAAGGTAAAGGGGAGAAGAAAGTGAGTGCTTTGAAAAGGAGAAGCAAATGGGTTGTGGAGCATCCCTTGTGCCAAGGTGAATGCTTTCAGGCTGGCTCTGTGCAAAGATGGGAGACAAATTGCTCTCTGAAGGATGGGCACTGAAGCAGCTGCATTACTGGCAGGATCCTGCTGGGCCATGGGTTAGTGCTGGGCTTGGACAGTTGGACTCCAGCACCTCCAAGGGCTCTTCCAACCCACGTGATTCCATCCTTCAGACCTCACCAGCTTGTCCTGTGTGGCCCTCCAGGGGTTAAGAGAGCAGAGCACTGGCATTTCAGTGCAGCTCAGCAGTGGCTGAGGGTGTACACAGCTTCCCTTGTTATGCCTGACAGATGTGCAACAACAGACAATGAGTCAAAGTGGAGAGCCAGCAAAGAGCTCAGGAAAAAGCTGCTGGGAGACCAACACCCTCCTGTAGCCAGAGCATTGTTCTCCTGGCTATAAATCTCAGCTGAAAGATGAACACCAGGCTTCCAAGCTCTTCCTAAAGCTGGAATGAGCATCATCCATAACCAAACCCAACGTGCCCTGCACGGAATCCTGTTTATCACCTTGGTGCTGAGGCTTGAAATGCCCTCCCTGCAGGGCTGGGGTGAGGGACTGGCTTCCAGAGGGTGGAAAAGCAGGGTCAAGCAGCAGGAAGGGCTGGAGGAGGAGGAGGTAGGTGCAAGGGCTGGGGCATGTGCCTGCAGCTCACAAAGGCCATGGCAAGCACAGAGCTGGTGCAGCAGCACAGCCTCAGGGCTTGGATGGTTCTCCAGGTGCTCAGCATTTTGGGACAGGATTGTCTCAGTTAAGTTCACCAGATCCTCAGCATTTTGGGACAGGATTGTCTCCTGCCTGAAAGCCCAATGCAGCATCCCCTCTAAACCCTCAGGGATGGCTCTGCCCTTTGTCTCCATCAGCAGGAGCTGTGCTCAACTCCATTTCTAAGTGCTTCCTTCCTTTCCAGTGTGAGCCAGCCCCTGATCTTGCTGAGAATGCATCTTTCTGTCTGTTACATGCCCTTTGCTGTCTCTGTTACACCCCAGGACAGGGTGTTTCTGTCCTTAGCCAGGACAATGAAGCTGTGCCTTGTTTACCTGTCCACTGAGATCAGAACAGCAGAGATAAGCACCCAAGGTGCTGCCCCAAGGCAAAACTCACCCTCCTGGCTGTAACCAAGGAGGAATTCCCACTCTCTCCCAGTCCAGTTCCTGGAAAAGCAGAATGGCCACAGCCTTTGCTCCCTCCCTCAGGCAGGAGGAACGTTGTGGTGAAAGTTGGGAGGGGATGAGCCTTTCTCTGGGGCTGTTTGCAAAGTTGGCAGCACAGGGCTGATTCCCTGTGGCAGTCTGGAACTCTGGGCTGTGCTGGCAAGCAGCAGGCTATTGTTTGTCCCCTTGACATGCCAGAATGGCTCTGCAAGTCCCAGCACAGCACGGGCCCTGCATCTTCTCCTCCTTTTTATGGCTGTGGAGTTGTTGCATTGTTTCTGCTGACCTCTGGGCTGGAAATGCTTTTGCACTCTTGGGAAGCTGCTGCTTGGCTCTCAGGGGATGTGCAGGGCTGAGCAGGCTGGACAGCAGGAGGACACAAGCCCAGTGTTCATTTTTCCACCCTCTTTTTCTTCAGTGGCCCTTCTGTTCCACTCAGGGAGGAAGGGAAGAAGCCTGATAACAGATACAGAGCAGGAGCAGACAGATTGGTCCCACTGAGAACTTGACTGCCTTCCAACCCTCCTAAGAGTGTATTTCCCAAGCCACATCTGATCCTTGAAGCTCCTCATTCTCTGTGATTACACTCCCTCTGTTGTCTGGAGCCATCTCTTCTTACCTGAGGCTTCTCCTCAGTGCCCTTGTGCTGCCCTTTTGGCTCCTGCTCCACGTGTTTTGGTCCAGGCTGAGCTGCTTCTCCCCAGAAGAGCATCCTCAGCCTATCCAGGCAGGCACACAAACGCCCATCCCCACCTGAGCAAGGTCCTTGCTCCTTCAGGCAGAACAGCTCAGCTCCAGGTGGGAGCCCAGAGGTCCTGCTCTTTGATGAGCATCTCATAATGCCCCAACTGTTTCCTCAAAGCAAAAGGGATTTAATAGCAGGATACTTGTATCACTTGTGTGCAAATATCAGATTACAGCCTGGAAACCAAACTGTCTGCAATTACAAGGGTGAATTAAAGGGAAGACAGACAGCAGCAGGTAAAATGTGAAGGAGGCTCATTGTTTGCCTGGAGATATTGAAATGTCTCCAGTTCAGCCTCAGCAAAGCACTGCTCTTGTCTTCCAGAGGGGTACCAAACCTGATCTGCTCCTGCTTTCAGCCTGGGGATGGAGTCCAAAGTGAATCCCCTGCAGATCACCTTACCCACGTGGATCAGAGGGGCTCCTGCTGGGAAGCAAAGCAGCTGGGAATGCTGCTGGGGCTGTGCAGGGGCTCTCAGCCACCCTGCAGCTCAGAGCTGCCTCTGCCAGCCTGGCAGGGTGCTGGTGATGCTGGGTGGGTGCTGGGTGAGCTGCCAGGGGCTGAGCAGCGTGCAGCTGGTGCCCTGCACTGCAGCAGAACGTCCCAAAGCCTCTGCTTTCCCCTCGATCCTCCAAAAGGCCGTTTGTCCCGTTGGAGGCAGGAGGGGGAAAGCACAGGGTGTGTTTTGCCCTCAATTACCCACAGCCTGTGCCTCGTGCAGATGAGCTTTGGGAGCTCCCGGCAGCGAAGAGCCCGCGGTGAGTGAGGCCGGTGCACCTTGCTTTGGGCTTTGGTGCCTCCTGCCGACAGCGGCTGGGACGGGGGATGCTCCGCGGGGACCCCCCGGGAGGGGGATGAAGCCCTCGGGGACCCTCGGCCGTGCCTCGTCCCGCGCCCCGGCTGGCTCTGGCCCGGATTGAGGGGAAAAAGCGCGTTTTGTGCTCCCGAAAACCCGAGCTGCGCGTGCCGCGGGGGGGCGCGATGGGCTCGGGAACGCGCCTGGAGACGTGCGAGGGACCCCCACTCGCCCCCGGGACCCCCACTCACACCCGAGACCCCCACTCACAGCCAGGACCCCCACTCACAGCCAGGACCCCCACTCACATCCGAGACCCCCACTCACATCCCGGGACCCCCACTCACCCCCGGGACCCCCACTCACACCCGAGACCCCCACTCACACCCGGGACCCCCACTCACCCCCGGGACCCCCACTCACACCCGAGACCCCCACTCACAGCCAGGACCCCCACTCACATCCGAGACCCCCACTCACATCCCAGACCCCCCACTCACAGCCAGGACCCCCACTCACACCCGGGACCCCCACTCACCCCCGGGACCCCCACTCACACCCGGGACCCCCACTCACACCCTGGGACCCCCACTCACAGCCAGGACCCCCACTCACATCCGAGACCCCCACTCACATCCCGGGACCCCCACTCACCCCCGGGACCCCCACTCACACCCGAGACCCCCACTCACACCCGGGACCCCCACTCACATCCGAGACCCCCACTCACACCCGGGACCCCCACTCACCCCCGGGACCCCCACTCACACCCGAGACCCCCACTCACAGCCAGGACCCCCACTCACATCCGAGACCCCCACTCACATCCCAGACCCCCCACTCACAGCCAGGACCCCCACTCACACCCGGGACCCCCACTCACACCCGGGACCCCCACTCACCCCCGGGACCCCCACTCACATCCGAGACCCCCACTCACATCCCAGACCCCCCACTCACAGCCAGGACCCCCACTCACACCCGAGACCCCCCACTCACATCCTGGGACCTCCATTCACTCCCAGGAACCCCATTCCCATCCTGGGACCCCCACTCACATCCTGGACCCCCCACTCACACCCAGGCACCCCTGTTCACACTCCAAGACCCCCACTCACACCCCGGCCCCCCATTCACATCTGGGACCCTCATTCCCACCCCAGCACCATCCACTCCCCCACCTTGTACCCCGGGATCTTTGGGGTGCTGCCCGTGCAGCCCTTCCCTGGCCCCACCCAGGAGGGGACTGATGCTGGGGACATCCCCATCCCACTCAGGAGCTCTGGGACCCCCAAAGAGCTTCTCTCCTCAGCCTGGGGCTTTGGAAAAGCAGTTCTTAGTGATGATCTTTAATCACAGCCCTTGAGAGAACGCTGGAGGTGGTTTATTTGCCCTGAAGACTGTGTTTGTAGGAGAGCAAGTCCCTGGGAGCAGCTCTTGGTGTGTCCCCTGCTCAGGTCACACTGGGGAAGGTGGTTGATGCTGGTGAGAAATGGCTTCTGCACTTTGCCCATCTCCTGTACCAGGTGCAGCAGCCAAAAGCTTCCATTCCAGGCCAATCAGGATGGTGCCTCCCTGTGGCACAACCAGCCTCGACATCCAAGCTGCTGCTTTATTTGTTTCACTAATTGCTTGGGGCTGTGAAAGCTTTTCCTGCTTGAACAAGAGGAAAGGTAAAAGCCAGTCAGAAAACTCAGGAACTGGTACCAGTGTGTGTGCTGGGAGGAATGGAGACGAGAGCACTTGTGATGTGTGGGCTAATAAACCAATTAGAGAGGAAGACAAAAAGCAATGGGGGGCCTGCTGGTTGTATGTAGCATCTCATTGCATGGTGATGCAATGGTGATCTCATGCCCCCCTGGGATCCCAGGCCTGGGCATCTGCAGTGTGTGGGCACAGGGCAGCACGAGAGGGATGAGCAGTGGTGGCATCTGCCTGCTGCTGGCAGCAAGAGGCACAGAGCAGGATGTTCACCAGGGAATCTGTGGCCTTTGGGGTGTGGGGGATGCTGCAGCCAGGGCTGTGTGTCACCTGCAGCATGGCCAAGCTGGTTTGTGTTTCATTCTCACTGAGCAAGGACTGGTGCTGCCTGGGTTGGGGTCTGTGGGTTCCTGTGCTGTGATGAGACTGAGCTGGGAGTGGGGCTGGTGTCCAGGTGGGTTTTGTCTGCAAGCTCTCAGCTCGTGGGGCTCTGGCAGCAGCCTCCATGGACACCTTGTCTGCACCTGAGATGGGCCAAGGAGGGCAGGGGTCACAGAATCCCCAAACAGTGGGAGTTTAAGGGACCCCCATTGCTTATCCAGCCCAACCCCCTGCTAAAGCAGGTTCTCTACATCAGGATAAATCACAGGCCATGCCCAAGGCCCCCATGCTGCTGCCCCACTGCAGATGGCCTCTCTGTAGTGCTCTCCAGCACCTTCTCAAAGCCAGCCAGGATCAGACTCTCCACCCTTGTAGAGCCTGGGTCAACGTGCCTGAGCATCCTTCTGACATCCATTGGGGCAGCCACGAGTGCAGCTTGTCCTGTGCACATGCTACAGCAGATGGAGAGCCTGTGACAAAGGGAGAGCAGCCACCAGATGGGTTGGGCTGTTTGACCCTCATTTAGCTCCATGTGTTGCTCCTCCCCACCCCATCCCTGACACAAATGAGCTCTTCACCTCCTTGCTGGAGAACAAGCTCTCACACCACAAGTCATCAAGTTATTATGGGGCCTGCAGCAAGACTTAATGACAGTTTAAATGAGCAACTCCAGTTGTGGCTGGGTGACACCAGAGCAGCTGCTGGAGTGAGGGAGGTAGTGGTTTCCCCCTGACCTTTTGTTTTCCAAGCCTTTGAAGCAGCCCAGTGTCCCCTGCAAAGCTCCCTCCCCTCCCTTGGAAGTTCCTCCCTGATGTGGGTCCTGCCTCTGCTGTTTGCACAGCACAGGATCTGCATGTGGTTGTTTCAAAGTGCCTTTGAGGTGGGATTTCTGCACCTAAGGCAGAAGGTAAGGGAAAGGACTTTAAAGAGAACTGTGAAAACATTCAGCTGAGAAACAATTCCCCTGCTCTGCCTTATCTGCTGTTCCTTGGCTCACTTGTGGTAGCAGGGGCACTATAAATATACACAGTTATACATTAAAATGAGGAACCTTGGCAACCAAACACAAGGCTGCTTGTTTTGTCCTGTTGGCTCACTCTGGGCAGGTGGGGAGGGAGGATGGAGTTCATCAGTTGGCATTTGAATCAGAGTCATTTGGGTTGGCAAAGCCCTTGAAGCTGCTGCAGTCCCAGCCCTGCCCTCACCCTGCCCAGCCCAGCACTGACCCACAGCCCTCAGCACCTCAGCTCCACGGCTTTGGGATCCCTCCAGGGACATTTGCACTCCCCCAGCTCCCTGGGCAGCCTGGCACAGGGGCTGCCACCCCTCAGCTCCAACCTCAACCTCCCCTGGGGCAGCTCCAGCCCCTTTCCCTTTGTCCTGTCACTTGGGAGCAGAGACCAAGCCCTTCACTTTTGTGCTGGTTTGCTTCAAGTGAGGGTGGGACACACTCCAAACTTCTTTGCAGCAGCACAAAGAGGATGCAATGAAGGGCTGGGGGATGTTAAACAGCGTGTGAGGAGCCTGTAGAGCTGGTGGACCAACGCTTGGGGGAGCTGGGCTGGGTGCTGGGGAGGCACTGGGCAGCCTGTGGTGCTGTGCTGGGGTCAGGTGAGGTGGCAGCAGCCAGAGAAACGCTCCTGTCCTCAAGTTAAACACTTCAGTGGGTTTTGCCTAGTGAGGCACAAATTGCATGTGTGTGTGTGTGTGTGTGTGCTGGCAGCCAGGCAGCAGCCCAGGCACAGGGGAAATATGCTGCTGTCTGGGCTGGCTGCATCTTCCAGGGCTTTGCTGTGAGGATTGCTCAGAAGGAAGCGTGACACTGAGATGAGTGGCCTTGAGCCTTCAGGGACTGCACTGGAATCCCCTGCCAAGAGCCTTGGTGGGCAGCTGGCTCCCCTCTGCCTCACCTGGGGCTCAGCTGCTGCAGGGGAGGTGGGACAGGACCTGTTGGAAATGTGGTGCCCGCTGTGTAGTGCTTGTGGGAAGTCTCAAGTGCTGGCTGCTGGCTGCCAGAAGCGCTGCTCAGGCTCTGCACTGTGCCTGGATGATAAAAGGTGACCTGGGAAAGTGCATTTCCAAACATCTTCCCCTGTCTGTAGAGGGATGGCACTGTTCCCAGTGTTTCAGGCTGGGGCTGCCTGGAGGCTCTTTGTTTAAGCTCCCTGGGTGCTGCAATTCTTATGCACAGAGCTAAAGATGCTCTGCCAGAGTCTGGGAGGTGGCTGCACTTCAGCCTTTTGTTATCCTGAGGATTAAAAGCTGCAGTTGAGGATGAGCTGAGGATATCAGAGTACCCTGTGGAGGGACATACATCCTGCAGGCACGTTTAACAGTGTGATGGAGCCAGGGTCAGCCACCAATTCAGGTTGTTTCGAGCAGCACGAGCTGGCAGAAGAGCCCCAAACCCTCAGTGGAGAAGCAGGGAGTGCTTTCAGCACTCTTCAGCAAACTTTGCTTTGCCATAAAACCTGCTACTGCCTGCTCCAGTTTCACTGCTGAACGTTGGGAAAGGAGTCTGAAGGGCTTTGTGCCTCAGAGGAGAATGGGAGTTGTCAGCATCTCAAAGCAACAAGGAGTGCTGAGGTCCCAGGAGAGCTGCTCACTGCTGCTCTGGGTGCAGGGAGGGAGCACAGGCTGTGGCAATGGGAGCAGAAGGAGCCTGGTGTGGGGTGAGCATGAAGCATCTGCTCAAGGCACAACCCTTCTGCAGGAGCTGCTCTGGAGAGCCTGAACATGCTGCTCTTGGAGCCTGAGCCTCCAACTCTGCTGCTGAAGGGTGTTTCCCCCAGGGCAGCCCCTCTGCTGCTGAAGGAGATGGACAACAGGGGCAGCACAGTTAGGGAAATGTGGGTTTGCCTTGCTTTAGCCTGGCTAAAACAACAGCCTCCTACTGTGTTTGTTGACCTCCCACAGGTAGCTTTGCTCAAGGCTGTCTCAGAGCTGCTGCTCCCTCTGCCAGGGCTGTTTTGTGCATCCACCTCTGCTCCAATCCGACCTGGGAGTCAGGCTTGGGAGAGGAGTGGCAGCAGAGCTGGAGGCTGCTCTGGTGAGTGCAGCACTTTCTTTCACCTGCCTGCAGCTTCCTGAGCCAGTGGCACACCAGCACTTTGTTTGTCCCCCATCTCATTGGGTACAAGGTCCCAGTTCAGGCAGTTTGCTGCAGGGATGCAGGTGACTGTGCCTCTGCCTACAGCTTCCTCACTCCCCGGTGCCTGCCAGCTCAGAAACTGGAACAGGGATAGCACAGTGTAGCCCAAGGGAGGGAAAGGAACTGGGAAGCACTGACAGGAACACCTGATGTTGCTGCATTGCACAGTAAAGCATCATCTCCCTCCAGCATTGCCCCTGAATCCACAGGTTGGTGGTGTTTAGGGGAACGATGCCCTTTGCTGACCCCAGGCCAGTCTGGCACGTGCCACCTGGCAATAGCTTTACTGGAATGAGACACAAAGCAGGTTTAAAGTGCAAACTGCAGCCACATCCTGGCAAGGTGACCTACACCAAGCTGGTCCTGCTCTGCTCAGGCAGCATTGATACACAGGCACTGAGCTGGGGATGCACACAGGAGCTGGGGATGCACACAGGAGCTGGGGATGCACACGGGAGCTGGGGATGCACACAGGAGCTGGGGATGCACACAGGAGCTGGGCTTGCCTCTGCCTAGTGAAAAACCCAAGTGCCACACTCACTTTGCTTGTGTCCCTTGCACCCAGTGCCTTTGCCATGCCCCTTGACCTGTGCTAATTAAGAAAATGGGGTTTTTTCCCTCCCTTGGGGAGGGAAAGAGAGGGAACAGAGCTGTCACACCAAGCACAGAGCAGGCTCCTGCCCTGCAGGTGCTGTGTGAACATCTCCAGAACCTGGCCTGAGGTGTGTGTCAGACCATTTCCTTCCCAGCTCAGCCAGTTCACTCCTCTGTCCTGATCCCCTTCCCAGAGTCCCTGCATGAGGCAGCACAGCCTCTCCACAAGCTTTCCTGGGAGGAAACAGCTCCAGTTCGTGCTCTGCTTTGATCCATGGCTCTGCTAACCTTCTCCTTCTTTGGAGAATAAGATGTTAAAGAGCTTTTGAAAATGATCAAACCCTTCAGCTCCACTACTGTGATTAATCAATCACAGCTGCTGCTTTACAGCTCCTTGTTTTGATGTGTTTCAGGCTGTTCCAAAGTTAGCCCAGCTTAGGGCCAGTAAACACGTTCCCCAGCCCTGGCAGGGTGCTGGGATGGAGCAAAGCTGAATATTCCAGTGCTGTGCATTGTTCAAAGCCAGAGCTGCCCAAGTCTATTGGGGAGAGCCATGGGGCAGCCTGTTTATCTGAATTACTCATTCTTGCCATTCTTTTGTGCAAAAGAAGGTTCTGATCTGAGGTGTTTTGTCTGGAGAGGTTTGTGTGGGCCCCCTTGAGCTCTGCTGGGCTGGCACTGCATAGAAACACAGAACTGCTTGGTTAGAAAAGCCCTTGAAGCTGCTGGAGTTCAACCCTGCCCAGCCCAGCACTAACCCACAGCCCTCAGCACCTCAGCTCCAGGGCTTTGGGATCCCTCCAGGGCTGGGCACTCCCCTGCCTCAGCCCCTTCTCCAGGCTGAGCATCCCCTTCCCATCACACTTGTGCTCCAGCTCCTTCCCCAGCTCTGGTGCTGATGTTACAGGTCTCCTCCAGCTGCAACTATTCCATGATTGCATGATTCTATCCCAGCCCCTCAGGTTCCCTCTGGGAGTGAGGCTGCACCTGGAACAATGCTGAAGGTTTTTCTTCATCTGTAAGTTATTTCCAGCACTTCTTGTGCTGATGCTGCTGTTACAGGGGAGCTTGGGATGCTTCTGGGAATGAGATAATCCTAAAATACAGTGAGGAAGAGATTTAAGAAGTGTGTCTGCCCTGGCTGGCAGCTGCATCACTGCAAATATTGTCTGATGTGCCCTTCTTAGTGCTGAAGTATCAGAGAGTCCAGGTGGCTGCCCTGAGGAGCTGGTGTCAGTTTTGGAGGCTTAGATGCATGGCTTAAATGCTCCTTAGCACTGATATTTCTTACAGCTAAAGAGCCAAGCAGGATCATGAAACACCACAGGTCCATTTGTAAAACTGCTGCCAAGCAGATTAAGCTGGAAATGGGGAAAAAATGCTGGTGAGGTCTTTTCCTTCTAATGCCTGTGTCACTGAGGGTGATTTAAAGCCTGTTCCACCACTGAGGTGAGGCTCCAGGTACCTGGTAGGAGAGTGGGGCTCAGCCAGCTGCTTTGCACAAACAAATCTCCTGAGGCTGGCTGCAAAGTATATTTAAGAGAAACAAATCAAACTAAATAGACTCACTTCTTGAAGGTACTTCAGCCACCCTCTGTGCATGGCCATCAGCCATAGCTGGCCTGGAAGTGCCCAGAGACCTCTCTCCCAGCCAGGTTTTGCTGTGCCTCTGTTAGATATGCAGCACACTCTTCCCAACAAGATGTGTGAGGCAGTGTGTGTTTTATCAGGCTCTGGTGAAGGTGATTCCTAGAGAGCAGAGCTCTTTTGTGAGAAAAGGGGGAGGCCTGTCGTGGCTTTGAGTAGCCAAATGTTCAGGAGGACAGCAAAGCATGCTTGGGTTTAGCTGGCTTGGGAAGTGAAGGCATAAAGAAGCCTTTCTGTGTCACAGCATGTGAGATCAGCATCCCCCAGGGTGCACCCCACTGTTGCCTTGAGCTGCAGAGCTCTTTGAGGCATCTCCAGTCCCCTGCAGACACCCAGCACCCTCATCCCTGCAGGGAGATGTTATGGGAGCAGAGGGAGGTGAAGCAGAGCCACATTCACTGTCTTTCTCCTTTTTAGCTTGTGCATCAAGGGCTGGAAGTGTCACCTCACAGGCTTTGGAGCACAACCTCCATCATGGCCCCATTTCTTACCCAACCTGCAAGTGGAAAAGCTCATGGGCTGGTAAATGAGGTGCCAGTTCAGCAAAGCTGGGCCAGGAAGCCTGTGTGGTACCAGGTGCTCCTCACCCTCCTTATAGTGTTAGAAGCAGAAAGGAGGGTGATGAGATGTCATTGTGTGGGCAGAGGGAAGGAGCATGGGCTGGTGCTCCTCTGCACCCTGGTTTTCAGGACTTTCAGCTCTGAAGTGGCTTTGCCTGGAGGGTATTGTGCACACACACTAATAAGGGAAGTCTCCTCTCTGCCTAGATTCAGCTGACCCCGTGTTTCAGAGCAGGGAGGCTGGTTTGATGGAAGCCTGGCTGTGTGTTCCAGCCTGCTGGGCATGTGTGTGTGTGCTGCTCTATGAGGCATTGGCTCCTCATTGCATATGGTTTTCACCCCCTGATTTCTCCTTCTCCTGTCTATTGCCTTGCCCTGTCTTGCTCTGCCCCTGCCCTTGGGCACTTGGCATCTCTGGCACATCAGTCCTGCCTGGGGGAGGCTGTGGCTGCCCCTGGGCTGATGGAGAGCTCATCCCATCCTCTTTGGCTTTGAGAAAGCTGTTCCTGCCCTCCCTCCTGAGGCCATGGCTTAGTGGTGGGTTTGGCTGTGTGAGAGGAGGGCTTGGACTCGATGGCTTTAAAGGGCTTTTCCAACCCAAGTGACTCCATGGTGGCTGGCAGGGGGGGTCTGGGCTCCCTGGGCTCTGTGCTGGGTGCAGCCCCTCTCCCCACAGCCAGGGGATTCAAATAAACGTGTCACCTGCAAAAGTATGACCCTGGGGAGTAAACACACTGCTCCTGGAGCCTGTGACAGCCTTCACAGCCTCTGCCCTGCAGCTCAGCACCCCCTCCCTTAGATTTTGACAACCAGAACAATCCCTCTCGGGCGCTCCGCTTATTTTTCGGGGGGAGGAGGAGGTGACCTGCCAAAGCCCCGAGCCAGGGCGCGTTTTGCGCCGTGGGAACGGCTCTGGCCGGGGATGCTGGCAGCGGGAGATGCGGAGGGGAGGCTGCTGGGACCTTGCGGAGCGCGGCGGAGCCAATCGCTGCTGCCCGGGGAGGAGCTGGAGCGGCAGCGGAGCATCGCCCGGCAGCGGAGCATCGCCCGGCCGCGGAGCATCGCCCGGCAGCGCAGTCCGACCGGGCTGCGGGAACGGCTCGGGCGGCTGGAGACGAGAAAGGAACAACAAGAAGAGGAGGAGGAGGAGGAGGAGAACCGTGCTGGCAGCTCCCGCGTGTGCCATCCCCGCGGCGGCATCGCCGGAGCGGCTCCGTTGTCCGCGGTCGCTGGCACGAAGGTACCGACCCGTCCCCATCGGCTCCGGGGCTGGGAGCTGTTGATTCGACTTGTCAGGGAAAGTTTCGAGGGGAAAGGGAGCTGTCTGGATAGCCAAGTGTTGTGGGAGGTGGTTGGTCGGGCTGGCTGGGGTGAGCCGCAGGGTGCAGGGAGGCTGCCGGGCTGGGTTTGGGTGCTGCAAGTGCTGCTGGGGTTTGGGGGGGTTGAGGGGGGGAAGCCTGAGATTGGGGGGATCCCACCCGGGACATGGTGACTGCATCAACTCTGCCACCCCCATCCCCAGGGTGAGGGGTCAGAGGTGACAGTGGGTGATGCTCAGGTGGCTTCATATTCCCAGGGGAGTTTTGGCATCCACCTGTGAGCCACAGCCAGGCAGGTCCCTTGGCTCCAGCATCCCCTGGGAGGCAGCCCCAGTGTCTGGGGGAACTCGGGGTGCTTTGGGTGAAGTGGCTCTGCACAGGCATTGCCCCAGCACAGCTCCTGGGGCTGCAGGCTGTGAGCAGGGACGGCTGCAGCTGCAGGAAAACAAACCTGTGCTGGCTGTTGGTTGGGAACTTTGGAGAACTTCCCGTGCCAGCAGCACTTGGAGAGCAAAAGCTGCTTTCCCAGGAGGCAGCTGAAGCACAGGGGCAGGGGCTGATGTCTCTGGGGACAGTCCTGACCTGACTCACTGCAGCACCCAGGGAAGAGAAGCTGCCAGCCCGTGTGGCTGCAGGTCCTGGCCATGGGGGATTGCTCTGGGCATCCCCACGGGCTGGCTGGCCACACATGTTGCACTGGAGTTGTCTGTGGGGCTGAGAGCTGAAGCAAAAGCTGTCCCTTGTGCTGCAGGAGCGAGGTGTCTGTTGGTTTGGGCTGCAGGAAAGGTCTCCAGTAACTCACCTGTGAGCTGCCTGAATTGCTGGGCTCTGTATCCATTGATCAGTGATGCCAGACCAGGCACTGCCCCTGGCTGCCTGGTCTTAAAGTGCTCTGACTGCTGCCCTTTGGGCAACCACATGCTCCTTTTGCCCTCCTCTGATGCTGGAGTGACCTTAGTGTGCAGCACAGGGTGAAGAACTGCCTGGAGGAGGCAGTTGCAAATCACCAGTTTGGGGATTGTGCTGTTGGCTCTGGCAGGAGCACGTGCAAACCATCTGCAAAACACAGCCAAGCAGCTCTGGGCTGGCAGAGGGGAGCCTGTGGGGGAGCAGGAGGATGCTGCTGGAGAGAGGAATGGGGTGCTGGGCAGAGGGGTTTTGGCTTGGGGTCTCTCATCATCCCACAGGACAGGGATGGTGACCTGGAGCATCTCCTGGCACCTCCCGTGCTGTGCCGTGGGGTGGGGAATGGCAGGAACTCCATCAACAGTTTTGTAAGAGGTATTTTGATGGAGGTTCTAGACAGTGACTCATCTGCTGTAGGAAGGGACAGGAGGGAGGGGCAGCACAGGAGTTTTCTAGAGTAAAAATGGGTCATTCCCCCTGTTTGTATCAGAAGCAGGAGGGCAAGGCAGCCTTTGTTGCTCCCACAGCAGTGTAGACCTATCAATTATAAACCCCCCAGTGCCCCTGCCCTTGCTCTGGTACCTCCTGCAGCCCTTTCCCTGGGCAGAATCCTCCCTTCTGGCCACATCTGAGATGGGACTGTTCCAAAATTCAGGCTGGTTGGTTTCCACCCCTCCCAAGTGATTTTGGTCTGATCATTCTTCACCGTCTCCAATGACTGCTCCGTGCCCCTGGCAGCAGCTGGACCTGTGGGCACCTGGCTGACCTGGGGCTGTGTGTTTCACAAGTCACTTCACTTGGCTCTGAGTTGCACTGTCCTGACTTTCCTCCTGCATCCAGCCTTCCTCTGCCCTCTCTCCTGCTGAGAAGCCTGTGGGGAGGTGGGATGCTGCTGCCTTTCCACTTTGCCAGGTGTGCTGTGGAGCACATCTTCCCTGTGACAGGCGTCCCCAGCCAGCCACAGCACTGCTGACCAGCCCTTCTTGTCTGTCTGTGGAGATATTTGTGCTGATGGTTGCCTGGATCTGGTTGCTTTGCTGCTCTCAGTTTGCAAAGGCATTGGTGCAGCCTGCTGATCCTTGCTGACTGAGCACCTGAGTCCCAGGGAGCAGCCCAGCTTTCCCTCTCTGGGGGATTTATGGCACTGCACCACCAAACTCCCCTTCTCCACTGCTTTACCCAGGAATGCTGATGGCCAGTCTGGTCCAGCTGTGGATTTATCATCTCTCCCTGCAGGGGTTTTGCTGCTGGGAGGTGGAAACTTCCCCCAACAAGCCCACCACCAAGCAGCCCTCTCCCTCCCCAGTGTCAGACAGTCACAGTGCAAGTTATTCCTTTGCAAGAAGCAACTCTGGTCAAGAGTTGGCAGCTTTATCAGACCTGGGAGACTGTGATCAGACTCTTTTTCATTGGAAGGGGTTCTTCAGGGTCAGGAATGCTCACAGGAGCCCCTTGGGAGTCTGTGCAGGGTCTGAGATGGCTGGGCAAGGCTGGGGCTCCTGGGGCTGCTCCTGCCTGATCCTGGCCCTGGCACTGTGTGATCTGGGTGTCTTGCTTTATCTGGGTTAAGCTCCCAAGGAAAGAGGTGTGACTGGGGATCCAGAACTGGTTTGAGAGCTCAGAACTGGGCCATGTTTCTAGGCCAAAACGGGGCTGCTGGTGTTCCCAAGGGCAGATTTGGGTAGGGAAACGGATGAAGGTCGAGGCTCCCACCTCCCTCTGTTGCACAGGTGCCTTCCTGAGCTGAACACACAGGGAATCACTGTCCTTGCAGCCACTGGGCAGGGAGCAGAGCACATGGGAGCTTTGCTATTCCTTACCAAGTGTGAGCAAGAGCTGTGCTGACAAGCACCAGGGTTGTGTGGCACAGCCAGTGCTGGCCCCAGGAGCAGCAGCAGCTCCAGGAGGGGATTCCTTCTCCTCACCCCATCCCCTCCTCTGCAGAGAGTGTCCTCTGTGTTGGCATTCCCAGAGGAAGGCTTTGCTGTGTCAGCTGTGCAGCTGTGACCTTCAGGCAGCTTGTGGATGGGGCTGGAGAGGCTCTGGCTCAATGGGACGGTGCCTCTTTGCCCCCTGGTTTCACTTTGGTCATTTCTGGGGCACTTTGTTGCCACCACACTCAATGTCTCCTTCCCCTCCAGGGAAAGATGTGCCAAGCTGTCCCTTCCAGCCTTGCTGGGGTGGCAGAGAGGTGAGGCCAGGCAGGGTGCAGGTCCTGGGGCACTTCAGGGCAGAGCCCAATGCCCAAGGAGCATCCTGCTCCTCTCTGCAGCATGCTCAGCACTTTGAGTGGATGCTGACCTACAGGCTCACTTCCAAAAGCCAAGAGGACTTAAAGATCTGTTTTCCTGGGCTGTGGCTTTTGTGGGAGCTGTGTTAGGACAAGAGGGTTCTCCAGGGTGGCTGGTGCTCAGCCTGTGCCTGCTCAGCCTTTGCCTGCTCAGCCTGGCTCTTGCACAAGAGCATTTGGGTCTCTGTGTTTCTGGTCACCTTGGAACAGACACAGGAGGTGGTTTCTGGTTCTCCCTGCCTTTGCACCTTGTTCTGCTGACAGCTGCAGCTCTCCTCAGCTGGGAGGTGTGAATGCACCGACCTGCCACCACCTTTCCTGCTGCTGCAGAGCAGGAGATGGCATTTTGCAGGGGACCAGGGGGGAGTCAGACCATTCCCTCCTTCATTTATTAATTAGAAAGAAAGTTGCAGAGAGATCAGATTTTGAGACAGACCCAGAGCTCCAAAATGCTCCCAGAGGATGGATCCTTAATTGCTCTCTAATTGCATTAGAGTTTAATTTGTTGTTGTTTTTACTGTAATGTTCCCATTTTTCTCGACAGTTTGCTCTGTTCCATTAACTAGAAATGGCTGGAAATGAATATTCTCAATATTCAAACTTGCCTGGTGTGCAATGCCTGACAGCCTGCAGGCCTTGAGCGTGCTGGCAGGGGAGGCTGCTGGCTGAGGCTGCTCTTGGGCTCCCTGTGTGGGGGGAGTTAAGAGTCACAGAAGGCTGGAAAAGCCTTGAAGCTGCTGCAGTCCCAACCCTGCCCAGCCCAGCACTGACCCTCAGCACCTCAGCTTTGCAATCTCTCCCCCACCAGCTCCCTGGGCAGCCTGGCACAGAGGCTGACACCCCTCTCAGGGAAACAGTTCTGCCTCAGCTCCAATCTCAGCCTCCCCTGGGGCAACCTGAGCCCCTTTCCCTTTGTCCTGTCACTTGGGAGCAGAGACAGACCCCCAGCTCCCCACAGGCTCCTGTCAGGGGGCTGCAGAGTGCTCCTGTCTCCCCTCAGCCTCTTCTGCAGCTGGGTGCATGGTGGGCAGTGAAGGCTGCTGTGGGAGAGCACCATGTCCCATCTAGGGGGTTGTTGGCTCCAGCCCCATCAGCCCTCAGCAGCTCAGGGTGAGGGACACTGGGAGGCAGGGGGTGGTTGCTGTTCTCCTTCCAGGACGTGATGAAGAGCTGAGGGGAGCTGGGTCTGAGTGGCTCAGGGGCAGCAGCACTTCAAAGCACTCCTTTAATCCTTTTCTCCAGAGCTGAGGGACTGGAAGCACACAGGGAAGCTGCAAAAAGGGCTTTGAGCAGCTTCATTTGGAAAGTGACAGGGAGAAGAATGTCACTGCTGTGATGCCAAAGCAGAGGGACGTTTGTTTTGGCTTGTTAAAGGGGAAATGAGGCAGAAGCTTAAACCTGTTGGTGAAACAAATCCTCAGGGTGGGAAGGTGTGAATGACCCTTTGCAGGGCATCAGCCTCTGCACTTGAGGCCACCCAGGTGTCATCTGGCTGCCCCTTTGGTCTCCTGGCTTGTAGGTCACACACACACTGTTTGTGTGGATCACACAGAGAGGCTGCTTCAACGAGGCTCCAGTGCCCACAGTGAGGGCTCCCAGGATGCTGAGGGGATGGAACATGTGTGTGAGGAGGAAAGGCTGTGGGACCTGGGGCTGCTCAGCCTGGGGAAGAGAAGCCTGAGCTCAGGGGCAGCTCAGCAATGCTGCTCAGTCCCTGCAGGGTGGGTGAGCTCTGGTCCTTCCAACCCCCCCCATTCAGGGATTGTGTGGCCACTCCTTTGAGCTTTGCAGGCTCTTGGCTTCTCTGGCAGAGACAGACAGACTGGAGCTTGACTTCAAGTGCAAACTAACTTCTCAGCTGTGTTTCCACCCCACAGTGTCGCTGGTGGAAGCAGCGAGACGCTGGCTGCATGCAGCGAGTGAGTGATGACACACGATGACAGTATCAGCTCCTGCCACCAGAGATGCTTCATGATACTACTAATTGTAGCAATAATTAATCCACCTAATTTTGAAGCAGGAGGCTGCAGTTGAGGGGCCTGGCAGGAGCAGGAGCCACACAGAGTGTGGGGACTTGCTGTTGTCTCTCTTTAATTGCCAGATGTTTTTACTGCAGCTGAAGCTTGTGCTGGTGTGAACAAACACTGGGCTGCAGCCCTTTGTGCCTTCACAGCGTTGTTTTGGTTGCAGAAGCCCTTGAAGCTGCTGCAGTCCCAGCCCTGCCCTCACCCTGCCCAGCCCAGCACTGACCCACAGCCTCAGCACCTCAGCTCCAGGGCTTTGGGATCCCTCCAGGGCTGGGCACTGCCCCAGCTCCCTGGGCAGCCTGTGCAGCCCCATATTTGAGGATCCCCTATATTTAGGGACTACAGGGTAATGCTTGGACAGGGCATGAAGACAGAGGGACACCAGGAGCTGGTTTGTAGTGCACTGTTTGGCCAGGGGGCAAGAAGTGTCATTGCAGAGCAGGATGGAGCCGAGTCCTCGGTGCCATCGACAGTTCCCTTCCCTAATTGGGATTTATGAAAGTCTCCAGGAGTTTTGCAGTCTCCTCCTGCAATGCAGGCTGCCTTGTACTTACTTCAGGTTGCCTTGTGCTTCAGGCTTCTTGGAGTTCCCAGGCTGTGCTGTGCTTCCAGAGGGAGTTTGCTGCTGTGTGTGCTGGGGAGATGATGGGGCTGTTGGCTGTCATCTCTGCCAGCTGCTGCAGGTCATGGTGAACCCTGTTGTGTTCAACCTTCTCTGGACTAAGCCATGTCTCAATGAGCTTTTTCCTTCTCCTCTGGCTCTGAGTGTGCCAGGTCAGTGTACCACTGGTGATGTCCTTTCAGAATGGAGGGTTCCCTGATGGATGCTTTCCTGGTTCTCAGAAGTCCTCCACTGCCAGGTCTTGGCCCCTTTGCTCCTGGCTGGGGGTAGAGCTGAGACATCTCCTCAGCCTGCTCTCTTGCACCTCTTCTTTGAGTCTGTGTGCAGGTGATACAAAGGCACTTTCCTGCCCCTGCCAAAGCACAGGGATTGTTTTGTTGCTGTTTGCTTTTGCAGCCTACACAGAAAGCCCTTTCCAGCCTCATTTCCTCTCCAGCCACACGGGAGGCTGGTGGCCAGGCTGCAGGAGAGCTGACAGACCCCACTCTGACAGCTGAAGTTGGGTAGGATGTGTTAACCTCTTTTCATGCCTTTCTGTTGCTTCTCAGTACCTAATCAATACCATAGCTATAGGAGTCCCCAGGCTACCCAGGGAGAGCTCCCCTAAGCCTGGAGTCAGAGCCAGTCCCCAGAGGAGCAGCTGATGCCCAGCTCTGGCCCCTTCTGCAAAAGCAGCTGGATTCCTCCCTGCCAAAAATAGGCCACTTTGCATTGCTGGAGACCCTTTTGCACGTGGAGCTGGAGCAGTACAGTGGGCAGTGATGAACTGTGTGTTGTTGCTTCAGTTGCTGGTAAGGGACAGAATAATGTTGTGTGGGTGATGGTTTTTTCTCTTCCAAACTGAAGCATCAGATCTCTGAGTGGCTTTGCTGAAATGCTCACCAGTCCAGGGCAGGTCTTCTGCTTCTGCTCCATGTGGATGGAGCATGGGAGGTGCTCCTGCTTCTTAGGGGAGAACAAAGGCAAACAGAAGAAGGGTTGTGGGGTGGTGGCTTTTTTGCTGTTTTGAATCCAGAATGGGCAAGGGAAAAGGAGAGGCTGTAGGAGGGATGGAACTGTTTCATGTTTTAAGATGAAGCTGCTTGTTGTTTGCTGTTGCCCACAAAGCTAACTGACAGATTACATGGAAATATGAAGAAGTTTAATGAGATCTGCTGATATCCTTTAGAGGATGAGGAATTTGGGTGTGCAGTTAAAGTAGGGCAGGGCTTTAGCTGCTCCGTGCTAACTAGACTTAGATACAAAGCATTTGCATTCCTGGTGTCTTGTTTCTAAATCATTTCATTGATTACAAAAAGCTCTGCTGTAGCAGGGGAGCTGTAGCTGAAAGGGAGAGAGTCCATCAATCACTGCAAGTAGGGAGGGTTCCTGGCCAAGGCTGCTTGGCTGCTCTGGGGAGCCCCAGCCTCCTATAAATCCTCCCTGCGTGGCACTGGGTGAGGCAGCTCCGGCTGGTTGGTGTTGGATGTGTCACAGAGGGATGAAGAACCACCCCAGCGAGGGGAGGGAGCTCAGATGGCATCCTGGATAAGCAGGAGCATCTTCTGCTGTCACTAACTCAGTTAACCTTTGCTGGGCAGGGAGCTGTGAGTGTGGCTGGCAGGCAAGCAGCGAGGTTCCACTGCTGTGGGGTTCGTGCAGTGGAGGCTGAGGCTGGTTTTTGGTGAGAGGTGCTTTGCTTTATGCAGCTGGGCCAGTGTGCAGGCTTTTATCATGTAGTAAAATAATCCCCCAGCAGTGACAGACAGATTTGTTCTCTGGAGGCTTCTTCTAAGCTCGATGCCACCTTACATGGCTTTGCCTCTTGGGTTTCTGAGCTGAAGCTGATGGGGAGTGACAAGCCCTGATTATGCAAAGTACCAGAGGCTGCAGGCACGGGATGCAGCTCCCCAGCTCCCTGCTGCTTTGGACGTTATTAGGGAGGCACAGGGAGGGAAACAAATAAAAGTAGGTCCTGCTTATCCAAAAATAAACGTGGTGTCCTGGTTGGAATTGCAGAGAGAGGCTGTGCTGGAGCTGCTCTGGCTTCTCCCCCCTCCCCAGCTCCTGCTCAGCCGACCTGCAGGGCAAGGCAGCAGCGAGCCCCTGGGTTTTGGGGTGCCCACAGCCTGGCAGCAACAGGCTGTGCTCCAGGGAGGCTCAGAGACTATTTATGGTGGGTTTTTTTAGGGGGGTGGTGGTGAGAAACTCCCGTTCCCATGGCAACCACGAGCATCACACGGCAGCCCTGGCTCTGCAGCAGGGGAGCGAGGGGTCTTGCTGCACCCACAGCTCCCGGCCCCACAACACCTCCTGGGGGCCCTGGGGATGTGAGTCTCGTCCCTCCCAGGGTCCTGGGGGAGTGTGGGTCCCCTGAGAGGCTGGGGCTCATGGCTGGGACACCGTGAGAGCTGCCAAAATCCAATCCCTCTGTGGCAGGGGTGGGAAGAAGCACAAAGAGGGGGGAGCAGTGGGGGGATTTAAATGGGAAGGTGAGCAGGAGTGAAAGGAGTGGGCACCAGGGCTTTGTGCCAGGCTATGTCAGAACAGGTTTCCTCCCCAGGTTTTAGGTGGGGGGGAATCTGTTTCTGCAGAGAGGTGCCAGCAGCAGAGACATCCCAGAGACACCTGATTTCTTGCCCACACCAACTCTCTGCATCCCAGTACTAAATGAGCCCCCCTCGTCTCAGAGTGCAGCCTCTGCCTGAGCCTGCAGGGGTCTGGTTTAACCCCTTCTTTCAGGAGGTTTCTGGGTCATCCCAGCTGTTAAGGGGCTGAGCTGTGCCACCAAAAGTGCCAGGGAGCCCCATCCCTGAAGTGTGCAGGCTGCAGAACCGATGCCCCGAGGCACGAGATGTGGTTGCTCTTCGCTCACTTCCCACAGACTTTGTTAAAAGCAGTCACAATAGATCAATCTCCCTTCTATGATATATTTTTATTCAAGTCAGCACATGTTTGCAATTAAATCCTGCCACACACTGTAGTGGGAATAATTAGAACAATTCATGTGCCGAGCCAGATACACCCAGTTGTGGGGAAGGGATGATGCTGCTGCTCTCTCCATCACACTGTAGCTCCCTTTAAACTTGGCAGCATCCTTCCTTCATCCCTTCCCTGAGGCAATTCGTGGCACAGAGGGCTTGCTCTCTAAATCAGAGTGTAATTTCCTCAGCTGGCCCTTTGTTCCCACCTCAGACAGGCAGGAGGTCAAAGAGGCACTGTCTGGCTCCTGTCTCATCTTTGCTCCCGTGCCAAGCGGGTGCTGTGCTGCTGTGTGGGGTGTTCTGCAGCCCCCAAGCACCTGGAGCCTTGGCCTTGCTGGTTTTCTGCCTGGAAGGCACCACCCAGCCCTCATGGCTCCCCTCTGGCCAGAGGACACTGCTTTTCCTCCTGTGCTCATTAGGTTTTGTTTGGCTGGGTTGTGTTTCTGAGCAGAGCCTTGCTGGTGTCTGGGATGATCTTAAAGGTCTTTTCCAACCAAACAATTGTGATTCTATGAGGTGAGGAGGTGGGGACATCTGGCAGCTCCACCCTGGGGAGACATCCCTGAGGAGATGCTGCTCCTGTGGCTGAGCCCCACACAGACAGGGGGTGAGCAGCCCCTGCTCTCATGGTCCCATGGGGCTGGGAGCAGGGCTCTCCCAGCATAAGGGAACAACGTGGACACTTTTCCCCACCACGGTGCAGGAGCTGTGAGATTCCTTTCAAAAGCACCCTCTGCCTGCTGAGGGGTCACTGGTGCTGGCTGAGTGTTCCCTTCTTAGTGCTGGCAGGCATCAAGAGGTGTCTCCCAGCAAAAGGAGGGATTTGGCTGCTCACACTGGAGGAAGCTGTGCAAAGTTGGGTGTTTGGTGTGCTCAGGTTGAGACCTGTCAGAGCAGAGGCTCTGTCTCCTCCATGTTGCTCTCTGTGTTTTGCCACATGCAGCAGACACGTGCAGGATCCCTCCTGCTCCCCAGCTCATGCCACACACAATCCTGTTCTGGTTTTCAAGGCTACAGTAAGGCATGTCAAAAGGCATCAAAGGCTGGGAGCAGAAGTGAAGCCAATTGGCTCTGGAGAGGATTCCAGGAATGGAGGGAGATGGCAGATAAACCCCAAAGCACACGAGAACTGTGGGAAGGGCAGAGGCTGCAGATGTGCTGCACAGCTGGAGGGACACACAGCACCTTTGGAGAGCAGGAAAAAGGGAAAGGAGCATTGACATCTCCCAGAGATGTGGCTCTGTGGGTAGGGGCAGCACCACCATCACCTCTGGGATGCAGGATTGTCCAAGCTGTCACATCATTTGCTGCTGAGCACCCTGTCCTGTGTCTGCCAGGGCTGCAGAGGGAGAGGAGGCAGATTTGGGTGCTGGTACAGATGGAGGCTGCAGATTCTGTGGCCTCTTACACCACAGAAGCCCCAAATGGTGAGGGTTGGAAGGAAGCTCTAGGGATCATCCAGCCCCAGCCCCTGCTACAGCAGGTTCCCCTGGCTCAGGGGGCACAGGAACGTGTCTGGGGGGGTTGGAAGGAGAAGGAGCCTCCACACCCTCCCTGAGCAGCCTGGGCCAGGGCTCCCTCACCTCAGCACCAAAGGACTTGCTCCTCCTGTGCCAGGGGCTCTTCCAGCTTGTGCCTGTTACCCCTTGTCTTGAATCAAGGGTCCTGACATCAGTGTGGGATAGGACATCCCTCCCCTCCCCTCCCATGTGCTGCTCACCAGCTGCCTCAACCCCCTGCCCTGTTTCTCCTGGGAGCTGGAGGGAAGGTGCTGGGAGGCTGTTTTGGTGTCCAGCACCCAGAGCATTCCTCCCTCAAGGCAATGAAAGCAGGAGAAGAATTGCTCTGGTGGAACAGGCTGAGCCATCCATCAGGCTGATAGTGCTGGGAAGTCAGGCACTTCACAAGGCACTGTTTTGCATTGCCTCAGATGCTTTGTTGTGAGTGCAGTGACAGAGCTGCTGAAAGCACATTAATTATTAGCACAGACTTTTCCCCCCCTTTATTGCAAGACAAATTAAACAACAGAAGGAAACAGGCAATGTTACACAAGATGTTAATCCATGGCAGAGTGACAGCAGCAGGAGCCACAAATAATTCATAAGGTGAAAGTTGGGGCTTTTCATTTCTGGCTTCTTGGTTGCATTTGGCTCCCCAGGAACGTGCTCAGTTGCCACTTCTCCAGTGCTCCAAGACAGAGCTGGTGGGAGCTGTTCATTTTGGGAAAGGTGATTAAGGCTCTCGAGAGTAAATTGGATAATGGGCCACAATTGGGTTTCTTTCCTCTTGAGTGGAAGGAACCAAGTTGCTGAGTTCAGGGTTTTCTCCTGTCACTCCCTGGCTTTGATTGCACAAGAGGGAAAGGGAACCTGAGAAGTTTCTGGTGCATCACAAGGAGAAGGTGATGAATTTCTTGTAATAGGAAATTTCCAGCACAAGGGGTGGTTTGGGGGAGGCTCATCTGGAGTGTTGCATCCAGTGCTGGGCTCCCCAGCTGCAGAGAGACAGGGAACTGCTGCAGAGAGGCCAGGGCAGGGACACCAAGATGCTGAGGGGATGGAACATGTGTGTGAGGAGGAAAGGCTGCAGCCCTGGGGCTGGTGAGGCTGGAGAAGAGCAGCCTGAGCTCAGGGGCAGCTCAGCAATGCTGCTCAGTCCCTGCAGGGCAGGTGATGCTTCCTTTGCTGTCTCCATTTCTCTCCTGAGCTATTGCTGTGGGATGTGCTGGAGCAGGGGCCTGCAAAAGCAGCACAGGAGGGATGCTGGGGAAAGCTGCAGGCTGTCTGCTCTGGCAACAGGCTGGTTAGGAGAGAGATAGTGCTGCCTTTCCAGGCTCCTAACCCTGAAATGACACGAGGTCACCTGCAGCTTTTGGGGCTCTTCGTGGTTTTCTGCTTGTTGTCGAAAGAGTTGACAGAGAACAATACCAAGGGGAGCTTGTGCAGGGAGAGAAAAGGCCAAATGTGGGCTTAGGAAAACTGTCTTGCTTGTGTTTCTCCTGTGCTGTGGAACTTCTGCAGCCACTGGGGACTTTCTCCTTACCAAAGGAACTTATTTGCCTATTCCCTGGGTGCATTGCTCAAGAAAAGGGCTGATGAACTGGATAAGGAGGGGTACAAGCAATCAAACCAGAAGTGGCTTGCTGAGGGAAGGTTGCTGGAAAGGAGATGACAGCAGTATTTATCAGAGACATGATGGGAAGCGTTTGCTGGCAGTGACTGCAGCCTGTGCCTCTGCTCCTGCCTTGTGAGTGAGGATCCTGGGGGCTGGCACAGCAGCAAAGGGCTGCAGCAGCTGGTGCTCTGGACCTTGCAGAGGTCCTGTGGCACTTCTACTGTCAGTGAAAAAGGATTCCTTGCAAGAGATCCCCTTCTCTCCTTTGTGACAGACAGACATGGAGCATGTGTTCCTGTTTGGTGGGAGGCAGCTGGTGCAAGGCCTGTCCTTAAACAGGAGCTTGGCTTTGCACCCTGATGTCACTCTGTGGATTTGCTGGCCTCTTGACATTTAATGCAACTTAGCATCGTCCCAGCAGCTGCCAAAAACCAGAGTCAGCCCCACCAAAGTGAATTTCATTAAGCTGTTGTAGTCGCTGGAGCTGCTGAGAAGAATCCCAGCCATATGGCACAAGGGGTTTGCAATGAAGTCTCTTCTGACAGGGTTTTCTGTTCCTGGAGATGCTGAGCTGACGTGGGAGGGGGTTACAGAGCTGAGGCAGGGGGAGGGGACCTCAACACTTGAGTTCCAGCACAGGGGGCAACAGTCACAGAACCACAGAACCCCTTTGGTTGGCAAAGACCTTCCAGCTCATCGAGTGCAACCATCAGGGCACTTGCTGAGGGTACACTGAGTCCCTTCATCCAGGTTACTGATGAATCTGTTGAACAAGAGTGAGCCCAGAAGCCAGCCCTGTGGAGAACACCAGCCCCTGGGTACTTCAGGAGCTGTTCTGTGCAGTAGCTGTCATCCCTGGCTGGGATGTGCTGCATCCTCAGCTGGCAACAATGGCAGTGTTGAGGTTAACCAACCCTATACATGTAGCAGAAGCTGCTGCTTAGAGAAAAGACTTTAAATCCTGTTCCTGGATAAGCCTTTGTAGCTCCTGCTGCTATGAAGAGGGGGGACAGACAACTCCATTCACCTGCACGTGGGTTGGAGGCAGAAGCAGCTTGTTGTGTGTTATCAGAGCATGAAGGGCTGAGCTGATGCTGAGCAGCTTTGGAGTTCCCCTGATCTGTACCATGAGACTTTATACTGTGAGCATTGCAAATGAAGGTGATATTACCTGGCTGCTGGGCTGAGGTTTAATGAGGATCTTTGCTTTGCCTCGTGCCAATCTGTTGTGTTTCAGGGAGGTTTCTTCCCTCTTCTTCCTTGTGCCTTTGATGCAATTTCATGCTGCTGCTTGTGCTCCTAAAAGGGTCCTTTGGTGGCTTTGAAAGTTTCCCAGGGCAGTGTTTCTCCAGAGTGAGTACATGAAGATTAAATCTAGGCTGCTAGCAAGAGAAAACAAGCAAATGCCTTTGTGGAATCAGAGAGCAAGGGCTCTGAGGAGCTCAGGTCTGTGTCTTTTGTCTGGTTGACCATGAGCACCCGAATAAACCTCTGCCAGGAGCTGGGGGCACGTTGGTCTCTGCAGCCTGGGACCTTCCCCTGGTGACTCAGCTGCTTGTTTCCATAAACCATGCAGGGATGTTAATTACTGGGAGGCTGTTGTGCATCCTGGGGCTCAGTGCAACCACCTCCAGCTCAGCTGCTCTTGCTGTGGGTTGGCAGTGCCCAGAAAGCCTCATTCCTCATGCCCCAGGGAACAGGCACAGGACAGCACCCAGGAGGGCTGGGACATCCCCAGCCCTGCAGCACAGCCCAGCACTGACAGCTCTTTCTCCACCTGATTGCTTTTGCTGCTCATGACACCTCCTAAGTTGTTCATTTCCATGTTGATTTTCTTCCTAATCAGTGGAATAAGCTCTGTAACAACTGTGTTATCAGTCTTTATGATGCCCAGGTTCGTTGTGATTGGGAATGAATAGACTTCATCTGGGCATTTGTCAGGTGTCAGCCTCTGTTTCCCCCTTTGAGCTGCCATGAGGTGGTTGGTGCTGGTGCTGGTTTTGGTGTTTTCTGCCTGGCTTCAGCCTGTGCTAAGGCTCAGCCCTCCTGGTGTGCACCTTGGTTATCTGTACACCTGCAAGGGCTTGCATAACAAGCAACATATGAGCAGAGAACTCAAGTATTCCAGTGAACCAGATCTGGTTTGGTAAGTGCAAGTGCCCTCCTTGGAAGTTATGGGGAACACACAAATATTTAAAGAGCTGCTTGAGAACAGCCCAGCCCAGTAAATCACCCAAGCAATTTCCTTCTGTGTCTGAGGGGAGAAACAGAGCAGAGCAGCTTTCCAGCTGAAAAACACCTCCCTGCAGGTTGCAGTGATGTTTGTGTTTGATGCAAAACCCTTTCTCAGCTCCTTCTGGGTTGTGTGACAAATGGTTGAGTGTGTTTTGAGCCGTGAGTGATAGGTGCTGTTGCTGGTTATGTACATGGTGCTTCTAGATCTGAAAGGTAATGGAGAAGAACAGCAATTTACAGCTGTAGCTCACATGAAATGTAATTGCTGAGCAGCAGAGGAATCTGTGCTTGGCTGAGGGTGTTCAGTGAGGGAGCTGGGGAAGGAATCTCTCTCTGGAGACGTTCCAACCCCAGCTGGATGAGTCCCTGTGTGCCCTACTCTAGCTGGTCCTGCCCTGGCAGGGGGTTGCACTGGATGAGCTTCCCAGGTCCCTTCCAGCCCTTATTCTGTGAAGGATTTGGAGCACAGATCTGATGGGGAACATCTGAGGGACCTGGAGGGTGTTTGGTTGCCAACCAGAAAGATTCTACACTGCACATCTGCACCTGTGTGAGGTTGGGTTCGTTCCCTCAGCTCACAAGAACCACTCGCTCCCAGCCCTGAAGCCCATGTCTCTGTAGGATCCTCACCAAGCATCTCCTTCTCTGCCTGGTTTTGGTAACTGATTCTGCTTCTTGTCTCTCCTGTCTGTCCTGAGCAGATGAAATCCTCTGACATCGACCAGGAGTTGTTCACTGAGAGCTACTGCAAGGTGTGCAGCGCCCAGCTCATCTCCGAGTCCCAGCGCGTGGCCCATTACGAGGTAGGATGCTCTCTGCTACCTCTGCCCTTAGCTTGGAACTCTGCTGCCAGTGCCTCTTCCAGCTGCCTGCTTGCCATCACCTTCTGCCCTCCCAGCAAGTAGCTAAGACCAGGATTTCAAGCTCCCCTCTGCAAGCTCAGGGCTGTTCTTTGCTGGCACCTCGTCGTGTCAGTGATGCCACTGCTGCTGCCTGCCTGGGTTTGTCTTCTGCCTGAAATTGCCAAGTCAGGCTGCAAGTGGGGGCTGACTGAAGGCTGCCTGTCAAAGCTGCACACTTAGCAAGGAGATCAATGAAGGGTTCAGCAAAATGAACTGGAGTTTTCACGCTGTGTGTGCTGCAGGATGCTTTGCTGAGCAGGAATCACTGATGGTGCAGGGAGCAGATTAGCAGTTGTGAATGCATTGAGGCACTCAGGAGGTAGGCAAGCAACAAACAATTAGAAAGGATATATTATTAGAGACATGTTAGAAGAGCAATTAAGGGCACAAACACAATTGAATGCTTCCCTATTAACCAAGGGAGGAAATGCCTGAGGGCTTGTGCTGCTGGGAAACCCTGCAGGAGAGGAACCTGCTGCCTGCCTGGGAACCAGACACCCAGCCCTTCTGCAGCACCCTGCTGTAAATCCTCCTGGCCATGAGGAGCTGCCCCAGCCTTCACCCCTCAGGTGAAGAGAATGGTTGTCATTCGTGTTCAGATGAAGAGGAGGGCTCAGGAGCTCTTTGTGTTCTTGTGCAGAAGGGATTAGAGTGGGGTTGGTCACCCTTTGTGGGACATCCTTCCCCAGTGATGCTTGGCTGTGATGTGCAGAGGAATGGGGTGTGATACGGTCCAGTCTCACCTGGAGGGTGCCTGCAGGAGTGGTGCTTTGCTCATGGAGGTTGTGTGGCTTAGCTGGGGTGGTTTTGCTCCTTCTTTTGAGCACACAAGGTTATCAGTGTCTGCAGTGTCTCAGCAAAGCCAGAGCCTGTGCTAAGAGGCCTGAAAGATGAAGAGTCCCCACACTTGTGCTCTGATTCCAGTGTTTAGCAGTGGATATATACAGGGGAGATGTTTCTCTTAGTGTGGCCAGTGCAGACACACAAGAAGCTTCCTATCCAGTACCCAAACATGCTGTGCTGCATCAATAAACCTCGTGAAGTTCACCAAGGGCAAGGGCAGAGTCCCGCAGCTGGGGAGGAACGAGCCCAGCACCAGCACAGGCTGGGGGGGACCTGCTGGAGAGCAGCTCCAGGAGACCTGGCAGTGCTGCTGGGCACCAAAGAACCATGAGCAGCACCGTGGGCTCATGGGCAAGAAGCCAATGGCAGCCTGGGGGCATGGAGAGGGGTGTGAAGAGCAGGTTGAGGGAGAAACTTCTTGGTGCTGAGGTGAGGGAGCCCTGGCCCAGGCTGCCCAGGGAGGGTGTGGAGGCTCCTCAGGAGGTTTCCAACCCCAGCTGGACACGTTCCTGTGCCCCCTGAGCCAGGGGAAGCTGCTGGAGCAGGGGCTGGGGCTGGGTGAGCTCTGCAGGGTCCTTCCAGCCCCCAGCGCTCTGGGACTCTGTGAAAGAATATAGACAGCAACACACGTTTCCTTGTGAGTCCCTTTGCATGTCTGTGTTGGTGACTCTCTGAAGACATCCCCTGTGAGATGCTGCCCTGGGTGTGCAGCAGAGAGCCCTGGGAGCCACTGGAGAGCCAGAGGCTGCAGGTTCAGGGCCAGCTTCCCAGCCCTGGCAGCGGGCAGCGTGGATGCCAAGCGCTGTCTCCGCGAGGCAGAGGCATTGCTGCAGCTCAGCCAGCGCCGTCCCTCCCGTGCCTCTGATGCTGGGGATGAGCTGAATCATTAATTCATAGCAGATGTTTGGGAAATGTGGAAAACAACAGGGTTTTGTGTGTACATTTCCAGCACGAGGTGTCGTGCTCGTTTGTCATCCCCTGCGCCGTCCCAGCAGACGCTCGGCGCAGTCCTGCCGCCGCCTGCCCTCGCCCTGCTGGGCTGTGGGAAGCAAAGCTGAGGGAAGGAAGAGCCAGATGGGTTGGGGCATCAGCCCAGCCCTGGATGAGGGTCTCCTCTAGTCCCCCCAAAGGCTGAAGGTGCCTCAGCCCCACAGTTCTGCCCTGTCTTCTGCTCGTGGCTTGGGGGCATTCTGCTCCTCACACAAAGCACGTTTTCCTTGTACCAAAGCAACCTGCAGCCCCAGTGAGAGGGGTGAAAATGCCCCCTGAGAGAAGGAGGGGCTGGGTGATCCCTGTGCCCCCAGGGAGCTCTCCCTGGCCCCAGCAGAGCCGTGCTCTGGATGTTTTTCCTCGCAGAGCCTTCGTGCAGCATCGAGCTCTGCGGGGGAGGCTCCTGACTCCATGTGCTTGGACTGCAAATGTGATGAGCAAAGTGCCCTGCACTGCTCCTGCCTCCTTCCTGGATGGGGTGCTGAGAGCCCTGAGCTGAGCATTTGTAATAAGACACTTGTTGGGTGAACTTGGTGTGTTTTAATCCTGGCAAATGACTGGAGAATAATTGCTGCAAGTTAATTGTTGCTCTGATGCTGTTTCATAGAATCACAGAATCATTTGGGTTGGAAAAGCCTTAAAGGGCTCCTGGAGTCCAACCACTCACCTCAGCCTGCCAAGCCCACCACTAACCCCTGCCTTTGTGCCAGGCACTGAACTCTTGGCTCCTTTGTGCATGCAAAACAAAGCATCTCTCTGTAAGGAACCAGAGGGAAGCAGCCTGTGAAAGGGGGATGTTTTTATCTTGCCAAAGAGGAAGAGTCAGTTCCAGTTGCTGTCTCGTCTCCATCTCCAAACCATCAACCAATAACTAACTCTTCTTTCTGCACTATTTTGCCAGGAGTAAAAGAAACCATTCCCTGTCAGTGGTGCAACATGGAGCTGTTTGATTTCCAAGGGCAAGTGCAGTGGGCAAATGACACAAGGATCAGTGTGTCTGCAGCACAGTTTTGCTTCCAACTTGATGCACAGCAAAATACTGCCCTTGTTTTTCTCTGCTTTGTGTCCAGTCTGTCTGCTGCACCTTTGCTCTCCTTTTGCATCCCTGTGACACTGCCAGGTACTGCTCTTCCCTCCTCTGAGGCCAGAGCTGGTCTGAGGAGCTGCCCTTGGGATATTGGCTTGGAATGAAGTTGCAGGTGCCTAAATGAGAACATGCCTTACCAAGCTCTCTGCATACCCTGGTGCTGAGGATCACAGCAGGGGGCTTGAAAGGTGGTGTTTTGCTTCCACACAGCAGTAGGTAAGAGAGGAGATGGATCTCATTGCTTGCTGTCAGTGCCCAAAAGATCATGAGTCTGAGTGTTTTAGTTCTTGAAGCAAATGAATGTTACCATTTATTTTCAAGTTTCTCCTTGAAAATCCTCCAGGAAAATTACCAAATATGCAAAGTTGCTCTCAGAGTCCCCCCTGAGCTGCATATTCATCACCACATTTGCTCCTTAAGCTGCTGTAACACTTTTCTCCATTGTAATCTTTATTGCTTCAGGTGTTCAGATGTTACTTTGGCTTTTTCCCCACCCCCACCCCCTCATTTGAAATGGAGAAATAAGCCCAGGATGGTGCTGTGTGAGTGCTGCTTCACCCTGTGAGCTGCTGCAATGATGCTTAAAGGCATGTGGTGGAGCCTGAGGGGCAAAGGGAGGGCAGAGGCAAAGTGTATTAAAATTCTAATGCAGAGCAAACTGAGGGAGGAACAAATAAAGTGCCAGTGCCCTTTGGCTCCTCTCCTGAGCCCAGTGCTCAGCTTGTCTCCTGAGCAGTGATATCGACAGCCTCATCAATAGCCTTTGTCTGAGCAGGGCTGGAGTGGTGCTCAGGTTAATCTGCTTCCAGTTGGGCTGTCCTTCTCTGAGAAACTGCATGAAATGATGGCTTGTCTGAAGGAATAATAAACCCTGTTTACTATTGGCACATTAGCACGGTGAGGATGGAGATGTGTGTGCTCAGAAAGGCAATCCTGGGGCTGAAATATTCATGCAGGGGAAGAGCACGTCCTCCAGTCAACAGCAGAAACGCTGCACTAGAATGCAAGGAGCTGCAATGTTCCTTGTGGCAGCTGGCTGCATGAGATGCTGCAGGCAGTTCCAGGATGGAGGGGTGGGAAGGACATGCTTCAGCTGCAATACTGGCTCTGCAGGGCTCTGGGGTGTCAGGGAGCCTGCTGAGGCTGGTTGTGTGTTGCTGGAGGGGATGCAGTGTTTTGCTGGCACTGCTCTCTCGTGTGTTCTGCCACTGCTGCTCATACCTACTGGGTTTTGGCTTGCTTTGTTGGCAGTAACCTGCAAGTATTTCAGAGGATGGAGGAGGGAGGGATGCCCTACTTGTCATTCCTCTGTCCTTCCCTACAACTGCTGGCAATCTGCTCTGCTGTGGTGTTCACAGGCTGCACCAGTTGTAGTGTCTGCCCAGACACCACTGTTACCCTGCAGGTTGTGCTCAAGTTGGGAGAACCTCAGCTCAAGGGGGAAAACAAAACCAGCTTAAAGAAAGCTGTTTGGCTGCAAAGGTGGTGAAGGTGCTGTTCTGCTTTCCCTGTGTGCATGCACAGACCTTCTGCAGCTTGCCTTGGAACCCAGCTCATGTCATGCCCCTGAGGTAAATGTGGCCACACTTTGTGGATGAGGGAGGTGGCAGGTGCCAGTGTTCCATGGCGAGGGGCTCGTGCTGCCTCTTCCCTTTCCCTGCATGCAGTGAGGAGAGAGGCAGCAGGGCAGCATCAGCTGCTGGGTTGCAGTGTGCTTCAGGAAACCCATGTAGACTAAATGGTGCTTTACAAGGCTCTGTGTTATTGCTCTGTTGTCAACATGAATGGCTAAACGTTAGCTTTAATGCACTCTCGGTGTCAAAGTCTGTCACTAACCAGCAGCAGCAGCAGAGCAGATAAAGCCCTATTGTGCAGCTCCCTTCCCAGGAACCTCTGTGCACAGTCCTGTTTCTGGCTAAAAATAGCTGGAGTTCAAAGGTTCTTTCAGAGCAGCAGTGAGATGCACCAGGGATGAGACCCTGGGCTGGAGAGGCAAGGGGGATGTCACGTTAAGCCTACCTGCAATAGAAGCAGCGGAGCATTGCTCTTACCCAGGCACCCCTAGAAGCCCCTCTCCTTCCCAGGGCAGCCCTTTTCTCCTCATGCACAGGAAGGGAGAACCTGTTTGTTACAGGTTCTGGCCCAGGGGGAGCAAGTCCTTTGGTGCTGAGGTGAGGGAGCCCTGGCCCAGGCTGCCCAGGGAGGGTGTGGAGGCTCCTTCTCCTTCCAACCCCACCTGGACACATTCCTGTGCCCCTGAGCCAGGGGAAGCTGCTGGAGCAGGGGCTGGGGCAGCTCTGCAGGGCCCTGGGATTCTCCTGTACTCTGAGCTCAGATTGCAAAGGAGGATGTAGTGGGTGAGATTTCTCTCCTATGATGATGACTGAAGCAACAACAATGTTGATTATAATTCGAGTTGTCAGCTGACATTTGGACCCTGTGTGACTGCAGAGCAGCACCCCTTATCCCCTGTGAGCCTCTGCCTTGGGATGCAGCAGCTCACTGCTGCTTGTTTGACTTGGAGCTTCTGAAGTCTGGGGTTTTTGGTCACGTTTCAGATGGCAATGACCAAGCTTTGGGAGAAGCTGCTGCAGCCTGGGAGATGCTCCTGGCCACACGGGATGCCGTGTGAGGCTGTTGGTGACCCAGCTTGGCAGGGAGGGAGAAGCAGCCACAAGAAATGAAGTGAGCTAGTGGTTGCTTGGCTGAATAGATCATCACTAAAAGCAAATCAATGTCCAAACCAGGAACAAGTCTACCAGTTGATTTAAGGAACCCAGGGGTGAAAATTCATCAGCGTGCAGTTGGGAGTCACAGCCACCACCATCCCTGTGCCCCACAAGTCACAAGCTGCAGTAGATGCTTTTGAAAGAATTAACTGAGGGAGGGAAAAGGGGAAGTGGCTAGAAATGGGCATCAATGATAAATGAGGCTTTGCAGAAACCACAAAGGGAGAAAAGGGCCGTTGGCACCCAGCAGCGTCTGGAATAACAGACGGGAGTTTGTGTGGGTGGGGACCTTGACAATGGTGGTTGCTGGTCATGTGGGAAGGAGAGGTATAAAAGGGAAGGAGCTTGCTGAAAATACCCCTGTCCTCTATTTAAATCAAAAGCAGAGGGTGTTGTTATATCACAGGAGGAGGAAGGAGTTGGTTCTGTTCCAGCAGGGATGAGGAGCTTTGGTAGGCAGCGAGTGTGAGATGGGGAGTGTTGTTGTTCTCAGTCAGCAGGTCCCAGCGTTGGCACGAGCTGGCCCCACGCTCTGCACCCTCACTGCTGCTCCTCCAGGCCACTGGGGAAGGGGAGGAGGTTTCTAGGTGAAGGTGAGCGTGGAGCCAGGCGTGGCAGTGCCAGGGAAGCCAGGCAGAGCAAGCTCTGGAAGGGGACTGGAGGATGGAGCTTCAGCAGGACAACGACATGGGTGTTGTGCATGAGGCTTGGAGAACTAGGGCTGGCCAAAATAACTTCATCTCTTCTGATGACAGCACAAATAGAGCCCATACAGGTGATGAAGCTGATGTCATCAAATGCCAGCACACAAACAGAGATGAGCTCAGCACACACTGAAAGGACTGAAAGCCAGCCCCAAGGCTCCTGAGAAAGGGTTTGTTGCAGCCACTTGAGCTGCCATTCCTTCACCTCCCACCCCTGTGCCTCTGCCTGTGCCTGGCATGGACACGTGTCCCTTGGTGTGGTGGCTTTCTGACAGGGGACAGAGGAGGCACAGCAAGAGAGGAAGAGGCAGACTGCCCAAAACCAGGCTGCTGCCAGCAGAGGAGTGAGCAAGCAGATGATAAAGGGAGCTGTGGGGAACAGAGAAATTGGACCAGATGCATGCAGAGCGTGAGGAAAGCAGCAGCAATGGATGGTTTGGCCCTGGTGAGGTGGCTGGGGGTATGGCAAGAAATCCCTCACAAGATGCTGAGATGTTCAAGGTTGTCAGCTCAGCTTAAATCAGCGGTGCAAAGTGGGAGCAGATGCTGGGGCCAGCTCAGGCTGCTGAGCTGTGCCTGGCAGGAGGGCTCCCAGCACCCCCAGGAAGACCACGGGGGATGAGGGATCTCTGTGCAGCTCAGCAAACCCTGGGCTAAAGCCTCCCCTGGGCTGAAGCCTCCCCTGGGACCTTTTGGCCTTGTGAAGGTCTCAGAGCCGTTGTGCTGTGGGTGAATGTACAGAGAAGTGAGGACAGTGGTGAGCAAACCCTCCCTAAGCCAGGGTGATGGGAGTTGCTGCATCTTGCAGCAGCTGTGCCATGGGCCCTGCAGGGATGTGATTGTCTCCTGTGCTGTGTGCTCTGGGCAGGAGTGTGCTGCACAACTTGATTTATGCAAGAGCAAATTGCATTTCATAGCACAATTCAGCCCTGCTTTGCCCTGTCATGTTTTAGGGTTGAATCTGCAGGACTCTGCTGCCTCTGCCACAATGTGTTCAAATAGATTTGATAGAGATAGAAATGATCCATTTATTTCCTTTCATTGATGGGCCTCCTTACAATAGCACAGGAGCTGGCAGTGCAGAAGTCTGCAGTTGCTATGTGAAAACAGGCTCTTCCCAAGCTTTCCCCCCTCCCTGCATAGAGGGGACTGGTTTTAAAGCAGAAAGCATTAAGCTGGACTTCTTGCCTCCTGAAGGAGTTGTTTCCAGACACTGGAGAGAGGGAATTGAAGTGCAAATGCTTTTGGCTTAACACTTTGTGGAGCTACAAAGGAAATCTCCACAGGCACAGAGATGCTCAGTGGCCCCTGGGATCAAACTGTGGTGGCTGATGATGAACAGGCAGCTTGGTTTAGACTCTGGATTTACACCTGGGTCGAGGTTTTGCCTTTTCTAAGACTCGTCCATGCAGTGAGATGGATCAGAATGGGAGCTGGCTGTGCCCTGAGCCCACCTTCCTGCCTGTGTCTCAGCCATCCTCCTGCTGCTGTGTCCTCCAAAGCTCCTCCAGACACACAGGACCTCTGAGTGGGATGGCAAGGGCTGGCTGGAGCCCAGGAGTGTGCCAGCAAGGTCTGTGCCACCCCCTCCCTGCCACTTGCCCTTCTCACACCTCAGAGCTGCAGACTCCAAGTCTGCTTTGTGTGCAGGGAACAGAAAACCCACAGGGCTGTTTGCAAGCAGCAGGCTGAGAATAATCACTTTGCTCTTGCTGTGGTGTTAGGATGATAAATACACATGTAAATGTAGAAAATACCAGAGATAAAGTGGGTGACAAATGGGCTGAGCTACCTCCTCTCCCAGAGAGGGAGTGAGATGTGCACTATGTATTGCAAAGGCCAGGGATGATTTTAAGCTCTGTTTTTATCACTGTGGGATAATAAGGCTGCATAAGGAGCCATGTGGCTTTAAATTATGCCAAGCATAAGTTACTTCTTTACCTTAGCATTCATAAATCCAAACAAATGCATGAGGAAAGGTGAGGAGTGTGCTAGAGAGAGCTGGAGCTTCTCTGCCTTTTGGTGCTGACATTTGGACATCATTTGTGGCACAGCTGAGTGGCACCAGAAAGAGCACTGACAGATGATGGCTGTGGAGATCTTGCCTTCTCATCTCACAGGGAAACAGACCTGCAAGCTTTTTAACCTTCAAATTCAGTAGCCTGGGGTTGTGTGCCTGTGGCTATCCTGAAGGGCTGGAGGAACTCACCTGAGGGAAGAGCTGTGTGAACTCAGAGGGCTCTGGCCAGGCTGCAGCCATGGGCTGGGGGCAGTGGGGTGAGGTTTAACAAGGGAAACTGCTGGGTCCTGCACTTGAGCCACATCAACCCCATGCACAGCTCCAGGCTGGGGCAGAGGGGCTGGAAACTGCTGGAGGGAAAGGACCTGGGGGAGTTGGTGACAGAGGCTGAGCAGGAGCCAGCAGCGTGCTCAGGGGGGCAAGAAGCAAAGGGCAGCCTGGCTGGGCTCAGCAGTGGGGTGGCAGCAGGAGCAGGGCAGGATTGTGCCCCTGTGCTGGGCCCTGGGGAGGCTGCAGCTCCAGGGCTGTGTCAGTGCTGGTCCCTCACTCACTGCCACAGGGACACTGAGGGGCTGCAGCGTGGCCAGAGCTGCTCCAGGGAGCTGGGGCAGTGCCCAGCCCTGGAGGGATCCCAAAGCCCTGGAGCTGAGGTGCTGAGGCTGTGGGTCAGTGCTGGGCTGGGCAGGGCTGGGACTGCAGCAGCTTCAGGGGCTTTTGCAGCCCAAACAATTCAACGATTCTGTGGCTGTGGGAAGGATGCTCTGAGGCTGTCTGGCTGCTCCAAGGGCTGTAAAGGTTTGGTAAAGGAATTCAGCTGAGAATCTGTCCACATTTCCTTTACTTTTGACTCTCCTCTAGCCACAGGACACTGTGCAAAGGACCACGGGCCTCATCCTGCCCCCTATCCTGTCCTTATGCTCTTCCAGTGTGCAAGGCTGCCCGAGGTGACACCAGCTGAGCCTCCCTTCAGGTGGCCAAGCAGAGCACTGCCACATTCTGAGGCTGTCTTCTCACCCTCCTCCTTTGCATTTCAAACCCCTGGTTTGTCATTCCTTCATGATGCCATCCCTGCCTGGCCTGCTAATCACCCATAGCTGAGGCTCTGGGGCTTCCCTGTGCTTAGCTCTGCCTTCAGCAGGTCTCCTTGTCTAAATGCAGGCAGGAGGACAAGTTAGGGAAAGCTATTTGACATTATTTATCTTGACTGATTTGCTCCATTAAGAAGAATTCTTGCACAGTCACATTTCTGCATGCAGATACAGCTCTCTGGCAAATTTAGCTCCAAATTCACACCACAGGAAAGAAAGAGTGTTCCAGAACGTGCTGATGATCAGTTAATAGCTTCAAATTGCAAATCTGTGATCTGAAATGATAACATGAGCATGGCATTGCTCTGAGAGGCAATCAGAGATGGAGATCCAGAGGAAACATTTGCATCACAATAGCTGCCCTGCATGTCTGGGTCCTGGGTGCAGGGATGGAGCAGTTGGAGTATCCTCCTTCCCCTTTACATCTCCTGCAAGGTAAGAACTGGCTGTAAGTTAGCAGCTGGAAGGTTTATGCCTGTGCTGCTGCTGTAGAAGCTTTTAAGTCTCTCCTCTGTGTTTTGCACATCCCAAGGATTGCTTTGTGTGTTGATGCTGACATGAGCAGGACACCTCTCCATCCCTCCTTGCCCTCACCTGCTATTGAGCTCTTGCTCATGCTCAAAGGCAGTGTGAGACCTGCCCTTGCTGCCCAGCATGGCCCTCACAGAAGAGGCTCCCCCAGGCATCTCTCCCTCATCCCTTTACAAACCTACAGATCCCTGTTGTGGCATAAATAATGTTTCAGAAGTGTGTGCCCTTTCCTGGGAGGGAGCACAGGGATGCTGTGCTGTGCTGTGCTGGGGGAAGAGCATTCAGCCCTCTGCTGAGTGGGGGCTGCTTGTTGGAATCTGGGATGGAACAGGGCAGGTTTTGGGACTGGTGACCACTGCTGGTGCTGGAAAACACAGTCTGCATCTGGCCTGTGTGGTGGTGGAGGGTGATGCCACCAGAAAGCAGAATGAGCTTCCAGGGATGGTTTCTGTATCAGGTCAAGCCTGGGCTTTGCTCTGCTTAACCTGGAGCACAAAGCCTCTGTTTTCATGGCTGTCTGGAAGGTTTTAGTGTTCTACTCCCCTTAGAATGCTGGAGAGAGGAAGAGGAGCTGAGGATCCATGCAGTCCTTACCCCTCTCAGCAGGGCCAGCCCCAGCTGGGGCTGAGGAACTCATTAGATTTCATAATGCCCAATCTGCTGATAATTAAACCCACAGGAGAATCTTCCTTCAGACCTTTGGCAGGTAGCAGTGGGCTCATTGCCATGACAGTCAGGTTTTATACCCCTTATTCTTCTGTAAGTGCAGGAGCTATGAATTGCTGTCTGGATCTGTGCCTCTGATCCCTTGTGATGCCACCCTGTCCCCTCCTGAAGCTACACAAGCCTGGCCTTTGCCATCTCTCCTGCTGTGGAAACGGTCTGACAGCAAACGTTGCTCTTCTCTCACCACCTTGATCCCTGCTGGATCTTCAAGGGGCTGCAGGACTTAACCAGGAGAGGTGTGGGTGGACCATTCCTCCTGCTCATGGCAGGTGTCATCATAACTCCCCAGTTTGAGCCCAGGAGGAACCTCTGTGAGATGCAAACGCTCCTCACCCCATTCTTGCCTCCCTTTCTCCTCCCGTGCTGGGTACATTCAGCCAGGGGGTGTGCTGCTGCAGACTGGTGCTGTGTGCACAGCAATGGAGCCTCTGCCTTCTGTTATAACTTCATTTCTTTTCTTCTTGCCCTTGTTCTTCTCTTCCAGAGCCGCAAACATGCCAGCAAGGTTCGTCTCTATTACATGCTTCACCCCATAGACGGAGGCTGCCCAGCGAAAAAGCTCCGCTCAGAAAACGTGGGTATCCCTTCAAGCCCTGCTCACTCAACTGCCTGTGTGAGCCATTGGCTGTGCTACCACCATTCCCTGTGTGTCCCAGCCACAGGTACCCAGAGGTAACACCTAGGTTAGCTGAGATGCTGAGGAACTGGAACTCATTTCCAATGAGCCCTACAAGCAATATGATGTGCAGCAGCAGCAGCACTTGGGGGTTTTACTTGCTCAAATGTTCCTGCAGAGGGGAAAGGCAGAAATATGCTGGTGGTAAATGTGCTGATGGCAATTGTTCAGTGGAAATGCAGTGGGCAGTTTTGGGGAGCTCCTGCACATAGGTGAGGCAGAGCCATGGCTGCTGGAGGCTTCTCAGCTGGGATGGAAGCAAAGGCTGTGCTGCAGCCCCTCTGCCAGCAGCTTGGGACTTCACTGAATCCCAGCATGGTGGGGGCTGTGAGGGTCCTGCAGAGATGCCCCAGCCCCTGCTCAAGCAGCTTCCCCTGGCTCAGGGGGCACAGGAACGTGTCCAGGTGGGGTTGGGAACCTCCTGAGGAGCCTCCACAGCCTCCCTGGGCAGCCTGGGCCAGGGCTCCCTCCCCTCAGCACCAAAGGACTTGCTCCCTCCACCTGCTGCCCACACTCTCTTCATGCCCCTCAGGATGCCACTGACCTTCCTGCCCACGAGGGCACGTTGCTGCTCGTGTTTCTGTGCTCTCCCAGGTCTGTCTCTAGCAGGTCACCCCCAGCCTGTGCTGGTGCCCAGGGGGGTCAGGGGATAGCTGTGGTGTTGTCAATGACTCTGCAGGTCCTGAGGGCTCTTCTTCCCCTATTTTTTTACTGTGACTTGATGCAAATGAGGTGCTGGCCCCCAAAAGGCTCCTCAGAACAGCTTTGTGGCCAGGCTGTGAGTGCAAAGAGTTGCCATCAGCTTCCTCCATGGCATCCAGGCAAACGAATGAACGTGGGGAAATCAGCCCAGCTCCCAGGCATTGGTCTGGCAGTGGAGGGAGCCTACATTGCTAAGGGACTGATTCACAGTGAATTATTCATTGGGCTCTTTCCCATGTGCTAGGGCCAGTGTGAGAGCTGGTGATGAGGATCCCAGCAGATAGCATCCCAGCCATTTCACATCTAGGGGATTGTGACTGTGGCTTAATGCTCTCTATTTAGTGAGAAGTCTCATTGAAGGGAGGAGGCAGCAGGTTCTGCCAGAGGAATCTGAAAGCTCCTTCACACAGTCATTACAATTGTAGTGGAGCTGTTATGTTGCACACAGGGTAATTGCAGATGCAATCTACCTCTTAACCATGGGAGCTCTCAGTATTTTGGTTGACCTCTCAGTTACAGGGTATGAAAGGTGCAGTGGTCCTGCACAGAGTGGCTCAGGGCTGGGGCTTCATCACCTCTGCCAGAGAGCTGCATGTGCACCTCAGCACAAGGGTATGGTGAGCAGAGAACCAGGCAGACCTCAAAGAAGTCAAGGCTCAGCCATTTCCCTTTGTGTGTGTGAAAGGCAACGGTGAGGAGTGTGATTGTGTGTTTGCTGCTGTTGGCTGGTGCCAAGGGCAGCCCTTGGTGGGGGATGAGCTGAGTCCTCATGCAGGAGGTGACTGATGAGCCACGTGAGACCCAAAGTGTTGGTGTTATAAAAATACAGCAGGGAAGATGTGCCAACGTTCCCAACTCAAAGCAGGGCTGTTGCTGATCAGCTGTTCCCCAAGCCTTTGCATTTAAAGAGCAGAGCAGTGCCTCAGCCAGCTCTGGTGCTGCAGGAGGTGGCTGGCAGTGATGGCTGTGTGTGGTATACTGACTTCAACAAATACCAGCTACAACCCATCAAAACCCATTAGATTCCAATGCAGTGGAAGCACCTGCAGCTAAAAGGGGAATATTAGGCTTTTGTTCATCCAAAGCTGTGCTGTTCCATGGCCTCATGCAGTGGGGGTTGTGTCCTTCTGACCACAGCACTGAACTCGTCTCCTTGCCAAGGGGAAGCAGAAGCTGCTGCAGCTCAATGCAACAGGCTGAGAGAGCATTTGCTGCCTGACCTGACAGTGAGGCTGCTTGTTGTTTGAGGGCTGTAAAAGCACTCTGCACTCCCCAAACACCCCTTCTCCTTCCCTACATTTGTACAGTTACACAACCAGCCTGGAAGTGCTGAGACAGTTCTTCATGCTCTGGATAACGACTCGATGGGCTTCATTGCTGGGGGGAGGGGGATGGTTTTGGAGGAGGAAGAGGGGAAAACCCTCCTGTCTCTGGTGTACTGAGTGACTGCTGACCTTTTATTTCAGATTCCCACTTGGCATTTCAGCTGGAGGGAAGCTGAGCAGGCTGCAGCCTGTGACAGGGCCCTACTGATGCTCAGAGTCATATCCTCAAGTGCCAGGGTTGGTGAATCAGTTTGAAGCAGCCTTTTCTGACAGGAGCCCTGGTGATGGTCAGGACAGACATGACAAAAATCCCTGATGTGCTGTGAAACACATGTTTTTGGGGGGTAGGGGGGATGGGA
Source organism: Colius striatus (assembly GCF_028858725.1). Lineage (NCBI taxonomy): Eukaryota > Metazoa > Chordata > Aves > Coliiformes > Coliidae > Colius > Colius striatus. The sequence continues at coordinate 2,174,352 of NC_084785.1, forward strand.
GAAAAGCTTTCCATTCCCTTCTGTCTGTATTTGTACTATAAGGCAGGGGATTGATTCAGCCAGCATCATCTTCTTGAAAAGAGAAAGGAGCTGTAATAGGAAGGAAAAGTTGTTGGAGGGAAGATAGCAGGATATTAGATTTGGCTGCTGAGGGTAATGCATGTGTGGCCAGTCAGCTCTGGAGATGGATAAGCTGAGAGCTGTGCCTCTGAGCTAAATGGTGCCAGAGGCTGCCTTGGGAAGCTCAGCTCCATGCAATCCCTGGATGATGGGGGTTGGAAGGGCCCTGCAGAGCTCACCCAGCCCAGTCCCTGCTCAAGCAGGTTCCCCTCCATCAGGGGACACAGGAACAACGGGGTTGTTCCTCCCTTGGTGCAGCACTTTGCCCTTGTTGAACCTCCAGAGGTTCCTCTCTACCCAACTCCATCTCTCAGTCTTCCAGTGAATCAGCCACTTCTCCCAGTTTTAAGCTCCCAGTCAGCAAGGCAATCCCAGTTTTTCACTGAGCATTACAGAGAATATCTCTGTAACAGCAGCCCCTTCTGCATGCACAGACAATTAACTGGCATTTAAAAGCCACTCTGCAGTGCCTTGAGTGCTGTGTTTTATGTTGCTGTGTTTCCAGGCTTTGGATCATCTTTTCTTCTCAGTAAAACCTAGGAAATGAAGGCAGCAGATTTGTATCAGTGGAATAAAAACCCTTCTCTTGTCTTTTTTTCCTGAGGATTGCTTAAGGAACATCCAGCAAAGGACAGCAACTGCCTGGTCCTGTGTGGGGATGATGCCTTTTAGCAGCTTGTTAACAGGCATCTGAACCACTGCACTGAATTCTGTTGGATGTACCAAACTTGCTTTGAAGTTTATAGTATTACAACAAAGAAGCCTTATCAATTAGGCTTGGCACAGCTATGGAATGGGGAGAAGGTTCTGGAGTGTGTCCAAGGAAAGGCAACAGAGCTGGGGAAGGGGCTGGAGCACAAGGGGCTGGGGAGGGGCTGAGGGAATGGGGGTGCTGAGCCTGGAGGAGGCTGAGGGGGGACAGGAGCACTCTCTGCAGCTCCCTGACAGCAGCCTGTGGGGAGCTGGGGGTCTCTGCTCTCAAGTACCAAAAGGAAACAGCCTCAGGTTGCCCCAGGGGAGGTTGAGGCTGGAGCTGAGGCAGAACTGTTTCCCTGAGAGGGGTGTCAGCCCCTGTGCCAGGCTGCCCAGGGAGCTGGGGCAGTGCCCAGCCCTGGAGGGATCCCAAAGCTGTGGGGCTGAGGTGCTGAGGGGTCAGTGCTGGGCTGGGCAGGGCGAGGGCAGGGCTGGGACTGCAGCAGCTTCAAGGGCTTTTCCAACCAAACTGATCCTATGAAGATAAGCCCCATCAGCTTTGGGCAGCTGATGCTTTACCTCTGAGCCCACGGGGTCTGTCATTGTGCTTCAGTTTGAGTGTGTCCCTTTGCCTGGTCAGTGCTGCATCCCTGCAGAGGTTGCTGAGAAGGGATTGCCTGGAGGAGACTGCAAGAAAACAAGTGGTGGAAATATTCTGTGCACGTTGGCTGGCTCCAGGCAGCGTGGGGTTAGGGAGTTGCCTGTGTGGGTTTTACGAGAGCTCATTTGAGCTGTTAGTGCCTGTTTACTGCTGGTGCTTCAGGCTGAGCTGGGGCTGGGAGCAAGGGAAGCAGCCAGGGGAGGTGGCTGACTGCAGCCAGGGGTGCAGAGCATCCCCAGAGTGAGTGTCTGCCCTGAGCAGGCTGTGGCTTGGCTAAGCCCTGGCCCAGCAGCACTGGCCCAGGCATCCTGATCCACAAGCCATGTTATTTTACCAGCTGGCTGCACAATCCTGTCAACACTGTGTCACTCAACGGGTGACAAAAGACACCCAGCTCAGGTTCCCCCCCCCCAGCCCATCTTGTTACAGGTAAAACAGCCTCTGACAAATGAGAAGGTATAATTACCCTTCAGGGCTAGATCCAGCTTGAGTGCCTGGGTGGCTTGGGGCAAGTTGGAGTGGAGGAGGAGGAGGAAGAGAGGCAATTCTGGTGATGAATGACAAAGTAAATGCTTAATAACACTCGAGCCCAAAAGCCTCCTGCATCCCACTAATGAGAGCAGCATTCAGTGCATGAAAAATAGCTGTCTGTTAGAGAGCAGAGGGTCTGTTGTGTATTGCACAGAGCTTGGGACTCTCAGGGTGACCAGATAAATGGGGACACCCTTCTCCTGCAGGCAAATTCCCATCCAAGCCTCAAGATGCTTACCCAGAGACTTGGCTGAACTCGGATCAGCTGCACAGCCAAGTGTGGGTCGGTGTAAGTGGGGCCTCAGAGTCTAAATGAGGCATCTGAAGGGTGTTTGAGGGAGAGGCTTTTGATTTCACGAGTTGAAATTCACTTCAGTGTGTGAAAGGAGGTTGGAGAAGAACAAAAATGTCACTGAGGAGCAGCTGAGGCAAAGGAAGACCCTGGGGTGTGACCATGGGGGCAGCAGCTCCTCACACCAGCTCTGTTGGAGGCTCTTTGTGAGGATCAAGAGAGGCTGGGAGTTTTTTCCCCCTTGCTCTTAACTTTCAAGTGATTTCCCTTTGAAGGCATCAAATATCTGGAGAGAAACCTATTTAAGAGAAGTGCAAATGCTTTATCAGCTCTTGAAGTTGATTTGTAGTTAACAACAGCACAAAGAGCAGGGAGAGCACGTGTCTGCCTCTAATTGTGCCCATTTGAGGGGAGAAAATTACCTTTGGCAGTGGGGCTGGGGTTGACTTTTGGTGGGTTCCTCTTTGCAAGTGTTGCAGAGCTCCTGTCTTGCCCCACAGCTGCTGGGAGCCTCGGAGGCATCCAGCCTCCAGGATGCTCAGCCCTTGCCAGTTGTGTGCCCACTCTGTGCCAGGTGATGCCATGGGCTCGTGTCAGCTGCCCACTCTGTGCCAGGTGATGCCATGGGCTCGTGTCAGCTGCTGGGGGGTAGGTTGGGATGTGCTGGTGGCTTTTGGCTAGTGGCTGTGTTAGCCTGGGCTGGGTGGGAGGACAGCAGGGGTAGGTGCTGGAGCTGTTCCCCCTGTTTATATTGAAGGGCTGTGTGACATGTGCAAAAGGAGAAGTGGCTTTTGGATGCCCCCTGAGTGGCTCCTGGGCTCTGCTGACCCTTTGCAGCCGTGGCCTGTGCTTGGTGTGCAGCAGGAGAGCGAGGGGCTGCCTGGGGACAAGCTGCAGGATGCTCTCAGAGCTTGTTGTGAAGTTGTTGTCAAATGAAGATTGCAGCTTCTCAAGCAGACTGTTTTCTGTTGTGACTGTGCACCAGCAGTTGGAATGCTTGCTTGAAAGAAAACAGAAGAGAGTGCATGACTGTTGCCAGATGGTTTGTGACTGGAGGGAGTTTTGCTGCAGCACAGGGGCCAGATCTGTCAGGGGATGAGCTGGGATGCTGGCTACCTGCTCCCAGGGGCTCACTGCCCAGCTTTGGGAAGGTCTTGCTCTGCACTGAGGAGTATTTCCAAAAGACAGCATTTGTAAATCCTCCTCAGTGGGCAGCACAATGTGCTGAGACCTTTGGAAAAGCCATGTATACAGCTGGCCCTGAGTGTGAGTCCAGCTCCCTTTGTGGAATGGGTTGAAGGGCTAATTGTGACTAATGGTGCAAACCTGCCTTCCCCCTTGCTTGTTCATTGTTTGTACCCTTGTATCTGTGGAAGCTGTTGGTAAACATTTGCTGGCAGCAGCACTTATGTTCTGCTCACAGATGTTCAGCCCAGGAGCTGTTTCAGAGCTCTTCTGCCAAGCCTCTTCTGGCTGCTCAGCTCCTCTGTGTTGGGCAGGGGAACCTCTGTGCTCAGCCTCCAACCCCCTGGTCAGAGCAGGGGAAGTCCCAGGGAATGTGTCTGTGCCTGGTTGTGTTTCCAGCCTGGATGCTGGGAGCTGTCACAGAATCCCCAAATCTGGGGCTCCTCCCTCCTCTCCTTCTCTGCATGATGGGAGGATAAGGGACTTTCCTCCCAGGGCTGAAGAAAGCAGAGCAAAGGCAGGAGATGTCTGGAGCTGGTGTGTGGCCATGCCTGGAGGGCTCACATGAGTCCAACTCATTCCTTTGGTTCTCCTACCTGCAGAGAGGGCTTCCCCTCACCCCTCCCTCAAATCCTGTCCCCCACAGCTGCCTTGGGGGCTCACACAGAGCCTGGCAGGAGGAAGCACTGATGGCAGGGAAAGCACCAGCTTTGTGTGTTCTGCCAGACACCAGGAGTAAAGCCTGGTGTGGATGTGGCACATGAGCCTTGCAGCTGTGGGGAGCACGAAACAGCAGCTTGAGCTCCCAGTCTGTGGCTGAGAACAGAGGCACTGGGGTCTCAGGAGTCATCCCTGGGCTGAGCAAGGCAGGAGCAATGCTGGGAGGGGGGAGACATGGACTGGAAACCCCTTGTAAACCATGGCCTTGGCATAACAACCTGGATTCCTCTCTCTCCTTTGTTCCATGCCTGTGCTTGGTGGGCTTATACACCTCTTCTCTTGTTTCTTTGTGTGTGTTTTTGTCTCCACCCAGGGCAGTGACGGTGACTCAGTGGATAAGAACAAATGCTGCACGCTGTGTAACATGTCCTTTACCTCAGCTGTGGTGGCTGAATCGCATTACCAAGGAAAAATCCATGCCAAAAGGTTAAAACTGTTGCTGGGTGAACAACCAGCATTAAAAGCCACAGGTAGGTCCCGAGGCAGCGAGCTGGAGCAGCAGGGTCTGGCTGGGGGAGGCAGGCTGGCTGGACCTGGCAGGGGATGCTGAGGGCTGGCAGAAGCAGCTTGGCATTTGTGTTGCTGGCATAACAAGCTTGAAAAGAATTGCTGATGCTCCTTATTGTGTGCTTTGTTCACAGAGATGAGTGGTTTAGCAGCCAGGGCTGCCCTTTGTACCACTGCCCTAGCTCTGGCTGCCTGAGATGTGCTTGGTGCAAGGCAACTTGTCTCCTCTGGGCACCAACAGCCAGCCTGGCTTTAATTAGCAGAAGTTACTCCTCAGCTCAGCTCAGATGTTTAATTCCTGTTACTGTACACACCAGAAGATCATTTGCTTTTACCTTAGAGGGAAACTTGGTCTTTAAAAACCCCTTGGATTTGGATTGATTGTCTTTTGGGTTTTGCCCAGATGGGTCTCCACACTTTAATAAGTGGGGGTACCTGCTGTGGCTTTGGGGGTGCAGCAGCCTCAGGGCTGGGGCTGGCTTGTGCCCAGTCCCCAAGAGGAGATGCCAGCTCTGGGCTTTTTAGTTCCTAGTGGGGAGTTTCAGATGTGATTAAATGGACAGAGGAGTCTCAGCTTTGGGTGTGAGGATGCACCCAGCACTCTGCCTTAATCCCAGACCAAGACCCCCCTGGACACGTTCCTGTGTGACCTGATCTAGGTGGGAGCTGCTTCTGCAGGGGGGTTGTGCTGGATGAGCTCTAAAGGTCCCTCCCAACCCCACCATGGTGTGATTCTATGGTCTGATTCTGTGCTTTGTCTCCTGAGGAAAGGGAACTTGCTGCCCTGCCCTGTGGCTCAGGAACATTCTCCCCCTCCCTTCACAGCGAGTGCCACTGACACAGAGCTGGGTGCCATTTCAGCCCAGCTATGAGGGAAAAAAACCCCTTTCCATGCAAGAAATCAGTCCAGCATGAGTTCCTTGCCAGAGTGCTAAAGTGTTTCTAACTTTGTATTTTGCTTCTTGCAGCAGAGTGAGGCTTTCTCACTTCCCTCCCACAGCAAGAGGGAACGTAAGGCAGGCTGGCATGAGCCAGTTAGCATTTCCAAACACTTGAAATAGCCAAACCCAGCAGCTTTTGTGTTTGTGTTGTAGATGGAGAAAGGTTTTGGAGGTGTGGTTTTTACCACTGGAGGGTTTGGGGGTGTTGCTGTGGGCTGGTGTGCTGAGCTGCTGGGGCACAGCTCAGAAGGAGATGTTTGCCTTAGTGGGGAGCTTCCACTTCCATCTGCTTCTCCTCAGGAGGATTTGGAAGACATTGGGGTGTTTTTAATTGGCAGGCTGGCTTCAGCACACCTTGGGGCTGGTGGCAGTTGTTAGTGGAACCTGAGGGATGTGGCTTTACAAGCAGGTTGTGTACTGTGAGGGAAGTGCCTGTGGGCAGGGGGTCTCTGCTGTAGGGGCTGCAGCTCATGGGGTTGGTGTGCAGGAAGGCTCAGAGCAGGGCTGGGGTGAGGCTTGGTGCAATCTCCCAAGGCAGGGATGCTGGTCCCACTGGCAGCATCCCTCCTGCACTGCATTTTGAGCACAAGCCCCTCATCTCGTGGAGAGGGGCCGTGGGGCTGCTGGTCCAGCTGCTGGCTGAGGAGCAGAGGATGCTTCAGTCATATTTCTTTAGTGAGAGGAAGATATAAATCCTTCAGACACCACCAGCTCTGTGAACCTCAGCCTCCCTGGTTCCCCTCTGGCAGCAGATAACATATAAACAAGGAGAGAGCTGACCAAAAGATTGGATAGATTTAACTTTATAGCCTGAGGTCTGTGGAGCAGTGAGTAAAATACATCCCAGAGCTGCTGGGCTGCCACAGGAGCTGGTTGTTTGTAATGGTCCAGATGCCCAGTCCCAGGTCTGGCCCATGCCCCTGAGCTGCTCAGCCCTGTCCCAGGGAGCAGCAAAGGGCCAGCACCCCCCAGCATCCCTGAGCTTTTGGGTTTCTAAGTGGGCAAGTTAACTGGAGGCTGGGTAGGGATGAGGTAGAGGAATCCTCTGCTGGGGGGAAGCAAATCCCAACGAGCAGGCAGGTGGTTTGTGAGACAGCAGAGGTGTCTTCCACAGGAGCCAGCTGTGTGACCTCTTCATTAACTAATCCCCAGTCAGAGCTCATTTGGCTCGTGGCAGCAGCAGCAGCAATGGAACTCTTCCCTGGGTGTTTCTGCACAGGCAGCCTGGTGAGGAGGGTGATGATGCCTCAGCAGGCTGTGAAACTCTGATACCTTGGCAGTTGTCATCCAAAACAATAGAAGCTCATAAACCCCTGGAAATTGATCAGGTTGGAAGTAACATTATATGCAAGATACAGTTTCCTTGAGGGGAAGCTAATGGCCATCCCTTCCTGAGCAGGTCAGCACATTTCTGCCAATATTGACTTCCCCAAGTCAATCACAGTGGCCTTTAGTCATAATTACACACCTAAATATACCCCTGCTTTGCTTTGTGCTGCCGTTGCTGGTGGCAGACACTGAGGTGGGCTCCTCACTTGCCAACCTGGAGCCTCTTCATCAAAGGAGAGCCACCCAGCTCCTCTTCCCCACCTTCACATTTGCCTGTCCTTGCATCTTGTGCTTTGTTCATTATTTAGGTAGCAGCCAAGTCATCTGGAAATGAAACCACAAGAGGAGAAAAGGAAAAGCACATGGAAGGGAGTTTCTGCCTGGGGGTGGTGATGAAGGGCTCATCATTGGGTGCTTTTGTGTCCCAGTGTTACCCCAAACTTCAAAGTGGCTTTTCCATGGCTTCTGTGACTGCCACTGCACAGGCAGACAAGGTGCAGCTCCCTTATGCAAAGGCTGATCACCTGTTGCCTTCTGAAATGATTTGGGGCCAGTGTTTGTCTTCCCAGACGACTCTGAAGGGAAAGGGGATGAAATCCAGGCGCTGGGTTGCTGGTACCTGGCAGGTCACAAGGTGACAGTGCTGGAAGGAGGGGACTGACTGCTGAGTGGTTGATTTTATCTGTGACTGTTAACGGTTTCTGCAGCTTTCCTTGTTCTTCCTGAGACCAAACTGGGCAGCCAGAGTCCTGAGATGGTGACAAATCTGCCTTTTAAAGTGGAGAAGGAGCTGTCTGCACGCCCTTTGTTGATTCTCCACTGGCAGCTTTTTCCTGGAAGCAGCAATTTAAGTGGAGTTAAGTTTATCAGCTTTAGTCACAACAGTGATAAGCTGTGTAACTGCCATCAGAGCATCCTCCTTTCCCAGCCAGGAGTGTGCAGACAGTTGAGGATCAGCCTGTGCTGTCCCTCCCTGCTGCTCTTTGAATGGGGAGCCCTAGATTCCCGAGCAGTCCCACCCCAAACACCCCTGTTCCCTGTGCCTAATGTGGGATGTGCCTCAGCTGTTCCTCAGCTGGCAGAAGCTCCTGGCTGGACGTTTGTTTCCTTGCAGAGAGCACGCTGAGCTCCCTGAAGCAGCCGCACACGGGCAGCGCCCCGGTCGTGGCGGCGCCGCAGCGCCGGGACTCGGACAGGTACTGCCAGCTCTGTGCAGCCTGGTTCAACAACCCCGTGATGGCACAGCAGCACTACGATGGCAAAAAGCACAAGAAGAACGCAGCCAGGGCTGACCTGCTGGAGCAGCTGGGGAAGACCTTGGACCTGGGAGAGCTGAGAGGTGAGAGCAGAGGTGTGTGGGGCGCAGGGATGGCAGCGCTGCCGCCTTTGCCCGCCGTGCAGGGGAGGCTGTGCTGCTTCTTGCTGCTTTGCTTTCTGCTTTCCTGCTGCCACAAAAAGCAATCCCCTCCTCTGAGATGCCAGTCTGCAGCTTTAGCAGCCTGCTTTCCTAGGGATTTCTTTTGGCTCTCCCTTCCATCAGCACACGCTCCTGCCCTCCAGCTAAACCCGGCTGTCCCTGGGAGCCCAGGGAGGAGAACACAGCACCAAACGGGGATGGGGATGTTTGTTGCTGGAGTCACAGCACTCCCTACATCTCCCTGATGGGCAGAGGGGCATTAGCTGTCTTCTGTGATTTAATTAGTGCTTGTAAAACACTGCAAAAGCCCCAGGCCAGCAGCACAGCACAAGGACCCAGCATTTGCTCTGGGTATGTTAAGCAAAAAGTTCTCCCTCTGTGTTGCTGCTGAAGGGAGAGGGTCTGTCTGTGTGTCTGTCCCAGCTCAGGCACTCACAGCTCTGCAGGTGATGGGGTCACCCAGATTGGAGCCTTTCCTGGAGGGATCTCCCCTCCTGAGCTGCAGCCAAAGCCCCCACACACAGCCCTGGGCCCCTGTGGCTGCAGCAGGAGCTGGGGGAGGACGGGCTGCATCACGTGTGGCTGTTGGGCTGGTTCCCAGCAGCTGAGGATGTGGCTGAGCCCTCAGCAGTGCCGAGGTGCAATGGCAGGAGAGTTCAGAGCCTCCTCCTGAACGTTCTCTGTGGTCATGGTGTGATCTGGGGAGGCTGCAGCTCCAGGGCTGTGTCAGTGCTGGTCCCTCACTCACTGCCACGGGGACACTGAGGGGCTGCAGTGTGGCCAGAGCTGGGGAAGGGGCTGCAGCACAAGGCTGGGGAGGGCTGAGGGAATGGGGGTGTTGAGCCTGGAGAAGAGGAGGCTGAGATGCAGCTCACAGACCAACACTTTATCCCTTGCCTCTGTGCTGGGACAGAAGCAGGAGCCTGGCTGATGAGGGTACATCAGCATTCAGCTGCAGAAGAGGAGGCTGAGGGCAGACAGGAGCCCTCTCTGCAGCTCCCTGACAGGAGCCTGTGGGGAGTTGGGGGTCAGGCTCTGCTCCCAAGTGACAAGACAAGAGAAAACAGCCTCAAGTTGCCCCAGGGGAGGTTGAGGCTGGAGCTGAGGCAGAACTGTTTCCCTGAGAGGGGTGTCAGCCCTGTGCCAGGCTGCCCAGGGAGCTGGGGGAGTGCCCAGCCCTGGAGGGATCCCAAAGCCCTGGAGCTGAGGTGCTGAGGCTGTGGGTCAGTGCTGGGCTGGGCAGGGGGAGTGAACAGGTTGGACTCCAGCAGCTTCAAGGGCTTTTCCAACCAAATTGATTCTGTGATTATAACCCTGTGTGCACAAGCAGTGTTTGACTGGAGCAGGCTGAGGAGAAAGTGCAGGTTTGGTTTCAGACCCCCCAGGAGCTGCAGCCTGCTCTGCCAGGGCCACCTTGCAGGGACACTGTCAACTACATTCTTTATTTCCCCCTTTGCTAAATTAAATCACTTTCCTCTCCATCCTAATGACTGTGACCTGCCTCGTGTGTGGCTTGGTCTCAAACCTTATAATGGTGATCCAGATCCTTCATGTGCTACCTACAGTGTGACTCACAATGCCATAAATGATTCATGGGGCTGAGTCACTGCCCACTGTTGGAAATCAAACCTGGGACAATAGCATGGAAGTGCTCAGTGCTTTGAACTGTGCCAAGCTCAAGAGTGGCTGAGGGTGTCATTAACTGTAAATAAATCAGTTGTGAAGTGTTTTATTCATTTAGCTTGTGCCTAGGAGAGTTGAAACTGGAGGGCTTTGCATGCTCATCAGCTTGGTTTTTAGCTTTACAGTGGGTCTGTGTGTGGTTGGGATTTGCAGCTGAAGCTGGGTGGGTCCTGCCAGTGCCCATCCATGGCAGGAGAGGGGAGCCAAGAGCTGTGCTGTGGCTGTGCACACCCCCTCTGCTCCCAGGTGACAGAGAGAGCAAACAGCCCCAAGTTGCCCCAGGGGAGGTTGAGATTGGAGATGAGGAAGAGCTTCTTCCCTGAGAGGGGTGTCAGCCCTGTGCCAGGCTGCCCAGGGAGCTGGGGGGGTGCCCAGCCCTGGAGGGATCCCAAAGCCATGGGGTGAGGTGCTGAGGCTGTAGGTCAGTGCTGGGCTGGGCAGGGTGAGGGCAGGGCTGGACTGCAGCAGCTTCAAGGGCTTTTCCAACCACCACAATTCCATCATTCCATGACTCCAGGGCTGTGATGTGCTCTGGGAGTGTTTAACTGTGAGGCCAGAGCACATCTCTACAGATGCAGAAGACACCTGGCTGCAGTAGCCCACACAGGTGAGATCTGCCTTCAGCCTTCCCTTGGCAGAGAAAGTCAGAGCTGACTCCCAGGGCAGTGCCAGCAGTGGCAGTTCAGAGATGCCCAGTGCTGGTGAGCCCCAGGTTGTCAGCAGGGTGCTGTGTGCCCCTGGCTGTGGGTGCCTTTGGTGCTGGGCATCACAGCCCTGTGCTCCCTCTGCCCTGCACTTGTTTTCCTGCCTCCTTGTTTGCTGGAGCTCAAACTCCTTCCCTTTCCACTCTGTCCCTGGTGCCTTCTGCCTTCACAGCTTGAAATATTAATTCTATTTTGACTGCTGAGGGAGACAAGCACTTGATGGCATTGTGTGAGCCTGGGAGGAGCTGTGGCACTTGCACCACAACACTTCAGCAGCTTTTGATGTTTTGATAATGGCTGTAATGAAATATTTATTGATAAACAGGAATGTGGGCTTGGAGAAATAACAAGAGAGGGATATTTTTGGGCAGCTGATATTTATAGGGAACAAAAGCATTGATGCTCCTCACCAAGTGCTGCTCCTCCTGTTGTTTTGAAGTCTGAGTTTCTTCTCAGAAATGAGAAAGAGGAGGGGGAAGAAAAGGAGGAACAAGGAACCCCTCAGTGACAGCATTTCTCTTGTCTGGATCGAGTTAGGGCTGCAATGCATCGAGTTGCTCAGGCACACAGGCAGCACATGGCACTGCTCTGGGCAGGCTTCAGCTCAGGCTCTGGGTGGGTTTGTGTGGCTTTGTGGTGGCCTTGCCAGCCCAGAAACCCCTGCTCAAGGGCTGGCCTGGAAACCCCTCTGCTCTTACTCCTTTTCCCTTTCCCCTTCTCCTTTTCTTCCCCCTTTCCCCTTCCTCTCCCTGTTTTCCCTCTCCCTTTCCCTCTCCCTCTCCCTTCCCCTTGAATGAACAAAATAAGCAGGAGGCTTTACAAGCAGACAGACCCTCCCTCCTGTCACTGTTTGTAACTTGGGCTTTGTCAACTTTCTGTGCCAAAAGCAACTTGCCAAAGCACCTCTGAGGCTCTCCAGTAAAACCTGCATTCAAGCTAGGGATGGAGACAGGTTCTGGACCAGTCTTCTGTACCTGGAGCTGGTTAGATGCTGTAAAGCCACAGGAGTGGAGGTCTTCTTGGGCACTTGGTCTTTGGTGAACAAGAAAAGCACCAGGACCTGGAGCAGAACGTGGTGCCTGTGCAGGGAATGGCTCTGAATCCCCAGAGCACAGCAGCCAGTGCAGCAGGGTGGGATGGGGATGGCTGCACAGGGCTGCTGTCACCTGAAGCCTTTGTGATTTCAGGGCAATTGTCACAGTTGCAGGTGCTGTCTTGCAAAGTCAGGCCAAGGGCTGGGTCTCATTTTCCTCCCCAGCTCGTGGCTCCTCTCAGTGCCTCAGAAACACGTTTCCTTCGGTGCTGTCACGTTGGGTTAATAGAGAGTGATGGAACAAGTGCTGCCCTGGGAGGTGCTGGAATGCATTTCATGCAGAGTCACATTAGTGACTGGCCTTGTTCATGTTTTACTGAGTGTGCATGGGAGCACATGCAGCTTTCCATGCCTGCATGCCATGGTGCAGGGGAGGGAGGATGCCAAAAAGGAGCTGTGACTCCAGAGAGAGCATTTGCTGGCACAGAGTGCTGTGCCTGGGACCACCTGCCTGTTGCAGGCTGCCTGCTGTGCTGCTGCTTCCACTCCCAGCACCCTTTGTTTGGGTGCATTTTATGAAACTACAGTTTCAGCCAAATTGGCAGCTTTAGTGAGCTCCAGGGAGAGCAATGCTGGGAGGTTTGATGTGCTGGAGGTGATTTTTGCCTGTGCTTTCATCCTGCAGCTCATTTGAGGCTGCTTTCCTTTCTCCACATCTCGTTTTCACAGGATCATAGAATTGTTTGGGTTAGAAAAGACCTTTAGGATCAAAATCTAAGCCCTCACCCAGCCCAGCACTAACCCAGGGCCCTCAGCACCTGAGCTCCACAGCTTTGGGATCTCTCCAGGGCTGGGCACTCCATCACCTGCAGAGCAGCACCGAGTCCTGCCAGGGCTGGATGTGGGCAGTGGGGGCAGGATTCCCCCTTATTCATCATCATAAGCAGCCTTGACACACTGCTGGGGAAAAAAACCCATCAGTGACTCCAGTTAGGAGCTGTAATTGCTGATGGTGCTTCCACCTACACGAGTAATTAAGATTCAATCAGGCTGCTGTTAATGTATGCTGTTAAATTAGCTGCTGAGCATTAGAACCTTATTACCTTAATTTAAGGTATCACCAGTCCCTTACTTGCCCAGTCCTGGTCTGTGCTGGGTGACCATCAGCACAGTGAGGGCTGGGGCTGCAGCAGGGGGCTGGTGTCAGCCCTGTGCTGCCTGGTCCAGCCTTTCCCCTGTGCTGTGGCACAGAGTGATGTGGCTTCTGATACCTGTAGGCTTAATGAAGGGAGCAGGAGCTGCCAGGTACAGGCAGAGGCTTCAGCTATAAAGCCACTGCTGCTGCATCAAGGATAAATTCAGCAGCAGGGCAGCCAGAAGCTTATGTGCAGCGTGGTTCTGTTGCAGATCAACTCCAGGTGAGTGGCTCAGTACTGCAGCAGCTTTTCCTTCCTCTTTTCCCCTGCTGCTCTGCACAGAGGAGCAGTGATCTTGAGATATTTGGAGATCTTTGATGTTGAACCTTCTGTTGGGCTGAGTTCCCAGGTGAGAGCTGTGTGAGGTGCTGGAGAAGAGCAGGTCTGTGGGTGTAACAGAAGGGACAAGTGGCTTTTGGGAGTACACATGTACAGCCTGTGCTCTTCATCATGGGCAGCACCAGCTCAGTTGAGAATGCCATACTTGCTCTGAAGGAATTGTTTTAACAGTCTCTGCAAAGAAAAACTGCTGCAGAAAGTCAGGGGAGACTATGACATGGTGCATTAAAGCTGTTCCTACAGAGTGCAGCAGCCTGTGCTGAGAATCCCTCAGCTCTGGTGGGTTTAAGCTGAGCCCTTCAATTAAAGCTTGAAATGCTCTGCTCAGATCTTGGTGGAGGTGAATCAGTGCAAGCCAGAAACCCCACCACAGAGGCTTTACCATGGCAATCCCTTGTGGGCTTTTGTTTGAGGAGGACAGGACAGAAGTGAGTTCAACATCAGTGCAGTGGATGTGTAATGCCAGCCATGCTAATGCAGCCTGTGATGCCAAGGGAGTTATTAGGATGGTAAAACACAAAAGAGGGGAGGAGAGGAGAAACCACTCTCCTGACACTCAGCAGAGGAAGGGAGGCAACAGAATCTGGGGCTGGAAACACTTTGGTCTGCATTTTGATGCTTAATTCATGTCAGGTTTTGCCCTACATAGCAGGAGTAAGAGCCCTCAGGTTTCTCCCCCTCTCAGGGATGTCCAGAAGGGAAACAAGTCTTTAATGTGTGTTCAGCCACACTCTGTTCCCCTCTGCAGTAGCTGGGATGGTTGTAGTAGTTGCTAAAAGCAGCAGCTTCTCATTTCTCTGGTTTGATTGTAACAGTTCCTAAAAGAGGCTCCTCATTTCTCACACACCCTGAACCCAGGCACTGCTCTGTCTCCTGGCCCAGGTCATTCCCTCAGGGAATGTGGTTTTAAAGAGGAGAAAGGGATGAACTGAGTGTGTGGAGGAACATCCCTGGCAGCAGCATCCTCTCCTGTGATTGCCAAAGTCACTGAGGGATGGTTTGGGTGAAAAACTGTCTAGAAAGGCAAAGCAGAGCATTGGTGTGTAAAGAGCTGCTTGGCCCAGCATGTGCTAAGCAGGCTGCCATCCTCTGCAGAGGAAAAGGAGGAGTGCAGCAGGGCAGGCACTGACAAGAAATGCCTCAGGAATGAGCCATGCTGGGCATTTGTACAGGAAATCTAAAGTGACACCAATCCAAACTCATCTTGGCTGTTTTGGCAGGCACTGGGCAGCACAGGGGCTGGGGAAAAGGCCTTTTCTCCCTCACCTCTGAGCCTGATTGCTGCCTGCCTGCTGCCTTCCTATTTTTAGATGCTCAGCTTTCCAGAGGTGGCAAAGGCTTGATTTCCTTGTCCTGCTGAGACCTGAAAACACTCTCAGCCTGAAGTCATTAAATTATAATTGAGGGATGCAAGCTGTTAAATGAGGAAGAAGTCATTTGCTTATTTAGTACAATAAATAGAGCTGAAAATAGTGGCTTTGTCTCTCTTTGGGCACCTCAGGAGATTGTTTTTCTCAGGCTACTCTGGTTGCATCTGTAACCCTGGGCTCCTTCCCCCCTTCCCTGAGAGCCACCCAGGACAATTCCCTTCATTAGAAGGTCTGAAATGATGTGGGGTGAAAGGGTGGCAGCAGAGGAAAAGCCAGTCTGAGTGTCTGCAGGAAAAACCTGAACTTGGGTAGCATTAAATGAGCATTTCTTATCCTTTCCCCCTGTCAGGGAGCTGCAGAGAGGGCTCCTGTCTCCCCTCAGCCTCCTCCAGGCTCAACACCCCCATTCCCTCAGCACCTCCCCAGCACCCCTGTGCTCCAGCCCCTTCCCCAGCTCCAGCCCCTTCCCCAGCTCCAGCCCCTTCCCCAGCTCCAGCCCCTTCCCCAGCTCCAGCCCCTTGTGGGAGAATGGAAAGGCAATTGGAGGGCTGAGTGGCCTGTGATGCACGAGAGAGGTTTGCTGTGGGCAAGGGCTGATGCTCTGCTCATCCTCACTCATTTGTACTTTGCAGGTGCCACTTGGATTCTGAATACTCCCTAGCCCAGACACAGAGATGTTTTCCCTCCTGCTGCAGCCCTGAGCTTGCCCTGAGCTGGCCCTGAGCTGGCCCTGAGCTGCAGGGCTGCAGCTCTGTCTCACTCTGCCTTTTCTCCACAGGGCTGAAGCGCAGCTACACGTGCAGCACCTGCAGCGTCACCCTCAACTCCATAGAGCAGTACCACGCACACCTGAAGGGCTCCAAACACCAGACCAAGTGGGTATCTCTCTGCCTTTCCCCTCTGGGCTCCTGTCTGAGCCTGCCTAGATGAATACATACACAGAAACACTTCACCCTCCAGTGACTCTCATCTGATCCTGGAGGCACCAGCAGCTTCAGAAACACGGGGCTGAGCCCAGCTGGGCTTCCCAGAGCCCTGACAAAGCTGTTGGCTCTTAATGTCCTGCCAGTCTCAGCATGCACAGGGAAACCTGCTGTCACCTCCTTGCCATTTCCACACAGCCTGCTGCCTTTGCTGCTGCTGTTGTGCTGGTTTGCTGGGTTTCTGCCTGCAGACTCTGGGATGGCCACAGAATCATCAGATGCTTTTGGCTGGTAAAGCCCTTGGAGCTGCTGCAGTGCCAGCCCTGCCCTCACCCTGCCCAGCCCAGCACCAACCCTCAGCACCTCAGCTCCAGGGCTTTGCAATAGCCAGATGTGCTGTCCCTCCCCACCAAAGCATCTCAGGGGCTGCTGGGGAACCCAAATACCTGCCCAGACTGAGCAGTGCCTGCTGCTTTGGGACAGCTGAAGGAGAGGTGGGCAGCAAAGCCCCAAGACATTCATCCTGTCTGGTCCTGATGCCACAAGTGTTTGTGCTTAATGATACTGACTGTGCAGCTCCTTTCATGTGTTAAACCTCAGAAGAGACACTGCCTCCATCTCACACAGCATCCCAGCATGGTGGGGGCTGGAAGGGATCTCCAGCCCAAGCCCTGCTAAGGCAGGTTCTCAGGGGGCACAGGAACGTGTCCAGCTGTGTTTGGAAACCTCTGGAGAAGGAGCCTCCACCCCCTCTCCAATCTAAACCTCCCCTGGTGCAGCTTGAGGACTTTTCCTCTTGTGAATTGGGAGCAGAGCCTTGGTTTTTGCTCTGGGGAGGAGGCTCCCAGGGCCACCAGCAAGGCAAACAACACAGCACTATGTCAGTGCCAGGGCTCAGTGGCACTCACAGTGGTCCCCAGAGCTCTGGAGGCAGATGGGTTGTTGGTAGGAGGGTCCCTTCCCCTTTCATCTTGGTGAGGATGGAGCCAGCCTGTGCAGGGAGCACCAGGGTGACACAGAAGCCTGCAGGACTCCCCCTTCTTTTCTAAGGACCTTCCCTTTGTGCAAATGAACATTCTTATCAGCCTCTCTAAATTTAGGTTCTTATCATTTATTCATAATGACTTCAATCTGGTCACAGGAGATTGTCATGGGCACTGAGTACAAGAGGAAACAAAGGGCTACACTGAGAAGAAAGCATGTTACAAATGTAATAATGGAATGCCAATTAGAGGCATTTGTCTGACCAATTTCGATGGGAAATTGCTCTGATTATTCTATTTGCTCCATGCACTGTTCATTCTTCCACAGCTCTCTCTGAGGCTGGGTGTGAAGCACAGCACACATCCCCCCAGTGCCCACAGGAAAGTGCAGAGGCATGGGAGACAAAAGACTGGCAGCTTGGGGTTGTGCACAAAAGCTCTTCCCACCCTGTAATTAGTATGTAACCAGATCTTTACTCTCCTTGTTTAAAGCTGCTTTGGCAGCTTCATTGTGCTCTGTGGTGAGGAAAGGCTGCAAGTCCTGGGGCTGAAGGGAAGGCTGAGAGGGACCCTCAGCAATGCTGCTCAGTCCCTAAAGGCTGAGTGTCAGAGGCTGGGGCCAGGGTTTGGTGACCAGTGCCAGGACAAGGGGTGATGGGCACAGGCTGGCACACAGGCAGTGCCCCTGGCACAGGAGGTGACACTCCTTTGGTGCTGAGGTGAGGGAGCCCTGGCCCAGGCTGCCCAGGGAGGGTGTGGAGGCTCCTTCTCCTTCCAACCCCATCTGGACACGTTCCTGTGCCCCTGAGCCAGGGGAAGCTGCTGTAGCAGGGGCTGGGGGAGCTCTGCAGGGCCCTTGCAGCCCCCACCATGCTGGGATGCTGTGAGAGCTGAAAGTATCTTGGCTGTTATTTTGGTGTTGAATAAAAGATGCAGGAGGAGGTAGCTAATATTGAGCTAGTCTTTATCCCTCTGGCCAATGAATATGCAAAGCAAGATAATGTCAGCTCACTCCCTTTACTAATCCAGGGTGCATGTGCTTGGAACAGTATATTTGGAGCTAAAGGAGAAATGCATCCTTTCTCTGCCCTGCCATAAAGTCAGGAACTGGGCTGAGAGGCAGAGAAGGAGAGTTGTTCCTTTGCAGGCATCACCAGTCTGCCATCCAGCCTGTGTCAGGGGCCAGGCAGTGTTCACTGGAGCCCTGGTGGGAAGGTGCATTCACACCTTGCAGCTGAGCAAGGGCTGCTTTGAGATGTGCTGGGAGAGTGGAGCTGCAGCTCAGGGCTCTGGCACTAAACATTGCATCCACACACAGCAGCACAGAAGCCAGGTTTGAACCATGGCTGGACATCTGCAGCAGGAGCAGCACTGAGCCTTTAATTAGGGATTTATGAACTGTGTGGAGATGACTGAGTCAATGTTTGACTTACTTTCCAGAAATAGATGTGAGGTTTGGTTTTTTTAGTCTCCCCTTCTGCCTTCTCCCTCCCTGCAATGAGCAGAAGAGCAGTGGAAGGGTGAGCAAGGTGCCCTGGAGCTGTGGGGACCAGTGGCAGCCGAGACACCAGCCTGTGAGGAGCTGCAGGAGGAAGGGCCCATGCCAGCCTCTCTCCTCACTGCTTGCTATAGGCTGAAGGAAGCCAAAGTACCCTCATTTCTGGTTTATGTAACCTGGAAAGATGAGAAGTCACAGCTAGAAGTGATTTGCAACACAGAACAGAGAATTAAGTCCCAGGTAGTTGTGGGAGAAAGCTGAGGATGTTCAAATTCCAGGGTCAAAGAGATGCTTGTGCAGAAAACATTAACTTAGGGCTTTGCAAAAAGCATTTCCCTCCTTTAAGGAGCAGCTGGGAGCAGTGGCTGTGCCCATCAGGGTGTCCAGCAGGAAAGAGCTGTGTTGGAGGAACCCAGTCCCAGCTCTGCAGTAGCTCTTCAGGGGCTTGTGGATGCCAGGAGCAAAGGTGCTGTTGGTAGAGCCCCAGAGCCCAGACCCACAGCTGCTGTCAGGGCTGTGCACCAGAGCCCAGACCCACAGCTGCTGTCAGGGCTGTGCACCAGAGCCCAGACCCACAGCTGCTGTCAGGGCTGTGCACCAGAGCCCAGACCCACAGCTGATTCCAGGGCTGTGCACCAGAGCCCAGACCCACAGCTGCTGTCAGGGCTGTGCACCAGAGCCCAGACCCACAGCTGATTCCAGGGCTGTGCACCAGAGCCCAGACCCACAGGTGATTCCAGGGCTGTGCACCAGAGCCCAGACCCACAGCTGATTCCAGGGCTGTGCACCAGAGCCCAGACCCACAGCTGCTGTCAGGGCTGTGCACCAGAGCCCAGACCCACAGCTGCTGTCAGGGCTGTGCACCAGAGCCCAGACCCACAGCTGATTCCAGGGCTGTGCACCAGAGCCCAGACCCACAGGTGATTCCAGGGCTGTGCACCAGAGCCCAGACCCACAGCTGATTCCAGGGCTGTCCCTAGGCTGGGTGCTCATCTCAAACCCTGTTATAACATGCCAGGCAGTGAGCCCTGTGAGCTGTCCTCTGCTGCTCTGGCTGGCAGCAATCAGAGGCTGAGCTCCAGCCCCAGTAATTAAGGGTCTGGCTCTCTGGGGGATAATGATTCCCACTTCCATAAAGAAGAACTGTATCTCCTTGCTTTTATTCTGTGTCTTTGATCAGCCAGACCTCTCTGCCACATCCAGAGCTCACAAATGTATTCTGAGCTTTCTTAACTGCTCATTTGCACATTCATAGATGCTAATACACCTCCAGGCTTCCCTTTCAAACTCATACATTGGATTTGAGATTTCTACAGAGGGAGGACCCCAATCTTAGAGCTGCCAGTGAGGTGAGGTGAGTTGAAGCTAGCAAAGGAGGGCAGTTCTCAGGCAAAGGAATTCCCAGGGATGGAGAATGGTCACTTCCAGTTTGCCAGGTGTCCTCTGAAGACCCTTCTGCACAGCCCTTCCCCAGGGCATTGAGATGCCCTCTGTGAAAGCCCAGATTGTGGCATCACAGAGTTGTTTTGGTTGGGAAGGACCCTTTAAAACCATTGAGTCCAACCACTCAGCACTAACCCACGTCCCTCAGCACCTCAGTGTCTGCAGGGATGGGGACTCCAGCTGCAGATGGTCAGTGGCCAGCTTCAAATGACAGCAGAGCTCCATGGGCTTGGTTTGCTCTTTTCCTTGATGTTTTTATCCCCTGGTTGAGAACACAGATGTCTAATTGGGATTGGCTGTTAACAGAAGCTGCTTGGCTCTTGAGGAATCAGAGCTTCAGAGGGAGCCCTGGCCCAGGCTGCCCAGGGAGGGTGTGGAGGCTCCTTCTCCTTCCAGCCCCATCTGGACACGTTCCTGTGCCCCCTGAGCCAGGGGAACTTGATGTAGCAGGGGCTGGGAGAGCTCTGCAGGGCCCTGCAAACCCCTGGGATGCCAAAACCCAGGGGACAGGACTAGAGAAAGGCTTTGGTGGATCCTGCCCTGACACTGTGTCAGCTTTTATGCCAAACACTATTCCTTCTCTCCTTGGCTGTTTCCAGCTGGGAGGCTGAGCCTCCCTCCTGCACATCCTCACATGAATGAATGAATGAGTGAAGGGATGAATGCACTCTGTGACAGGAGACTCCAAATAAATTGCAGGAAATTATAGTAAATACTTGAGTGGTCCCAGGTACTTTACAACAAAGCCAAATAATTCATCCTTTGTACCTTGATGGCTGCAGCTTTTAGTGGGAGCAGCAGCATCTTCCATGTGCTTGCTGGAACATACACTGGCTGCTGCCTAAAATATACAGAAGCCTTTAGAGTGGTAATAACTCCAGAAGATGAATAGTTATGAAAGGTAGATGGGATTGAAAGGCATTTTAATTTGTCATTATTTCAGTTCCAGAGAGCAGCTGAGTAATTACACTGTGAAGAGAGAGTGTATCATATTTTCCCTCATTATAGGATTAAATTGTCTCTCCTCCCTTTTAATGTGAGTGAAAATAAAGGTCTCCCTGCTATCTTCTGTTTTGATCATCACTTGAAAGCCCCAGAATGTCTCCTGCAGCTTTGCTTCACGGTGTCTGGTGTACAGATCCATTACAGTGACGTAGGGCAGAAGCTCTGGGCTGAGATCAGCGATGCTTGTGGAGTGAGAAACTCCTCATGGGCCAAAAATGCCTTGGGGTCAGCAGCCAGGCAACTTCTGCAGGGTTTGGTGAGCTCTTCAACAGATTTAGACTGAGGACCTAAAGAAAGCAGAGTCTTCAACTGGTTACAGCAGCTTTCCCTCATAAAATACAAATCTGACCTTAAAACTGCAAATGTGCTTTAGGCAGGGACTTATTTATAGAGCTTTTTATATTTATATAGACATATATTTAGAATGGAAGTTTCCTCATTGCTCACATAAAACATTGCTTTAGTCATCAGGAGAAATGTTGCAGGTTTATCCCAGAACTGGTTGGTCTGGGATGTGCCCTCAGTGCTGGCTCTTGCTGGAGGTGGCAGCAGGAGTGGGGGGAACCATCAGCTGGGGAAGGGATTGAGATGCCAGGGAAGGGGATGAGATGCTGATGGGAAAGGGAGAGAAATGCTGATGGGGAAAGGAGTGAGATGCCCATGGGGAAGGGACTGAGGTGCTGCTGGGAAAAGGAGAGAGATGCTGCTGGGGAAGGGAGTGAGATGTCCATGGGGAAGGGACTGAGGTGCTGCTGGGAAAAGGAGAGAGATGCTGCTGGGGAAAAAGCTGAGATGTCCATGGGGAAGGGAGTGAGATGTCCATGGGGAAGGGAGTGAGATGTCCATGGGGAAGGGAGTGAGATGTTCATGGGGTGGGGAGTGAGATGCCCATGGGGAAAGGACTGAGATGCCCATGGGGAAGGGAGTGAGATGTCCATGGGGAAGGGAGTGAGATGTTCATGGGGAGGGGAGTGAGGTACTGCTGGGAAAAGGAGAGAGATGCTCCTGGGGAAACCATGAGATGTCCATGGGGAAGGGAGTGAAATGTCCATGGGGAAGGGAGTGAGATGTTCATGGGGTGGGGAGTGAGATGCCCATGGGGAAAGGACTGAGATGCCCATGGGGAAGGGAGTGAGATGTCCATGGGGAAGGGAGTGAGATGTTCATGGGGAGGGGAGTGAGATGCTGATGGGGAAGGGAGTGAGGTACTGCTGGGAAAAGGAGAGAGATGCTCCTGGGGAAACCATGAGATGTCCATGGAGAAGAGAGGGAGATTCCACTGGGAAAGGGACTGAGGTGCTGCTGGGAAGGGAGTGACATTCCACTGGGAAAGGGAGTAAGATGCTGATGAGGAAAGGGAGTGAGATGCCCCTGAGGCTGCCTGGGCAAAGGGTGGTGACACCTCCGTGGGCAGAGCTGAGGAGCTGCACAGAAACCCTCTGTGAACCAGTGTGGCAAGGCAGAGACTGACTTGTGCTTCATTCCTTCTTGCAGCCTGAAGAACCAGTAGTAGTTCATCAACAGAGACAAGGAAAACCACTGAGGCTTCTTCTGTGGAGAGGAACTGTCAGGAAGGAGAGGCTGCCTTGCTGGACAATGATCCTGTGTGGATGGGTACCTGTAACTAACCTTCCCTTGGGACAAACACCTGGAGCTTTGGTTGGGTTTTGGTTTGGTTTTTTAATTTTGTGGTGAGTTGAACTATTTCAATGGATTTTTTTACCCTTTCAAGGTCATATTTATTCAGCACAGAGCCCAGAGTATGAGAAGGACCCTGTAAATACAGCACTTGACACCCCTCACCTTCAGACACGGGGCAAACAAACCACATCCCTTCCTCATATCTGTTCTTAGATTCCTCCCAAGAGTATACAGTTATTCTATCACATTATCCATGGTAGTGATGTAATCAGCCTTCAGTCAGAAATAAACACACCCCCTTCACCTCCTGCAGCATGGTTTGTGTCAACACAGAGAGCAGCAAAACCCACCCCTGAGCCACGGGGCGTGTGGCACCGATCGAGTTTTGCCTTTCCTCTTTGTCTTTGGAGAAACAAACACTTCCCTGAGCAAAGGAGAGGGAAAAGGAAAGCAGGGAAATCCTTTTCCTGCTGGTGGGATTCCTACAGGCTCGGTGCTGGATCCAGCAGCGGTGCCAACCCAGGCTGAGCGGGATGCTGCGGGAAGGATGGCACTGGGCAGTGGCACAGCTTGCCAGGCCATCCCACGTGGGCAGCTCTGGCTCTGAGGGTCTTACCTGCTCCTAGGGAGATGGTGGAGAAGCAGCAGTGGTGGAGAGCTGGTGTGCAGAGTCAGTTCTCAGCAGCCTGAGGATGAGCATCGTGTGTCCCTGGAGCTGCCCTCGCCAGGCGGCGGGTGCTGGTGAGTCCTCGCTGCTGCACCAGTGGGTCTGTGCCAGGGCAGAGATCCCTGTGCCACAGGATGGAGGGGCTGGGGCTCCTGGAGCTGTACCAACCTCTGCCAAGGCACTGGCCAGCACTGCATGGCCTCCCCAGCCACTTGCCACTCGTGTCTCCTGCTGAGCTCTGGCATCTCCCTGCCATGTGGGCAGAGGGTTTGGACCAAAGGCTTTTCCTGCGACAGAAGATGAGGTGAAGCGCTCAGGGCTGAGCCTGGAGGGAGAATCAACGAGGAGCTGGACATGCTACAGACCCTCCAGGCTCTGGGTGGCTCTGGCAGCCCCTCCATCCCACTGCCCATGCAGGGACTGGGGCACAGGAGGGTTTCTTGCTCACAGAGGGGGGAAAACCTCAAAGAAGAGAGAAAGAATTGCCTGCAAATCAGCTTTGAGTGGGCCAGAAGAATGCTGTTTGCACAGAGCTGGGGCCCAGTCTGCTGCAGTTTGCTGCTCATCTGTAGAGGTGTTTATTCTTCCCTGGCTTTGAGCAGAAGCACCAGTAACTCCACTGGAAAGAAAGAGCCCACAAGGACTTCTGTGTTTCCCCTGCAGTCAGCACAAAGCCCCAGGTCTGTTCCCTCAGGCACTGCAAAGCAAAGAGCTGCAATAAATGTGAGCCAGGTTTACCACGAGCAACACGAGCCAGGCCTGGCTGTGCCCCTTGCATGCAGAGAACCTGCCTGGGGAATGCTGCTGGGAGGTGAGGCACCTTCTCACACTGCAACCTGGTGCTTTGGTGTGTGGTCAGTAGCACAATTCTTCTGAAGACTCTGACTGTTTCCCTGCTTCAGCATCTCTGCAATAACAGGCTTTGCTGTCCCCTCTGTGTGCAGGCTGAGCTGGAGGTGTGTTTGGGAGGGAGCACTGATGTGTGCACAGCCATGGGGGCATTTCCCAGCAAGGTGGAAACCCACTTCTCCAGCATCTCAAAGAAGAGCAGTGACCTGCTGCTACTGGCCCTGCATAGGGGGAAACATTTCCTTCAACCCCCAGCTCACCACTGTGGCTTGCAGGCTGCTGAGTGTGCTGCCAGATGGTAGAGAGGGGATGGATCTGTGTCCTGCAAGCCCTGCTGCACTCCTGGATAAGCCCTTGTTCTGCACTCTGGTGTGGAGGAGCACTCTGTGTGTCACATCACACCTATCTGGGTGCATTGCTTGGAAAACTGCAGCTGTGAAGCAAATGTCCTATGTCCATGGAGTGATTGCTGCTGTTGTGTGTTTGTAACAGGGCAGCCCATACACTGCAAGCTCTGTGGCCATGGGTGCTGCAGGGAACTGCTCAGGAACCTTCATCTGTCTCACTGAAGGATGCAACACCCCAAGGCTTGGTAGAGCAGAGCAGCCCTGAGTGGCAGAGGTGCATGTGAAACCAAAGCAGCTTCACTGTAAACCTCCACTGAACCACACTGTGGGGCAACATTTGGAGTCATTAAGTCACAAAGCAGCATGTGCTACAACCAAACTGTCCCAAAGGCACTGCTGGTACCTGTGGGACTCTGCCACTACCAGCAGTTGTGCTGGTAAATGAGCCCATGGGCTGAGGCAGGAGCAGCCTTTCCCTGGAGGGAACCTTCCAGTGCCAGAGGAAGAAAAACAGTTTGAATCTGCTGCTGCTGGGGTTCTGCTTTTCATCTCCTTCCCTGCTGTGGGATGGAGTTCATCTTCCCTGGCTGGCTGGAGCAGAGTGGGGGCTGGAGGCAGGCAAAGCTGCTTTGGCTTCCCAATGCTCATACAGTGTCACTGTCTGCTTCATTCCCATCTCAGCTGGGATGCTGAGATCCCTCCCTGCCTGCTGCTGGGGTCCCCCTTGTCATGACAACAACCCCCTTTCTGCTGGTGCCAATGGTTCTGTTTTCCATTGCAAAGGCAATTGAGAGCCCCAACTGAACAGATTTCTTTTGAAAAGGCTCTTTCCAAATCTTCCAGGAGAGAAATCATTGGAAATCAGGAGGAAAATCAATGAGAGCTGTTGCTCCAAGGCTGCCTGTGTTGTTCTGCCTCCCAGCAGTGAAGACTGAGCTACCCTTGTAGGCTGAGACTCCTGTGATTTGGGTTTGGGGGTGTTGTTTTGTTGCCACTGTGTATGAAATCTGTTGTGCATCTCCTGAGCTGGGCAGTGTTTCTCTTCATCTGGCATTTGATCCCAGGGCTGTGGAACACCAGTGTGAGAGCTGGGCTCACTCACTCGTCACAGCAGAGCAATCTGTGTTGGTCATCCTCAAATCTGGTGAAATAAATACAAGTGTCTTTGTTTCTAAACCCACCTGGATCTGTTCCTGTGTCCCCTGAAACAGCTTCAGCAGGGGTTGGGGGCTGCAGGGTCCTTCCAGCATCCTGGGACTCTATTTGCAGCTTGCATTGAATGCCTTTGAAACCTCTCCCTGTTCCTGCTTCAAATACATGCACAGGGTGCTGTTACAGCCTTGAAGAGCATCACCTGCTTGGAAAAGGGGCAAAGGGATTGAGTTATGAGTGGCTCTAGGGTGCAGTCTGTCTGGAAGGGGATTTTCCCCTTACATTGCTGTGTGGGGAAAGTGGGAGCCCATGGAGCTCATCACAAAGCCTGGTCCCTCCAGTGCTCTCACATCCTTACAGCCATTCTCTGTGCCAGCAGGGTAAGTTGTGTGCCTCCCTTTGAAGGTTTGTTTTCCACCTGTGATGTGTTGCAGGAGTGCTCAGGGGTGTTCAGAGGCTCCTGCACCTACAGCTTGTCCTGTTTGAGAGCAGAGGGGAGGTGGCTGTCAAACAGTCACCCCCCCCCCAAACTGTGCCTCAGCTCTCTTGCAGCTCCCCACTCAGCAGCACCTTGTTTTCCTCTTCCTTGCCATAAAGGGGATCAAACCAGAGAGAAGAGCTTGAGCTTTGTTCTTCCACATCCCAGAGAGTGCCTAGAGCTGTGCTCAGCAGGAGCCTGGGCCATGGGGGGCTCTGGGCTGGGCTTGTGCCTTCAGTCTCGGGTCAGGTTCGCTGCAGAATCCAATTGTTTCCTCTCTGGGGACAGTAAAAGATCCTGAAGAAGCTCCATGTGATTAATCTGTGCTCTTGCATCGATGCCTTTCGTGTGTGGAGGAGAATGGGTTGTTCACAGATGAGTAAGCATTCCCTTAGCTGTGGGGCTGTTTCACTTACTGAGTTTTGGCTAATAACAGGAGATGCTGGAGCTAAACTGTCTCCTTACAGAGAGAATGATTTACAGAAAGAGGGCACATCAGTCATGCAACTGCAGGCTGACTTTTGGAGCCTCTTTCCCCCCAGATTCTTCCCTCCTGCAGCCCCAGCAGCTTCCCCCAAGCTGCACCCAGGCAGCTGCAAAAGGGATTTGGGCAGGAGAGGGGAAAAAAGCTTCTCACTTTGTGTGCTCAAGAAATCACTACAAGCTAATTGCAGCAAATTAATTACAGCACAAACACAATTTCTTTCCCTGAGGCAGGTGTGGAGACAGCTCTGGTGCTGCAGCTGAGGGAATGGGGGTGTTGAGCCTGGAGGAGAGGAGGCTGAGGGGAGACAGGAGCCCTCTGCCTGACAGGGAGCTGCTGGGGAGCTGGGGCTTGTCTCTGCTCCCAAGTGACAGGACAAAGGGAAATGGGCTCAAGTTGCACCAGGGGAGGTTGAGATGGGAGATTAGGAGGAGCTTTTTCCCTGAGAGGGATGTCAGCCCCTGTGCCAGGCTGCCCAGGGAGCTGGGGCAGTGCCCAGCCCTGGAGGGATCCCAAAGCCCTGGAGCTGAGGTGCTGAGGGGTCAGTGCTGGGCTGGGCAGGGTGAGGGCAGGGCTGGGCTCCAGCAGCTTCAAGGGCTTTGCCAACCAGCCAGTTCCATGATCCTATGAACACTTTGTCCTGTTTCAGACTCGAGCAGCACAACCTCTGCATTTGTTGCCAGTATTGTCCTGGTCCAGTCAGTCAAGCTTTGGTCTCTAAATCCTTCTAATCTCTTGCTGTTCCTCAATCCATCAGCCCTTCAAAGCAAGACATAAAAGGACAAATCTTCTGGTGCTAAAGCAAGGAGCCCTGGAGAAATGCCTCCAGACTGCACACTCTGATGGGGAGACTAGTCCATCACCCAGGCTTACACACTGGGAGCACATCTATGAGAGACCTTTGGATGCAGAGCAACCATTGCATCCCCCAAGGTGCCTTGAAATTGAAGCCTGAAAACATTTGCATGTATTTTCTTCATCAAGGAACCCTCCCCCAGCCCCACCCTGTGCACTTTTCATGCACAACATCTCTGTGTCACAGAAGTCAACAGTCTGTCCCCAGCTCAAAGCTCCCTGCAAGAGACTCCTGTAAGGACAGTGAATGTCAGTGCTGAGGTGTCAGTCTGGTTGTGCCTTGCCACACACAGACTTCTAAGGAGCAGAGCAACACCTCTGGCACTGGGAGGCAGCTGGAGATGTGATGCTTAACACCCAAACCAGCAGCTTTTAGACACAATCCAGTGAGGCTTTTGCAGCTCATAGCTGATGCAGCTCTTCATGCTCTGGTGCTGAGGCACTTGGTTGGGTTTAAGGGAGCGAGACACTGACCTTCTGTCGTGTTGTGATGCTCAGACAGAGCAGAGCACAAAGCACATGTGTTTTTCAGCTGGCTGCTTGTGCTGAGGCAACAGAGCTCTATGGCAACAGTGTGTGAAGTGCTTCATACAAAGAAATTCATCACAGCAGAAGAATGCCCCTAGAACCTGAGTGGTGCTTTCTTTGTTAAGTTCCTATTGCATCAACTTAATTAGCAAGCCTTGACCTTTAAAACCACCTTCTATAACCTTCAAACTATGCCTGTGGAAGTGTGAGCTCCTCTTTCTGGCTGTGCTGGCAGCTTCTGCCTGTGTCTGGATTCACCTGGGACCAGCTGGAAGTCCTCTCCCACCAGTGAGGGGCTACTGGGAACCTCCAGATCCATTGCAGGGGTAGGAAGGACCCAGTTTGGTGCTGAAGTGCTCAGGATCCCCTGACTTAAATGACTCCCACTTAAATGACTGCACTGAGCTCAACTGCAAGACTTGAGACATTTTCTGGTCTAGCTTCTATTTCCAATGTCAGAATAGGGATGCTGGAGCTGGTCCCATTGACCTGGTGATGTTTCTCTTTGCTAAATGTCATCTCCTGGCTTTAAGGAGCTGGGTTGGGAGGCAGCCACAGAACTCTTCAAGCAGAGCAATGTACTGCACCTTTATTCCACTTCCTTACCTATTGTGCCCTAAGCCACAGGAGATCTGAAGCTAACTATAAGCTTCCTTCTCTAATCACCTCCTCACTTTCCCAGCACCTTTGTGTGTCTCAGTGGGTGCAGCTGGTTTGTCCTCCTGCCAGCACCCTCAGCTGAGGGGCTGCAGAGGGGGGTTTTGCTGAGGGCACAGGGCAGGACACCAGCAGCTGATGCTGCTGGACATCTCTCCATGTGGGTCTTGTCCACTTACACCTCCCTTTGACACAGTGACCTCAGATGACAAAGAAAACAAGTGAATCCCAGACTCCAAAGGGAGGGAAAAGCAATGCTGTGAGCATTTGCTCTGTGGGAAAGTGGCTGGAGGAACGAGACCAAGCAAAGGTGTGGGCTGGATGCTTCACTCAGAGCTTCAGTCCATTTATATAATCATAGCTGTTGTGGTGGTAAGTGTAAATAGCTGAATGGGTTCCAATTTAGTGTTTGACAACACTGCCTCTTGGTGAGGACAGGCTGAGTTCTCTACAAGCCTTTATCCCATCAGCCAGTCCAACAGCACCTGAAACAATCCTTGAGGCACTTAGTTAGGCCCACACTGGGTGATTTTCCTCACCCCTGGAAACAAGGGCTCTGGTCTCCAACGCATAAAGCCTCTTCCAAGTTCATGTGTAAAGAAAGAGCTGGTGGCAGGCTGCTTGGCTCTCCCTGCAGCTCTGCAGCCTGGCCCAGCAGCGAGAACGTCGGGCTGAAAGTACAAAAGAGCTGGTTTGCACCTCGTCAGCCCAAGGACACAAATAGCCAGGCTGACCTGTAGGATGTGGCAGCCCTGAGCCCTCAGAGATGGGCACCAGAGGCACCTCCCTGGGCTGAGGAAGGCTCATGTCTCATTAGCAGCAGTGGCAGGGGAGCAGAGCTGGGACACCACTCACGGAGCTTTCCCTTGGGTCTGAGTCTGAGGACAACGTTGTTCCCCATCTGGATCCCCACTCTGAGCCTCTGCTGAGTGTTGGAAGTGGGACCCTCCCACACAAGGGCTGCTCCAGCAGCATCTCCTGCTGCCTGGGGTCCCACAGACCCCCTGTCTGTGCCCTGTTGGGGTTGGAGCCAAACCCCCAGCCCAGTCCCAGCACCTGGGCAATGCAGCTCTGGGGGGTGAGATCAGCACTTTGGGGTTGGAAGGGGATTTTTCAAAGGCCTGGAGATAGGTGGTGTGCAGAAATAGATCAGAACAAGCTTTTCTATCCAGAAAGGAAGAACTGGTGAGAAGCTGGGCTCAGAACAGCATCCCCTGCAAAGCCCCACTCACACACACAGGATTTAATGAGGCTGCTGCTGGCCTTTGCAGACAGATGACCTCAATTCACTCCCAGCCCTGTGCTATTGATCCAGTAGCTTCTCTTAATGAGGAAATCATCATCTTTGTCAGGGAATGTGGGATCAGGCAGGTGTGTGCAGGACAGGAGTGCTGCCACCTTCCCAGTGCTGAGGGCACCGTGGCAAACACAAGCCTGGCCCTGCCTCCCCTCTGCTCCCCATGGTGAGCATCACAGGCACAGTTTGAGTTCAGGACTGATGGCTCTGACCCATTTCTCTCTGTGTAGCAACACCAGGCTGCCCATCCCAGGAGGGTCACTTGGAAAAGCCTCAGAGAGATTTAGGAGTGTTTTCTCTTGGAAGCTGCTCTGCTGCACAGCTCCAGAGCCATTCCCCTGCTGGCAGCCTTCACTGTCTGTGTTTTAAATAGTTGGCTGCTGTGTGATTTTAATATACAGCACAAGTATGCTGTTTAATTAAACACAGTTAAAGAATCTATACAGCTGGCAGGGGGATGCCTGATGGCTCCTCTGCTCTCTAACAGGTCACTGGGGTGTTGCTGGCTCGTTCTCACTGAGCAATAAGTGAGCAGGGACTTTGCCTTTGGCACTGCCTGGTCCTGCTGCTGACCCAAGCCAGGGTGCCCTTGGCCTTCTTGCCCACCTGGGCAGGCTGCTGGCCCCTGCTCAGCCAGTGATTCAGTGGAAATACAGTTTCCCAAGGTGTGTTTTCAGCTCTTTGCACCGTCTGTGCCAGTGCAAGGCAAAGCTCAGCTCCCACATACAGCACTTGTTCTTTTCAGAGACAGCAAAGAGCTGCCCTGGAGAAGGACCCAAAGCTTATGAAGTCATTTGGCCCTTTGGGAAAGATTTATGCCTGTGACAGGGTCCAGATGACCTGTCTCTGTCTGTATCACTAAGGAGCTCTGCAATGGCATCTCTATGGGCTGGATGTGCCATTGCTCCTGATGCTGTGTCACACAGTCAGTCTGGGCCATCCCACATCTCCTGGCTCTCCTCCCCTCAGACTTTACCTCATTTTTCTTGGCCAGGTAATTCCTCCTGCAGCTTCCATTGTGGTTTGTCACTCCCTGTCTCCCCTTTCCTCATGGAACAGCAATGGCCACACATCTCGCCCTGGAATGCCATGGAAATTCAGTGTATTGTTGCTAATGCTTCCACCAGCACAACAGGGATGCTGGAGGTCATGGGCCCTATAACTCCAGCACAGAACAGCACCTGAAGGATAACAGGAGTGGCTAATGGGATGGCTTTGTGCCTGAGCTGCTGCATAGCTCTTTAACCCATTGCTGTCCTGCAGATTTGCTGCTCTCACAGTGTCTGCCCAGTGTGACTTTTGCTGCTGCAAAACCACTTTCTCCATCAGCAAAGCAGAAATGTGCCTTTATGCTCCCTACAGCTTGAGAGACTCCTGTAGAGCAAACCTTGGCCAGAGAATGAATGCACCTGGGATGCAAAGTGTGCTGCTTTTTACCTGTTGTCTGTGCTCTTCGTGCCTCAACCCCAAAGAGCAGGCTTGGTTTCCCTCTGCAGCACTTCATGTCATCTAGCAGAGGTTGCCTGAGCTGCAGAGCACTTGCTGCTGCCCCTGGCAGCTTGGGCTTGCTTTGCATTTCCCACGGTGCTGCCTGTGTGTTGCTCCCAGGCAAAGCCAGGCTGCTGCACCTTGGAGCTCAGCTGGCCCTGGATCCACCCAGCTCCTTGCCACCAGCACTGAGCATGCCCATAAAGCTGCTGGGCAGGCTCCCAGTCCTCTTGGCTGCCTGGCAGGGGCTGTGCCTGTTGCTGGGGCTGCTTGGTGCTGCAGGAGGGGCTGCAGAGCTGCTCAGGAGCAGGTGAGGACAGGGGTGATGTGATGTGGGGCACAAGCTCTGGTCCCAGCTCAGCCAGCAGCCCTAAAGCACCAGGACCTGGGCTCCCCTGCCAGGGGGAGGGATCCAGCTCTGGGGCTGCAGGAAGCAACTGGGACCTCCCTGGGAGGAGAAGTGGGTTGTGTCCTGTGGGCAGGGGGAGCAAGACCCCAGAGAGGAGAGTCAGAGCCTGTGATGCAAGGAGAGGTGAAATGTTGTCCTTGGAGCACCTGAGTGTGGACAGTCCTTGGAGGCTCCTTCCCTCCTGCAGCTCCAGAGTGTGGAGAGGGAAGAGGAGATGACCTACAAGCTTTCTCTAGAGCTTGCTGAGCCTGAGCAGAGTGTTCCCCTGGGGAAGAGGCAGTGGCTGGGGACTCCCTCCTGCAGGGCTGGGGACCCACCAACGTCCCAGCACATCCCTACCTCACACTGCAGAGCTCAGCCCTGGGAAGTGCCTGTCTCCTCCAGGCCCATGGGGCTGGGCTGGATGATCTCTAGAGGGCCTTTCCAACCCCCACCATTGTCAGCTTCTCCTTCAGAGCCCACTTGCCATCACTGGTGTCAGCAGGGGCAGATGGTGCTGCAGCATCTCCTCCTGCAGTGGCCCAGCTCCAGTTCCCAGCACTGCATCTTTCTGGGGTGGATGCACCATCTCTTGCCAACATGGGCTGTCAATCTGCCAGCAGCAGCCCTGGCACTGAGCACAATGAGATGGCCTTGCCCTTTCAGGGGCTTATTAAAAAGCCTGTGGTACATAACTCAGTGGCAAAGCCCCACAGTCATTCAGCACTCGGCACAGCTCGAGCTGTAAATGGCTCTTGGACTGATGACTCCCAGCTCTGTCTATTAAGTTCCAGATGCTGCAGCCAAGTGCTTTTAGGAGCTGGAAGCATTGCCCAACCTGGAGCTGAGCAAGTAGAGCTGGTTATGCTGCAGCTCAGCCTGGACCTGAGCACAATGTGCTGCTGGGGATGGCATCAGCTGGCTGGTGAGGGATGAGCTGGGAGGTAGCAGAGCCCTGAGGTTCCTGGGGAGCTGCAGACACAAGGGCT
This sequence comes from Colius striatus, assembly GCF_028858725.1. Lineage (NCBI taxonomy): Eukaryota > Metazoa > Chordata > Aves > Coliiformes > Coliidae > Colius > Colius striatus. The sequence goes on from NC_084785.1 coordinate 2,206,745, forward strand.
GTCACTGCACCTCAATCCACGAGGCCTGGTGAGTAACTGAGACTTCTTCTCCCCCTTATTGTTGTTTTTCTTCCTGTTGTGGTGTCCCCAGCAGCTGGTGCATGAGCTGCTTTACAACTGGGGGCTCCTCAGCAACGTTCATGGCTCAGTTTATTCATCTTATTTATTGATGGTGCTGCCCAGAGTGGCAATTGTTGGTGTTGTGATTGTTAGCAGGGGACAAGAAGGGTTTTGCACCCTTCAGAACGTGGCAGGTGCTGGGCAGTGCAGGAGGGAGCTGTGCCATGTTGGCCAAGGCAGTCCCAGGGCTGCAGGGAGGGCTTGGCCATTGGCAGCATCCTCGTGGCATCCTCCTTGGCTGCCAGCTTCAGTGTGTTGGTGCTGATGGAAAGCATGTGTGAATGGAGGGGAAGAGGGAAGCTGGTGCTGGTTGCACATGGGATGTGGCCTTGGCTCTGTGTGGGGATGAGACACTGAGTGAAGCAAAGGTAAAAAAAGCCCCAAATCCCCGAAGCCCAGAGTCTGTGCTTTGGTTGCTGTTTGTGGGGGTGTTCAGGGTGGTCCCTGGGCAGCCTCTGGGTCAGTGCTCAGGACAGATCCAAAGGCAGAGAAGAGCTCCTCCTCAGTCCTCAAGGGAGGTTTTCCTTGGCCAGTGTGCTTGCTGGCTGCACCCTCAGAGAGCTGCATCTGTTTCCATGACCCCTGGAGAGTGCCCAGGACATGGGCAGTGTCTTTGCAAAGCATAAACCCCCTGGGCATGTGCTTCCCAAGCTGTGACCACCTCAGGAGCTGCTGTGGGAGGAAAAACACAGTCCCTGGCTAAATGCTGTTGTGTCTGTTGATGTTCCAACCCCAATCAGCCAGAACCTCTGCCAGCAATGTTCTGAGGGGCAGGTTTATAAAGCCAGGCTCTGCTCTGGTTGCAGCAGAGAGAAAGGCAGAGTTCACAGGGGATTGCTGCAGTGGTCAGAGGTGGGAGAAGAAATGCTCATTAACTTGCTTATCTCTCCTGAGCCTGCAGAGCACATTGGCTGCCAGGCACTTGCAGGCACCACTTGGCACAGGCAGTTCTGTTGGGCTTGTGCTGGAAAGACACAGAAGAAGGCCTTTGGAAACTTCAGCGTGGAGCATCTATTAATTTGTCTGTCTTTGCTGTCAGGGAATGTGCAGCAGAAGCTCAGCCAGGCTGTGGCTCAGCCAGGGGAGAGCAGCTGAGAGCACTGAGAGTTAATTAAGGCACAATTCCAGAATGCTCAGGGAAATTCCATTGCAAGAGGAGGCAGAAGAGCTGCTGACTGCTCACCTCTCCCAGTTCCAGCAGGTCAGTCTGTTCTGTGGGTGGCTCTGGCTGTAGCCTGTGGACAGGTTAGCTGGGTGACTGGGCTCCTGCTCTTTCCTCATTGATGCTCAACTGTTGCAACACCACAGGAACGTGCCTGAGCCTCCTGATGCTCCAAACCACCTCTCAGGAGGGGAGAGTGTGAGGGTGCAGATGGCTGAGCTGGAAAGTCCTTGGAGTGGCAATGGTGGTGGCTTGGGACAGGCAGCAGGACAGGCACAGGTCACTTCTTGGCAAGAACAAGTAGAGAAACACCTGGGAGTGGAAGGAAAATCCCACCTGAGGGGCTGAGCCTCATCATCCTGCCCTGGGGTGCAGCTTGTGCCTCTCCCTGACAACTGGGAGTCGTGGCTGGGTGGGAGAAGGGAGGTTTTAGAACTACTCCAAGGTTCTGCCCTGCAGCTGTGTCAGGGGGAATGTATTGCTCTGCTCCCTCAGGTGACAGAATGAGGGGAGGGCTGGGACTGCAGCAGCTCAAAGGGCTTTTCCAACCAAAGCAATTGGGTGGTTCAGAACATGCATCTGAGATGCACAAACTGGATGCTGCTGGTTGCCTTTGCATTTCTCTGGCTGCTTTCTGGGCATCAAAAGTTTGCAAATGCACTGTCTGAGCCTTGCCCATGCAGCAGAAGGAGTTTCTGCAGCCTGCTTTGCTCTGTGTCCTTGCAATCCATTAAAGCTGATGCTCCCTGTCCCCTCATCCTGCTGTGCTGCCTTTTGTTTTACCAAGTCTGGTGCCTCCTTCACAGAGTAATGGTCTGAAACAGCCCAGATGGGTGCTGAGTCAGGAGGAAAGGAGAAGTGTGTGTTTAATAAATGCTCTGTCACGAGCAGAAACTGAGTGAGTTTGTCTTCAGAAGCTCCCTGTGGCTTAAGCACATATTGATGATGGAATAAACGACCCCAAATGCACCCAAAGCTGAGCTCTCTGTTACTGGCCACGTTTGGAGAAGGAGCCAAGGACAGGCACTGACTTTGGGGAGAAGAAGGGAGGCTGTTGCATGAGGGAGATGTGCTAAGGCAGGGGAGCAGGGAAAGGATGGGAGAAGCAGTGTGAAGATGGCAATGGAGCACTCCTGCTGAGGTGGGATGGTGACACTTTGCAGTTAGCTGCTGTCTTTCACCTCAGGCTCTCAGAGCTCCTTATTAGCTAATTAAACCTCCTGTGTTAATGAATCCCACTTTGCTGGATGAGAACCCAGTTGGGAGAGCTGCTGCAGGTGCTGCTGCTGTTCACATCAGGCTTTCTTGCAGGGAGGAAGAGCTGGATGGGAGGGTGCAGCCATGTCCTGGGGAGGTGATGCCTCCTTGCTCCCACCTCATGGGAGCAGTGCTGGGGTGCTGGGGTGGGTGACTGGGGCTTGATTGCCTGCTCAGCCTTTTCCAGTTTGGATGGAGCACACCCCAAACTGCCCATCTGCATCTCCTGGGCTCCTCCTGTGTGATCCCATTTGAGCAGGGAAAACACAAAGAATCTGCAAAGGACACATCCAGCATGAGCTTGGCAGTGGTGTGAACCAAAGCTGGAGCCTCTGGCAGGCTCCCTGTTCCTTACTGCTCCCCACAGGGTTTATTCCAGGGGGTTTGGGGTCTCTGAGCCCTTCCCTTTGCTGCTGAGACCTTCTCCCAGAGAAGATGGGAGGTCCTGTGTGGCTCAGCTGGAGTGTGGGAAGGGCCCTGTTCCTGGATGAGACATCCCTCCAGGCTCTTTGGTGGGGTGGAGAAGTCCCAGGTTAGTGTTCTGAAGGTATTTAATGAGAGCAGAATCAGCTCCAGAGCAAGGGAGGGAAGAGGGTGATTAGAAAGCCATTGGGATGAGATTGTTCTGTGTCTGAGCTCAGTGACTTGTTTCTCTCTGCAAGGTCCAGCTTTGGGATGAGATGCATTATTCATAGAGCCAGAATGGGTGTCTTCCCTCTGCTTTTCTTAGGAGAATATCTTCTATTCATAGCTCTGCAGAAAGTGGGGCACAATTTGTCTGAAGGTACAATCAGACTCTTTAATCTTGCAGAGCTGGAGAAGCAGGGACTGTGCTGCTTCATATGCAGGGCCACGAGCCTCCAGGGTTTTGGGTCACAATCACAGCTTCAAGTGTGAGCTGGAGCCAGAGTGTGTGGGGATACAGGCACAGCTCCTGGCTGTGGCTTGGGGCTGGCCAGCCAGGCTAGAAAGTGTTCTCATGGAAAGGTTTTCTGGTGGAGAGGTGATGGGATCTCACCCAATGGATGATGCCATCAGTCATGAGCCACTGGGGAGAAACAGTGGCCCAGGAGCAGCCTGTGCTGGCCAGAGAGCTGGGGAGCAGCTGCTGCTGGGGATGAATGGGGAAAGGGGCTACTTCTATGGTAGGTGCACACAGCAGCAGCCCCACATGGCAACAGCAAAGGCTAGTGAGAAACCCACCTGAGAGCAAGGTGGTAGAAAGCAGCTGGAGACAAGTGCTCAGTGTGGTGCACAAAACTCTCTGCAGGTTGATTTTTCTCTGCTGTAGAAATGTGAGGCAAGGCTGAGAGATCATCCCTTGGGGGAATAGCACTGGCTTATTTATTCACAGTTGGTATTTATTCATTATGTGTTGTGAGGATTGTTCATTTTGGTAGCTTGGAAATCCATCCCAGCCCTCCCCAAAGGCCAAGGCTGAGCAGCAGCCAGGCAGAGAGGCTCCTGCTGCCTCAGTCTTGGGGAATCCATGGGGTAAGATTCCAGGGGAAGTACCTTAAAATCATCCCTTTGAACTATTCCCAGCTCAGGGAATGATTGTCATGGCTGCATCCCAGCTTCAGGGGCAGCAGTGTGATCCATGAGCTCTGCAGCTCTCCTCTTGCCTCCACAGATGCTGGCACCTCGCTTTGAAAGGGCTGAAGGTTTGGCCCCTGGATGTGCACAGCATGATGCTCCCTCCTTATGCCATCTGTGGCAAGAATTCCTCTTCCTCTCCATCAGAAGTTGTTCTCGCTCTCATCTCCATTCTGAAAGTGCTGGTTTCTGGTTTGTTTGCCATTGAAAGGCTGGAGGGCAAAGGCAATGAAACCCTGGGGTGTGAACTGCAGCTTGTAGTGTGGTTTGTGAAGCAAAATCACCTTGCTGGTCACAAATGAGTTGCTTTCTGATCTGGGCTGCAGCACCAGTCTGATGGGCAGGGGCTGAGGGATGGGGGTGTTGAGCCTGGAGGAGGCTGAGGGGAGACAGGAGCACTCTGTGACAGGAGGCTGCAGGGAGCTGGGGGTCAGGCTCTGCTCCCAAGTGACAGGACAAGAGGGAACAGCCTCAAGTTGCCCCAGGAGAGGTTGAGGTTGGAGCTGAGGCAGAGCTGTTTCCCTGAGAGGGGTGTCAGCCCCTGTGCCAGGCTGCCCAGGGAGCTGGGGGAGTGCCCAGCCCTGGAGGGACCCCAAAGCTGAGGTGCTGAGGGGTCAGTGCTGGGCAGGGCTGGGACTCTGATCCCAAAGGTCTTTTCAAAGATTCCATGATTCCATAAGTGTGAGTTTCAGTTCTTGTGACAGGACCAAGAGGGGGATGGAAATAGATTGTGTGCATTTGTGTTACTGAAGGGAAACAGCCCTGTGGTGCAGACACAGCTCTGTCTGCACTTTGTGAGATGACCCTGCCAGGGGAAGCATCTGCCCCATGTGCACAGGGAGCATCGGGCTGGGACCCCAGGAGCAGTCCCTGGGCTCTGGGGGACAGAAGCCTGTGTGGCTGCAGGGTGTTTAATCTGTGCCCTCTTGCAATAGAGAAGCCCACAGCTATCAGTCACACAGCACCTTGCCCTGTGTTTCTCCATGGCTGTGAGGCAGCTGGGGAGGATGGAGTGACCTGCCATTATTGCTCTTAGACAGGATCAATAACACGAAGCACATCATCCTTCTTCATTTGCTCCTCACGTTGGAATCAATCCCCTTGCTGAGGCTCTCACTGCACACCACCTCCAGGATCTCCACCAAATGTTCCATCCCTCTTGTGTGGAAGGAGGAGGGGGAGAAGAAGAGACGGGCCACGTGTCAGTGCTGCTGATTCCATGCTGGGCTCTGCACCCCAGAGCCAGTGCAGCACAGCTATTCTGAGAGCCAGCGCCTCGTGAGCTCGCCCAGCATGACTCAGGCTGCCTGTTTGTCACTGGGGAAAGTGAGACAAGTGTGGCTGCTTCCCTGCAGTGGTGCTTTGCCATGGGGAAGGGGGAAGCCATGCCAGCAGCCCCTGAGTGGAAGCTGCCTGCTGGGAGGAGCGTGGCCAGCACAGTCATTGCCTGGGAGCCTGGAGCAGATGGGCTGCAGTGGGGAGCTTCTTGTGGGTCTGTGTCAGAGTGGACTGAGAGGTTTGCTGTGCTTGGCAGCTCATGTGGTGCTCAGAGGCTCAGCAGCAGGGTGCAAGCCCCCGAAACTGGCAACATCTGGCCATGTGTAGGGTGGGAGCTGCCAGCTGTGCCTTTTCCTTGGTGCACCCAGCCCTCTGAACCCTCTCCTGGTGTCCCCATCTCTCCTGGAGCTCTCATCAGCTTCTGCTTAACTGTTTCATCCCCTTGTAGGTTGCTAATGGGAGGAGGGTGCTTGTTCAAGCCAATATATGTTAGAGCAGGGAAACAAATTTGTCCATGGTCCCGTTAAATGAAGGGGATGGAAGCTGGTTGTCACTTGGATGGACCAGGAGGGGGTTTTGACAATGGAAGCTTGAGCTCTGGGGTTTGCAGCAACTCTCTCACTGTTTTAATTGCTCCTCAGAGGCCTGCATCCCTGCCTGTCTCCTCATCACTCTCATCTGCTTGTAAATGAGTTTATTCCCTGGGGAGATGTCTCTGGGTTATGACTGAGGCACAGAACAGGGAGATAAAGAAATGTCTTGTCCATCACTTGTCTCTCCTGCTCATGCTTGGTGTGAGGGGAGGCCAGGACATGCATTTCCAATGAGGACACCCCAGAGCTGGTCTCAGGAGGGTTTGCTGAGCCTCCTGCACTGGCTGCTCACACTCTGATATGCTCCCAGTTAATTGCCAGTTCTGGAGCACTGTCCACATCAAAGGTTGAAGAATTGTACTTGTTTGATAAGGAGTCCCTTGTAACACCTTGTTACTGCCCCAGTTCTAATTCTGCTTATCAGCCCCTGCTGATAATGAGCATTGTGTTCCAGGCAAGCACTGGGGTGGTGCCCAGGGAGCAGATGGAAATCTCACTGCTAAGGCTGGAGAGAGGTGCCAGAGGCAGCCTGGGGACAGGCAGGTGACAGTACACTCACATGCCAGGGATGCTCCCCAGCCTGTCCCCAGCACTATCCTGGAGGACAGTTTCTGAGGTGGATCATATCTACCCAGAGCCCTGAAGCAGCATCTGCTCTGTCTGAGGTCCCTGGCAGGTAGATGTGGAGCTGCCCCTCAGCCTGGGGGTTGAAGGAGCAACTGTCCAAGGGCTTGTTGCTGCTGAAAGTTACTCATCTGTTCTGCCTTGGGGAGGCTCATCTGGAGTCCTGCCTCCACTTCTGGGCTCTCCACAAGAGACAGGGAACTGCACAGGGCTCCCCATAACCCTCTCAGGGAAGTTCCTCATCTCCAATCTAAACCTCCCCTGGTGCAACTTGAGACCATTTCTTGTCCTGTTGCTTGTGCACAAGGCTCAGCACCAGTCAAGCAGCATCTTCCCCCCCAGCAGTGCAGAGGAGTGGCTGGGGTCACGCTGGGGGGTTGCCAGAGCTCAGCCCTTGTGGTGTCAGCACAAATTTTAGCAGGAAACAAACAGAAAGCATCACCTTGAGGTGGTCTGCATGTGGCAGATAGGTCCCAGCATGGCAACTGGAGATGAGTCACTCCTGATTGTGAGCTGCCATCCCCACAACTTCATTGTTTATGGGCAATTGATGGGAGTTTAATGCTGTAAAATTACTGTGAGGCTCCCAGCAGCTGGGCTTTGTTTGCTGTGACATACTGCTTCACAGCTCTGGATGGCACCTACTTATTCAAGTTTGTATTCAGTAAATGCCTGACATATATGTGAAGGGAAACAAGACATTAATAACACTCTGTGTTTTGTCCTTAGAGAAATGAGTCATGTGGATACTTATTGTTAACAAACTACAGGAAAATGATAGGTGCATGAGCCAGAGAGAAGCAAATGATACAGGCAGGACTCTGTTCCCTTGCAGGCATTAAGTGTCTCCAGCATCACTGCCACAGGGCTTGAGCAGAATATGGATTATGAATGAGCCACTGCTCTCAGGTCAGTTTTAAACCCCACCATGTACCTCAGTGGGCTTTGGCTGGGTGGGTGTCTCAGCCTCCATCAGACCCAGCTGCCCTGGAGCAGCCCCATGGCTGCACAGCCCAGGCACTTCTGCTCCTTCCTACTCAGAGCACAGACCTCAAAATATCTGCCAGAGCCTGAAAGGATAAAGAACTTCTCTTGGGCTGGAGAAGCCCACTGTCCATCCCAGGCTGCTCCACGGTGCTCTCAGCTTGTGGTGTCTCAGTACCCCAAGTGCCACAGGTTTCATGCTCAGGGACCATCCAGCTCCCTGCCTCTGGTTGCTGAGAAGGTGCCAATTTGTCACTTAACCCCTGTGAATGCTGATGAACCCTCATCAGCCAGGCTCCTGCTTCTGTCCCAGCACACAGGCAAGGGATAAAGTGTTGGTCTATGAGCTACATCTCAGCCTCCTCTTCTCCAGGCTCAACACCCCCATTCCCTCAGCTCTTCCCCAGCCTTGTGCTGCAGCCCCTTCCCCAGCTCTGGGCACCCTCCAGCCCCTCGGTGTCTCTGGCAGTGAGTGAGGGGCTCAGCACTGAGCACAGCCCTGGGTGTGACAGTGCTGCAGGAGGTTGAGCTCAGGAGCACTGAAGGAAGCTGCTTGTTTCAGTAGCACCAGAGCCTTCTGTGATGCTGTTGGGTTTTCACAATCAATCTAATAGCAAGTGCTGAGAATAATTGCTATAGAGGGGGAATGTGCCTTCTCCCAGGGAGCAACACTCTGGCAATGGGAGCCTCCCAGAGCATGTTTTTAGGGATGAAGAAAGAGCCATGTAACCTGTAAGCTTGTCTTCCATCATATGCCTTGGGCAGTGAAAGGAGGGAAAAGCATTTTTGCAGTGTTCCTCTGCCACCAGCCAGCCTTGAGCAGGGAAACCAGCTCACCCTGACAGAGTCAATGCATCCCACTACTTCTTGCAGGAGAGGGAGAGTAAAACCTTTCATCCAGCCACTGAAACAAATCATGAAGAGTCCTTTGGATGACAAAGAGAGATGTAGCAATCAAGAGAACCCCCAGCAAACTCCTTTTGTTACTGCCTGGTTTATGTTCTGCAGTTATTGCAGTGCTGGCTAAACCAGAGGCATTCATAAAACACAGCAGCAAACACTAGCTGCAAGGCATCTGCAGCCTGTTCCTGCTGCCCAAGGGCTGAGGGGGGACTCTGCAGAGCAGTAACCAGACCTGGCTAAAGAGGAGACATCCATCAGTCTGCAGTAACAGCCTCGTGGTTTGGGCACAGGTATAGTCACTGCCAGCAGAACAGGGGTGGCTCTTTACTCAGTGACCTGCCCACTTCTGCCTCTCATGGAATGATTCTGGTTGTTAAAGCCCTTGAAGCTGCTGCAGCACTGACCCACAGCCTCAGCACCTCAGCTCCAGGGCTTTGGGATCCCTCCAGGGCTGGGCACTGCCCCAGCTCCCTGGGCAGCCTGGCACAGGCTGTCACCTGCCTCAGCAGAGCGTGTGAATGCTGCCTGACCTGAGCTCCAGACCCTTCACCAGCTCTTGCCCATCTCTGGGTGTGCTGCAGTGCTGCTCCACAGCTCTGCCTGTGGCACAGGGGCAACAAACCTCCCTGGTTTAGAGGGAAAAAAAAGAGATCTTGATTGCAAACACCTCTCAGAATGTTGTGGCCCATTCCTCTTGGTCTTGGCCAGTCCCCTCAAGAGCTGTGACAGGTTCCTTCCTTCAGCACAGGGCTGCTTTGTGCCAGGCAGTGCAGCAGCCTTTGTTGTCTCTGGTTCCTAATTTCCTTTTATTGGCCTTTCCCCACTTTATCCCCAAGTAGCTCACACTGGCAGAAGGGTTTTTCCTTCAGGTTACACAGAAACCTTTGACTTTCCCAGCCAGGCACCAGGCAGAGGCTGTGCCAGGCTGCATCCTGACCCCTTGGCAGTGTCAGGGGAGGGACTGCAGGAGCTTCAAGGGCTTTTCCAACCTGATTATTGTGGTTCTAGGAGTTTGGGAGGAGTCTTAGCCTGGGCTGCCTCTGCTTTTCCCTCTGAGCATCAATTGCTCACAAGGACACAGGACACTGCCCCAAGATGCTGCTGTGGTGCTGCTGGGGCAATTGCCTGTCCTTGAGGTGGAGCATCCTGGGGTGGTCAGGCACCTCCTGCCTCTTGCTGCCCCAGCTCTGGCTCACACCTGCCCTTTTGGTTGCCCTGCTCATGCAGCACTAATTAGAGAGCTTAATTGTTTCAAGAGAGGTTAATTACATTAGTCACTACAGCAAGTCTCCAGTCCATGCCATGCTTTCCACTTCATTTGATTCATTACCCACTGTGAAATTCAGTAGATTTCTGCATAGAATTGCTCATTTATGGCACATGTGTCCCTCTCAACAGCAATCCTCCATAGCTATCCCTTCTCTTTCTTTCAGTCTTGTTCTTCAAAGCCTTCCTGGCTGGCACTGGCAGAGCAGTTGGGTGGAAGCAGGTAGGAGCAGCCTGGGCCACCTCTGCTCTGAATTAAGGCAGTGGGGTGGTTAATGCTGTACCCAGCTTGCCAACAGCTCTCACCCTGGGCTGTAGCTGAACAAGCAGTGATTTGGGATTTTCTAAATCATCCCCTTTGTTGCCTCCTTGCACAGATCCTGAGCTTGCAGATGTGTCCTCTCCCCAGCTGCCAGCCGAGGTGCCCATGCCATGCAGGTCTGTCCATGAGGCCACTCTCTCCTGACCCCTTTGTGTGCAAGAAGACAGTTCCTCATGGGAAAAATGAGCCAGTTGTGCACCCCTTGCAGTGGTTTGTGAAGAGCAGTTCCTCCCAGCTGAATGCATCTCTGTAGCTGTAATAAATGGGCACTGCTCAGGCTCTGGGATGCTATCTCATTAGTGCCTTCCATCCTCGACAGAATCTGTCCTGGTAGCTGAAGGATTAATGCAAAGGCATGTATTACACAGAGAAATTCCAACTCAGAATCAGTCAGAGCAACAGAGATCTGAAAATAAACACAGACCTGAAAGCAGGCTCAGATGCAATTGCACCAGGCACATGGTGCTTCCCTTCCAAGGGAGCTGATGAATTGCTCTCGTTGGCCAGAAGCCTCAGCCCTGACCTGGCTAATGCCAGATTGAGTGGCTCATCCTCTGCAGACACCCTGACATTGGGAAGGGCATTGGCCAAGCTGCCCCCAAGGCTCACAGTGACTCTGCAATGCTTAGCCCTGACTTACTGTCACTTCTCTGAGCCCATTTCTCATAGCCTGTGCTCAGCACAGAGTTCAGTATTTGACCACTCTGAGTGCTCCCAGCAAATCTCTTTTGGATGTAGGAGAAAGGGAAAGTGAAAAGAGGCCTGGAACTAGCACACTTGTCTTTAGAAAGGTTGCCAAAGCCCAGGGAACAGAAGCCCTCTGTGTTACAGCCTGGCTCCACTTCTCCCTTCTTTTTTGTTGTTGTTTTTAACCTTAGTTCATTCCTCTGACACTGGACCCAGGATGGGGGTTCATCATTCCTCTGTCTCCCAGTCACTCAGCACCCCTGCATCCAGAATCCCTGAGTGCTGGGGGCTGGAAAGGTCCTGCAGAGCTCACCCAGCCCCTGCTCCAGCAGGTTCCCCTGGCTCAGGGGGCACAGGAATGTGTCCAGCTGGGGTTGGAAGGAGAAGGAGCCTCCACACCGTCCCTGGGCAGCCTGGGCCAGGGCTCCCCCACCTCAGCACCAAAGGACTTTCTCCTCCTGTGCCAGGGGCACTGCCTGTGTGCCAGCCTGTGCCCATCACGCCTTGTCCTGCCCCTGGCCCCATCTCAACACCCACCCTGCAGGGACTGAGCAGCATTGCTGAGCTGCCCCTGAGCTCAGGCTGCTCTTCTCCAGGCTCAGCAGCCCCAGGGCTCACAGCTTTCCCTCCTCACACTACCAGAGCACAGCACTGAAATTGAGCCCAGTTCATTAGTGCCAGTCCTTCAGCACTGATCTCCCTGATGTGTTTGTCTCCTCAGCTGTTACACGGCTGCTTGTTTGCATAATTGTGCAAAACAATCTCTGCTCCTTGAGGAAAATGGGGTTGCTTTTACCAGCAGCAGCATCACATGCAAGTAATGTCCAAAGCAATGCCTCAGCAGAGGGGGTGCCAATACCTGAGCTGGGATGACGTGCTGAGGGGGTGGGAGAGCTGCCCACAGGGTGGTTTTATACCCATTTGTCCTCAGGTAAAGCTATAAGCAGGTGTGAAATGGCCCCTCAGCCTCCAGAGGAGGTTTTGCAGACAGTAACCATCCCCTCTGCTCCAATGTGATGCCCCAGAATGGTTGGGAGTGATGGCAAGTGGATGTTGTCATTGGTGATTACTGATGGAGGGGAGATTTCTGCAGCCATGGAGCCCAAGTGTCCAAATCACGCCTGCTGCCACGTGCAAGGGGAAAGTGGGATGTTTCCCACCTGCTCAGCTACTTTGCAGCTTGGTGCCTTATTTCCTATTTTTGACTGCAGCTGCAGTTAAAGGCATAAACTTGTAAAGCCAAACAGCAGGTGACAAGCAAAGGCAATCGTGTTTTAGGTGCAGTTCTGCCTGGCTGGACATGGGGAAGGTTTGCTTCAGCATGATGACATGTGTTAGAGCAGGGTACAATCCTGCAGTAGCAGCCAGACCCTGTGCCCTGCTGTCAGGCTCATAGTTAGCATGTTGCTGTCATTAACCTTCACAGGGTAAATTGTCTGCTTATTAGAAAGAAAAGGCTGTTTCTGTGTTGGGCACTTGCAGGTCTGGCTCTGGATGGGGGTGTGGAAGCTGGTTGACAGCTTTGCAGACACCAAGGTGAGCTCTGTGTGGCTGTGACACCTGAGGCCAGGCTGGGGTGACCCAGGGAATTGATTCCAGCTTTTGATCTGAATCAAGGTTTGGGGATTTAATAGAATTGTTTTGGTTGGAAAAGACCTTTAAGCTGATGGAGCTCAAGCCCAGCAGCTCCCTGGGCAGCCTGGCACAGGGCTGACACCCCTCTCAGGGAAACAGTTCTGCCTCAGCTCCAGCCTCAACCTCCCCTGGGGCAAATTGAGCCCCTTTCCTCTTGTCCCATCACTTGGGAGCAGAGACTGACCCCCAGCTCCCTGCAACCTCCTGTCAGGGAGCTGCAGAGAGTGCTGCTGTCTCCCCTCAGCCTCCTGGCTCAACACCCCCATTCCCTCAGCTGCTCCCCATCACACTTGTCCTCCAGCCCCTTCCCCAGCTCAGGAGATGCTCCAGCCCCTCAGTGTCTTTCTTTCAGCATCCCCTGCTGCCACTGGTGTCCTGCTCAATGCTCTGTGGGAGCAGGAGCTCAGGCAGGGTGCTCAGCTGGATGCCAGCCTGGGCTGGGATTGCTGCAGGGGCACACGAAACACTTCAGCTGCCAGAAAATGAGATACTCATTTATTTGGGAATCTGTAGTACACAAAGCACTTTAATAACCATATTAATCTAAAGGCTACATCAGTAGAAACAGTACTGCCTGTTCCCTGTTGAATGCCAGTTAGTGGGGAGTGCTGTTATTAACATTTAGCAGCAGCTCCAGGTCACCTTGATATCATCAAGCTAACACACATTTTAATGGCTGTTTAATTAGATTTACCATGGGGAGGATGCCATGTGCAAAGGCTGCATGGCTGCTTTCAGCACTGGGGAGGGTGGGTGGCTGGAATGACAATGCAGGTAAAGGCTGCATACAACAGGCAAAGGTGAGCTCTGTTCTAATGCCCTGTGAGGGGAATCTCAGGCTGGTGTGAGTGGAGCTGCACAAGCCTGGCCTCTGCTCACACACCCAGGGGATGAGGCTGGTTCCTGGCTGCCACAAAATCCAGGCTTCTCCTCCATCTGCTTTTAGGTCACCTGGCCTTTCAGCACTTGGCTGTGTGGCTTTGCAGGGAAGCCTGTCCCTGTGCAGGGCTGGAGCAGGAGGGGAGGAATCCAGCTGCAGTTTCCAGGTGATGCAGCAAAGCCATCCCTGCATTACACACCAGATGGGCTCTGTCCATCTCCAGCCATCCTCAGACCTACAGGAGGCTGCTGGGGACTCCAAGGAGTGTTTTGTAAAACTGCCAGTTGCTCCTTCATAGAAAATAAACCATTGGAACAGGCTGCCATAAAAGAGATGACACTTCCCTCAGTGGATTTATTAAGAAGACCCCTAGAGTAAAGAGTCATAAAATCTGATCAAGTCAGCACTTCCAGCTGTGTAACTGCTAGCCATTATTTCCTATTGACTGCTGTGCAGGACTTCATCTTCTGTAGCATCAACAAATCCCTCTTCTGCATGCTGCACAGCTGCCAAGGGCTTTGGCAGCAAACAAAGCTGATGGGCAACCACAGAGCACAGGTCCTGGGGGAGCATCGAGGTGCTTTTCCTCAGTTGCTTCCCAGGATTACACACCCTGTTCCCTACCTACACCTTGTTCCTTACCTACACCCTGTTCCTTACCTACACCCTGTTCCTTACCTACACCCTGTTCCTTACCTACACCTTGTTCCTTACCTACAGCTTGTTCCTTACCTACACCCTGTTCCTCTCTGCCCTGGTTCTCCAGTGGCTCCATGAGTGTTTTGCAGAGGGGCTCTGTGGCTTTGCTGAGCAGCAGAGGTTGGGTGAGGTTTTCCTTTCTCAGCTCATCCAGTTCCTTCTCACCTGCTTCATTTAATGGGAAATGCCTTGTGCTTTACCCAGGTAGGGCTGTTAGCAAAACCCTTCTACTGAAAGCAAATGGGGACAAGCTGTCCCTGGGAAATGCAGCACAGGGACTTGTTTGGGTACCAGTTCTCCAGGAGAACCCTCTCACTGGATAGCAGGAACAGGATGGCTGCTGCAGCTCTGGTCAGACAGAGAGAGAGAGAGACAAGCCCTAAATTCAGCAGAGAGCTGGCACTAACCCTGCCCAGCATCAGGTTTATTGCAGAGCAACCCCAGCTCATTCCAGGGCCAGGGGTGTAGCTCAGTGTCTGTGCTGAGCATTTGGCTGCCACCTGCCTGGCTGCAGTGGCAGATCCTTCTTCCAGGCTCTCCGGGGTGATTGAGGGGTTTGATTTCTCTTTGGTGGATGTTAGAGCAGTGGAGAATGGCTGAGAGGCTGCTGGTACCTGTCCCACCGTTGTCAGATGTCTGTCATGAGTAGCTGCCAGGTCTGAGCGTGTGTCCCTTCCCTGCTCTGGGGAGAGGCTGTCTGCTGCTGGTACCCACTCGTCTCCTGGGAGAGTGGGATGAAGTAATGCAGGAGAGAATGAAGCAGCAGCATGTGTGTGGTCTGGAGTCATAAGGACACTGAGATCAGAGTACAGCTACTGATGCAGAGCACATGGGCAGCCTCTACCAGTGTCTGACACCCCTCTCAGGGAAGCAGCTCTTCCTCAGCTCCAGCCTCAGCCTCCCCTGGAGCACCTTGAGGCTGTTTCCTCTTGTCCTGTCACTTGGGAGCAGAGACCAACCCTCACCCCCACAGGCTCCTGTCAGGGAGCTGCAGAGTGCTCCTGTCTCCCCTCAGCCTCCTCTTCTCCAGGCCTCCACACCAGCCCTCTCCAGCCTTCTCCCCTCCACAGCATTAGGCAAACCAGTCATTTGTCCCTCTTATTATTTAAAGCTTTTCTTTAAGCTGTTGACCTCCTGCCCCTTCCTGCTGCAAATCATTTGCTTTTCCAGATGCTTCAGTATTAACTTGTGCCATTTCATTTCTTCTCCTTCTCTTTTGCCTCCTTATCTCACCTCAAGAAGGAGAGGGATTACCTCATCCCCACCACCTCAGAGATAAATCCTCATTATGGATTTGTACCTGGGGAGGAAGAAAAGTGATTTCCACTCCCAGTCACTTCTGAACAGATATTTGAAGGTAATTGTTCGGTCCAGGGATATTTCACTTGTCTAATAACCATCAAGAGTGCTTTTATTAGCACCATGTTTGAGGCTGGGCCTCTTTAGGAGATATTTATGGGGAAGATATTATTGCAGGAAAGCAGCAGATGGACATCAGAGTGATGGGTTTATTCCCAGGTGGAGCAAAGGGGAAGGACCTGACATCCATCAGAGGTTTGAGTGCAGGTGTGGGGCTCATCCCCATGGGTTAAGCACAGGGCTGGGAGCTGTTTCCTCACCCAGGACAGACAAGGAAAAGGTGGGAAAGTCCAGGTTTGTCCTTTGGGCTGCAGGCTCCAATGAGGATCAGAAGCAGCTTAGTGCAATACAGTGCTCTCATGCTGTCAGGGTGCTTTGATCCCATGCACAAACCCCTCTGGCACACACACACACACATTTTCAGGGCTGCCTCAGAGTTGTCAGAAGTCATCTCCTGAGATGGCTGAAGCCCAGCAGGGATGAGTAGCTGTTACACTTGTGAACACTCAGCTGGGTGCTGCCAGACATCAACAGCCTTTTCATTCAGGATCCAGAAGTACCTGCTTCTAGGTTCTGTCACCCTGAACATGCTGGAACACCCAAGGCTGAAGTGGTGCTGTGATGAGGCCCCTTTTTTCTTGTCTAGTTGCTGCAGGATGAAATAAGGGCCAGAATAAAATGTGCTCATCTGCTGACTGGCTGCTGTGCCTGGCTGTCAGGCTGTTTACTGCAGCCACAGATAGATTGAGGGTCCTGGCTTCTGAATGCTCCAGCTTGGATGAAAAGTCAGACAGTGACTTCTCTGGGCTCTGAAAGACCTGGTTCAAATCTCTCAGAGAGCCAGCAGTGACTGACTGCATGAAAGTACCCAAAGAACAACCAGTGAGAACTGCTTAGGGCAGCTTTCTAGGTCCAGTTACCCTCAGCTCCCCCAGGAGATGGCATCTGGGGGGCTGTGGGGCAGCTCTGCCACCTCAGCTCATTTCCCAGCAGCCATCCCAAGGGCTCTGCTTTCCTGGTCCATCCTCCCCAGCCAGGGTTTCGTGCTGCTCCCTGCCTGTCCCTGTGTGCTCAGGGCTCTCTGACTCAGGGCAGGGTGCAGCAGCTCTCTGACACAGCCTGGCTGCTGAGAGTCCTGGCTGTTCATGCTGGGGGGTGGAGATGCTGCAGCCTGTTTACATTGTGTGAAACTGGGGAAATGTAAATCAGACTAAAGTGACAAGAAATGAAGGGGACAGAGGAGCCTGAGCTGTGCTGGAAGCTCACAGCAGCCTGTTGACCCAAGGTGCTTGAGCCACAGAATCCTCCCTTCCATGTCTCTGAGCCCTGGGGACTTGGGAGCCAGGCTGGAGAAGCATAGCATGTGTTTATGCAGCAATTAGCTGCTCTGTCTCCCAGGGATTGATTTCAGGAGCTCACATCCCATGCAAGCCAGTCTTGTTGAACATTTTCTGCTGCTGCCTGATACTGCTGCTCATCTGAGCCCTGAGCAGGGAGGGTGATTAATAACTGCTGCAGCAGCCACTGAGACACACACTGCTGCTGCTCCCCAGATGCTGCACGTGCCCTGGGACTCAGCACTAGGGGTGACCATCCTCCACTACTGAGCTGGCAAGATACAAAGCCCAGAAGAGCATTCCCTTTTGAGTGTCTTCACTCTAAAGCTCCTTGCATCTGGCCCCACCACGTGTGCCTGGTGCTTGGGGCAGATGCAGGCTCAGCCATCCTTTGCTGGTGCTGTCTCCAAGAAAGCCCAGGACCCTCATCAGTCCTCTTGAGCTGTTTCAAGTCCCAGATGTGACCAGGGATGTGGCTGTCACACCCCTCAGTGCCTCAACTCCAAAACTGATGTAAAGCCCCGTTGCCCTCAGCCTTTCTGTGTCTGTGCATAAGGAAAGCCAGCCCTGGGAAGCAGGATGCTGGAGAGGTAACCTGAATCCCAGTCGTGGTTGCCTTCCCCTGGAGCAGTTTGAGATGTAAAGAGGATGAAAGATTGAATTCCATTTGATTGACAGGCTGAAATTGTGAGTTGGCCCTGCAGCCTCCACATCCATGGTGTAAACAGGAGGCTGGGGACTGGGGCCATTACATTACTGAGCTTATTGGGAAAATAAAGGATGAGGAGCAGATGGAAAAGGAAAAGAGAGAGAAATGCAAGCTGAAAGAGTGTTAAAGAAATGATTAAGGTTAAGGGAGCAAATGAAATAGCACTAAAGCTAGATGACACAGAAGAAATGCTCTGGAAGTAGCAGCTCTGGAGTCACTCAGGCTGTTCAAACACAGAGCTGCAAAGTTGAAGACAGATGAGCTTGCTGTTGCTGGTTTAGTCCTGGAGCCACCAACAGGGCTGGGGCAAGGTGCAAGAAGAGAAATAAACTGCTTTGGGGTGTTAGAAGAGTCACAAGCTGCACAGCTTTTGCAGTGACCCAGTGCAAAGAAGCACCTTTGAGGCTCCAGAGGCTGTGTGATCTTCTCTCTGGGGTGCTCTGGGACTCAGGAGAGTGTCTGTCCCAGGGCTGCACTGCAGCACTGCTCACTCCTCCTCACACCCAGCCCCTGGGCTGGGCCAGCCCTGTGCCAGCAGGCATGGGAAAGGGATGCAGGAGATGGATGCAAAGCTGTGGAGAGAGCTGAACCTCCTTGGTGTGATTTGAAAGCAGTAATTGCTCTTCTTTCCCAGGTCCCTGCACCAATCCCAGCAGACATGGCCCTGCCAGATGGAGCCTGCAAGACTGTCAGCAGCCCTGCTCTTGCCTCCCTGCTTCAGCAGTTCCCAAGTGCAAGCTGAGGTAGGTTTCTCTCTGCTGACTTTGAAGAACTTCTTTTAACCTCTCTGAGTCTTTGCATCTGCATTGCCTCCCTTCCTCTCCCCTGTAATTACCTACAAGGCCATGGAAAGAGATCCAATCCTGCTGTCTGCCTGGAATCCTGGAAGCTGCCTCTTATGGTCCCCTGGAGCCTCTTTAAAGGAAGCAAATGAAAATGCTGCAGCCCAGATGATTGCAGGTGAAGCCATACCCAGGAGGCCAGGCTGTTTTCCTGGTAGCCCTCTCTGGAACATTTGCAGCAGATCTGATTTCATCTTGGGTCTGGGGAAGTTCTGCAGCCCCATGGATGGTCACCCCTGGCCCAGGGAGGAGTGACACATCCCTTGTCATCTTCTCAAGCATCCATTGTGATGGCAGAGGGGCAGCAGTGCAATCTGGAGGGTAAAAATCTCTGCACATGAGGAAAAAAGGAGCTAGGCTTGGGTCAAAGGAGCAGCTTTCAGCCTCTCCATCCCCTCCTGTCATGATTCATTTGAGTCAGGCTGCTCCCATTGTGTGGTACAGCTGTGATGGTTGGCAGGGGTTGTTGCTTTTTCTTCTCAGCCTTTGCTTTAGATGGATTGTTAACAATGGGTTGTTAATGCTCCAGAGCAGCAGAGTGTGTCCACTCCAGTGGCACTTGTATGTCCTGGCTGTCACATGCAGCTTGATTTGATGAGTGGCACTGTTCTCATAAGTCTTTGGGTAAGCACAGGGCTGGTGCATCACCCCAGGAGATGCTTCCCAGGGCAGAGCACACCCAGACCCACAGGATCCCCAAGTGTGGGGCTGGAAGGGCCCTGCAGAACTCACCCAGCGCCAGCCCCTGCTCCAGCAGCTTCCCCTCGCTCAGGGGCACAGGAACATGTCCAGGGGGGGTTGGAAGGAGAAGGAGCCTCCACAGCCTCCCTGGGCAGCCTGGGCCAGGGCTCCCTCCCCTCAGCACCAAAGGACTTGCTCCTCCTGGGCCAGGGGCACTGCCTGTGTGCCAGCCTGTGCCCATCACCCCTTGTCCTGCCACTGGCCACCACACACCAAGCACTGGTCCCATCCTCTCAACACCCATCCTTTGAGTGTTTATGATGAGATTCCCTCTCAGTCATCTCCCAGAAGTCGTCTCTCTCCTCAGATCTCCTTCTTCCCCTTGGCCAGGCTGTGGGGATCTCTGGCACATGCCCAGTGGCATTTGTAGGGACAGATGTTGGTGCCACTAGGTGACAGCATGGGTCTGCAGGTGTGTGGCACAGGAACAACTCCTCTGCCACCTCTGAGGAGGTGTGGGGTGCACATCCAGCCTTTGGACGTGGTTTTGTGACATCTCAGGGCAAAGGGGGGAGAGTTTGGGTCCCATAAATCACCACTCTGGGTCCTGTTGCCATTGGCAGGCTGAGGGATGTTTTGCAGAGATGCTCAAATACATTGTTAATTAGGAAAACAAAGCAGAAACCAAACCAAAACACCACACTGTGTCAGATCACTTGCCCTGGCAGCAGGAGAGCTGCTCAGGATGAGCCACCTCAGGCAGGTTTAACCCCGTTGCTTTTGTGCTTCTCCTATGATCTCATCTCTGCTTTTCCATAAAACCAGCTTTTGGCATTGACACTGTCTTTGCAGCCTTGCCTTGCTGCCTGCAGAGGTCAGCAGGCCCTGCCAGAGCCCTGCTCCAGGAGAAGATGCTGCTGCAGGGCTGAGCTGAGCTGAGCTGAGCTGAGCTGGGTGATCTCTGTGCCAAAGCTGTTGCCAGTGGGAAATGCAAGAGCCACACAGCTCTACCCAGCTTTGACTTGCTCACACCCCCCTGCCAGTGAAGCCCTGAGGAGGGAAGGTGCATCTTTATGCTCAGACATCACCAGAGACGTGAGGAGCCTCTTGCCACGACACTCTGACGGCTCCTGCACCCAGGCTCTCCCCACTGACCAGTCAGGCTACAAGCACCTGAGTGTGGCTTGGACAAAGCCCTTCCTGAGCCTCCCTAGATAAGTGCCCATGTGTCTTTAAAAGCTCAAGGCAGGGAGAGCTGTGAGCAACCAGGAGAAGGGCTGTTTCATCTTGCAGGTGGTTGATGCTTTTGGCAGGTTCAGAGCAGCTCGTCAGAGTCTCTCCAGTAACTGTGGCAAAGTGGCCAAAAGAAAAGAAAACCCCACTTCATGAGCATTGAACTTGTGAAGCTGGGAGCTTGAAAAGGCTCCCACAGAAACCTCAGCAACCCCAGGTGAGTTTTCTTCAGTCAGCTTTGTTGATTCTGTGCAGAGAAGGTGAAGCTTAAGGAGGGATGGAGCCAGTCCATCCCTGGGAAACTCCAGCCCAGAGTTACTTAAGCAGAAGTTACCTGGAGAGGGCATTCTGACTTGTGTTAAAAGGAGGAAATTGCAGCTATTTGCCCTCTTTGATCTGTTAGATGGTGCCTTTTTTTGATCTGTGGTAGGAGTGTAAGCACTGAGGGCCTGATAAAGAGGAGGGGAAGGTTCTCTGCATCCTCACCCCGGGAGGTGCAGCTGCTGCCTGGCCTGGAGGATGCACAGAACAGGCTTGTTCAGCAGCTGCTGCTAAGATGGCTCAGACTTCAAAGACTACATGCTGCAGGGAGAGGAATCCCCAGTTGAACTATTCAGCACCTTCACACTTTCAGTTAGTTTTGCTGCTTCTGGTGCAGCTGGTGTAAGATTCCCCGAAAGACCTGTGGGAAAACCAGGGAGGATGACAGTGGATGCCAAGGGCAGCCAGGAAGGCAAAAGCCCCCAGAAATGCCCCTGTCCTGTGTGGCAGCAGCAGCAGCAGAGCAGTTCAAGGCCTCCTCCTGCTGATGAGGGGGAGAATACAATGACAAGCAGTGTGTCTGCACTGGAGCTGCTCTGCCAGGCGTTGCACATGCCTAACCCCCAGTCATGGTTGAGCAGAGCAATTCCACTCAGCGTTGGATTAACTCATCAGCAGAGAGCCCAGAAGCTGATTCCATTTGAAAGGCTACAGAATGACACTTCTCTGCTGATTTTCCAGGTGCCAGCATGAGATGTGCAGCTTTTAGTTTCCCACCACTTCCTTTTAACTCAGTTTGACAGAAGCAGCTTTCGGTGCGAGACGACGTTTGATGGGGGATAATGAAAACATCAGAGACATGGCAAAGCCTCACTGGGGGCAGCTTGTTTTTCTCCATCTGGAAATTCACTGGGGCTGAGAAACCACCAAGAAGGAGTTTCCTGGAAGAGCACAAGCAAGGGAGAGTCACAGCTGCCATGGAGTGTTGGATGCTCCAACACAGCAGCATCTCTTTCTAGGAAGGGGGGTGGGGATAAGGGAAGAGTAAGAGCTGCAGTGGCACATTCAGGGTGTGCTGGCCATTGTGAGGACATGGGAAGGGGGTTTTTGCACAGTTGGCCATGGGACAGTGGCTACAGGGGAAGGAAGGGTGGTGGCCAGGGAGAGGGGATGCTGCAGGGACACCCTGTGAGAGCAGGAGCTGCCCTTCCTCCCGCCTCTGCTCCTTTTCTTGGTAGTTGGAGCTGGAATTAGAACCTTGCTGGGAGGGAGACCCCAGGGGCAGGCAAACAGCTCGTTGCCAGCTGGCTCAGCACTTCCCTGTTTGCAATTCCACCTAGCTGAGCTCAAAAAAGGCTCCTCAGAAGGTGACCTGGTGCCAGGCTGGCAGCCCCAGCTGAATCCCCTGCCCAGAAGCCCCTGGATGTGACGTGAGCATCTCAGCTCCTGCTGTGCATCCCACTGGAGCAGTGTCAGAGGCAGGAGAAGGCTGTGCCCAGGCTGATTTGGAAGCAGTTTGAAGCAAGTGGGGTTTGTTTAGCAGATGGTATTCCATTCTGCCTTTGGTTCTCAGTGGTACTTTAAGCATCCACATGTACAGAGGGGATCACTAATGAGAGAGTGAGATTACTGTGCAGGTGTTCCAGGTAAGCTTGGTCAGGGAGTAGAAGGATCTCACCAGTCCTGTTTTCTCACCTCCAGCCAGCTTTCAGCTTGCTCATGGCACAGGCACATGGGCACATCAGACCTTACCCACACATCTGTTGATCAGGTATCAGTAAAACCAAATGCATGGAAGTCACCAGCTGCCAAGATGCAAGGTGCAGGCAGAGTAAAAGGCAGGATTCATGGCACCTGCCCTTATTTAGGAAGCTGTCCTTCTCCTTCCCAGCTGTTTCCCAAAGGCACAGCTCTCCTGTGGATTCACAGCCCCAGGGAGGGCATCAGCCACCACCCACATGCTGCAGCACTGATGGTGCTGGCACACACCAGGGGCTGACGCTGACAGGAGGAGGCAGAGATGGAGGACAAGGATCCATCCAGGACTACAGGACCCAGCAAGGATGCTGCTCATGGTTTGGCTCTCTCTACAGGCTCCTCTGGAGCTCTAGGAGTTGGAGAAGGCTCTGTGGGGACTTTCAGGCAGTGTGTTTGATTGGGACTGTGCCTTTGCAGGGCTCTCGAGGTGCTGGGGTGGAAGAAGGGCTGAGACCAGCTTCCCATGAGGAGCAGAAGCTTCACCCTGTAGAAGGGATGAGAGGAAGGAGGAGGTAAGGGCAGCTCTGAAGTCAGCTTTTGCTTATTTCAGTCACTAAACCATCTGGGGTTGCTTTGGTCCGTGTGGGTAGAGGCTGCCTGGCTCAGAGCCCTGCTGTGGGTGGTTTGGCTGGGGATTTGGGGAACCTGGAGGCTTCCAGAGCTGCTTCACTTCTCTGGGGAAGAAAGGGGATTTTCAACCTGACCTCCAAACCCCAGGAGCTTGGGGGATGTGTGTGCCCCAGGGCAGAGCCACATCACTTGAGCTTTCTCCCCAGATCCTGCAGCCCCGAGTGCTGGAGTGATGAAGCTCCTCGTTGCTCTGGGAGATGGGGCAGCCCCAGGTTAATTGAGCCCTGTGCACAATTCCCATCACTCTCCTCTTGGCCATTACTGTGATGCCTGAGCAGAATTGCTGGGCAATGCTCTGTACATTTGCAGACAACGTGCTTGTGAGAGGCAGCTTTCTGATGGCTCCCCAGACTGAGCTTTTTCTCCCTGTAAATGCAAGCAGGGCTCAGTGTCCCTGATTAGCTCCTGCTGATGAATTCCATCTGCCTGCCTGGGATCAACAAAGACCTAAAAAAGCTGAGCACCAGACACACAGCCTCCTGTGTTCATGCTGAGCTTTGTTCCTTATAGGAAATCACTTAAAACAAAAGCCCAGGAAGCTCTTGCTTGTTCCACTCAATTTCTTGGGCTCATTCCCCGTGAAATGTCACCTTGCAGATGAAAGAATGGGGTTTGTCACGATTAAGAGGAGCTGTGACGTGTCCCTTGCAGTGGATCAAGGGTGCTTTCAATCCTCAACCTGTGCAGCATCTTGTTGATGCAACACAGGGCCCTGGCATTGATAAGGCCCATAAAACACGCAGGTTCCTGGGGAGTGGTGGCATCCTGGCTGCTGCTTCCAGCACTGCTGGCTGCACAGATCCCAGGGAAGCTAATGAAGTGTGTTTATGAGGAGGGACTGTGCACAGGCTGCTGGAGCTCTGCACAGGGCTGGCTGCTGGGCAGCAGGTCCTGGTGTGGCTGGAATTGCTGGGTGGGCAGGCAGTAAGCTGGGGCAATCACAAATAAGCTGGTGTGTGATGGGAGGGAGGCTGAGGGAGCTCAGCTCTGTG
This sequence comes from Colius striatus, assembly GCF_028858725.1. NCBI lineage: Eukaryota > Metazoa > Chordata > Aves > Coliiformes > Coliidae > Colius > Colius striatus. The sequence goes on from NC_084785.1 coordinate 2,230,553, forward strand.
TGTGTTGCAGTGTGATGGCTGCTGGTGTGTCCCTGAGCCTCTGTGGTGCCTCCAGAGACACCCCAGTGTGGGGTAACATGGAATCATTTGGGTTGGCAAAGCCCTTGAAGCTGCTGCAGCCCCAGCCCTGCCCTCACCCTGCCCAGCCCAGCACTGACCCCTCAGCACCTCAGCTCCAGGGCTTTGGGGTCCCTCCAGGGCTGGGCACTGCCCCAGCTCCCTGGGCAGCCTGGCACAGGGGTTGACACCCCTCTCAGGGAAACAGTTCTGCCTCAGCTCCAGCCTCAACCTCCCCTGGGGCAACTGGAGCCCCTTTCCTTTTGTCCTGACACTTGTGAGAAGAGAGGAGCAGGAGGAGCAAGTCCTTTGGTGCTGAGGGGAGGGAGCCCTGGCCCAGGCTGCCCAGGGAGGGTGTGGAGGCTCCTTCTCCTTCCAACCCCACCTGGACACGTTCCTGTGCCCCCTGAGCCAGGGGAAGCTGCTTTGGCAGGGGCTGGGTGAGCTCTAGACTTCCAACCCCACCATGCTGGGATTGTAGGATCCTCTGCAGTAACTCCAAAGCCATCAGTGCCAAGCTGAGGTTCAGCATTGCCAGGCCCAAGGCAAGGCAGTCCTGGAGGTTTTACCTCCTTTGCTGTCCCAGCATCCCATCTGGAAGCCGTTTTGGCTGCAGGTGCAGCAGTTGTGCAGCCACACGAGGGCAGCCCCGCTGCAAGCTCACACGCTGCTCCCAGCTCCTGAACCAGCGAGGAAGGAGGGGGAGCCCTCCAACACCCAGCCCCTGCACCCAGGCTGCTTACTCAGGCTGCTTCACACAGGCCACACTGCTGAAAAGCATCACCCAGCCCAGCTCTAGGGAGTCTCTGCTGCACAAGGGCTCTTACACCCCTCCTTTGCCTTTGCAGCCAGAGCCCCAGGGCTGGCTGGAGTCCCACAGAGCAACGTGGGACTGCTCAGGGATTCAAGTCTCACACTACACACAAAACCCCAGGACCCAATCCTGGATTTAGGCTTGGCCCCAAGCCCAAAACACGAGTCACAAGCTCAGATGGGAGGGTGTGAGGCAGGTAGGGCTGAAGGTGTTCCCCCAAGCTGCAGCAGGTCTGAGCATCCAGCTCAGGCAGCCCCAGAAGCAGGGACAGGGATGGCAACGTGTCAGCATGCCAACAGCAAGCTGCCTGGAGGAGCACCACGGGAGAGCACCCACAGCTGATCTGTTAGAACATCCAAACCTCCCTGCAGGGGCCCTGGGAAGCAGCAGTGGGACAGATGGGGAGGTTTAACCTGTTATCCCAAGGTGACTTCAGTTTGCTGGCAGAGCAGTCTCCCAGGAGACACTTGCAGCCTGTCCCCAGCTCAGGGGCTGTGTCAGGAGTCTGAAATGGTTGTTGTTCAAACCAAGATTGATCCCACTACATCAGCTTTTGAGGAGCAAAGGAAGGTCAAAAGCCCATGAAGTGATCTGGCAGAAGCAAGAGCTGTTTCCACTGAAGGGGCTGGGAAGCCAATGGGATGCAGGAGCAGCTATTTTTGGGACCTTTCCATGAAGAAGAGTTTACTTCAGAGCACTTGGGCCACACTCTGACTGTTGTGCTCTTGGTGCTCAGCTGATGTTTAACTTGAATTCCTGCTCAGGCAAACGGGACTTTGCCTGTGTGAGGGGGGTGTGAGGGGGAGTTGAGGCTGCTGCAGATTCAGGGATGTTTTCCCCAATGTTGGTTTGCTTAGTCAAAGCTCAGTCAGCAGCAGAGCATTCACTTCCAAGAAGGCTGTTTGGTTAGTTTAACAGAGGCTTCTGAGAAGGATCCCTGCAGCAGCTCAGTCACAAGAGCTTTGCAGGGTCCCAGCATGGTGGGGGCTGGAAGGGCCCTGCAGAGCTCACCCAGCCCCTGCTCAAGCAGCTTCCCCTGGCTCAGGGGCACAGGAACGTGTCCAGCTGGGGTTGGAAGGAGAAGGAGCCTCCACACCCTCCCTGGGCAGCCTGGGCCAGGGCTCCCTCACCTCAGCACCAAAGGACTTTCTCCTCCTGTGCCAGGGGCACTGCCTGTGTGCCAGCCTGTGCCCATCACCCCTTGTCCTGCCACTGGCCACCACACTGGCCCCAGCCTCCTGACACCCACCCTGCAGGGACTGAGCAGCATTGCTGAGGTGCCCCTGAGCTCAGGCTGCTCTTCTCCAGCCTCAACAGCCCCAGGTCCTGCAGCTTTTCCTCCTCACACACATGTTGCAGCCCCTCAGCATCTTGGTGTCCCTGCCCTGGCCTCTCTCCAGCAGTTCCCTGTCCCTCTGCAGCTGGGGAGCCCAGAACTGGGCACAGGACCACAGATGAGCCTCCCCAGGGCAGAGGAGGCAGGGGTAGAACCTCAATTTGCTGCCCACACAGTCCTTCATGCCCAGCAGGATGCCATTGCCCTCCTGCCCACTGAGGCACACTGCTGCTCATGGTTAATTGCAATGAGGAGGTGCAGAGTGGCAGTGGAAGAGTGGCTGTCCCACATGGACAGCAGCTCAGCCCCATCCACAGTCCCCCATGGGAAGAGCCAGGAGAGCAAAGAGGCATCTGCAGGGCACAGGACCCCATCCCTCCCTGCCCTTAACAGCTCAAGGTTAAACCCAAGCTTGGCATCAAGTGCCAGGGGAGCAGCGTGTGTGGGACTCGAGACACTCAGCCAGCCAAACCCTGTAGAAACAAGTCCAAAGTTGGAAGTGTTTTATTAGCTCTCCCCTGGCATTGGTACCTGGGGGCTTTTATCTGGAGCTGCGTGGGAAGAGCTCATGCTGCAAATCCCATTCCCAGAAGATGGGGCTTTGAGTAATCAGTTTAAAGGGCTCTGCCTGACCTGCTGCTGAAGAAGGACCCAAACATGCTGATTACACAAGGGGTTGCAGGGAACAGGGTTGCAACAGAGGAGGCAGGGGGAAGCTCTTGACCTCAAACAGTATGCACAAGGATCAAATCCTGAGTTTTGAAGTAAGCAGAAGCTGCTGTGCATAGCTGAGAGCAGCAGGGAGCTTAAACCCAGCCTGGAAGCCAGCCTTTGTGGGTCTGCAACGTGATTTAGGGCTGGGGAGTTGCTGAGATACCACAGGCCACTGTTTCAAGGTCAAATGCTTTACTTGAAGATCTTACACCAAAGAGTTTCTGTTATTCCAAATGAAAAGGTCTCAAAAGCACCAGCAAAGCTGCATTTTGGTCTGCACCAGCTGAGCTCAGCCCTGAGGCTTGGGCCAGAACAGCCTGTTTTCTGTGAGGTGACTCTGGACTCTGCCCTGTGCTGGGGGGAGGGTGTGTGGCCCTGTGCATTCACTACAGAGTCATCAATTCCCTCTCTAAAGCCAGGAGAGTGGTTCCCTCATCCCCAGGCTGGAGGTGGGGGGGGTTCCCCAAGCCAGTGCTGCTGGCAATTAACGGGGCTCTTCATTGAGCTCAGTTACTGGGCACCCACCTGAGAAGCTGTAAAGAGCACAACCATCAATCTCACAATCAAAGATTAAATGCTGCCTAATTTATTTACCCATGGCACACTGGAAGCCCTGCAGTCAAGTGTGTGAAGGCTTTATAGCAGCAGCACTCCTGGGAGCCAGGGACATCCCTGGCAGCTCTGGGAGAGGTTTGTTGAGGCTTGATTTTGGGAGAGGGGCACAAATAAGGATCAACCAGTGTAAACCTGTGGTCTCCCAGCTGCAGAGCCTGAAATAGCACAGCGACCTCAGCCTCATCTGCTCTCACTTGGGAGGCAAGACCTTGCCAAGCCTCCTCTCAGCCCTCCCAAGCCACCCTCATCCTCCTGCCAGGCTGTCCCTGAGGAGTGGCCAGCAGAAGGGGCTGTGAGCCCATGTGGGCTCTCTGGGGATGCCATGCCCCCTGCAAAGCCAAACAGACCTCCTGCATCCCCTGAGCCACCCCCACATGTGCACTGTGGCTGCATGGCCTGGAGTTCCCCTCCACTGCTCCCCTGTCCCACATAGGCTGCTGTGCAGGGCAGTGACCTGCCTGGCTCCCTGGCTGACAGGGACTGTTACACAAAAACCAGAGGAGGAGCAGAATGCTTTCACATTTGGCTTTAACAGACAGAAAGAAATGTGCACCAGCTCGGGCAGGCAGATGGAAAGCAGCTGCTAGAATGTCCCAGGGTGGGTGTGAATGGCTCAGGTGCATGTTGCTTCATGCAGGACACCTTTCAGAGCAGGAACACGCTGCCCTGCTCAGGAGGGGTGGCTGTTGGCAAGGGGGACCCATCAGCAAACTGCACACAGGGAGGGGGCTGCAGTGGGCAGAGATGGACCCAGGTGGTTTTGGCTGCAGGGATTGGGGAGGGAAGTTGGTTCAGGGTAAAATGAGCCTTTTAGTTTCTCTCTCACCTGCAGCTCATTGATTGCAGAAGGCAGATCATGCTCTCTTCACTTTCCTTTTGAAAGAAGCTATTTTGCTTTGGCCACTTGGCCCTTGACTGTGATAAATGTCTCTGCACCATCACCATGCATCTTTGCATGCTTTTTATTGCAGCTAAACCTCTCTGTGTTTAGGAAGAGCTTTATTGTTTGGCTTGGGATGGAACCAGCTTGTGTTTGGCAGCCTTTTCTGCAGAATATAGGCAAGGTTTTCACTTCTGCACAAAAGCCTTCAAGTCCCCTGGATTGTTTCCATGGGCTTCACTCAGGTCAAGATTTCCATCTGCCTTTGATGTCAGGTTTGTCCTTGAACTCTCTGGCAGCCCTGTGCAGTCACTCTGCAGATGACACTTTGAGGGGGGTGGATGTAAATCAGAGCCTCCCTAAAAGTCTGGCAGGAGACAAAGGGTGTGAGGTGAGGGCTCACTGGCACCTTTGTGAGATGCTAAACTGCATCTCGTGCTTTCCAGTCCAGAGAGGGAGGGAAAGGAACATGTGTCTGGATTAGAACCATTTTCCCATTCAGAGTATCAGGTGAGTTTGAAACAGGAGCCCAGCTGGAGGATTCAGCCAGTGTGGGGAGAGTCACTGAACAATCTTCTCTCAGCTCTGCAGTGTCACAGCAGGAACAGCAGCGGCTGGGGAAAGTACCTGGGCACTGGAGATGTTTGTGTGCCAGGCTTTGCCTGTTTCCTGGAGGCATCAAAGCAACTTTACTTGGCAGGGACAATGGAAATCCACTCCCTTCTTCTGCATAGAGCTTTGAAAAGCAGGAGTTGTTCTCTGATGTGGTGGCAAAGCAGCAGGGATGGAGCAGAAGCTGCTGCAGCTGCCCAGCTGGGTGCCTTTGCCACGGGGGTGCTGTGTCCCTCGTCTCTGCTACCCCCAGGCACGTGGGACACCACTGACCTCTGGGCTTTGTGTAGGCTGTTGGTGTGGGGATGGGGCAGCACAGGGACCCTGAGCACCACTGAACCCCCACTGGGGCAGCTTTGCCTGGGGGTTGGCAAGCATAAGGACCTTCCACATCCCCCAAAAAGCTTCACCACTGCATCTTCTCGGCCTCTTCTCAGCATTCCCGCAGTTCCTTGCTCCCATGGGCAATTTCAGGTAGCAGTTTCTCCCTCCCTTCCCCCCAGAGTGATGGGCTCGTGGCCCAGGGGCTGAGCTCTGTGGGAGGGAGGCAGGGAGCCGGCAGGGCTGGGCAGGAGCAGCACAGCCAGCAGCACCAGGAGCTGCTCCTGCTGTTTCCAGCCAGGTGTTGTGGGAATCGGTGGCTTTGGTGAGTCAGGGAGCCCCATGAGTCAGGGAGCCCCCCTGGCCCTGGGCCCTCGGTGGGTCATGGAGAGGAAGCAGCTTTTCCACGGAGGAGGAGGTTGCAGTGCTGAGTCCCAGCTGTTGCTGGGTTGCTGAAGCCTCCACTCACCCCGCTGATGCTCTTGGCGTGTGGGTGGCTGGAGAAGCCAAGGCTGGGAGGTGATGGCTCACTGCCTCAGCTCTGATTCACTGCCCAGACCTTCCCCTCCCACCCTTAGAAACCTCCTGGCGTGCAAATGAGCCCCACAGGCCACCTCTGCAACAGCTCCCCCAGCTTCCAAACCCTGGCTGCCCTCCTGGGGAACCCACCTGGACCCTCTGCAGCTAAAAACACCCTGTGGGAACTAACCCTGGAAGAGATGGCATTGAGCTTTGGGTGCTTTAGGAAAGCCTCAGTACTGTGACATCCCTGTGGGAGAAGGGGTGGCTCCTGAAGTGCTCACTGTGGGAGAAGGGGTGACTCCACTGCTGCCCATGGCCGAGAGCATCAGCATTGCTGGTGTTCAGTGTCCAGCTCCATGGATATAAGGGGGTTTTCCCAGGGGTGTGTATTTATGTTCCTGTCATAGCCTGACTCCTACTTTTTAGCAAAGATACACAGCAGCTGTGGCACCTCCTGTGTGCTGCAGTATTTTGGAGGCTTTTCTTCTCCTAAACAGCCCTGTCTGTCACCTCAGGCTGACCCTGTAGCATCATTTTGCTGCTGCCTTAAAGCCCAGGCCAGCTCTTCTCCAGGTAAACCACACCAACCCAACCATCAGCCTCCCTGCTTTGGGGCTCTTCACTCCCATTCAACAGGCTTTATGGCAGAGCTTTTCCCCTTGCAGCCACAGATGACACACACCTCATCTGTGCTGATGCTGAGCAGAATCCTCTCTGGGGGAGGGTGGATGGGTCCCTCTGCTCACAGAGCAGAGACCACCTCCATCCCAGCTACTGTCTCTCCCTGTGTCTCTCCAGGCTCTGGTGGGAGGAAGGGTTTTCCCCTGAGCCCTTTGTGGGTGGCTGATGTGCTGTGGTGCTGCACTGAAGGCACTGTGGCTCTGCTCTCATTCCTCATGTAGTTTATCCATGAAAGCAGACGAACCTCACCACAGGTCATCCCTAAGCAGCCTCTGAGCTCTTTCCCCTTGTGCTGTCCAGGTGAGCAGGTCGGGGTGGGGGTGGTTTTTGCCTTACCCTGAGCCACCAAACCCCTTGTGCTGAGGTTCTGGCTTCCCTGGGTGCCTGCAGGGTGCCAAGCAGAGTCTGTACCTCTGGGCAAAACAGATGCTCAGTTCAATTTTTAACTTGCCCCATTGCTCTGTGGCATGGAAGGGAAACATGCCCCGAGGTGCTGCTGCTGACTGCACTCAAACAGGGCTGTTTGGAGCCTGGCCCAGCCCTGCTGTGGCCTCTGCTCACCTTGTGTGTGTTTGGTTTCAGCAGGTCACAGTACTGGATGTTCAGATGCTGGGGGACGTCCCCATCTCCTTCCAAACACACTGGACAGGGTGAGCAGGAGCACTGACTGGTTCCAGCCCCATCTTCCCAGCAGCAGGATGGTTGCACAAGTGGTTTGTTTGGAGAGGTGGGGAAGGGGTGTTTGATGGAGATCTGTCTGCTGTAGCTCCCTCCCCTCTTTGCTCTGTGTTGTCTCTTTCTGGCACCCCCTGAGCTGCTCCTCACCTTCCCCAAAGCTCCTTTTCTCTCCTGGCTTTCCCCAGCACTAACTCCTGGGCATGGCTGCTGAGCTAGGGGTGCACAGCCACCCCCCCCCCCCCCTCTCCTCCTTGGCTGGGGCAGAGCATTAGGAACACCAGCTATAATTAGGCAGAGAGGCGTGTTCCTCAGGATGCTGGGCAGGGGACAGGCAGTCCAGGCAGCCCCAGGCAGGGGAAGGAGCGGGGGCAACGCCCGGCCCGGCTCCTGCCAGGGAGGAAACGCCTCAACAGCCTTTTCCTCTGTTTGTTGCAGGGGAGGCTGCAACAATGGGCAGGAGCAGCACGGGGCTGGGTGATGGCTGCAGCACACGGCCCCACAGACAGCCAGTCTGCAGCAGCGGCGCTCAGGAAGGGGCTGGCACCAGGGGCTGAGCTGCCCCAGCACCAAACAGCACTGAGCTGCACCCAGCACCAACCCTGAGCTGAACCCAGCACCAACCCTGAGCTGAACCCAGCACCAAACAGCACTGAGCTGCACCCAGCACCAACCCTGAGCTGAACCCAGCACCAACCCTGAGCTGAACCCAGCACCAAACAGCACTGAGCTGCACCCAGCACCAACCCTGAGCTGCCCCAGCACCAAACAGCCCTGAGCTGCACCCAGCACCAACCCTGAGCTGCCCCAGCACCAAACAGCACTGAGCTGCACCCAGCACCAACCCTGAGCTGCCCCAGCACCAAACAGCACTGAGCTGCACCCAGCACCATCACTGAGCTGAACCCAGCACCAAACAGCACTGAGCTGAACCCAGCACCAAACAGCACTGAGCTGCACCCAGCACCAACCCTGAGCTGCACCCAGCACCAACCCTGAGCTGCCCCCAGTACCAAACAGCACTGAGCTGCACCCAGCACCATCACTGAGCTGAACCCAGCACCAAACAGCACCATCACTGAGCTAAACCCAGCACCAACCCTGAGCTGAACCCAGCACCAAACAGCACTGAGCTGCACCCAGCACCAACCCTGAGCTGCACCCAGCACCAACCCTGAGCTGCCCCCAGTACCAAACAGCACTGAGCTGCACCCAGCACCATCACTGAGCTGAACCCAGCACCAAACAGCACCATCACTGAGCTAAACCCAGCACCAACCCTGAGCTGAACCCAGCACCAAACAGCACTGAGCTGCACCCAGCACCAACCCTGAGCTGCCCCCAGCACCAAACAGCACTGAACTGCACCCAGCACCAACCCTGAGCTGCCCCCAGCACCAAACAGCACTGAGCTGCACCCAGCACCAACCCTGAGCTGCCCCCAGCACCAAACAGCACTGAGCTGCACCCAGCACCAACCCTGAGCTGCCCCCAGCACCAAACAGCACTGAGCTGCACCCAGCACCAACCCTGAGCTGAACCCAGCACCAAACAGCACTGAGCTGCACCCAGCACCAAACAGCACTGAGCTGCACCCAGCACCAACCCTGAGCTGCACCCAGCACCAACCCTGAGCTGCCCCCAGCACCAAACAGCACTGAGCTGAACCCAGCACCAACACTGAGCTGAACCCAGCACCAAACAGCACTGAGCTGCCCTGAGCACAAACACTGAGCTGCCCCCAGCACCTCATCCCCCAGCTCTGTATGAGGCTGGAGGAGCAGAGCACAGCGTGGGCACAGGTACCAGGGAGAGTTTTGCTGGGTTCTACCCTGGGTGTGCAGCCTGGTGAGGGTGAGAAGCTGCAGTGGTTGGATGTTTTGTAGTGGTTGGATGTTTTTGTACCTCAGGCTCTCACTGATAAATGTTTGATAACGATTAATTGTGAGGTTTATGCTGTCCAAAGGTCCCACAGGCTGGGAGCAGGGAAATTGGCTTTTTCCACAGTAAAAGCCCAGTAAACACCTAACTTTAGGGGTTTTTGGAAGTAGATTTAACCAGAGGTGCCACTTTGGCCAATAATTTACACCTAATGAGGCAAGAGGGAGTTGATAGCCACAGGATCTTCTCAATCATGCTGAGCAGGAATGTCTGGGCGAGGGTGGGACGTGCCAACAGCTTCAGTCAGCGCTGCCTTCAGTCTGCCACAGTCCTGGCTTCCTCCACAGCCCACGAGGAAACAAAGCTGGCAGCTGACACACAGGGCTGCCCTGGTTGTGCCTAGCAAGGAGCTGGCTGTGGCTGCAAGGAATCAGAGGGACTGTAGCATGAGTCAGCTCTGGGAGCTGAGTGGGAGTGGAAGGCAGGAGGATGGCGTAAAGCTGCCGTGGTACCCATGGGGTGGGGAGGCTGAGAGCATCCTCTTGCAGGAGGGTTGGTGGGGTCCTATGGTGTAACCCACCCCAGAGGCAGATGGATTTGGTGGCTCCATCATCCCCCTGGTTTCTGTTTTGAGTGTCACACAAGAAATGATGGGGAAGCCCAGAGATGCTGCAGCCCCAGTGCAGCAGGAGAGGTGTCCAGGGCTGCAGGCAGCTGCCCAACAGCCCCTTTGGCCTTTGTAGGAAACAGGTGGCCACTGAGCAGCCCTCCTGGCCTGTTTTGGAAAGCCCATGTGAGGCAGTTTGTGCTGCTACAGATGGTTTGGTGGGGATGTGTTGTGAGTGTGTGAAAGAGCTGCAGCTGAGCGTGGGCTGCTGCCCCAGAACAGGTCAGGTGCCAGGAAACTGGCAGCTCTGGAGCAAATCCCACCCTGAAGCAGATTGTTATGAGCAAGGGAAAAAGGAGCTTTTGGATGCTGTTTCAAATAGGTCTGACTCCAACCAGGTGTGACCTCAGCTCTCTGTAGTCTTTCTGGGAGGAAGGACCACCGTGCATCACCCCTCCCCTGCCCCAGAGAGGTCTCTGTAGCTGATGCTGAGCGTGAGAGCAATGGGAGCACAGGGCAGGGGGGCCTGGATGAGCTCTCCTGCCTCATCCAAGCCTCTCACCCTGCAGTGAAGGCTGCAGTCACCTCTTCCACCTCCTTCCTTCAGTCCTGGGGATGCTCAGGAGAGCTGGTGCTGCTCCACACACAGAGCACTGCACCCCCCAGCTTGGGGCTCCCAGGGAATACTTGGATATGCTTCACCACACTATAAATAATTGCAATTATCTGTTCTATTAAGTAATTTAAAGGGTTCTTTCTATTCTCCCTGACTTATAGGCAATTTGGAGCTGTTACTGTAGGCAAAGAAAAAGCCCTCTGTAGCTGGTCTATCATTCTTCTGAATTGTTTTATCTTTGTTGCTCTAAGCAGAGCCATGGGAATGTTGTTCCCTAACCCAGCAGGTTATTAGAGGACACACTTATAAATAACCACTCTTGGCTATTTTTGAGTCTTTTCAGCACAGTCTATCATTGGAGTATGGCACAATCTGCAGGAAAACAGAGGCCAACTCCACTGCTGCCAGCTCACTTCTGTTTCTTTGGATGCTTGGGGAACCAAGTGAGTTCTCCTCAGTCTGCTTTGCAGGAGTGCCAGGAGCCTGAGGGGAGGCACAGCAAGCTCTGCTTGCAACTGCTCCTTTGCTGACCCCATTTTGCTGCTACACTAGGGCAGAAGGTGCCACTGGCCTTTGTTACACAGGGGAAAGGGAGCAGCTGGGTTGGATTTACACCTAAAGTCAGTGAGGTCTTGCTGGGGATGCCAGGATCACCACAGCAGCCATGGGAGGGACTGGGCTGGATGGCAGAGCTGCAGAGAAGCTGGGGGCTGCCCCAGGCTCTGAACAACTGAGGCAGGGAGGATTCAGGAGAGGGGCAGGGAGTCTGCCTTTAAAGTGAAATCTGTATGGGATGACCAGAGAGAAACCCAGACCCCCAGCCTTGTGGGAGGATTGAGCATTTCAGACAAGAGAATTCAGTGTTACTTCATGGTTTATTAAACTTCAGATCACCATATGCAATAAATTATAGTCAGAGTAACCATCACAACGTGCCCACCAAACCTTGCCATCAAGTACTTGCCTCACAGCCATTGCCATGATACAAAGCAGAGCTGCACTCACTGCATTTAGAACCTCTAGTGTTAATGAGGAATGAACAAAACACTAAGGAACTTCACAGTAGGTTCAGGGAAGTGTGGCATTATTATTGCTTTTATGGCAACAGTTCAGGCTGCTGGAGCAAGGAAAGGTCCAGCTCCGTGTTGTGTCTCTACAGCAAATGCATTCCCTGAGGGCTGAGCTCCCTGCAGCTGGCTGGGTGCACTCACAGGCACTCCCACCAATGCAAAGTGGCCCTGAGCAGCAGTTGATGAGTCTCCAGAAGGTCCCTGTGAGCCCCCAGCAGCCAGGCTCAGCGAGGGCTTCAAGGAACAGGCAGAGCACGGTGAACACTGGAGTCCGTCAGAAGGTCTCGAGTCGTGCCCAAGGGTGGGGGGTTCCCCTCATGGCTCACTCCCACGGCTGCCTGGAAGAGCCTGGCTACCTCTGCCCAGGAGACACCTCCCTGCAGGGAGCCTCTGGCTGCCACCCTGCCATCTGCACCCGTGCCGTGCTCCCCGCCGGTGCTGGCCCACGCCGATGCTGGGGCTGCAGCGCCGCTGCCACCCCTCAGACACAGCTGGGCTGAGGCCAGGCTGCTGTGCCAGGTCCTGGGACAGTGGAGTGTGGCAGGAGGTCACGGGCAGTCCCATCCCAAAGCGTTCTGCTCCATCTGAGCTCCCTGGGCCAGCTCAGTGCACCTTGATGCGATATTTCCTGAGCGTCAGGAACTGCAGCAGTTTGTCTTTCCTCCTTTGCTTTAACGCCATCAGCGCTCTGGTTTTCTCCTCCAGGTCCTGGTCTGTGGCGAGGATGATTTTGGCTCTTTCCTCTGCTTTCTTGTCTCCAGAGTTCTTGAAGAGCTTCTGCAGGGCCTCCTGGCTGATGCTCTCGAAGATGTTGGCCGCGGCTTTCTTGCGCAGGGCGGTGTCGAAGCGGCAGCCGTGCAGCGAGGGGCTCACTCGCAGCGACCCGGACATGGCTGCAGCTGGGGAGCTCCTCTTTGCTTTCATCTATGTGAGTTTTGCCCTGTGTCGAGTCAGAGGGATCCAGTGCTGTGCTGGCTCCCCAGGACTGGTATTTAAAGGCAGTCTGGAGGAAAAGCCCTGGGAGGGTTCAAGTTCCAAGCGGTGATGTCAACGCCGACAGTCCCAGTGTTAACGGTTGAGTTGCCAACTTCCCTCTGCAGCTCCAGCCCAGCACTGTTGTGCTTCTGTGCTGGGGAAGGTTTTCCTTTCCCCCTGCTGCACAACAGGCTTTGTGCACGTTCAGACACAGCTGAGCTGGAGCTGCCGGGGCTCCAACTCCACTCCTGGTTCGCTGTTGGTGCAGAAACGCTCTGGGTTTGGAAGCTCCCATGTCATAAACAGTTGGGGCTCCAGGTGGGAGCTGCTGCAGTGCCAACAGAGCTGCTGCCTGCCAGCCTCTGCCTGCCAGCCTCTGCCTGCAGATGTGTGCTTGGCTGTGGCTGGGTCAGACACACAGTAAGGCAGCAGAGCCCGCTCAGCTCTGCCCATGGGACGCTTGCTGCTGCTTCCCAGCTGATCTGGGTCACGTTCAGCACTCACAAAGCTGTTTGATTTAAGTGGCAAAGGCTTTACCAAAGGCAGCTGATCCATAACGTCCTCTGAGGTGACTTCCCTGGGCTGCTACACCCCAGAGCTGCCCAGCCACACGTGGCACATCAAATATGTGCCCAACCAGGGATGCTGCAACTGCAGCAGCAGCGGCACTGAGCAGCTTTTGCCCTGCTCCTGCCTCGAGTGTCCTTTTCCTTTAACTTCCATGGGAGCAGCTGCTCTGCTGCAGGAGTTTGTGCTCTGCACCCCACCCTTGGCCAACGCCAAGCCCTTGGGCTGGGAGGACTTACTCATAGGGATTAGCTTTAGGCAGCCCTTTGAGGAGCAGGGAGGTGGACTTGATCTGCACAGCTTGTGTTGCTTGGCAGCTGCCTGAACATGAGCCAGGAGTGTGCCCAGGTAGCCAAGGACAGGGTCCTTTCTGGTGACAAGGGAGGTTGAGGTTGGAGCTAAGGCAAAACTGTTTCCCTGAGAGGGGTGTCAGCCCTGTGCCAGGCTGCCCAGGGAGCTGGGGGAGTGCCCAGCCCTGGAGGGATCCCAAAGCCGTGGGGCTGAGGTGCTGAGGCTGTGGGTCAGTGCTGGGCTGGGCAGGGTGAGGGCAGGGCTGGGGCTCAGCAGCTTCAAGGGCTTTAACAACCAAAATGACTCTGTGGCCCTTATGGGCTGATCCCAGCTCAAGGGCTGCCGTGACCCCGTGAATCCCCCTCGCTGGGGATGTGCAGTGGGCACTTCAAGGGCCTGGCACTGACCACTGCAGAGTCCTGCTGGGCTTAAAGATCTGGTACCATTGAGCACACCTAAATCTGTCCCAGTGTGCTCAGAAGTCCCGTGGGTGCAGGGAGCTGGAGGGGGTGTCTGTGGGTTGGTGGCTGAGCAGCAGCCGGATGCTGCAGAGCTCTGTTTGGAGACTCAGCAGCCTGTTTACTGCTTGTGTTGATGACCCCTATTACTCATCCTCAGTGAACAACCCCAGAAACAGCCTCTGTCCCTGTGCCAGTTTGGCCAAGAGCCTCAGGAGGTTTCCCTGACGTCCAGAGGTGATGTCCAGCCACGGAGCTGACCCCTGCCCGTGATGCGCAGAGCGGGGATGACGCTGCAGCCCTCAGCCCCAGCTCCATCCAGGCCCTTGGGAACTTCAGCTGGCCAGGGCTGAGCAGGCTCCTATCTCTAGGAGAGGGAATGAGCTGCATTTTAGTGCTTGGCCTGGGACTCAGGGGATCATTCCTAAGTGCTGGGCATGCCCTGATGCTCCACATTCGCCCACATCCCGTCAGAGGACGGCTTTCCCCTCGTGCCTGCCGGGATGGTGTTGGAGCTCTCTCTGCACATTCCTGCTGTGGTTTGTTTCACTGCCTCTGCATTGCTGTCATTGTGTGGGTTACTCTGGATGAGTGTGTCAGAGTTTCCTTTGTCTGTGGTGCCTGTTACGTGCTTTAGTGGACAAACAACTACTTTGCAAAGCCTCCTTCTGCCAGAGAGACTCGAAAGGCTTCTCCCTTTGCTGGAGTCTTGCTGGATTTGTGAGTTACACATCAGCCACAGCTTTCTCTCTGGAAATAAGATCTTTTTGATGTGGCTGGCTCCTGGGTCTGTGCCTGTGAAAGAGCCTCTTTATATAGACTCCCCTTAACATGAACCAAGAGGGGGAGCAGCAAGGACCACGCTCATCACTGCTCCCCTCCTGCTCAGGTGCCAAGTGCTGCCTGGAGCTTGGTGTAGGGCTGAAACATGAACCATCCTTTGCTTCACCAGGCAGGTCAATGGTGCCAGAAGATGTTGTGGCCATAGAAGATGAGCTGTTGTTTTGCAAAGCACACTTGGCCCCATTGTAACCCAGGAGCTGAGGCACGTTCACATCTTTCTCCACTGCTCTCCCTGCACATGGAACCATTCTGCAGGTATTTGCAGAGCCCTGGCTGAGGGAATAAATTAACAATCTCTGTGGAAGATCCAAGCTCAGAAAAGTATCTGCCATGGAAACAGAGAGTGAGGCTGATGCTTGAGGAGACGTCAGAGAGCTGCCAGGATGAAGCGTGTGTCTCCTTGTGAGCTCATCTTGCTCCGAGAGGGAACAAACGTCTCGGCCCCTTCTCAAGCTTCTCTGCCAGCTCTGTGTAAATTTAGTGGTGCTCAGGGGTGGAACATGCCTCCTCTGGGGTGGGTTTTTTCTAGTAAGTTTTGTTTATCTTGGTCTTTTAATACTGCCTTTGCAGTAGTGCCTGGGAGGAATTATTCATGTGTTGTATGGGAGCAAAACCTGGGAGGAGATGTGATTCCTGCCAGAGCTCTCCTGCTCTTCTTGGGGAACTGCTTCATGAAGCACAAACACTCTGTTTCACACCTTAATGGGAGGATTCATTGCTGTCCCCAGCAGAGCAGCTCAGCCACAGCACTCATTGCACTCAGCCTCTCACAACCTGGTGGGCCTGGGGAGCTCAGCTCCTGGGGGGATGAGCAGGTTTGGGATGAGCTCTGAGGTGTGAGGGGCTTTTCTGGACAGTGTGTCCAGAGCTGGGCACTGGGGCTGGGAAAGGGGCTGCAGCACAAGGGTGCTGGGGAGGGGCTGAGGGAATGGGGGTGCTAAGCCTGGAGAAGGGGAGGCTGAGGGCAGCCAGGAGCCCTCTCTGCAGCTCCCTGACAGGAGCCTGTGGGGAGGTGGGAGAGGAGCTCCCAAGGACCAGAGGAAACAGCCTCAAGTTGCACTAGGGGAGGTTTAGATTGGAGATGAGGGAGAACTTCTTCCATGAGAGCCCTGGCCCAGGAGGAGCAAGTCCTTTGGTGCTGAGGTGAGGGAGCCTGGCCCAGGCTGCCCAGGGAGGGTGTGGAGGCTCCTCAGGAGGTTTCCAACCCCACCTGGACACGTTCCTGTGCCCCCTGAGCCAGGGGAAGCTGCTGGAGCAGGGGCTGGGGTTGGCTGAGCTCTGCAGAGCCCTTCCAGCCCCCACCATGCTGTGAGGCTGCCTGTGACTTGCCCTCTCTGGGCAGGGGCAGCTGCAGCAGCTTCTGCCCTTCCCGCAAAGTCTTGCCGAGAACCTTTAGTCTGCGTTTGTGTAACTGTCCAAAATCACTCCAAAGAAGGAAATCTGCTGTGCTTTTGCATTTGGCTGGGGCATGTTTTGCATAGCTTTCCTTTCACTGGCCTGCCTAAGCCTGCACAGCTTGTAACATGGTGTGGGCATCCAAAGGTGCAGCAGAGCCCTCGGAGAGCAGTGGGTGCTGCAAAGAGCATCCCAGCTGCAGGGGACGTGCTCAGAGCCTTTGGAAGGGCACCTAGAAGGCTTTGGAACAGGAGAGGAGACTTCCATTGTTGCCTGAATAGATAGATATGATGCAAAATGTCTTCCCTGAGAGGGTTGTTAGACACTGGTAGAGGCTGCCCAGGGAGCTGGGGCAGTGCCCAGCCCTGGAGGGATCCCAAAGGCTGAGGTGCTGAGGCTGTGGGTCAGTGCTGGGCTGGGCAGGGTGAGGGCAGGGCTGGGGCTGCAGCAGCTTCAGGGGCTTTTCTAACTAAACAGTTCTATTATTCTATGATTAATTCAGTATAAACTAAGGATCTGAAATAGGAGCCTCAGAGTGTCTCTTCCCTTCCCATGCTTTCCCTCTCCCTGTGGCTCAGCATCTGGCTCACTCACAGCTCCTGCTGCTGCCTGGGCAGGCTGGAGAGTCTCTGCTCTCTGCTGGGAAACTTCTCTGGGGTGTCATGCTCTGCAGCAGACACAGCTGCAGGATGGCTGTAAGGCCAGAGAGGATCCAGCTCCTCGTGCAATCTGAGCAGAACCCGCTTTAGGAGAGGATGGGACTGGCTGATCTCTGCAGGTCCCTTCCAATCCCCATCATTCTGGGACTCTGGGCCACCAGGGATGCAGGTTGGACTGGCCTGAGGGAGGGGGGATAGTGGCCTCAGAGCTTTGCAGAGCCCAAGGAACACCCTGAAGCTCAGGCCACGTGGGCCCAGGAGCTGAGCATCGCTCCCTGCAGCGAGACCATATAAGAGTAAAGTCTGTGGTGCTGCTGATAATGGATCTCTCCTCTCTGCTCATAAATCCTCTGGTGAATGTATGATCACTGAGTTAATAATGCAGGGCAGGGCATAATGAACAGCCAGTCACAGGGAGTAAATCACGAGAAACAGAACAGAATCAGAAACTCCTGGCACTTTGGGAAGGCTGAAGCCTTGCAAAGCAGCCCTGCAGGGAGGACACAGACTGCTGGAGTGGCTGGGGCTCGGGAGGGGAGGCTGCCTGGGTCAGGGACCCATGGGTAGCTCTTCTGTTGCTTGAGGCTTCCCAGAGGTGTCTTAAGAAGGGAAACTCAAACTGTAGTGCTCCCTACTTGTGGTGGGAGATAATTAGCAGAGATGCTGGTGCCAGGCAGAGCATGCCTGCTAGGGAAACAGAGGCTGTGTCTAGAGGGGCTGCAGGCAGTGGCAGGCAAATGATGCCCTCTGAGCACTATAGAAAGGAGTGGGTTTGCTGGGGACCCAACTGAGCATTGTGAGGGGGTCCTGGGGTGACCCCACAGCCAGGTGAGCAGCTGAGCTGTGAGGTGAGTGCCAGCAGGACCAGCACCCTCCAAGGGCTCCTCACCACGGTGTTTGCAGCCAGCTCACCACGTCCTGCCCTTGCCATGGGACTGAGGGAAAGCATTGTAAGAGCCTGACTTCAGCATCCTCCTCCTGTGTCAGCAAGACAGGGCATGGCAAGGAAAGTTTAGGCTTTCAAGCACGAACAAGCTTTTTTCTTTCTCTGCTGAGTTTCCTGTTTGATGTTCCTGAAGGTCCCCAGGCAGCTGAGGCTGGAGGAGGCTGAGGGCAGAGCTGGCTCCAGCGCTCAGACACCTCATTGTCTGGTGCTGAGGGGACGGGCTCACGGGAAATCCTGCCCTGGGGCTGGGCCCTGGGGCTGCCTCGGGGTCATTGTCACAGCCCAGCCCCAGCCACACGTCCCAGCGCCCCACCTCAGGGCTCTGAGCTCTGCAGAGCTGCTTCCTCCGCTGAGCAGGGGCTGGCGGACAGGATGTGTCCCTTTGTGCTGCTCAGGGGCCCTGGGTGCCCTGCTCAGCTCCTGGAGCCACAGAGGCTGCAGCCCAGGGCTTGGGATGGGGTCAGCAAAGGGAGCTGGGGGCTGCTGTGGGCCATGGCACGGCACAGCCTGGCTGGGGCTCAGGGACAGGGAGCAGAGCATCACACAAGCAGTTGGGTTGGTAAAGCCCCTGAAGCTGCTGCAGCCCCAGCCCTGCCCTCACCCTGCCCAGCCCAGCACCAACCCTCAGCACCTCAGCTCCAGGGCTTTGCAATAGCCAGATGTGCTGTCCCTCCCCACCAAAGCATCTCAGAGGCTGCTGGGGAACCCAAATACCTGCCCAGACCAAGCAGTGCCTGCTGCTTTGGGACAGCTGAAGGAGAGGTGGGCAGCAAAGCCCCAAGACATTCATCCTGCCTGGTCCTGATGCCACAAGTGTTTGTGCTTAATGATACTGACTGTGCAGCTCCTTTCATGTGTTAAACCTCAGAAGCCCCTGAAGCTGCTGCAGTGCCAGCCCTGCCCTCACCCTGCCCAGCCCAGCACTGACCCCTCAGCACCTCAGCCCCAGGGCTTTGGGATCCCTCCAGGGCTGGGCACTGCCCCAGCTCCCTGGGCAGCCTCTACCAGTGTCTAACAACCCTCTCAGGGAAGAAATCCCTCCTCATCTCCAATCTCAATCTCCCCTGGGGCAGCTTGAGGTGTCAACACACAGCAGCCAGGGGTCATGGGGGGACAGAAGCTGCTGGTCCTGATGATGCCAGGACAGGGCTGAGGCTGTTCCCCAGCTCCTGGGGGTGGGCAGTGACCAACCCCTCACACTTTTGAGGCAGTTTTGGGTTCTGGTTTGCAAAGCCCAGGTGCTGCTTCAGCATCCAGCTGGAAGCAAATCAAAACCAGCTTCCCAGGTCGTGGTTGTGGGAGCAGAAAACCTGCAAATTGAGGTTGCAGTTCCTTCATCTTGAGGCAAAGCAGAAGTGGCAGGTGGCAAAGGGGTCTGCTGCCCTGGCTGGCTTTTGGGGAGGAACAGGGTGTGTTTGGGAGCAGGGTGTATATTTGGGAGCAGGGTGCAGATGAGGTTTGGAGACATGTAACCCAGTAACACTGGGAGAAGAAAGCTGCTAATTGGGGCTGAGGGAAGCACCCAGCCTGTGCCTATAGACATTGGGATGATGATATGGAAATTGTGTGGGAGATAAGCTTGGAGTTGTGGTGTTATCAGCCTTGTAGTTCATCCCTCCAGTAACAGGAGAGCTCCTCAGAGAAAACAGATGGTGTTTGCCTCCCATCACCCTCTCTCATGGCCCGACAGCTTGCACTTTGTAGGTGCTGGAGAAGCAATCTCTGCCACCCTGCCTCCTCCTGTCCCTGCTGCCATCAGCCCCAGCCCCTGCAGGGCTCTGCATCCCCTGCTCCAGGCTGATCACGGGGGTGAGGGGTTGTGGATGGTGTTTGGGAGGATGGGTTGATGCATGTTGAGGCCCTGCTGCAGTGTTGTGCATGCTGGCAATGCCCCTGCCTCGCTGAGGGACAGGAGCTGTGCTGCCCAGGCTGTCACAGGGGGTTGAGATGGTCACAGCTGCTGGAGCTGAGCTCAGGCTGATCACAGAACCATGGAATCACTTTGACTGGAAAAGCCCTTGAAGCTGCTGCAGTCCCAGCCCTGCCCAGCCCAGCACT
Organism: Colius striatus; assembly: GCF_028858725.1. Classification (NCBI taxonomy): domain Eukaryota; kingdom Metazoa; phylum Chordata; class Aves; order Coliiformes; family Coliidae; genus Colius; species Colius striatus. The sequence goes on from NC_084785.1 coordinate 2,250,146, forward strand.
GACCCACAGCCCTCAGCACCTCAGCTCCAGGGCTTTGGGATCCCTCCAGGACTGGGCACTCCAAAAAGGGGCCCAAAACTAAACATGGTATTCAAGGTGCAGCCTCCCCAGCCCCTGTTCTTGCTGGCCATCCCACTGCTGATCCCAGCCAGGCTGCCCTTGGCCTCCTTTCCCACCTGGGCACGCTGCTGGCTCATGCTCAGCTGCTCTCAATCCACCCCTCCAGGTCCTTTATCCCCCTGACAGCTTTTTAACCACTCAGCCCCAAGCCTGTAGCACTGCCTGGGGTTGCTGTGACCCAAATGCAGGTCCCAGCACTTGGCCAGCTTCCCAGGAGCGTTGCTGCCTGTTGCTGGGGCCATGGCAGGATCCTGAACTGGGGCCAGGGGTTGTTTTCCCCAACAAATTGCCACCAACAGCTCACGTCAGCTCCTTCTCCCAAGAGCAATAGCTGGGCTGTAAAGGCTGCTGCTATCAGAGGTGAGGCTGGCAGGGATGGTGCCAGGCTGGCATCACCCTGCCCTGCTGAGGGCTGTGTCAGGCAGAGCCAGGGCCAAAGGGACTCCCACAGTCCCTGGGTCACAGAGCACAGTGGCACAGACCTCTGCAAAGGGGGAACCCCTGAGGCTTCCTCTGCTCCCAGCCTTGTGTTGCTCTTGCACAGATGCTTCTGGATGGTTCCTCAAGGGTCACGTTGCCTCATTGTTATCCTCTCAGTGACTGATGCCTTGTTTACCAGGGAGCCTTGTCTTTGTTCTCAGGATCTGCCCTTGAATCCCTGATAAGTGTCCCTGCTGCTTTATGGGTGTTTGGGGCTGTCTGCAGCAGCTTGTTTATGCACAGCCCAAACACAACCCAACCAGTTTGGGGCTGCAGGTGTCTTTCAGCTCAGTGCAGGAGGGGAGATGGATGGAGGCAGGTTAAGAGTGCTTTGCAGCCCCTGTGAGAGAGAGCTGGCTGGGGGGCTGAGCTGTCACTGCTCCATGCATCTGCTTTGGTGGCAAACTGGAGAGCAGCCCAGTGTGCAGGTTGTGGGGGTGTGTTGGGAGCTCCATGACGTGGGGGGCAGCTGAAAATAAACCCCTTTGTCGGTGAGTGAGGAGCCTGAGGTCAGAGCCCAGCCCTGGCTGCACAGAGCTGAGTCAGTTCCTGCCACGGTGAGGCTCAGGGAAGGATCAGACAAACAAAAGCCTGGAGACATCTGGCCCCCAAACCCTGCCTCTCTGCAGCCCTCACCCCCCATGGGCAGGCAGGAGAGGATCCTGCTGAAGGGATGGCACTTGCCCCCCTCATAGGCAGAGCTGCACCCCACAAGCTTGGGCTGTGTGGGAGCTACACCCAGGAAGGATGCTCAGGGGGCAGATCCTCAGCACTGCCCCTCCCCACCTGCCACCACCCCCAAGAAATGAATGTGGCAGAGCTCCTGCTCAGCCTGCTCCAGGCTCACCCTGCTCCAGGCTCACCCTGCCTGCCTGGGGCACCAGTGCTCTTGGCTGGCCTCGTGGCTCAGGTTTAGTGATGCTGGAGGAGTTCCCAACAGGGCTTTTCATGCTGAATTAGGAGGTTTCTCCTGGAGCCTGTCACTTCCTAAACTCCTCCTGAGAGGACCCTCAAGGGCAGCTGGATCCAATCTTGGCCCCTGACAACTTGAGGGTTGTCTTGGCACGTGAGGACACGTCCTGTCAGACCCTGCAGCCAGCACCAGCTGTCCCAGATGCCTTCTCCTGGTGTTGTACATGCAAGGAATGCCCCTGATTTAGTGATTGGAGAAACCCATCTTTCCTAATAAAGCACTTTTCTTCGTGGTATTTATTATTGCAGTTACTCTGGCACAAGCATCATAAAGCAGGAACCTGCTGTGCTTGGCTCTCAGTAAATACAGCAAAAGACAGTCCCAGCCTGGGGGGAGTCTGCACTCAGAGCCTGGGCACTTCATCACCTCCCTTCTCACTGGGACCAGCCCTGGAGCTGCTGTGGCAGCCAGCAGCAGGAGCCCCAGCCACCCCCACCCCTTGATAGGGATCCCCCCCATTCCCTCCTTTAGTTCTCCACAGGTGAAAGGATGCTCAGAATGGAGAACTGAAGCGATTGCTGCTGGTTTCTCGACCCCAAAAGGTGTTTCCAGGCCATGCTCATGATGGATTTGTAATGCTGTCCCAGTCTGTGGAGGAGGGGAAGATGCACAAGGTGCACAGCAAGTGACAGGACGAGGAAATGGCCTCAGGCTGCCCCAGGGGAGGCTGAGATTGGAGATAAGGAACAACTTTATCCCTGAGAGGGTGGTTAGACACTGGTAGAGGCTGCCCAGGGAGCTGGGGCAGTGCCCAGCCCTGGAGGGATCCCAAAGCCCTGGAGCTGAGGTGCTGAGGGCCAGGGCTGGGACTGCAGCAGCTTCAAGGGCTTCTCTAACCCAAACAATTGTGTGGTTGTGTGTTGCTGCCTCTGCCTGTCCCTGCAGCCACCATCCCACCCACACTGCTTGCTCACACTTTCCATCCAGCTCCTCCGCTCCCTCAGCCTCTGGATCCCTCCTTGCCTTGGCTGGCTCTCACCCAGGTCACCTTCCAGCACCCTGCACAAGTTCCAGAGATGCCTCTGCTGCTGGGACTCCTGACCCTGCTGCTGTCCCTGGGAATACTTGAAACCAAACAAACCCACAAACACTGGGATTCCTGACACTTGCCAGCCCTGAGGCATCTGTGTGCCTGGTTCTGGGGCCAGAAGAGCCTCTGAACAATCCCAGTTATTCCACATGCAGAGATCAATCTCCCTCCTCCCCTCCAGCCACAGGTTTCCCTCTGTGGCTTGCTGCACACTTTATGATGTCCATCAATATCCAGGTAATTAAAAGCCCCTGTTAGCCAGGCCCTGGCTGCCTTCTGAGCTCCCCAGAGCTATAAAATCACCATCACCAGCCCTCCTGAAGTGCCCAGGAGGGCTGCAGCCCCATCTCAGGCTCCTGTGGCTGCTGTTACAACCCTGCAGGTCCCACTCCAGTGCTGCCCAGGCTGTGTCTGTGCCAGGATCGCTCCTGTTCTGGGCCAGAGCTGCTCATTTTGATGTGCTTTGTTTTCTGTAGCTGCTGCCTCTCCACAGGTCTCAAAGCAATCTGTTAAGAACAGCCAGGTTTGCTTTACATTTCCCCTTGGGAGGGCACAGAAATAATTACCTTCACCTTCTTTCTGGTGCTGCTGCTCCTCCCAAGCCCTGATGATGCTGGGAGTGCCCTGGGCAGCACAACCCTCCCAGCACCCAGCCTGGCAAGGGCACACACACACCCAGAGGGTGCTTCATCTCTGCCCAGGGAGTTACTCAGCCAGGTGGGAGCTACTGCAGGCCAGATATGATTAAAGGACATGACTCAAGCTCCAAAGTGCTAATTACAGCCCAGGAGGAGGAGGAGGAGGAGAGAGGAGCTGCTAAATTACACCTCATAGGGAAGGGGTGTGAGCAACAGATTGGGAAGTGATTGCTGCAGCTGCTGACTGCAGCACTATCCCAGCCCAGGGCCATGGGCACTGCTGTGCTGGGGACACCCCAGCCACACACCTCTCACCAGCACTGCTTTTGTCCTGCAGTGTGCATCATCCTGATGCACTGACTACATCACCTGCAGGGCTGGGCACTCCCCCAGCTCCCTGGGCAGCCTGGCACAGGGGCTGACACCCCTCTGAGGGGGGAAAAACCCTCCTTAAAAGTTCTTCCTTCCCCATCACATGGGTCTGACAAACAAATCTCTGCTTGATACAAAGGGGTAATGAGCTATCAAGAAGGTGGCCACACCTCCAGAGCAGGGCAAGGGGTGTTGGGTGCCTCCTGGGCTGCAGCCTCAGCATGGAATGTGTGTATCAGTGCTGCAGGGGCATGGCCTGTTTGCACTGATAAGGTGGGTGGTTTGCTTTTGTGTGGGTGGCTCTAATTTGGGTCTGGAGCTGCTGTTCTGCTTGTGGCTGAGGGCTGTGACGTCCCTCTTGGGTTTGCCAGCAAAGGAGCCATGAAGGGTCTGTGCATCCCTCTCTGGGTGCTGTCAGAGCTGCAGGAGCCCCCCCTGGAGCTGACTTTGAAGCAGCTGAGTCTGTGTGTTGGGTGCCTCTCTCACAAAGCAGCTGGTAAGGTGGCCTCAGATGCTGTGAGCTCTTGCTGTGTCACTCACTCACCTGGGAGCATCATGTCTTCACTGTTTCTGTGCAGCTTTTCAGGCACCTTCCTCACCCCCTGGAGTGCTGTGACAAAGAGTGTTGCCAGCAGTGCAGGGAACCTCCTTGGCCCCTTTTCCCTAAAGATGCTGATCCCAAGGGCTTTGGGGTGCTGAGCTGCAGGGGTTTGCTGCTCCTGCTTCACCTGCTGCTGTGCCTGGGCCAGAGGAGCCTGTATATTGGGTCCTGGGCTTTGGTTTGCAGCAGATACCTGGGGAGGAGCACAGCTGAGGTGTTTGTCCCTTGCTGGTCCCTTGAGGACACCACATCCCCTGGCACAGCACAGAAATGCTCATTGAGACTGAAGAAAGTGCAGCTTTGCCCCTGTGACACCCTGAGCCCTCCAAAAGCTACCAGGAGCTGCAATGGAACTGGCACTGGAGGGTAAAACCTAAACCTCAGGCCTTAATGCAGCATCTCCACGTGCCCATCAGCCTCCCTGCCACCCACCCACCCCTCTGCCCACTCCTCTCCCCCCTGGGATGGGTCTGAGTGACTTCAGCATCATGGCCATGACTGGGGAGCTGCTGTCTGTCAGCAGACTCTTTCCCTCTGAGTTACCCGTGGTCCTGCTGCAGCCCCAGCAGCTCTGCAAACGTGGCATTTCAGTGGGCAAAACCGTCTTGTCTTGTGCAGGAACAACGAGAGGAGCGAGTGGGGCCCCAGCCCAAATCCCCACGGCTGGGTTTGTCCCTCCCTCCCTTTCCCTGCTGCGAGGGAGCCAAAGGCGGGTTTCTGCCGCCACCTCGCGATGGAGAAGCGCTGGGACGCTGCCGTGCCATCGGGAATCTGCTTTATTATCCCTGGAAACCCGCTGTGCCTGCAGCCCCCGGCAGCCCCCGGCAGCCCCGACGCCCCGGGGATGGGCAAGGGGCAAGGCAAAGCAAGCGGGGCTGGGACAGACACGGCTCCTTCTGCACCGTGGAGAGGATGCTGAGCCCATCCTGATGCTGTGGAGGGATGCTGAGCCTATGTCAGTGCTGTGAGGGGATGCTGAGCCTATGCAGGTGCTGGGGAAGGATGCTGAGCCCATCCTGGTGTTGGAGGGAGATGCTGAGCCCCTGTCAGTGCTGTGAGGGGATGCTGAGCCCATCCTGGTGCTATGGAGGGATGCTGAGCCTATGTCAGTGCTGTGAGGGGATGCTGAGCCTATGCAGGTGCTGGGGAAGGATGCTGAGCCCATCCTGGTGTTGGAGGGAGATGCTGAGCCCCTGTCAGTGCTGTGAGGGGATGCTGAGCCCATCCTGATGCTATGGAGGGATGCTGAGCCTATGTCAGTGCTGTGAGGGGATGCTGAGCCTATGCAGGTGCTGGGGAAGGATGCTGAGCCCATCCTGGTGTTGGAGGGAGATGCTGAGCCCCTGTCAGTGCTGTGAGGGGATGCTGAGCCCATCCTGGTGCTATGGAGGGATGCTGAGCCTATGTCAGTGCTGTGAGGGGATGCTGAGCCTATGCAGGTGCTGGGGAAGGATGCTGAGCCCATCCTGGTGTTGGAGGGAGATGCTGAGCCCCTGTCAGTGCTGTGGGAGGATGCTGAGCCCCTGTCAGTGCTGTGGGAGGATGCTGAGCCCCTGTCAGTGCTGTGGGAGGATGCTGAGCCCATCCAGGTGCCGTGGGGTGTGTCTGTGGGGCTGAGCAGCAGCCCTGCTCTCCTCCCTCACCAGCCCAGAGCGTGTCCCCCGTGTCCCAGCCCGTGCAGGATGGGTGCTGCTGAGGCTGGGGGTGCAGGTGATTTTGGCCCATCTCCCCCCAGCTCTGAGAGGCGCCTGCTGAGCCCCGGGGGCAGCTCAGGCACTGATCATCCCTTCCCTGGTGCTGTCCCTGACGCTCTTGAGGAAGCTGAAGATGTGGGAGCCGCCGGTGCCTTTGGCCTCGAGCGCTGCCGGGGGCTTCCCCAGGGACAGCCCCGTGCCAGGGCCCGGCCCTGCCCCCCCAGCCCTGGCCTTGGCAGCAGCTATGGTGATGTATTTGGTGACAATGGTGATGTGGTAGGACCTGAACTCCGCCAGAGCCCAGACGCAGCGGTTGAAGGCGCCGCAGAGCTGCCGGGAGCCGCAGCCCAGCACGTGCTGCTTGAGCGAGGGGCCACGCTGGATGTGCTGCACGAAGGCTCGGTGGGCTGGGGGCATGTAGTCCCTCATCCTGTGCAGGAAAGCAGCTGCAAGAGGCCAGCAAAGGGAGGAGGAGGTTGTGGGTGGCAGCACCCTGCAGCCTCCTGCCCTCCCCTGTTCGCTCTTCCAAGGGATTGAGAAACGACCCCAGAGCAGCTCGTCAGCCCCAGGAGCGATGCTCCTAACCCTAAAGGGCAGGGTTGGTGTAGTCTTTGCCTCTCTTTGGGGGGTTCTTAGTGGCTGTAGGCTGGGCTGATGCAAAGCTGTGTGAATGGATGAGCTAACCCCTGGCAGCACACTGGTGAGCTCTGCTCCCTCCTCCCTGTGCCCACAGATAAGCTCAGAAAGGAGCTGATGTGCCAGGAACCAAAGGCTGGGCAGCTGGGGGCTGGGAGCAGTGAGGAAGGAGCTGCCAGAGCTATAACCTTCCTCCCTGACCAACTGGGCAGAGCCTTGGCCCAGCCAGGGCTGTGGCAGGGTGGGATGAGCACGTGTCCTGGCACATCTCAGATGCTGGGGTCAGTGCTGGTCCCTCACTCACTGCCAGACACTGAGGGGCTGCAGCGTGGCCAGAGCTGGGGAAGGGGCTGCAGCACCAGGGTGCTGGGAGGGGCTGAGGGAATGGGGGTGCTGAGCCTGGAGAGGAGGAGGCTGAGGGGAGACAGCAGCACTCTCTGACAGCAGCCTGTGGGGAGCTGGGGGTCTCTGCTCTCAAGTACCAAAACGAAACAGTTCAAGTTGCTCCAGGGGAGGTTGAGGCTGGAGCTGAGGCAGAACTGTTTCCCTGAGAGGGGTGTCAGCCCCTGTGCCAGGCTGCCCAGGGAGCTGGGGCAGTGCCCAGCCCTGGAGGGACCCCAAAGCCCTGGGGCTGAGGTGCTGAGTGGTCAGTGCTGGGCTGGGCAGGGCTGGGACTGCAGCAGCTTCAAGGGCTTTGCCAACCCAACCACCCTGGTTGTGTGACTGGCAGAGGTGGGCATGGCCATGGGCTCAGTGTGGCTGTGTCCTCAGGGGAAGGGGCTGGGACTCACAGGTGTCCTGGCTGTGGTGGATGCCCAGCAGCTCGTCGAAGGCGTGCAGGGTGCTGCTCTGCGCCGCGCTGCCGCCCGAGTAGCCCAGGGGCTGCTCACACACCCCCTCGTAGATGAGCCCATCAGGCATGGCAGGGTTGTCCTTCCAGCTGAGCAGGGAGATGAGGCAGTCAGGCAGGGAGAGGCTTGGGGGGGTGGTATTTGGGGTGCAAGAAGGGACCCTGGGCTGGCAAGATGGAGAGAAACCTTCCCGAGCCAGCCTCTGGAGCTGCTGCGCCTCCTCTCCCTCACTCAGCCTTGTCAGCTCCTCCTCAAACACGAGGTAAACTTGTGCCCCTCGACACAGGATTTGGCATCCAACAAGGTCACAGGTCTGGGGAGAAATCCTCACCTCTGTGAGCCCAGGATGAGCTGCACCTCCACCTCCAGCCACTCAGGTCAGTGCCACATGATGACTGGCACCCACAGAGCTGCTTTGGGTGTGCAAGAGGGGAGGGGGCACTTCTCTGGGCAACTTCACATTAACTCCTTATCCCCATGGCCATCCAGGTCACCTCTGCAGCAGAGTCACCCCAATGCTCAGCTGAGCCCTTGGAGTTTGTACTTTGGATGTTTTTCTCATGTTGCTCTCAAGCTGGTGCCTCCAAAGGGCAGCACAGGCCAGGCTGCCTCTGTTCCAGCACAGAACCAGGCTGCCTCTGTTCCAGCACAGAACCAGGCTGCCTCTGCTCCAGCACAGAACCAGGCTGCCTCTGCTCCAGCACAGAACCAGGCTGCCTCTGTTCCAGCACAGAACCAGGCTGCCTCTGTTCCAGCACAGAACCAGGCTGCCTCTGCTCCAGCACAGAACCAGGCTGCCTCTGCTCCAGCACAGAACCAGGCTGCCTCTGCTCCAGCACAGAACCAGGCTGCCTTTGTTCCAGCACAGAACCAGGCTGCCTCTGCTCCAGCACAGAACCAGGCTGCCTCTGCTCCAGCACAGAACCAGGCTGCCTCTGCTCCAGCACAGAACCAGGCTGCCTCTGTTCCAGCACAGGCCAGGCTGCCTCTGTTCCAGCACAGAACCAGGCTGCCTCTGCTCCAGCACAGAACCAGGCTGCCTCTGTTCCAGCACAGAACCAGGCTGCCTCTGCTCCAGCACAGAACCAGGCTGCCTCTGCTCCAGCACAGAACCAGGCTGCCTCTGTTCCAGCACAGAACCAGGCTGCCTCTGCTCCAGCACAGAACCAGGCTGCCTCTGTTCCAGCACAGAACCAGGCTGCCTCTGCTCCAGCACAGAACCAGGCTGCCTTTGTTCCAGCACAGAACCAGGCTGCCTCTGCTCCAGCACAGAACCAGGCTGCCTTTGTTCCAGCACAGAACCAGGCTGCCTCTGCTCCAGCACAGAACCAGGCTGCCTCTGTTCCAGCACAGAACCAGGCTGCCTCTGCTCCAGCACAGAACCAGGCTGCCTCTGTTCCAGCACAGAACCAGGCTGCCTCTGTTCCAGCACAGAACCAGGCTGCCTCTGTTCCAGCACAGAACCAGGCTGCCTCTGTTCCAGCACAGAACCAGGCTGCCTCTGCTCCAGCACAGAACCAGGCTGCCTCTGTTCCAGCACAGGACCAGGCTGCCTCTGTTCCAGCACAGGACCAGGCTGCCTCTGTTCCAGCACAGGACCAGGCTGCCTCTGTTCCAGCACAGAACCAGGCTGCCTCTGTTCCAGCACAGAACCAGGCTGCCTTTGTTCCAGCACAGAACCAGGCTGCCTCTGCTCCAGCACAGAACCAGGCTGCCTGTCATCAAGCTGCAAGCCCAGGCACCAGCCAGCATCCCCCTCTCCTACACCATCAACTCACAGCCCCTGTCACCCCCCTCTGTTTGATTTGCCTGTCATGCAAAAACCAAGGGGCTAAATGCTCACTCCCAAAGGCAAAGAGGGGTGATGAGTGCAGAGAGAATGGGCCTGGCACAAGAACAGCTCATGACCCTCTGAGGGAGGCACTGGCTGGTGCAGCCCTGGGTGCTGGCTGCTGAAGCTGTGGGATGGCTGGAGCAGACTGTGCCCCAACTGCAGAGCAAAGCAGAGCCATTAGCAAACAGCCTGGTATTTTTAGCTCTCCCAGGGATGTATTTATAGTAACCTTTACTAGTGGAAAGCTCTTCTAAGCAGAAGGGAATTTCAAAGGCATGTTTTTGCAGGCTGATGACCATCAAGACAGGGTCAGCTTGGATGGAGTAAGGAAAAGAGAAACCTCAGTAGGACACAGGGAGCCTTTGGGCTGAGGAATGCAAAGAGAAACTCCTGGAGCAGCCCAGGAGCAGAGCAGAGCCCCTGGAGATGCTCCCAGCCCCGCTGGAATTACATGTGTCTGCACAATTCCAGCTGCCTGGGTGCAGGGGCTGTGCCAGGGCTAAGCTGAGGTGTGGGATGGAGAGAGGGGAGGGGGGAGGCAGCCCCCAGGGAAGGAATTGCACTTACCCAGACAGAAAGATCCGGATCACAGAGTAAAACACTGCTGGGTCCACACAGTCTAGGAGGAAAACAGACCAGAGATGTTGCTGTGGGCAAAAGGCAATGGCTGCTCAGAGCTGCTCAGCCCAAAACCACACAGAATCCCAGAGTGGTGGGGTGTGCAGGGCCCTGCAGAGCTGCCCCAGCCCCTGCTCCAGCAGGTTCCCCTGGCTCAGGGGGCACAGGAACGTGTCCAGGTGGGGTTGGAAACCTCTGGAATCCTCCACACTCTCCCTGGGCAGCCTGTGATGAGCTGAAGCACTGAGGACACGAGCTGCCCTTACCATGCATCCTTTCCAGAGCTTTTCTCATGCCCCCAATGGCCTCTGCCAGCTGCTGCAGGGCTCTGTGCAGAGCCTCCTCATCTGCCTGCTGCACAGCACGAAGGGCCTGAAGGGTTGCCTGCAGGAGAGCACCAAGTGATGAGGGGGGTGGGATGTCTGTGTGCAGCAGCTCTGTCGCTTCCCCCAGCCCACAGCAAGCACACAGGGGCCAGGCACAGCTCGTGGGTGAGCAAAGAGCTCTGGGGCATGGCCAAACCCTACCTTAATCCCAGGCACAGCTGCCTTCTCAACCAGCAGGGTGACGAGGATGAAGCCTCGCAGGCTGGCCCCGCCGGGCAGCGAGAGGATGGTGTCCAGGTTCCTGCAGAGATGACCCGTGGGGGTTGGCAGGGAGATTGCTTGGCATTGCCCCACACACCCCAGAGCCTCTTGAAGCCTTGGAGCAAAACCTTCCTGGCTGCAGAGTCTCTTACCTGCACCCCAGGCAGAGAGGAGCTGGCACAGGGCAATAGGTGAGAGGGGCTGCTCTGGTTCTGGGGGACCCATCAGCCCCAAACACAGGATCCCAGCATGGTGGGGGTTGGAAGGGACCTCCAGAGCTCATCCAGCCCAACCCCCTGCTACAGCAGGTTCCCCTGGGCTCTGCACAGCCCCAGCAGCCCCTGGCTCAGCCCTGGGCACGGCACAGTGCTGCTGTTGCAGTGGCATTTGAGTGCCAAAGACTGAGCTGCTTTTTGTTGTGCTCATCTGTCCAGAGCTGGGTTCAAGCTCAGCAGAGCCCTGCAGTGCTCAAGTGCTAAGCCAACTCAAACAAAACTAATACTGTTAGAAGGGAAATAAGCATCTTCCATACTCACTCCATTTCCAGGGGCCTGAAGGCATCATTTTGTGGTCGTTGCCAGCAAATGCACAGCAAAAGGAGAGAGAGAGAGAGATGGTATCAAAGGTTTCAGCAAGGGAATGTGCTCTGGAGGGAAGAACTGAGCTCACTGTCCCATGGGAAGCCCTGTCCCCAGGCAGGATAACCCCAGGGGCACCTGCACTTACCCATTGGGGTTCTTCCTCTTCCAGTTGGCCAACACAAAGTCAGCGTGGCTGAGGATGGGGGGGAGGCCCAGGGCCTGGGAGATCTCCCAGAAGGGCACAGCAAGGTTTCTGGGCAGGACCTGAAGGGCACAGGAGAAGCCAGGCTGCTGAATGTTGCCCACCCAAGGACCCCTGAGCAGGCAGGAGGGCTCCTGCTCCTGCTGCAGCCTCGGGAGAGAGGCTTTGCCTCCCAGGGGATGAGTCCTGAGGGTGCAGCATCACCCTCCCCAGATCCCCAGGAGCAGGTTAAAGCTGCTCCACGTCACTTTTACCTTCACAGTGCCCTCCTCTCCCTCCTGCCAGAGGTAGCCCATGGTGATGAAGCTCAGCACCAGATGTGCCAAGTGCAGCTCTTCACGCCCTCGGAGGTGCCCAGAGCTCAGCTGTGGCATCTGCCAAGAGACAAAGGGGCACCACAGGCAATGCCACAGCACCTCACCAGCCTGGGAGACACCCTCCCAAGTGCCTCTCCCTGCCCTTGCCCCTGCCCAGAAGCCTTCCCTCCCTCCCTGTGGCATTTGGTTTCTGAGCAGGGGGAGTAAACAGAGGGATTTTACTCAAGGTGTCCCCTCCCCTCACACTGGGATGCACAGGAGAGCAGCTGATCCCTGCATGCTGGGGGGGTCTGGCTGAGCTGGGGGGGCTCAGGGAGCACTGGGGGGGCTCAGGGAGCACTGGGAGAACTCCCAGAGCACCTGGGCTCCTTGGCATGGCCAGGATGAGCCACGTCTCTCGTGCCATCTGGTGCCCTGGCTGCTTCAGCTGGTCAGTGTGCCTTAGGATCTGCCACAGGAATTGCTCCTGTGCCAACCCTGAGGCTTTGCTTGTGCTGTGCACAGCTCCTGCCTGCCTGAGTCCTTGCTGAGGACACAGCTCTGCTGGTGCTCTGCTTTTCCCTGCCTTTTGCAGACACTGCTGTGTCAGAGCCTGCTTTGGGAGAGCTCCAGACACAGGGAGGGTAGGGGCTACCTGCTGAACTCGTGAGCGGAGCTGATGGCTCTCAATCAGCTGAGGCAGGTCGTGGGCAATCTCCATCCAGGGCCCATAAGGTGCTGGCAGCTCTGTCTTGGAAGAGAGAAGCAAGAGGGAGCTGTTATCATAGAGTCATAGAATAGCTCTGCTTGGAAAAGCTCTTTAAGCTGCTGCAGTCCCAACCCTCCCCTCACCCTGCCCAGCCCAGCACTAACCCCTGGCCCCCAGCACCTCAGCTTTGGGATCTCTCCCAGCATCCACCCAGGTGATGGTTTGTGTCTGGTTCCCCTCTTGCAGTGCCAAGCTGCACGATGATGAAGTGATGGGTGATAAGGACCTGCCCATCCCTGGCCTCACTTGCAGCAGGGGGGATGTGCAGCCTGCCTGCCTCCCCCTCCTCCCTGACACCCTGCACAGCCAAGGCCAGGCTGCCAATTGCAAAGCTCCTTCTCCTCTCCCCTGTGCCACAGGCTGCAGCCACTTCAAACACGACTCAAGGGAAGGGTTTGGCTGCTGAAGCTGCCTGAGCCCTGAGCTGTGGCTCTTCACAACCCCCCTGCAGTGGCATCCAAGGCAAACAGTGAGCTGCTCAGCACCCCCTCTGCCTTCCTGTCCTCCCACTGCCCTGCTGGCACAGCCATCTCCTACCAGAGGATGGGGCAGAAGGAAGCCACACTCCTCAGAGAGCTGAAACCTCTCCAGCTCCAGCTCCAGCGGCGTCTCGTCCGTGCTGCCGGCCGCCTCCATGAGCCCTGGGCTGGGGCTGTGCTGAGCCAGCACCTCGAACCTTGGCCTGGGGGAGGCAGGGTCCCAGGGCCCCACAGCCCAATGGCCACAAGCAGCAAGCAAACATGGGTAAAGGTTGCAGATAAGGTGTTGTGGTGGAGCAAACGTTGAGCTCGGTCCCACCCCCTGGGGCTCAGGGAAGCTCCCGGGAGCTGTGTCCCTCTGGGACCTGCCCCCAGAGCTGCAGGGATGCTCCAGGCTCCTGGGGGATGCTGCACTGACGAGGCCTGAGGTGCTAAAGGCTGCTGGCAGCCCAGGGAAGCTGTCCTGGCATCCTGGCATCACCAAACTCGTGTCCTGAGTGCCAGGAAATCCACCCCACGAGGTGCTGGCCCTGGCCATGAGCCTGCAGGGGCTGCAGAGGGGCTGATGGGGAGGATGGCAGTCACCTCCATGGGATGATGGGGGTCTGGGACCTGCAGCTTCTCCTGTATCCAACTTTCCCCCCTTTTACACTTTGCTTTCCCCAGGAATTAGCAACTTTCCCCTGCCTCTAGCACACAGACAGCGTGCCTGCTGCCAGGAAATCCACCTCTCATCTTCCCCTTCCTATGTTTGTGTATTTTAGGTGTCTGTTTGCTACTTTCTTCCCTTGATGACCACCCAACAGCTCCCAGTTTACAAACACACAGCTTCTGTTTCCCAAGCACAGCTTTCCCTGCTCTGCCCAGGCTGGAAATCCCACCCACCAGCTTATCCAGTAATTCCATGCTCTCTGCCTGACTCCCACACCCAGAACAGAGGATTTGCATTAAGTAACTAATAACCACCTTACCCATCTGTTTCCAATCCCCTCCTCCTGGCACAGAGTCTCCTCAGTCGTCTCTACACAGCAATCACAGGAGAGCCACAGAGCAGGGCAAGGAGGATGCTGCAGAAGCTTCAGCAAGGCCATGGTGAAGGGGATGGTGATACCATCTATGGAGAGAAGCAGCTTGGGGTAAGGGCTGGGCAATGCCACTGGAATGGGAGGAGAAAGTCCTTTGGTGCTGAGGTGAGGGAGCCCTGGCCCAGGCTGCCCAGGGAGGGTGTGGAGGCTCCTCAGGAGGTTTCCAACCCCACCTGGACACGTTCCTGTGTGACTTGATCTAGGTGGAACCTGCTTTAGCAGGGGCTTGGGCTGGAGCAGCTCTGCAGGGCCCTTCCAACCCTCAGCACTCTGTGATTCTGGGATCCAGAAGCCTTGAAGGCAGCTGCTGGGCACCGACATCAGTCTCCAGCACCTCTGGCATCAGTCCCCGGGGAGTGTCACCAGCAGATGTGAATCCCCAGGCTGTGTCATCTCCAGCTGCTGGGCTGGGGGAGCTGCTGGGCTGGGGGAGCTGCTGAGCTGGGGATGCTGCTGGGCTGGGGAAGCTGCTGAGTTGGGGAAGCTGCAGAGTTTGGGATGCTGCTGAGCTGGGGATGCTGCTGGGCTGGGGGAGCTGCTGGGCTGGGGATGCTGCTGGGCTGGGGAAGCTGCTGAGTTGGGGAAGCTGCAGAGTTTGGGATGCTGCTGAGCTGGGGATGCTGCTGGGCTGGGGGAGCTGCTGAGTTGGGGAAGCTCCTGGGCTGGGGGAGCTGCTGGGCTGGGGATGCTGTTGGGCTGGGGATGCTGTTGGGCTGGGGGAGCTGCTGGGCTGGGGATGCTGTTGGGCTGGGGGAGCTCCTGAGCTGGGGAAGCTCCTGGGCTGGGGGAGCTGCTGGGCTGGGGGAGCTGCTGGGCTGGGGATGCTGTTGGGCTGGGGATGCTGTTGGGCTGGGGGAGCTGCTGAGCTGGGGGAGCTCCTGGGCTGGGGGATGCTGCAGGGCTGGGGGATGCTCCTGGGCTGGGGGATGCTCCTGGGCTGGGGGATGCTCCTGGGCTGGGAGAGCTCCTGGGCTGGGGATGCTGCTGAGCTCTGAGGGTTCAGACCGCCGGGGTTGCCGCGGGGTCTGTCACTCACACAGCCCCATCAGCAGCTCCCAGCCCCATCCCCATCCCGGCCCCATCCCGCCCGACGGCGCGGACACGCGGCTCCTTCCCACAGCCTTTATTAACGCTCCGCTCCCGTTCCCGTTGCCAGCCGCCGCCCGAGCTCCGTCTCCATCTCCAGGCGGTCGCTGCCTTCTTCAGCGGCTGAGCTGCGTTTGGGGGGACACAGAGCAGCATCTCAGCATCCCCCCCCCCCACCCCCACCGAGGGACCAGCGATCACCTCATCTCCCCAGGGACCCCGAGGCATCGCACCTCAGCCCCGGGGAATCCCCTCGTAACCGGGTACTGCCCCGAGGGAATCACCTCAGCCCCCTCCTCCTCCCGGGGACCCCCATCCCGCCCCCGGGGGGTCCCGGCGCATCCCGGCCCCTCTCACCCCCGCTGCCGCCTGCGGTGCCGGAGGACGAGGCAGATGGCCAAGGAGAGCAGGAGGATGCCCAGCAAGGAGCCCAGCAGCGGCCAGGCCAGCGGCACATCATCTAGCAGGAGACAGCCCGATGGCAAAGGGCAGGACCACCGGCCCCTGCCCTCCCCCCGCAGCCCCTGCCCATCCCACTAACCGCTGTCTGTGCCCTGGAAGCCGCTGTCAATGCTCCCTCCCCCGGGGGATCCCCGGCGCCTGCAGTCAGGGGGCTGCCAGCCAGGGTCACAGTGACAGTGCCTCTTGTTGTTGCACACCTGGAAAAGCCCGAGGTTGGGGGGGGGTTAAAACACCTCCCAGGGAACTGACACCAACAGCCCGTCCTGCCCCGGCTCAGGCTGCAACCGGGGCTCTGGAGATTCAGGAGAGCATCAGGCGAGGGGCACATCACAGAGTGCAGGCTCCAACAGCCCCCAGACACTGAGCACACACAGAACATCCCCCTCCTGCCACACTGAACACACATCCCCCTCCTGCAGAGCCCAGGGGCACTTGTGGCTGATGGGCAGAACGCCAGGAGCAGCTCACACAGAGCCCAGGAGCCTTCTCCCTCCCCACAGCCACCCTGGCACCGCTGCCCTCAATCCCACACCCCCTCAGTTTTGCTTTTGTCCCCTCCCTCCATACCCCAACCCAACCACCAACCTCTCCCCCCCAGGGAGTAAGAACCACTGTCCTATGCCCACGTTGGTTTTAGCACCAAGGCTTTACAGGGTTTGGCTTTACAGGGTTTTACTCCGTGTGAGAGCTGAAAAGGTGATGAATTGGCCCCATTTCAGCCTAAACAAAAGGGTCTCTGGCCCTTTGCTGTGCCAGCAGAGCTGGGGGATGCAGCCACCCAGCCCCAGTGACTCACACCATGGCCGTGACACTTCACTTTGCTGTCACAGTCGTATCCCAGGATGGAATGTGGGTGACAAGTGTTGTTGATACACACCTGGAAGCACACAGTGGTTTGGGTCAGAAGGGACCTTGAAAAGGCATCTGAGCCCAACCCCTGAGAAAACCCCAGGAGAAACCAGCCCCAGCTGCAGCTCCTGGTGCTTTGGTGTTGCAGCACACAGCCCTGATGGCCCCAAAGGGAGGGAAATGTGGGGTTTTCTCTACATAAAACACCCCAATGGTGCTTTTCAAAGCTGCAGTTGGTGCCTTGGGCTGTGGCTGCTGCTTCCACACCAAAGCTTTGGTGTCATGGGAGCGTGTTCTTAGGTTTGTAAACACCCTGCAGAGCAGCAAGTGGCTCTCAAACCTCGTTGACATTCGGTTTCCATCTGACACAGATGATTATACAAGGTTTCCTCACCTTTCCAGAGCCACACTTTGAACCTGGTGGAACCAGGAGAGGATCCAGACTGGCTGGGATGTCCAAATAATTCAGAGACACACACAAATGCTGATGGACTCGGACGTAAACCACAGCAGCAGCCTCTGATGGGAAGGGGGTGCTGGATGGGTACGTGCAGATTAACTTCCCACATCTGAGATCCCTGCAGAATGAGTGTGCACAGGGTGAGACATACACAGTCCTCTGTGTGTGTGTGTGTGTGGATGGATGGATGCTGCCCAATGAAACACTAGAGACATCAAACAGCCCCCTGCAAACCTGGAGCACTGCATGGTAAAGAGATACAAGCTGCACTGGGAAGTCTTCTCCCAAGGAACAAGTGACAGGGCAAGAGGGAACAGCCTCAAGTTGCCCCAGGGGAGGTTGAGGTTGGAGCTGAGGCAGAGCTGTTTCCCTGAGAGGGGTGTCAGTCCCTGTGCCAGGCTGCCCAGGGAGCTGGGGGAGTGCCCAGCCCTGGAGGGGTCCCAAAGCCGTGGGGCTGAGGTGCTGAGGCTGTGGGTCAGTGCTGGGCTGGGCAGGGTGAGGGCAGGGCTGGGACTGCAGCAGCTTCAAGGTCTTTAACAACCCAAATGCTTCTGTGAATCTCTAAGTCCAAGAGACAATGTGTGACACAGGGAGTGACAACAGAGTGCTAACAAGGAGAGCACACACGTAACTCTGCACTGCTCCATCACCTCACCATCAGCTGGGGTCTTTAGATCTTCCCTGACTGCACAGACCCAATGAAAGGTGGTTTTTGGCCCCTTCCCAAGCACATACCTCCAAGTACAGGACTTGTATCTTTGCCTGGGCTGGAGCCCACAGTGTCCAAACCTGTCCTGCTGACTATTGAGTTCCTCATAACAAGACACAGGAGCACTTCTTGAACCTACAAGTTCAGCAGCAATGATTAGGGTTTAAAGGAAGACAGAGAGGAGATATTACACTAACTACCAACCTCTCAATCTCTTTCATCCTGCTGACAGCAGAACACAGATGCTGCTGCTTCATTAGAGAAAACACTCGTTCCTGCACTGCCAAAGCCTCACCAGCCCTGAGCCAGGCTCAGCAGGCAGGAGCTCAGCTCATCCATTACCTTTGCTCAGAGGTAATCATTTGCTGCTTCTGTTGTTGTTTTCAGTGTTATTTCTGAAGAGCTGGGAGAACTCCCTGTTACTGCAGGGCACATTGACCAGAGTCAAGCCTGAGCCTGAAGCTGTGTCACCCCTCTGCTCCTGCCCCCTGAACCATGCAGGAGGAGAAGCCCAGGCCTTGCACAGAGCTCTGTGCCTCATCTCTCCCATCAGACAGGGGCAAGGGCATGCCCTAAAAACCTTCTGGCTTCAACATGCGCTTGAACTTGGGTTGAGGCTCACAGGGGGAGCACCCAAACCATCACCAACCTGCCACAAACCCTCCTTTCCACTGAAACCAGAGATGAGTGACCTGAGCTGGGCTTATTAAAGAGCAAAGACTTAAAGCTGAGCATCTTTACTGCTGTGGCCACTTGCAGTTGAAGCAGTTGAAGCAGTTCCCCCAGAGCAGCCCGTTACCTGTCCCGTAGAGCCGCTGGCACTGCAGGTCTGGGGCCTGGCAGCGGCCCCGGTAGCAGTAGCCGGTGCCACGCTCGCAGCTGTGCCCATCCTGCACGTGCAGGTCAGGGGGGCAGGAGGCTGAGGCCCCGCTGCAGAACTCAGCCAAGTCACACTGTGAGTCAGCAGCAGGGCGGCACGGCCAGTACTTCTTCCTGAACTGCCACAGAGAGCAGGCACAGAGGAACCTTCTCTCCATCCTCTCACACACCCCCCAGCCCCTGGAGCCCCTCCACAGCCCCAGCCCCAGCCCCTTGGGATCCCCCCCTGAGCCACCACACATCTGGGTCACTGCCTAAGATGGTCTTTCCCCAGGAGTTATCCTCTCGGGGGTTTCTGGGGGCTCAGCTGCAAAGCCCTTCCCCATCCCAATGGGAGTGTCTCCCCTTGAGCAGCACAGAGCTTGTCCCCATCCCTCAGCCACAGCAACACACCCATTCCTGCAGAAATAAACCTTGCAAATAATGACAAAGTGTGTGTTTACCTGACAGTTCTTACAGCACAGCCCCGAGGAGCACTGAGCCCCTGCCACCAACTGACACGTCTCGGTGCAGCATTTGTCCTTCAGGCACCCCTGGGGACACACCACAACACCAGCTTATCCCACTGCTTTGTTCCCCCAGAGGTTGTTTTACTGTCAGAGGTTTCTCCTCTTCCTTCTTGTCCCCTAAAAGCTACACTTGGGTGATACCCAGCAGGAGAATCACACACTCACAGGGGTTGGACCTGCAAAGCTCATCCAGTGCAACCCCCCTGCCAGGGCAGCACCACCTAGAGCAGGGCACATGGGATCTCATCCAGCTGGGGTTGGGATGTCTGCAGAGAAGGAGCCTCCACAGCCCATCTGGGCAGCCACTGCTCCCTCACCCTCACAATGAACAAGTTCCTCCCTGTATTTCTTTGGAACCTCTGATGCTGCAGCTTGTCCCCGTTGCCCCCTTCTCCTATCACTGGCCATCCCTGAGCACAGCCTGGCTCCATCCTCCTGGCGCATGCCACCACAGAAACGCTCTGTAACCCTTCTTGGCTTGGCCTCTAAGCTGTGCCCTTTGCCTGAAGGCTCCTGCCAAGTGGCATTTCCCACAGCACCCACCTCCTTGCTCCCACAGTCGCACATCTCGCCGGGCTCCCGCAGCCCGTTCCCGCAGCCGGCCGCTCGCCGCTCCCGTGAGCCGCTCCCACGGCGCCTGTGCAGCAGGCACCTGCCCCCAGCCCGCCTCAGGAAGCTTCCAAAGTCCCTGATGCTGCAGCTGCTCAAGGCTTTTGCCCCTCTGAAACGTCTGGAGGGAAGCAGTTGAAGGGCTTGCTGGGCTGCTGGCACCGTGCTGCCGTGCGCTTTCATTCACCACACCACGGCTTTGCAGCTTCTGATGAGCAAAGCTGGAGGACTCAGCCACGTCCTGCTCTGAGCTCAAACAGGCTCTTTGCTCTCAAGCTGAGCACTGAGTTAATGATTCTTTTCTTCCTTCTTAAAGGAATAAAAGCTGCTATTTCAGCTTGGTTGTGATTCTTGCAGCAGTGACACCCTGGGACTGGCCTCACCATCCCAGAGCCACACACGCTTGGCAAGGGCAGCTGTGTGAGCTGGATGCCACTGGCTGTGGCCACAGGACCGCCCTGCCCACCCCTAAGCCCCTGGGCAACTCACAGTGCCTCTGGGCTCATGAGGCAGACGTGCCCAGGGCAGTGGCAGGTGCCAGGGGGGTCGTAGCTCATGCCCAGGCTGCGCCCCAGCAGCTGAGCCAGCAGCGTGGAGAAGGATTCCAGTGTCATGGCCCTGTGGAACTGGAGGGAGGAGAGAGCAGAGCTGCCGTGGCTGCGCCTTCCCCTGGCTGGGGATGATCCCAGCCGAGGGAGCCCCGGCCACAGGGGGGCTGGTGAGGGATGGGCAGGGGATGGGCAGCACTGTACCAGGGCCACTGCAGCAGCAGCATCTCTCTGACAGGCTGTGCCCAGAGCTGTGGTGCCCACGGGGGCTCCTCGGTCCCTGTACCTGCAACACAGGCGCTTGGCGGCCGGGGACGCCCCAGGGCTGGGGGCACGAGGGGGATCCCCGGTCTCCACAGCCCCCTCAGCCCCTCCTGGGCTGCCCCAGTGCCCCCCAGCAGCCCAGGCTGTGTGACAGCCAGGGAAAGGCTGCCCAGAAGGTTCCTGAAAGTGATGCTGCCAGCCTTAAGGAGTTAGGAAACACACAGCAAACCCTTTGAACCCCCCACTTTCCCTGGGGGTGTTTGCAGCACGACCTGCACTGGTTTAGCCCCTTCTGCCCTGGCTGGGGAGGGGGATCCTTTGCCTTACACCAACAGATAAGCTGCATCATAGGAGTGCAGAGCCAGGGCCGAGTGCTCCCGGCGCAGGAACCGCTGCAGGACGGCGTCTGCGTCCCCTGCCGTCGGGATCTTGTTCTCCTCTGCCCACAGCTCCAGGGAGGACAGCACAACTGTCAGGTTCAGAGGGTCAAACACCTGCACAGGTAACAGAGGACATGTCTGCTCACATCCTTCTGAGCTCAACAAAGGCCACGGGAACAACAAGTGCTGTTGTGGGTCGCTGAGTGACACCCGCAGGACAGACTGAACAAAGGGGCTGGGAACAAACCCAGGGACTCCCTGGGAAGGTTTTAGGGCCACCAAGATGCTGAGGGGATGCAACATGTGTGTGAGGAGGAAAGGCTGTGGGATCTGGGGCTGTTTAGTCTGCAGAAGGCTGAGGGGGGACCTCAGTCCCTAAAGGGCAGGTGGTGAGAGGATGGGGCCAATGCCAGGGAACCCCAACTTGTCACAGTGCAAAACTGCCCCCACAAGCAGCCAACCATCACTCTGGCACTGAACATACCACTGGTGTTGTTACAGCTTTAAAAGGGAGGATTTTCACACTTGCTGAGCCAAACCTTTCTATTAGCCCAGAAGGACTAAATCCTTCTGACCGAGTCTGAACCAGGCAGCTGAGAAGCTGAGGACGCTGTGAGCCAAGGCCTGGCATTAACACAACCTCCTCCTAAAGCTAAAAGCAGCTCACAAATAGGTTGCCAGGACTAACATCAACCCCCCATCACCTCACTACAATACAAACCAAACCCTCAGACTCACAGTATTGACCAAGCTGAAGAGCTGGATCATCACCTGTGCTGCAGCACTCGTGTCTGAGCCCAGATAGTGGGACTGAAAAACAACCAAAGAGGGAGGCACGGACCAGGATGAAGCAGAAGAAGGATTACCAGCAGTCAGGGGTTGCCCAGAGTTAATCCTGTGATGGGAGCTGTGGATTTGCTTTCTCTCTCTCCCACAACATCCACAGTTCACGTCCCATTTCGAAAGGGGAAGCCAAGGTGTATCAAAGGTGGGAAATGGCACCATTTCTGTGCTGAGAAAAGCCAGGGAGGGAACAGCATGGACTTACCAGAGCCTTGTCCAAAACCACGTGTACTCTCAAGTGTTTGGGAGCCTGTGCTGCAGCTGGGAGTGGCTGAAAAACAAAATGCTCTCCAGTGCTGTTTGTGTCTCTGCTCTGGAGTCAGCTTATTGCTGAGGGTGGCTCCACGGCCCCAGTGCTCACTCAGAGGCAACACTCCCACACTCTCTTCAAAGCAGCCAAAGGTGAGAAGCCATTTCCAACCTGCCATCACCCTCCCTCAGCCATGTCTCTCCTTAGGGATGGGATGAGCAACAATCCCCACAAGCACTGACACCCCCAAGTCCCCCCTCCCTCACCTCTGCCCACCCAGACACCAGCAGCAAAGCCTCCTGCAGGATCAGCCCCTCCTCACGTGATGGGGACGTGGGGCAGCACCACAACAGCACCACAGCAGCATCCACTCACCTCAGCAGCTCCGTGGCCTTTGGCCCACAGCTCTCCTGCCCCCAGCCCAGCCCTGGGGCGGCCGCTGCCCCGGAGGGAACCCAACGCCTTCTCCTCCCTCACTTGATACACCAAGTGCTCGAAGGCAGGGGCAGAGCCCAGGGGCTCGATCCTGTAGCTGATGTTCTCAAACTGCAGCCAGCCCCTGCCAAGGTGCCTCAGTTGCCACCTCAACAGGGAGGTTGCCCCAGCCCCGGGGGTATCCCTGAGCTCCCCTGTGGCACCCAGGGCAGGGCAGCGTGGGGAGGGGGTGGCTCCTCACCTGAGCCCTGAGCAGGTGCTGAGGGTCACTGCTGAGCCAGGGGACCCCTCGATGTACCCCCGGTACTGGCAGCTTGCCTGTGTCAGGACAGAGGACAAGGAGCCCCTGCTGCAGCCACCAAAGCAACCCCAGCAGGTGACTTTGTCCCAAATAATTCCAACCAAACAGGGTGTGAGGCTGTGATGAGCAAGGTAAGGAACGCCCTGCCCCCTGCAGTGATGCCTCTTGTCCCGGTCCCTCTGTAGCCAGTGTCAGGATTCTACAAGCTGAGCAAACTCAGCGGCTCCAAAACCCTTCACAAACCAAAATCTGACCCCAGCTGGGAAGGAAAAGCTTTTGGTTTCACCCCAGCACCTCCTGCTGTGATCAGGAAGCAAAACCACGGAGAGAAGAGGGGAAGCACTGCTCTCCTGCAGCAACTGCCCCCAAAATACCCAGCAGCGAGGCTGAACCACCAAGCAGCTCCCCAGTACCTCGCTCCGGGGCCAGTCAGCGAGCAGGGATCCCTTCTGCTGGGCTGTGTAAGCCCTGAAGTCATCAGATAAAAAGAATCTACAACAGGGAAAGCAACAAAATGCTCTGCAATGGCTTCAGCCAGTCTCTAGAGCTGACTGCAGGTCCTGCAGCCTGTGCTGTCACCCCGGGTGATGCCACAACCCGCTGGCACCGGGGCTCGTGGGCACAGGCATCCCTCCAACCCTGCTCCAGCTCCCAGCGCTCGGGCACAGCCCCAGGGCCGACTTACTGGTGCTGCAGGCGGATGGTGAGCAGCCTCCCCTCGACGTGCAGGGCGTAGGACACCGTGTCCTTGTGCGCGGGGAACAGCCGGGAAAGGGACAATTAGCGACAGCGGTGAGCGCTGCCCCGAGCGCTGCGAGCTTCCCTGGAGGTGCCGCCGCTGCTGGGGGGTTGTTAGAGCTGCCAGCACGTCTCTAAGCCCCATCCCCGTGCAAGCGGAGCGAGGGTCCCGCCCGAGCCCCCCCAGCTACGTGCCTGCCCCGGGGCCGCCTCCGCCGCCGCATCCTCCGGCAGCCGCCGCGGGACCGTCACCCGGCCCAGCACCGCAGAGCCTGCACCGGGGACAGGGAAAAACCTTGGAGCCGGCCCCAGGGGGACACGGAGGGGCGCGGAGGGGCGCGGAGGGGCCGGCGCCGCACTCACGCAGCAGCAGCAGCGGCAGCAAGCGCAGCGCCATGGTGGCGGCCGCTAACGGCCCCGCAGCGCCCGTTGCTCCGGCGCCGGGGGAAGCACAGACACGGCCAACGGTCCTTGTACAAAAAAACGGCATCTTTATTGCTTGGTTTGTGTTCTTACAAAGGGGGGAGGGGGGGGAACAGCCCTTTCGTCGGGGCCCGGCGCGGTACCGCAGCGAGACGCGGGGCCAGGGCCGGTCTCACCCCCCCGGGACACGATTTCTTCACCCAGCCGCCTCCTCCCGAGCCTCGGGGATGGGGATGAGGGTCGGGGGGAACAGAGAACGCGGTACAAAAGCAGCTCAGTAGTCATCTGCGACATCCCACACGTGTAAAACGGGAGCGGTTTCCTCCCCCCCCCCCCCCCCCCCCCAAGTAGAAAACCCCCTCATTTTAACTATGAAAAGGCACCATTTGCAGCACAGTTTTAGTTTCACACACACCGGTAGGAGTCAGCACATCCCTCTCTCGTGGGTGATGGCAGCCTGGGGCTGAGGAGGTCCCCAGGACACCCCCCTCTCCCCTCCCCAATGCTGACAGACAGCCCAGACCCAGGAGAATACAAAGAGGAAGGGGTTAAACTTGGGAGATTCCCCCCAAAGCCCTGTCTGGTGGCATTTAGGTGATGTTTTACCTATTCTAATAGTGTTATAAAGCTTAGTCTAAGGTTATGGGAAACCACAGAAGTTCAAGTATTTTATTACTGCAGAGGCCAACACTCTATATATCTGTAGATGCATATACACAGAAGTGGGGGGTTGGCAAAATTAAGGGGGGGGTTTACAGGTTGAGTTTGCACTCAGTGGCCAGCACAAAGTGGAAAAGCCAAGCACTGCTCAAGTCCTTGCTTTCAGCAAATTGGCTCCTATTTGTGACCACCAGCACTCAGCCTCCACCCACAGCACACAGCCCTGCCCTGGGTGTGCAACACACCTCCAAACCATCACCCCAAAACGCTAAAAAGCTCCTTTCCAGCCAAGAGTTTCCAGCTCTAGTTGAGCCAGGCAGGCTGAGGGAGCTGGGAGCATCCTGACTGACAGCAGGAAGGGTGGAGGGGAGGTGGAGAGGCTGCCTGAGCCAACACACTCCTGTTCCCAGTGCTCTGAGCAGCTCAGGAGCTGTTTGGCTGCTTAGTGCCCTGCAGGGATTGCTCCTGGTCTCCAGCCTCACATTAAAACCTAAGAGAGCCTCATTTTTTTCAACCCAGCCTGTGGCCACATCCTTTTTGTACCTTTCTTTCCCCTGCCCATTGCTGGCTGTTAGTGGGAATTAGTAGAGATTCTCATTTAGCAACTCACAATGACTTAAAACCATTAGCCCCAGTGCTCAGGGAGCACAGCTCAGGGTCAGTCAGCATGGAAGGGAGAAGGTAAAGGTATTGTTACACATCAAGAAACACACACACATGCAGTAACATGTTCACAAGGGGTTTGTCTCCCTCTGAATAAGCCCACTCCTCACTTCCCTTGTGCCATTCACCCGGGAATGGTTCATTCCTCCACGCAAAGGGAGTGTAACTGGCCAGATTTCCTTGTTTGGGAGAACACTGTGGGGGTTGCTCCAGTTCTTCACCTTTAGAAAGATGCCAACACACCAAAGCATCTCCTTCTTCACGGGGATACCAACAGCAGCTCCCACTTGCTGTACTGGAAGGGTTCTTGGAGCAGGCAGCTCCAGTCCCAGCTGGGGTCCTACAAAGCCACAAAACTCAGACAGCTCTAAGGGGCAGGTGGGATGTTTGCAGCTCCTGTAGCTTTGGCAGAGGTATTTCAGTTTGAGGTTTTACATTCCTCGTCTCAGGACGCCGTTTGCCTCGGCCCAGAGGGAAGGAGGGAGGGAGGAGGGAAGGTGTTCCTGCATGGCCACGGGCCACTCCATGCAAGAGGGGAACTGCAATTTCAGCTCTCAGTGAACACATCAGCTCACCTGAAGGCCTCAAAGAAGCCAAAAGCTATTTGGGAGGCAAAGGCGCTGGTCGAGAAGGGAAATACTGTCCCTGAGGTAAAGGCCCGAGCGGGGCTGGAGCAGCGCCCTGAGCTGCGCCCTTCTGCTGCGGAGGCGGCGGCCTGCGAGGGGACACACAAGCCACGTTGTCACACCAGGCACACACAGCCCTCTCCCTCTGCCTCTGCCCTGCCACCAGCCCTGTGGCCACTGCACAGGCTGCCCAGGCTCAGCCCCTCCCCGATGGCCCAACACACCGTGGTCAGACTCTGCCTCCCGCCGCCCCAAAGCCTCAGGGAACCAGCCCTCCCAGAGCAGTTTCACGGAGCCCAGGAGCTTCCCCAGCAACACAAACCATTTCCCAGCAGCCCTCCCCAGGCCTCGCAGCCCCTGGACACACTTTGATGGCACCACAGCTCCGAATCACAATGAACAGGCCAAAGGAAAGGCCGAGGGAAAGGTCGGTTCCAAGCGGATGAGCAAGGATCCTGCTCCCAGCAGGTAAAGCTCATGAAGCAGCAGTGACAGCTTTCTGAGCAGTGTCCTTTCCAACAGCTTGGTTTTTGAGGGGTATTTCCCACACCTGCATGCAGAGCTCAGGGAAACCCTCCCCCCAGAAAGTGGTTCAGCAAACGCAGCCGTGGCAGCGCGTCAGACGGACGCTGTGGGTAACGGCACTCGAGTTCCACGGTGGGAAATGAAGGCAGAGGCCTCTCTCAATGGGAAGTCAGCCCTGCTTGCATGCAATGTGTGATGGAACACCCTGAATGCTACAGACATGAAGGCAAGGACAGTCCCTGACACATGCAACAATTGCACCAACCTTGTGGGCAGCTTCTGCGGCTGCGGCGCCTGGTACTGCGGGGCTGGGTAGTAGGAGGGGTGGTAGGGCTGCTGAGGATGCTGGTGAACTGGGTAAGATGGAACAGGAAAGGTATTTGGTTCCATATGCTGCAAAGAGAACACAATGAGAACCTGCACAGCTTGCACTCAGGGAAGTCAAAGGGTGGTTTGGTCAGAGACTGCTTGCAGAGACCTGGAGATCTGAGACAGGCACCTTCCTCCTGAGAAACTCAGCACAAAGAAGCACCAGCAGGAGGAAAAGTGCTGTGTTTGGGGGGAAAAACCCAGCAAAGTCGATGGGGACAAGTGTTTGATTTGCTCTGAGGGTGCTGGGCTGCAGAGGAGCAGGGGCCAGGCAGCCAGCGAGGATCACTCCTCCCCTCAGGTGGAGCCGCGGCCTCCAGGGTAAGGGAAAGGGCAAAAAAGCTCCAACGGTGGGAAACTGAGGAGTTTCCTCACCCACCCCAGGAAATGATTCTCCTCTTTGGCAGCAGAAAAGCCCAGTTTGCAGAGAAGAGAAAAATAAAGTAACTTGGAAGCTTTTATCCAGGTGAAAACCATCCCAAAGTGCCTTTGTCTGTTGGTTGAGAGCAAAAGCCAGCAAACGAGGTAACGCAGAGGGGATCATTCCTACCCTTGGGGCACAAGGCATGCCGTGGGAGAAGCCTCTGTGGGGGTAGGCCCTTGGCTCAGCCTCAGCTCTGGGAGGTGGTGGCTGACGTGACCTGGAATCCAAATGAACACAGACTGAGCACAGGGTGACGTTACTCACAGCCCTCAGCCCGGCTGTGTGGCTCTGCCCTTGCCACAGGGCCACGCAGGCTCTGAGCCCAGCACTGCCAGGTGATTTATACTCAGCACACAGCAGCTACCAGGAGGATGCTGTTTGCCACATGAAGCTTTTCCTGTTTAGGATGGTGACAGCTTCATTTTGCCACTTGACACCAAAGACATGGCCCAAACCCCGGTGCCAATGCACCACATTGGGCACAATGGCAGAAACAAAGTGCTCTCCTCCCTCAGTCTGGGATGGATTTGGCTGTTCTGTCACTGCTCAGGCATCACCTGATGCAGGGGCCTTTCCCTGCCATCCTGGGACTCAGATCTGTCCTGGGCAAACAGTTGCCTGTGGACTGCCTCAAAGGGCAGGGAGAGGGTGAAGAGGACACTGTACTTACGAGTGGCAGCGTGACATCCATCTCCTACAGCCTCTCTTCAGCCTGTCTCTTTTTGCAAATGCCAGAGCAGCAGCCACAAGGAGTGGGAGGACCAGGAAAAAAAACACCAGCAGCCCATCTCTGAGTGAGGTGTCTGCCAGGGACAGCAGGAGGGAGAAGGAAAAGAGGAGACAGCGTCAGCACCACTTGGTAGGATTGTTCCTGCAACTACATCCCAGATTTCACAGAAGCAACCCCACAGAATCCTGCAAGGCTGCAAGATAAATGCCCAAATATCTGGTCTGCTGATTATCTCCTCAGAGGGCAGAACTGTGCAAGCCACGAGACCCCAGCCTGCACCAGCCTATTGATTCACTGGCTCCATGCCTCATTTTTCCTCCTGAGGATCTTATGAGCTCAACTGAGAGGAAAACAGAGCTTCTGCCCTTTGCTCTGATCCTAAATCTTCCCTTTCTCCTGCCCCTGTTTGCTGCACAGACAGGACTCAGGTTCTTAATGACTGTTACATTTTTTATGGGCCTTTTCCTTTGGTCCCCCTGTCTGTCCATGCTCCAACAGGCTTCTCCAGAATCATTTGCAAGCAAAAGCTGAAGAACCAACCACCAGCACTTCCAGGCACCACCACTGAGCTGTTTTCACAGCACCCAGCCCAGCACCACCCTCAGCAGGACCAGCCCCCAGCCCTGGTGCTGCTTTAGCACTACTTGCCATTGTAAGGGGGGCCACTGTCCACGCTTCCCCCGTAGCCCTTCGTGTCACAGTAAGGAGGGGCCCAGCCTTCTTTACAGTGACAGTTCCTGTTGTTATTGCACACCTGTATTTAAACAGCCCAAACACCACAGTCAGACTTCATAACTCCAGTTCCCACACATCTGAAAGCAGTGTGCAGTGCACTACCCCCTGCTCTGTGCCTTCCACGTCACTCAGCCTGGAGGACTTTAGCCACGAAGTCCCACCTCAATTCTACACAGTTCTTGGCCAGGCCTCTCAGGATCTCACATGACTGAGCACAGTGCTGTTCAGGATGAGCTTCCAAAGATCAGCTGCTGTCCCAGCAGCTCTGGGCCCTTGTTTTGGTTGAGATGCAGAGTTTCAGATTACATGAGTAACACTGGAGTTAGGAATTCTTGCCTGGCAAAAGAACATCAGCTGAAGAGCTTGTGTCAGAGATGGCTTTGATGCTGTTATAGGCTCTCTTGCCCAGACACATTTTACAGAGGGTTTGACCAACAAACCAGAGAAATTAAGTCACCATCCACCATTTGAAAACCTGTTCAACTCACAGAACTTTGATCTGATGGCTGTTAAAGGCCTTTTTCTCATTAACAGGACCAAAAAAGCAGCTTTTCATGGCAAAATTCACCCTTAAGAAGCCTACAGAATGTTTTCACTGTACTGGACATCAGGATCACTTTATTCCACCCTAGTTACAGCCTTAAACAGAGAAGGGCAAAAGACTCCCCAGGTGCAACAAACAGCCCCTCGGTGCACTGACACCGTTGGTGAAGCAGTTCCAGTGTGCCTGGTTCAAACTGGGACTTCAGTGAAACAAACCCATGTACATGCCTCTAAACACCCAGTGTTCTGGTGACAGATGGCAGAGGATCTCACATTGAGATACTGATACTGGCAGTGGTCACAAACCTGTTAGTGGAAGGGGACTCTCAGGGGCAGCAGAAGCTCTTGCTCTACTCACCCCGTGTCCGTGGCATTTCCTCTCCACGTCACAGTCGTAGTTGAGGACAGAGGCACTCACACACTGGAAGTGTCTGCAGATCTAGGGGAATGGAGAGATGCACATGATGAAGCAGCAAGATGACATTACTGACCTAGCCCTTCCCCCCTCTCCAACAGCACAGGGCTCTGCAGCTACTCTGTGCTCACTGACCACAAAGCAAGCCTGGACTCTCGTGTGATAAGCCCCAATTTGTCTGTTCTACACAAAGGCTTCTCTGGATGGGGTCTGAGCTGTCATTGGAAGCCTTTTGTCTCTAGGCTGAATGTAAAGGGAATGGCAATTAAACTGTGCAAAGTAAGGAGCCAGGGAA
Source organism: Colius striatus (assembly GCF_028858725.1). Lineage (NCBI taxonomy): Eukaryota > Metazoa > Chordata > Aves > Coliiformes > Coliidae > Colius > Colius striatus. The sequence goes on from NC_084785.1 coordinate 2,279,722, forward strand.
TGCACATTCCTCTGCTCCCAGGCTTTGCAGTTTAGCTGGATCTTAATTGAAAGTTGTCTTAGAGGCATTTGTGTCCCTGGCTCTTCCTGCTCACTGCCACAGCAAAGATTCTGGCTCTCAAACAACTTCTTTGGCTTGCTCTAGCAATGAAAAGCTCGTTACATTTGTGTGTGTGTGTGTGCCCTGCAGTGTGGGGAACCAATCTCCCTGAGATCTACATTAACTGCAGGCACCAAACAAATCCAACCCCAATCAACATTCACAAAACAATGCAGCTGGACATTTTCCTCACATGAACCTCCCAGAAATCACCTTTTAATTGTTGAATTACCTTCCCAGTATCACATTTGGTGCCTTCATTCACCATTCCTGGGTCTGGGACGTCGGAGCCCAGCTGGAAATCTACACCCCAGCACGTGGTGCCTCCAATGGGAGTCTGGATAATAGCAGGCTTAATTCCAAACACTGGCAGAGCTTTCACATTCTCACACTGCAGCTTCCCACACATGGCATTCCTACAACACCAACAGATGAATGCTGTAGTGACACTTGAAACTCTTCTGAGGAAGAGACTAGCACACATTTGATAGGATCTCTTCTTTCTACTGGGAGGCACCACTGGAAAATAAAGCTGAGGCAACCCAGCAAACAAAACTGAGCTGGGTCTCATTTCAGTGCTGCAAGAGTGTGGATTCACCCCTCCTTTCTGTAAGCTGGTGGGAACTTTATATTAGAGGAAATATGATGAGTTGCTACTTGTTTTTCTCTGTGTGAACACCTTAGGGTAAGGACAACCAAGGATGGGAGATCTGCCTGGCACACAGATCCCTGAGGCCATGGGACACTGCACAGGGGGGACTGTGGCACAAAAGCTTCCAACACAGCTACAGAATAATTGCCTGAAGATTCAAAGTCATTTCAACTGTTATGTGCAAGAGTTAAAGCCAGACAACCCAAGCCAAAAGCCAACAACACTTAAAACTGCTAAAGAGTGCAGGCTTTAAGTACCAAGAACAGCTTCAGAACTGAGGATCACACACATCTCTTTTCTGTGTGGTTTCAGAATGATGCATGTCAACAGGTTAGCTTATGGGATCCTGTGTGTGCCCCCAGAGCACCTGCTGAACACCCCAAACTAGTACTGCAGCATCCCCAAAAGGATTCTCAGTGATACACTGAGGAACGTTGATGCACTGGGCTCAACTCACCAGCTGGAACACTTCTTGTAGTCATGGCCATGGAAACCACAGTTGCCAAATCTGTCACCCTTGGAGTTCACTTCAGCAAAACAAATGTTGGGGGCTGCTTTGGCTTCTGCAAACAACAGTCCATCCCCAGACAGAGGAAACCAAGTTAGATAGGGACAGAAACATCTCAGCTCATCACCAGAGCAATGATCCTCCTGTACTCAGTATTTCTCCTGCAGCAGAGAGCTTAAGAACTCAATCAAAACATCAAAGTTCAGAGAGAGGGTGAAAAATAGCCACTGAACACTGACTGAGTTACACCATTTGATATTCCTTCCTTATGGCTTTATGCACTGGACACCCAATGTCACGGGGCTGTCAGTGCATGAAAATGACCACTTGGTAAAAAAGTCCACCAGAGTGAAGCTGTGACTATAAACCTGGTGTATCCTTTCAGCTGCAGCTAGGGAAGCTGTAACACTGCTTTTCCTTACTTGAGCCAAAGATATCCTGACACTGGGCATCATAGTACTGGCAGACCCCGTTGTAGCAGTAGGCCTGCTGGTTGTGGCAGGGGTGGCCGTTCTGCACCGTGGCGTCGGGCTGGCAGAACTGCGACGTGCCGTTGCAATACTCCGGGAGGTCACACTCGTCGTTTCTCGCCCGACACTCAGTTCCCCCAGGAAGGAGCTAAAGAGAGAAGGGAGAGGGAAAATGTGTCTGAAAATAGAAAGCTTAGAGCACAGCTCAATGTTGATCTGAAGCTGGGGGTGCCCTGTGCCTGACCACCTGCAGTGGGGGTGCCCCGTGCCCTTGCCAACACTCTCCTTCCCCAGCCACTGCAGAATGCTTCCAAGGGACACCTGAGTCTCTCACCTGGCAGTTTTTACAGCAGTCACCATAAGCACATTCAGCCCCAGACTGCAGCCTGCAAGTCCCTGGCTCACAGCAAGGATCACTTTCACACTCCTGCAAGAGGGAAGTGCTGTCAGTGCCAAGCAGTCACGGTACCCCCCTCACACAGTCCCCTCTCCAGCAGCTGGCAGCATTAGTAAAACCCCACAAGCCACTAACCTTTGGTGACCCACAGTCACATTCCTCCCCAGCATCTACCAGCTTGTTCCCACAGTAGGGGACGCTGTAGGTTTCATCAGGCTTGGGAACGTTGAGCAGGCAGCTCCCACCTTTGTTGAGGGTGAGCTTCTCAAAGTCTTCTGCACTGCAGCTGCTGAAGTTCCTCGATCCTCTGCAAGGGAGGAACATGAGCTTGTCTTTGCACTAAGCCAACCCAGGAGCATTCCCTCAGTTTGCAGGGTGAGGGTAACATTTCCCCATGACCTGCAAGTGTGACATGACTTCTGAGAGTACTTTCAAGGTGAAAGCAACCTGTCACAGCCAAGTGCAAGAGTCAGGAGGGTTTGACCCTCAGGAAACATTTTGCCTTTGGCCTACCACGATGCTGGAACGTGTGTGAGGAGGAAAGGCTGTGAGACCTGGGGCTGTTCAGCCTGGGGAAGAGAAGGCTGAGGGGAGCCCTTATCAATGCTGATCACTCCCCAAAGGATTGACTCTGAGGGTTACTTACGATGCTCCAGAGCTCATAATACAACTGCTTGCTCCACAGTGACAGACACGTTCATCATCGTGGTTCATCCCCAGGTTATGTCCCAGCTCATGAGCCATAATGGATGCAAACATCTGTATACTGATTCTTCCAAACTTCACAGGAGCAAAGGAGAAGGAAATTAGTTAGATGGCTGATGTTGAGCAAGTCAGTGTTTGCTCCTGGGACACAAAGGCACTTCATGAACACGATTCCCAGACCAACTGTGCCTGCTTCCCACCCAAGTGCATGTCACCTGCTTAGCAATGAGCCCTTGGGTAAATGTATGTGGGGTGCTACCTACCAACCTCTGCTCTTGAGTGCTGCACACTGAGGGGAGGGGAAGCTGAGCAGAGGATGCAGAAAACTACAGGGAAGTTGTGATCCAGAAACAGCTGGGGGCCATATAAAAGGCCCCACTAAGCCCCTTCAGCTGCACTTCCATGAAGACCTCTGGAGTGCCAAACTCTGCTCTTGATCACATTCACAGTATCACTACAGATATCTCACCACATTAATGCCTCCAGCGTGGCTCTTGGAGCACACTGTCCCAACGTAGGCCATCCCAGCCGTGCCACCAAACCCCTTCTTCCTACAGTCATGGGGAGAAAAAGGGAAGGCTGTCACCTCAGTGTGCAGGCACAGGACACTGCCAGCAGCACAGCCCATCCACACAGCTTCTCAGTGCATCCCCTCTGCCTGCAGGGCACAAGATACTGCTTTTGCAGTTTCCCATCACTAACAAAGCCCTGCTGTTGATTGTGGATGTGAGTGGCCCAGCTCAGCAGCCAGGAATGAGAGAAGCTCCTGAAGAGCCCAAGGGAGGGAGCTGCAACTCACAGGACAAACTGGGCACTGTCGTGTCTGCGGCGCAGAACCAGGTTCTTCTCTCTCCACTGCACAAAGTTTGCCAGCACATCCCCAGCCCCTCCATCCGTGCTGATGATGTTTTCATACTTCCAGATCTCGAGTCCAACCAGCACAACACGGATGTTCAACATGATGTACATCTGGGGAGGGGAAAAACCAAGGAGAAACGCTTCTGAAGACCTTCAGATGACAACAAGTGCTCTGGTGTTCTGTATCTTACTGCAAGGATCTGCTGCTTCTGTTTGGGTTCAGAAGGGGGTTAAAGTAGACAATTCAGATCACCAGAATGCATTTTCCCTCTGATTCAGACTTCTATTGGCTACAGGACCAATGAGAAAAGCCAAAAGGGAGATAAAGAGTCTCAATCCTGACGAATGGCATCATCTGGCTGATGAGCTGCAGCAACTGCACCATTCTGTCCTGTCTCTCACTCTGTGTAGAGCAGGTTGGAGGAGTTCCCTAAACTGAGTCTCAAGTACAATGCCTGCAGATGAATTTAGAGGTGGAAAACCTTTCACAGACTCACCAAAGCCCACTGTCAAATCCTGCCATCCCTTTGCAGCTCCTGCTCCTCTGTCACTCCCTCAGCACAATGCTCAGGCACCTCTCTGAGTTCCACCAGTCATCAACACGATGGCTGAGGATCAGGGTTAGCTCCTAGCTTGATAACAAACTTACTTTCACTCTCACTGAAGTGGCAGCAGAACAGACTCTAAGGTGGGAGCTCACACAAGCAACCAGAGCTGCTGCACACAGCATCACCCCCACTGACACTCAGCACAGCTTCAACTTACACTGTCAAGGAAGTTTGCCAGTTGCACCATGTGTTCTCTTACTTCTGTTTCACTCTTCCCAAAATCTTCAAACTGCAAGACACAGAAATGTAATCATTAAGGGAAGAGATAAAGAGTTTGAAAAAGGAATGAAACACTTGAATGCTGGTAACATGACAAACATTTCTGCCTGGCTCCAGACCTCCTGCCAAGAGGATGCTGATCAAGTCAGCAGCATCTTCACTGCTACTGCTCAACAGATCAATACTCCAGAGAAAAGAGCAAAGGCATTTTTTGCCACATTTTCCTTGTGTTAGCAGATCCCCTGCTGACAGAAACTCTCCATGCCTGACAGTTTACTCTTCTCCTGCAGAGTTCTGCATAGAACATGTTCACTCAGTCTCAGGTTTGAATAATAATCTTGGTTTAAGTGTCTATCAACAATCCATCTGGGAGTGATGAAGACTAAAGGGCTTTCCAAGCCATCTCTGGGGAGGAGGAAGGGAAAGCCACACACAGCCCCTACCTTTTCTTTATCCACAACGATGAACAGCTCCACGTATCTTGTCTGATGGAGGACTGCTCTCTTTCTCTGCAGAAAACAAAAGTTATAGACAACTTCAATTCCATTCAGCTGTAAAGAGAACAGAAAGTCATGACATTGTCACAGTGGTGTGACAGACACACCCCAAGCACCTCGTGCCAAGAGGGAAATAAGCCAAACCCAAGGAGTGTAATCCAATGCAATGACAACTAAGTGTCCTACACTGATATTGAGCTGCACAAAGCTTTCAAAAGCAAGGGACCTCTTTTACTTTTCTCATGGGTTTCTTTGGAAGGCAGCATGCACTTCTATAAAGGAGCAGAGAAGACACCAGCAGCAAACACCAACAGCCCTGCTTTTACTGCAATCATGTTCCTCTAGAGCAAACCCCGAAACAAATGGGACCTTCACACCAAACTGTTACTCTGATGGTGAGGAGAGTGGAATAAGCTCCACAAGATTCTCCTGGCTCCTGATGCAATGCTTAGCTAATGAGCCTCTCCAGTGAGGGTAGTGTTCCTGCCCTCAAAAGCCCCAAGAAGCTCTGCCTGTGAATAATCTGACTGGGCTCCAACACTGGGCTCACTGCCGTGTGCAGCAGCAGAAGGAAACTGCACCTGCTTTGTTGAAGCAACTGAGCTTTTGAGCAGTGCAGAAAGCTCTCAGAATCAGAAACCTTTAGGTATGTGTTGAGCCCCAGGAAATCTGATAAGCTGCTTTCATATTCTTAGCCCAACACTCACAAAACCCTTTACAGGAGACTGGAGAAAGCAGAGCAGCACTTACTCGCAGCAGCTGAGTCATGCTGGGATGGTGACTTTCCTCTCCATCTTCCCCCTCATGGTCTGCTCCAGTGGTTACTCCACACATTGTGGGCTCTTTCTTCACATTATCCAATCGATATAAAATGTGTTTAGAGCCAGGAGAGGAATCCATGGGCTCAATCCCATAGGTGATGTTCCCTATTGTCACCAAACCCCTAAAACACAGCAGCACAGGAGAAATTCTCACATCAACCACAGAGAACAGTTACTCAGACAAAGGAACAGTTATTCTTTGACAACTAAAGGCATGTCTATATCTCAGCTAAAACAGCATGCTTCATTTCAAGCCTGAACCAGCCTGTCATGGGATAGGGCCTTCCCAAATGCAGTAAATTAGACCCTCGTGGAAGAGTCTGCAATGCCCCAGAAATTAAATCACAAGCTTCAAGCAGAAGTGCTTCAGTTCAAACACACTGTTGCCACTCTGGCGTCTGTCATGGCACTGCAAAAACAACCCAATAAGTCCCAAAGCATTTGGAAATCAGACCAAAGGAGAAGAGAAATACAATGAATGCTCAAGTGCCCAAGCTTTAGGGCCAATGGTGTATGATCTGCAGACTGCTGTTCAACATTCCATCCTTGCACTGTCAGTTCTTTGCAGGGAGCATCTCTGCACATCAGGAAATAAGCCACAATGTCAAAGAGCAACTTACTGCAAGCTGCATTAATCAACTTAATGAATGGCATTGCAAATACCTGTTAACTAGGTGGATAAAAGATACCAGTGACAGACTGCACAAAGGCACAGGCTATCACAGCTTGGCCCCAGACAAGGAATCCCTGCCAGGCTGAACAGTAGTTAAAAACAGAGCAAAGGTCTGGTTTCAGGTTCAGTGAGCTGTGAGACTCACGTGACAACAGGGACACAGAAGAGTGTTGTGCTACCTGAGCCCCGAGCAAGTGCTGACGGCCACCACAGAATCCAGGGTCCCCTCCACGTACCCCTGATAGTGGCAGTGATCCTGCACAGGAAAACAAGGGTGTGTTAACACAGATTCTCTGGTGACATAAGGGCTACATCTGCCACTGACCAGCAGTAGTTGGGATTTGAGGATATAAGATGCTTTACGTTCAATTTCCTACATGCCTTTCATCTGCAGCCTGTAACAGCTCTGCCACAGCAGAACAGCACTGCACACAGTGCACACAGCCCCAGCATGGCAGGGCTTGGAAGGCACCTCCAGAGATCATTTAGTCCAACCCCTTGTTAAAGCAGCTTCACCTAACATCTAAAACTGTCCTCCCCTGCCTTAGTGCCACAAGGACTTACACACATGGAGCTAATCCAGCTGGACCCTCATGTCCCTCTCCTGTAAAGCCCATGATTTTCACACCTGGGGCCAGCAGTTCATTACAGATTTCCTCCTAAAATCCCACTCAGTCATTGTACCTGAAGCCAGGCTCAGAGGTGGTGCTGCCAACACGTTACAGACACCAGGCAAGCAGGGCTCAGCAGCACTGTCTAGCAACTGGATTTCTTAACTTGACCGTGAGCCATCCTGCTCTTAAGTTCAGTCCTCCACCCTGCCTCAAATATTTCGAGGCCAGCCCCTCCCTACAGATTTGGGCCAAAGCACCATTTGGTCTTCTAGAAAACAGTGCAGCAGAATGTTTGTCTTGTACATAACCTCTCCCCAGCGAGGGGAGAGCCAACAGCTCCTGCTCTCACCAACAGGTGCTGCACTGCCAGAGCTTTCTGGTTGCACAGTACGTCCCTCATCAGCCCTGAGCAGACACAATCCTCCTCTTTTGTCTTCTTTGTGTGTATATGTAACTATTTTGGAAACTAGACAAGGAGGTGGTGTGTGGCAAACACACTGCATTTACTCTAGCAAGTGCATTTGTGAATGTGATCACAGCTTGTGGCGCCCCTTGTTTCCGTAACAAAGGCACAAAGCACTGAAGGCACCGTGCTCACCCTTCAGGCCCATGCTCATCCTTCAGGCCCACTGTGACTTCCATGGTCTGCTGCAGAAAAAAAAGCCTTTTTCCTCTCAGTCAATCCCATTTAACAAGGAAGTAAATACTCAATTGACTCAGGTGCTCTGTTTTCCAAAGGAACACTGATGATAGGGAAGAAGAGTGAAACCAGTAGAAACACTCTGATGCTTTTCACATTGTACAAGCTGCTTTTAACTCTCACTCTCCTGAGGCAATCACATTTTCAAAGGCAAACTATCATGCAGCCTGCTCATGCAGAAGAGAAAAAGGGAAGGCTGCAACTGCTTCTTTAGTTGGAACAAGTCCAGTGCTAGGCAGGTCACATCCTTCTCACATCCTCCTGACTGATCTCATCCCTTCGTGTAATTCCCAAGCTTCTGGACTAACAGCCTGTGTGCCCTCCAAATTCTTACAGTCACTAACAGCCAGCCTTGCACACTGAAAAGAGGGGCCAGCAGCTGACTGACCATTCTGACTTGTGGATCAATCTGGAAGATTACTGTATGTAAAAGTAAAAGCTATCTGTTCACTCACTAGACAACCCCAGTTCTGCTCCAAGTGCTCCAGTCCCTCAGAGCAGCTTTTACTTAGACAGCAAACACCTCCACATGAGAAAATACAGATCTTCTACAGACTCCAGGATGGATACTCATCCAGAAATCAAGCTTCTTTCCAGCAGAGTGCAGGGACAGGATGAGAAGGTGGCTCAGTGAAAGACACAACCATCATTTTATAACCCCACTCCTTTATCCTGCAGATGCTCAGTGTTCAAGTCACCTTCAGGGAGGATATAAAATACCAAAGCAATCCTACCTGGACATCTGGATATTCAGATTGCAACTTCCCCTCTTTGTTATAGGTATAAACTGTGAAATCTTTGGGCAGCAGATCTCTGTAGGGAAAGGGGAGAAGGAACACAGAGAATTGAGTGAAATAGTTATGACAATACAAAAAGGCAGCAAGCTGTTCCTGATCAAAAGTGTCACAGAGGCTTTAAGCTGCCATTAAATGAGGAAATATTCAAAAGGGACAAAAAACCTCCAATGAAATTAACACAAGAAATGGTGCATTTCCACAGCAAAATCCCAGATACCAGAATGGCAGAACCATTAATGAGACCAAATCACCCACCCCAGGGAAGGAAAACAAGCATCAGGCCCCATTAAACTGTGCTCAAAGCTTGCATTCCTACAGAATTAAATGTATGAATGTGTTCTATGTTGTCCTGGTTTAGCCAGGAGCAGCTTTTGGCTTGGTAACAGGGGGAGCGGGTTGCAGTGAAGACCCTCCCCCGGCTCCTAGGTTCAGACCCACCTCCGGCCCGGCTGGGCCAATCTGGCGCCTCTGCGATCACTATTTAGGGGACGGGAATTTGAAATGCGAGTCGGGAGGTGGAGAGTGATACAAGATGGAGGCCACCACGCGGACCCTTCAGCCAGAGAAGGAGGAAGGAACGAGAAGCAGTAGACCGGAGACCCCTCTGCAAGCCGTGGCGAGAATACAAGCTGTGCCCCTGAAACCTATGGAGATTCGTGGCAAGACTGAGAGCCACCAACAGCTCCGTGTGGGTGAGCCCGGACGGGCGAGGGACTGTGTGGGGAGACGGCCATGGCCCAGGCCGTGTTGGAGAGCCTGCGCGCCGCAGAGCAGCCCCACGCGAGAGGCAGAGAGGAGCTGCAGCCTTTGGAATAAGTGGGCATCGGAGCAGCCCGTGCAAGTCTGCCATGCTTGTGAGTTACCCCACGGACTTGCAGGGAGGACTGGTGTGGAGTTCACCCGTCCTGAGGAGGGACAAACGGCAGAAGCTCTCGGAAACCGACTGACTGAACCCCCCACTGCCTGCCCCCCCCGAACCGTTCAGGGGGGGGCAAGGTAAAAACACCGGGATCAGGGCTCTGAACCCGGGAAGAGGGGAGGGGTGGCAAGAAGGTGTTCTTAAAAAGGCTGGTTGGACTCTCCATTGATGTATTACTCTGGGTTGTTTCATTTTGGTTATGTTTTGGTTGATTTTGCATTAAATTATTTTCTGTTTTCTTCCCCAAAACCGAGTGGCCTGGTCTGTTTTGTCCTGAACCTTAAGCGGCAATTAAGCCCTCCCTGCCCTCGAGCAATCCTCAGCCTCTTCGGTACTCGAGGCTAATCGTGGCCTTTGTTCCCTGATGGGCCTAAACCACGACATATGTATATAAATCACAGCTCTCCCCCTGCTGCATCTGACTTTGCTTCCCCAGCCTGGGGAGGAAGTTCACTGAGAAAGTCTCCCACGACTAAGGCTGCTGACCCGTGGCAGTAAATCCCCTGCATGTGGCAGAGTTGAATTCCCACGTTTCTGAGGGTCAGGGGCTTGGCAAGTGGCAGCTGCAGATCCCCAGGGCCTTGTATATTTAAGGAGTCCTGTCTCTTTTGGCCATGATGAGAGCAGTTTGAAGAAGCAATGCCATGACAAATGGTAACTTGCTGCTGCAAGAAGGCCTCTCAAAATTAAACTCAAGACAGACATCTGTATTGCCTGTGAGTCTGTATGAAGGCCTTGGATATCAAGGCAGTTTCCTCATTTATTAGCATCCTGGTGCTACTGAGACAGGAAAAAACCCTCCTGAAGCAATGAAACCCCAGAAAAAAGGGAAAATATTTACTTGGAATATAGTTCAGTTTGTTTATTTTCAGATGTGAATGGAGACAGTCACTTTGTGGAGTCCCCAGATCCCCTCTGAGAACACCACTGCTTCCTCCACTGCCAGGGGATCACCAGGGGCTGCAGGAGCCCAGCAGGACCACTGGCTGCCAGCCAGCACTGTGGGACTCCATCCACTTGTGCTGTCATCCTCCCTGGATTTCACATGTAACTTCACTTCTCAGAAGGAACCTCAAACAACTGAAGCCCACATGCTACCTGCCAGCTCATTATTTGGACACAACAGCTGGAAGTTAATAATCCAAAGGAATTCATCACTCACTTGTTCTTTTCTAGGTGAATCCTGTGTTCTTTTCCCTCTATCTCGATGGCATATGACACCTTGTCCTGTGTAGAAAAGAAAGAAGTTGTATTTTACACATGTTAAGGAATAAAACGTTACTTAAAGCAACAAAAGTGTGGCAGAAAGCAGCCCCTGCAAGATCCATTACTGCTACAACTGTAGCACTGAGGGAGACACTGCCACTCTCCTCGGGACCAGGCTGCACCCCTGTGTCTGAAATAGACAAGAGGATTCGCTGGAGATGCAGCTGATACCAACAACATTTACAGCAGCTGCTAGAGGGTTGCAGAACTCTGAGCTGCCTCTGCCACCACCCTCCGTGCAGGTGCCCCAGTGCTGGCCAGGGGAGCAGGTAACTCCTTCTGCTCCCAGGCTGGGCAACCAGGAGCTGTCAGGATTTGCTCTGCTTCCCTGCTGTGGCAGGGCTGACCCAGGCTGTGCAGGGCCTCCTCAGGTCAGAGTTTGAGCATCTCCCAGGACAATGATTCCACCACCTCTTCTGAAACTCCCTTCAGGCAGTTTTTACACCCGGATCAAACATCCAGCGTCAAGCTGGAGATACTTCCCGTGGCACTTTGGCAAGGAAGGATGTTTGTTTGCTGCTAGATGAGCCTGCAAGTGCTTTGTGAGAATTTCAGCCAGTTTTGGGAGGCTGGCACTCGGGCCATGGAAGTGAAGGTGTTTTTAAGAGTGCCCATACCTGTACCGAGGAGACGTTGGAGGCCTCTCGCCGCTCTCTTCCCAACCTCTGTGGGATTACAACTTCATAGGAAGACAACAGAGAAACCTGCTGGAAACCTGGAAAGCAGAACAGAAGCACTGGCTAAAGCAACAAAGCAACCAGAAGGTGGCACGTGGAAGAAAGTGGTACTTCAGGGAAAGCCCCTTCAGCGGGAAGGAGCCAGCCTGGGATTCCAGTTTAGGTCTCCAGCTCACAGAGCCTGGAACTGGGCTGCCCAGTTTGGGGCTGTGGCACTGCACTGGGCAGATCCCTCTGCCACAGCTTTAGTGCACACTTGCAAGCTCTGCTTTTAATATGGCACCAAGCTGCCAAAGCAGCACAGACATTTAGAGAGCTGTAACCCCAAAGGCCCTGATGAGAGCACAGTGCACACCTCAGAGCAGAGCACGCTTGGATTGCCTCACAAAAGGCCAGAGAAAGCAACACCTGAGGAGCAGACACCAAATGTCCCAGGTTTCCAATTGCAAGCTTTGCATTCCAGTTGCCATCTTACAAGTGTCTACCTTGTACACCACCTTTCATCAGTAAGCAGAGCACTTAAAGCAGGTCAGCACAGAGGGAGCTTGCTCAAGGACAGAAAGAAAGACAGAACTACAGCAGCTCCACCATGCAGCCTCTGTAGCTCAGCTCCCAGGGGCTCCAGCAGCTCCTGTGGGGCCTGGCAGCACGAGGCCAGCCTGGCCTCACGCCCTCGCCCTGCACATCACGGCCAGACTTCCGACACACGGCCAGGGACACTCATCATGCTCTTGGAGAGCTCTGAAGGGCCTCAGAAAAACAATGAGGTGAAACAAAGGCATGCAACAAAGCAGCTTTTGGAGATCACTGTAGAAATGATTTGCATATGCAGCATCAGACAGATCCTCTGGACCCAACAAAAGCCTCCAGTCCAAGTTTCCTTTATAAGGCAACGTCAGTTCTTGCCCACAACCCTCTGTAATGACTGTGTAAACAACAATAAATTGCACATGTAAGTACTTGTCCCGTCAAGGGCTGGTGTCTGCCTGAGCCTGGCTCAGGAGCTGCTCCCCTAGGAAGCAGGAGGCTGGTTGCCTGGAGTTGCAGGCAGGATTAAGAGCAGCAGTTTCACTAGCTCATGGCAATGGAATCGGTGAGCTCATCAGAGGAGCCTCAACCTCCCAACCCAAAGGTAGGGGGAAGGGAATGGTTATTCTCCTCCTGCCCGTTTGTCTCCAGAAATAACTGACACGTCTAGAGGGTGGTGAGGGGGTGTTTAGGTTCTGAGATCCTCTAAAAACTCCCAGAGTGGGACCCAAAACACTGCACTCATTGAAAAAGCAGCCACTTGGACAAACCTCACGCTGCCAACTCCAAGTGCAGCTGCAAGAGCCCCACAAAGGCAGCACGTGCCCAAAGCCTCGGCAGGGGGCCTGTCCCAGCTTTGGGACCCAGGCAAGAGGCCCTGGGCAGGCTCTAAATGCCTAAGGGTTTCCCCCAAAGCCTCCCAGAGCCAACACTGCCAAGCTCCTGCTCCTCCCATCCCCAGCACGAGCTGACACAACCTCTACAGTGCCACCAGCACCTCGGGTCAGTGTTTGGTCCCAGTTAGTGACTGCCCAGGTGAAAGGAACGTCCACTTCTGTACTTTTTCCACCCCACAGATGCCCACAGAGCAAACAAAAGCACTTGGATTGCTTTCAACTTCTCTCCTGTTACAGCACACATGTTCAGCACCTATTCATGGTACAGTATGTGTCACACAAGCAGAGGCAGAGCCACCTTGTTTCTGGAGCAGTAACACAGTCCACGTGCTGCAGCTGAAGCTTCACTAACTACAGCGACTGTTGGAATGAAAAGGCACTCAAACAGCAGAGAGAAACGTCCTGAAAATAGCCCTTACATTCACAGGCTACAGCAAGTACAGTGTCAAGACCTCTTTGGCCTGAAAGCAGGGGAGGGAAGGGCTGCTTCCTTCCCTGAGAGGAACCACCAAAAGTACAGAGTCAGGCAAATCACTTCTCTGCATTTCTAACCACACGTTTGGCTGGTGCCCAGGCCCCAGCTACGGCACGTGGCTGCCCTGCACTTGTCACTTCCACACTGCCCATCCAGGAGTGCCTTGATTAGTGGGGAATGTGACACTTGGGCAGTTTGGGAGACCCTCTTAGGACACAGGCTACAGAAACAACGGGGCACAGCTAATCCTTAGCAGCATGCCTCCCCAAAAGCAGCTTGGAAGCAGAAGACAAAGGAGTGAATCATCAAACGGAGCTCACAAAGCTGGGAGGGATTTCTGGGAAGAGTGCAACTCCGAGAGGCTGCCCCTGAAAAAGTACTGTCAGCTCTCTGAGCACCCAGAGAAAAGAAACCCCAATTGCATCCAGTGTATTTATGTTGTCTCATCACTGACTGCCTTTAATTACCAGCCATCAGAGGCACTTAGGAAGACGTGAATCATCTTCCCCTCCCCGCCTCAGCCCCACAGCAGGAGCCTTGTGCACATCCACGGCGTGCAGGAGCTTGAAAATCCAAACTGCTTACAGATGCCCTTCCAGAATGACATGTAACCACCAACAGCTTCTTCAGTGTGTGTCTTGAAATAGTTACACAACAGGAAAAGCATTTTTAGGTACAGCCGACCTTCCCACTCAGATGACAGCTGGAGGAACATTCCTCCTTTGCACGCTGGAAAGACAAAGCCCTGTCACTTGCAGTAAGTAAATATTTCCCATGTCTGCTTAGAAAGATTGAGAGATTTAAACCACCAGGCTACCAAACCTGCTGCTGAGAGCAGGCACACTTCCCAGGAAAGCAGCAGTTTCAGTTCCTCTCGTGCCTCACAGAGGGCTCCATCTCCAAAGCACCCAGGAACATCTGCCCATCCCTCTTCATGGCTTCTCTGTGTCCTTTGCTCTAAATGTGCAGACCAAGCGGGTCTCCTTGTGTCACAGGGTCTTTGTAGGGGTAGGAAAAGATGAGCAGCTATGACAGCAAGGGGAGCAAACTCATCTACTTGATTTATTTGCACCTGGAATATTTGTTTAACATTGATGCCAGCAAGGACAGTCAAAGCCATTTCCTCTTGGTATTCTACCAGAGGGGTTGGATGTGATGAGGACACTGAGCTCTTCTATAGCAGTATTTCCTAGAAACTTCTTACCTCCCTCCTGCTGAAATCTTGACCCAAGGCACAAGTGTTTCCTGTCTAGACTCTTCCTGGTCCTTCTGCCCTTCCTAAAGCCACCATAATTTGTCTGGGACACAACAGCTAACTCTCATTGCACCATGGCTTCTGTGCTCTGGTGCTGTCACAACATCCTCTCCGCTTTGGAACCTTCTCAACAAGAAGGAACAGCAAAACCACACTATCCTCTGGTGCAAGATGATGGATATCACCAGAACACCCTTCCTCCTGGGTCGACGGCCCTGGAATCTCTGCCCTTCCACCCACAACAGCCTCGTCCATGGGGAGCAGCTCCTCAGACAACAAGCCCACTTGCTTCCTCCACGTCTCACCAGCTGTGCAGATATCAGCTCCCTTCACACAGCAGAGGTTCGTGGGAACACTTCTCTGTCTTTAAGTCTGGCCACCAAAGGAAACCCTACAATGCAAACTCTGTCACAGTTGAGCAAATAAACTTCATTTCAGCTTGAGAAACGAGATGGATCAAGAGATGCAAAAGCTACACAGTCATGTTTCAACCTTCCTTTTCCTGAAAGCAAAGCACTGCAAGAAGCAACAGCAGCTACACTGGTATTTCTTCTCTCTTGTTACTCTTCCCATGGAGGAAATGGCCACAAAACCCCCTCTTTACCCTGCTCAATGATTGTCCCATGTTTCTGGAAAGACGGCTGAGGCAGTGCTGTGCATTTCAGGAGCTGAACAATGGAACTGTCTTGACCAAACACTGCATCTGCCCAGAAATTCAAAGCACAAAACACTTCAAAAACTCCTTTTGAGAAGCAGAGTATGGCTAAGAACATGCTGATTGCAGAGGCCCAGCAGCACAGCCACAGTCCCTGCCCCCAGCGATGCAACGTCATTTCATTCTGGATTTACACAGCCAAGGGTTGAGGCCTCCTCTGGACACAAATAGAGGAACAGCTACATTACACAGATCCCTCCAGGGAACACAGCACTAACATCATGCTAATTGAGGACTGTTTAATTAGTAGCTTCCGGTGATACCCCAAATCCTGCCTCATATCCCTGTTTACTGGGGAGTGTCCAAAGCACGTGCATTCCAACCCAGAGGTTGCAAGTTCCTGGCTAAACTGAAGCAGGTGAGTTGTTTCTTCCCTTCTCCTTCTCTCTTGGAGCTGAGACATAGGAGGTCTGTTCACTTTCAGCACAGATTTGGCATTATTAGGCAGGACAAAGACTTCAGAAGGCAAAGAGAAACACTGCCATCCGCTATCCCTAACACCACAGCCTGTGTTTCCTCTCACAGGTAGGAACTAAAATCCTCCTCCTCAGAAGGCTGGCCAGAACAAGCATCCAATACATGCTGGATATGTGTCATGTGAGCCTTCACTGGCACAGCAGTTTCCAGCACACCGTGTTGCCTCTACCAGCAGCCACCTTTCCCAGCCCAGCACACAGCTCATAGCCAGCAGTAACACCACGCCAAGTGGGAGGCACGAGAGACATCCACAGCACAGCATCCTTCAGGGAGAAATACCCAGCACAAGAGCTGTTTCTCAGAGTGAAACATCAACACTAGTTTTAGGAAAGATTGCTCAGAGAGGAAGCCCTGCCTCTGAAACGATGCATTAACAATAAACACAAGTTTAAGACAGTGCTTGCATCCCTTCAGGAGGGGGAAAGCAATGACAGAGGCATTTCTGCTTGTCCTGTATCCATAAGATCAGAATCAGCACCATAAGAGCCTGTAAACAGAAGAGCTTCAATTCATCAACAGCCCCTAAAGCCACCACAGCCTCCACTCATTAAAACCTCATGAGGGGAGCACGCTGTGTGCTCGCTGCCCTTGGTGACAGCACAGTGCTGTGCTCCAGCCCCTGCCCCAGGCACAGCCTCCATCCTCCTCAGAGTAGAAGCACAAGCCCCAGCTCCACCATGGCCACAGACACCCAAACAGAGAAGGGAAAAGACATGGAGCCCTGCACAGAAATGGTGTGGGTGTCCTGTCACCTGCACACAGAAACACAACATCCTCTGGGCAGGGACATTCCTCGGTCGCTCCCAGGATCTGCTCACACCAACATCTCTGGGGGGAACCTGCAAACAAGCTGCCCACCCCACCCCACCGTGTTTTATGTTCTCAGCTTGCCACCTGCTTAGCAAGAGCCTGGAGGAGCATGTGGAGAGCAGCGAGCCTGGCACATGCAGCTGGAGAGCAACACACAGCATCCCCTGGCTGCCTCTGAGCTCTGTCAGGTGAAGGGGCCGCAGCAGCCTCCCCGCGTTTGGGGATAAGACAAAGGCCCCGCTGTGCCCTCGGCAGCATCACTCATCCCGTGCCAGGCTCAGGAGGAGCATTTTGACAGAGGGTGCTGGGCAGGGCCCGAGCTGTGTCACCCTCCTCTGGCACAGCCCTTCCGACGCCTGCGACCCCCCACGGGCGGCCAGGCCTGTCCGCACGCAGCCCTCTGAGCACCGGGGGGCGGGCGGGACCCCAGCGCTCCGCCAAAGGGGAAGGGCAGGGGTCTCCCATCCCACCTGCCAGCCCCGAGGAGGGGACAGGGGCTGCCGACACCCCTCCGCTGGCCCCAGGGTCGGGCCGGGCCCCGGCAGCCACGAGGAGGGGGCCGAGTCTCGCCGAGGGGACGGGGAAGGGCCCGGCCGCGGAAGGGGAGGGGGGCTGGAGGCCGCCTGTCAGAGCGGCCGGAGGGAGGGAGGGAGGGGGAGAGGGGCCGGCCCAGGCCGCGGCCCCGGCGCACTCACCCGCGCGGCCCGCTTGGCCGGGCACGGCCAGCAGCAGGAGGCAGAGGCAAGCGCGAACCGGCCGGGCCCAGGCCATGGCGTTCCGCGTCCGCATCGCCCGTCCCGGGCTGGGGCGCTGGGTCCGGCCGGCGGCCCGCGGCCTTATGGAGCCGGGCCGGGGCCTGCGCCGCGCCGCCCCGGGGCGGAGCCGCTCCGCCCGCCGCCAGCACCGCGGACAAGGGGCGGCCGCGGCCATCCACGGGGCAGGGCCCGAGCGGCCCCGCGGGACCGGGCTGGGGCAGGAGCACGGGAGAGCGGCCCCGCCGGGGCAAACCCAGCGTTAACATCCCCGAGGGCTTTTTAGAGGGGGAAAATAACCGATCCCCGAGGAAAACGCCGAGGGCTGGTGTCTAGAGCACACACACACCATGGCGGTTCTGGCTTTTCCTTCCGAACAGCCGCGTTTATAAGTTTGGAGGGCACGGGAACACGCCTCGGGGTTATCGCTCTGCTGCGGATGAGCGAGAGACACCGCTCCGGGATGAAGCAGCATCACGGGCTCAGGGCAGCAGCTGCGCGGCTCTGACCGGCCACCCGCTACCGCCCTCCACGGCAAGAGGAGGAAAAACAACGGGCTACACATCGCTCACGTTACCCCACGGGTGATGGAGAAGCACCCTGCAGCGGGGTTAAATACCGGGGGCAGATGGGCCTCGTTCTCCCTCCAAGCCCGAGCCTGCTGGCTCCCACACACCACGTGCGTGGTGTTTTATCCATAAAACACCATAATCTGCCCTAAATAAGGCACAGTGAGGATTTTGGATGCAGCCAGGACTTCACTATGTCATCAGCAACAGTCCAGCAGGCTCAGGAAGCACACTCATGAACAGCACATCAGTGACTGCTGCCTCACAGGCACCTCCACATCCTGGCAGTGGCTCTTTCCCAAATGCATTCTTCTCAAATGACACTTTTTGCCTGGCTTCCAGCTGGAGCTAACGACTGCCCTCTACCTGTCCCAAAGCATGCTTGGCACTTCCAACCTAACGACCTCAAGATGCTGGTGGGGGGATTAAATGAGGTAGGAGAAAACTGATGGAAGCAGGCAGCAGCTTGTCCAGATGTAGCAGGTTGATGGGAGGATCATAGTCTCCAAACCTCTCTCTACCTTTATAAAGCAGAGTGCACTGTTCCCTTCAACAAATCACCAATTCTCATCCAGAAAGCACCCAGAGGCACATCTCTACAGCTCTATGAGCACAACAGAAAAGGGTCAAGATGAAGCAAGGTGGGGATGTCCCAGTGCCAATTGTTTGGGGCAGTTAGGATACAAAAAATCTGCTCCTTGCCTGTTCAAGCAGGATAAGTTCCTCCTCTGGGCAAGGGAGATGGTTTAGACAACTCTTGACTTCCTTTTCCTGTTTTCTCAAGGCACCGAGTTTCATTTATTTTCACACTACTTCCAGGGAGCTCAAGAGAGCAGAGACAGTCTCACCCCTGTCTCTAAGCACTTGGCTGTGCAGCTCCCTCTGGACTGTGACCTGCTGCTGCCCTGGTTGGTATTTCCTTGCTACCACCTCACACAGCATCCCCAGCCCATTAGGACATGACATCTTTTCCCTCAGCAGTTAAGGTGGTCAAGCCTGAAACATCAGGCTCTAACTCAGGACTTTCATTTACCCCCACAGAATGGTGTAACACCCGAGTAAAACACACACTCAGTGTAATCTTTCCTCTGCCTTCCTTAGTGCTGCAAACAAAATCTGCTGCCACTCAGTCCATATGTTATGGCATAGTTAAGATATTTCTAAAGCCACTTGGAAGGTTCTTAATCATTAAAGAAGAGCTTAATGAACCAGCTGGCCATCACATCCAACTGACAAATCAATTCCTGCTGCAGGTCAACACTAGTGGTGACACTGCCCAGCTCTCCAGTCCAAGCACTGCTGTTAACACCAGTGCACACACCAAAGGCCCTTTGAGAAGGGGGCACAACCCCACACCAGGCACACAGGGGCTGTTGGGCTGATACTCTGGGCAGCTGTCTAAAGCCTCTTTGGACAATCCCAGAGTGGTGGGGGGGAAGGGATGTTAGGCTGGAGAAAATAAACTGGCCACAGGCTGAGGGACCTGCCTCTCCACAGAGTCCCAGAGTGGTGGGGGCTGGAAGGGCCCTGCAGAGCTCACCCAGCCCCTGCTCCAGCAGGTTCCCCTGGCTCAGGGGGCACAGGAACATGTCCAGCTAGGGTTGGAAGGAGAAGGAGCCTCCACATCCTCCCTGGGCAGCCTGGGCCAGGGCTCCCTCAGCTCAGCACCAAAGGACTTGCTCCTCCTGTGCCATTAGCACTGCCTGTGTGCCAGCCTGTGCCAATCACCTCCTGCCACTGGCCCCCACACACCAAACACTGGCCCCAGCCTCCTGCCACCCATCCTTTAGTGCCTGTTCTCCCACCGAACAACTCTCCACATCACACAGCGCTGCCGCGGCTGCCAGGCTGCTGCCTCGGTGCTGAGCCTGGGCTGGGGACGACCCGTGAGCCTCGAAACGCGCCAGCGAGCCCCTCATCAGCGGGGCCGGACGAACTCACCGCGCTCGTTACTTTACAACACACGGTCAGGCCGGAGAGGAACCCGCGCAGCCGGCTGTCCCGGGGAGAGGGCCTCGGGGGCTCCCACCTGCAGGGCGAGCTCCCCGCACTGCTCACGGCATCCGGCGGCTCCCCCGGCGGCTCCCCCGGCGGCTCCCCCGGCGGCTCCCCCGGCGGCTCCCCCGGCGGCTCCCCCGGCGGACAGTGCAACACACCCCGGACCCCGCCGGTCGCGGGGACTGCGGCCGCCCCTCAAGGCGTTATGTAGCCCGCGCACGCAGGCCCCGCCCCCCGCCTTCGCTCATTGGCCGACACGCCTCTCCGGTAGCCAATCGCGTCCTCGCCGCGCCCACACTGCCCCTTGACCCCTTCTCAAGCCTTCTCGCAACTTCTTCCGCCTTCTCGCTGATTGGCTTTCCCCGCCCTCCCCGCGGAGAAACGGCGGGTTGCCATTGGCCGAGGCGGACGGGGAAGGGGAAGAGACGAGCCGCCATTGGCTGGGAGGAGGCGGCGGAGGAGGACGGGGCAGCGGCAGCGGCGTTCCCTGCGGCGGGGCCGTCGCCATGGCGGCGCGGCGGCGCGGGCCGCTGGGGTACGCGCTGCTGTGCGGACAGGCCGCGCTGCTGCTGGGCAACGTGCTGCTGCTGCACGGCGCCTCCCGCGGCCTCCCGGGCAACGCCAGCGAGCCCGAGCCCGGCCCCGACGAGCTAGAGCCGACCGCCGCCGCCGCCTGGGCCTACACCGACCCGCGGGCACCGCTCGTGCTCTGCACCTACCTGTGAGGGCCGGGGCGCTGGGGGCTGGGCGGACGCCTCGGCCTCGCCGCCCCCCTCACCGCTGCCCTCACCGCCCCGCAGCCCCGAGGAGTTCGTGGAGTGCGAGGAGCCGGTGGACCACGGCGGGAACGCGACGGCGCAGCAGGAGCTGGGCCACGGCTGCGTGAAGGTGAGTGGGGGGCGGCCCGGGGTGAGCCCTCGGTAGCGGCGGCTGAGGGTGTTCCCGGAGCTGAGGGTGTCCCCGCGCCGCCCCGCAGTTCGGCGGACAGGCCTACGGAGAGGTGGATCACACGCGGGTGCAGTGCCGGGCGCTGGACGGCATCGAGTGCGCCGAGCCGAGGACGTTCCTGCGGGGCAGCAGACCCTGCGTCAAGTAGGACGCGTTCCCGGGGGAGAGGGTGGGAGAGCCCTCCTCGCCCCCATCTCCCTCTTCCCCGAGCTCCTCTCTCCCCGCTCCCTGCATCTCTCCCGGCCCCCGCGGGAGGGAGCCCCGCCGTCAGAAACGCGGCGAGGCCGTCGGGGAGGGCTGACATCCCCCTCCTCCGCTTCCCCTTCGCCTTCCCCTGCAGGTACACCGGCCACTATTTCATAACCACGCTGCTCTACTCGTTTTTCCTGGGTTGCTTTGGAGTGGATCGATTCTGCCTGGGCCACACCGGGACGGCGGTGGGGAAACTGCTGACCCTGGGAGGTTTGGGCATCTGGTGGTTTGTGGATCTGATTCTCCTCATCACTGGAGGGCTGATGCCCAGCGATGGCAGCAATTGGTGCACCCTGTACTGAGGGGAGGTGATGGCACCGCTGCGGGGCTGGAGCTGGGCCCCTCCCCAGCACCCGAGCAGACTTTGGCCTCACACAAAGACCGAGTAGCAAAGCTGTAGCTTAAGGTGCAGGATGGTCCTTCCTGGGACTTCCTCTGTACAAACCATGGACACAAAATGGTTTGGTGTATATTTTGCTTGTTTAAAATAGGCTGGATTCTCCCTGCAAGTGGGGACAGTGTAAGGAATCAGGCCTTGCACTCACAGCTGGTCAAACAAAGCTTCATAAAGCCTGGACGTTGCTGACTCCACATCTGCAGAGGACACCCAGCCACGTGGAGACTTGGGTTTGTCTTACTAGACTTTGCAAACCTTGAAGGTTGAATAGCTCAATAGAGTGTTGAGAGACTCTGTGGCAAAGGGATGAGCTCTAATTGTATGTTGTTTGTTGCAGGGGAAGCTGGGTTAGGTGGAGCACAGGCTGCAGCTTTGGGAGAGCGCTGCTTGCCACGCTCCTGCAGGTGTGCAAAGCCACAGGGCAGCAAATAAAGTCACTGTCCAGGCTTCTCAAAAGAAGTGCTTGTGTCTGTTGAAACGTGCTGGAGAGCTGTCTGGTGGAAAAGGACCTGTGGGTGTTTATCAACAGGCACCTGAACACGAGCCAGCAGTGTTCCCAGGCAGCCAGTGGCATCCTGGTTTGTGGCAGCAGTGGTGTGGCAGCAGGAGCAGGACAGGGATTGTCCCTCTGTGCTGTTATTTGACCATTACCTGTTTCTCCCCCAGGCCTCTGCCCTTCCTAGCAAGCAGGTTGCATTCCTTTCCCTCCTGCTGCAGGGTTGTACTTGTTAAAACCCATGACCACCGAGTGGCAACATTTCATGTTTCACAAAACTTAATTACTAGCTCTGCCTCATTAGTGACAGAGGCTCGTTTCCACCCTGCAGGGAATGCCCAGAGCTCTTGCAGAGCTGGGAAGGGTTGGGAGCTGCTGTGGGGAGCTGCTGTGGGGTTCCCCAGCTCACGGCCTGGGGTGTGTGTGGGGCCAAAACAAGTGGGAGCCTTGAGTGACCTCTCACCCAAAAGAGGAAGCTCCACCAGCTGCAGTCTGAAACCTCACTGAGCTGAATAAAACTGGGAAAAGGAAGCTGCAGTAAGTCACAGCCAGAACCAGACACAAAATCCACATATGCAAAGGCCAGTCCTGTGTGGTGTGAAGCTCAGCACGCAACGCTCTCCATCCTCACGCAGCACAGTGCTGCCACCACGGGAGCTGCTGCTGCTGGGAACTGCTGGGAACTCTGCTTCTTCCAGTTTGGGTTTGTGGTTTATTGCAACAGGCCCTCCTCTCCAGGGAATGGGGTTTATGTCCCCTTCAGGTCAGAAGGAAGCTGCACTGGGCAGCTTTGAGTAGGTCTCGGGGCAGTGGGGTAGGGACAGGCTGCAGCAGGGAACTACCCCTGTTCTTCAGGCCAGTGGAACAACAGGGCTGAAAAGCCAGTGGGGAGACAGAGGGGAAGTTAAGCAGTGAGCCAGAAAGAGGTGAAACAACAGCCCCATGTGCAAAAGCCCATTGTCATTGACATCCCATCATGTCCTGGGCCCCACAGCTGCCAGCTAACAGCACGTACAGACCATGCTGAGGAACACCCTGGGACTGCTCCCACAGCTTTCCTCCTGCCCACATCCACAGAGAGGCAAAAGCAGCTGTGGAAAAGGACCTGGGGGACCTGGTGCTACCTCCTCTCAACCAGCCACTTCCCCCTGGAAAAATGTGTTTAAATGAGGAGTTTTGCTGGGACACACCTGCCTGTGGAAGGGCTCAAGGGGAGCAGTTCCTGGAGCTGTGTTGGCAGCAGCAGAAATCAAACTTGCACCTCACATACTGCCTGGAGCTGGATGGTTTCTGCTCCCATCTGTCCTCTTCCTCACCTGGGGAAACACAGGTTAGTCTCCAGCCCCTCCTTCTCTAGCAGTGACAAGATGAAATGCTTTTCCAAAGCAGGAGGCCACTCAGTGCTTTTCCCCAGCAAAACTGCCTGGGGTGGGTGGGGGGAGCAGCCCAGCCAGCTGCAGCTCCACAGCAGGGGTCTGTGAGGGGCTTCAGACAGAATTTTGACATAAGAAACACCAAGCAGGACTTTGGCAGCCTCATGGAGCATCCCCAAAGCTCCCATAGGACCCTCCCTGGCTGCTGCCCCCTGTGCCCTCACCCTGCTGGGGATGGCATTCATTAATGGTGCTCATTACCTCAAACAAACAGTGCCAACAGACAGCCTGGAAAAGCAACTGGGGTTTCCTTCTTTATTTAAAACCACAGAGGGGCCAGAGAGGGGTGTTCCAGCCCCTGCAGGAGCAGATGCAGGTGAGGGGCGGGAGGGGGGCACTGACAGCAGGGCAGGCACAGAGCATCGCCCACGCTGGGCACCTCGGCCCTAAGAGCACTTGGAACCCACAGCCAGGACTCAGAGAAATGGCTGAGCCCACTGGGGAAGTTTCCACAGTAAAGAACAAACCCACGTCCCACCTTCCCTTCCACACAAGAGCCCTGGAGCATCCCTGGGCCAGCGGGGAGCACGGCACAGGGGAGAGCTGGGAGGCAAACGCAGAGCTGAGGGGACCCCGCCTTGCTTTACAGAAAGCAAACTCCCAGCGAGCTCTGGCTGCATGTGCCTGGCCCCTGGGATGGGAGAGAGATTCCTCCCTGCAAAGAACACACTTGTTAGAGCCTCAGAGCCAGGCTTTGTGCTGAGGGAGGGTGGGAATGGGAACCAGCAGTGTTACGACAGCACCGGAGCCACTGCTAGTTTCTCCTCCTGGATAATTAACCCTAATTGTGCAACAAGCTTCTGCTTTCCCATCCCAGGCCTGAGGAGCCTTTGTAATTACCAAGCAATAAAAACAGTTGGTACTGGGTGGTTGTGAAGCCTTGCACAGAGTCACCAGCAGCCCCCTGTGTGTGATGATCCCCAGAAACGAGGGCAGAGCTGTCACCACACGCCGGGACGCAGCGAGCCAGAGGCTCAACGGACCTACAACGGGGTTGAGATGAGCCAAACAGCAAGTCAGCCTTCAACAGAAACAACCCCAACCCAGAGCTTTCCAACACTAGTGCAAATAAAGCAAAAAGGAACAGCAGGATCTAGGGTTCCACAGTTAAATAACAACTATTAACACTTGCCCTGTACCGTTCACATGGCTTCCAGCTCTGCCCTCGACCCAGCACCTCCACAGCGCCCCTCTGAAGCTCTGGGGGGAGCTGGCCCTGCCTGCACTGAGACTGACACAACCTGAGTCTTGTGAAGGGCTGAAACGCTGCAGAGCTCAAGTGACAAAGCCCCTCTGGATGCCAGGCCCAGCCTGAGCTGGAAGGGCAGGGACCAGCCAGGGGGTTGTTTTGCTCCTGGGGAGCACGTGGAGCTGATTTTGC
This sequence comes from Colius striatus, assembly GCF_028858725.1. Classification (NCBI taxonomy): domain Eukaryota; kingdom Metazoa; phylum Chordata; class Aves; order Coliiformes; family Coliidae; genus Colius; species Colius striatus. Next base: position 2,304,584 of record NC_084785.1, read on the forward strand.
AGAGCAGGGAACACATAATGCCAAAAAGAGAAAGGGAAAGAGGAATAATAAAGAATAAACTAGGCCCCAACAGAGAGAAACCTCGTTCAGAGCACTCTGCAGCGCTCAGCTCCCCATGCAGCCCCCACACCAGCCTCTTGGATTCATCAGCTGAGGCGGCAGAGGCTGCTCCTGTGTCTGACGTGGGGCTGCCACTGCAGCTGGGCACGTAGAACCCCACAGGCACCTCCTGCAGCCTTGCCCAGCGTGCCAGGGCTGGGGATACCCACAGAACACAGCAGCTTAATGCCAGGGCTGCCTTCCCTCGCTCTCATCTCAGCTTAATGCAGTTCTGGGTTAAAGCTTTCCCACCCAAACGTGTGCTGCTGCCTTCCCTGGCACACTGACAACAGCCCAGCCACTGCTGCTCAGCCAGCACTCAGGGCAAGAGCCCTCAAAGCAGCAAGGATGTGGCAGGGTGGCCTTGCTCAGCACCCAGGGGCTGCACACTCATCCTTGGGGTGAAGATGTCAATTTGGCTGCCTAGGGAATACCTGAATTCTCTGATTTAGTGATGGAAATCAGCTCATGTTGCTCTAAGAGCTTCTGCTGTCCTTCCAGGCAGCAGCAGGGGAGGTGGCTGGGCTTTCCCAGCTCCATTAAACACTCGGCTCCCGCTGCCTTTTGCTAAAAGCACTTCACCCAGGCTCAGCTTTCTGGTGCCCAGGGGTAGGCAGAGCAAAACCAACCCCGTGCCTGAGGATCCTCCTGCCCCCCATCACACCAGCTCAGACAGCACCAGCAAAGCCTTTGGAGGGGCTGAGCAGGGAACGTGCCAGGGCTGGGCTTCAGGCAGCGTAAGGAGCCGCTCTCCGAGGGAAAAGCCACCAAACGGGAGGCGACGGCGTGTCCCCGAGCTCGCTGCTGCAGGCTGGTCTCTCTGCAGCTCTGCCCAGGGAAGGCTGAGCAGCGTGAAAGGGAGACACAAGGCAGGTCACGTTCCCCTTCGGGCCCCTGAGACGTGGTTCTTCGGGCTCGGTTTGGGGTGGAAGTTCCGCGTCCGCCACACGCAGCCAGGCAGCAGCAGCGCCGTGCTCCGGGCACAGCAGGCCGCAGGGACGCGGCTCCAGGCGGGTTCTGGAGGGCAGGGAGCAGCAGCACTGGGGGGAAGGGGCCGTTTCACCCCCAGCCGCCGCGGCCACGAGCAGGGAGCCTGGGGGCGGCTCCGGCCCCGCTCACACGTCGGACGTGCGGACGCCGTCCTCGTCCAGCCCGAAGGCGAACGGCTTCTCCTTGAGCTGCTGCGGCTCCGAGCTGTGCCGCAGGCGCCTGCCCGGCGCGGCCCCGGCCTCGTGCTCGCCGCAGCCCGGCAGGAACAGCGAGTCCCTCGGCCTGGGCATCTCCCCCGGCGCCGCCTGCTTGCCCTCTGCCCGAGGCACCGGCGTCCAGGGCTGCCAGGACGACGTGGAAGGGGCTTTGCACAGGGCTCTCCTCTCCTCTGCCGCCTGACGCTGCTGGGACGCGGCCGAGGAGCCGCCGGCCTTGACCATGGACGTGGATCTCATGAAGGACATTTCCTGCAAGGGAGAGCTGCCTGGGCACAGGGTTTGGGAGCGATCTGCAAAGCCCAGGCCCTTTGCATGAAGGAAAGAGAACCCCCAAGCAAACTGGGAGTGTGAGTGTGGCAGCAGGAGCAGGGCAGGGACTGTGCCCTGTGTGAGCCCTGGCGAGGCTGCAGCTGCAGGGCTGTGTGCGGTGTCCCAGAGGGATCTCCCCTGGAAACCCACAACAGAGCATTTTCACATCAGAGCATTTTCACATCAGCATTTTCACATCAGAGCATTTTCACAAGCCACTAAAGAAACACCTTGTGCATTAGCATCACCCTGATTCGACACTACACCTGCACAGGAGGGCTGTGACCTACCCTGGGGCGGGTTTTCAGAGCCTGGACTGCCCCTGTGATCACCCGGATCCAGCTGTGCATCTCCTCGGGGCTGTCTGCCTGCAAAACACACCAGCCCCAGTCACACTGTGCCTCCTGCAACACCCCCCACCACCACCAGTGCAGCCAGAGCTGATCCCATCACAGCAGAGCATGGACACACGGGGAAGTCTGGCCAAAACCGTGCAGCCCCAGCCCTGCACGCTCAGGGGCTCAGCACATCACCCTGTGCTTTTCCTCTCTGCTTCCTCCTGCTCAACACAAAGAGCTGCTGATTAAAATAAGCCCAAAGGGAGAAGCGAAACTGCCCAGCAGTTCTCCCTGTGCCCCACCAGCATGCAAAGCTCTTCCAAACTCATCATGGTTGAGAGGCTGCTGGGGAACAGCCCAGGAGGATGGAACAGCCCAGGAGGGTGGCTGTCAGGAGCTGAACTCGCTGCCCAGGAGAGCAAAGCAGCCTCAGCTGCCTCACCTGAACGTAGAAGGTCCTGGAGCTCGTTATGATTTCAAAGAGGTTGTCCCGCATCAGGAGGTCACTAGAAACAGCGAGAAGGAGACAGTCCCTGCTCAGAGCCATCGTGGGTGTCAACGTGAACAACTAACTGGTGTGTTTATCCTCATCTCTACAGTCTGCTGGGGAAAAACATGCTGAAGGCAAACCTTGGAGCTCAGCAGGATTGTGAGAAGATGGCTCCAGCTCCCCAGGGACCTTCAGCTACACACAGACTCCAGCATCTGCTGCCAAACCCTTGTCCCTCCCCAGACCCACAGCCCTTCTCACTTCCAGTCAGTTTTAAATGTGAGCCTTATATTACTTTGTAAGAATAAACAACTGAAAGGCACATGAATCAATTCCATTTCTCTTCAGCTGAAGAGGCCTGTTCTCTCAGTTCATTTGTCATTGCAAATCTTCCAGTTGCTTTGGTTTTCATCAGCCTTTGGTGCAATAAATTGTTCCCAAGGCACTGTGGAGCCGCTTTGCTGGTCTACAGAAAACACCTACATATGGCTTTCAGCAGCTTTCTGAGCACCTTTATCTCCTGCCATTGACTGTGCAGGACCCTGTGCTCCTTAACTGATGGAGATAAGAGAGTGTGCCTGCCCAACAAGCAGCACCAGGAGAGCACAGGCTGGGCCGTATCCTGCATCCAGCCATGTCTCCCCAGACAGCTCATGGAGCTGAAGGGGAAGAGAAAGAGAAGGCAAAGCAAAGAGGAGACGTTTTGGGTTACAAGGTGTCACGGTTTAACCCCAGCAACAACTGTACCCCAGCCCAAACCAGGGCACAGGGTTGGAAAAGAGAAGCTGAGCCTCTGGGCTCCTCAAAGGAAGGAGCTGAGATCCCTTCCTCTGGTCCAGCTCCTGGGGAAGCTGCTCCCCACCATCAGGGGGTATGGCAGGAGCTGCAGAGCAGGGAAACACAGAGGGAAGCATTACCCAGACTTGACCAGGCACTCGTGTGTCTTGCAGACGTCCTTCAGGAGAATGGAACGCAGAGGCTCCTTATCCTGCAGAGACAGGAGGAGTCAGAGACTGGGGCTGGCAGCGCGGGGATGCGCCTCCCACAGCAGCCCCACACCTCTGCTCAGGAGCAGGGGCTGGGTGTGGGGAGCAGGGTGTGGGGTACTGACCTGATCACACTTGTAGTAACTGATGGAGAATTCATCCAGAACGAAGTAGCGCCGCTTCCAGCTCTTCCTCTGCACAACAGGCGAGGGAAGCGCTCAGTGCCGGGCTTCCCACGCCGCCCCCAGCGCACCCCCACGCGGGCAGCCCCCCACGCTCCTGCCTGAGCTGCCCCATGGCACAGGGGCTCCTGGCACTCACCACGTTGCCCTGCTTCACACAGTAGCCGCTCTTGAGCACGGGCGGCCCGGCGGGCGCTTTGGTGGCCGAGGCTGGGATGTAGCTCTGCGAGCGCCGCAGCAGCGGGTGAGCGGCCGCGTCACTGCCCTCCCCTGCAGCCCCTCCGTTCTGCAAGCAAACAGCACACACTGAGCAGCAGGCAGCAGGCAGCAGGGAGGGGAATCCCCTCATGGGAGGAAGGACACCAGAGCTGAGGGGGGAAGATTTTATCTCGCTGCACACAGCCTGCCAGACTGATGCCCTGTTGGCATCCACGTGGTGAAAGAGATGTTCAGGCTACAGAAGAGCAACGTGAAGGCTACAGAAACACAACTTGAGGGCTGCAGAAAATCCCCTGCAGCAGAGGAGTTAAAGCACCTCATCCACCTGCTTTATCAAACAGCAAAGAGGCGACTCAGCTGCCTCACAGACTGGGGAGCACAGTCCGAGGAGCTGTGTCAGAGGCAGAACAAGCCCCCAGCAGCTGGAACCTGGAGCCAGATAAAGCAGGGATGCTTCCCAACCAGAGGAGGCAATGCCTCATGGGAATAAACTGCTCAGGAGAGCCATGAAGTCTCTGCTCTGCTTTTTCACAGCCAAATTCTGCCACAAGCAACTGTGGCGTCTGGAGTTCAGGCAGATAATCATGCTCTTCCTCTGGCCCCAAGCTGTCTCTCCCCAAGAGCAACACTTGCTACCATGAGTGTGGATGGGCTTCACACCCAACACCCGTTCCCTGCTCACCCCAGCACTTCCCAGCACATCCCACTGCCAGCACCATCCCTCCCCTCCCTTCCCCTCCCTCCTCTGCACCACCCGTCCCCCAGCAGCGCCTGCCCTTCCCCCTCAGCACCACAGAGGATGGCTGAGATGAAAACATCTGTGTTCATGTCCTTCCCCCATCCCTCCAACCCCCTTCCTCCAGCTCAGTGCTGAGGTTTGAGAATTGCCATGGCAGCCAGGGTGGCTCTGGCTACCACCAGCCTTATATGGCACCCGTGCCGGTGCACTGCCGCTGCGGTTAACCAGTGACCTGCCCGTGCTGCTCCTTCCAGCACCTTCGAGAGGCTGCTTTGGTTTGTCCAGGGCAGAGACAAGCACCTACTTGGCTGGCCCCAAACTGCAGCCATCTGGGTGTCCCCAGATTGCCACCAACACCTCCAGAGAGCAGCGGAACAGAGCCGCAGCCTGGCTGGGGAGGGGAAGCTGCCCGCTGCCCCCGCCTGGGCTGCACCCGCTCTGTCCAACAGCACAGCTGGGGATGCTGCTGCAAGCAGGAGTGTTCCATGCAGGGGGTGGGGTGTGCTGCTGGCTGCTTTGGGGGTGCAGAGGAACACGGGGCTCCCCTGTGCAGTCCCAGAGCCGCGGCACAGAGCTGAGCCAGGAAACCACAGACGCGCCCAGGAAGCTGCAGCGGAGAAATGGCCATTTCCCACGGGGCCAGGGCAAGGGCACAGCCAGGGCTGGGAGCACAGGCACAGCCAGGGCTGGGGAGCACAGGCACAGCCAGGGCTGGGGAGCAGAGGCACCACCTCCAAAAACACCCTGAGTGAAAGACAGGAGTTGTGCAGGGGCTGAGGATGGAGCTCACGGCTCCTGGGAGGTGGTGGCAGGGAGGAGAGGGAGGCAGAGTCAGGAAGAAAGAGCAGCTTTAACCCACTGAAACAGAAGGAGAAGAGTCACAAGCCTGGCTGCTGCCTGGGTTCAGTGTTGGGCTCCTCACTGCCAGAGACTGTGGGGCTGGAGCACAGCGGTGCTGGGGAGGGGCTGAGGGATGTTGAGCCTGGAAGAGGAGGCTGAGGAGAGACAGGAGCACTGACAGGAGGCTGCAGGGAGCTGGGGGTCAGGCTCTGATTCCAAGTGACAAGACAAGAGGAAACAGCCTCAAGTTGCCCCAGGGGAGGTTGAGGTTGGAGCTGAGGCAGAACTGTTTCCCTGAGAGGGGTGTCAGCCCCTGTGCCAGGCTGCCCAGGGAGCTGGGGCAGTGCCCAGCCCTGGAGGGATCCCAAAGCCGTGGGGCTGAGGTGCTGAGGGCTGTGGGTCAGTGCTGGGCTGGGCAGGGTGAGGGCAGGGCTTGGGCTCCATGATCCTCAGGACTCTGCCATCCTGACCCACCCCACAGCCCCACACCCACAGCCACAGAAGTGTTAAAGCTCCCTCCAGCAACAGCCACTGCAATGATCTCATTCTCTGCTCTATTTTTAGTGCTGCCACTGATAAGGGCTGAAGTGAGACCCAGAGCTGGAGCAGAGCCCAGAGGTGGGAGACACTGAGGCCACGTGCTGAGGGAAGGGGGTGCAGAGCCACGGCCAGCAGTGCCAGTCACTGCCTGTGCCACAGCTCAGGCCCTTTGGCTGCTCTGATGGGGACACACAGAAGGGGTCCTTCTGTCCTGGGCACCTCAAGGGGTGACATAGACCCAGGGCATGTGGGTGGGTGGTGCAGGATGGTTGGGAAAGGGAGCAGATTCATACCACCTCCTCCTCCTCCTCACACCCGCTCGTCTCATCACACCTCACAGCCAGACAAAGGAGAGGTGCTGCAGGGTGCTAAGTGCAGCTATTTATACACCCCTGAGTGGGAAGGGTTTGCAGACACTGAGCTGGTTTCCAGAAATGAAAGTGCCAACCAGCCTCCCCAACAGCCCAACTGCCTCCAGCCCCACAGCCAGGCCTGCCTGGGACCCCCAGAGCTCCCCCAGACCCCCTGCCCAGCCCAGCAGACCCACAGCCACAAGCTCTGCTGCTCTGACTCCTGGGTTGAGGAACACAGAGCCCATCATTGCTGTGCATTGCTTCTCCCCTCATTGCCTTGCCAGGGCACAGTGATGGGGGGAAGCAATCCCAGCTCCTCAACACCCCCCTGACCTGTGCTCCCCTTCCTAAAGCAGAAATCCCACTATCATCTGCAACATCCTCATCAGCCCCAGTCACCCTCACCCTGCCTGGCTGGGAAGGCAGCACAGCCTTGCTGGGAGGGCAAGGACAGCAGCAGGAGCCAGACACAAAACCCAGCAGGGTCTCCTCCAAGCCCAGCTCAAGCTCCCAAGGACCCCTGGAAGCGAGATGCAGGAACACCAGAGCAGCATGTGGTGGGAATGGCCTTGCCCAGCTGTGCATGGAGGAAGCTGCCACTTTTCCTGCTCATCCCCTGTAGGAGCTGCTCTTGAAACACAGGAAGCAAACAGAGACCCCAGTGGGGTGCTGGCACAGCAGGGACCCTACCCCCAGCATGTGGGTCAGTGCACAGACACCAGCAGCTCACCTGGTTGATGGAGATGGGAGTGTGGACCACCACCCCCCCGATGATCTCAGTTTTGTAGGCAACCTGGTGCTTCCTCTCCTGGGCCTGGGGCACCACGGGAGCCTTTGCAATCTCTGTGGCTGGGGGGATGCTGCTGCCCTTTGGCACCTACAGGAGAAAGAAAGGGCTGAAGGGCACTGGAGTGAGGGTGCCAGGCAGCCTCATGCCTGCACCAGGCACCTCTGTCCTCCCAGCCTCAATGCAGCCACATCCCTTCATGAAAACACTACATGAACAAGCCACCCCAATGCAGGAGGGTGTGGGAGACACTGAGATGGGAGATGAGAGGTGCTGAATAATTAAGCATCATCTCAGCCCTGAAGCCCAGAGCATCTATGGGACACTCACTCCTTTAATAGGCCCTGCTCTACTTCCAGCTCAGCTTAATGATGAGCTGTCAGCTGCCTAATGAGGCTGAGCTGCAGCAGGGGCTGCAGGCTGGGCACTGTCTGAGGCTGAGCTGCAGCAGGGCTGCAGGATGGGCACTGTCTGAGGCTGAGCTGCAGCAGGGCTGCAGGATGGGCACTGTCTGAGGCTGAGCTGCAGCAGGGGCTGCAGGCTGGGCACTGTCTGAGGCTGAGCTGCAGCAGGGCTGCAGGCTGGGCACTGTCTGAGGCTGAGCTGCAGCAGGGGCTGCAGGCTGGGCACTGTCTGAGGCTGAGCTGCAGCAGGGCTGCAGGCTGGGCACTGTCTGAGGCTGAGCTGCAGCAGGGGCTGCAGGCTGGGCACTGTCTGAGGCTGAGCTGCAGCAGGGGCTGCAGGCTGGGCACTGTCTGAGGCTGAGCTGCAGCAGGGGCTGCAGGCTGGGCACTGTCTGAGGCTGAGCTGCAGCAGGGGCTGCAGGCTGGGCACTGTCTGAGGCTGAGCTGCAGCAGGGGCTGCAGGCTGGGCACTGTCTGAGGCTGAGCTGCAGCAGGGGCTGCAGGCTGGGCACTGTTTTAAGGCAGCAACACACAACCAGGCAGGTGGCATCTCTGCTGTGAGTGGCCCTGCATCCTCTGGCACACAGGCACTGCCAACCAAGCAGTGCCAGGAGAGGCAGGGCAGCAGCATCCCTCACTGCCAGCAGCAGCTGGGGAGCGCAGACTCCACGAGTTAGCGGGTCAGTGAGCATTGCTGTATGGTTGTGTGAACATAGAGCAGTGAAGGAGAGGCAGGAGATGGCAGACAGGAGCTGCAGCCCCAGGCAGGGCCCTGCCATGCCCCACAGCACAGGGCACTCAGCACAAGCCCTGGCATGGCAGGAGGAGTGAAAACCGACTGAAAGCAGTGGTGAAGCACAAGAAAAGATGCTGTTTGAGAGCTGAGGAGCTGGTTCTGAGCAGCTGGCAGGAGTGACAGGAGGGATATGTCCCCAGAGCAGGCAGGGATGGGGGTGGCTCCCACAGGACATTCCCTGAGAGGGGTGTCAGCCCCTGTGCCAGGCTGCCCAGGGAGATGGGGGAATGCCCAGCCCTGGAGGGATCCCTGAGGTGCTGAGGGCCATGGGTTAGTGCTGAGCTTGGCAGGGTGAGGAGAGGGCTGGGACTGCAGCAGCTTCAAGGGCTTTTCCAACCCAAATGCTTCTGTGATTCTATTAGATGCTGCAGCCACCAGCCAAGAGCTGCCCTTCCCTCTCAGCCTGGGCACCACCCCAGAGGGAAGCCTGGCAAGTTTGGCACACACCAGCTCCCAGGCCAGCCTGGCCACCAGCATCACAGCAAGGAGAAGCAGAGCTCTTCCAGGGCCTGACTGAGGCAGGACACAGCCACACCAGAAAGCAGCACAAGGCAACCCACCGTGATCTTACTGGCCCGGTTCAGCGCCTCCACCCAGTCCTGCAGGTCCTTCTGGTCACTGGCTTGTAAGAAGTAGCGCTGGGATAAAGCATTGATGACTGCCAAGGGAGGGGAGGAGGAGAGTTAGGGAAGCCCAGTCAGTGCTTGGCACTACTGAAAGCAATTAGCCAATAAATGAACATGTGAGCTCCCAGCCCCAGAGCCACCCACACACAGCAGCCCCAGAACCCCAGCTGGGTGTATCCTCACAGCACAGGGCTCAGGACAAGGCTTACACCAAGGCTGTGGCACAGCCCAAACTGGGACTTCACCTAGTGTTGAGTCAGGGTTTGAGGGCCCCTTGGGACTTCCTTTGCTCAGCACTTGGGTTTTAACTCTGCTCTGAGATGAGGATGTGCTGTGTGCTCTGGGCTTTGTCTTGGGCTCCATCCCCCTGGTGCAGCGCTGCAAAGGCAACACGGTGTGCTGGGATGGGCACAGGCCTGTGCTCTGCCTTGTGGGATGAAACCCAAGTGACAGGACTTGGGAATGGCCTGAGGAAGAACTTCACCCCTGAGGGGGTTGTTGAGCCGTGGTTTGCCCTGGCAGGTGCCCTCCCCAGCTCAGGCCCCTCACTCACCAAAGCAGAAGGGAGTTTTCGGCTTCTGTTTCGGGGTGGCGATGCTGACCTGCACCAGCACATCACACCAAAAGCAAACAGGGCTCATTAGTGACACACACTAGTGCTGCAAGTTTCCACCCACGTGCCCATGATGGAGAGGAAGCTGGTGTTCCCCAAGCTCCAACCCAGATCCTTGAGCCTCTCCCGGTCAAGCCTGTGAGGCTGAGGAATGAGCAGCCAGCTGTGGCACATCACAGGCTGCAGCCTCCCTTCAGCAGGGCTGGGGAGGGCAGGCAATGCATCATCCCCTCTGCAAAGGAGGAGAGGAGCCAGCTACCCTGAGCCAGGGCAAAAATGAAGGTTGCCACTGGGCAGGACCCAGTTATTCCATCCTCCTCACACAGCTCCTGGTTAGAGCCTGGCTGTATGCCATGGCAGGAGCCTGCAGGGCAATCGCTCCCACTCCAGGCTCTGCCACCCCAGGAGCAGCCAGGCAGGACCCTCAGCACCCTCAGGGTGTTGGCACATCCCCTGCCCAGGAGGATGGCACACACAGCACAGCCCAGGAGCCCCAGCACAGCTGCAGGAGCACGCAGGAACTGGCCCGTGGCAGATGTACCAGAGCACACACAGTCCCAGGGGAAGGTCAGTGCAGACACAGAGCTTTCATCCCCCACTGCTCCCCCTGGCACTGTGCTTTCCACAAACACAAAGCTTTCAAAGGCCTGGAGCAGGAGGGTTTCTGCTGGACTAGCACAGTCACTCTTGTCAGCAATCAAGCAAATGGAGGGGAACAGCAGCGGTTTCTCCCCAAAGAGCTGGAATCATCTCTATAAGAATAATGTTCCCCAGGGCTCCAAGCACAGCATTCATGGAGGGTTTCTTCTGCCAGGCTTCCTCCTTCAGAGCCAGCCTATAATGCTTTAAATATGTTTTCTCCAGCAAAGCTCCCTTCTCCTGGGGCACCTCCCAGGGCTGAAGCTGCTGGCATCACTGAATCCTGCACTTGGTGACCAGACACTGTCCAACAGCAATCTGCCTTTAGCCTAAAGCATACAGAACTCATAGTGAGGCTCCTGAACTGGGGAAGGCTCAGCCTCCCGGCATTGCTTCATCTGTGCTTAATTTATAAACCATGACTCAGCAGGAGCAGGGAGATCTGCCCAATCCTTGCCCCAGCTCCACGTCAGAGCTGAGCCCGGTGCTGCAGCTGGGAGCCCCCCTGTTCCCCCCCAGCAGCACCCAGGGGCAGCTGGTGGGACAAGGATGGCGACAGCTCCACTTTCCACAGCTCCACACATTCTGCTCACCAGCCCTGCAACACTTGTCACTTCTTGCACTGGCTTTGCCTGGATAATGCCACTAAGATCCTGCCCCAAGTCCAGCTCACACCGATGCTGGGCTCCCATCCCTGCTCAGCCCCGAGCACCCCGTGTCCTTCCTCATGGCAGACCAGTTCCTCTTCCTCCTGCAGCCTGACCTTGCAGCCTGTCCCACACTGCTCTGGGGGGGAAGGCAAACACTAGTCCCAGATCTAGGATCAGCCACACTGTGGGGATGCTCCTCTCCTCCCACAGACCCCTGTCCCAGGGAGGAGGGTCCAGGCAGAACAGAACCTCTCCCTGGGTGCTTGCCAGGGTGAGCCATTGCCTCTCCTGGGAAAGCCACATGGAGAAGGGGACAGAAGGAGCTTTCCTTTTCCCTCCTCCTGCCCCTGACATTACCTTGGAGATATAGGTGAGCTGCAGAGATCCAACAGCGCCCGCGCCGATGGCCAGGTTCTGCAAAGCATTGCCAGGGAGTTAAATGACAGGGAGAACACAGGAGGCCAGCCAGGCTGGCACTGGGTGGCACTGGGGTCAGGCTGCAGCCCCAGCTGCTTCCTTCCCCATGCACCTGGGTCACTGCACACCCAAAGCAGCAGCTGGGACTGGCCACGCTGCGCTGCACCCCAGTGCCGTGCCGTCCTCGGGCCCCTCCGCACCACTGACCCCGTGCAGTGGGACCAGCGGTGCCAGCTGGGCTCCAGCTCCCACCCTGCATGGCCCTGAGAGCAGGAGCCTGTGGGCAGGAGGCTGCCCTTTCCCATTCAGAGAGGCAATGGGGAATCTGCTGTGAGATGCTCGAGGAAGGCAGGAGCCTCCCCAGCCTACAAGCACTGTGCCAAAGCTGATGAAGCTGGGTGGTGTGCAGACCTGCTCCAGGGCAGGAAGGCTCTGCAGAGGGCACTGCCCAGGCTGCAGAGATGGGCTGGGGGCAACGGGATGAGGCTCAGCAAGGCCAAGCGCCGGGTCCTGCCTTCGGGCCAGCCCAAGGATGTGTCTGCGAGTCCCTGTGAGCTTCCAGGGAGGTGCCTGGGGTGGGAGCTCACCTGGGGGTTGTCCATGTACCACAGCAGGCAGTTGGCCTCCGTGTCCAGGATGAAATACCTCCGCAGGAACTTGCCACACGTCTCATTCTCCTCGATGTCCAGGAAGCCGCAGATCCGGTTCTGTCGGTCCAAGTACGGCATCCCGGGCTCCTGCTGGCATCACCCTGCCACGAGGGACGGGCACACGGGCTGGCTGCGTGACCCACAGCCCCAGCTGCCCCACAGCTGCTCTGACCGACAGCCACATCGAGCCCCTGGGTGCAGCCCTGCTGGGATGCCAAGCAGTCAGCCTGCAGCACAGCTCATCAGGCTCAGCCTACCGGGGCTGGCCCCAGCCAGCACTTCAGCTCCCAACCCATCCAAAGCTCTCTCTGCCTCTCCCACGGCTCCACACACAAAAAGCCAAGTCAAACGCTCAGCCTGCAGGAAGCTGCTCAACACAGATGTCACTCAGCACACCCCTGTGACAAGGAGAGGAGCCCGTGTGCAGCTCAGGCTGCAGGCAGGAGCACGACTGAAGTCACGAGTGGAAACGGCCTCAAGCTGCACCAGGGGAGCAACTGGCTGGACATAAGGAAGAATTTCTTCGCTGAGAGGGGTGTGAGTCCCTGTGCCAGGCTGCCCAGGGAGCTGGGGGAGTGCCCAGCCCTGCAGGGATCCCAAAGCCCTGGAGCTGAGGTGCTGAGGGCTGTGGGAGGACAAAGTAACCACAAAGGATTTGATGTGAGATACCAGGTCCCTGGGAACTGTTTGAGTGCCAGAGAGATCCTGACCACACTCCCAGGGAATGGAAACCAACGTGCAGCTCCAGCAGCAGCCGTGTGCAGCCAGGACGAGCCAGCAGGGAAAACAACGACCCATGGCCAGGGGCACTGCCTGTGTGCCAGCCTGTGCCTGTCACCCCTTGCCTGCCACTGGCCACCACACAACAAAGTCCTGACACCCACCCTTTAGGTACTTGTAAGTGTTGCTGAGCTGCCCCTGAGCTCAGGCTGCTCTTCTCCAGCCTCAACGGCCCCAGGGCTGCAGCCTTTCCTCCTCACACACACGTTCCATCCCCCCAGCATCTTGGTGTCCCTGCCCTGGCCTCTCTCCCTGCCCCCTGCAGCTGGGGAGCCCAGAACTGGACACAGGACTCCAGATGAGCCTCCTCAGGGCAGAGCAGAGGGGCAGCACAACCTCACCCTGCTGCCCACACTCTTCTTCAAACACCCCAGAGTGCCACTGGCCCTTCAGAGCTCCCACCCAAACTGGCTGCAGAGCCGCTGGGAGACCCCTCACAGCCCTGCAACGGGGCTGCCCTGCAGACTGGGGCTCTGCACCATCACCTCCAGCCCCATGCAGGGAGCAAAAGCAGCACCCAGGGCACAATGGGCACGAGGGGCACATCCCTCCACCCGGGCAGAGCCCCCTCAGCCACGGGCAGGGTCGGGGCTGGCCGTTAGCAGAAGGGTGAGAGCTGAACCTGGTGCGGTTTGTCCGGTAGCTGAGGGGTGAGTGCTGCAGGTGGCAGCAGCTGAGGTTGCACAAATCAGAAGATCTCATGCAGAAAAAAGGAGGAAATACTATTTTTGAGCTGAATAGCTGCAGTGGAACGGGGCCCTGAGAGACAAATGTTGTGCAAGAGTTGTGGTGCAGCTGCAAAGGTGGAGGTGGCAGAAAACAAGTCAACCTGTTGTCAGAGTTTATCACCAGAGATGAGTATCAAGGGCTTTGCTGAGAGAGAAATGGTGCTGCTTCAGTAGTAGAGCTTGGTTTCAAACACCACATTTCCCCCCATGCACATGTCATGTGGGCACTGCACATGGTGCTGCTTTTTTTTGTGGGCGAGGGGAAGCACCCAGAGAGCAGATTCCCAAGTGCTTTCATCTACAGCAACACCTTCACACCCAGCCTCAGAAAGTGCCTCTCCCTCCTGCTGCTAATAGAAGGCCAGAGACTGCCACTTAGGAGAGGGGTGAGGAAGAGCTGAGGTGTGCCACAGGCAACACAGGGATGAGCCCCTAGTCCCTCAGGACTGTGATGCCAGGCCCAGTGGATTCATTCCCCCTGCCATCCTTCATTAATCTGGCCTCAGCTGAAAGCCCACAAAACCAGCTCAGCTCTGGCTGTGGGAGCTGACCTGGGATTGCACTGGCATATGCAAAACCTTACAGGCAGAGAGGGCTACAACTGCTCCAAACTCTGCCCTCCAGCTGAGCTCCTCATCCCCACAGACTGCCCACAGACTGTCTGTCTCCTCCCAGCCACTGAGAACTGCACTTTTCCAGAGGAAAAGGATAAAAGCAGCATCCTCAGCTCCAGACACATCAGCTGCAGCCTCTGACCTTTATGGGAACGTGATGGGCATCCCACTGGCACTGGGCATGGGAAGCTGTGATTTACGGCTCTACTAATGAGATAAGAACATTGAGGCTATAGAAGGTGGTTTACAGGAAAAACACCCTCTCCCCTGCATCCTGAGCTCTTCCTAGGGAGAAGCAGAGGGTGCAGGTTCAAAGGGCACTGGAGCCTCTCCCTGTGGTCACTGCTGGCTCAAAGGCCCCGTGTGCAGCCACACACAGCCAGACTTTCCAGGAAGCACCCCCAGGAGGGCAGCGCTTCCCCACACCATCTCAGCTGCTCCTGGCACAGCTTCAGCCATGGCAGCAGGACCCAGGGACTCCCTGCAGCAGAAAAAGCCAAAGCAAGAGGAGACTCAACCTTTGGAGCACTGCAGCAGCCCTGAGCACAGCACAGCACGGCCCATGGCACCTGCGGGCAGCCAGAGCATCCTTCACCCTCCTCCTCCTCGCTCACACTGAGCTGCCCGGGGGTGGGTTGGGGTGCAGGATGACTACTCCCCAGTGCAAGAGGGCTGCTGGCAGCACTGCCCACAGCCCCCACGCGGCTCTGAGGCAGCCCTGGCCATGCAGGCGCTGGCTGGGAGCTGCAGCCCTTGCAGCACCCGTTTCCTTTCACCTGCAGAGGAGTTTCCAGAACTCGCTGTGCCCGACACACGAGACAGACGCTGGAGGCAGAGCCCGGCAAACTAACTCCTGCTAACTCCAGACTTTGCCTGAATGAAGTAATTAACCTGTTGAAAGGCAAGCTGGGAGCCGCGAGGATGTGCTGCTTCATCCCACCCCAGGACAAAAAACCAGCCAGGGGGACGCATTCTGAGCAGAGCCCAAACGCACCCTGCACCTTCCCTGCCCCTGCCCCCGAGCAGAGCTGGGCTCCTGCAGCCCCCCACGGGAACCCCGACCCCCGAGCAATCCCACCCGCAGCAGCCCCCGCTGAGCCCTGCTGCAAGCGCCGGGATCCCGGCGAGCCCCGCACCCACCCCACGGGAGCCACCCGCACGGCGGGGCCCGACCCGGGGGGGCTTCCGACCCCCGTGGGGTGGGAAAAAGACAAGGAGCGGGGCAAGCGAGGGGTCCCCAAGTCTCCCCGCGGGATCCTCCGACAGGCAGCGCTGCCCACGGGCGGCTCCGCAGACACGCGTGGCCCCGCACCCCGCACTCACCCCGCGGCGTCCCTGCGCTGAGCCCCCCGCGCATGGCCGGCGGGGCGGGCTGGGGGCGGCGGCAGCGGCTGGGTGTGTGTGCCCGTGCCCGTGCCCGTGCCCGTGCCCGTGCCTCTGCCGCCGCCGCCGCTTTTTTCCGGGTTAATTACGTCTCCCATTAGCAAACCCGGCCCCGGATGTGAGTGCGGGGCGCGGGGGCGGCTCCGCGGGGCCGGGAGGGGGTTGGGGGGGATCCCCGAGACGGGAGGGGGATGCATCGGGGGAGGGGGCCCGGGGGGTGACGGGGGTGCATCGGGGGAGATGTCCCGGGGGTGAGGGGGATGCATCGGGGAGCGAGGGGGATGCATCGAGGGAGGTGTCCCGGGGGTGAGGGGGATGCATCGGGGGAGGTGTCCAGGGGATGAGGGGGATGCACCGGGGGATTGGGGGATGCATCGTCCCACCTGCGGGGGCATCGAGGCCGGCTCGGTCCGTGCCCCCGCGGCGGAGCTTTGGGGTCATCCCGGGACCCCCCACCCCCGGAGCTTTGCAGCCGTGTGGCGGGGTGAGGCAGCTCCTGGCAGGGCCCCTGCCCAGCTCTGGGCTCGGGTCCTTCCTGGCAAATCCCCCCGCTTAGACCCGACAGAAAGCTGCTCGCTGTCACCCACATCCTTCCCCCCGCTCCCGCTCGGTCACGGTTGCTTTTGGCAACAGTTTTCTCGGGCCCATCCTGCGAGGTGCCCCGTGGGGTGCGTGGGGACGGCTGCGGCTCCCCTGAGAGCCCGAGCGGGGCTGAGCCCGGGGCAGGATCCGGAGCGAGCCCGGCGCCTGCGCCGAGATGCTGCAAATAGCCAGTGGCTTGTCACGCCAGAGAAGCCGAGGAGGGCAGACACACTCCGGGGCTGCGGCTCTGCTCCCGGGCTGCGGCTCTGCTCCCGGGCTGCACGTTCACACACAGCCCCGGGGCTGCCGAACCCCCCCGGGGCTGCCGAACCCCCTGGGGCACCGGCGCTGCTCTGTGCCCCTCGCCCCGTGCCGGGAGGGGGAGGGTCTCCGTTTCCTTTATCCATCTTAAGGCCAGGCTTTAGTTTTGAGGAGTTATGCCACTGCAGATGATTTTCTTCCCCCAAAAGCAATTGCACGCTGCCCAAGTGTTGCCAATGGAAGCCGTTGCCTCTGCCCCCAGCGTTTCCTATGCCCTGCATCATTCTCAGAACAAAGCTGCTGCTTTTCCCCTCCTCCCCCCACCCTCCACCACCCTGCCCGTGTTGCAGAAGATTGCCCAAACGCTCTTACTGAAACCATGTGTGTTGAGCTTCTGTGTGCCCGTGCTCTGGGCCCATGTCACCGCCCCGGGAGCAGATGAAACCACAGTCTGTCACAGCAGCCTCCAGCCCAGCCCGGCACAGACGCGTTGGTGAGCGTGAGCCGGAGCGTGGGCGCGGAACAGAGGAGCTGCCCCGCTGGGGTAACGGCTTCTGCAGGGGCATGGCTCGGGAAAGCTGCTGCACGAGGTCAGGGGGGGATCTGGGGAGCTGCAGACGCTTGTTCTCCCCCCACAACGTGGGCTCCCCGCAGCTGCAGCCTCGGGAATTCCCCACTTTCTCTCTGGAGCCACCTCTGACCCTGAGGCACTTTCTCTGCTGAAACCGCTCCGGTGCAGAGGGTGCAGGGGGAGCTCTGCTCACACACAGCCACAGAGGGGCTTCCCCAGCCTTTTGCACAGGAGCTTGTTTCCCCAGCAGCTGGGCCCTGACAGGGCTGTTTGCCCCATCTCTCCTCCCTCAAAGCCCAGGTTCAGCACCCTGAGACACACCATTCAGCTCTGCCACGGCGGCTGCTCTCCTCTCTGGTGCCGTCTGACCGTGGCCACGTGTCAGAGGAGCAGCTTTCCTCCCTGCTCCCATCCCTCCATGGTTTCCCTGTTGGGGGACAGTCCAGCCCCATGCCCTGCCAGAAGCTGCAGCCCAAACCACACAGGCTGTTATTACATGAGGAGAAAAGGACTGATGACCTCCTTCCATGTCTCCTGCCAACGCTACCGTGGGGACTCTGCCCCTTGACGGACCCAGGGTGCCCCCAGCCTGGATGCCCATCCTGCTGTGCCCATGCCATGGGTGTCCTCTCCATCCCACATTTCTCTCTGGAGCTCTCTGGCCTTGCCCTGCCATCCACTGCCTTTCCCCCTCCTCATCCCTGCCTGCTTTGCAGAGACTAAACTGTTCCACGGGGTATTTTTACACTGGGGCACCTCTGACAGCCCTTGTGACTGCGCCTGGCTGGGAAGCAGCTCTGTGTGTCACATGGCAGACAGTCACACCGCTGCTCTTCCTTTATTCTGACAACCTCTCACTTCTCCTCCTGTCCTTTTTTTCCCCCTCCCAGATATTTTGCTGCTGTAGCCTGTGAGCAGCCCCTTGAACCTGCAGGGGCTCTGCTTTAGCAGATGTAGGGGCGCGAGGGGATTCTCAGGGCAGGGCACATCTCTGCCTTGGGGCTTTTGGAGATGCCACCAGCAGACAGGACCTTTCCTTGGTGTACCATGAGGAAGGAGCAGGGCCCAGAACAGACACAGAAGCAGCTGCTTTCTGTGGCAGCAGCCGAGCATCTCTCCCGATTGCTGTTAACACAAGACTTGATATCCACGTTCCCCAGGACTTTTGACCCTTTTACCCTCCAGCACTTGCCAAGGTCAGTGTTTCAGCAGCATCCTGCAGCAGGGAGTTCCAAGGCTGGACCTGAGCATGCTGAATTATTTCTTCTCCTCTGTTCAGACTTGCTTTTTTCCCAGTTTCAGGCCTCGTTCCCTTTTTGCTTGTGTTCTGACTAAGGGAAACTCCAGCAGATTGCTTTGCTGGAGGAGCACTGGCTGAGCTTTCAGTCAGCACTTTGCATTATATTTCACAGCATCAGAGAATCTTTTTGGTTGGAAAAGCCACTTAAGCTCATGGAGTCTGAGCCCTCCCCTTGCAGTGCCAAGCCCACCACTAACCCATGGCCCTCAGCACCTCACCCGAGGTGCCTGGCAAAGCCTCCTGTGGTGGCTGTGCTGGGGTGAGCTCCTGTTCCCATACCAAGACACCAGACCAGTTCATTTTGGGCCATTCTCTGGCAAAGTTCTGGTTTCCCCCATAAATGAGAAGCAGTGGCAGTAAAGATGCTCTTGGGCTGCAGCATTTATTGGGGTGGTGGCAGCTCACCCTGAGCAGAGAGCAAACCCTAAGCTATCGCAGCAAGCAGCTACAGCAGGCTGGCCCAGGAGCTTCAGAGGCAGCTGAGCAGCAGCTTCCCCAGCAGAGCAGTGGCCAGCAGGCTGGGGGGGTGCAGGGCAGTGGCCCCCCCCCCGTTCCTGGAGCCCCTGGGAGCCCCGTTGCAGTCGTCGCTGAAGCAGCAGCGCAGGGTGGCTGCGCCCGAGCCGCCGTGCCGAGCCTGCTCACAGAAGGACTTGTAGGAGCAGGACTTGATGATGCTGTCTGCAAGGAAGGGCACAGGTAAAGTGTGTGTGGAGGGGAGGGGGTCAGGCAGCCCAGGGCAATCAGAGGCTTCTCTCTTTCCCCACTGAGCTGGGGGAAGGCAGAGCTCTGCGTTACAGGTGTGAAATCAAAGGCACACGGGACTGCCCAAGGGATGGTCACCCTGCTCCCAGCTAGGGCAGAGCACATGGCACAGCCCTGTGCCCACCTAGCCATGGCCACGGGTGAAAACACAGCCCAGGCTCCAGTGGAGCCAGGGAGCTTTTGGGAACCATCTCTGTAGCTCATCCCTGCTTCCCAGCACTAAAGGGAACCAGCTCCTGGTCTGCCCCAGTGGATCCTCTGCTTCCCCTCACCCTCTGGTCCCACACCCCAGCCCCTCCAGTCCCCCCCAGCACCCCTGGTGCACCCAGCCCAGGGCCTTACTGGGTGCAGTGATGGTGGAGCAGGCGTCAGCGTACTGGGGGCAGCTGTGGGAGCCCTGCTTGTTGCAGTCGTTCTCGTTGGCTGCGATGCATTTGTGGCATTTCAGAGCTTTACCTGCACAAAGATGGGGAGGAAGGAGGAGGAAGAGGAGGAGTGAGAGCAGCAGCAATGGCTGAGGGGCTCCATGGCCCCCAGCACAGAGCAGGGGAGTATGAGATTGAGCAGCAGGCAGCAGCTTTGGGGTGGGGGAATCTCTCCTGTCTGTGAAACTTGGTCAGAACTCCCCCAGTGTGACTCTGATGAGCTAAACTGGGCAGCCCAGCTCATCCGAGTCCTGACACTGCCAAAACCCCCTGGAACTGAGGGACCTGTGATCCCCCTGACACCAAATCCGGGCAATCATAAGATATTGTATTCAAATCTGCCTCCTTGTGCCAAATTTCCCTTTCCTGAGCGTTTTTGGGCAGGAGAAGGGAGGACTCCTCCACCCAGCCTCTGGGGGTGTCTTTAACAGCAGCTCCCCCCTTCCCTTGCCAGTGCCCAGGGGCACAAGTGCAGTGCCAGGCTGTGCCTCAGGAAGGACAAATCATCTCCAAAGCGTCCTCAGAGGAGGCCAGAGGGATGTTAGATAAGAGCAGCCCCCGTGTGCGTCACAGCTGATAACAGGGGCAGGAGCTGTTGGAGCCTCTAGGGGAGGGAATTGCAGGGCTGCCAGAGGTCCCTGCAGGCTTTGGGAACCAGCTGAGCACACCTGGAAGCATTGCTTTCATTTTCTGGCACTAAGAGGCTTTAACTAGCAGCACTGGTTTAAATATCTGCAGGCAAAGGACCACTCACCTCACCCCTCTGCCAAAAAACCCCCAGAGCTGAAGGTTCTGCTCCTGCCTGAAGTGATGGGTTTGATGCTGGTGCTTAAGCCCCAGCTGGTGCTGGGAGCAGAGCGTTTCTCTGCTTTGCTGGCTGAGCAGAGCCCTCTCGTGGCAAGTGGAGCCTGGCCCTTGGCTAGTGAGGACGATGTCGCAGGAGGCCAGAGCAGCATCTCCTGGGGAAGGAGAGAACCCGTGTGTCGGGGAACTGGGATTTCACTGCACCAACCCCCCACCCCCTCGAGCCTGGGTTCCACAGGGGGTCACTCAGCTCTGCAGCACAGCACAGCCTTTCCTTCCCCCTTCCCTAAAACACAGTGGTGCTTCATCTTGTCTCAGTGCAAAGATCCTGAAGGCAGCCCGAGCTTCTGGGCATTGCTGTGAGCACTGCAGCCACCCCCCTGCCTTTTAAGATGGCTTTTTTTTCTGAATGTGTGTGATTCTGCCTTTGAGAAGCCAAGTTTGAGCTGGGAAGCTCCATTCTAGTGATGAGAAGCTGCTGTTCTGTGGCTCAGCTACCCCTCAGCCCTGGGCCAGCAGCTTCTGTGGTCCTGATGGCAGAGGGAGGGTGAGGAGCAGGATGCTCCAAGGAGGAGCAGAAGCCACCAAGGAGGAAAAAGCCACCATCCCCACCCAAATGCCATTTTCTGGCATGAGAGCAGCATGGGGCAGGGCCACAGTGGGGAGGCAGCAGGGATGGGGGCAGGCAGCAAGCAGAGGAGCAGCTACAGCAATCTACCCTGCCCAGCTCTGCCTCGAGCTACAGGACACTTACTGTCTCCAGCCAGGGATGTGACGATGGCCAGGGCCAGGAGGGTCTTCAGGGTGGACATTTTCAGCAGTGAGCAGCCCAGGGCTTGTAGCCTCTGTTTTGTCTTAAGGTCTTAGAGCTAATCAGCTTGGGTGATTGGATCACTGGGCTGGGGATAACACACTTACTGCAGCCCCTGCTTAATGCCATCTCAGCAGGGGAGGACAGGACGAGGCTGCCCAAGGGCATGGGCTGGCAGAACACTGGTGCTGCTGGAGGTGGCCAGAGCTGCCCATGGTTGCCAGGCTGGGCTCTGCTCCCCATGCTGCCTGTGCCTGTTTTGGGATCCTGCTCCATCTCCAGCCTCATTACCCTTCAAAGCTCATGTCCAAGCCCACGGGCTCTATCAGACAAACCCCTTCCTGCAGCAGCCAAGGTGAGGGGGCAAAAACCCCTCCAAAGCTTTCAACCCCCCAAAAGAGAAGTGCAAGAGGGAGCCAGCCTTAGCACCCAGGGCCACAGAAGGGTACCAGGGTTGGTGTGGGGATTAAGGCAAGTCCCACAGTGGAACATCTCACCCCTGAGCTCTTCCTCCTGCCCCAGCACAACCTGCAGTGTGGTGAGAGCCAGGGGGGGCATCAAAGTCCTCTCAGGCCTGACTTTCAGAGCAGCTATGAGCAGGGTGACAACCACACTTATTTGAAACCAGCTGTACTGTAAACCACATTAATAAAACCCAAGTAGAACACTTTGAGCCTCCCTGGAAGATGGAGCCAGCTTCTCCCAGAGCCCTTTCCCCAGCCTGAGAAGCAGCCAGAACGCTTTCAGGAGTCAGAAACACAGGTTTTATTCAGGCAATGAAACATGGGGAGGAAAAAAATAGAGAGATATATATTAGTACTCATGATAATAATCTCATTTGTGTGAGGAGAACTCTTACAAATCTGGAGCTGACATAGAAAAGGGAAATGATTGTACATCCAAACCCAAGGGCAAAGCAGGGGGGTAGTAGTCAATGCAGAGACAGCTCCTGCCTTGGCAGGGGCACACTGGAGGGAGGGCTGGGAGGGCTTTGCAGAGGGTGACTACTCCTTGGCACTTCATCATGGGCAGGGATGTGCTGACACACACACACACACACACACACACAGACACACACACACACACACAGACACACACACACACACACACACACACACACACAGAGACACACACACACACACACACACAGACACACACACACACACACAGAGACACACACACACACACACAGAGACACACACACACACAGACACACACACACACACACACAGAGACACACACACACACAGACACACAGACACACACACACACACACAGAGACACACACACACACACACACACAGACACACACACACACACACACACACACACACACACAGAGACACACACACACACACACACAGAGACACACACACACACACACACACACACACACACACACACACACAGACACACACACACACACACACAGAGACACACACACACACACACACACACACACACAGAGACACACACACACACACACACACACACACACACACACACACACACACACACACACACAGAGACACACACACACACACACACACACAGAGGAGCAATGGGCAGCGAGCCCTGAGGGTCAAACAGGGGAATTCCAATCCTGCTGCAGGAAGGAGATGGGGTTGCAGTGCAAGAGGCACAAGGGAGTTGCTGGGCACCTGCTCTGCCTCCTGCCCTGGACTGGCAAGTGCCAGTGCTGAGGCTGAGCCTCTGCACACGGGATGCCCCAGCCCTGCCCCTGTGCAGCTCCACACACACACCACCCATCACACACAACCATCCACCATTAGAGAGATTTCCAGAGAGGGAACTGTAACCATATTATAGTTAATAAATCATTCCTTAGGAATCTTCTTTGCCCAGGCAGCAGCCAAAGTAGGGCCAGAGGTGGGATGGGGAGGATGCTGCCAGGGGGGTTACTGCTGTGGGAGCTGCTCCCCACAGGCTGCCTGGCCTTCAGCCTTCTCCTCCTCCCCTCAGAGGACAGGCTGCAGCTCTGACCTCAGGCTGAGGTTGTGGGAAGTGCTGAGGACTCAAACTGCTGCCATTACCTGCCACATCTTCAGTGCTCCTAAAGAGAGAGACTGGCCTCAAACCCACCCAGGGCAGGCTCCCAGTAAGCCCAACACCCTGAGCCTGGAGCTTTAACATGACCCCCCCTGCATGAACAAACCTGACCCTGGCTGGCCACAGCAAACACAGAACTCACATTTCATCCCTTCAGGATGAAGCACAAGGCTCAGGGGGACTGTGACCTCCTGCACTTGGGCTCCAGCAGCCTCATGCTGGGGTCTCTGGGCACAACAGCAAACCCCGTGTGCCAGCCCAGAGACTGGCCCCAGTCAACTCTGCAGGAGCCCTAAAAGCAACACTGGTGACATGCTCCCTTCAATGGCTGAAGGGCTGGAAAGAGGAAAAGCCAACTCCCCAAGAAATCCCTGGCTCTCAAGGGGCTTCACTTACCTGCACACACCCTCAGAAGCTCCAAAGGGTTTGTTCCCCACCCAAGCCCAGGCAAGTGTAGCCACCAAAGGGTCACCACATCCAGGCAGGAACGCTGCTTTGGAGTGGGAGATGGGGAAAGAAGAGGAGGAGAGTGATGCTGTGGTCTGCAAACCCCCAAATGCTGATGGGACAGAGGGGCTGGGGCTGACATTTGGACTCCTCAGGCAGAAATAGCCTTTGTAGGTGACCTGACAGAGGGTTTTGCTACCAGGGAGGTGTGGGGAAGACAAAGGGGAAAGGTAAAGAGGAGGGGAAAAAAGAGCTTTTTCCTTTCTGTCAGCTGTGCAAAGGGGTGAAGGTTCAGCATCCAGCTCCCAGTGGTACCAGCCTGGTCACTGGGAGCACTGGGCTGTGTGTGCTCAGGCAGGCTGCTGGCACCTCGGCTTAACCTGTACAAGAAATCCTCTCTGTACATAATACAACAAATCAAATAGACAGCAAGTGTATGGCTCTGCCTTAGAGGGCTGTTTGCACTGCATGCTCAACACAGGGAGTCAGAACATCGAAGGAAACCACCTCAGTTCTTCTACAAAACAAGGCAGCAGCAGAAAGGGTTGGGAAAGCTTTGGAGAGGTTGGGGGGAAACTGCCCCAACAGCAAAGATTCCCTTATTTGAGGCTTTACCACTACCAAGGGGATCCCCAGCCCAGCCCAGGGTTACTGCTCATGGCAAAACCTCTCAGGCAAGTGCAACAGCGTGACCAGGAGCTTGCACACAGCTTTGAACCCGTCACATCACCCCAGAGCCCTCCCCCAGCTGCCAGCACAGGGCAAAGGCAACCTCAGCACTTCTGCTGGAGCTTGGCATGGGCCAGAGAAGTGAACAGCTCAGGAACAGAGCAGGCAGCCTGCCTGCATGGGAAGCCAGAGCTTGGGCTGCAGCCAAGTGCTGTTTCCCTGCTGCCTGGGTCTGCCTGTGCCTGTGGAGACTGGCTTTTGTTTGCTTCTCTTAATATTCAGTGCTGGAAGGGCATTTGTGACAGCAGCACAGGAGCCAGGGCAGCACTGCACTCCCTGACTGGGGAAAAGAACCTCCAGTCAGCAGAATGCTGAAGCAGTTCCAGGTTTGCTTCCTTCCTTCTGCAACAGCCCCAGTGGGGAAGCTCACTGTGGCACAGGGAAGCAGCAGCAAGAGGCACAGAGGACCACAAAGCCCAGGCTAAGAAACCTCAGGAGATGCCAGGCTTGTGGGCAGAGGGATGGACAATCCCAGCTCTCCTGAGCCAGCATCTCCCCTGCTTCTCAAGCACCTCTTGGTGCAGGAGCCTCCTGCTCTCCTCTTGGCCAGACTCTCCCTGGAGAGGACTTCAGTTCCCACTGGTGCAGCTGCCCTGGGCTACTGGAAGGAGTGAGCAGAGAGCCTGAGTGCTCATAAATGCTAATAAAGTGCACCAACACAGAGATGTCAGCTTCCTTCCTCCAAGGCTGGCACAGCCAGGGACCAAGAGCTGCTGTGCTGTGTTTCACCCACACACCAGAGAGCAGGACCAGCCCCATTGACCCCCCAAACCACATCCATCTACTGGGAGGCTGCTTCAGCCAGGGGACCCACACTGCTGGCCCCAAGCCATGTGTAATGGGTGCCAGGGGGACTCTGAGCCCCTTGGTTGCCTCCCCAGCTGTGCACCCGGTGCCAGATCCCCTTCCCCAGTGCAAGGGCCATGGTGTCCCAGCCTGGCATCACCACATCTGACCGTGGGGCTGGGCCTGTGCAACGTGAGGACAGTGAAGGGACAGAGCCCGGGGTGGCACCTCCCAGCTGAGAGGTGGCATCTGTGCAGATGGCCAGCGAGGTGGCCACTCGCTGTGGAGCCCAGGAGGGACACACACCCCCCAGCCTGACCATGGGGAACCCAGTCCCTGAGCCCCTGGGGTGCAGGGGCTGTGTGGGGAGCTGGAGCAGGCAGCTGGATGCGTGTGCTTCTCTGCTGGGAGGGTTCCTGGGTGCTAAGGCAAAGTGCTGACGTTGGGAGGAAAGCTGCAGAGTGCAGAGTGCTGGAGGAGGGGCAGCCAGGCTCAGTCTGTCTTTCCCAGCTTTGCAATCAGCTCGTCACAGATCTTGGTCAGCTCCTCGATCTCCTGGTTCTGGAAGGAAAGAAGAGCTTGAGGAGCTCCCCCAGGGCAGCACAGATGGGGGATAACACCCAGGTCCATCTGCCACAGACAGATCTGCTCCTGCATCTTCATCTGGGTGCTGTGGGCACCCCTGGGCTCATCTCATCCCCTCCAGACCCTGGTGCTGCAGCCCCAGTGAGCCAGCTCTGCCCATGCTCATGCCAAGCTCCTGGCAGCCCTGAGCTGGCAGCCACCTCACTGCAGGCAGCCATGCCTATATCTCAGCAGAGCTTGCATCTCCTTCTCAGCATCCCAGGATGCTGGGGCTGGAAGGGCCCTGCAGAGCTGCTGCAGCTCCAGCCCCTGCTCCAGCAGCTTCCCCTGGCTCAGGGGGCACAGGAACGTGTCCAGGTGGGTTGGAAACCTCCCCAAGGAGCCTCCACAGCCTCCCTGGGTAGCCTGGGCCAGGGCTCCCTCCCCTCAGCACCAAAGGACTTTCTGCTTGTGTCCCAGTGGAACAGTTTGTGTCCCAGTGGAACAGTTTGTGTCCCAGTGGAACTCTTTGTGTCCCAGTGGAACTTTCTGGGACAGGACACAGTCACCATTAAACAGCCGAAACCCAAAGCAAACAAACCAACAGCCCCCAAGCCCCTGCAAAACACTTCCTGGGCCAAGATGCTGTCCATCACCAAGAGGATGCTGAGGTGGATGCAGAGGGGAGGGAGGGCAGGTACCTTCTGCTGCAGGGCTCTCTCCAGGGACTCCACCTTCATCTGCTCCTTGCGCAGCCCCGCGTGCAGCGCCGCGCTCTCCGCCTTCGCCTTCGCCCGCACCACGGCGATCTCCTCGTTGGCCCTGCCAGGGGTTTGGAGAGAAGGGGCTGGGTGGTGCCCACACCTGGAGTGCTGTGGCACCACACAGAATCCATCCCACCATCGTTTCAGCTGGAAGAGGCCTCGGGGTGCGACCACAGAGGTGGGAGCACGGCGCCGGGACGCAGCCGAGGTGGGTTTGCTCAGGTGGGTTTGCTCAGGTGAGTTTGCTCAGGTGAGTTTGCTCAGGTGGGTTTGCTCAGGTGGGTTTGCTCAGGTGAGTTTGCTCAGGTGGGTTTGCTCAGGTGAGTTTGCTCAGGCGCAGGAGGATGGGTTCAATCAGCTCCTGCACGCTGCTGGGTGGGAGTTGTGCTGCCTCAGGGGGAAGCTAAAGCAGCTCCTCACCTGCCTCACTCGAGGCTACTGTGTGTTGGCGAGCTGCTGCTCATCAGCTGAGCCTCTGGTAGCAGCCCCTTTGCACCTACAGGCTGGAGCCCTCTGGCAGTGATTGCAAACAGAGCCTCAGTTTCTCCATTCAAAAGAGCCCCAAGCAGAGATCAGAGAATGCATTTGGGCCTTTGTGCTGGCTCACTTCCAGCCATTTACAGTCACTTGAAACCCAGCTTTTCACATCAATAAGCTCCTGCCTTCCACCCTCAGGGAAGCCAAACAGAGACACTGCCTTACAAGGTCTTTCAGCCCCCAGCAAGCTCCTGCATGACCTTACTTGTCTAATTTCTCTTCTGCATGGACTTTCAGGGCCTGGTAGCGCTGCTCCTCCTGTTTCACCCGGCTCAGATAATCCTGAGCACACTTCTTCAGAGCCTCCTCGTTCTGCAAAACAAAGCAGATGCATCTGCTGAGCACACAGATGCTGCTCTGCTGGGCTGATACCAACTGCTCTGAGTGTCAAAGCTTTAAATAGAAGGAGCTTCTCCCTTCCCTGGAGCCCCTTGTCCAGCTTGGGAGAACAGTGTGTAGGTGGGAGGGGGGTTTCTCAGGGTGCTTTGCCCTGGAACCTGCTCTTCCCTGGGCCACAGCTCTGCCCAGGGCACGATGCTCCACTGCTGGAATGTGGAGAGGAGCCAAAGAGCCTCCCTGTGCTCCCTTCCAGCACTGGAGAGACTCTGCTCCTTCAGCACAAAGAGGGCAGAGGAGAGGAGAGCCATGGTGCTGCTGCATGGGACAAAGCAGGGACAAGGCTGCACAGAAATTCTGCAGCCAGGGACTAGGGAGAAAGAAGAAACCAAGGTAAGGACCTTCTTAAAGCCTTCTAGGACACCCTTCAGGTTTTCATATCTCCTGAAGAGGTCTGACAGGGACCTTTCCACCGAGTTCAGGTCTGCCAGAGCCTGGTCCTTTTCCACCGTGAGCTGCTGCAGGTTCTTCTGAGACGTCATGTTTGTCCTCTGCTCGTCCTCTGGGAGGGACAATAAAGAGTGGGGACACAGTGACTGAGCAGGGATGCCTGTGGCAAGCAGCTCCCTGCCCCACGTGCCTGGCCAGGCAACAGCAGCTCACCTATCATCTGGGCAATGGTCTTCTCATACTCAGCCACGATTTTCCTGGCAGGAAGGGAGGAAAGAAGCAAGCAGGTAAGAGCTGGTGGGTTTTGGCACACACATACCTACAGCTCTGCTGCCCCAGGCTCTGCTGTCCCTTCACAGAACCCCAGAATCCACAAATAATGGGGCTTGGAAGGGCCCTGCAGAGCTCACCCAGCCCCAGCCCCTGCTCCAGCAGCTTCCCCTGGCTCAGGGGCACAGGAATGTGTCCAGGGGGGGTTGGAAACCTCCTGAGGAGCCTCCACAGCCTCCCTGGGCAGCCTGGGCCAGGGCTCCCTCACCTCAGCACCAAAGGACTTGCTCCTCCTGTGCCAGGGGCACTGCCTGTGTGCCAGTTTATATCCATCACCCCTTGTCCTGCCACTGGCCACCACACACCAAACACTGGCCCCAGCCTCCTGACACCCACCCTGGAGGGACTGAGCAGCATTGCTGAGGTGCCCCTGAGGCACAAAGGGAACACATCTCCTGGCAATCCCACCCTGCTGACACTGAGCCACATCATCCCACTGCAGTCCCATTAACTCACCCTGGATGAACACAGACCAGAAGGGACCAGAAGCATTTTACCTCATCTCTAACACTTCCTGGTGACTCTCTTCATATTTCTTCTTCCACTCATTTGCTTCAATCTCCTTTGTGATGATCTAGGTTGTAGCAAACACAGGACACATGGGACATGCTCTGGGTGGTTTCCCTTGCTGTCCCACGCCTGTGATGAGCAGGGGACCAGACCCCATCCTGGGCAGAGCTGCCCCTGCTCCCCCCAGCCCTCAGGACAGGAGCAGGATCTCACCTCCTCTCTGATGAGCGTGAGCACAGCTGTCTTCTCACATTCACTGAGGCAGATGCCATCCAGGGGACTCTCAGTCCTGCTCAGGCTGGTGACTGCTGCAGGAGACTTGTCCAAGGAGCACAGCCTGGGATTGCCCTGGGAGGAATCACCCAGCTGGGATGCTGCCTGCCTTTTGTATCCATCCTGCTTCCCCTCTTTGGGGTGTTCTCTTCCATTCTATCAGCCTCTGTTCAGGCACTGAGCCTCCCTACCTGCACAGGGACAGCTCAGAGCCTGGTACCAGACACCCAGCAGAGCCCAAATGGGGATTTTAGTGCAACTTCTGCCCAGTCCCTTACATGGGACACACAGGGGCTGCCCTGGAGAAGCAGCATCCCAAAGAGGAGACTCAGGAAGGGCCCATTTCAGAAGGAGCAGACCCAGCTCTGAGCAGAGATGTGCTCACATCTGCCACCCCTTTGCTCTCCCCATGGCTGGTTCAAAAATCTCTCGAGCCTGGAGGCTCTTTGCTGAGCCACAGCAGGAGCTCTGCAGGGGCTGCCCCATCACCCCCATCACACATCGCTGCAGCTGACGCAGCCACATTGCTGCTGGCAGCTGCAGGGACACTTGCTGAGCCTTGCTGACAGCCCCAAATACAGCAGGGAGCTGCTGGGGGGCACAGGCTTCACCTCCCTGCTGAGCAGGGCTGTGGCTGCCCCAGCTCTGGGGCTGCTCCCACTCCCCTCCCCGAGGGACAGCCTGTGGTGCCTCAGCTGTCAGGGAGAGCCCTGAAACCAGAGACGCTCGTGCAGGGCTCCCAGCACCCTCCAGTTTCCATTGCAGGTGCTCCCAAGAGGGCTGAGCAGGGGGTACCCCCATCACCCCCTGCCTTCTCCCCTGAGATCCCGTCTCCTTTGCACCAGTGCTGCAGCCACAGGGACCAAACTGGGGGGAGAACCGAGCCCTGGGACCCAGGTGCCAAATCCTGCCTGGATGCTGGTCTCATCCTTTCTCTCAGGGGGTCCTGAGTCCTGAAAGGCCTCCAGAAGAGCATTCCTTCAAAGGCTGCCTCACACCACCGCCTGTTCCTCCCTTTATCATCCCAGCCCAAGTGACAGCCCCACGCAGCCATCTCCTTGGGAACCAGCTGCCAGGCCATAAATAGAGAAGTGCCTGGCAGGAGACAGGCTGCTGCTGCAGTGTTTTGGAAACCAGAGCACCACAGCACTTTCCTCCCTCCCCTCCTCCCCTGAGCTGCTGCTTCAAACCCTCCAGGGCTCTTGCAGCAGTGGGCAAGCAGGAGCCACTCCCCCAGAGTCACCCCTGGGTGCAGGTTTGGGTCTGGGCAGCCCAACCCTGGCCTCTGTGGTTTTGGCAGCAGCATCTCCCCAATGCACTTGAACACCTGCAGGTCCCTCTGCCCACTGCCTGTCCCATGGCAAACCCTCCCACGCTGTGCTTTTGGGATGAGTCCAACTCATCTGCAGGAGCAGAGGCTGCCCACGCTGCCCCTGGCCCCAAACAAAAGGTTCACTTTGCCCAACGTCCTTGTGGGGCTTAGCACAGTTAAATCTGTCTCAGAGCAGCTCATTGTGCTGATGTTGCTAATCTCATTGTCATCTGCTTGCCACCTCCAGCAGCTTTGGGCAGGGGTGGCTAAGCTGGCACGGGGTCCCTCTGCAGCAGAGGGGTCTCAGGGCCACTGCAAGAGCTCCTGGGGCTGATGTGGCACTGCCAGGGTCACTGGTGGCTGCAGAGCCAGGGCTTTTGTCACGAATCCCCCATCTCAGCTGTCAGCTGCCTTCCCCAGAGCAGCACCTGAGGATGGCTTGTAGGAGGCACTGGCTGCCCTGGGCTCCCCCACACCAGCCTCAGCTCATCCCTTCCTCTCTGCCCTTTCACTGCCATTCAGCCACATGCAAAGGCAGCATTTGCCCTCCCACAGCCCCATCCCTGGCTCCTCACCAGCCTGCTCCACCCCCAGCACCCCTCCCTCCCTCCCTCGAGCAGCAGTGCCCACCTCCCCTGCCAGGCTCCTCCTACCCACTAATCCCTATTCTTTAACCAAATCCCTGCGTGGGCTTTGGCAAGAAGTTTAACTCCCCAAGAACCTCATTTCAGAGAGCTGCTGGCATGGGATGAGCAGCAACATTTGGTGCAGCTTCCCCCCAGCCCTCTGCAAGAGGGGGGATCAGCTCTGCTGCAGCACTGGAGAGGGAGGAGGAAGCAAGAGGCACTCACAGGGAAGATGCCAGGCTCAGCTTTTTCCATCTGCTTGCAGATCTCCTTTTGAGAACCTAAAACCAAGGGAACACAACCTTTTAGCTACCAGGGACCAAGCTCCTGCTGGCACATGCAGATTTGCTGGGATGCAGAGGGAGTAACCCCTGAGCTTCTCCATCCCCTGAGGCTCTACATCCCCTGAGCTTCCCCTTCCCAAAAGGCTTCTTTGCCCCCAGCTCCTGCCCTGGCAGGGAGGATGCACCCTGCAGCCCTGCCAGCCTCTGCTCCCACTTCTGGAGTGGAAACCCACACTCCCCTCTGGTGGCAGTTCCCCCCTGTCCCCACACCAGCATCTCCCATGGGAGAGATGCAGGGGCCATTCAGCACTGGGCAGGATGTATCCCTGGGGTAAAGCCCAGCTGCTTGAGCCACTCCAAACAGCACAAGCCTCAGCCCAGCACCCTCCAAGGAGCTGCCACACAGCCCCTGTTCAGCAGCAGAGAGATGAAAGTCACCTTCTCCCTCCTGCAGCAGTGGGACACCCTCCCATCCCACAGAGCCAGGGGGAGAATTTATGAACCTCACTGAAACAACTGCAGCCCTGCCTGGCTGTTCATGTGTTAACAGGGCACAGAAAGGTGTATTTGGAGAGCCAGGAAGGAGCAACATGCAGCTGGGGACTGCAGGTTACCCCACGCCCTGGTCAGGAGCTGCTTGCCACAGCTCACAGCACAGTCCCTGCAGCCTCTGCACCCCTGCCTGGCCCTCTGAGACAAGCAGCAACAAATGAAACCTCCCAACCTCTCCACTGACTGTCAGATCTTTCCTCCCTTGAGACACAAAAGACTGTTTTCCTCTCCTGAGAGCCTGCAGCTCTGCACAGCACTCAGGAGCAATGATTAATGGGTGCCTGCACAGAGGAGAGCTGCAAACCCTCCCTGTGGCCATTCCTCCTGCTTGCACCTATAACTCTGCCATTGATTAAATGTCCTGTTGCTTGGCTTTTAATTATCTCTTAATGGATCGGTCAGAGAGGGTAATGACATGGCAAAACACCATTAGCAGAGGGGCTTCTGCAGCAAGGCTGACATCTCCATCAGCCACAGGACAGTAGCCCCACTCTGGTATCCTGCAGATGCAGAGGCAGGACACACACCCAGAGCATCACAGAATGGGTTTGGGTTGGAAAAGCCCCTGAAGCTGCTGCAGCCCCAGCCCTGCCCTCACCCTGCCCAGCCCAGCACTGACCCACAGCCTCAGCACCTCAGCTCCAGGGCTTTGGGATCCCTCCAGGGCTGGGCACTCCCCCAGCTCCCTGGGCAGCCTGGCACAGGGGCTGGCACCCCTCTCAGGGAAACAGTTCTGCCTCAGCTCCAGCCTCAGCCTCCCCTGGGGCAACCTGAGGCTGTTTCCTCTTGTCCTACCACAACCCCTTGTGCAGAATGCTCTGGACTCTGCCTGTGTCTAATGACCAACCACACTGTGATTCTCCCACAGCAGCAATAGTTGGAGGGTTCATCACAACTTGCAGCAGCCTTCAGCCCTGTCACTGTGCATCAGCTGTGTTGTCTCCCCAGCAGTGGGAGGCTGCAGGGGCTGCCTGGGCAGCAGCAGGGAGCATCTCCAGAGGCAGCAGGAGCCTCCTTACCTGGCTCCGTGCTGTGCTTCACCACTGGCTCAGGAACGTTTGAGCACTCAAAGTACTCCAGGTCATCTTCTGGCTCAGCTTTCTTCTCCAGCCCAGCTGGTTTCTGAGCAGAGGAGGTGGAGGCCAACTTCTCCTCATCAGTGGCGTGTCCATCCCGATTTGCCACCGCTGGGATTTCTGAGATCAAGGCTCCTTCATCCTGTGGGATCAAGGCACGTGCTTAAGCAGGACTCAGCTAATCCACAGGGATCAGGCAGCCAGGTTGCTGGCCAGCCCATGGAGAGCAAGGGGAGCTTTAGCATCCCCCAGCAAGCTGCTCCCCAGCAGCCTTTGGCAGAAGGACACACATGGTGCCAGGGACAGAAGCGATTAACAGGCCAAATCCATTAACCCAAGCACAGAGATTGGGGCTTTGCCCTGGGCCAGGGCTGGGATGGACACACACATGGTCCCCAAGGAAACATGTGGAAAACAGAGCATTAACTGGGCTGGAAACCCCCAGGGCCAGGCTCAGCCTGGGGTGAGCACCGAACAGAGCATCCCTGCAGCCAGGCAGCACCTCCCAGGGTCAGACCCCACGTACCTGAGCACAAACATCCAGGGCCAGGGACTGTGCCTCGTATTGCTTCGCCTTGCAGCTGCTCCTGCAGAGGAGAGAGAAGCAGCCAGCTGAGAGGGGCTTGCTCAGGGAGGGGCTCACAGGGAGGTGGTGGGGGCAGGAGTGAGACAGCCCAAAGCAAAGGGGAGGCAGCCCCAGCGCCAGCAGCCCCCTCCCCAGGGCAACCCCGAGGCAGGGCACGTTCCAGAACGAACAGAGGGCAGGAGCAACGAAACCACAGCACTACAGAGCAACTGGGTGTCTCCTGAGGTGTTTATTCCTGTGGAAGGATCAGAGGAAGGAGCCCGAGCTGCTGGAGGCGAGAGGCGACTGCCAAGGGTTTCCTCTGCTGCAGCCACGTCCAGTGTGACAGCATCCCCAGGTCTTGCTCCACAGTGGTTTTCCACGGGAAGGAACCATTCCCAGGCTGTCCCAAGCCTGCTCCCTGCAGCTGCAGCTTTGCCTGGGAGCTCTCTGCAGCATGTGTGTGTCTGCACTGCTGGGGCAGAGGGCTGCTGGTTACAGAGCTCTGCTCCGAGAGCACCAGAGCAACCTCCCGTGCCTGGCACGCTCCCTCTGCCAGATCCAAGCGCTGTCCCGAGGAGAAGGGCCTTGCAGATGGCAGAAGGTTTAGCTCAGCTTGATCTTCCAGCTGCCTGGATGCTCTCCAGCAAGGAAAAGTCTCCCTGGAACTACATCCCACGGTCCTGTAAAGGCACCCTGCCGGAGTCCCTCGGGGCAGGGCCGCAGGCACGGCCGCATCCTGACACAGCTCCTGCCAGCTCAGCCCCTGGGGAGCAGCTGTGTGTGGCACAGGGCTCCTGCCACTGAAGCCACTGAAGCCACTGAAGCCACAGGGGCTGAAGGAGTCAGTGATGAGATGCCACAAGCCCCAGCACTCGCTCCAGCACGAGAGAGAGAGCAGAGCTCTCCTCACACACCTCAGCACCCTCTCTCTGCACCTTCGGCCATCTCCTGCAGCTCACTGCCATGCTTGGACCCCTCAGAACACAGACAGTGGCTAAGCTGGAGACATGGGAGAGGGTAAAAGCCTCCCTTACTTTCAGGACTAAAATCTACCCAAGGAGATTTTAGGGACAGAGGTTGCACAGAAACCTGCTGCCCTTCTGTTGGCCAACACACTGGTCTGGAGCAGCTGCACAGCATCAGAAGGTGCTGGGAGGGGACATGCTGTGAGGGCAAGCACAGGCACACACCTGGGGTGCAGCTCTCCTTCCTCCCTCACCCCCAGGATCAGGTCCAAGGGTGCAGGACACAGCTCAGAGAGCAGGAGCCAAAGGGCAAGAAGGAGCCTGCATGCCACGGAGATGAGTGGGGCCAGCACACAGAGAGAGAGAGAGAGAGGATAAAAAGCAGCAAAGGAAGGAAGGAACCCAGGAGAGAGTACTTACAACAGAAAACAGAGAAATTTCGCTTGCTCAGAAGTCCTGAAGCACCAAAGCACAGACAGGGAGAGAGACAGATGGAGAGAAGAGTGTATGAAAAGACCCAGATCCAGCTCTCCTCTGGAGCTCACAGGGAGCTGCCCAGCTCTGGCTTTTTGGGAGGAAGACGCAGATGGAGGCTGCTCAGATCCTGCACTTACAGTGCTTTTGGTTGGGAAAAGCCCCTGAAGCTGCTGCAGCCCCAGCCCTCCCCTCAGCCTGCCCAGCCCAGCACCACCCCATACCCTGCAGAGGGAGGGCAGGGAGAGCCCAGCCTGGCATCTCCAACAGCAGGCTGAGACTTCAGCCACAGGTATTTATGGTACAACAAGCAAACCAGCAAGAAAACAGCGAGGTTTATCGACTCAACCTGTCCCCAGAGGAGATTAATTGCCAGGCAGGGCTAGGAGCTGTCACCATCCACACAGGGGTTTTAAATAGCACGGTTCAGGAACTAAAAAGGGGATTTAAATCGTTCAGCAAGGAACAAGCAGCTCCTCAGTGCCTGTGCTGATGTGATAAAAGCACCAAACAATCCTGCTCAGCCTCCAGCCTCTTCTCCTCTTGTTACAAGAGACACTCAGTGGCAGCTCACGAAACATCCCAGCAGCATCTGATGGGCCAGACCTGCTCCTGCAAGCTCCAGGAGACCTACAAAGCCTTGTGAGTGCCTGCCAGACCCTGCAGGCTCCAGCCCCTGTTGCAGCTTTGCTCTGACTTCAACACCCTACAACTCCTGCACTTCAAGAGCTGACCCTGCGACGCAAACCCCGCTCACGGAATCGTTTTGGTTGGAAACAACCTTGAAGCTCATAAAATCCAACCACTGACCTCACACTGCCAGGCCCAGCACTAACCCACAGCCCTCAGCACCTCAGCTGTGTGTCCTCCCAGTCTCTCCAAGGGTGAGGACTCCACCAGCTCCCTGCTCTGGCTGGCACCCGGGACACTGGCATCGCTCTGGGACACCCACTCCAACGCTCCCAGGGACTGGGGAGCTGCCTCTGCAGCAGGTCAAGGGGTGGGTTAAACAACCCAAGGCACATGTGGCTATTTTGGGCTCACTCAGAAAGCACAGGAGCACCATCAGCACCAGCACCATCAGCACCAGCACCATCAGCATCAGCCCCAGCGCCACGGCTGCTGCGCTCTGCGGGACGGACAGAGCTGCCCACTCACGTTATCAGGCGCGACTTGGGCTTCTTTGGGGAGCCTGTGCCGAGCTCCTCCCGCGCCTCCAGCGTCTGGGACTCGAGGATTTCGTTGAGGCTGTTGTCTGCAGCGGGGCAGGAGTGGCTGGTGCTGCCAGCCAGGGTCTTGCCGGGCTGAAACGGATCCAGCGAGTCCAAGCGATGGGGGTCGAAGCGGGAGGGAGCCCCGGGGAGAGGAGGCGAGTTCTGCAGCGCCGAAGTGGCAGCGAAGGGGGTGGCAGCGGGGCTGTCCCAGGGCACAGGGCCCAGCCTGGGGGAGCCCCTGGGGGGCAGCAGCTCGGTGGGGCCCCTCTCTGCATCCTCAGCCGATTTCTTGGGGGACTCTCGGTGTCTCTTCGGCGTCAGCTTGCTGGCTGGGATCCTGCTGCCCCTCCTGGGTGAAGCTCTCCTGCTCTCTCCTCCCTCTGTGACATCAGCCTGGGCTTTTGGGGGCTGTCCTTTGTGTTCTGGGGGCTCTCTGTGCTCGGCCAGGGGCTGGGGCGGGCGGCGTGGGGACGCTGGGGGAGAGCCCCCCACCACAGAGACGTCTGTGCTCTCGTCGCACCGCTCGGGGTGGAAGTGGCAGGATGCCTGGGGCACTGGGCTCTCCTCTGTGCTTTCCTCTGCTCTCCTCCCCAGTGGAGGTGTTTTCCCTCTCCCCAGCTGGCCCTGGCTGGGTGAGCTCTCCTGGGACGGGGCAGCAGCCTCCAGCTCTGCCAGCCCCACGCCAGCAGCCACCGCAGCCTGTCCCGGCGCGTCCTGGGGCACCATGGCCGGCTCCACAGCGGCGTGGCCAGCGCTGGCCCCGCTTCCCAGCACGGCTGGGGGCTGCCTCCCAGCCAGGGCTTGTGTCAGGGATGAGGCTTCATGGTTGGTTTCCCCTTCAGCGTCCACGCTGGCTTGAGGGGCTCGGGTCTCTGGCTGAGCCTCATCTCTGGGGCGCTTCCCAGCAGAGCTGTCCCTGCGAAGCTGGGCTTCTACCAGCGGGTCATCGTGGCCACTTGGCTCTGAAAAGATAAAAGGAGCTGGTTAAACACCTGCCTGCCACACATCCCCTTCCAGGAGGGTTCCTCTCCCCTCCCCACGGCTGCCCCAGGGTTGGATTTTACCCAAAGCTGCCAGAACCACCTCACCCCAGCTTCAAGCGCTTGTCTGCATCAGCCCAGCACACCTTCAGACACCTCCATCCATGCCTTTCCTCTCCCCACCTCTCCCTCCCATCCCAGTGGGCAGCAGCACCAGAGGTTTTGCCAATCCCAGCGAGGTCCCAAGGGCCAGACACCGGTGGGATCACTCTGGGGGTGGAAACACTGACATCCCGGTGGGAACGGCAGCGATGGGGAGTCACTGCTCACCTGGGTGGGCAGGTAAAAGTTACCCCAAGGAATTCAGGGAAGTATGACATGAGAAAACCCCACCCACTGCTCCTGACACAGCATGGGGTTGATGCTTTGTGAGCAAAAGCATCACTGAGCTGCATCAACACGAGGAGCCGAAGCGCCAGGAGAGCAAAAACCCCTCTGTGCAATTGGTGATGGGGAAGGAGGGAGGGAAGGGGGGCACAGGAGAGCAGTACTGAGCCCCCCAAAGAGCAGTGAGCTCAGAGGAAAGGGCCTGGTGGCAGGGAACGGGATTTCCATCCTGCTCCTCGAGTCTGTGCACGTCCATCTGCAGCACTCCTGCCTGTCCATCGATGGCAGGCTCCCCACGCTGCTGGCAGAGCTTCTTAATCACAAATCCTGATCCATGACTTAATCACTGTTACTCCAATCCCTGCCCCAAAAGCCTTTTACTGTTTAATCTTTTCTTTGCTGTCAAGGGATGGGGAAGCTCCTTATCCACGAGGTATCCTGAAAGCTACACCCACTGAACACCTAGAGCCAGGCCCTCTGCACAGGAGAGGAAAACACCCACTGCCACCTCCACTCAGCTCATCTGCACCTCCTCTCCTGCATCTCAATGAGGGATAAGCCTCATCTCCCTGGGAACTCCCTGGGGTAAGGCAGAAAGGGATGCTGAGGGGCTCAGCACCATCAGGGAGCGCAGGACCTGCAGCTCCCACTGGCACCTTTCTGGGGAAACACAGCCACGTGCAGCCCCAGCCCTGTGAGCATCTCCCTGTTCCTGTGGTGGGGGCATTTGCCACCAGCTCGTGTTTGCTGGTGGCTGAGGAGCCACAGGCTGGCAGAGGGGAACAGCAGGTCCCCAGGCTAATCCAGGACACCCAGCCAACAACCCTGACTCAGCTGATGCCTTGTCCTTTGCATAATTGATCTCCAGGATGCTAAAAGCCATGGAAATGAATCATGAGGGGCCATGTGCTCCCTGAGACTGCAAATAAAAAAGCTCCCTCCAAACAGTCGTTGTTTTGCTGCCCCAGAACACGCCTCAGTAAACAGCCACCCGCTGGATCCGTCCTTGGGGTGCAGCCAGGAAACCCCGAGGCAGCGCCTGCCAGACGCCTCCATCGTTAGCACCCGGGAACATCTCCTTAACAGACCCCAAAGAAAGCTTTCCTACCCTTGCCATATTGCTCAGATGTTTCAAACCTCACTGAGCCAGCCCTGAGTAGAAGAACAGACTTCAAAGCCAGGGCAAAAAGGCACCTTTTAAATGCATTTGCCATTCCCAGAGGAAGGTTCTGCAGCTGCTGTTCTCACAGACAGGAGCCCATCCCGGCTTCTAACCCAAGCAAGGAGTAATTACTTGTTGAATAACCAGCAGTTTGGCATGCAAACCACCTCTCCTTGCTGGGGATGCCTGCAGGGCAGGGAGAGAGGAAGGCTTGGTGCATGTCACCATCACTCAGAGCAACGGCTTCTCCTCTGCAGAGCCCCTTGCTCAGATCTTCCCATGGCGTGACTCGCTTGTGTTCTGCACCTGAGCCAGCTCAGCACATCCACACAACCAGCCCAAGCACTGAGGAACTGGAATACACTGGGAGATAGAGTGAAGACAATCTTCTGAAGCAGAGCTGCCCACAGGGACCTGCCAGGACCCTGGGCGCTGTCAGGGCACAGCCCAACCTCTCGCAGGGATGGAGAGCCAGCCCTTCGCCCCTCTGCCTGCTGATGAGGACAAAACCCCTCCTGTAAAGCAGTCCCAAAGGTGACTGCAGTCCAGGCAAAGCCCCCTGGGTCCTCCTGCCCAGCAAGGGCTGGGGAGGGACAGCCTAGCCCTGAGCCCCCCACCCCAGCCCCAAGCAAGCAGCTGTGCTTCCTCCCCCTCCTCCTTTCCCCTGGATTTCCTCTCCCCGGAGCATTTCCTTCCCCTCCCTGAGCATTTCCTCGGCCTCCACCGCAGCTGATGCACCGGAGCCCTCGTTCCTGCGGGAACAATGCCACAGGCTGCACAAAGCAGTGACCGAAGGGTCTGTGCTCCAGCCCCGCAGCCGCCCAGCTCTGCTGCCTTCAGGCATCGGGAGCAGCTCAGTGCAGCGCTGCCCATTGCCAGGGAGCCCTTCCCAACCCCGACGAGCTGCCTGCAGCTCTCCCTGCCCCTGCACAGCCTCCCTGCAGCTCTCCCTGCCCCTGCACAGCCCCCGTGCAGCTCTCCCTGCCCCTGCACAGCCCCCATGCAGCTCTCCCTGCCCCTGCACAGCCTCGGTGCAGCTCTCCCTGCCCCTGCACAGCCTCGGTGCAGCTCTCCCTGCTCCTGCACAGCCCCCATGCAGCTCTCCCTGCTCCTGCACAGCCCCCATGCAGCTCTCCCTGCTCCTGCATAGCCTCGGTGCAGCTCTCCCTGCCCCTGCACAGCCCCCGTGCAGCTCTCCCTGCCCCTGCACAGCCTCCCTGCAGCTCTCCCTGCCCCTGCACAGCCCCCGTGCAGCTCTCCCTGCCCTGCACAGCCCCCATGCAGCTCTCCCTGCCCCTGCACAGCCTCGGTGCAGCTCTCCCTGCTCCTGCACAGCCCCCGTGCAGCTCTCCCTGCCCCTGCACAGCCCCGGTGCAGCTCTCCCTGCTCCTGCACAGCCCCCATGCAGCTCTCCCTGCTCCTGCACAGCCTCCCTGCAGCTCTCCCTGCTCCTGCACAGCCCCCGTGCAGCTCTCCTTGCCCTGCACAGCCTCGGTGTGCATCCCCAGCCCACAGCTCCTCGCCACCCCCGTGCAGTCACGTTGGAGAGCTGCCGCACCGGCTCCGCACGCACTCACACTCCTCCTCCTGCACTCCTCCCCCTGCTCACGTCTCCTGCCTGCAGAAACAGCCAGTGCCTGCCCAGCCCCGGTTGCCTCAGCAGCCATCTCCCTGCCCCTGCTTCTCATTTTGGGCCAAAAGTGTGCTGAGCAGCCACCAGAAGCTCAGGAGAAGGCAGTCTGGCAGCCAGGCTGACCCACCACACACACCCATCCCTCTTGGATCAGCTCTCCTCAGAGGTATCCCAGCAGCATCCCAAAAAGGTGACCCCAAACCTTCCTCCATCCCACTTCTGGCTCTGTGCCCCACAAAGTGTGTGCTCAGTGGCCCCAGCCCAAAGCAAAGCAGGAGCTGTGCCCTGTGGGTGCTGGTGCCACCGTGCACACCCACGTCACACAGTGCATGTGGAGCTTTTCTGCACTCTCTAAAGGGAAAAAGCACAGACAGGACAGTCTGGCACCACAGTAATAGGCACTTGGCACATTGTAATCGTGGGGCCTGTCTTCCTTAGGCTGAAATGAAACACAAACACGGACCAACCAGCTTCCCTACACACCACCCCTCCGAAATGAATCACACAGACTTGGCAGCGCTGCGAGGCGAAGGCCCTGTGCCCTTTACATCCCACACACAGCAACCAAGGGAAGCAGCAACCAGCCATCCCCTGCACAGCCCTGGATGCCACAACCACCCAGTCACTCTGTGCAGCCTTTGCTTGGCCTCTTGCTTTGCGCTCAGCGTGAGTCACCCGCTTCTCCCTTTCGCAGCACAGGAGATGTGGCGGGTGCATTCAGCCCAGGCTTACTCAGCCAACGACTTTCCCCCCACCTCTTCTGGCTTTCAGCTTTTGTTTAACAGAGGTTGATCTATTTTTGACTCCATTCTGCTCAGAATGAGGCGGCTGCACCGGAAGACACGTGTCCTGCAGCAGGGTAACGGCAGCGAGAGCCAACCGCCTGCTCCCGGCACTGATGGCTCCATGTTTGTTGCTTCTGCTCAGAGTATCTTCCTCTGGCAGATGCCTGAAGGTGAGAGGAGCAGGAATGGGGCAGAATCACAGTCTCCACTGGCTGAGACAGCAAGAGGAAAACTGAGTGTGAACGGGCATAAAGCCCACCCACAGCCCCTCCTCTGGGCGACGGGACTGGCTCCATTTCTGTCCCTCAGAGCAGGGTTTGATGCATCTGAGTCATCCCTCAGCTGCCAGCTCCAGTCACAGCTTCTGCCTTGCAAGTTTCTAACCCTGTTTATTCCCAAGGAAGGGTGAGACTGTGGCTGGAAGACAGACAGCATCTTGCTGCCGGTGCCCCTGTGCCTGGGAGATGTTGCATCTGCCCAGTCTGGGCTCCTGCAGCCACCCTGTGCTGCCCCAGCTCACCCCAGTACAGGCACCAGCCCTTTCCCAAAGGCTCTGGAGCAGCTGGGCTGTTCCAGCACCGACCAGCAGCCATTCCACTGGATTGCTCAGCAGTTGCTGCCACTGCTGCTGCTCCTGAGCTGCAGGCAGACAAGGGGCACAGGCTGCTGCAAAGCAGTACTGTGAAGATGAGACCTTTACCATTAGATTACCCAGAGTATGGTGGTTTAACACCCCACCTGGCTATTCCCTTCCCTCCACCACTGCAGAGACACAGAAGAGATGCAGCCAGAGCCCCAGGCAGGGAAGGGGATGGGTGCACTGGCACTGTGGGTTTGGCCCTGCTGTATCCAGCATGGAAAAACAGCTTTTCCCACAGATCATCCCCTGGGCCCTGCAACACTGAGACCTTTGTGTACAGGGTGCTGGGAGCAGCTGGCTCCTCACTGCTGTGCCAGGCTGGCCCCAAGGAGCTGCTCATCCCAGGATGCAGGGGCACTGTGGGGACAGTGACTCCTTGGGAGTCTGCAGCCACACACTTCCCTGAGCACAAGCTTTGGCAGAAATGACCCTCATAGCTGCTAGGAAAGCCTTTATCCCCCCTCTCCCTCACCCTAAACATCATCCCCCAAAGTGAATATGATCTCCTCGCAACAGGCAAAGATTATTCAGGAGCTGTGATCACCAGAAGCATTAACCAAGTGCTCTCTCTCCATCAAGGCAAACAGACCTGTGTTATCTCCAGGGATGGATGGGCACCCAGACCCATCCCAACAGCAAAATGCTGCAGGAGATGGAGAGCTGCAGCACCCTGTTACTGCCAAGGTCACACAGTACCTGGGCTTCTGCAAGGGGAGGACCCTGGGCCTGGTTCAAGTTAGCACACTCCAAAACCAGCTCAGCAGTAAGCTACTGGGCTTACAGGTCAGGCAGGAGAGGGCAGAGGATGCTCAGAGACCTCCCAGCCCCCTCTGTGTCCCAGGAGAGGTTGCCCTTCCACAGACAGCCCTGGGGACTCCCAGACACCCTGACATTGCCCAGTCACCCTGCTCTGCCGACAGAGCAGAGAGAGGAGGTCTCCCTCCTGCCCTGCCCTGATAACCTCCAACCGTTGGTGGCAAAGCTTCAAAGCCTCCTCCCAGCAGCACAAAACCAGACACAAACACCAGGCTCAGCCACAGGCACCAGCTGCAGTTCCCCCTGGAGACAAGGGTGTGATGACAGAGGGGGGAAAGCTGGTCCCCAAAACGCCGAGGGTTGGTGGGGAGCCACGCTCAGAGGAGCAGCAGCCAGGAGCAGCCCCACAGGAGCAGGGGAACAGCCCCTTGCAGAGCACAGGGTCCCAAGCAGCCATCCAGGCCATTAACCACAGAAAATATGGCAGGCACGATTCACAACAAGCCACTTCTCCTCCTCCCCCCTCCCTGCCCGGCATCCGGAGCTCAGGGCTGGAAGCTGCCGCTTACCTTGGGTGCTGCCCCGCGGCGGCGGTCCCGGCGCCTCGCAGAGCTCCTTCAGGGCTGAGCACG
Organism: Colius striatus; assembly: GCF_028858725.1. Lineage (NCBI taxonomy): Eukaryota > Metazoa > Chordata > Aves > Coliiformes > Coliidae > Colius > Colius striatus. The sequence goes on from NC_084785.1 coordinate 2,347,332, forward strand.
TCGGGGTTTCTGCTTCAGGGGTCTCAAAATTCCCTTCTGAGTCCGAGCTGCCGAAGGGAGGGGAGGGGAGGGGGAAAGAATGAGGAATGACAGCTTTCAAGGGTAGCTCTGAAATCCTGCGCGGTGCCTACCCAGCCAGCCAGAGCGGCCCCGGGCATCCTGCGGCAGCCGCTGCTCTGCCCGGCGCGACACGCTGGCAAAGGGGAAAGGAGAGCAAGTAACACATCGTGAGCATCCCCCTGCGTGTCCCCAACCCTCCTCTCGGCCGAACCTCCGGCGCCGCTGCTGTCGGGTCCTTCCCCGGGCCGTCTGAGCATCCGAGCACCGACCTCCAAGGACGCGCCGGCATCTTCCCCCACGCTCCGGAGGCAGGTTGGGAGGCAAAGCCTCGGTGCTCCCGCCCCGTGCCCGTCAGCATCCTCCCAGGACAGACGCCCCCGGCTCCTCCGGGAAGCTGCAGCCAGCCGGGACCCCTCCCCGCCGCCGCCCCCCGGGCAGCCGAGCTGAGGGCAGGCAGCGAGCGTGCAGCGAGGGGAGGAGGAGGGGAGCGGGACCCGACACGCGGGGCCGCGGGTCACTTGCCTGAATCCCGGAGCCGCTCCATCCGTCGGCGGGTCCTCCTCCGTCCCCCCGTCCTCCCCCTCGGGGCCACCCCCGCCCCTCACCGCCGACCAGGTCCACCGAGCCCACTGCACCGGCGAGAGGATCTGCCAGGCGCTGAACGCCATCGGCCCCGCCGGAGCCCCGCACCGCTCCCCGCACGGCTCCCCGCCCCCGCCGCCGCGCCAACGGCCTCCCCCCGCACCGCGCTAACGCCGGCGGGGACAAGCGCCCGCCCCCCGGCACCGCCCGCCCGGGACGGCCCGGCCCCGCACCCCCTTCCCCCGCCTCCTCCGCGGCGCTGGGGCTTTGGGTGCGGGATGTGCCCCCAGCCCCCGCCCGCCCGCCCGGCCGGATGGATGGATGGGGCTGGACCGAGCGCCTCGCTCCTCCCTCCCCACGCAAACTCTCAAATTCACCTATTTTTGCCCAAAGGCGGGGCCGGGACAGCCCCCGCGCGGCTCAGCCACATCCCCAGCCCTCCCCCCCTCCAAAGGAAACCTCCCCTCAGTCAAGAGAGCTGTGAAGCCAGCCCCCCGCCTCGCTTCATCCCACGTCTATCGGTGCTGCACCTGCGCTGCGAGGCGGGGAGAGAGGGATGGGAGATGCCAGCGAACACCTCAGCTGGCTGCGAGCATCATCCCCCCGGAGCAAGCAGCGACCCCAGGGCAAACAGCCCCCAAAGCTGCAACCCCCGGGTAAACAGCCCCCAAAGCAGCAACCCCCGGGTAAACAGCCCCCAAAGCAGCAACCCCTGGGCAAACAGCCCCCAAAGCTGCAACCCCTGGGCAAACAGCCCCCAAAGCTGCAATCCCCAGGCAAACAGCCCCCAAAGCTGCAATCCCCAGGCAAACAGCCCCCCAAGCAGCAGCCCCTGGGTAAACAGCCCCCAAAGCAGCAGCCCCTGGGCAAACAGCCCCAAAGCTGCAACCCCGGGCAAACAGCCCCAAAGCTGCAATCCCCAGGCAAACAGCCCCCAAAGCAGCAGCTCCTGGGCAAACAGCCCCCAAAGCAAAGGGGAGCTGCCCAGAGCCCCACAGACTCCAAGGCAGAGGGCAGAGACACCTGCCCCTTGCATTTTCCAAGGGAACAGGGGCTCAGCAGCCCTGGCTCATGTTATTTCCTTCCCTGGCTGTAGGTTTCTTTATTTATTAACCTATTGTTGGTTAAAAATAACAGCCCACAATCCCTGCAGGAACAAAAGCTGCCATGCTGGCCTGGAATCTTCCCCCACAACCAGGGCTCCAGCTCCCAAACTCATCACCTCCCCCACACTTGCCAGAGAGAGCAGAGGACGCTGCTGGTGCCGTTACCAAGCCCTGCCAGGACTGTCCAGGGCTCAGGCAGCGGATCCGTTACCAGCAGCGGAGTGACGAGCTCTGGCCAGTTGCTGCCACAGAGCTCCCAGCCCTGGGATGGCTCAGCCTGCCCCAGGCAGCAGGGCCCAGGGGTGGCCTGGGAAAGGGCAGCTGCCTGTCCTGCAGCACAGCCAGCCCAGCCCCTCGCCAAGCAGAGCTCTGGCCCTCAGTAACCACAGCAAGTGCTCCCACAGGCCGGTGCTTTCCTGTGAGTCATCAGGCAGCTCCGAGCAGGAGGAATGCTGCTGGCGGGCACAGAGGCCTCTGGGTCACACCAGACCCGTCCATCTGGTCTGGCCACCTCCACCAGCAGCTTCCAGTACATACTTCAAAGGGCTCATTCCTCACTGGGGAGCATCTCAAATAACCTCGCTACAGGGATCCTTTCTGCCAAGCTTCCATCTGTTGATGTCCTTATTAAATCTATGTGTCATTGCTGCACGCTTTTGCTGCCTGGCATCTGTCAAAGAAAATCTCTCACCCCCTTAACACAGCATCCCAGCATGGTGAGGGCTGCAAGGGCCCTGCAGAGCTCACCCAGCCCCTGCTACAGCAGCTTCCCCTGGCTCAGGGGGCACAGGAACGTGTCCAGGTGGGGTTGGAAGGAGAAGGAGCCTCCACAGCCTCCCTGGGCAGCCTGGGCCAGGGCTCCCTCACCTCAGCACCAAAGGACTTGCTCCTCCTGTGCCAGGGGCACTGCCTGTGTCCCTCTCCACAGAGTTGCTCTCCAGCAGGTCAACACAAAGCTTCCAAATCTCCCCAGAGGTCCCTCTGGTTCAGAACAAGGTGCTGCCAGCACCCTCTCAGGGCAGCAGCAGAAGCAGCTCTTCTGTTGGACCCCAGATCTTGGCTGCAGCATCACGCTGCCCTCCACCTCACCAGGGGACAAGGACCCCTGTTGCCACATAAAAAACACCGAGCAAGAGGGGACAGACATTTCTGAGAGCTGAGCCAAACCCCCAGAGGCTGAAGCAAAAGCAGAACCTCAACATCCTGTTTGTGCTGCGGGCAGAGGCGAGCTGCCTGCTTCCCAGCAGCTGAATTTTACATCAGGGGCTGTCTGTGGGAGCTGCTCTGCAGCACTGCTCCCTGCAGCCTCAACTCCTCCTCACACTCTCCACACCACCAGCCAGGGCCAGGGCACAGCCACGTTTCGCCATGTGAAACGCGACCGACGCTGGAGCCGCGGCTGCTGTGGGTGCCAGCGGCTGGGGTGAGCCGCTGCAGAAGGGAAGGAGCTGCAGCTGGTGACAAACAGCACACAGACAGGTTTCTGTGCCCCCAGCTTGTCACAGGAGGGAAATCAGCAGCATCTGTCGGTTGTGAGAGCTGCAGACACGGTGCACCCACTGCCGCCGCTGCCCAGGGGAAGGGCAGCAGCCAGGAAGGGGATGAGCAGCACGGGCTGCAGAGCTCCTGATGTGCAGAGCCCTGGGGCAGGAAGATACCAGAGCAGTGCAAGAGCTGAGCCTGCTCCCACTTGCTGTTTACCACAAGCAATTAAGAAAATGCCTCGAGTGGCATTTTCCAGCTTGGCACCCAGCACAGCCTGGCAGCACCACGGGCTGCAAAGCCAAGGCTGAGGAGATAACCTGACTTTGTCACTCACACCGGGGGCTCTGGCTGCCAAACAGAGCCTGGCAGAGTCAGCAGACACGCTTCTGCAGAGCAGAGAGCATGCTGACCTGTTCGAAAACGAGACCTGCCAGCAGTTCCCAGCCACGTGGGGAGCTGCAGTCTGCAGAGGCAGCAGCTGGACGAGCCATCCTTCCCCTGGCTCTCACCTCCAGCCCCAAACTGCACAAACACAGCAGCTCAAGGGCAGGCAGCCACGTCCACGTCTATGGATGGATGTACAGACACCACATATGTTGGGGTGCATGAAGAAGAGTGTGGGCAGCAGGGCCAGGGAGGTTGTGCTGCCCCTCTGCTCTGCCCTGGGGAGGCTCATCTGGACTCCTGTGTCCAGTTCTGAGCTCCCCAGTTGCAGAGAGACAGGGAACTGCTGGAGAGAGGCCAGTGCAGGGTCACCAAGATGCTGAGGGGACTGGAGCATCTCTTATGCTGCACCCCAGAGCATCCCCTGGGTGCAACAGCATCCTGGTGCATCCCCTGGGCATAGCATTCCCTGGGCATGGCATTCCCTGGGCATGGCATTCCCAGACTATTCCCCGGGTGCAGCAGCATCCCAGAGGGTCCCGGAGCACCCCGTGGGCACGGCAGCATCCCAGAGCATTCCCGGGCCGTGACAGCATCCCGCAGCGCCCCGGACCGTTCCCCACGAGCGACAGCATCCCGAAGCACCCGGCGGGAGCTCGGTGGGCCGTGCTCTCACTAGAGGGCACTCCAGGATGAGCTTTCCAAGGGCTGCAGAGCTCTGCTGCTTCCCTCGGGCTCCCACGGCCCCAGGAACGGAGAGAGCTCTTCAGCTCCACCTCTGCCCTGCCCCCGGGTGTCAGGGTGGGAGCTGGGTGAGCAGCCTGAGGGGAGGGAGCCCAGTGTGATGCAGCAGGATGCAGCCTCGCAGAGCCCTGGGGCTGAACCTGGGCAGAGCCAATGCCCTTGGAGCAGCCTGAAGGATCCTCTGGCATCATCTCAGCCAGCCTGGAGTCTTTCACTCAGTGCTGGGCTCCCCAGCTGCAGAGAGACAGGGAACTGCTGCAGAGAGGCCAGGGCAGGGCCAGCAAGATGCTGAGGGGCTGGAACATGTGTGTGAGGAGGAAAGGCTGGGGAAGAGAAGGCTGAGCTCAGGGGCACCTCAGCAATGCTGCTCAGTCCCTACAGGGTGGGTGTCAGGCTGCCCAGGGAGGGTGTGGAGGCTCCTTGGGGAGGTTTCCAAAGCTACCTGGACACGTTCCTGTGCCCCCTGAGCCAGTGGAACCTGCTGTAGCAGGGGCTGGGGCTGGGTGAGCTCTGCAGGACCCTTCCAGCCCCCACCATGCTGGGACTGTGTGATACCAACTGCCCTGAAATTCCAGGCAAACAAAACTCCCTTCTCAGGCTCTGCTGCTGCCATCCCCTTGCCAGGGTGCAGCAGGAACTCGGGCATCACAGGCTGCAGGAGGAGCCTGGGGCACCAGAGTGATGCCCAGCGTGGGACAGCGCTGTCCTGGGGAAGCTCTGCTCCCCTGGGACCCATCACAGCCCCTGCACGTGACAGTTCCCATTGCTGCACATTCCATCAAAATAGCTCTACAGAAATAGGACACAACTGTCACCCCTGAGTGCAGCCACCACCCAGCAGCCCCCAGGCCTCAGCTGTCTTTCCCCAGCACACTGCAGCCAGAGCAAGAAACACAAACGTGGCCACAACATTAAAGAGGAACAACACAGAGATGACCACGGTGCTGTCCCTGAGGCTTAAACACAGCAGCCACAGCTTCAGCTCACTGATGCTGCTCCTGGGGATGTGAGCTCATGTGAGGCAAGAACAAGTAGAATTGAAACAGCCTCTGCAGAATACAAAGTCTCTACATATGCAAGTTCCAGCCTGATTTTCACACTGATGAACACAAGCATCTGCCTTCACCTGGCTGCTCCTCACCCCCCTGTTAACTCCTTTGCTCTGTTTGCTGACCCTATCAGTGCTCTGTGGCAGGAATGCTCTTATCAGGTGTTTGTCAGGCCTTGGCTCCTGCCTTTTAGTCAGGGCTTGGAGATGTTGGGAAATGCAGGCAGCACCTCAGCCCCATAACCCAGGGTGCTGGCAGCAATGGGGGGCAGCTGGGGAGCGAGGACAGCAGCTGGCACAGGGAGCAGGGCCAGGGGAATGGCAAAGGGCACAGGCAACATGACTTAAGTTTGCTCAAGGTGGAGCAAGCAGGTGGGAAGGAGAAGGAGAAGCAGCACAGTGAACAACAGGATGTTTTCTCCACCTGGGAACACTTCTCATTTCTGTGTGGGAGACCAGTGCAGGGAAATAAAGGCAGGACTGAGGAGTTACAAGGGGAGGAACACACTTGTTTTCCTTGTCTGAAGCCAGCATTTGCAAACAGAAGGATGTTGGTGAGTGTTTAGTGGAGCAGCTCCCTGGCTCCACGTCACCTGCTCAGAAAAGCCTGGCAGAGGCTCCAGGGTAAGTGCAGCTCTCAGCCAGGGTCTCAACCTGGTCCCAGTGACCTGCCCAGTGTCTCTGCATTTTGGCAAGCACTGGCCAGTGTGGTTTGGTCAGAAAAGCAGCAGCAGAGCAGAGTTATCTCTGCATGGCAGGGGGGCTCAGCACACAAAACATTCCCACGGCCCACAAAGTGTTTTGGTTGATTCCCAGATAAGATGCCTCTAGTTTTCCTTTTGCTCAGGGAAGCCTGTGAACCTTCCCTTTTGTTTCCAGCCAGCAGCAGCTGTCCCAGCCCTCACTTTGGCTTTCACCAGCCACCAAATCCCAGCCGGTTTCACCAAGCCCCCAGTTCCACCGAGCCCCCAGTTCCCCCGGGACCCCAGCCAGCAGCTGGTCAAGAGTAACCCCGAAAATCCCACTGTGGGGGTCCCCACTGCTCACCCCGAGGAGTCACACCATGAAACACCGACCGACCCACCCCCGCATCCCGCCCCCCGGTCCCGCATCCCCCCGGCCCCGCATCCCCCCCCGGTCCCGCATCCCCCCCCGGTCCCGCATCCCCCCCCGGTCCCGCATCCCCTCCGGCAAAACGGAAAACGCCGCCTGTTTGGACGGGGGCAGGGAAAAGGGAGCAAATTCCCCCCTCCCCTAACTGTATCACATCATGCTCTGGGCCCGCACCGTCCCGTCCCGCCCCGTCCCGTCCGTTCCTCTCCGTTCCTCTCCCCGAGCCGCACTCACCGGCGCGGCGGCGCCCGCGGCTCCCGCGGCTTCTGGCTCTGAGCCACCCCCATGGCCGGGCCGGGGCCGGGGCCGGGTCCCGCTGCTCTCTGCCGGCTCCGACGACGTCCCCGCCTCCGCGGGAGGGTGGGCGGCCCGGCCCGGCCCCGGGCAGCTGCTTCCCTCGGGACGCGATGCGCCCGTTCACCGCCCCGTCGGGGCGGGCAGCGACGGATGGAGCCCGGGGCGGGACCGGGACCCCTCCGAGCGGGGCAGGGGGTCGGCAGCCGCCCCTCGGGCTGCCCAGCGATACTGGCAGCACAGCGGGGAGCTGGGGGGGGTCTCGGGTGGGGACCGGCGCGGGGCAGGGGGCTGGTATCACCCAGCACACCTCACCTGCTCTCTTCACTGCAGGACGTGCTCTTTTGGGTTAAAAAGCAGCCACACCTGCACATGGTGAGAGTTGTCTCCCAGTCTGCTGACCCTGACACTACACATGAGCCCTTACTTGTAGTTTGGTGGCCACAAAGCCCACAGCCCACTTTTGTGACCCGTCCTCAGCTCTCAGTGGCTCCTGAGAACACAGAAATCAGCTGCTCAGGGGGGACACCGGGTGCCCCTCACCCAGGCATCTGACCATCTCCTCTCCAGGCTCCCAGTTACTCTCTGCACTCCCCAGTGCTGGGGCTGTGGCTTCAGCTCTGAGGATGCTGGAGCTGCATCCACAGGGCACAGAGCTACCAAGAGGTAAACTTGGTGCCAGGCTGTTACCAGGTCAGCTCCCAGCCTGGCATCAAGGAACCAGCACCCCACACACGTCCACAGCACCTCTGCTGGATTCACCCTCTTTCCCTCTTTTCCTTCACCCAGTGAATTTGCTGGTGTACAGATTTTAACACCACGGATCTGCTCTGTTCCTGAGAGCAGAGCACTCCACACTGCACCCCAGAACTGCCTGCAGGGGCTGAACATCCTCACCCACCAGGGCTCCCAGCAGACCCCAGCCACCAGCAAAGCCCCTTGTGCTGCATGTTCAACCAGAAAATGGGGGCTGAGCCCTTTCTCTGGGGCACCCAACCTCAGCTGAGAAACCCTGACAAAGCACTGATGCCAACCCTCCCTCAAAACAGCCCCTCCTCAAACCCTCCCTCGAAGACGAAGACGGACAAGTTGTGACCCCCCGTCAGGCAGCAGCCAGACCCCTTCCCAGGGAAGATTTAGCACAGCATTTAAAAGCCCAGAGGTGACCCTGCTAAGGAAACATCCTGCTTGGATTTCTTTAATTAAAGTGCCTGAGAGAACACATCCATTTCTGACACCATTTGGGGCTTTTTACAGCAGAGGAACTGGAAGCTCAGATATTAATCTGCTGCTGCTGTTGCTCAGGACGTTCTGGCTCGGGTTGCATTATTCTTTTTGGCAAGCAAAGTGTTGACACCCTTGAAAGCTTTCACCTTCCTAAACATGAGAAACAAACCCACACCACAAAAATAATCCAATCAAAACCAATCCAAGCTTCCTTGGATCCAAAAATATCCTGATGGGCTCGGCTGCTCTCCTGCCTCTGCAAGTGCCTGGCGTGCCCATGGGCACACACAGCCATGCCAGCCCCACAGGGCAACCCCCTCTGCTCACACAGGGCCTCTCACCACGGTTGCAATTGGCCCAACAGCCCCCAGCCCCCCAGAGCCCACCACCAACGAGAGAAAGGAGCGTTACCTCTGGTGCTGGCATGGTGGGAGAGAGGCTGGAGGCTGCGGTCACCGCGGCCGAATCAGGTGACAACCATGTGGGACGTGGCGTGGGGCTCCTGCCTCTGGCTGCATAATCCCTGGCAGCAGTGCAGGCAGCAGGCAGGCAGCACCCTGCACCTCACCACACAGCCTGGGTGCTCCTGAGCCTGCAGCACTGGTGACATCTCCCCTGGGATGCCCGTGGGCAAAGGAAAACCCAGCAGCAAACGGCTGCCAGAGGTCTGCTCCCCACAAGCACCCCATCAGCAGCACAGGCTGGGGGTGACCTGCTGGAGAGCAGCTCCAGGAGAGGCACCTGGGAGTTCTTTCCCATCCTAACAAGGGTTATGTAGCACCTCAGGAGAGAAAACCAGTTGCCAAACAGCAAGAAGCACAGGGTGCCATCCCACACCAGCCTCCCCAGAGCCCCTCAGCCTGACAAGCCAGCAAACAACCAGTTCACCTTTCCCAGCCCCTGTGAGAGTCAGTTCCACCGCTTGCAAGCTGCAGCCTCAGCCTCAGAGCAGTCACAGCTCTTGTGTAAGACCCCTGGCAGCTCCAGCCAGGCCTGCTCTGGGGTGGGGGGGTGAGGGGGGCTGCGTGGGATGGCTTCACTTCACTTCCCAGCTGTGCAAAGTGTCACAAGACTTAACAGTCACACACAGCCAAGGCCAGGAATCTCTGCCTGGAAAGCTGTCCCCTGAGGGCAGGAGCTGGCAATGCCCACCTAGGCTGTGGGAGAAAGGCAGGCAGAGGGCAGGCAAGGGCAGAGAGCAGCCAGATGTGCTCCAGCTGTGAGGACTTGCAGGGGCAGCAGCTCTGGGGCTGTTTGAGTGGCAGAAGCCAGCTCAGGTGGGGCTCCCACACTCCCTGCCCGTCTGGCAACCCCAGGAGCACTGAAGCCAGCCAAGGGTGAGTGCAAGGAGGCAGATGGGAATAATCATCCAGATGCTAATTGCATAGAAATTTCCATGTTGCTGGGAAAGAGGCAGCCTGAGCCCTCACTGCATCCCCAGCCCTCACTGCAGCTCCAGTCCTCACTGCATCCATCCCCAGCCCTCATTGCAGCCCGGGACAGAGGTTCTCAGCTTGGACTGTGACTAAGAGCTGGGGCTGTCACATGGCTGGTGTTTAAATGCCTTCCATTTAACTGCCAACGGCTCCAAACCTGCCCTGGGCTAAGAGGCGGCTGGCAGGGAGTGCCCAGAGCAGGTCACCTCTGCAGGGGGCTCCCTGACACCCCCAACCCCTGCCCACTCACACTGGCAGAGCAACAGCAGAACCTCTCAGGAGGAGGATGCTGTGCCTGAGCCCTTCTCCACCTGCGACCTGCTCCAGGCACTGATGCCATCTCCCCTTTTGGCTTCCTCAGAGGGTCCCGAGGGAGGGCAAGTGCTAGCCCAAGCAGGGCAAGCAGAGAAGAGCTTCGTGCCAGCACACAGCATCTCATCACACGCTGGCAGCTCCTCCTTAGCAACACAAACAGAGCCACAACACGGAGCTGGGAGGCCGATGGCCCGGCAGCCTCTGGCAGGGAGCCCAGCTTGCCCCCGCGGGCCTGGCAGGTGCCAGTGCCCTGCTCTGCCTTGGCACAGCATCAGGACACCAGCGAGCTCTCTTGGCAAGGAGGAGGTTGTGCAATTCAAAGGTGTCTCCCAAGGTCTGGTGGCTGGTGGGAGAGCAGCTCAGCACCCCGGGCTGCCCCACGAGCCCTTCGCTCCCAGCTCTCCTCCTTCCCTCCAGCCTCGCTTGCAGGCAAGTGCTCCCCAGCCCTCCGTTCCCTCCTCCCTTCCTACCTTTGGTGCTGCAGACTTGTCCCGGGGCTTATTCACTCTCTGCTACCTGTCCCGGGGGCTCCTTCCCTTGGAAAGCAGCTTTGCATGAGCAGCCGCCTGGAAAAGGAGCAGGGAGGGAGGAAGGAAGGGGCCGGGCGGCGTGGGGAGGGGTGTCTGGGCAGCGTGGGGAGGGGTGTCTCGCTGCACTCTGCAGCCCTGGGCAAAGGAAGGAGGATGTTTTGTAAGGGGCAGGGAGAGGGACCCGGCTGTGGGAGCGGCGGGGGGCACAGACGGCGCTGGACGAGCCGTCCGGGCTCCCGCCGGCACCGGAGCCGCTCCGGCTGCAGCTCGTGGCCGTCTCCTGCCGGGGCCCCACTGGTGTCATGCTGTAAAAATGTGCTCTTGGCTGGAATTTGGCAGCCTGGCCTCCAGCGGGGAAGGAACCTCTCGGTTTACAGAGGGAGCTGCAGCCTCGGGGCTGCACGGGGAGGAGATGGGGCGCTGCTCCTGAGCCCCCCCGTGCTGCTCAGCACCCCGGGGATGCTGCTTCGCCCCGGCTGTGACGGCCAGACGTGAGGACAGGGACAGACAGACACAACCGCTGAGCTCCTCAGAGAGGCTGAAGAGGAGGTGGCATCACCCAGCACACGGGTCCCAGGTTTGGGGCAGCAGCAGGGTCACGATTCGGAGCAGAAGGAAACATTTGCCTGTGAGGTTTCAAACCCCAGCAGAGGGGTTTCACAGCCAGGGTGCAGTGCTGAGCATCCCCTCATCCCACAGCCTCTCCTCTCCAGCTCCTGCTCTCCCCTCTGGGGCACCTCTGCCTCATTTTCCAGAGCCTTGAGGGCATCATCATCACCTCCCCCTCCCCACTTTGTCCAAGCCCTGACTCCCATCTGGTCCTTGACCGTCACACAGGGGCAGGGCTCGGCCCCACACACCTGCACAGCTCAAGCCTTTCAATGAAACAACCCCCTGGCCTCACCCCAAAGGGCTCCTGCAAGAAGGGCCATGCTGAGCTCTGCTCAGAGCCATGGGCTGGATGTGGTCCACTCCTGCAGAGGGAGTGCTAGGAGAGGGAATGGGCAACGGGCCCACGCAGCCATTTCATCCTCAGAAAGCATCAGGCAGGGGTGTTGCTTCCCAAAGGGAGAGGAAAACCCTGCTCAGACGGGGAACTTCCCTGCACAAGCAAACCCTGGCACTGGGCTGGACTCTGGGCCCTGCCCTGTGCCCTGAATTACCTCCCCCAAGAGCCCTGAGCCCGCAGCAGCTGTGCAGAGCCTGCACAGCAGAGCGAATGGAGCCAGCCCTCTGCATTCCCACCTGCTGCAACAAGCTGGAGGAAGACAGTGACTGGGAAGGACAACGCTGTGCCACGTGTCAGGGCAGGCAGGGAGGGGGGTATGAGAGCCCACAGGCCCCTGTCTGCCTTCCCTGAGGAGCTCACAGCCCAGAGACACCCCAGCACCCTTCCCAGACACCCATCCCTCCCTCCAGGGCAGAGCGGAGGTCCCAGCCCGTCTCACCGGGACATCCCTAGTGCCTCACCTGTCCCAGATCCCTTGCCCAGGTAGGGTCTGGGATGTGGCAGCCCCCAGCCCATGCCAACGCCATGTCCGTGTGCCCGGGGTGTGGGATGGGACAGGAGCAGCCCCTGCTGCGGGAGCTCCTTCAGCAGAGGGCAGTGGCGTTCCCTCGCTTGTCTCATCGCTGGCCCCAGTCCAGCCTCAAACTCCCATCTCCCAGCTTGCTCTCTCTTTTCAGCTGAAACTTCCTGTTAGTTACCATTTCCATTCTTTACCTCTTCAGCAGTGCAGAAAATTGGCACTTAATCCACCCCTCGAGGCTGCGCGGTGCCGGCGGCTTTAATTGAGCCTGGGCTGCCTCCCCCCGGGCACATCTGGGTCAGCGAGCTCAGCCTTGTGCCACATTCATTTCCCGTCCATCCCATCTTTATCTGCCCAGAGGAATCTGCTTTCCTGCAGCTCTCCATCTTTTCTTTCCCCTGTGCCTTCCTCAGCCGGTTCAGCAGGTTGCTCCAAACCTTTCAGCCTCCCCGCTTTTGGAAGGGGAAGGGGGGGTGTCAGTGATGTGCTGCACAGTGATGTTGCAACTCTGGGAGCTTCCCCAAGCATTGAAAATCAGTCAGAAACCTGAGCCTCGTGTTGCAGCCCTGCCTTGGCCAGTTGTTTTCCATGAGCTGGTCCCAAGCATCTGGCCCTGCACGGGCTGGAAGGATGTTGGAGCGCGTCAGTCAAAACCAGAGCGGTGAGGATCGAGTAGCACTGACCAGCAAGCTTATCATCGGGCCAGATTTATAGCAGTGGCCTAAACACACTCCCAGCTCAGCCCCAGTTCCCTTATTGCATCATCTGGGGCAGAGACTGCTGCAGTGAGTACCTGAGATCGTCACTGCTCAGAGCACAATCTGAGTCCACAGTGTGGCTGAGCTGCTGGCCCAGGGCAGGTGTCCTGCTGGGAGATCACAGCTCCCAGGGGAGTGAATCAAATGCCTCTGAACTCTTGTTTTGGGGTATTTGTGAGAAGTTGCTCCTCTGCCAAGGCTGTGCCCAGCAGGACCCTCCTCACCCCAATGGGGCGAGGTCCCAGGGGACGGGTTGCCAGAGGCAGCACCTTCAGAGCAGCAGGAGGCTTTTCTTCCTATTTAATACATCACCACTCAATTTACTTGGGCCATGGAGTCCTTCCAACACTCAGTACAATGAGTTAGTATGTGCTGCTCTGGAGTTGGGATGCAGGCTGCAGACCCCACCAGCTGGGAGCACGCTGCTGCGGGACAAAGAACAATGGGAAGGGGCGGCTGGGGAGGCAGCACCCAGCCCTGGGCTGCGTCTGGGGCTGCTGGAAGCTCTCACACTCTCCACCTTGAGAGGATCACAAGCTTCCAGACCCTCCTTTTAACCCCCTGCCTCATCCCCTGGGTCACCTTCTGGGTGCCGAAGGGGCTGCCTGGCCGGGCTCCGGGTGCAATGCGGCTGCTCCTCGGTTCCAGCAGGTGCCTCCTGCAGCACCACACACGGCTCAGAGACCCCTCTTGCCATTTAGCCACAGGCACCAAGGCATTTGCCACGGCCTCCTGCAGCACCACACACGGCTCAGAGACCCCTCTTGCCATTTAGCCACAGGCACCAAGGCATTTGCCACGGCCTCCTGCAGCACCACACACGGCTCAGAGACCCCTCTTGCCATTTAGCCACAGGCACCAAGGCATTTGCCACGGCCTCCTGCAGCACCACACACGGCTCAGAGACCCCTCTTGCCATTTAGCCACAGGCACCAAGGCATTTGCCACGGCCTCCTGCAGCACTACACACGGCTCAGAGACCCCTCTTGCCATTTAGCCACAGGCACCAAGGCATTTGCCACGGCCTCCTGCAGCACCACACACGGCTCAGAGACCCCTCTTGCCATTTAGCCACAGGCACCAAGGCATTTGCCACGGCCTCCTGCAGCACCACACACGGCTCAGAGACCCCTCTTGCCATTTAGCCACAGGCACCAAGGCATTTGCCACGGCCTCCTGCAGCACCACACACGGCTCAGAGACCCCTCTTGCCATTTAGCCACAGGCACCAAGGCATTTGCCACGGCCTCCTGCAGCACTACACACGGCTCAGAGACCCCTCTTGCCATTTAGCCACAGGCACCAAGGCATTTGCCACGGCCTCCTGCAGCACCACACACGGCTCAGAGACCCCTCTTGCCATTTAGCCACAGGCACCAAGGCATTTGCCACGGCCTCCTGCAGCACTACACACGGCTCAGAGACCCCTCTTGCCATTTAGCCACAGGCACCAAGGCATTTGCCACGGCCTCCTGCAGCACTACACACGGCTCAGAGACCCCTCTTGCCATTTAGCCACAGGCACCAAGGCATTTGCCATGGCCTCCTGCAGCACTACACACGGCTCAGAGACCCCTCTTGCCATTTAGCCACAGGCACCAAGGCATTTGCCACGGCCTCCTGCAGCACCACACACGGCTCAGAGACCCCTCTTGCCATTTAGCCACAGGCACCAAGGCATTTGCCATGGCCTCCTGCAGCACTACACACGGCTCAGAGACCCCTCTTGCCATTTAGCCACAGGCACCAAGGCATTTGCCACGGCCTCCTGCAGCACTACACACGGCTCAGAGACCCCTCTTGCCATTTAGCCACAGGCACCAAGGCATTTGCCACGGCCTCCTGCAGCACCACACACGGCTCAGAGACCCCTCTTGCCATTTAGCCACAGGCACCAAGGCATTTGCCACGGCCTCCTGCAGCACTACACACGGCTCAGAGACCCCTCTTGCCATTTAGCCACAGGCACCAAGGCATTTGCCATGGCCTCCTGCAGCACTACACACGGCTCAGAGACCCCTCTTGCCATTTAGCCACAGGCACCAAGGCATTTGCCACGGCCTCCTGCAGCACCACACACGGCTCAGAGACCCCTCTTGCCATTTAGCCACAGGCACCAAGGCATTTGCCATGGCCTCCTGCAGCACTACACACGGCTCAGAGACCCCTCTTGCCATTTAGCCACAGGCACCAAGGCATTTGCCACGGCCTCCTGCAGCACTACACACGGCTCAGAGACCCCTCTTGCCATTTAGCCACAGGCACCAAAGGCATTTGCCACACCAGGATGGCCACCAGCTCCAGCAAGCACGGCCACCGTGTGCCTGTGCCTGGCTGCAGCTCTCCCCAGGCTCCAGGGACTGATCTGCTCCCGCAGACAGGGGAGGAGATGGCACGTGGGGCTGTGGAGAAGCTCCTCTTTGCCCTGGACTTGCCCCAGCCCCTATTCCCATGCACAGCCAAGGCTGTGCACAAGCAGAGGGTGCCCACGTGTGCAGAGGCTGCGAGGTCTGCTGGGGCTGGGGAGTTGGTACCTGTGGAGGGAGGGCGAGGGGAAGAAAAATATCTGCTGTTGGAGCAGAGACAGACGAGGCCAAAGGGTTTGTTTTCCATCCCCAGGCCGTGAGCAATGCGGCGAGTGGAAGCCGGTCAAGAAACCCCATCCAAACCCACATCTCCTGTGGCTGCTGTGGGCAAACAAGGGCTGACAAGGGCCCTCTGTCCCTGCCACCCCACATCCCGCCCCGGGGCGCAGCAGGGACCGTGGCCAGGGCTGGGCACTGCCTCCCCCACCCGGGAGCAGCGGCCGTGCCATCGGCCCTGGCACTGCCACCAGCGCCAGCCCAGTCCCCGAAGCAGCCGGGAGCCCCCGTGTCTGCAGGAGCCACAGCCACAGCCCCTGCTGAAGGCAGCGGGTCCTGGGGAGCTCGGGGAGGGCTCGAGGAGCCCCCAGCAGCAGCCACCCTGCAGAGACAAAGAGCCATTGCTGCATTCAGCTGCCCTGCCTGGGGAGGGGCTTTTTTTCCCCCTCTTGGATGAATCACCTGCTAAAAATATTATAAATGGAGATGTTGGCCAGACCTTTCACTTCTCTGGAAGCAAAAATATTGACTTTACTCAGGCTGTGCCTGTGCTCCAGCAGGACTTTATGAGCCATGGCTGAGGAATGTGCCATGCTCTATATTCAAATTACAACTCTTTTGGCTCGCAGTATAAATTCAAAATGTCTTGTTTAAGACCCAACTGTTGTGCTGCCAGAAAAATGTGGTTTCAGCTGTGGTTTGTTCCCCTCCAAGCACCACTTTTGCCCAGTGGGTTGGTTCTTCTCAGCCCAGGTGTGTGCCTGCCTCCAGGGGTTGGTGGCACCTGTGGCTGGTGAGGGGTGCAGGTTGGGCTTGCTGGTGCTGGGAACTGTCCCTTTCATGGGAAAACAAGCAGTACTGCCCCAGAGATGGGATGAGGAGGGCTCTGGAGCTGCCTGAGTGGTGGGGACGACTGCTTGGAGAAGAGGAGGCTGAGAGGGAACCTCAGCAATGCTGATCAATCCCTACAGGGCAGGTGGAATGGGGTCAGGGTGTGTTGTGTTGTGGCAAGTGACAGGATGAGGGGTGATGGACATGAGCTGAAACATGAAAAGTCCACTTAAACGCCAGAAGCAAGTCCTTTGGTGCTGAGGTGAGGGAGCCCTGGCCCAGGCTGCCCAGGGACGGTGTGGAGGCTCCTTCTCCTTCCAACCCCACCTGGACACGTTCCTGTGCCCCCTGAGCCAGGGGAAGCTGCTGGAGCAGGGGCTGGGTGAGCTCTGCAGGACCCTTCCCACCCCACCATGCTGGGATTCTCTGATATGTCTTTTCTTCATTCCTACTTGGTTTCCTCCTCCCTCCCAAGACCTGCAGACAAGTTGCTCCATGGTGCTGGGGTGCTGGAGCTGGGGTCCCCCCCAGGCTCCTGCATGGCTGGCTCCCCCTGCATCCCGTGCCAGCTGCTGCTGCCCTTGCTGCCATGCCAGGCACACCTTCCCCATAAATCTCTCCCCTTCTCATTTGATTTTTAGGAAGGAAACGAGGGAAAGTTATTTTTCTTGCTTGAGGGCAGAGAGAAGAATGAGATCTTTATTCCCTGCTAATTAAGTTGATTTTGACGTGGGTTTCATTTGCACTCCCTTCCAGCCCTCCCTGCCAGGCCTTGCCTCTTGCAGGAGAGCAGCCTTTGGGTGGCTGCACAGTGCACCCAGTGCTCAGCCTGCACAAGAGGAGGCTGAGGGGAGACAGGAGCACTCTGCAGCTCCCTGACAGGAGGCTGTGGGGAGGTGAGGGTCAGGCTCTGCTCCCAAGTGACAGGACAAGAGGAAACGGCCTCAAGTTGAACAGAGGGAGGTTTAGATTTGAAATGAGGAAGAACTTCTTCCTGAGAGGGTTGTCAGCCCCTGTGCCAGGCTGCCCAGGGAGCTGGGGGAGTGCCCTACACCAGCAGTGCCAGGACATCCCTGCTGTCACCTTACCTGCCAGAAGCACAGGGAGCTTTACACACCCCCAACAAAACTCCTGCAGGCAGAGGAGGAGGGAAAACAGGTGTTTTGGTCAGAATTTTAACACCACAAAGCCATGCAGCCAAAGCTGCTGCAGAGGATGGGAGACATGCAGGGTCCCCCCAGACCAGGCACCACCTCCCCAACCCTCCCCTCACCCAGAAACTTCATCACCAGGGATGCAAAACCCTCTGCATTCCCCAGCCAGGGCTGCTCTGCCTCCCTGCACAAGTGTTCATCTGCTGTGGGGTGAGGAGCCCCGTCCCCACCATCCTGCAGACCAGGCTCAGGAAGTTTCTGTCCTCAGCTGAAACCTCTTTGGTGTGGGAGAGCCTGGAACTTATTACAAATGGCTTTAAGTAACTTTGGCTCGCTCCAGCTAATTAAATTGGTCTCCCTGGCTATTGCAGAGGCTTGAAAGCAGCAGCCAGCTCCCAGGCTCGCTGTGCAGAGTGAGCTACAGCAAATGATAACTTGGCAAGGACAAGGAAAAAGAGAGAGAAGGAAAGTCAGTGTAGGGAGGAACAAGCCCAGTGCAGGGGGTGTTTGCTGAAGCACGTGCCTGCGTGTGCTGGGAGGGCTTTGAGATGCACCCTCACGCAGGGATGGGCTTCAGCTCACGCCTAAACCCCTGCTCAGGCTTAAATGCTTTGCCAAACCAGGGCACAGGAAGAAACTTGGGAGCTGGGTGCAGAAACCCAGAGCACAGTCAGGGCCCTGTGTGTGTCCATAGGAAGCACAAGGAGCAGCTTGGCAGGACGGTGCCTTTCCATTTTTATACAAGAATTTCCCCCTCCCCCCGCAGTTAAAAAAGCACTTGGTAAGAAATATGGATTGGGACCGTTCTCCAGAAGCTGGCAGGAGGCTCTCAAGCATCCCACAAGACCAGTGGGGCTTCCAGGTTTCCAACAGAAGCAGAGGGGAGCCTCACACAGCTCCTCCGTTCCTCGAAAGCACAGGGCGATGGCACCTTTGGCTGCTCAGCACCTTTGGCTGCTCAGCACCAGCCTGTGGGAACAAAGCCACGAGCTGCAGGAGGGCAGATGGGCTTTGGGGGGTGTCTTCATGTGCTCCCCAGGCTGCTTGGCTGGCAGGGACCCCTCAAACCCTCCTGCAAGGGGATGCTGGGGCTCGGCGGTGCTGTGAGCAGAGAAGAGGCTGAGCTCAGCCTCCTTCCCCCCCTCCCCATCCATAACCTCGACTGGCTGCACTTTCCATCCATCTGCAAAAAGCACATTAAGGAGGGAGAGAAAGGTTGGCAGCTGACCACAAACCTACTCCCCAGAGAAGTCCTTACCTGACTCTAACCAGATGCTGTTTATCAGCCCCAGCATTTTGTACATGCCCAGTGTGACTGGGACAGAGAAAAAACACAAGCAATGCTTGTTATGCTGAGGGCTTCGGGGGGTTTTCATCCTCAGGCCGGATATACAAGTTCCAGGAGAGGAATATGTGTCCCTGGAGTCCCAGGCTGGGTCTGGAATTCATATACTCTGTAAATGTACTTTATTTAATACAGGAATGAAGAAAGGGGTTGGAGTTATTGCACTGGAGAGCTTGGTTGTGTAGTTAGAGCTTGGGGCTAAGGGCTGGCTGCAGGCTCTGTAACACAACACATCAGCCTCACAGAGAGGCAGGATGGGGTGTCTCAGCTGCAGAGCTTTGTTCTGCAGTTGCTGCCCCAAAGTGCACTGAAGCCTGAGGAGAGGTTCCTGCAGAGCCTGGCCCAGCACTGCCCATATCCCATGGGACATCTCCTGGATTAAGCCAACCAAGCCCAGTGAAGCAGGGCAGAGGCACCCAGGGAGCAGCACTGGGTACAGGCAGCTGCGTTCAGCACAACCAGCACAGGGGGATGGGGATGAACCTCTCACACCCCCACGAAGTTGCAGCCACTGAGTTACAAACCCAGGAGCTGGGTTTTGGCCTGTGACACCGTGAAAAGACAAAGGAGGAGCTGCCAGGGCAGGGATGCAGCGTGTCCTGGCACGTCCCAGCACCGGGGAGCCAGGCTGCCAGCACCCAGCGCTCATGAAGGACAAGGAAGAGAGAGCCAGGGCTGGGAGAGGACGTGCTGTGGCAATCAGGGCAGGAGCCTTGTGGAACATGGTAGTGATCCAGCCCAAGTGAAGACAGATGTCTCTGCTGCAAAAGCAGTGGTAGGACTCTAAGAGGCACACGTGCATCTGTGTGTGCAAGCACATACCTGTGTGCTCAGAGCAACGGGCATAGGACGTGAGCAGCAGCCTGCCCTCGTGGGCAAGGAGACCAATGGCATCCTGGGGAGCATGAACAAGAGTGTGGGCAGCACTCCTCTGCTCTGGGGAGGCTCATCTGGAGTCTTACACTCAGTGCTGCACTCCCCAGTTGCAGAGAGACAGGGAACTGCTGGAGAGAGGCCAGTGCAGGGACACCAAGATGCTGAGGGGCTGCAACATGTGTGTGAGGAGGAAAGGCTGTGGGCCCTGGGGCTGTTGAGGCTGGAGAAGAGCAGCCTGAGCTCAGGGGCACCTCAGCAATGCTGCTCAGTCCCTCCAGGGTGGGTGTCAGGAGGCTGGGGCCAGGGTTTGGTGTGTGGGGGCCAGTGCAAGGACAAGGGGTAACTCCTGTCTCCTCCCAGGCTCACTTTCCACTCCCACTCACTCCCTCTGTCGCCTGTATGTGACTGTTAGGCTGTCACTGGGTGCTTCTGCAGAGCTGTAGCTATTAAGGGGGAGAGGAAAGGCACCCTGGCTGCCCCTTTCACCTGAGACATCTGCTCCCATCACTTCTCAGGGCAGGACCCTGTGTGCTCAGCCTCAGACCCTGCTCCAGCTCCCGAGGGATGGCAAGTAAAACACCTTTCTTGGAAGGGCTGTGAAATCACCTGTGTCGTGCAATTTGGTCCAGAGAGAGCCTGATGTCCCAGCAAATTCCCCTGGCCAGCTGATCCCAGCCCAGGGACGGGGCTAACACCTCAGGGAGAGGGTGACAAACACTTCCCTGCGTGTCCCTGTCTCCCCAGGCAGCTGCTGCGGTGGTGACGTGGCCTTTGAAGCCTGCTGGGCAAAACATAAAGCAGCCTCCAGGCTCCAGCCACTGCAAGGGGATTAATCAGGCTGAAAAGAGAAAAACAACATGAAAAAGCCCATCTATGGGGTGCAGAGGGTTGGACACTCGCTGCAGGAGCTGGGCCAAGGGCTCGTATCTTGACTCTCATCAATACCCCAGCAGGGAGATGCATCATCTCTGCAGCGCTGTACATCTGGGAGCAAAACGATCCAAGGCACCTGCTGCATCCTAATGACTCTTCTCCATCACCCACAGGGATGCTGAGAGCTCCATAAGTGCCCTGCAGCTGCCCTGAGCTTCCCAGCACGGCTCTGGGAGAGCCACCAGCAGCTTCCTGGGTGCAGCCGCCGCCTCCTGCACAAACCCTCCCGTGCTGGAGCACCAGAGCATGGGCAGATGGGCAGGGGGGCAGATGGGCAGGGGGGCAGATGGGCAGGGGGGCAGATGGGCAGATGGGCAGAGGTCCTGTACCTCGCTCTGCCTGGGGGAACCCCATCTCCTGCTTCTCCCAGGCAGGAGCTGAGGGATGGAGCAGCCATGTCTCCCAAATATTACCCCTTTTTGGGGGGGGGTTGTTTGCACAGAGCTTCCCAGGCAACTGGGGAGAGGAGATCTCCTAACTGGCAACCATCATCACTGTGAAAGCATCCAGGGCTGTGCAGAGGGTGAACTCCTGGCTGCCTGTGCTCCATGGGCAGCACTGCCAGCAGCAGGCACGGGGCTCTGGCCATGGAGGATGCAGGAGCAGGGGCTGACCTGGGGTGAACAGATGCACCCTGCAGAGGCAGAAGAGGAGACTGGATGCAGAAAACATGCCCTTTGCATGGCTGTTCCCTCCCCATACAGCTACAAACTCCTTTCAAATGCTTCATCTCCCCAGCTTTTGGATGTCGTTAAACTCTGGATTAATTCGCTCCAAATGTCTTTGGTGGGATTCCAACCCAGCCAACCCCATCAAAAGGAGCAGAGCACAGTGCTTAGACAGCACTTCTCCTCTTCAAAGCCTGCTACTGAGATTAATTGCTCCTCTCAAGTCCTGTGTGGAGGAGCTGTGTGGGGGTGATTGTTGTTGGTGCTGGGTGCCAGGTGAGGAGCAGGGTGCAAGCTAAAAGCAGGGACCCGAGAGGTCACAGCACTGGAGGGAGAGGGTGGGCTCAGGTGGGCTCTTGCCCTGTGCAGGAGGATGAGGGAGCTGCAGGAGAGGCTCCAGGCTCCATCTCCAAGGGCTATTCCCACAGAGCCCAGGCAGGCAGTGCAGTGTCCAGGCAGAGCTGCAGCCCCAGGCTGCCTGGCACCCCTCTGCCTCCCAGCACCTTCCCCTGGCCCAGTGCTGAGCTTGTCCTCAGGCTCCCTGCTGCTCTTCCCTGACTGCTGCTGCCTGCCAAGAGCCTCCTGTGCAGACAGAGGTCCCTCCTCCTGCCCCACTTATCCCATGATGTCACCCATCCCAGCCTTTCCTACATCACCAGTGATGTCAGGAGGGGAGGACAGCACAGTCCTGCCTGGCTGGACTCTGCCCTGCTCAGGTCCTGCCCTCCTTGGCTGCCTCCATCAGGGAACCCTGAGCAGGTTGCACAGCCCCCTCTGACAGGCTGCCCATCAGCCCAGGGGTGGAGGATGCCATGGGAAGTGCCAGGAGCTGCTGTTGGCACAGGAGCAACATCAGGGCTGAGCTGCAGCGGTGGCAGCACCTTGGGGCCAGATGTGCCCGTGGCTGGGGCTCACCCAGTGCATCTGCTCCGGGCTTTGGTCTCCATTGCAGGGTTTACCACATCCCCCAGCCGGCTGGAGGCCAGGACATGCACATCTGGAAGCAATTGCAGCTGTCACGCTTCAAGGAGATACTGCAGCACAGAGAGCTCAGCCCCATCCCTCAGCCCAGCAGCCTCCCCCTGCCCTCCAGCTCCAGCAGATGAGAGGAGCACGAGCACACCCAGCCCAGGCAGTGCCACAGGGGGGCTGATTACAGCAGCTGAACACGAGCCAGCAGTGTGCCCAGGTGGCCAAGAAGGCCAAGAGCATCCTGGCTTGGATCTGCACTGGGGTGGCAGCGAGAACAGGGCAGGGATTGTGCCCCTGTAACTGGGCACTGAGGTGCTGAGGGCATGGGTTAGACTCCAGGAGCTCAAAGGGCTTTTCCAACCAAAACCATTCTATTGTCCCATCTCCCTGCCATCAGCTGGATCCTGCTGCTGAGCTGCCCCCCAGGGAAGGGCAGTGTGGATACCAGCCCCTCACTGGGAAGCAGGCTGAGCCCCGTGATGAGGAGTTACCTCAGGCTGGAGACTCCTCCAGCTGCACAGCAGAGCAGGAGGGATGCAGGATGGAGCAGCCCTGGGGGTACCAGACCCTCTCCCCACATCTGCAGGAGCCCAGCACAGCCATACAGTGTTTGTTTTGGGCCACTCTGCCAACCAGCCCAGCAAAGGCTCCTCCTGGGCTGCTCCACAGCGTTCCCTGGCCCAGGAATGGGATGCCTTTCCATTTAATTAACTGCCCCTGTGCTTTCTCTAGCTGCCTGGGTCTCGGGAGCACAGTCACTGCACAGTGCTTCTGGCAGGGATGGAGCACTTGTTTCTTTATGATATGGAATAGTTTCAGCATTAGTTATTGCTAAATCATTCTGGTTTATGAGCAACCTGACAATTTGGCAGAGGCAGCAGGCCCAGGGCTGTACCAGGCATTAATAAAACCTTGGGAAGGGCTGTAAAGCCGTGCTGGCAGTGGGCTGGAGGGGGAAAGGGGGTATCAGTGGGCACTTCTGCTCCTGCCTTGGCTCTGGGCAGCCCTGTGCCTCTGAAGGAGGGGATGAGCATCCCCCCATCTTCCTCCTCATGCCACTGTCACCATCAGGTTCTGCACTGGGGCAGAGGAGCTTTGTGTGCCTCTGCAGCTCAGCTCTAGGAGACAGGGGAAAGACTTTGGGGCTCACTGTTTGTCCAGGAGTCAGCTGCTCTTGCAGCATTC
Organism: Colius striatus; assembly: GCF_028858725.1. NCBI lineage: Eukaryota > Metazoa > Chordata > Aves > Coliiformes > Coliidae > Colius > Colius striatus. Next base: position 2,370,489 of record NC_084785.1, read on the forward strand.
CTTTGGCCCTGGGAGCTGCAACCCCCCTGCTCAGCCAAGGTGATGTGTACTCTGGAGCCTACTGAGGATGCTCCACACTTGGCTGATGATGTAGAAGGGAAAAAGAGACAAGAACCTCCCCAAAATGCCTCAGTGGGGCACAGGAGCCTCCAAATAGCATCCTGCCCTGCTGCCTTAGCAGGCACTGGACCAGTGCAGGATCCAACCCCCAGTCTCACCAAGCTCTCAGGAGCTCCCCCAGCAGCACCTGCAGAGATGGACCCTCGTGGCCCTGTGGGCTGTTGGTGTGGCAGTGGCAGGGTTTGGAAGGGGGAGCTCAGTGCCTGTAGTGCTGGAAATCACAAATGCTTTGTGGAAATGGTGAAGTAACAAACAGATTACAATGGAGGATCTATTTTTGGAAGTGCTGGCACAGGACCTGACCCAGAAAGCCACCTGCAAACCCAGCCAGCTCTGCTCTGAGCACTGAAACATCCCTGCCCTGCCCCAGAGGCTGGGAAACATCCCTGGCCCTGTGCTTGCCCTGGCCCAGGCTGCAGCCTGGGGGGTTCCCTGCTGCACCCCCCCATGGGGGTCCCAGGGAGAGCGAGGGCAGCTTGGGGGGGCTGGAGGGCCACGAGTGCAGCAGGAACAGCCCCACTGCTGTTTGCCTGCTGGATCCAGTCTCAGCCCAGGCCAATAAAAGACTCAATTTTAGACTTTTATGGCTGAAATAATTGCCACTGGCTTGCCAAGGGCTCGTTCCTGGGGGTGGCAGGTTCTGGGGCTCTCACAGCCCCCCCCAGGGCTGCTGCCTCACTCCCCCCCCCATTTCTGCCACCACACAGGGTGGGACTGAGAGTCATTGGCACGAGTGTGTGTGACCCCAGCAAGCTGTGCTCACCAGTCCCTTCTGTCCTGGAGCAGCCAGCCTTCCTCCCAGCTTTCCTCCCACTCCTCCTCCTCCTCTCCTCCCTGCTTTTCTCCTGAAAACCCTTCTTTGTCATGGAAAGTTGTGCAGCTGGAGGAGCCTGGGCTGGGGCTGTGTGTGGGGGCAACCCCCAGCCCCTCATTGCCCTGCTCTGGCAGCAGCTGCCTGGGCCAGACCCACCTCCTGCCCCAGACCCACCTCCTGCCCCACTCCCTGCATGTTTTCTGCAGGTCACACATGGAACAGCTTAGATTTGCAGAATCTCCTTCCTGCAACCCTCAGTTTTTGTCTCTTTCTGTTCAGTCCCAATCCCATCCCATGTTATTCTCTCCTCCACAAAGCTCTTTCAAGTCTGTGTCTGCAGGAGCCTGTGCAAAACTTTTCAGACACTCTTCTCCCCCATCCCATCCCATCCCATCCCACCTCTCCTGTCCCATCCCATCCCATCCCATCCCATCTCTCCTGTCCCATCCCATCCCATCCCATCCCATCCCATCTCACCTCTCCTGTCCCATCCCATCCCATCCCATCCCATCCCACCTCTCCTGTCCCATCCCATCCCATCCCATCCCATCCCATCCCATCCCATCTCTCCTGTCCCATCCCATCCCATCCCATCCCACCTCTCCTGTCCCATCCCATCTCTCCCATCCCACCTCTCCCATCCCATCCCACCTGTTGGACGCATCCCCAGGATATTTTGCTGGCAAACACAGCCACAGCCCTTCTCCTCCTTCCCTGTGAGGCTCCAGCTCCATACTACACTGCTTTGCCCAGGCAGAAGCAGCAGGTGCCTGCCCTCAGCATGCTGATACCTCCCTGCAGAGAGGCAGGGGGAGATGCAGCAGCAGGGTGATGGTGATCAGAGGGACAGGGGCAAGTGAACTTTATGAGGCTCTGGGTAAATGTTTCCTGTTTCAGAGGGTGCCTAGATGCTTGGAAGGGAGCTGGAAAGGCAGCACAGAGATGTCTGTCCTCACCAGATGAGCAAGAGAGCTCCTGTGCCAGCAGCCTTTAATGCTGCCTGTGGCTACCCCATCCTCTCTCTGCACAGGACAGTGAACTCAAGGAGGAAGGGAGAACCCTGAGCTCCTGCCTCAGCACAGCAAACTGGTCAGGAGACTCACAGATTGGGGGTCCCACAGCAATAATACCAGGCCACTGAGCCCCCAGTTGCCCCCCACTAGCCCTGTGGGCTCCTCTGCTGCCCAGAGCTGGAGCAGTGCTGTGCCCTGGCATCACTGTGGCCATGAAGGCAGAGAGGGCTGGTGCTGCAGGCAGGGCAAAGGCAGAGCTCTCCCTGTAAATAAACTGAGATGATTAATTAAAGTGCAAGCCTGCTGCCAAAAGGAAGAATGGTGCTCAGGTGGCTAATTAAACTCAGGCTGCAAATCCAGCCAGAGAATTTCTGCCTTATGGCCCTGCACACAACATCTGCTGCATGAAGATTGCAGGAGAGAAAAGCAGGGGAGGTGCAAGAACGTGGGAATGCCACAGAGCCCCCCCTGGCACCAGGCACAGCCTGAAGCTCCCCAGGGACACAACCAGCCCTGGGAATCCCTCCCCACACAGGGATGCCACCACCTCGGGGTGGGCTCTGCTCCTGCCTGCTCATCAAGTCCCTGTTGAGATGACACAAGTGCTTGGGGAGAGCTCCCTTCAGCCCAGGGCTGGTGGGATGGAGCGTGGCAGCGTGCCCCCGGCTCTGCTGCAGCCCCCAGCAGGGGCAGCCGCCCTGGCACGCTGAGGGTGAGGCTTTGGGGCTGGGTTGCCTCTCCTCTCCCTCCCCAGATGCCTGTGCAGATGTGAAGAGGCGTGGCAGGGCTTGCTGCTGGCTGCCAGAGGCGAAGGGTTAGAGCTGAGCTCTGGGGTAAGCGACACCGAGCGAGTCAGAGCTTAATTGGCATTCCTGGCTGGGATGAAAGGCTGGGGCTGACAGGGGCTGTTGGTCATGGGCTGTAAAAGCCACACACAGGCAGCACTGGGGCAGCTCTCCTCCTGCACAAGGGGCTCCTGGCCCCTCCTCACCTCCCTGCTGCAGTGCCACAGCTCACACAGGCTGTCTGGGGCTCTGAGTGGCGCTGCCATCCCCGTCCTCAGCTCTGCCCCGTGGGGCTGGATCTCTGTGCACCCCCTCACTGGGGCTTTCCCAGCTCACAGAGACCAGGGGGGGTCTCCAAACCCCTCCAGAGCCCCGTGAGAGAGGCAGCAGCAGCCACACAGGGTGAGGAGCTCAGGCAGATGGTTGCCCAGGCTGCCCAAGAGCAGCCATGCCACGAGATGCTGGCTCTGGCAGATGCAGGGCAGCAATGGTACTGCTGATGGAACTTGTTCTCAGCAGCACTGTGGTGAGGAGGGAGCTGGGGGATGTTTCCTATTAGCAGGAGAGCCTCTGGCTTTGCTGCCAGCCCTTCCCACTTGAAACGCCTCACTGGGAAATGGAGCCACTGCATTCAGCCACAGCCTCAGTCCCTTTTCACTCCTGCCTTGGAGGGGAGCTTTAGGCCCCAAGGGAGCTGCTCACACTGGTTTTGGGCTCCCCAGAGAAAGCAACAGGGAAGCATCTTTCTTGTTAAATCAATAGAGGTGGGCACACTGCTCTGTGTATGGGGGGGAGTAGCAGGAGCAGACCTGGGGCAGCTTTTCCTTGCTTGACCTGCTGCTGCAAGGATGCTCCTGGGGCACAGGAGGTCATGGCATGGCTTTGCCTCACTGGGTGACCTGTGGCAACAGGGGGAGGAGCTCCAGGCTGAGGGAGCAGACAGGACATCACAAGGGTACAGCTGATCACTCCCCAGCTAGACCAGCTCAGGGAAAACTCACTCACCCTGTTGCTGTACCCATACCAAAGTAAAAGGGGGCAGAGGGAAGCACAGCCCCAGCTCACTGCCACCCCCAAAACCCTGCAGAGAGCTGGCAGCAGCCTGCAAAGCCCTGCTCAGCACCCACCCTCCAGCGCTGCAGCCTCTCCCTGCCAGCCCCACGTTGTTTTGTCAGGCAACAGCAAGGTGCTGAGTCCTCATTACAGAGCTCTCAACTGCCAAATTCTTTCCTTCAGCTCCAAATCTCTCCCAGCCCCCAAGGCTGAGCTGCCATCGAGTGTGGGACCAGCTGGGGTGGTACCAGCAGACTCCCCATGGCTGGTGGTGCAAAACCCCCCCAGGGCTGCCCCATCAGGCACTTGGAGTGGCCATAAGGAGCAGGACAGGGGTGATCTGAGCCCATATCCCCACTGCCCTTGATGCCTCAGAGGAAACTCAAGGGATCCTGCAATTACAGAGGGATCTGCCAGAGTAATTCCTGCTGCTGCCCATCAGCCAGGGGCTGCTGCTCTCCCTGCCCACGCTCCCTCTGCCCTCCTGCCCAGCCTCAGTCCCCACCTGGGGCCATGGCAACGGCCCTGACGTCTCCAGCACCTCGAGGCTGATTCCATGACGTGGGTTGTGCATCAGAAAGTTGCTGCTGGAGCAGACATGGATCTAATTATTGACGCTGCCAGGTGGCAGAGGAGAGAGGTGCTGGGAGGTGGGGGAGAGCTGGGCAGCAGCCAACAGCCCTGATCAGAGGACAATGGCAAGGGCAGAGCTGAGGATGCTTGACCGGGGTGCAAGAGAGCACCAGATACCAGCTGAGCCCTGCCTGGCAGTTGATGCTCTCCAGGAGGATCCTGAGCCGTAGCCCAGAGCTCCCAGTCCACCCATGTCCCATCCTGTGCCCCCTCAGCTCCTTCTTCCCCAGGCTGAACACCCCCAGGGCCCTCAGCCCCTCCCCATCAGACCTGTGCTCCAGACCATCCAAGCAGCTGACACTGCTGCTCTGTCACCAATTTCTGCCAGTGGAAAGCATCTGCCCAAAGCTCCTGGAGCTGTCTCAGCAGAGTTGGGCAGACCCAAACCCCTCCACTGCAACCCTGCCAGGGAGGGAGGATGCTCAGAGAGGAAGGGAAAGCCTGGAGCTCTGCCTCCCTGCCTGGGATCCAGCAGTGGGGGCAGAAGGAAAAGACTCCAGCGTGCTCAGAGCTGCTTGTCCTGCATTCCCACGCTCCACAGCGAGGGCAGCTCACGGCGCCTCGTGTCCCTGAGCCCGAGAAGCGGCTTGGAGCTGGCACAGAGGAGCAGCCCCCACACAGCAGCTCCTCTTTCAAAGAGCCTTGACTGAGGATTTTCACTCCCTTCTTCCTCCAGGTTCAATGGAACTGCAATCACTGTTCCTTTTCCCTGCAGAAGAGCAGAAAGCCCTGAGCAAGGCAAGCTCGTGCTTCTGAGGCACAAATCCCCTCTGCCTTGGAAAACCAGCCAAAGCCCAGCCCAGGCTCTCCTGGAAATGGGCCTTGTTCTGTTTGAAAAACAGCCCAACTTTTCAGTGGAAAATTGGAAAAGAGGCCCAGGTTGGCTGTGGGAGAATGTGCAGACAGCAGCAGAGCTTTCATGGGAACGGCCTGGAGACAGGACCAGAGTAAAAGCCTCGAAGGGGGAATTTCATCTGCCCAGCTTGGTGCTTGGGATGGCCCTGGCAGGGAGGGGTGATGCTGTGCCACTGCAGCTGCTTCCCCAGCTCTCAGCACCTCACTGCTGTGGCCCAGAGGAGAGACAGGGAGCTGGGCAGAGAGGAATCTCCTGAGGGTCACCAAGGGCAGAGTCCTGCAGGTGGAGAGGAACGAGCCCAGCAGCAGCACAGGCTGGGGGTGAGCTCTTGGGGAGCAGCTCCAGGAGAGGGACCTGGCAGTGCTGGTGGACACCAAAGAGCCATGAGCAGCAGGAGCACAGGCTGGAACACAAGTTCCACTGGCACAGGAGGAGCAAGTCCTTTGGTGCTGAGGTGAGGGAGCCCTGGCCCAGGCTGCCCAGGGAGGGTGTGGAGGCTCCTTCTCCTTCCAAACCCACCTGGACACGTTCCTGTGCCCCTGAGCCAGGGGAAGCTGCTGGAGCAGGGGCTGGGTGAGCTCTGCAGGGCCCTTCCAGCCCCCACCACTCTGGGACTCTGTGGAGAGGCAGGTCCCTCAGCCTGGGGCCAGTTTCTTTTCTCCAGCCTAACATGAGCAATGAGCTCTCCCCACCAAATCTGCCCAGCTAATGTGATTCTGGTGTGGCATGGTGCCTGATAGGATTTCTATTAAGATGTGATTTCCTCCTGCTTGCAATGTCATTATCTGAGGCATTTGTGTAGAACATGGCCCACACAGGTAATGGATGGCTGGGGGAGCTAAAGCACAGAGCATGTGCATTTTTTAACAGAGGGCTGCAAGCAGCTGGGAAATCATCAAGGCTGGATACAACCCACCATCACTTACTGGTGCCTGACACGCTGAAATGCTGCAGCGAGGGGTTATTGCCTTTTAACACATCTCCCTGCTGTCTTCCATCGTCCCTGGAGGACGTGCCCAGCCGTCCCATCTGTCTTCAGGGGGATCTGTCAGCTCTGCTCCCCGTGTGCTGCTGCACACCCCGCAGGAACCTGCTGCTCTCTTGTTTCCCACCACTCCAGGTGGGAATTCGGAGACAGGGAGGAGAAAACACTCTTGTTGGTGTCGTGTCCCACCCACCTCCCCCCATTCACCTCTCCAGAGCGTGAATTCGTTTTGCCTCCCACCTCCCTCTGTGCCCGGGGCAGCTTCGCTGGAACTCCAACCCCTCCCCTCCTAAACCCATCCCGGCCAAGCTTCCAAACCCAGAGGTGATGCTGAATCCACCCTTCCCTGGGCAAAACGGCTGGGAGACGGGGGAAAGAAAGGAAAAAGCCCGTTGCAGCAGCCCCTGGGCTCTGTGGGGCTGGAGGTGCTGAGCGATGGCAGAGGATGCTCAGCCCTTGGCATTCCCCCGGGGAATAAACCCCGCTTTGTTTTAAGCCCGGGCAAGAAGCACTTAGGGGCTTCCATAAGCTCGTCTGCATCACAATGCGGGGGAATTGTCATCTGGAGGGATCCGAGCGCCGAACCCCGCAGCGCAGCCCGAGCCGACGGCGAGGACACGGCACCGGCGGGATGCGGCGAGAGGCTGCTTCGGAGCCGCTCTCACACCCAGCGCTTGGCAGCCAGAGGAAGGTGATGGGGGCAGAGCCAGAAGGGATCCTGAGGTGCCCAGGGCGGTAGGAGCGAGACTCACCCCTTGGACCACGGGGAAATGATCCCTGAGGTGCCCGTGCGTCGGCATCTGAGCGCCCCGGAGCCCCTCGCTGGGATGCGCTGGTGGCTGCTGCCCCTGCACCCACCCCCTGGCTCCTGGGGGGGCTCAGGAGCCCCCCGCACGTGGGGATAGGGGTCACGGAGCAGATGGGCAACTGCTGGGGAAAGTCTGATTGATGAGCAGCAAAAGCTGCCGACACCGTCCCTGTGCCGGGAGGGAGATGCTGCAGAGCAGGGGCTGGAAACCTTCCCGAGCTCCCGGCCCTCGGGTGTGAGAGGCTGGGAGGTGATAACTGATGCAAATAGTGCCCGGGCAGCTGAATGAGGCATACATCAAGGACTTGGGCTTTGCAAGAAAAACAAAGACGGTGAAATGAGGCAAATGGGACAAAAGCCCTTTTCTGACTTAGATGATAAGGGAGACAGGGAGACAGGCAGCGTACACAGGCTGCAGCAGGCACACAAAGCCTCGGGGAGACCGGGCTTGCCCGGAGCAGGGGCATCCAGCAGCTCCACAGCCCTTCCCCTTAGCCACAGCCTCATGGCAGGCAGCTGGGAGGAAAGATCCCAGCAGCCTCCTCCATCCCGAAGGATGCTCAGCATCCTCCATCCTGAAGGATCCCAGCAGCCTCCTCCATCCCGAAGGATGCTCAGCATCCTCCTCCATCTCTTGCAGAGAGAGGCCTGAGAGCAGAGGGGCTGCTGCCACCAGCAGCTTTGTGAGTGCCATCCTCAGCTCAGCACAAGCTCTGGCCAGCCTCAGTGCTCCCGTTCCCAGGAAGATGCTTGGGGTGTAACACAATGAAACATCATCTGGGAGGGTTTTCTCCTGCCAAATTACATCGGGATTTACGAGGCATTTCCAAGAGGGAAAAAAGAGTCGAGAATGGCTGTGGATGGGTGTTGGTTTCAGCCCCACACAGCCTGTGGATGGGTGTTGGTTTCAGCCCCACACTGCCTGTGGATGGGTGTTCATTTCAGCCTCACACTGCCTGTGGATGGGTGTTCATTTCAGCCCCACACTGCCTGTGGATGGGTGTTCATTTCAGCCCCACACTGCCTGTGGATGGGTGTTCATTTCAGCCCCACACTGCCTGTGGATGGGTGTTGGTTTCAGCCCCACACTGCCTGTGGATGGGTGTTCATTTCAGCCCCACACACAGCAAAACTGTTCCTCAGGAGCAGAGGGAGTGCCAGGGGTGCTGGGCACGAGGATGCTCTTCATGTGCAGCAAGGCAAAGGGGGAATTAGGACCCTTGGGCTCCTGTCCTGACTGGGGGCTGATGTACTGACCCACCTTGTAGCCTGCTTTGTTTGCTGTGCCCCTCCAGGAGCTGCCTCTGCCATCATCTCCTGAGAGGCTTTAGTTTGTTTGTGTTTCAGCACGAAGCCTGGGAGTGAAGGAAGCAGCTCACATGGCAAAGGGCTGCTTTGGCTGAGCAGGGAGCCTCTCCAGGGAGCTGAGCAGGAGGGGCAGATCAAGCACGTGCCTATTGATTTATTCCAGTCCTTTTAACAGATTACTGGAGGGGATGAAGAGGGAACCTGGCCTGGCTCAGCTCAGCCAGCAGCACGTTTCCTCCCAACAGCTCTGTGGCTGCTGCAGATTGCTCCCTGGGGGGCTGTTAAGTGAAGGAGTCCCTTGCTGATGGGCTGTGTGGCAGGGGCTGGTGGCTGGGGAGGCATTTCTGTTCTCAGGCACCTCCTGCAGCCTCTCCCAGCAGCCACTTGCCATTTGCCTGATGTAGCATCTGTTTTTTCCCCTCCAACCCTGACTGCTTCTTGAAGAGGCTTTTTGTTGTGCTGGAGAAGCTCGAGGTGGGGCAACTCTGCCTGGAAATCCAAACTGTGCCAGCAATGGGGGCACTTGCAGGGCAGGGGATGCTGGGGAGAAGGGTCCTCTAAGCCTGGGCCAGCCCTGTGGGTGCCCACATCCTCTCCCAGCCCCTGGGGATGGAATGGGATGGGATTTCTGCAGGGTGCTGCAGGGATGAGCCCCCAGCACCACAAGCCATGTGCTGGGGCAGCATTTGCAGCCCTCCCAGCAGAGCACAGACACCTTTTGTCGCCTTTGCATCCTCCTACATATTTATCAGCCTGATTTGCATGGCCCTTTGCATAAGCTGCTGGGCAAAGTGTCTCTCTGGAAGACAATCTGAAGTATTCATCTAAATCATTCTGCTGGCATTCCCCACTTCCCAGGACAGAGCCTTTTGTTTTGGGCCATCCCCAGCGAGTTCCTGGTGGGATGGGCTCAGGTTTCCAGCACACAGCCTGTTCCCACTGAGAGCTGCAGAGAATTGCCCTGCCTCCTCCCCAGCCCCAAACAGCAGCAGCACAGACCCCCTTGGGAAAGCTGCTCCTCATTGAGGGGTTTGAGCAGAGCTGAGATGAAAACACCTCGTTTGAGAAAGCAGCAGCAGGATGGGGCTGTGAGGGCTCAGCCCCAGCAGGATGTTTCTCACCCAGGTGGTTTAAGCAGAAAGCTCCTTTCCTGCTCCTTACAGCCCCAGTGAGGGAGAGGAAATGGGGTCGTTATGCTCTTGATTTCAGGCTCTAATTAGGCCTCAGGAAAGGAAACAGTGCTACTGAGGCAATGCTCTGGGTGCTCACCAAAGGGCCCCAGCATCACCCCCGGCTCTGGCAGGGTTCAGCCGTGCACAAGGTCCCTGCTTGGGGGTGCTGGGGAAGGGGAGGAGCTGATGCTGCCCCACAGTTGCCCCATTGAGGGCTTCCCACAGGGATGTGGGAAAGAACCACATCAGTTCTGGCACGTGGGTGGGTGGCTGGTGCATGAAAGGCAACGCTCTCAGGTCCATGGCCGGACAGAGGTGGCTGAGCTGCATCATGGACACACTGCAGCCCAGCCTGGGATGTGCTGACTGGGCTGGGCACTTCCCACAGTCCCAGCATGGATGGGAATGTGTCAGCAGTGGGACTCTCTCCAGCAGTTCCCTGCTCCCCTTGAGCTGGGGAGCCCAGAACTGGACACAAGACTCCAGATGAGCCTCAGCAGGGCAGAGCAGGAGGAGAACCCCCCTCCACCTGCTGCCCACACTCTTGATGCCCTCCAGGATGCCACTGGCCACAATGCCATGTCTCTGCTTAAATGGCAATGCCCAGTCTGCTGCTTTTGCCTAGTCCTCTGCTGTAATTTATGGCCCAGGGGCTTATTTAACATTCCAAGGAAGACTTGGGCTTGCAAAAGAAGATGTGTGCATTGAAATGTATATGAGGACGTGCACACTTCAGTATGCATGTCTGGGCATCTGTGTCCTGCCAGAGAGCAAAAGGGGCCTCCAGCAGAAAAAAGCCAGCCTGAAGAAGTGAGAAGGGAAGGATGAAAGTCCTAAACTGCCCATTTCTGTGTGAGAAGCAGCCAGTCCTTCATTGTACTCCCCAAACCAGTAGAGAAGGCTGTGGGGCTGGGAAGAGGCAGCCTGGGGCCCTGGGGATGGGAACACCAAGGCAGGGCAATTGATTAAACAATCCTGGCAAAGCAAAAACCAATCAACCACCCTACAGCACCAATGTAATCAGTTGCTTCTGCAAATCCATCAGGGGCCATTAGCCCAGCACCAGCTCCACGGGGCTGCTGCAGCCTGGATCGATGCTCCCCAGCTTTACAAACCCACTAATCACCCTCACTGATGGGCAACGTGTCCCCTGGCACCTGGAGGCCTCTGTGTTTGTTCTCAGAGGAGGGTTGCAACCTTTCCTGCTTTGTGGTAACTCTGGTTTGGAGAAAGTCAAAGTTTCTCCAATCTCAACCTCCCCTGGGGCAACTTGAGCCCGTTTCCTCTTGTCCTGTCACTTGGGAGCAGAGACTGACCCTCACCTCAGCACAAGCTCCTGTCAGGGAGCTGCAGACAGGGCTCCTGTCTCCTCTCAGCCTCTTCTCTAGGCTGAACACCCCCACCACACCAATGCTGAGCTAAGCCAGGGTGCCCTTGCCCTTGCACAAGCAGCTCTGGCTGCTCTGCAGCATCCTGGAGCTCAGGGCTGTGTCTCCACCAAGCCAGGAACATCCTCCACGGGGCAAAGGGAGTGGGAGCAGCATCACCAGCACTGAAGCATCTCAGTGGGGTGCTGCATCTCAGTGGGGTGCTGCAGGCAGCCTGATTAGCCCAGGCATGCCCTGCTCTGCAGCCTTGCTGTGTGCAGTCTGCTCAGCTAATCAGGAGATGAAGTGCTGACTTGATTGCAGTGACTAAGTACCTCTGTGATCAGAAAATGCCAGGAGCTGGAGAGCTCTTCAATCAACCAGGGCAGAAGATGGCACAGCGAGGGGCAGCAGCCAGGAACACGTGGGTTTGGCTGGGGAGAGGGAGGATGGGGAGGGGAGGGGGCACAGGGAGCAGCCCTGTCTGCATCCCTGGGTGTTGGGACACACAGGAGGGGCTGCAGGACACCCATCAGTCAGGCTGAGGCACATCAGCCTCATGGGTGCTTCTGGAAACCTGTGAATCAATGAACTTCAAGTATTTCCAATGAATTTCCTGTAGTTAAAGAGAGAGATGCTCTTAAGTGCTTCCCTGGATGAGGGCCAGAGAGCTGAGTGCCTGCAGGATGGGCCTGGCTGGGGATGCCATGGCTGTGCCTGCTCCCAGGAGGGGAATATGCCCATGGGTGCATCTTCTCCGGGGGATGACTCCTCCCTGAAGAGCTTTTGGGGATCCTGCTCCTGCCTGCAAGGCTCCCAGCACTGGTGCACGAGATTCCTGATGCAGAGGAGAGGTTTTTGCATCCCCTGCATCCCCTGCATGGCTTCCTGGGCTGACCCCTGGGTGCTGAGTGGCTGCAGAGAGGCTGCAGGGATGTGCCTGGGCTGACACATCCCTGGGGCAGCATAAAAAACACCCAAAGCCTGAGCAAAACTGCAAGTTTACCAGCTCCCATTAACCTTTGCACTGTTAGCACCCATTAACAAGGAGCAATTAAACACCCTGGGGCAGGTTTATAGGCAGACATTGCCAACACAGACAGCTGTGTGCCCCCAGAGCCTGACAGACCCCTCCTCATCACCCCCACCCTGCTGGGAGGCGTTTTGGGGGTCCCACAGGACACTTGTTTCTGCACAGTGTGAGCTGACTCTCACCTGGGGGATGCTGGCAGGTTTCTGGGTGCACTGGGGTGGACTTTCCCCCCAATTTTCTATGCTCTTCCCTTTGGGCTTTCCAAGAAACAGGCTCTTGCCACCCCACAGGTGCCTCTCACAGCCCAGCACGGCAGCCTGGAGCACAGGAGCCTCCCCAGCACAGCAGTGGGAAGGGAGGGAGAGTGTGAGAGGGCAAAGAGAGTGTGAGAGGCAGCTTTTAACTCACCTCTGGTAAATAATGCATCTGTTTGCACTCCCAGGAGCCTGGAACACAGTGTGTGGGGCTGTGGAACTGCTGGGGCTGCAGAACCCACGGCAGCAGCTCCAGCAGACAGGAGCCTGGCGTCTGCCCCCTCCCCTGGGCTCCCTCCTCCCCACAGAATGGGCTTCTCACTCTTCCTCTTTCCTATTTAATGAGCTGGGAAGTAGCAGCGATGATGCTGCGTCAGAGCAGCCTGTGCGTTAGTGAGAGAGGAGAAGAGGAGGCTGAGGGGAGACAGGAGCACTCTGCAGCTCCCTGACAGGGGCTGGAGGGGAGCTGGGGGTCAGTCTCCTAAGTCACAAGTGACAGCACAAGAGGAAAGAGGCTGGAGTTGCCCCAGGGGAGGTTGAGGCTGGAGCTGAGGCAGAACTGTTTCCCTGAGAGGGGTGTCAGCCCCTGTGCCAGGCTGCCCAGGGAGCTGGGGCAGTGCCCAGCCCTGCAGGCATCCCAAAGCCCTGGAGCTGAGGTGCTGAGAGGTCAGTGCTGGGCTGGGCAGGGTGAGGGCAGGGCTGGGACTGCAGCAGCTTCAAGGGCTTTGCCAACCCAAACGATTCTGTGACTCTAAACCCTGTGCCAGATCCTGTGCCAGGAGCTGCCAGCACACACATGACCAAACAGATCAGCCCTGGGCCCCTTTGCCCACCACTCCCAGCTCTGCTCAGATGCCTCAGAGCCCCCACTTCCCCCCCAGCCATGAAGTGGCCACCCCCCTGCTCCCCCAGCACAGCAACCAGCCTGCAGGTTCCCGTGGCTTTGCACAAACACTTGCCCAGGGATGCACAACAGCTCTGATGGCTTTGGTGGCTCAGGTGGTCCCTGACCCTCTGCTGCCCCCCCAGAGCAAGTGGTGTGGGGGTGTGGGTCTGGCCAGGGGGGCAAATCCTGCTGCTCTTGCTCCTTCCACAGCCTGGAGACATCCTTCTGTCTGTAAGGATTCTCAAAGGCTGCCAGCAGGGTCTCGGCAGAGCTTGTAGGGCTGCAGAAAGGGGGCTGCACAGGGCAGGAACTGGGTGCAGGGCATTGCCACGAGCTCCTGCAGGTGCCTGAGGCTGGAACCCTCCTCCACCCCGTTCTGTGGGCAGGATGAGGCCCCTCTGCCTGATTTACACCTGGGAGGAAGCAGCGTGTGCAGGGCGTCAGAGCAGGGATGTGCTTTCAGAGCAAAGCTCCTCATTATAAAGACCTCTCTGCACTGTAATTTAAGATGAGCTCAACAAACACATCTAATTTGTGGGCAGGGACAGATTTAACCTGCAGGATGGGTGCCAGGAACCTGCCCCACTGCAGCTTCTGGACACAGCTTCACTCGGCTGCAGCCAGGAGCAACTTGCCCCAGTGCAGGGGGCTGGCACCAGTAACCAGGGGACTGGCACCATCCACCAGCAGCCTCCCAGGGTGCAGACGGTGCTTTGGGGGTGTCTGGCTCCCCAAAATGCCAGGCAAAGAGGGTGCTGAGGTAGGACCCAGCTGGCTGTGCTGGGGCTGAGCCTGTCCATGGGATGCTCTGGGGCTACACGTGAGCTGTGCCCCGTGGGGGCATCCTGCTGCTCTCCTTCCCTGGTCCAAGCAGAAGTGCAAAAGAGGGATATAAGGGGGAAATGATGTCACAAGAGTTGCTGGAGGAGCAGAGGGAAAATCACACAGGTGTGTTATGGGAAGTGAAGGCAGCCAGAGTTTGCCAGGCAGCTGAAAACACTCTGTTTTCCCTCAAGCATGACAAGTAGCAGAGAGGGCTCCTGTCTCCCCTCAGCCTCCTCTTCTCCAGGCTCAACACCCCCATTCCCTCAGCTCCCCCCCCAGCCCCCCTGTGCTGCAGCCCCTTCCCCAGCTCTGGCCACGCTGCAGCCCCTCAGGGTCCCTGTGGCAGTGAGTGAGGGACCAGCACTGACACAGCCCTGGAGCTGCAGCCTCAGCAGGGGACAGTCCCTCCCTGCTCCCCACAGAGGTGGCCTTTTTGCCAAACCCAGGCAGAACAGAAGACCTTCAGGGTTTGTTTTCCACCCAAACCCCACATCATCTCCTGCAGATAACATTTCCCGTCCTGGTTTTGTTGCTTTTTAACCAGAACAGCCTGAAACATCCCAGCAATGTCCTTTGGAGCCCAGCACCAGCTGCCCACCAGCATCTCCACGCCAGCCTGCTGTGGCTGGAGAGAGCAGGAGGGGATTGCCCATGTGGCATTCCCCTCCTGGCCACCAAGTATTTCCATGGTCTTGCAATTGAGAACAAAACTGCTCCTCGCTTCCCACAGCCACTGGTTTCACTGCAGAGCCCTGGAAGCTCTCATGGCTCAAGCCCTGATGGCTCAGCTGGCTGTGTGTCCTGGCAGGGAGGTGTGCAGAGGGGCCAGTCCCACACTGGCCATGCCAACTTTCCCTCCAGCCACCAGCACTGCTCTCTGCTCTCCCCAGGCTTCAGAGGACCCCTCCATCCTCTTATCCACAGCCTGGAGTCAGCCCCCTCCAGGCAGCAGCCAGGTGCCTCCAGGCTTGTCACAGCAGATGAAAGCTTGGGCTGTTTGTCCTTTGGGGATGTTTGTCACCTCAAAATACCTGCTGTGTGATCCCTGCACTGCTGCAGTTTGCAGCTGGTGCATATAAATACAGACATGCCTGTGTATAGAGGGAAACAGGGCTGAGCAGGGCTATTTAAGGGCCAGGCAAGGAGAGGGAGCAGAGCCAGGCCTGGGTTTCAGGAAGGGAGCTGAGGTGCAAGCTGAGCACACAGCCCCTGCCCAGTGGCTGCACCCCAGGGTGCTGGAGCCATCGCTGCACCCCATGGGATGCCCCCTCCTTTCCTGAGGGTACGACCCCAGCACCCCAGAGCCCTGGGCACAGCCCTGGCAAGGTTTGGAGTGAGCAAAAGGGGAGTGCCAGGAGCTGGGCACAAGGTGTGAGAGCCCACAGCTGAGCCCAGGGCTGCAACACACAGCTCAGCCCTGCCAAAGCCCCTGCTGGCATTGCCCCTGTGGCTGGAGGCAGAGCAGCCCCAGCCCCAGCCCCACACAGAGCAGCTGCTGCCAGCTCGGATGCTGCGGCTTTGGGGGTTTTGTGCTTCCTCCCCACGAGGGAGGGGTGAGTCAGCCCTTTCTGCAGCAAAAGCCTCAGCACAAAGCCACTGACTTTCCCTTCAGTCCCACTCTGGACCCAGCCAGGACCTGAGCAACCCTGGATGCCACATCTGCTGTCCCTGCCCTGGGGGGGGTCAGGGGGCCCCGTCCCAAAGGGCTGAGGGGAGCCCCTGGGGATCACAGAATGGGAACCACAGAACCATTGCAGAGGGAAAAGCCCTTTGAGCTCATCCTCCCCTCACACTGCCAAGCCCACCACTACCCCATGGCGCCCAGCACCAGGCAGGATGCGGCTGCAGCACCCAGAGGTGGATGAGCCCTTGGGCTGCCCGTGCTGCAACAGCCCCAGGTCCCTCCTCTTGCCAGCTGTAAACCCCAACCAGTGCTCCCAGTGCCTCTCTGCAGCCTGGAGGTACCTGCCACGGGCTCTGTCCCCGATGGCCAGCTGGCAGGTGACAGCACTGAGGCTTTGTCTCTGCCCTATGATGTTGCCCATGATTTATGGGTCATTTTACAGCAGCTGTAAAGAGGCTGTAAATTATAGGAGGGGCATAAATTAGCCACGGACCCCTTTACTGGCCATAAAGATCTAAAGCCCACCACAGCTGCCTTTGGAGCTGGCACCCCAGGAGCATTCCCGAGGCCAGCCATGGGTGTCTTCAGCCAGGCCAGGGCTGTGCTCAGGCATTTAGCACACCCCACATAAATGGGCCCTTTTATTCCAGCCGGGCCAGGAGCCGGCGGGTGACAGCTGGGGAGGGGCTGGTGGGATGGGGGCAGCCTGGGAGACAGGGGCTCCCTGCTTTTGTTGAGGGGAGGAGAGGGCACTCCATCCCTCTGAGGAGCTCTGGGTGCCAGGACCCCCAGCCCAGCCCCAGGAGGTTTTGCTGGTCCAGCCCAGCAGCTGTGTGCCGGGATGCAGCAGCGGGACCCTGTGCCAGGGGCTCGGAGGTGATGCTTTTGGGCTTGCTGGTGGCTCTTTCTGCCAGGCAGCAGCACCAGAGCCCCTCTGCCCAGAGTAGGG
Source organism: Colius striatus (assembly GCF_028858725.1). NCBI lineage: Eukaryota > Metazoa > Chordata > Aves > Coliiformes > Coliidae > Colius > Colius striatus. The sequence continues at coordinate 2,386,974 of NC_084785.1, forward strand.
GGAGCAACCTCTGTGCCATGGGATGCCAGAGACCCTCCATTCCCCAGCTGGTCCCTCAGGTGGGCACAGGGGCTGCTGCCACAAGCCCAAACAGAGAGGAGAGCGCAGGAGCACGGAGGCAGGGGCTGGCAGGGATGCACAGGGCAGGCAGGGGCTGGCAGGGATGCACAAGGCAGGCAGGGGCTGGCAGGGATGCACAGGGCACGCAGGGGCTGGCAGGGATGCACATGGCAGGCAGGGGCTCCCTGGGGCTACCCCACATCCTCCTCTTGATGAACACGTGAGGCAGCTCCTCCCCCAGCTCCTGCAGCCCTCAGTGGGCACTACCTGGCTGCTGCATCCCCCCTGGATTCCTCCCCGCTGCTCTGAGCCCTGACCCCGCAGCACAGACAGCTCTGCAGCTCCTGGCCCTGCCTCCCTGCCCTTAATTACATTGTGGCTAACGAGCAGCATCAGGAGGAAGGGATTAAACTTTGAATCTGCTGCTGCAGGGCCTGTGCAGGGCAGAGAAAAGCAGCTTTAGCCACTCAAACCAGAGTGGTTTCACACCAGCTCCGAGCCCAGCACTAATCTCCTCAGTTTACCCACCCCAGTGGCAGCTGCCAGCACAGGCAGGGCAGGTGGGATGCTCCCAGCCCCAGCCTCTCTCTTTCCCTGTGCAGCTTTGTAGCTTGCTGGCTGGTGATGGAGGTGATGTGGGGGAGCTGTGGTGAGCCCTGCCCCAGTGCTCAGCTCAAGGGACCCTCGCTGTGGCTCCTCTCCTGCCTGTGCTGCATCAGTCACCACAGGACAAAACCTCTGGGGAATTTCTGGGAGTTGCCAGTGATTCAACATTTCCTTCTGCCTGGCACTGTAGCTGCTCCTCAAGTGCTGTGAGCAGTGCAGGGCCCCTCACTCACTGCCACAGGGACACTGAGGGGCTGCAGCGTGGCCAGAGCTGGGGAAGGGGCTGCAGCACAAGGGTGCTGGGGAGGGGCTGAGGGAATGGGGGTGTTGAGCCTGGAGGAGGCTGAGGGCAGCCAGGAGCACTCTGACACTCCCTGCCAGGAGCCTGCAGTGAGCTGGGGGTCAGTCTCTGCTCCCAAGCAACAAGTGATGGGACAAGAGGATCTGGGCTTGGCAGGGCTGTCCCTGTGTGCCCTGTCACCCGAGATGGCCCCAGTGGCTTGCAGAGCTGCACCCAGAGGTGCACCCACAGGAAGCTTTGGGCCATCTGGCATCACAGAGTGTTATAACACACCAAGAGGGAGATTGTCCAGGCTGGGAATTGCCCAGCTAGAGGGTAGGGACCGTTTGCCCAGGGTTTGTTTTGCCCAGGGATTGTTTTGCCCAGGGATTGTTTTGCTCAGGGATTGTTTTGCTCAGGGATTCAACCTGAGCTCCTGGGCTAGTGATTTGCATGATTATTCAGCATGGCTTTGCCTCTGCTGCTGCCCAGGGCACAGGCAGCTGTCACAGTCTCTGCAGGCAGAGCCGAGGCCGCAGCGGGTGAGCAACCAGACTGACACCCCACAGCACCAGCCTCACCCCACACGTCCCTCAGGCTGCTGGCACCAGGCTGCTCCTGCATTTTGAGAGGCTGCAGCATCACCTGCCTCCCCCACACACAGCCAGCACCGAGCCTGCACCCTGTCCTCTGCACAAAGCCCGGGCTGGCTGCGGCTGCACGAGCCGCTGACTTGGCCGTGGGCTCCTGCAGCCACTGAGCTCCCTGGGGAAGCTGGGCAAGTGTGTTCCTGCAGGGCTGTGCCACCACAGCTGCCCCACAGCACGTTGGGATGGGGGAATGAGGGCTTCAGCCACAGAGGCACAGTTTGCTGGGGGTAAGGGCTGCTCACATCTTGCAGGTCTCGGTTTATCACTCAAGATCCCCCAGTGCCCTGCACAGTCATTCCCTGGTGACCAAGGAAAAGCAACCTGGGTCCTCTGGCCCCTTCAGCATCCCAAAAGCATCCCTTCAGCTGCCAGCCACACTCTCCCTCTAAACCCCTGACCTTGAGGTCTCTCAGTAACAACAGAGACAACCTCTGCCCCCCAGCACAGGGCTCTGCACAGAGCCAGCTTTGTGCTCCACAGCAATGCCCAGCCCCAGGGCTGTGCTGCTCACCCTCCTGGTGTGGGGACAGACATGGGATCACTGTGAGCAGCTCTACAAAACCATCCCCAGGAGCTGCAGCACTGGGAGAGGTGGGTGCAGCCCCTGAACCCCCATCCTGAGCTCAGCTGCAAGGCAGCAGCAGTAAACATGGGCTCGTTGCTGGGGACCCCAAGCAGAGCATCTGCAGCTTGTTTGCAGCCTAAACTCCTGTATAAAAAAGAGCACCTTGCCTATAAATCCATCACAGGGAAGCTTCCTGGAAACCTGGTTCAGCTTCTGTTCCCCTAATCCCTGGTGCACAGAGCCCCTGCCAGCAGCAGACTGAAGGGGCTTTTCACATTGCCAGCGCCCTCCTCCAGCGTCACCCTCCCAGTGCCCAGCAGTGGGGATGAGAGTTCCCACCTTTTGGGCACCAGACTCCTCTGACCAGAAACCATTTCCTGAGTCAGGCTGTGCTCAAACAGGCTTTAAAGCCTTCTTGGAAATCACAGCCCAGCAGCAAGGAGAAGGGTAAATGTTTTCAAGCCCAGTATTGGCAGGTGAGCATCCCAGCAGATGCTTCCTACCCCTGCAGCTTAAGCCCGGAGGAATCAATCAATAAGAGTTTCCTTTAAGAAGCTTTTATGCACCTGAGCAGCTCTTTCATCTCTCTATATATACCTCTTGCCTCTCTCAGCACTGCAGGGGCTCTTATAGGAGAGTTAGAGGTGCTGTTCCTGGAGGGTTGGGGGTGCTGCAGGTGAGGGCAGGGCCCTGGAGCTGTGTGTTGGAGATGCAGGAGTGTATCTTCTGCTGCCTCTCCCAAGGGGTTAATCCTGCTCCTGAGTTGACATTCCTGTGTGATGGGAAATGTGATCTGCCAGCTTCAGCCTCCTCATTCCCTGCCCCAAGGGGTGACAGCTTTGGGTTTCCTGGGGACCTTCCTTTCCCTTGGCCAGAAGCAAAGGGCTGCATGGGCTGGTGCTGCAGGCAGGGAGGGTGCTGGGTCTGGGCCACCCTCTGAGGACCTGGGGAAGGTGATGGGGAGGATGGGCTGTGGCAGAGGATGGGTTTGCTCAGGGCAGGGTGAGCAAGGCAGGAAGGGGTTTGAAAGCAGGTGGGGAAGGGGATGAGCTGCATGTGTTCTGGTGGGGAGGCTCTTAGGAGTGATGCTCCTCCAGGCAGGGCTGCACAAGCGTGGATGTTTGCAGAGGCAGGAAGAGGGCAAGAGGAGCCCAGTGGCCCTGGGTGGGGAGGAGAGAGGAGCTGTTTGCAATCTGGAGGGGGTTAGAGAGTTTAGGGTCTGTCTGTGGTTTGCTTTGCCTTCCTCCTCCTCCTGTTTCCAGTGTGTGGGAGGCATCTTCGTCCGGCCTCACCGGCAGCATCAGGCTGCTGAGGGTTTGGCAAAGCAAGTGGGCACAGCTCTGAGCCCTGGTCTATAAATACAGCAGCTTCTCTGGGGCTGTCTAGACAGGAAGCAGCCTGTGAACAGGGAGAAAACTCCCCAGTTAAAGGGAACAGGCAGCCTCTGCTGGGAGCCCAGGGGAAACGGGCTGCTGAAATATTCATCTGTGCCCAGGAAGCTCCTCTGACAGGGGCTGCAGACCCTGGTTGCTGCCAGGCTGGGTGCCAGGCTGCCTGGATGCAGTGAGGTCCTGGCCCTGGACCAGCTGGGCAGGAGCTGCTGGCCACATCCCTGCTTGCCACAGCAGTGCAGAGCTCCTCCTGCCCTGTGTGTCTCATCCTTCAGAGTGCAAAAGCTTCCTTCTTCCCACATCTGGCAATTGCACCAAGCACCTTGCTTCCAAATCCTGGGGTTCAAAGGCCCTGGATGAGGTGGAGGAGATGAGGATGAAGCATGCAGCACTTCCATCAGCACAGCCACAGCCATCCCCTCCCTCCCAGCCCCTCAGCCTCCTGACCTTGAGCTTTACAATACAGTGTGAGGGCAGCTCTAGGAGTGGATCCACTGGACCCCTCACTCCTCAGAGCCTGGGAAACAACCTGAGGACCCAACTGCTTGGGTCCTTCCTTCTGAACTTGTTGGGGTTTGTTTTGCACTGTTTCTGTGTTATATCCTTGCAGGGGAAAGTCCTCATCCTGCTTGTTTTGTTCCTGGCTGGGGCTTCTTTTCTTTTCACTATAAATATCCCAAGTGTTGCTTGAAAGAAAAAAAACAGCTCTAGGTAGTGGGAGAGAAATCATAGCCCATGGGTAATGACACATAATTACAGCTCTTCTCCTGATGAAAGGAGCTGCCATTGGGCTCCTAAATGACAGTGTGCACAAAATGCTATTATCAGATTATCTGAGTGGCAGAATCTTTGCAGCAACGAGAAGGCAAAATGTGGGGAGGAAAGAGCAGCCAGCACCATCCTCAGCCCCAGCCTGCAAGGGAGTGCAAGAGCCCAGAGCCAAAGGGATCTCTGCAGCAGCTCAGGCTGTTGAGTGCCCTGGGAAACTTGGGCTGGATCCCTCTAGTTCCAGGGAATGGTCCCAGTGTGCCCAGTTCCCAGCAAGGAGAGGGGCTGCAGCAGCCCCTGTGGGTGTAATAAGGGAGGGAGGGCTGGAAGAGATGTGCACAAGTGATCTGCCTTTAGCTCTTTGCCTGTATCAAATGCTGTAAAGTACAGACATTTGTTATCTGGAGCTTCATCCTCCTGTTAAGGCAAGATAACAGCCAGAGGAGGTTGCTGTTATTACTCTGATCCACATCAGCAACTTTATCTGCCTCTGGAGATCTTTTGGGCCCGATCCAGGGATGGCAGGAGACTTTCTCAGGGTGGAGTGCCCTGTCCCTGCCCTGGCTCTCCAGATAGTTGCTGTCCCAGGCAGCCACCAGCACATCCTGATCTCATGTCATCAGGGCCTCCAGCTCCTCCCCAGCACCCTTGTGCTGCAGCCCCTTCCCCAGCTCTGGCCACGCTGCAGCCCCTCAGTGTCCCTGTGGCAGTGAGTGAGGGACCCAACACTGAGCACAGCCCTGGAGCTGCAGCCTCAGCAGTGCCCAGCACAGGGGACAACCACTTCCCTGGTCCTGCTGGCCATTTCCCTGAAGCCTGATGCCTTGGGATGAGTAGAGATCAGCTCAGCTGATGGGAAGCCCTGGGTGTCCCCTGGGACAGCTTATTAACCCTGCTAGAGAGCCTGGCTGGAACAGTGTGACATTCACACAGCAGCACAGCTCCAGTGCAGGGAGGGCAATGTCAAGCAAACCTCATTAATTTCCCTCTGCAAATCAATTGGGGGGCAGAAGTCAAGGCTGCCTGGTACAGGAGATACACTGCAGGGAACAATCATCCTGAGCCCTGCTGCTTGCCTCAGAGCAAGTCACAGAGCCTGTCCCTGGGGATGTGGGAACCAAACCTGGCAGCTCTCTCTGGTTTCTTAGAGGGATGGTTCAGCCCTTTACCTGCTGGCTCTGGTAGAAGGGCAGCATGGAGAAGGCTGCAGCTTTGTGCCTGAGGGGATGCAGAGCACTGAGCATCCTTCCCCATGGGCTGCTGGCTCTCCCCAGAGCTCCTCTGCACTGGGAGGCAAAGCACGAGCCCCTGGCCCTGGCACACGTGCTGAGTTGCTGGGGTGACTTGCTGTGGGAGAGTTGCTGGGGGTGACTCATGTTCTGGCTGATGGGAAGCGTTTGCCAAGGTCAGACAACACACCTGGAAGGTTCTGCAGAGCAGAGAATAGGTGGTTGTGCCTTGGGGATTGGGCAGGAGAGTGACACAGGCACAGCCTGGCCTCGGTGCTGGCTCTGGTCTGGGGATGGCCACAGGGAACAACCCCATCAGCAGGACAGGCTGGGGGTGACCCACCTGGACCTGTTTCTGTGCCCCCTGATCAAGGGGAGCCTCCTTTAGCAGGGGCTTGGGCTGGGTGAGCTCTGCAGGGCTCTTCCAGCCCCCACCATCCTGAGATTCTGTGCTGGGTGTCCCAGCACACCCCCAGGTCCAGGCTGCACCCCTTGATGTGAGCACACGCTTGTGCACACTCAGGGCTGGTGCCTGTCCCACCAGGAGCACGTGTGTGCTCTGCCTCTGCCTCTCTCTCAGGGAAGCCACAAGCCAGGCAGCTGCCTGGAGGAGCCCCACACCCTGATGTGCTCTGGCCTTTTCAGGGAGAGATGGAGCTGACAAAGTCTTTGTCAGTGGGATCTGTCAGGGAGAGCTCTTTGTTCTTCAGCATTTGCTCTTGCCTCCCCCTCTCCAAACCTAAACTAGATGCATCTGCTTTTGTTTTCTAAATGCAGAATTAGGGACTGAAAAGAGCCCCTTTGTAGTGGGGAGGAGGGGGGAGCTGCAGATCTTTAACTGGGAAGGCAAGGTCAGGGGGGAGCCACTCTATTGTGCTGGGACTCTCCTCCTCCAGCTCAGCCCTTTCTGTGCCCCGTCTTCACACTCAGATTCCCACTAGAACCAGGCTGGAGATGGGGGGAAGCCTGTGGGAGGATGGGCTGCTCCCCCAGCCATCTGAGGTGATGCTGCAGATCACCCCGTGGTGGATTTTGGCGCTGGGAGCCAGTGTGTGGAGGTGTGCTCAGAGGAAGGGCACCCCACCACAGCCTTGGGTTGGAGCAGAGGTGGGTGTCCTGGCAGTGCTGAGCACGTGGGTGAGCACAGGAGGGTACATGTGTGTGTGCACACGTTTGTGACCCGATGCAGGGATGCAGAGGGGACAGTGCATGTCTCTGTGTGGGCACAAGGGTCTGGGCAGCAGGTACCTGCACCCTCTCCCATGCTGTAGGAGGAAGGACAACATGCAGGGAGGCTGTGAAAGCTGCAGGCTCTGGCAGCAGAGTCCCTGGGGGCTGCTCCTCCACAGCCAAGGCAAAGCCCTGCAAGCCCCTGCCTCACAAGCTTCTCCTTCTCTGTCTCTTCTGCATCAGGGCAGCTCCTCAGCATTCCTCCCCCTTCCCAGACACCTCCCTGCCACTCTCCCAAGGAGGTGGATGACCCAGACACAGCTGCCAGCCTGGGGCAGGACAACATGTGAAGGCAGGATCTGGATCTGGGCACTGATGAGGCTGCACCTCGAGTAAAGTGTTCAGCTTTGGGCCTCTCACTCCAGGAAAGACACCGAGGGGCTGGATCTGACAAGAGACTGTGGGGAGCTGGGGGTCAGTCTCTACTCCCAAGTAAGAAGTGACGGGGCAAGAGGAAACAGCCTCAAGTTGCACCAGGGGAGGCTGAGATTGGAGCTGAGGAAGAGCTTAGCAGGTGTGTTACTCTGCCTCTTTCTCCCTTCCCACACTCTGGAAAGGAAACACTCGGTGGGACTTGGCAGGACGAGCTGAATGGTTGCCCGAACCAGCAAGAGGCTGCTCCTGAAGATGGATGCCCAGCATTTGGTTCAAATATAGCTCTGGTGATTGACAGGGCTAATTCAGCCTGTCCTCTTGCCTCTTATAACTTAATCACTTGCACATTGCCTCGCACAGGTCTTTCACTGCCAGCCTGAGATGTCTTCATTGCAGGATGCCCCGCTCGGGGCTGCTCCTGTGCTTGTGCCTCCTGTGAACTGCTCTGCACCTTCCCAGCCAGCCCAGCTCTGGGGGAGCTGCACAAACTGGGGCTCTGTGGGGTGGGCTCCCACCTTGGAGAGGAGGGAAGACGGGCTGGGTTCACTGGCTTGGCAATCCCCCACCTTGCCCTCTGCATGGGGATCCCAGCACGGTCCTGGCTGAGCCCAGGCAGGAGGCACACGTGCTGCCTGCACACCGACAGACGTTTTGGGGTGCTCTGTGTCAGAGCTGCCGCGTTCCTGCCCCAAACTTTGGTGAGAGGCTGCCCTGTGGAGGCAGCTGGGAAGGGCAGGGACTGCAGCCCGGATGGCTCAGGGCAGGATTTGCGTCTGGCGACCCTTTAAAACGCTGTTTACACAGAGTGGGTGCCCCGTGGGCTCGGCTCTGCGGAGGGGCTGGGGGGTCCCAGCTCTGCCCCCACCTCCCGCCTCTGGGCAGGGGGCACAGCGGGGTGCCGGCCGTCCTCCCAGCCCCCCGAGGCGACCACCCCTCATCCCGAGCCCACAACCGCCTGCCAAACCCCGCGGCCGCTCCCGGGACCGCGCCGTCGGGAGGGTGCGGGCAGCGCGGCTCCGGCGAGGCGAGGGGTTGGCCGGGCTCGGCGGCGACTACAAACCCCATCAGGCCGCTGAGGAGGAGGAGGAAGGTGGGAGGAAGGCGTGGGAGGAGCCGGGAGGAGGCGGCGGGGCGCTGCGGGAGCGGCTCAGTCCGGCGGCGGGCGCTCGGCGGGGACGCGGCGGCGCGGGCAGCGGTAACGGCAGCGCCTCCCGGAGCCCCCCCCGCCGCCACCTCGGGGCCGACCCCGCCATGGGGAGGCCGCTGTGAGCGCGGGGGCGGCGGGGCTGCGCCTCTCGCCCCGGCCGGGGCTTCTCCTCCATTGTTCCCGGGAGCGGCGGGCAGCGCGACGGGGGCTCCGGTGAGTATCGCCCCGAGCTGCCGACGGGGCGGGCCAGGGTCGGGACCGGCGCGGCGGCGGGAAGCGGGACCGAGGGGCTTCGCTTTGTGCTCCGCCGCCGCCAGACGCCCCCTTTCCCCCTCCTTTCCCCGCTCGCTCCGAGGGGAGCCCGTGGCGGGGCGGCTCGATGGCGGCTCCGGCTGGCGGGAGGAGCGCGCTGGGGTTCGGGGGCGCGGGGAGCTTGCAGCCCCCGGGGCCGTTCGGTGTGCGTGTGGCCGTGGGGTCCCGGTTCGCAGCCCCCCGGGGGCGGGGGGGGGTTCCCGCTTTGCAGCCGTTCCGCGGCGGGTTTGAAACGCGACGGCTCCGAGCGGCTCGTGGAGCCGGTTCCCTCGCAGCAGCCCCCGGGGCGAGCGGGACCCCGAGACCTGTCCCGGCTGCGGGGAAGCCCAGCCGAGGGGCCCCTCGCTCCCGGAACGTTCTAAGCGGGAGCCGCGCGGCTAGCAGAGCAAGACCCGAGGTGAAAAAGGAGCTGGCGTTGGTTTGCCTGAAGATTTGGGGTCCCGCGGGGCCGGGCTTGGAGCTTCCCTTTGTGTCGGGTGGGACGGGGCCCCCGAGCCCCCTGCAGCGGGCTCTTGGCAGCTCTCCGGGACTCGCCGGCGTCGGGGCGCGGGCAGCGTGGCGGGAGAGCTGCGCGGCCCTCGGTGCGCTTCGAGGCGCGGTGTGGCCATTGTGGGGGTCGTGGGGGGTTTTTGCTGTGGGGGCCGTGGGCTGGGGCCTCGTGTGAGGAAGGAGGAGAGGAGCGAGGAGCCCCGAAGCTGCCTCGCGGTTCCCGTCCCGGCGTGGGTCGCTGAGCCCATCCCCGCGGTGTCGCGGCTGCGGCAGCTCCTGCCCGTCAGTGTTTAAACCCGGGCAGAGCCCTTCACCCACCCACCGGCGCTGGTGGAACTGGGAGGCTGCTGCTCCGCCGGGTCCCAGCCAGAGAGCACGGAGGGTTTGCTGTGGCTGGAGGTGTGTGGGTGCAGAGGAGCTGGGGATGCTGCGGGACCCCTGCTCTGGCCAGCAGCCATTTCCCCCCCACAGGAGCATTTCCTCCCCTAATCTCCGGGGCTGTGGCATGCACGGTTGCCTCCTTCTTGTGTTGCTCACAGAGGATTAAAAGGAACGGTCTCTGCAGGGTGAGGGCAGGAGCAGCAGCGTGGCAGAGCCAGCCCAGCCCTGGGCTTTGCTGCCCACGGGGATCCTGCCGTGGGAGCGCTGGGAAGGAGCCCAGGTTGCTTTCAGGTGTGAAATGGGGCTCCTTGATTGTTTCTCTGCCAAAACAAAAGCACCATAAACTGAACTAAGAGCTATGTTGCCCCCCTCCAGCTGGTTTCCCCCTGATGCTCCAGCCCCCAAAGCACTGGCTGCTCCAAGGGGCCACTCGACTGGGGCTGGGTTGCAGATGCTCTTCCCATCCTGGCAATTTGGCTGCTCCCCCGTTGGGGACCTTCTGCTGCTGGGCACAAAGGCAAATGGCAACAGTTGGGGATGTGTCTGCTGGAGAAGTGTCTGTCCTTCCCCTCCCAGCAGCTTTCCTCAGAGGAGCTGAAGGTAGTGAAAACCCCATGCAGCTGGGTAAGGGGGCTCTGGCTCTCCCAGGGCTGTGCTTGTGTCCCAATATCCTGATACTGGAGCAGTCCCCTCCTGGAGCAGCTCAGTGGAGGCTTTTGGATACAATGGATACCCTACAGCTCTGAAAATCAAGCCCCTGGGTGGGAATCCAACCATTTGAGGATGCTTCTAAACCCAAACTGGTTTTAGAGACATGTGGCTGAGGCTGCCCCTTTCCCCATCCCTCCTGCCTCGTGTGCCAGGCTCCCTGGCTGCTGGGTGCTCGCAGTGGCTGAGGAGCCCCTGGCCAGGGCTGTCCCTGGGAGGTGTGAGGCTGGGCACAGGCTGCAGCACTGGCTGTGAAGGGTTAACGTGGTGTGTGCTGCACAGTTGGGTATTTATTTTTCCAAGCATGTGTCTGCTTTAGGCATTACAGTTTTCCCCTGCAGTTACATTTGCAGTTGTTTGCTCTTTATTTCAGCAAATACTTGGTTCCTGCCCCGAGCTGTGGGCAGGGAGCTTGGGCCAGGGAAACCTTTTGCTCCCTGTCACCTGAAGGATTTTGCCTTTGGCTTCCCCTTCTCCCCCAAGGGCACCTGGAGGGCTGATTCTCTTGATCCTCAGGGGAAAAGCTGAGTCTCCTTTCTGTGTTTTGGAGCCAGAGGGCACCTCTGCCAGGAAAAGTGTCCCCTGGTAATAATCACCACCTCTGCACCCAGGGACGTGTGGCCCCGAGCTGGGTGCAGCCCCCACAACAGGCTCCTGAAGCTTTGCAGACCTGGGAGCTGAGCTCAGATTCTCCTCCCTGCTGCCTTTGGCCTTGCCCTGGTGTGTTTGTGGCTGCTGTGTTACATGCTGGGTGCTGGCACCGAGGCACCCTGGCCTCTGGGACCCTCTGACGTGGTGGATGCTGCCCAAGCCAGCTCTGCTCTGATGGGGAGGTGGTGGCTGTGTGAGCAGAGGCCAGGCTGGTGCAAACCAGAGTCCCCAGCCTCCCTGAGCCAGCCAGCAGCACCTACCTCCCCATCACATCCAGCAGCAGGAGCTCACAGAGCCTGTCCTGGGGACCCAGTGGGATGGCACTGCATGGCATGAAGCCCCAGACTCAGCCTGAGCTCTGACCCCTGGATGCCTCAGTTGGGCAACTTTCTCCAGCCGCTGCCTTTGACACCTTGGATGCATTCCCAGGGCTGAGCTGTGGGACTGGAAGGGGCTTCCCTGCTACACTCAGCTCAGAAACTCTCAGCACAGGCTGCTGCCAGAGTGTGGAAGGTCCCGTCCTGTGCCACGTCCATGAGACAGCTCAGCCCAGTGACTCCCAGGCGTGGGAGAGGCCCAAGTGTGACTCTCAGAGACCTGAGGACAACAGGGAGATGAGACAGCTTGCTGCTCCCCCTGAAGGCAGCATCTTCCCCCAGGCTGTGTGCCCAGGGCAGCACCTGCAGGTGGGCTCAGGGGTGTCCTGTGGCTGCTCCGAAATAGCTCCGTGGGTGTGATGGCCGGTGGTAATTGCAGCCTGGCAGGCAGGGCTCTGAGGGACAGCTCTCCCTGGCTCCTCTCTCGCTGCTGCCATTTTTAGTTGCTTGAATCCACCCCGGAGCAGTAAATTGCAGAGTGCCTGGGGAGCAGGGACGGTGCCTGGGGAGCAGGGACGGTGCCCAGGGAGCAGGGACGGTGCCCAGGGAGCCAGACTCACCCTGCCCGAGTGCCCTGAGCGGGTGCTTTCCTCTTGGGGTCTCTGTAAAGCTGCACAGACACGGGGAAGGGCTCATGCTGCTGTTTGCACAGCTGGGAGTGCTCCTCTCTTCCTCAGCTCCTTCCTCAGCGGGTACAGAGGAGCTGGGGGGTGCAGGGGCAGCTGCCACAGGGCTCCCTTTTGCCTTGGGAAGGGGGTAAAGGTCTGCCCCTGCTCCTTCCCTTCAGCATCCGTTCCTCTCTGAGCCCTGGGTGTCCTCAGGAGCTGCTGAGCCCGTGCAGGGGGAGCTGGCAGGGTGCTGGTTTGCCCCCTGTGTGCAGGATGCGGCCGTCCCACAGCCCTCCCTGCAGAGCTGGGGCTGATGCCACCTCCCTGTCTGTCTGAGGGAGCAGAGCATCAGTCTTGTGTTCTCTCTGGATCTTGGCAGGCATCCCTCCCTCCCTCCCTCCCTCCCTCCCAGTGACTCTCCCAGGCACGGGGCAGCTCCTCTCTGCCGAGTGATCCCTACGCCATGGAAATATGCTGCTGTCGAGCCCCTGAATCAGCTGGAAGGCGCCTGCTCCGAGGTGTATCTGGAGAAGGGCTTTGCTGTGTGTGGAGCCAGCACTGACTCATTTGTCAGGAACTGCCTCTTCTGGAAGCATTGCACTCCCCTCCCTCCCTCCATCCCTCCCTCCCTCCCCTCAGCACGGGCTGCTCCGGAGGCCCCCGCAGACGCTCCGCATTAGGGCATGTTCCGGGGAGCATGTGCTGTCCATAAACAAAACCCCTTGGAGACACAGAACAATTTCCACAGATACCAAAACCTTCTCTGCTCTTGTCTTTTTTTTCCCCCTTTGTTTTTTTTTCTTTCCATGAAGAATTCCACCTCCCTCTTCCAAACCCTGGTACCAATAACTGCTGTCAAGCACGCTGCTGGCGCTTGGAGATAACTCCGGGCTCGGCTGGGTCCTGCTTTGCCCTGCCCCACTCCTTGTGTCGATGTTTTAGGTGCCAAATGCCGCTGTGCCCAGCCAGGGAAGTTGGAGGGAGAAGGCAGTAAGGGGTCTGGGCAGCACTGGTGTGAAACGGGAGCGCTTTGGGGCTGGTGCCTGCTCAGCCCATCCCTGGGGAAGAGCCCGATGCTTTGGGCCGGGGCAGTGATGGGCTTCACTCCGTCACTGGAGCAGGAGAGGTGGTGTGTGGTGCGTGGGGAGGATGAGCAGTGGCTGGTTACTCACTGCAGTTACTCACTGGCGTGAGCAGCGTGTGCTGTAGCAGCGTCTAACGGCGAGGGAAGCGACGGGCCGGGGAGGGCTCAGCGCGGGGCTCGGGGAGGCTGAGCCGGCCGGGCTGGGAGCAGGGTGAGCTCGGGAGCCTCAGCGGGGGCTGGGGGACACGGAGGGCTGGGGGACACAGAGGGCTGGCTGCAGCCCTGGGAGCTGCTCTGGCCTCTGCTGTTGGGGATGGCATCATCCCGCTCACGCCCCAGTCCTTGAGCTGCTCGCGGAGCATCTGCCGCCGGCCATCGGTCGCTGGCTGGACCCACACGGCCGTGCCGGGCTTGTGCAATCAGCTGGGCAGAGACCTCGCTGTGGAGCTCTTCAGCAAAGCCCAGAGGGACGATTAAGGCTGGCCAGTGTCAGGACCTGCATCCCTCCTGCCATGCTGCAGATGTGTGGCGGGGGCGGGCTGTGGGGGTTTGCTCACGGCTGGGCTCAGGCTCCGGGGTCCCCTCCAAGGTGTTTTGGCAGAGCCCCACACTCCCAGCCTGGCAGGGAGGAGGGACAGGGACACAACCTTGGGGCACCCTGAGCCGGGATGGAGCTCTGCTGGGTCCTCCCTCCCCGTGCCAAAGCCCAGCTGTGATACCTCCCCAGGCTGAGCGGTCCCTGGCAGGGACGGGAGGAGCTGCAGCACTGCCTGTGGAAGCTGGGGGATTTCTCCCCCAATGGCCACTCTGAAAACAGCTGTTGGTGCAGAGAGATGTGCTCAAAGAGATGTGCTGCACGTGGGAGCGAGGCCCCGGCGCTGGCTAACCCCTTCAGCTCCGGGAGGCCTGTCCCTGGCAGCCGGCTCTGTGCCTGCCCTGTGGGGGATGGAAGGGGCTGGGGTTTGCAGCAGGGTTTGCTTTGCCAGGGTTGCACCGTGACCCAGGTGTTGGGTTTTGGTCTGGGGGCAGTTTTGGTGGGATTTCCCCCAGTGAAGCCGTGGGTGAGCAGGAGCAGAGCACGATGCTGCTCATCCTGGGGGTCCTGGGCTGTGTCCCGGGGCCTTTGGGGCAGAAGATGCTGATCAGTCCCTATAGGGTGGGTGTTGGAGGATGGGGCCAGTGTTTGTTGTGTGGGGGCCAGTGCCAGGACAAGGGCTGATGGGCACGAGCTGGAACACAAAAAGTTCACTTAAATCCAAGGAGCAAGTCCTTTGGTGCTGAGGGGAGGGAGCCCTGGCCCAGGCTGCCCAGGGAGGCTGTGGAGGCTCCTCAGGAGGTTCCCAAACCCTCCTGGACACGTTCCTGAGCCAGGGGAAGCTGCTGGAGCAGGGGCTGGGGCTGGGTGAGCTCTGCAGGACCCTTCCAAGCCCCATTATGTGTGGGTCCTGTGGTGGTGGGGTGTGGGGATGCATCTCCCCCTTGCCCTGACTCTTTCTTTCCTCCTCCACAGCTCGGAGGGGCTGACAGCCCTGCGGAGACCCCCCCGGGGCCAGCCCGGGGCCCCCATGGAGTGGTTGTTGCAGAGCCCAGTTGCCAGGCAGTAGCTGCAGCAGTGGGATGTTTACCTGGAGGTGCCTCATCCTTTGGGCTGTGCTGGTCACAGCCACGCTCTCCATTGCCAGGCCGGCTCCCACCCTGCCCGACCAAGGTAAGAGCAGCCAAGCGCCGCGTCGTGCCGGGAGCACCCGGCTCCCTCGTCCTTGGTGTCTCTCTTTTGGCCATGGCATAGCTGGGCTGCCTTGCAGAGGAGGCAGAGAGGCTGGTGGGAGCTCCAGAGTGGCTACCTGGGAGCTGGTTGGTGCCAGTGGGGACACGTTGTCTGCTGAGAGCAACCCCTGTGTGTGCAGCAAGCGCGTGTGTGGCTCTGGCATCGCCTGTGGGCGTTCCAAACGTGGAAGGAAACTGTGGCAAGACCCAATGGTGGTGGTTTGGAGAAGGGTACAAAGCCCTGGGGGCTGTGTCCTCGTCAGGGGGGTCGTTGTGTGTCATGGCACTTGCTTCCTGAGAGGTGTGTGGAGCCTCCTGCCACCCCTGCTTGGCCCTGGAGTGGTCCCAGGCTTGGTGGACGAGGTTTTGGGTGTAGGGGGCTGGTGCAGGCTTTGCCAGCTGGGATGAACGTATCCTGGGATGCTTCAGCCTTGCTCCCAGGGTGCTCTAGCGTTGTCCCCAGCTGGGGAATGCCCCTGGGGCTGGCTCAGCTGGTTCCTGCAGCCTGGATCCCTGCACACAAGGCATCCCATTGCTTTTCCCCACGAGGGCTTGTGGTTCGTGGTGGGTTTTGCCCTTGCTGCAGCCCAGTGGCACCTCAGGATGGGCTGAGTGAGTCCCCTGGCCCTGGGGATGTCTGTCCCCAGCAGAAGGCACCAGTCCAGCATTTCAAAGCCTTGTCCTTCCCCTCGGTGAGGTGGAGAATAAGCAGAGCAGGCGGCGCGGGGCTCCTGACGTGTGCTGCCGTTTGGTTCTAATTACCCAAGAATGTCTGGGCTGTGGGGTACTGCTGTTCTTTTATAAGCCTTGCTCCCCTTTCCCTCTCCCTCCCCTGGCTCAGGGCTTGGGATGGGGCAGGAGCTGGCACGGTGAGCACAGTGTGCTGGAGAGAGGTACAGCCCCATCCCACCAGCTGGCCGTGGTCCCTGGGGGGCTGTGGGGGCTGGGGAGGAGGCTGAGCAGAGCATTGTCCATCTCAGAGGGTTTTTTCCATGGCATGCTGACTCCCCCCCACTGTAAATAACGAGTCTGACAGAGGTAAACATGTTTTTCTCGGGAATTTGCTCTTCCTGGAAGAGGTTTGCTGGTGTTGTTTGGGGAAAGGATGGCTCTTGTGCTGCTGGGAGAGAGGTGCTGACAGCCCCAGCCCCAGCCACGGCACTGGGAAAGCTGTCAGGGCGTTCAGGGCCAGGGCTGGTTTGAGGAAAGGTCAGTTTTGGGGTGCTTAAGGAGCCCTGCAGCACCCAGAGGGTCTGGGAAGCAGCGTCAGGCTGTGGAGGAGGAGGAGGAGAGGTTGGAGAGGAGGGAGCTGGTTCCTTGCCAGCCTCATGCCAGGGCTAACAATAACCTCTGGAAACGTTTCCCGACATGGTTCTCACCAGGGCAGCCCAATTAGTGCCACAGCAGGAGCCCAGCTGGGGCAGAGTCCGGCCCTTGGCTCCGGGAATGGCTGGTGGGAACAAAATGTTCCCTGTGGGATGGGAAGAGCCGAGTCCTGGGCCAGGACCCGCAGCCGCCGGCCACCGAGGGCTCTGGATCCGGCCCCGGGGGGGTTGGGGTCCCATGGGGAGGGTTTGGGTCCCATGGGGGGGGTTGGGGTCCCATGGGGGTGTTGGGGTCCCAGGAAGGGGTTTGGAGTCCCATGGGCAGGGAGTTGGGGTCCCATGGAGGGGGTTTGAGATCCTGGGGGGGGGGTTGCAGTCCCAGGAGGGGTTTTGGGGTCCCATGGGGAGGGTTTAGGGTCCCAGGAGGGGGTTTTGGTCCCCAGAGGGGGCTGTGCATGCAGGCTCAGCTCTCTCTGCCCTTGCCCTGCATTGCTCAGCAGCGTGGCTGGGGCAGCGGGGCCGTGCTGGGATCCCCTCGGCTGCAGAGGCAGCAGCTTTCTCACCCCCCCCCCCCCCCGGACTTTGTTCTGTCTGTTGATGGGGTTTCAGTTTACTGCGGGTTCGGAGGCAGCAAAGCTCCCTCCTCGGGGAGGGGTAAGTCCCCAGCCTCCTGCACACCAGGCTCTGCACACCCGGGCTCTGCAGGCGCTGACCTCGTGGCGTGGGGAGGGGGACTGGGGCTGGGGCTGGGGCTGGGGCTGGGGCTGGGGTTGAGGTTGGGGTTGGGGTTGAGGTTGAGCTCAGCCTTTGTCAGCTCCCCTCGCTGGTAAAAAAAACCCCACCCCACGCCTGCAGCAGATGAAATATTAACGGGCTCTTCCCGCAGTTTGCAGCCACCGAAATTTGGAGGTGGTAAAAAAACCCCCAACTCCCTGGTTAAAAACCCCCTAGTTAAAGGGAAAAGCCAAGAAATTTCCATGAGCAGCCTCCGTGGCCCTTCCCTCGCTCACAAAGCCCGGCTTTGTCTGCAGGTTAAATAGAAACCTGCAGAAAATTGCCGAGGGGATTTCTTTCCCCCCCTTCCCCTCTCTCCCGGTTCTGCTTTGTCCGGCTGCTCTCGAGGCATTTCCATCGCTCAGCCCCCCGGGGCTGTCCTGGGGCGTTTTGGGGTGCAGCAGATGCTTGCCCAGGGGTGTTTGTTCCCTCTGGAGCAGGGGGGAGTTTGGCAGAGGAGCTGAGCACCGTTGGGGCAGGATGTTGCCCCATTTCGCAGTGCCTGGCTCTGCCCAGCTGGCCACAGGCTTAACCTCCCCCCACCAACCCCCCCCCGGCCCCATCTGCCTCCCACCCCCCACCCCCGGGGCTTTGTTGTCCCGGCTCACCCCGGGGGTCTCCCAGGAGCCAACCCCCCAGGGCTGGACACGTGCTGTGTGAGCTGCTGCTGCCTCCTCTCCCTTCCCCAAAGCTGGCTCAGCGCTGGCAGCGGAGCACATGGACTCGGGGGGCTGCAGGCTGCCCCCAGCCCCAGCAGCGAAGGTGGTGGGGGCTGTGGGGCACAGCAGCAGCCTCAGGATCCCCGGAGGCAGCACAGGGAGGGTGTCTGGCTGGTCCCAGGGTGGATGTGTGTCCCCCCTCCATCATTTCCCACCTCTCCAGCCCCAACTTTTTGCAGCACTCGCTGCCCCCCACCCTCCTTGCCCCATGGGATGGGGTTTGGAGCAGCCCCCTCCTCGCTGGAGCCCTCTGAGCAGCTTGGAGATCCCCTGAAGCCACTTTTGCTGTTGATGGCAGCGGCTCAGGCTCATTACCAGAGCTTGGGGGGGACAGACAGACACCCCCACCCACAGCTCCCGGCCCTCAGCCCCCCCAGAGCCCCAGGGCCGTGTCCTCTGGGGCATCCCGCTGCCGGCCATCCCCTCCCAGCCTGTTGAGCAGCCATTGTTCCCCCACCTCCCGCCTTTCCACTCGGATGCTGTCACTCTGGCCCTTAATTGAGGAGGAGAAAAAGAGAAATATGAGTCTTTGGGAGTCTGCAGAGCTGCCCCACGGCGAGGGGGGTGCTGAGCCCCCTCCCCAGCCTCCATCCTGGGGCTGCTCAGGAGAGGTGTGGGGAGAGGAATGTGACCTCTGCCCGCCCCGGCAGTGACACAGGACCCTGGCAAAGCCCGTGGTTATTGCAGAAAGCCATCAGGATGTCTGAGGAGGGGAGTGTTTGCTTGTGCCCCTCGGGATGGGCAAAGCCCCCCCCTATTGCTCCCAGCCTGGGGGGGCTGATGGGCAAGTGTCTGTGCCCTGAGCTATTGGCCTCGGGGGGTGTCCCGAGGGGGGGGGGAAAGGGGTGGATTTATCCTGACAGCTTTGCAAATTACCAACAGGCTGGTTAATTAAGTGCTGCTTCATTTGCCTGGGGGCTGGGGAGTGCCTGGAGCAGGACAGAAATCCCCCTCTCCCTGTGGGAGGGAGCAGCCAGGGACCAGAGGGTGGGGAGAAGCTTGTTCTGGGGGTCTTGAGCACCCCCCAGGAAGAAACAGTGATACCCTGAGCCCCTGACACGGCCCTCTGGCATCTCCCTGCTGCAGCCTTTCTGCAGGGAAGGGGCGTTGGGGGTGTGTGGGGTGCAGGGATGCTGCTGTGGGTGCTGCTACAGGGTGCAGAGATGCTGCTGTGGGTGCTACTGCAGGGTGCAGAGATGCTGCTGTGGGTGCTGCTGTGGGGTGCAGGGATGCTGCTGCAGGATGCTGCTGTGGGGTGCAGAGATGCTGCTGTGGGGTGCAGGGATGCTGCTGTGGGTGCTGCTGTGGATGCTGCTGTGGGGTGCAGGGATGCTGCTGTGGATGCTGCTGCGGGCATCCCCCGGCACAGCCCGGGCTGGAGGGCGAAGGAGGGCAGTGGGGGGAGGAGGATTTTAAATAAGAAAGGAGCCAACCCCGCCTCGGTCCCGGTAAGCGCTTCCTGCCGGGATTAGCTGGGGGCTGCCGGGCATGTGTGTGCTTTTTCTTCAGGAAATACCTTCGGAAAGCCCCGCTGGGGTCTCCAGGGCAACCGGCAGCCGCAGCCCCGCGCCCCCCGCCCGCCCCCCGCCCGCATTGTCCCCGCGACGCTTTGTTGGCCGCTTTATTGCCATCGGCACAGCCCACGCCGGGGGGCTGCTGGCCCGGCTCCTCTGCTGCTGGGGGGAGCCGGGAGGTGAAGGGCAGCCCCTCTGCCCTCCCCAGGGCTGTCCCCACCCCAGGCGCTGGGTGACACTCTCCATCTGGCTCCCTGAGCTCAGCTCCGCTTCCCATTCCATTTCAAAGGTGGGATAAAGCCGTAAAACCACGTCAGGCTGAGCTGGTTGTTGCAGCATCCATCCAACTTCAGGCTCCTTGGGAAGGTGATCTGCACCAGGCTCTGCCTTGTGGCATCCAGACTGAAAAGCAGAGGTTAAAAAGGGACCAGCAGATGGTTTAGAGAGGAATTCCCCCCAGCCTCAGGGCTGGCCCAGCACCCACCAGCCTTTGTGTGATGCTGGAGCCTCGTGGTGCAGGGCTGGGGCAGGTGAGAGCCCAGGGAGGGTTGCCAAGTGTTTGTCTGGCTGATTAAACTTTTGCTAAGGTGGGCTGTTGGGGGGCTGCCCATGCCCCAGGGAGCTGCCCCCTGGGCCTGGGGCTCTGCACAGGGGCTGCACCTGGGGCCTGGGTTTAGGTTACAGCAAAACAGAACCTGAGAGAGACACGTTTCAAATGGATGGAGTCCAGTGATCAAACAGGCTCACCCTAGCTGACATAGGTGGGGGATACACTGGGACCGTGGCTCATGCTGCTGGCAGCACCCAGGTGGGAGGCAGAGACAGGGGTCCCCCATACACCCTCTGCCATGCCCAGAATCCCAGCACGATGGGGGCTGGAAGGGCCCTGCAGAGCTCACCCAGCCCCTGCTCAAGCAGCTTCCCCTGGCTCAGGGGGCACAGGAACGTGTCCAGCTGGGGTTGGAAGGAGAAGGAGCTTCCACACCCTCCCTGGGCAGCCTGGGCCAGGGCTCCCTCACCTCAGCACCAAAGGAGTTGCTCCTTCTGTGCCAGGGGCACTGCCTGTGTGCCAGCCTGTGCCCACTGCCCCTTGTCCTGGCACTGGCCAGCACACACCAAACACTGGCCCCAGCCTCCTGCCACCCACCCTGCAGGGCAGTGAGAGGCCAGGACACACTCATTAGGTTGTGAATAGGTTGTGAATCTGTTCCCACTGTGCTGTTGGGTTACCAGAGGGCAGGATCCTGCCTTGCCCTCTGCCTTTCCCAATCCTGTCCATCACCCTGTGGGCTGGGGGAGGGGGCTGCTGCCTGTGAGGAAGGAGCCCATGGCAGTGGGCACAGGGTGCCTGGTGACCTGCCCCGTGCTGTGCCCATGGGAAGGACCCGCCTGAGCCTCACCAATCCTCTGTGTTGCACTGGGGTACCTCAAAGACTTCTCTGCCTCCAAATCCCTCCTTTACCTCCTCCCCAGTCTGAGGGGTGTTTGCAGGGCGTGGGGCTGGCAGGAGCTGCTCCTGCTGCACCAGCACGGGCAGGGTTTCCCACAGACCCTTCCCGAGGTGGTTCCTAGGGCAGGCTCAGGGAGCACAGGATCCCTACGAGCTCTTGGAGCAGAGTCTGGCCAGAACTGCCCCTGCTCTGGCCCAGCATTGGGTCAGTCACAGCATGCTGGGACCCTGTGGCTCGTGGGATGGAGCTGGGGCTGTGGCTCCTCTCACCTGCAGGTGACAGGGACACCAGGGAATATCTGGGGGGGTCCTGGGCAGCTCCAGGCACCTTGTGCAGGTGACTGTGATAAGGAGTGAGCTTGTCAGTGCAGAGCTGGGCCTGGGGAGTGGAAGGAGCGAGATAAGGGCCGATACGGCTGCGGCTCCACGTGTCGCCTTGGTTTGGGCTCTCGGGGCTGGTTATCGCTCGCTGACCTTGTGTGTGAGGAGGGAGTCGGGAGGACGCTGTGGAACCGTCCCACGGGGGTCACACCGATGGGGACAGCGCCTCTGCCTCCTGTGTGGTGGGAGATGCCTGTGACTAATCACTTGAAACACAAATGAGAGCTCCCAGAAGCGCCCGTCCTGCCAGACTGAGAGAGGAAAGCAAACGGCACTGCCAAAGCAAGAGCCTTCCCCCACCACCTCAGGGACTCCCAGCAGCCTTCATCATCCGTGTGAAAACGCTTTGGAACCTCTTACTGACAGCTCTGCAGCACTGGCTTTGGCTTTCCAGCAGCTGAGGAGGGGAGCTCTTCATTCCACCAGCACACTGTTTGCCTTCAAGCGCTGAGCAAAAGTGAAAGGAGAAGCTCTGGAGCTGCTCGTGGATGGTTTTGCCCATCATGAAGCTTCCCATGGGCGTGAGAAAAAGTGACCAGACAGTGAAGTGCAGATCACAAGGTGGTAAATGAGAGTTTCTGAAGGGCTGAGCCTTCATCCTTGGCAGTATGGAACGGCTGGTGGGTCCTGGGAGGACGGTGCCTTGCTGCCAGCCCCCTGCTCAGCTCAGGGGGGTGTTTGACCAGGAGGGTTTGGCACAGAGAAGGGGGAAAGAAGAAGCTGCCCTTGGGAAGAGGCTGCAGGAGGTGAGGGGGTGCTGAGGGGATGGCTGGCAGTGCTGCAGTGACACAGCCCCTCCCTGTGCTGGAGGCTGTTGTCAGGAGCTGCTTGTTTTGCAAATTGCCTCGCTCCTGGATGGAAGCCACGTGGGTCCCAGGGGAGAGCTGTGGCTTTGCTCTTGCCCCTGTGGTTGGAGCCCCTGCCAGGCACCTTGGTCCTTGAGAGAGGAGCAGCCCTCAAGCCACAGATTGCTGAAGTTGGGATGTTTCCAGACCATTGCTGGGGAGTGTGATGGGATTTTCCAGCCCCACTCTGGATCACTGTGGTGCAGAGAAGTTGTACTGTGGAGACCTTCAGCTGTGCCCCAGTGGCACCGTTGCCTTGGAGCTGTCCGACCAGCAGCCTGGAGGTGCAGTGGAAATGTTGTGTGTCCTTCCAGGACGCAGCCAAGCAGCTCTGTCCCTGAGAGTGGGATCCACAGCAGCACCAAGTGCCTCTTGGTGCTGCTTTTCCCCAGCACTCAGGACCTGAGGCCGTGCTGGGCTGATGCTCACGCTGCAGGGAACCTTCAGCCTTTCCTCAAGCTTGAAGAGGTGGTTTCAAACCCATCTGCACCGAGCCCAGGGCTGGGAAAGCCTCGGAGACAAGCCCAGGAGAGAGCAGCTCCCGGAGCAGCGGCGATGGAGAGAAAGGAGCTTTGTGCTGCCCACACAACTGCGGCCTCGGGGAGCAGCTGCAGCTCTCCCTGCGCACAGGCACCTGTTTGGCTGCAGCTCCCCTGTGTGACCTTTCCCTGCCGCAGCCCCTCGCTGTCCTGCTGCTGTCCTGCCACGGCTCCCTCAGCCTCCCCCAGCCCTCCTGCCCCTGCTCTAACCGGGGCGAGCCGTGGGCTCCCTGCGCCGCTTCGCCGCCTGCCCGCTCGTGGTGCTGGGGATCCACAGAGCCAGAGGGGTTTGGGATGCTCCCGGGAGAGGGCAAATCCCATCCAAACAGCTGGCGCTGCCTGGGCTGTCTCAAATTGCCTGTCTCTTCCCCATCTCCAAGCCCCAGCCCTGCAGCACGCTCCTCCTGGGCTGAGCAGGGCTGGGAGTGAGAGCTCAAAGGGTGTCAGAGTGCTTTTGAGCTCCCTGGCCAGTGCTTGGTGCTGCTTGGGGTGCCCTCAGCCTCTGCCTCTGCCCCTGCTCCGCTCTGCAGCCATGCTGGGAGCACCCCAGCAGCATCCCAGCAGCATCCCAGCAATATCCCAGCAATATCCCAGCAGCATCCCAGCAGCATCCCAGCAGTATCCCAGCAGCATCCCAGCAGTATCCCAGCAGCATCCCAGCAGCATCCCAGCAGCACCCAGCAGTATCCCAGCAGTATGCCAGCAGCATCCCAGCAGTATCCCAGCAATATCCCAGCAGCATCCCAGCAGCATCGCAGCAGCATCCCAGCAGTATCCCAGCAGCATCCCAGCAGCATCCCAGCAGTATCCCAGCAGCACCCAGCAGCATCCCAGCAGTACCCCAGCAGTATCCCAGCAGTATCCCAGCAGCACCCAGCAGCACCCAGCAGCATCCCAGCAGCACCCAGCAGCATCCCAGCAGCATCCCAGCAGTACCCCAGCAGTATCCCAGCAGTATCCCAGCAGCACCCAGCAGCATCCCAGCAGTACCCCAGCAGTACCCCAGCAGTATCCCAGCAGCACCCAGCAGTATCCCAGCAGCACCCCAGCAGCACCCAGCAGCATCCCAGCAGCCTCCAGCAGCCTCCAGCAGCGCATGTTGCCTCATTAACACGGAGCTGGTTTCCTTTGGTCTCTATTTCTTTTCTCTTTTGTTTTCTCCTCCCCCTCCTTCCTTTCTCTTCTCCTAACTCCTCCAGTTCTGCCCAAAGCCAAAATCGAAGTGGAGTCCTACTCGGCCCACCCCGGTGACCTCCTGCAGCTGCGCTGCCGGCTCAGGGATGACGTCCAGAGCATCAACTGGGTGCGTGACGGCGTCCAACTGGCCGAGAACAACCGGACGCGCATCACCGGGGAGGAGGTAGAGGTCAGGGACGCGGTGCCCGAGGACTCGGGGCTCTATGCCTGCATGACCAACAGCCCCTCGGGGAGCGACACCACCTACTTCTCCGTGAACGTCTCAGGTTCGTAGCGGCCCCGGGGCCGGGCTGCGGAGCCCAGGAGCAGCTGGAGCTGGCGCAGGGTTGTGTGGAGAGCTGGGGGCGGAGGCTGAGCTTTGGGGGTACCCAGAGGTCTGGGTGCAGCGTGGTGGGTGATGTCCAGGTGCAGGGGCAGGTTGTTGCTTGTTTGTGTTGGTGTGGGGCTGGGGGGCTGCCCACAGCACTGGGCACACGCTGGGCACCAGCCCAGGGCCACGTTGGTGTTGTGGAGCATGAGGCTGGAGAAGGAAGAGTCACAGGATCATTGAATTGGTTGTTAAAGCCCCTGAAGCTGCTGCAGTGCCAGCCCTGCCCTCACCCTGCCCAGCCCAGCACTGATCCACAGCCTCAGCACCTCAGCTCCAGGGCTTTGGGATGCCTCCAGGGCTGGGCACTGCCCCTGGGCAGCCTCTACCGGTGTCTAACAACCCTCTCAGGGGAAAAGTTCTTCCTCAGCTCCAATCTCAACCTCTCCTGCTGTAGTTTGAGGCTCTTTCCTCTTGTCCTGTCGCTCGGGAGGTGTGTGCAGAGACTGGGGCTGTTTGTGTGCCCAGAGGGGTTGTTGGCACCAAGGGCACAGGGAGCTGTGCATGGACACACGGCGTGGAGCTCTGACACCACCTCAGGGTAGGGCAGATGGCTCCACCATGTCCCTGGGCTGGGAGCAGCAGGCACTGCTGGGCACACACAGCCGTCCCCCGGGACCCCCACAGCTCCCAGCGGGCGTCAGCACTGCCACAGAGCCCAGCACCAGCCCTCTGTGCTCCCTGCTCGGGCTGAGGTGTTCAGTGGGGCCGTCTCTTCTCTCACAGATGCGCTCCCCTCCGCAGAGGATGATGATGATGAAGATGATTCCTCCTCGGAGGAGAAGGAGGCAGATAACACGAAGCCAAACCGTACGTGTGAGAGGGGTTTGCCTCTGGTGCTGCCTTTTTGGGGAGGGGCAAGGGGAAGCTGCCACACTCTCAAGCATCTCCCAAAGATGGAGAAAGGCAAGGGAGGGTGGGCAGGAGCTGCTGCTCCAGCCCAGGGCACCTGGTAGTGGCGAGGGCTTGGTGCAGGGAGCAGATCTGGGTGCACCCAGGTGAAGCAGCGTGGTCAGAGCAAGGGGAGGTGCTGGCACCAGCATTCACCTCACAAAGAAAGGGCCCTGCAGGGCTGCTGTGACTCCTCAGCCCTGCCCTGGGCATCCTCAAGGTTCAACCAAGAGCAAAGCTCCCTGTGCCTGGAGCCCTGATGGGTTTGGCTGGTGAGTCTGGCCCGGTGCTGGTGCTGAGCCCCCTGCTCTGCTCCCCAGAGGCCATTGCTCCCTACTGGACATACCCTGAGAAGATGGAGAAGAAGCTCCACGCCGTCCCCGCAGCCAAAACGGTGAAGTTCAAGTGTCCCTCGAGCGGGACCCCAAACCCCACCCTGCGCTGGCTCAAGAACGGCAAAGAGTTCAAACCCGACCACCGCATCGGCGGCTACAAGGTACCGGGGCTGGGGGCCTGGGCAGGACCCCAGGGAGGCGGTGGGAGGGGTCCCAGGTCCAGGGGAGACAGGGCAGGACCCCAGGGAGGGGATGGGGAGGGGTCCCAGGTCCAGGGGGGACGGGTTGCAGGGCAGGACCCCAGGGAGGTGATGAGGAGGGGTCCCAGGTCCAAAGGGGTGCAGGGCAGGACCCCAGGGAAGCGATGGGGAGGAGTCCCAGGTTCAGGGGGGACAGGGCAGGACCCCAAGGAGGTGGTGGGGAGGCAGATAGCTCAGGGCTCACTCTGGGTGCAGGCTGGCACACCTCAAGGAGCCATCCCTGGGGCAACGTGGGGAGGAAGAGGATGGGGAGGGGGTTCTGCAGCTGAAGAGGCACCGAGCCCCCTGCCCAGCAGGGGCAGATGGGCCCCTCTGACATTCCTGGTGCAAAAGAGCCCCACGGCAGTGACCTGCTTCTGGGTCATGTTTGCAGCAGCTCAGGCTCAGGGGGAGGGGGTGGTGGGCAAGCCAGGCTGCCTGTGCCTAATCCCCACGCTGAGGAGCGGGGGGCTTGGCGTCCCCGGCAGGCTGTGGGGGCTGCTGGGGCTGGCTAGTGGCCTGGGGGCTGCCTAGTGGCCTGGGGGCTGGCTAGTGGCCTGGGGGCTGCCTGGCTCCTCTGTAGCCCAGCAGTGGTCAGCAGATGCTGCATTTGGGGGCCACATTCAGTCCCTGCACTGGGCTTCTTCCCCAGCACCCACAGTGGGTCCAGGCTGCAGGTTCCCCCCAGGCAGGATGAGACCTTGACTCTGCCCTTCTCACAGCTCTGGTCCTGCAGTGGGGCTGCTGCTGCTTCAGAATTGTCCTGGGGGTGGGACCAGCTTGCCAGGACCCCCCAGCCTCGTCCCTCCCCAAATGAGAGGGTGAACCATGCTTCCTCAGCTCCCAAGGCCACTGTCACAGTGTCACAGGATGGTGGGTGTTGGAAGGGACCCCCAGAGCTCATCCAGCCCAACTCCCCTGGACATTTGGGGAGTGCTGAGAGCCCAGCTGAGCCATCTCTGGTTGGCAGCAACCTCAGTGTCCCAGGTGGAGGATGTGAAATGCCCATGGAGCCCTCTCCCTGCTGGGACTGGCTGTGGGGAGCAACATGAGCCCGAGCCCCAGCCCAGAGGAAGGGGCTCTTCCTCAGGGAACAGTTGGGGTCCCTGTGAGCTGGGAGGTCCCTGTTGGCTGAGGGGGTCCCTGTGAGCTGAGGGTAGTCCCTGTGAGCTGGGGGAGTCCCTATGAGCAAGAAGGGTCCCATCCCACTCACAGCCTCCCTGCATCTGCTCCTCGGTGCAGTTGGCTCCGTGCAAGGGCTGTCCTGGGACAGCTGGGAGCAATTACAGTCCCTCTGGAGGAAAGGGGAAAGGTGACCCCAAAGGGTGATGTGTGTCCTGCCTGTACCTGAGCCAGCTCTGATGGGAAGGAGGGCTCATGTGCTCCAGCCCCCTCAAAACACCTGTGTGAGCATCCCCCTGCCCCCAGGTCCGTTACGCGACCTGGAGCATCATCATGGACTCGGTGGTGCCGTCCGACAAGGGCAACTACACGTGTATCGTGGAGAACAAGTACGGGAGCATCAACCACACCTACCAGCTGGATGTCGTGGGTGAGGAGCTGTGGGGGCTGTGGGAGGTGGCAGCGGGTCCCCATCCACCCCAGTGCCCCCCAGCAGAAGCGGGTGCTGCTCCCTAGGGAGATGGGGAGGGGGCCCATGTTCCCCCCCAGCCCTTCTAAGGGTTGTTGGGTTTTTTTTGTTTAACCCTGGTGCAAATAATTTCATAGACCAGACAGGAACTTTTTCCCTAATCTCCTTATTAGCCATAATTCCCAGCTGGGAAGGCTGGCCTGAGCAGTTCCACATGTGGAGCTGCTCTAAATGCCACTAAATGAACCATTAAAAATGTGATTTAATTTGATTACACTGAGCAAACTGAAGGGAACAGGCAGCGAGGTGGACAAAGGGGTTTGTTAATGCTGACTCACCACAGTGGCAGCCGCTTTGTTAATGGCCCTGGCCCTCCTTAGGTTTGTTTGACCCCTGACCCACTCCCCCCAAATAGCTCCCCACCGTCCCCCTCCCCACATTGGGAGTTCACCTGGCCTCATCCCCAGCCCTTGCTGGCTGCCCTCACCCTGGGCAAGGGGATGCCATGAGAGCCTCAGTCCCTGTGCAGGGGGGGAGCTGGAAGGGTGCTTGCCCTGGGCTAGTGGCCGAGCCCCGTTGTAAGGTGCCTGGTCTCTCCCTGGGTGCTGCAGAGAGGTCCCCACACCGGCCCATCCTGCAGGCAGGGCTGCCTGCCAACAAGACTGTAGCCCTGGGGAGCAACGTGGAGTTTGTGTGCAAGGTCTACAGTGACCCCCAGCCCCACATCCAGTGGCTGAAGCACATCGAGGTGAACGGCAGCAAGATCGGCCCCGACAACCTGCCCTACGTGCAGATCCTGAAGGTAAAGCCGGGGCTGGCGTGTCCCACGGGGCACTGGCCGCCGTGTGGGCTGGTGGCCACGCTGTGGGTGGGTGAGAGGAGCCACCTGAGGCTCAGGAGCACTGGCTGGTGGTCCCAGAGCTGTCACCAGCCTGCCTGGCTTTGCACTGGGGGGTGAGAGATGGGCAGGGAGGGCTGCCCAGCTCTTCAGCCACACGCAGCAGTGCTTCTACTTTGAAGCCCTAAAGGCACATGCTGTGGGGCTGGGTGAGCTAGCCCAGGGCTGGATGAGGTAGCCCAGGGCTGGGTGAGGTAGCCCAGGGCTGGGTGGGCTAGCCCAGGACTGGGTGAGATAGCTCAAGGCTGGATGAGGTAGCCCAGGGCTGGGTGAGGTAGCCCAAGGCTGGGTGGGCTAGCCCAGGGCTGGGTGGGCTAGCTCAAGGCTGGATGAGGTAGCCCAAGGCTGGGTGAGGTAGCCCAAGGCTGAGTGAGGTAGCCCAGGACTGGGTGAGGTAGCTCAGGGCTGGATGAGGTAGCCCAGGGCTGGATGAGGTAGCCCAGGACTGGGTGAGGTAGCCCAGGGCTGGATGAGGTAGCCCAGGGCTGGATGAGGTAGCTCAGGGCTGGATGAGGTAGCCCAGGGCTGGATGAGGTAGCCCAGGGCTGGGTGAGCTAGCCCAAGGCTGGATGAGGTAGCTCAGGGCTGGATGAGGTAGCCCAGGGCTGGGTGAGCTAGCCCAAGGCTGGATGAGGTAGCCCAGGGCTGGATGTGGTAGCCCAGGGCTGGGTGAGCTAGCCCAGGCCACGTTGCTGGAGGTGGGGGCTGAGTTTGAGCCCCGCTCCATCCCAGCCAGAGCAGCTCCCTCCGTGCCGGTGTTGCTGCGACATGACCCCCTCCCCAGGCACGCAGCCGCATCCCCGCCCGCCCCAGCCTCCCCTGAGCCCCTCAGCGCCATCCCCATCCCTCCCAGCCCGCAGCAGGTCCCGGTGGGAGCAGCCCCCTGTCGGCAGAGCCGCTGTCGGGTGCCGCCGCTGCCCGGTGCGTGGCCGTGACTGCGTGTTGTTGGTCTGTTCCAGCACTCGGGGATTAATAGCTCTGACGCGGAGGTGCTGACCCTGTATAATGTGACAGAGGCGGAGAGCGGGGAGTATGTTTGTAAGGTTTCCAATTATATTGGCGAGGCCAACCAGTCTGCGTGGCTCACGGTCACCAGACCCCTGGCACAAGGTAACGGGAAGGACGCCCGGCGGGGTGTTTCCCGGGAGCGTCGCTCCCCGGCGGTGCAGAACGAAACTCTGGGCTCTCTGGTTTCTGCTGTTTCTGGTGTGACAAAGCCATGGAAAAATCCTCAGCAGGGCCGGCTGCTCTGTGTGTGCTTCCGTGTGTGCTCCCGTGTGTGCTCCTGTGTGCCCCCGTGTGTGCTCCCGTGTGTGCTCCTGTGTGTGCTCCCGTGTGCTCCTGTGTGTGCTCCCGTGTGTGCTCCTGTGTGTGCTCCTGTGTGTGCTCCCGTGTGTGCTCCCGTGTGTGCTCCTGTGTGTGCTCCCGTGTGTGCTCCTGTGTGTGCTCCTGTGTGTGCTCCCGTGTGTGCTCCCGTGTGCTCCCGTGTGTGCTCCCGTGTGTGCTCCTGTGTGTGCTCCCGTGTGCTCCCGTGTGTGCTCCCGTGTGTGCTCCTGTGTGTGCTCCCGTGTGCTCCTGTGTGTGCTCCCGTGTGTGCTCCTGTGTGTGCTCCTGTGTGTGCTCCCGTGTGTGCTCCCGTGTGTGCTCCTCTGTGTGCTCCTGTGTGTGCTCCCGTGTGTGCTCCTGTGTGCCCCCGTGTGTGCTCCCGTGTGTGCTCCTCTGTGTGCTCCTGTGTGTGCTCCCGTGTGTGCTCCCGTGTGTGCTCCTCTGTGTGCTCCTCTGTGTGCTCCTGTGTGTGCTCCCGTGTGTGCTCCTGTGTGTGCTCCCGTGTGCTCCTGTGTGTGCTCCCGTGTGTGCTCCTGTGTGTGCTCCCGTGTGTGCTCCTCTGTGTGCTCCTGTGTGTGCTCCCGTGTGTGCTCCTGTGTGTGCTCCCGTGTGTGCTCCTCTGTGTGCTCCTGTGTGTGCTCCCGTGTGTGCTCCTGTGTGTGCTCCCGTGTGCTCCTGTGTGTGCTCCTGTGTGTGCTCCCGTGTGTGCTCCCGTGTGTGCTCCTCTGTGTGCTCCTGTGTGTGCTCCCGTGTGTGCTCCTGTGTGCCCCCGTGTGTGCTCCCGTGTGTGCTCCTCTGTGTGCTCCTGTGTGTGCTCCTGTGTGTGCTCCCGTGTGTGCTCCTGTGTGTGCTCCCGTGTGCTCCTGTGTGTGCTCCCGTGTGTGCTCCTGTGTGTGCTCCCGTGTGCTCCCGTGTGTGCTCCCGTGTGTGCTCCTGTGTGTGCTCCCGTGTGCTCCTGTGTGTGCTCCCGTGTGTGCTCCTGTGTGTGCTCCTGTGTGTGCTCCCGTGTGTGCTCCCGTGTGTGCTCCTCTGTGTGCTCCTGTGTGTGCTCCCGTGTGTGCTCCTGTGTGTGCTCCCGTGTGTGCTCCTGTGTGTGCTCCTGTGTGTGCCCCCGTGTGTGCTCCCGTGTGTGCTCCTCTGTGTGCTCCTGTGTGTGCTCCCGTGTGTGCTCCCGTGTGTGCTCCTCTGTGTGCTCCTCTGTGTGCTCCTGTGTGTGCTCCCGTGTGTGCTCCTGTGTGTGCTCCCGTGTGCTCCTGTGTGTGCTCCTGTGTGTGCTCCCGTGTGCTCCTGTGTGTGCTCCCGTGTGTGCTCCTGTGTGTGCTCCCGTGTGCTCCTGTGTGTGCTCCTGTGTGTGCTCCTGTGTGTGCTCCCGTGTGTGCTCCCGTGTGTGCTTCCGTGTGTGCTCCCGTGTGCTCCTGTGTGCTCCCGTGTGTGCTCCCGTGTGTGCTCCCGTGTGCTCCTGTGTGCTCCCGTGTGTGCTCCTGTGTGTGCTCCCGTGTGTGCTCCCGTGTGCTCCCGTGTGCTCCTGTGTGCTCCTGTGTGCTCCTGTGTGTGTGTCCCGACCGCGCTCCCCGTGTGCTTCCCACCCCCCGCCACGCACACACCGCGGCTGCGCTGGTGGAGACGGGCACTGCCATGGTGCCAGCCCTCAGCTTCGTGGAGTCGGGGAATGCTGGGGGCTGGAAGGGCCCTGCAGAGCTCCCCCAGCCCCAGCCCCTGCTCCAGCAGCTTCCCCTCGCTCAGGGGCACAGGGACGTGTCCAGGTGGGGTTGGAAGGAGAAGGAGCCTCCACAGCCTCCCTGGGCAGCCTGGGCCAGGGCTCCCTCACCTCAGCACCAAAGGACTTGCTCCTGGTGTTTAAGTGGAACTGTTTGTGTTCCAGCTGATGCCCATCAGCCCTTGTTCTGGCACTGGAGAATACAGAACAAAGTGTCACCCTGTTCCCCTGACACTCACTCTTTCGGTGCTTATCAGCATTGCTGAGGTGCCCCTGAGCTCAGGCTTCTCCAGGCTGAGCATCCCCAGGTCCTGCAGCCTTTCCTCCTCACACACATGTTGCAGCCCCTCAGCATCTTGGTGTCCCTGCCCTGGCCTCTCTGCAGCAGCTCCCTGTCTCTCTGCAGCTGGGGAGCCCAGCACTGGCCACAGGACTCCAGCTGAGCCTCCCCAGGACAGGAGCAGAACCTCCCTGTCCCTGTTGCCCCCACTCTCCTTACACCACTGGCCTCCTTGCCCACGAGGGCACGTCGCTGCCCACGTTCATTCACCATCAGCCCCTCCCCAGTCCCGGTGCTGCGTCCCCGTCCGTGCTGCCCTCCCGTGTCTGTCCTCGTGCCTCCCCTCCCCGTGCCCATGTCCTCGTGCCTCCCCTCCCCGTGTCTGTCCTCGTGCCTCCCCTCCCCGTGCCCATGTCCTCGTGCCTCCCCTCCCCGTGCCCGTGCAGCCGGCTCTGCCTGAGCGTCATTTCTCCATGCAGCCCACTGCCAGCATGTTCCCATGGGCAGCACACTCCGTTTGGTGAAGGGTTTGTTTACCCAGCGTCTCCGTAGGTCGCTCGGGATGAGTGGTCATCCTGAGGGGTCTCTTTAGCAGGTCTGCAGCGGTCTCTGTCTGCTCCCCCGGGCTCTGGCGGATGAGCCTGGGCTCTCCCTCCTCTCTGGCCTCTTTCCCACAAGGTCTCATGTCGTTTGCTTCTCCGTTTGTCTCTGCTTCCATCTTCCCTTGCAGACGGCTGGCGTTAACACCACAGACAAGGAGATGGAAGTGCTTCACTTAAGGAATGTGTCCTTTGAGGATGCTGGGGAGTATACATGTTTGGCGGGTAATTCTATTGGGATCTCCCATCACTCTGCATGGTTGACAGTTCTCGAAGGTATATACTCCTCTTCCTCTCCTTCCTCCCTCCTTTCCAATGTATGCATCAGGGTCCGGGAGAGAGCTCTTCCCAGCCCCCATCCCCCTGGCTGCGTGCATCCCCCCCAAACTGGCGTGTGCCCCTTCAATCTGGGGGCTGCCCCTTGCTCTCTCCCTGGCCCAGGCGATGCATACCCGGGTGACCTGAACCCCGTGCTCAGTGGCACCGGGGCACGGCCGGCGCTGCCCACCGGCGCTTTGGGGGTGCCGGGGAGCTGGCCTTGCCCCGTGCCAGGGCTGTGTGCTGCTTCTGCTGGCCCTGTCCTCGCTGATGCTGCTCCTCAGGCATCAGCACTGCATGGTCCAAAGCCTGATAACACCACATGGGGAAAGTTTTTGGGGTGCCGTGTGGTTGGTGCTTCCTGGACAAAAACTTTGCCCGTTATCAGCCGCTGCTTTGGCAGCCGGGTGCGCTCGGAGGTGGCACAGAAAGCTTTCCACTCTTACAGCTCTCCTTGAAGCTCTGTTCTTTGTTGTTTTTGGGGGGGGGGTCAGCTTGAAGGCGGCTGCCAGGGGGTGCGATGGCAGCTCCCACCTGGTCAGATCCCCCACGGTTTGTGGCTGCCCTTGGACGGTGCCACGTGGCTGCAGCCGCTCTGAGCCCTTGGTGGCACCGACACCTCCTCTGCCAGCCCCCAGCAGCCACCAAAGCAGGGGCTGCCCCAGGGCACGGGGGGGCCGGGACCCTCCTCGTCGCCAGCCTGGGGGTCCCGCGGCAAATCGCTGCTGCTTGAGGCGCTTCTGGCTGCTCTGCGCTGAGCTCTGCCCACGGCCCAGGCACCGCTGGACGGGCTCCCCCGCGCCACCAGCCCCCTCCATGCCACTGATCCCCCCCATCCCACACACACCTTCACCCACGTCCCTGCAGACGCACGGGGAGGACTCGGGGGGGATCCCCCCAGCAGCACCCCACTCCTCAGCCCCAGGCTGGGCTGGAGAGTGCTAACAGCCTCTTCACACTGACCCAGCTATTGAAGACACCCCAGCCATGATGACGTCCCCCATTTACCTGGAGATCATCATTTACTGCACCGGGGCCTTCCTCATCTCCTGCATGGTGGTGACCGTCATCATCTACAAGATGAAGAGCACGACCAAGAAGACAGACTTCAACAGCCAGCTGGCCGTGCACAAGCTGGCCAAGAGCATCCCCCTGCGCAGACAGGTAACAGAAAGTAGAGAGGGGGTTTGTTTGCACCTACTGCCCCTCCTGCCCTTCCCTGGGGGGGTCTGGGTGAGGATGAGTGGGGGGAGACCCAGGAGCATCTCACCCTGCTGCACCCGCTCCGGGCTCGTGGCGTAGGGGCTGTCTGTGGGCTGAGCCCCACGCTGTCAGCACAGCCCAGCCCCGCTCGTCCCCCACGCTGTGGGGCTCAGCAGGACCAGAAGGATCTGCAGCAGTTTAATGTTCGAGCTGAAGAGCGAGTGTGACAGCCTGAGGAGACAGAGGCAGCCCCAGGCTCTGTGTTTTGTGGTATCAGCACAATGTAAATGAATTCATGAGGGTCACCAAGGGCAGAGTCCTGCAGCTGGGGAGGAACAAGCCCAGCACCAGCACAGGCTGGGGGTGAGCTGCTGGAGAGCAGCTCCAGGAGAGAAACCTGGCAGTGCTGGTGCAAATAAACCTGAGCTGGAGAAGAGAAGGCTGAGGGGAGACCTTATAAATGCTGATAAATAACTGAGGGGTGGGTGTCAGGAGGCTGGGGACAGTGTTTGGTGTGTGGGGGCCAGTGGCAGGACAAGGGGCAGCGGGCACAGGCTGGCACAGAGGCAGTGTCAGTGGCACAGGAGGAGAAAGTCCTTTGGTGCTGAGGTGAGGGAGCCTTTGCCCAGGCTGCCCAGGGAGGGTGTGGAGGCTCCTTCTCCTTCCAGCCCCAGCTGGACACGTTCCTGTGCCCGAGCCAGGGGAAGCTGCTGGAGCAGGGGCTGGGGCTGGGTGAGCTCTGCAGGACCCTTCCAGCCCCTGCGGTGCTGTCGTTCTGTAACAAAACAGTGCCCAGAGCAGGTCCAGGGTGGGAGCAGCGCTGAGGGGGCCGTGGGCAGGGTCGGGGCTCCCCCTCCTCCCCTCCCTCGCAGCAGGGACGCTGCCACGGCCCCGGCTGCTGCGTGAAGGTAACCCACGGCCCCCACTGCAGGTGTCAGCCGACTCCAGCTCCTCCATGAACTCGGGGGTGATGCTGGTCCGGCCGTCCCGCCTCTCCTCCAGCGGCACCCCCATGCTGGCCGGCGTCTCCGAGTACGAGCTGCCCGAGGACCCTCGCTGGGAGCTGCCCCGGGACAGGTGAGTCCCAGCCCCGCTGCTCCGGCTCTGCGCCGGGGACGAGCCTGTGGCAGGAGCTGGGTGAGGATGGTGGCACCGTTCCCCACACACCCGGGGGTGTCTCCTCCCTTCAGGCTGATCCTGGGCAAGCCCCTGGGGGAAGGCTGCTTTGGGCAGGTGGTGCTGGCAGAAGCCATCGGCCTGGACAAGGACAAGCCAAACCGTGTCACCAAGGTGGCGGTGAAGATGCTCAAGTGTAAGTGGTAGGGAGGAGCAGGGAGGTGGTCCCAGCACGATGCCACAGCCCTGGCAACTCGGGGGGGACCCAGCCTGGCCACCCCCCCTGACCTCTGCCTCCCCCACCACCGTAGCTGACGCAACAGAGAAGGATTTGTCCGACCTCATCTCCGAGATGGAGATGATGAAGATGATCGGGAAGCACAAGAACATCATCAACCTGCTGGGAGCCTGCACGCAGGACGGTGAGGGAACCTCCCCCGGGCCGCCCCTCCAGCTGCCCCCACCCCGTGGTCCCCCCACACTCATCCCCCCCATCCCCTCAGGACCCCTCTATGTCATCGTGGAGTACGCCAGCAAGGGCAACCTGCGGGAGTACCTGCAGGCACGGCGGCCCCCGGGCATGGAGTACTGCTACAACCCCAGCCGCGTCCCCGAGGAGCAGCTCTCCTTCAAGGACCTCGTGTCCTGCGCCTACCAGGTGGCCAGGGGCATGGAGTACCTGGCCTCCAAGAAGGTGAGGAGCTCACAGAGGGGGAAGCCGGCAGCCGGGCTTGGAGGGGGGCTGCAGCCTCCCTGCAGCCTGTGTGAGGGTGGGGAAGCAGCTCTGGGGCTCGGCTGATGCCCAGTGCCTGGGCAGTGCATCCACAGGGACCTGGCAGCCAGGAACGTGCTGGTGACCGAGGACAACGTGATGAAGATCGCTGACTTCGGCCTGGCCCGGGACATCCACCACATTGACTATTACAAGAAGACAACAAACGTGAGTGGGGGGCTCAGGGCTGGGCTGGGCTCTGGTGCTGGGGGTGCCACGGGCACGCAGGGCTGCACCGGCCACAGGCTGCCCCTGCCCCCTGGTGTGGCACAGAACCAATGTGGAGCTTTCTTGTGTGCCAGGGTCGTCTGCCAGTGAAGTGGATGGCGCCTGAGGCTCTGTTTGACCGAATATACACCCATCAGAGCGACGTGTGAGTAATGGCTGCAGGACACGGGGGCTGGGGCTGGGGGGCACATGTGCAGCTCCCGTCACGATTCATCCTAACTGAATGATATAATCAGCATCAGCAGCCAAAACGTGGTTGGATCTCAGTTGTATTCAGTGCTGGGACTCTTGCAGAAGCGAATCAGAGCTGTTAGTTCTTGTCCCTCCCAGCAAACAAAGCTGTGCCTGTGCTCTGCAGCAGGGGTGCCAGCTCCACGGAGCGGGGTGCCCCAGCCTGTGCCCTGTGCTTGCCCTGGGCAGGTGGTCCTTCGGTGTGCTGCTGTGGGAGATCTTCACGCTGGGTGGCTCACCCTACCCCGGCGTGCCCGTCGAGGAGCTCTTCAAGCTGCTGAAGGAAGGTCACAGGATGGACAAGCCCAGCAACTGCACCAACGAGCTGTGAGTGTGGCAGGGGGCTGGGGAGGAGGGGGGGGGACACTGGCACCCCTTCCCCTCCCTGTGTCCTCAGAGCTGGGGATGCAGTGGCAGCAGGGGGCTGGGAGGCTCTGGGTGAGCGTGAGCACAGGCAGGTGTTCAGTTGCTTTCCCAGCCCTGCAAAAGCACCGTCTCATCCCCTTTGTGGTGATCACCATACCCCTTGGTTACTTTTCAGCCAGAGTGAACCCCAGGCTGACCCCAGAGCAGGGACCAGCTCAGCTCCCCGTGCAGCCCCACGTCCCTCCCAGTTCCCTTCCTTCCCCTGGGGATTCGCTCCCAAAGCCCTGGCAGGACGTCTTTGCTGGGTGCCAGCCCGAGTGCCAGGGCTCAGCCCCCTCCTGCCCTCTGCCTGGCAGGTACATGATGATGCGGGATTGCTGGCACGCCGTCCCCTCCCAGAGACCCACCTTCAAGCAGCTGGTGGAAGACCTGGACAGGATCGTGGCCATGACCTCCAACCAGGTAGGAGAAGCGGCACCCGGGAGCCCCGACCCGCGCCCCCTGCCTGGGCTGGGCACTGTCTGGGGGATGCCCAGAGCCGTCCTGAGCCCGTCCTCGGGGTTCATCCCCCCAGGAGTACCTGGACCTCTCGGTGCCGCTGGATCAGTATTCCCCCGGCTTCCCGGACACCCGCAGCTCCACCTGCTCCTCGGGAGAGGACTCGGTGTTCTCCCACGACCCCCTTCCAGACGAGCCGTGCCTTCCCAGGCTGCCCCCTCAGCACAGCAACGGCGGACTCAGGCGACACTGAGGGTGGCTGTGCCAGCAGGGACTGCCGTGCCAGGCTGTGCCACGCCGTGCCAGACCATGCCAGGCCGTGCCAGGCTGTGCCAGACCATGCCAGACCATGCCAGGCCACGCCAGGCCATGCCAGGGCTGCTGGCTGATGCTGCCTGCACAGCCCCACTCGTGCTGAGCTATTGCAGAAGGGGTTCAGAGGCATCTCCCAGCGCCAAACCCGCCCTCCCCTCGTGCCACCTTGGCTGCCAGCTCCGCAGCCCAAAGGTTTCCTTCTGCTGGAGGGGTTTTTGGTGTTTCCTGGTGGTTTATTTTCCTTTCAAGCCTCTTTATCCACGAAGCCTCTGCTTGAACCTTGCCAACTTGGTCGAGCTCAAATCCTCTCCTGTGGGGCTGAGCGCCCTGCCAGGGAGGTAACCAGCTACCCTGGGCTGGCACGTCCTGGCAGGGCACAGAGACCAGCTTTTATCTGCCCCTGGGAGAACTCAGCACGTCCTGGCAGGGCACAGAGACTAGCTTTTGTCTGCCCCTGGGAGAACTCAGCACCAGGTTCCTGTGGCCACGTGAGGCTGAAGGTGCCCGAGATGCCAGGGAGTGGGGAGAGGCAGCGTCTGCATTGCTCAGCACTGGGGCCAGGGGCAGCCAGACCCCCTCCCCCCGTGCCAGAGCCACAAGCTCCTGTGTACAGAACGACAAATATGTATAAATATGAATATATATTTACATGTCTTTTTAAAGGGGTTGTTCCCAGAGATATACCAGTTGGGTAGGAAGGTACTAGTGGCTGGTAGGTATCAGTTGCTATATAAAACAAACAAATCCATATATTTTGCTACTTTTGCTGTTTGTATTTTGTTTAAGTTATGTTCTGAACCCCTCAGTGTAGGTCCCTCAGTCAGGATTTGCTGCTGCTGCTGCTGCTGCTGCCGTTTTCTATGGGGTTGTATTAAACGATGGGAATCACGTGTCGATGCCTTGGGGGAATCCGCTGTCCTTACGTGCCTGGCCTTGCCCTGCCACCCCCCTGGGGCTGGGGCTGGGGGTGGGCATCACCCATGGCACCATATTGGTGTGTGGGGTGCCCTGTGTTTTGGCAGAGTGAGGGGTGGGGACGGTGCCATGGGGAGGGGGCTGCAGCCCCTGCCCCGGTGCTTGGCTTCTCTTGGGAAGGAGCAGAGGAGTGTGCCTGGGCTCAACCAGGATGCCAGAGTGATGCCACGTGGCACAGACTCCCCCAGCCCGGCTCAGTGCCCGCTCCCAGCCCCACGCAGCCCCCGCTCCCGGGCCGATGCCCACCAGTGCCTTACCAGCACCTGGGGAAGGGTCCTTGGCCAGGCTGCCGTGCCCACCGGCCTCCTCCTCCAGCCAGGCTCTGCTCCCTGGGGCTGGTGCTGGTTTGCTGTGCCAGGGAGGATGGGGCATTTCCCTCTCTGGGAAGGGGCCACGTGTGTGCCCTCCCTCCCTGCCCCTCTCCCCGCCCCTCTCCCCGCCGCTGGCATTGGGACTCCAGAGCCAGGATGCTGTTACTTGAAAAGTTTATTTTGCCTTTGTATGGAGAAATATTATTTGTTGTAAACTCTTCTGTAATGAATCTGGAATTCTTGTAATTATTAAAGACTTTAACCAAGAGCTGCTGCCTCCAGAAAGCCCCAGCAAAGGCGTTACAGGTGCTGCTGAGGACCCTCAGCTGGGGCATCACGGGGGCTTCCCGCACCCCACGGCCCCCTGAGCTGCTGGGGCAGGTGGGGTCCAGGCAGGGGGCAGGGTAAGAGGCTGAGAGTCCCTTTACCAAGCACTGGAACAGTTGAGAGGCTGCAGCATCACCAGCCTCCTGGGCCCTGGTAAAAGCATCTGCTCGTTGCTCTTTCCCTGTGTAAATTAAATCGATCAGCTGTGCTCTGCAGCTGCCCCCCCACCCCTTAAATTAAGTAGAGCTTTTAATCAAGTGATTTATGTTGAATTTGCAGTCCCAGATTAAAGCAGAGCCCAGGCAGCCAGGAGCGGGGGGAGCGGGGCTGGGGGTCTCCATAAATCACGGCTCTCCCAGGGACCCACTCGGCGAGGTGGCAGGGAGGGATGGGGCTCATGTGTGCATCATCACAAACTGCTGCTGTCACCATCTTCTGCTCATTTCCTGGGGTTACCAGGAGGGCAGTTAAATATGATAATAAGCAGAGAGGCTACAGCAGCGCTGCTCATGCACAGGGCTGGGGATGCAGGGCTGGGGAAGGGCTGGGAATACAGGGCTGGGGATGCAGAGCTGGGTGTCCTCTGCATGCAAACACAGCATTGCTGAGCTGCCCCTGAGCTCAGGCTGCTCTTCTCCAGCCTCAACAGCCCCAGGGCTGCAGCCTTTCCTCCTCACACACATGTCCCAGCCCCTCAGCATCTTGGTGTCCCTGCCCTGGCCTCTCTGCAGCTGGGGAGCCCAGAATCGGACACAGGACTCCAGATGAGCCCAAGGCAGAGCAGAGGGGCAGCAGAACCTGGCCCTGCTGCCCACTCTCCTCATGCCCCTCAGGCTGCCATTGGCCTTGCCCACGATGCCACATCGCTGCTTGTGTTGGCTCTGCTGGCAGCTAAGGGCTGCTGTGTGGGGATGAAGTGAAGGCTGCCAGGGCTGTGTGACAGCAGCTGCTGTTGGAGCTGTCAGGGTGACGTGCAGCAGGGGACCCTCACTGAGAGCTCTGCCAAATTCCTGCCTTCTCCAAGCCTGAGGAGGCTGTGCTGGGCCATGTGCTGACCCTGCAGCTGGGGGGGATGCCCAGGGCAGGGGGGTGATGGCCCTGGCTCAGAGGGTCGTGCCCCACATACCCACTGAGCTGGGGCCCTGAGACCCCGCATCAAGGTGGAATTGCAAAGGAGGTTTGCAGCCATGGCTGGCAGCTGGACAGAGCCCAGCTCTGTGCTGAGCACAGCAGTCAGGGGCTGGGCCCTTGCCAGGAGTTTGTCTCGGTCCTGCACAGCCAGAGGGCTTTAAAAGGAGAGAAAGAGGAAGGCGAGGAGTGGAAGAGACAAAGGATGCTGTGAGAGCCAAACCTGCCATGGTGGGCTGAGGGCTTGGTGGCCACTGAAGCCCAGTGCCACCAGCCATTCGCTCTGGGGGCTCCTGCAGGCGGTGACACCAGATCCTCTGTTGTTTTGGGGTCATTTTGGGACTGGAAAGTCTCTCTGAGGAGAAAAAGCTGCGAGCCCTGGGGCTGCTGAGCCTGGAGAAGGCTGAGAGGGACCCTCATCAATGCTGATCAGTCCCTAAAAGGCTGCTGTGGAGAGGCTGGGGCCAGTCTTTTCTCCTGTATTACTTTGGACTGCCTGCTTTGTTACAAATTCATAACAGAGACAGAAAACCTGCTTGGAATGCAATGCTCCAGTGCAGAAGGCCATAAATCTCAGCCTTTGTTGTGCTTGGGCCTCTCTAAATCACTGCTTTTCCCTCTGAATATCCATCTACTGCAGAAGTGCTGACTCCTGCATCTTTCCCCAACAGCTTTCTCGGGAAAGAGGCTGAGGCAAGGACCAGGGCTGGCTCTGGCACTGGCCACCGTGCCTGAGCAGCAGCCAGCCCAAACCCCCGGTCCCCTGGGCAAGCTGCTGCCCTGCCTGGCCAGGGGTCCCCAAACCCCATCCCTGAGCCCGGAGGGGATGCCTGGGGGAAGGATAAAGCACTGGAGGAGGTGAAGGGAGGGCTGGAAGGTGTTTGGCAGCAGCGTGGCTGGGAAAGCTCTCCCCATGCCAAAGCACAGCCAGGGCTGAAGGCTGGGATTGATGGGCTCTGCTGGGCTCCTTTCCTCCCCTCGCTCAGGGGCTCACCAGGCAAAACTGCTGACTCGCCCCTTTTTGTGTCTGAGGGGTGAAGGGGGTCCCAGAGAGGCACCTGGGGTCTGCAAAGGCTGAGAGGAAGCAGCTAAGAGGGGGTTTTGGTCTGAAAACGGGTTTGTTCAGAGATGTGTAAGAGGCTCAGCGCTGCTCTGGGTTCATTCCTGGCTCCAGTGCCCTTTGTTCACAGTTCAGGCTCACTTGCAGGTTGAACACTGAAGCTGCTGACCCTGCCATGGGCCTGGGGGTCA
Organism: Colius striatus; assembly: GCF_028858725.1. Classification (NCBI taxonomy): domain Eukaryota; kingdom Metazoa; phylum Chordata; class Aves; order Coliiformes; family Coliidae; genus Colius; species Colius striatus. The sequence goes on from NC_084785.1 coordinate 2,427,678, forward strand.
CTGGCCCCAGCTTCCAGATCTTTCTAAACTGGAAACACAAGAGGAACACAGACATGAAGCCACCCCTCGCTCAACCTCATCCGCTTGCCCTCAGCCCATGGCTCCAGCCTGGCCAGAGCCCTGTGCAGAGCCCTGCTGCCCCCACACAGATCTACACACCCACCCAGCCTCGTGTCCCCTGCAAACTTACTGAGGATCTCACTGTGATTAGAATCTGATCATTTCACCTCAGACTTCCCCAGGCAGCTGCTGAGCTCTGCCAGGGAGAGTTCAGTCGGGTTCAGAGGTTGGAGGGGCCACAGGTTGGAACACGGGTGGGAGAAGATGACTTCCCTCATTATCCTGTATTATGAGGTGTGGGCTGTTCTCCTGGGATGTGGTTAAGGGCTCTGGAGTGGCAGCCTTTCAGGGAACATTACCCAGCTGCAGGAAATGAAGGGTATTATCTCAGTGATTTTCTGCCTACCCCTTGCACCCAGACTGGAGCAGCCTCTGATGATTTGCAGTTCAACTCCAAACAACTCCCAGAAAACATTCCAGGCCGCCAGAATAACGTGGCACAGAGCTGGGGAGCAGGAGGGGACCCTCCAGGGATGGGGATGCACAGCAGCTCAGGGGCTACGTGGGATCTCCAGGTGCCAACCTGGCTCTCTCTGGGGCTGGCACCCTCTTCCCACTGGCCTGGCAGAGCTGAAGCAGCCCAGGGAGGGGGCTACCTGTGCCTTTGACCATCTTCCTCAAAGGGGTCAGGGGCTGAGCTTCATCTTCCCCAGCTGAGGTCCAGCTGGGGTGAGGCTCATGGTGTGCAGCTGCAGGGAAGTTGTGACCACACTGCAATCAGTGGCCAGGTGGGCTCACATCTCCTCAGGTTCATCAATAAGTGTTTGCACTGGGGCAGGAGCAGCTTTTTCTGAGCCTGTTCTCCGTGGATGGTTTGCCCCAAGGAGCTGCTGGGCTGCTCCTGCCCAGCCATCGTTGCTGCTGTGTTGGGTGTGAAGGTGCAGAGGAAGGGGAGCTCGTTGCTGCTGTGCAGAAGGTACCTGCCCTGTGTGGGACCCTGGGGATGGGCAGCCCTGGGGGGCTGGGGAAGGGGGGGGAGCTGGGCTGGGGAGTGTGGGGTCAGCTCAGCAGCACTCGAGTCCCAGGGGGTTTGTTTTGCTTCTGAGGGCGTTTGTTTTGCCTCCTTGGCTGGAGCAGGGCTGGATGTAACGCCAGGCTCTGAGCTTTGAGGCTCAGCTGCTGCTGCAGGAGCAGAGCAAAGGGGAAGCTTTGAAGTCTGCTTGGTGCAAACACTTCATTACACCACACTAATGAGAGGCTGATTGTGGGCATTGGAAACTCCTCAGCCGTGATGGGTGTCTTCAGAGGGGCTCAGGCCAGGGCCTTTCTGGGTATTGCTCCCTCCAAAGAGCCCCTGCAAACAGAATGTCTCAACCCCTCTTTGCCTCCCCTGACACAGCCCCCGGGAACCTGCTTTAGCAGGGGGTTGGGCTGCATGAGCTCTGCAGAGCCCTCAAACCCTCACCATGGGCAGTTTTGGCTGTTGTTTGCCACGCTGACCCTGCAGAGCCTCGGCCCCGTGGCCTGCCCGGGATGAGCACCGCACTCAGCACCTGCGGGGGCGTCTCCAAGCCGGGGGGTTTAACGCCTGGAGCCCATTTTGACTCTTTCAGTGGAAGAATTGGGCAGTGCTGCTCTCTGCTGGTGGGACGGGGCGTGCAGCCGCTGCACACAACTGTTGCAGTAGAAAAACTCCCTTGGGCTGAGTTAACGTGGGCTCCTGCCTGTGGGGGAGAAAGCTGGGACAGTAAGGGAGCCGTTATGCCTCCTGCAGCCAGCTCTGGAGCTGCAGGCTCCCAGCACCACCGGCAAACAAACCGGAGACCTCCCCTCCAGCCCCCAGTCACACCAGGCTCATTCCCCTCCTCACCCTCCCCTTTCTGAGCCCACTTTGTGCTTCAAAGGAGGGAGTCTTCCCTGTGTGGCTCTGCAGGAATTGCATCCCTCCCCATGCTTCAGCCATAAGGCAGGAACCCATGACACTGCTCACCCCCACTGAACGTGCAAACACAGCTCTTGAGGTGGGCAGAGAACAGCAACTGTCCAGGAGGAGAGGCTGCTTCTTCAACAGCAGCAGGCAGAGGCTGTTCTGTCTCTGCCACAGCCCCCAGCATCTCACACCACACACAGGGACCACTTCAGCAACAAGGTTATTTTATTGGAGCATTTGTTCTCATGTGCTCAGCCCCAGCCCCGTGCAGCACTGCACAGTGGCAGGCAGAGGCTCAGGGCAGAGCTAAGGACACGGCCTCACAGTCTCCTTGAGCTGCTCCTGAGGGCCTGCAGTCATTTGAAGGGCTGGGATCTGGCTTGTTTTCCAGTAGGATTGTTCTAAAGGCTGCCTGACCTCTAGAGAAGACATTTCATTCTACTCAGCACCAAGTCTAACCTCAGTTTTACAGTGAGTATAAATACATGTACTTATCATCCATGATGGGAGTAGCTGCTGAGCATCTACACAGGATGAAGTAAAAAAGTTACAAACATTAAAACCAGCTTTCCAGGAGTGCCCCCAGAGCCCAGCAAAGCCCAGAGCAGGCTGGAGTGTGGGAGCTCACTCTGAGAAGCACAGTCAGGGAGCACTTGCTGAGGAGCAATTCTGAGCCTCAACCAGGGGGCACAGGAACGTGTCCAGATGGGTCTGGAAACCTCCTGAGGAGCCTCCACACTCTCCCTGGACAGCCTGGGCCAGGGCTCCCTCCCCTCAGCACCAAAGGACTTGCTCCTCCCATTCCAGTGAAGTTTCTTGTGTTCCAGCCTGTGCCTGTTACCCCTTGTCCTGGCACTGGGCACTGCAGAAAGAAGCCTGGACTTGCAGCCCAGCTCATGTTGCACTCAGGCCTTTAGGACAGTGAGAAGCTGCTTTTCCTGAAGAGCACAAACACCTCAGCAGCAGCAGCAAGGACACAGCATCCTCTTAACATATTTACAGCAGAAGTTGAAGCAGTGGGGCCGGGGGATGCAGCACAAAGGAGAGGCTGGTGCCATCCCCACAGCCCAGCTGCTGCTAAGCCTGGAATGGACAGAGGCCCCTGAGAGCTACTGACACTTTTATCTGTAAAGCAGCCTCCTGGAAAATCCCTCCTGAGGAGGCACAGGGATGACAGCTCTTCCCTCCCATGTCAGACAGTCCTCGCTGGCTCCACCTCAGGCTCCGTTGGCACCCGCTGTGCTGCTCTGGGGAGCTCCCACTTTAGCCTGGGGTAAGACAGAGTGGCAGGTTTTAGGCAGCAACACCACAAATGCTGCTTGAAGACCAAACCCTTTTTGGTGAAGAAGTTATCTTCCCATTGACTACAGGAAGCTGTTCTGGAGCTAAGAACAGAGTCCTTCAGGGTTCTGGTGATGCAGGTGAGCCTGGGCTCCCACAAGTGCCTCAGCTGAGCATCTCACACACACACACACGAGCAGCCCAATGGAAATCAAGTGTTCACAGAAAGAAAATGGGCAAGAGAAAGGCAAGTCACAGGGAAAACATCTCTACAGATAAAAAATGGTGCTTAACACTGCAGAGGTTCTGATGAAGGCTGGTCCAAAGCAGATTATGAAGGAAGGGTACAAGGACAGGCCAGCCTGCTGATTCCCCACAGTGCTCTGCCACCCCCAGCTCAGCTGCAGTCCCTCTGTCATTTCTGTACTTTGCAGCTCTCCACAACTTCTGCTTGAACTTACTTAACACAACATCTTGCAGCACAGATTTCCCAGCTGCTCTGGAAGCTGTGTGAAGAACAATCTCCTTTGGCAGGGGTAAGAACTTTGAAGAGCTTACCTCTTGCAGGGGAGGCTTGACTGATACTTCAGAGACTGGTGGCTGGGACACTAATTCTTCACTCTGTAAGGAAAAGGCAGCTTTAGGCCACAGAACCCTCTGGGAAAACCAGGCTCCAGCAGACCCTGAACAGTCCCTTCTCCTTTCTGAACGAGGCTGTTCCCTGACATGCACGACTCTGAAAGCTGTGTCAGCATTTCCAGCACTTCCCCTATGAAATGGAACTCAGCTATTGGAAAACACTTCTAGCAGCTGACACAATATTCTGCTTTAATTTCTGTTGCTGCTTTTATCAGCTTGGACTGATCTAAGGAATTCACTTCAGCCTCATGCCAAGAACCTTACGTTCTGGCTTTTCTTACTCTAGAGATTTTGTATCTCTTTTGTCCTGGACAACTCAGCCCAAGTTCAAAAGAAGTGGAAACAAATCACCTTTAACTGGCTTCTCTGAGCTAAAAATACCTGGGTTAAAGTCACTGTATTTATGAATAAATCAAGTAGGAAGCTTGTGAGTGCTCCTCTGCTGGAAGCCAGTAATGTGGCACTGACTGACCAGCTTTTTCCAGCTGTGTCACCCCAGATCTCTGCACTCATTCATAATCTGTTCAGTCAGAGCATGCCACTGCGAGGCTCTTGGGCAGAAACATGGACCCAGTGCAAGAACACACACTGCTCACACGCTCTGGGCAGCAAGGCCAAGGTCTGTTCTCTGCCCAGCTCTGGAGGGTTTGCTCACATGCTCTCCCTCAAGGTGACAAGAGGAAACAGCCCCAGGGGAGGCTGAGGCTGGAGCTGAGGCAGAACTGTTTCCCTGAGAGGGGTGTCAGCCCCTGTGCCAAGCTGCCCAGGGAGCTGGGGCAGTGCCCAGCCCTGGAGGGATCCCAAAGCCGAGGTGCTGAGGGCTGTTGGTCAGTGCTGGGCTGGGTAGGGTGAGGGCAGGGCTGGGACTGCAGCAGCTTCAAGGGCTTTGCCAACCAACCAGTTCTACAAGGTGACAGCACTACATGCTCACATTCCTACTCATGGAGAGCACTCTCTCACCTTCCTTCCCTGGACAACAGGGGCAGGATCCACAAGGCTCTCTTGACCTTCAAGGAGAGATGTCATCGTTTCAGCAGTTTCTCCTATCTGCAGAGGAACATCTAGTTCAGCACAGCTGTAACTTCACTTGGAGGATCAAAGAACAAAATTCATGTCCCAGTGCTTTGTTTTTACCCCATGTAATGGTTCAGCTATTAACCTGAAAGCTTTACTCCAGCAACTTGCCTTGTTTTGTGGAACTGAAAGAGACTGTGGCTTTACATCTATTAAGTACAAGGCACGGGAAAGCAGGAGCAGAGAGGGTGGAACGTTCTCTTTTAAGTGCAGATCCAGCCACTGTTGGAAGAAAACAGAAGGAAGAGTCATTTCATATTGGCTCTGTCTTATTTATACAGCACTCTCTGTCCTTAAAGGTCTTAAAGCTACCTCAGTTTGGCTCATGCAGTTTTAAGCTGTCACAAGGAGAAGAAATAGTTTTGAGGAGTTAAGGATACCATATGGAGTCCACACCACAGAGAAGCTTCCAGCTGCTAGTCAGGTACCAACACCACTACTGACCACCAGCCACCAGTGACAGCTAAATGCTTTGAGCTGTCTGCAGCTCATCTGGAATACAGCACCCACAGCAGCATCTGTGGTCTGGCTGAATGCTGACAGAAATGGGTGGTGGCTCTATGGCAAGTCTTGGCTAATTCAGAAGCCTGCAACACATTCTGCCCCCCTCCCTGACTTCATCTTGCTTTTGGCTGGCTCTGATGCTGCTCAGTTTTGTCTTTAAGACATAATCTGGACACTTCATGGCCTCAAGCTGAGCTACACAGGTGAGGATCCACCTGGAGACACTTGCATGAACTCAGTGAACCTGTGCCTGCTCTATCTGAGCACTGCCCACCCCTGTCCCAGGAGAAACCTTGTCAGCCCAGAGCAGAGCTGGGAGTACTTGCCTGCCTGAGCTGCTCCTTCAGCTGCTCCTCTGAGAGACCCAGTGACCGCATTCCCCTGGCCCTGCACGCGCTCTGCAGCTCAGACACACTCAGGCCATTGACTCCTTCCTTGGCAATCATCTGAAATGAAAAGGAATGTTCCTCCCTAGGCACAGCCATGTGCTTGATGAGCTTGAGCCCCAGGAGGTGCCTGTGTGGGTAACTGTGCACAGAGTCTTAGTGACACAAAGAGGAGACAGAACTGACAGGTAGCTCTGTCCTTGAAAGCTGACAGCCTTCAGCTACAGAGGATGGAAGAACTTTGCTCTGGTTTAGTTTGCTTTGCCTGCAAATATTGAGAGTTTAACTTTCAGAGGTGATCCTGAAGGTGTGAAGAACTCACTGGATGGCAGGTGACCCTGAGAACTGTGACCACTGCAGGCTTCAAAGCCAAACCTGTGGTTAGCTGCAGGTGCCTCTCAGAAACAGTCACCTCTTGCCAGCAAGAAGTTGTTTGGTCTTTCCTCTGTGTTGTAACAGGATTCTTAAGACCATTTCCACTATGTCCTCCTACTGTGCACCTCTAAGTCTGGTTTCACTTTCTCAGTAGCCCCATTAGGCAGCTGAAAATAGCAAGCCAATTCTCCCTTGGCCTTCTCTAGGCTAAATAAAGCCACCTTATAAACTAAGATACATTCATACTGGGTTCAGTCAGTTAAAATCTGGTCTTTCCATGAGTATTTATTCCAGCACTGGAACCTCCCTTTGGGACAAGTCAGTATGGCTCCACAGTGGAAATAAAACGATGTTCTAAACAGTGACAGTATGTCATTAGGGCCCACCAAAGGCAGGAAGGTGAATGTTCTCCTGGGGAGAACCTGACTCCCACCAGTGTTAAACTTGATGGCTGGGTGTGGGCAGTGACTCAGAGGGCAGAGCTTGGCACTGCAGAACATGTGCACTCCCCCACAGCAGTTCTGCCTCTGCCATTTCACACTTACTTCATCATCTGCCTTGATAGTCCTGAGCCTCAGCAGCAGCTGAAAGCGGAGCAGGTTGTTGGTGCCAATGGGCTGCAGCTCCAGCAGTTTGCAAAGAGCCACCAAGTGCGGCCGCTCCAAGTGTTCCAGGGTCAGCTCGTCCTCAAACAGCTTGGAGAAGCGAAGGATGTCCTGGGTGCTGGGCTGATGGCCCGTGTGGCGGATCTAAACACAGCACAGGCATCAGGGCCAACAGCCAAACACAGCCACACTTCTCCCCCTCTGTGGATTAAAGCCCCTCCTGCTTCTCGCTCTCAGTGCAAAAGGACAAAGTGAAACAGGGTTCAAGAGCGGCCACTGAAAGGATCTCCCAGGGGAGAAGCCTGGCTGCTGCCCCAGGATGGCACTGCCTGCAGGTCCCCAGGTGAGTCACACCTGCCAGGAGAGCTCTGCACTGCCAGCCTTCTCTAATCACTGTACAACCCCCAGATCCTCTGCCACAACACAGCACTGAGGCTGCTGTAAGTGCTGCCATCCCCAGCACGGCCCCTTTACCTGGTGCACGTAAGAAGAGAATTGTTTTCCTTGTCCTGTATCTGCTTTGTTTCTCTTGGCCATCTCTGCAATGGTCTCCTGCAGGAACTTTGCTAACTCCAACTTTGCATTTAACTTCTTCTTCTGCTTCTCTTCCTGTATTTAGGAAACAAAATGTAATGAGAAACTCCACGTGGCAGTCAGAGGGGAGTGGATTTGGGGCTTCACTGTGAAAGGCAAGGGGGTTTTGGTTAAAGGGGTTTTGGTTACTGTGGAAAAGGAAACTGCTGTTTACAGGACAACCCTCAGATCCTGCAGTGCTGTACAGGACTCAGCCAGGAATGTCTGAGCCAGGCGTGTGTGTGAGGCTGACGCTCGTTTCCAGCAGCAAGCAGGGGACTGAAGCAGCTGCAGGACACAGCTCACCTCTCCAGGAAGGACACAAACCTTTTTTGACTCCGTCTCGAACGTCGAGGGCAGCATTTCAGGGAAGAGTTTCAAGAATACAGGTAACAGGAATTCCATGAAGGGGACGATGACAAACACCAGGAAGGGAACCAGCCGGAAGAGATCTGCACACGTCCTCAGCAACTGTATGGAGAAACACAGAGCAGAAACCATCATCCAACCACTCACCACGCAGCAGCGTCCCAGAGGAGCCTGGAAATCAAGTGGTTAAACTTCTTTCAGGACAGTAAGACTCCTCAGCAAAGTGCTGGTGCCAGGCACTCACCCTTCGCCTCTCTCTCCTCGTGAGAACCTGACCATGTAGCAGCCTCCACACCATCCTGGCAGCCACCTTCGTGTCAATCCAAAGCAAGTGGAATCCCTTGTAATAGTGTTTCAGCTCATCCACCACCTTCTGGCTCAAAGATCTTTTGCCCAGGGGAGCCTCCACCGCTCGATCCGCAGCCTTGAGGCCCTGCCTGGCAGCGCTTCCGTGGGGAGGGGGTTTGCCCCCGTGCTCCTGCCACAAGCAGGAGCATGTGTGAAATGTTCTCAGAGCCTGAGCTGGTGAGGGAGGCAGAAGGAGGCCTGAGGGTGCTGGTGAGGGAAGTAGGAAGGTGCCAGAGGGCACGTGGCGCAGCAGGGGATGCTCTGGAGAGGCTCCCACGTGAGTGGAGTTTAAATGGGAATCCACGAGCTGGAGAAAAGCAGCTGCTGGAGAGTGCTGGGGAGTGGAGTGTGCCAGCAGCCAGGAGCCCCTGAAAATGGAGAGGTATTTCAGTATTAGTGCCGTATGGCCAAGGGACCTGGGCACGACACACACATTAACGTTCTCGGTGCCAAATTCACCTTGTGGCTGCCTCGGCACCGGAGATTCTGATCCCTCAGCAGCGGGTACAACACTGAGGACTAGCCCCACGCTAACAGCTTTTCTCCGGTACCGTCTGAGGTCGGTTCCTCTTGCCCTGACCCTTCCCACGCTCAGCCACGGGCTCTTTAGTACCAGCTTAAAGCGCTGATGCCGCAGCGACCGCGTCGGCAGCAAACCCTGAACTGGTGCCACACACACGCGACTAAAGGGACGTGTCACCGCGGCTGGAGCCTCCCGGGGCCGCCCTCGGGCCGTGCCCAGCGGCCCGCGCCTCACCTGCCCCGGGCGGCGCCCAGGAGCGCGTTCCAGCCGCACAGGGCCATGGCGCGGCGCCTCTCCTCCCGGACGGCGGCGGGGCCGGGCCCGGGCAGGCTCCGAGGGCGCGGAGGCGGCGCCGGGGGTTCCGCGCAGCCTCCCGCGGCCGGGCCGGGCCCCGGGGCCGCAGCCGCACGCCGCGGCCCTCCCCCGCCGCTCCCATGGCGCCCTGCCCGCGCCGCTCTGCCCCGCCGACGGCCGCTCTATGGTCCTTGGCTCCATCGCGCCACGGCGGCCCGTCACGGCCCCTCCGGCGCCGGCCAATCAGAAGAGCGGCGCTGCGGCTCTGCCGGCTGCCACCCAATGGGAGCAGGGGAGGCGGGGCTTGACCCGAGGTGCCCTCAGGAGAGGGGCCGCTGATTGGCTGTGGAGCGTGACGTCATGGCCGGCGGAGGGAGAGGAGAGGCCGCGCGCGGGGCCCTCAGGCTGCGGCGGGGCCTCGGCCTGGCCCCGGGTCAGCGGCGCGGGGCCCTGCAGGCCCCAACTCGCCCCTCCTGCCCCTCCTGCCCGCCCCCCTGCGTGGGGACAGCCTTTGTTGTGTGGGGGCCAGGGCCAGGACAAGGGGGAACGGCACAGGCTGGCACACAGGCAGTGCCAATGGCACAGGAGGAGCAAGTCCTTTGGTGCTGAGGTGAGGGAGCCCTGGCCCAGGCTGCCCAGGGAGGCTGTGGAGGCTCCTTCCCCTTCCAGCCCCACCTGGACACGTTCCTGTGCCCCCTGAGCCAGGGGAAGCTGCTGGAGCAGGGGTTTGGGGTGATCCCTAGGAGTGCTTTCCCACCCCCACCACTGCGGGATCAAAGCGTTGGGAGCGTGTCTGTGTGTGTTTTGTGTGGAACAGAACTCTGATGGGAAAAGTTGCCCTTGAAGTGATTGAAGTTTGTCTCTCTACACAGGGCAGAACACACTGTGAGCAGCTGCGTGTACAGTGGCACGTGCGGGCAGAGGCACCCTGTGTGTGTCACAGCCTGACAACAGCTTTGCCTGCAGCTGAGTGTCAGGAGGAGGCTTCAAGCCCTGACATGTTTGAGACAAATGCTGTGGGTCTGCAGATCTGATAGAACAGGTAGGCAGCTGGATAAACTCTCTTACTCGGTGACAGGAGACATCGTCTCACAAAGTGTGTCTTAGAGACTCGTGGTGAAAAAAGACTTGATTGCCCACAGTGAGAAAGGGTTTTGTAACCATTGGGCAACTTCACTCGTGGGTTCCTAAACAGATGAACAGGTTCTTAAAAGCAGAAAGTAAAGTTGGGTAAGAAACAGGACAGAAAAGTGGTGAGGTCTGCCAGCAGCCCTCCTGGCACGTCGCCGTGTCTTCCATCGGCTGGAAAGCACCTTTCTCACCAAGGGCTGCTCTCTGAGTCCTTTCAGTTAAGAACTGCAGATTAGCAAGATCTTTTTCACTGAGAGGGATGTTAAATGCTGTCCCAGGCTGCCCAGGGAGTGCCCATCCCTGAAGAGACTCAAAAACCACATCAATGAGGTGCTGAGGGACTTGGCTTCGTGGTGGCAGCGTGAGGTGAGTGGTTGGACTTGATGATCTTAAAGGTCTTTTACAACCAAAACGATCCTAAAGTCACTAAAGTGGTAGAGGGGCAGCTCCCCTCCTCAACACTGCCCACTTAAAGCCTTGTTGGAGAGCTGCAGCTTCTGTGTGGCTCTTCAGAGCCCCTTTGGCCATGCCCTCTTCTGTTTTGCACAGGAGGCTGGGCACGGAGTGTTTGTCCAGGAGCAGGCATCAGGATCTGAGGTGTTCAGGCAGACAGGCAGCAGGCCCAGAGGGCACAGTGTCTGGAAGCCATTAGCAGTGCTGCATGCTCTTGGGAGAGCAGCACCTCTGATTGCTCACCAGCGCTGTTTGCTCTCACACGTCATTGGGAAGCACTGGAGTGTGTGGTGTGTAAGGAATGCTTGGTTCCCAACCAACAGAGCACTTCCAGTAAAAACACCAGGAGTGGGGGGAAAGTAATGGGGGAAAAAAAGAACTGGAGGAAAAAAACAGAGGAAAAGCTGTGAGTCCTGTCAGAATGAGCTTCAGTTGGTGGAAATGAAACAGGAGGACAATAGATGGTCACCCCTTGAGCTGCAGGAACATCAGGATCCCCCAGATATTAAACCTTCAGGTTGACAATATGAAGCATTTGAATTTACAGAAGGGAGGAGAGGGGGGAAGAGAGACAAACGTTTTCTAGGTCACCTCCATTTTGGGTGCCTCATTGTGTTGAAGGAGGAGGAGAAAGGCTGGTGACATGTGCTTTATGGCAGCAATTCCTGCCCCAGCCCTGGCCACAGAGGTTGCTGCCTGGCCGTGGGCTCCGGGCTGCTGTGCTCAGGGCTGTGGGGAACACTCTGAACTTGCGAATCCTTGCTCAGTGGCTCGTAAAGCTGGTTTCTCCTCAGCTGCCTCCTTCCTGTTGGGGCATGTCTCTCTATTCAATTCTTCATGGTTTGTTTACCCTTTTATTTCCTAGTAGATGTCATCATCCCATCTCGTTCGCTTTCGATTCTCCTCTTGCCCCTCTTGCTTTCCATTCTTCTGTTGGGTTCCCCCCCCTCCATGCACATGAATGTTTTTGCTGCAGGAAAGATTTATTGTGTGTGCTGCAGCTGTGTTTTCTCCCGCAAAAGCCAGACTCGAGGCTTGTGGAGGAGGGGAGTTGGTTAATTGCAAACATCTCAGTGCATAATTTCCCAGCCAAAGCGCGATGAGAAACTACAGTGGACGACGACAGCGTTTCCCTTCCCCATCCAACCCCGTTGCCAGACCTCAGCACCCGGCTCTGCCCAGGCACGTTGCCACCCCTCCTGGAATTAAACGCACAGGGCACAGCCGGCGGCGCCAGCACGGGCACGGCTTGGTGGGGCAGCGGGGCCGGTAATACGGTGCGTTCTGTTAGCAGGGCACGGCCGAGGCCTGCAGGGCGAGGCCGTCCCGCTGCCTGTGGTACCGGAGCTCGCAGCGCGGGTTTGCTGCCGAGGCGCTCAGCCGCCCGGGGACCGGCCGCGCGTTGTTACCGCTCGGCGCCCGCCGGCCTACATCTCCCATCGTGCCTTGCGGCGAGGCGCAGCCCGGCCGGCCAATCGGGTGGCGGCGGCGGCGCGCGAGTGCGCGCAGGCGCCGTGCGCGGCGGCGGCGGAGCGGGGCCGGGACCCGGGCACAGCGCGGCTCGCAGCGCCGCCTTCCCCCGCCGCCAGCGGTCGCCCGCGCCCCGCCGAGCGCCTCCCCTTGGCCGCACCGCACCGGGCCGGGAGCGGGCGGTGGGGGGGCGGGCGGGCGGCCTCCCGGGGCGGAGCCCGGCGCCAGCGGCGGGGGCGCGGAAATCGAGGCCGGGGCTCCGTCGCGGCCTAGCTGGTGCTACTGCTGCTGCTGTTGCCGCCGCCGCGGGAGGAGGCGGGGAAGGCCCGCCGCCGCCGCCGCCGCCGCCGCCCCCGCCGCCCGCCTTTGTCTCCGCTGGGCTGGGTGGACGCGGCGGGGGCAGTTAGAATGGAACAGACTGAAGGTGAGGGCAGCGGGCGGCCGCGTTAGTGGGGGCGCCGGCCCGCCCGGGCTTAGAGGGTCCGCGGCCGCCATGTTTGCTGCCGGCGCTGCGGCGGCGGGGCCGCCCCCGCGGGGGTGCGGAGGGAGGGGGCCGCGGGCCGCCCCGACCCCCCGGGCGGCACCGGGCCCGGCAGGGGCCCGCCGTCTCGGTGAGGCGCGGAACCGGGCCGTGGCGGGCCGGGCTCCGTGAGGCGCAGCGGGACCCGCTCGCTCTTCCCAGCCGGGTGGGCTCCGGGCCGGCGGCGGGCCCGGCGCCTCCTTGTTCCCCGTTGCGGCCGGGGGGCTGCTCCGTGGCGGGGAACTGAGGCGAGCACCCGGGTGTAGGAGAGCGCCGAGCGGGGGCCGGACGGGGGCCGGTCTCGGCGAGCCTCGGCCCTTCGGGTGGGGAGAAGCCTGGGGGTCCGAGCCTGCAGCGCTCCGCCCGAGCGATGGGAAGCCCTCCTGTGAGCCAGCCGCGATCTTGTCAACTTCTCGCACAGAAGAGCTTCCATCGCCTCCTCTCAAGAGACGCATCTAGTAGAGGTTTTGTTGTTTCTTGCGTTTGGTTATTTTATGGTACCGTTGCATTGTGCTCTGCTTTGTTCTGTGTCTCACTCTGACCGTGGGGGCACCTGGCAGGTTTAACACAGGCTTAAGGTTGAAAATGTGGTGTTAAATAAAAATAATGGTACCAGAGTTGTCATTATATCTGACAGAGTTAGCGTTGTTGTCAGGTTATACCAGCCAGACCAAAAGACAATGTCAAGTAGCCTGTAATTGTAGCTGCATAAAGGACTGTAGGCTGCTTTGATGACTGTTTAGGTCTCCCTGTGACTTATTGTAGAGAAGCCCAGGGAATGTTTTGGCACTTAAACTTTGTGGGCTCTTTTTTTGTTTTTAAATTGACTGCTTGAGAAGGTTTTGCTCCACAAAGTAGGCATGTGCTGTGTGAAGTTGGAGAGTGAGAGCAGAGTGATCAAAGGCTGCGTGTTTTGTTTTCATACACCCGTGCGTTGCATTTCCCAGCTTGGCAGGTTTGCCTGTGTCTGGAGTGATTCACGCTGGGGATGTTGCAGTTGTGCTGGTTTTGATAGGTGAAAGCACGCCATGACTCTTCCAATCCATGGTATTGCCAAAGCTCTGACTTCTGCTTTTACATCTACATCAGTCCCTGACTTTTCCCTGAAGAGGAAAAGATTGTCTGCCACGTTTCCTATTTGAATCCTGGAGCTCTGAACCCAAATGAGTTCTGTAAGCATTGTCTAGACAAACCCCTCTTCTCCTCTTTCCCCTTTCAATGCATGGCATTTCCTTCGCTACTGTCCAGCCTGTTTCTCTCCTGTCACCGTGGGAAACCTGTTAGAAGCTGCTTTATCAAAACTCCATTACAGACAGGACTGTTTCCTCCAGCATTTAAATAAAACCCCAGAGCAAACAACCCACCTTTGCAAAGGTGCCCAGGGAAGCAGTCAGCCTTACCACATGGTTGAAGGTTTGTCAGGAGGCCTCTGATTCACCGCTGGTGTCTGCCAGGAGAGCCTGTTGAGCCCAGCTGCAGTCAGTAGCAATCCACAGGCTCCGGCTGATGACTCTACGTGCTGTTGAAAAACTTGGCCTTGTCCTCAGGGCTGTAAATAACACTTTCTGTGGGTGATTTCTTAAGGACATCCAGGACAAAGCAGACTGCAAATGCCCAATGCAGGAATCAATAAGTGTGATTATTTTCTTTCAGTGTGCAGTTGATAGGTTTTGAACACCCAGGGCCACTGGTACAGTTGGGAAAAGCAGCTCTCTGGGGTGATTTTGGAGGTGACTGTAGGCAAAGTGTGTTTGTGCTCATCTCTGGTGAGGAGTCTGGTTGCAGGTGTGTACACTGGGCTGCAGGAAAGGCCAGGAGGTGCCTCTTCCATGGCTCCAGCTGGGTAGTTGTGTGGGTTTGAGAGGAGGAATGGAAACATGACAGAAATCGATTGCATCCTCTAAAAACCCCAACCAACCTGGCCTGTCCCAGCCAGGCAGTGAAACACACCCAGCCTTGAACATCTCTTGAGAGTAGTTGCTGTGTGGGTTAGGTGTTTGAGACGAGCAGTACTGGTGCAGGACAGATCCAGGCATCCATGGGAGGGAAACAGTGCAGAAAAGGGCAGTAAACCTGTGTGTGGTGACTCAGGTAATGAAGAGGTGGTAAGATAGGAACAGGTCTTTGGATCTCTCTGATAGAGGCCTGTGTGAACAGGACCTGGGTGGGTGGTTGTGGCCTAGAACTTCTGCTTTCAAGATTGTTGATAGAAAGTCCAGCTCAGGGTGTCGAGGCAATAACACCATTGACTGAACTGTGTAGAGCTGACTCAAGTGATTGCTTTTTCAACTCGGTCAGTGAGCCAGTAGGACAGTTTCTGTTTTCCCAGCAGATACTTCCCGTCAGTGTAAAACACCTCTCCTCTAACAAGCACTAACCCAGCTGCCTTAGGCAGGGCTGCCCACGGGGGATGGAGGTTGCCAACAGAAAAGGGTAACGTTCATTCAGAAAGGATTTGTGGAGATGTGGTTTAAGCTCCATGCACGCTGCACTGTCCATCATCAGGTGTAGTGTCAGCTCATCCCTGGGCTGTAACCATGGGCCTCTGTGCTGCTCTGAGCAGAAAGCACCCAGCACCCTGGGGGTCTGAGTCACTGAGGGAAGGAGCTGGCGATTTGCACTAGTCTCTGGCTGGGTAGGGCCAGTTTCTCTAAGCTCTGGGTTTTGGAGGCAGGTTTCCCTCCTGCTGCTTGGGAGCTTTTGCCTCAGGCTCCTGTTCAGTGATGACTAGTGGTGGGTGCTTGCTTCTGACACGTGGGCACTTGCGTAGTTGCTGTGTATCTTCTTGCTTCTCTGAGCTCTTCCTGGTTGAGCAACAATGTAGTGGATAGATGCTTGTTTGTGTATTTTATAGACAAGTCCTACTGTGTTACTGTAGTTTGTGTAAACCTACATAACTGCCTCTTTGGGAAGAAGAAAGCTTTCATCAAACAGGATCAGCCTTGAGCAGAGTTGTGTGACCATCTGAGAGGTCAATTATTTACTCTGCTGCTGTATGAAAACAATACTTCAGGACTTCTTATGTATCTTGTTTGCTGGGAGTGAAGTTGCAAAGTGCTAAAACTGGCTTTAGGTGAGTGGAATTGTGAACCCAGAGCATTCCCAATCCCTTTGAACCCTTCCCATGATGGGGCACTCACTGTTGGACGTGTAACTGATTCCTTTGAGCTGGGCTCAAGCTCAGGATGGGAAGTGAAGCAGTGTTCACCTAAGAGCGAGCGGTGCAGGAGCTCTGCTAGGCCAACCTGCCTTATCTTGTACTGCTTAGGTTTTTATTTACTTTCTCCTCTGATACTTTGAATTGTGACTTTCCTGGGGGCAACAGGAAAATATTTGCTCAAGCAGTGTCCATGAGTAGAGCCTCTCTGTCTGTAAACAGTCCCGCTTTCCTGCTCAGGCAGAAGGTCCTGCAGCTGTGGGAAAGGACAAGTACCCAATGCTGGCTGCCCACTTCCAGAGAGCAAGCTCTTTTTGTCTCCTTAGGAAATTCCATGGTAGTTTTGAAGGTACCATTGATTTCAAGTTGTTTCCCAGCTGTATCAATTTCCTTGTATACCTTGCAATAGTTGTTTCTGTATCCTTGGTGGAGTTCCAGTGTGGTATCAGTGCAGTGTTTGTTGCAGGAGGCTGGCACCATAAATAATCACTTTTGTAACAAGAGTAAGTGATTCTGAAATACTTTCCAGGAGTTTTTCCATGTATACACAACAAGTGCCACTGAAAATCCCAGTCACACGTGGGTTTCCTCTGCTGAGGTGCAATTCTGGAGCCTGTTGCTGTATTGCAGTGACATCGAGGGTTTCTTTGTGTCGGAGCTTGGGAGTGACCTTCCCAAAGGAATCCTTCCTTGGGTTTCAGTGTGGACATTCCTGTGTGTTGGGATTGAATCTGTTTGTGCTGTTGTTTTGGCACCTGCAGGGGCTGTCACGATGAGCTTCACTGGGGAGCAACCGAGGAACGAACAAACTGAGGCAGAGTTTTGGAAAGGAGGAAGGGTGGGAAAGCCTGGGTGTGTTAACTGTGGTGACCGCGAGCGGCTCGGGAGGAAGAGGCTCTTGGTGATGTAAGCTCTGTGGGAGGAGAACAAGCTCTTGTGTTTTAAGAGTCAAGAGCAGCAACTCAGTGAAGCAATAATCCTTGCTTCTGCAGCCTCTTTAGGAGGATACTGAGGGGGGTGTAAGGTTGTCTGGGTTATGAGGCACAAGCTAGCATCGAGGACAGTTTTACCCAGGTGAGCTCCAGAAGGGAATTACCTTTAAAAAAACAAACCAGAACTATTTTCTTTTCCTGCTAACTCGTAAATCCACTGTCAGTAGTGTGTTTGGAAGTTCATTAATACTCAGCTTTTGTCCCCTACCAAGACAAAGCACAGGGATGGCCTCGGTTAGTGCCTGTGGAAGCACAGCCACAGGAGCTGTCACAGCCAGGGCTGGCTGCTGGGCAGCGCTGCTGCGTGGGCAGACTTTGACCTGGAGGGCTGCACGTGGAGGCGATAAGAGGGATCAGACACTGTTGTGCAGCTTTTGAGTTCTGGTAATACTGCATCTGGATCTCATTAGCACCACTTTGGTGTGATAGTTGTCCGAAGGTGTCACCAGAGAACTTCTGCTTCTCAACGCAAGCCAAACTACATTTTTACTGCTGCACTTTATTTCAGCCCTTCTGAGAAAAACAAGCTGTCCTAGCAACAGCATTCTCTGTGTTTGTTACGGGTAAGGACTTTGCTGGCTCCCTTGATCAGGTGTTGCATCTTCCTGGAGGCCCACGTGGACGTGACCGTGACGCGAAGCCCGTCGTGTTGTCACGGCTCGGGGCTCTAGCTTTGTGACAGTGAGGCCTTCCTGTTGGGAACAAGACTGAGGCTTGGGAACAGTCTGTGTTAAATCAGTCATCAGTCTGTAGATCATCAACTTCTGAATGATGGTTTGTAGACAGAATTAGAGTGTGTGAGGATGAATAACCTATCAGTACACTGTAATTACACTGTTAGACTTGTAGCATCCCAGAGAACAAATAAACCTTCTTTGGTGTCCCAGCAAAATGCTGCACCACCAGGTAGTTTGGTTTTATAGCCCAACTTTTTAAAGCATGGGAGCTCTTTCAAGGAAAGCCTGAAAGTTGCCAGTGTAATAGGAAAAGGTCTTGTCTCAGTGAGGTGGGACTGGGTGGTGTTTTCAGGGCAGAAACTCCTAGCTTAGGCTGTTGTGTGATTTCAGCGTGTCTCAAACTGGACTGTTGGGCTGTGGGTTGTGTGAACAACTCCCTCATGTTCTCTGTGCAGCCCAACTTGATGCTGTGACTCAATTTTACAGAAGTCTTTAAGGAGGGTTTAAGTAAATTCAACATCCCAGCCTGGCAAGGGATCAGAATGTGTGTAACACTGTCCACAGCAACATGCCATTAAACTGCTGCCAGAGGAGTGAACTGGCTGAGCAAATCCTGTAACTCAGATCACAGGAGTAGGAGAAAGAAGGTTTTTTTCCCCCTCCCTGATGCAACAGTTGAGGTGCTGAGCCTGTATATATCTGAGCTGTGTGAGTAGAAGGTAGTTACGCAGCTGTACGGTTTCTAGGTGGACTCCTGGATGTAGATGTCTGTGACTGGTTTGAAAAGAAGGGTTTGTGGTTGCTCTAAATCTGCTGGTGGTGGCTGGGTGAGGATTAGCTGTTCTGGTGCTGATGCTGAGGGGTTTTTTTCCTCTTACATCATGAGATATTTGCTCATTAGAGCAGCCATACTGTCCAGTGGGATGAGTAGTCTGCCTTGATATTTGATGCTGTAAGTAAGGCCAAAGAACCTGTACCCAGGGGAGCAAAAAGCCTTTAAAGCAAATTTTCATCCTCTGTCTTCCTTCTCAAGGGTAAAATTTCATCAATTCTTCCTTCTTTGACTGTCCACCCAGGAATGGATGTGCCAGGATGACTGAAGGGCTGTTGATAAGGTTCTCAAGATACGGATTAATCTTCAGGCATTCAAAAGGGGAATAAGAAAAGATTGAACCTGGTTGTGGTAACAAATAAAAGCAGCCTGGGGTGCAGTTTCTTGCTAGTGTGAGAGATCTGTTTGCTCTCCAGTCTGGCAGATGGAAAAGTAACAAATAATTGGTAAAGAGTACAACCAGTCCCACTTCCTCTTCCTAGAATGGGTGGTGGTTGCCCTCAATACCCAGTCCCGCTCGCTCTGTGTGCTGTCCCTCAGGTCCGCCGTGTCTCCCACAGCAACAGTTCTGTGTTGGCTTTGTGGCTGATGTGCAGGGAGCTGCTGGAGAGAAAGGATGGTTTCACAGCCATGAGATTTAAAGGCTGCAATTAGTGAATCTTGCTGTGTGGTGTTGTGCTCTTAAGTTGTTTCCCTAAGTCGCTTAGTTACAGTGACAAATGTGCCCCTGGTTGGCTGCCCGGGGCAGTGAAGATGGATACAAACATCAGCATCATTTGAGCATGAAGCCCATCAAGCTTAAGAGTAGAATTCTGATCAAGTTCTTGTAGTTGTTATAAGTTCAGTTTCTTTTTGCAGTGTTCGTAGTGTTTTGAGATAGTGTTGAGATGCGTTAGGGGGGGTTGATGTGGGCAGGGTTATATGCAGGTTCTTCCTAAGAGAAGGATCTGTGGGGTGTGTTAATGTCACTGCAAACCCTGAGCAAAAGGGCAGAGTAACCCTCCTGTGTGCCTCCACAGAATCAATAGTGCAGAGCTGTGTTTGCTTTGGAAGAGCTAAAGTGACCTTGCTGGGAAGCAAACTTGTATTTCTTACCTGAAGTTTAGGTCACTGTATATTTCCTCTTGTTGAACGTTGAGCTTGAGGTGAACCAAAGGCCTCCTCTGAGCCAGTAACTGGGGTTTGGAAATCTGACTCTGACTGGACCTGATTTTGGTGTTTTCATGTGCAGTTTCTCTCCCTCAGAACCACGTGGTGTTTAAGCCTGAAGTGTTTTGTACTAAAACAAGGCGAGGGGAGGGAGGAGAGTAGCCCTCCTCACTTAGCTGCTGAGAACCAAAGGAGGCAAACTCTACTCTGGTGGTGAGGGAACAGGTTGGGAAACTCCACTTGAGTCTGTCCTGCAGCACCAACTGGTTTTCCCAGCAGCTGAGGTGGAGTGACCTATTCATTGTTCAGGAAAGCCTGTGGCTTAGGTCAGCTGGCCTAACCGCTGCTCTGTCTCCAGTTTTGATGAGGAGCTGAGGAGGCAGAGCAGAGGTTTCTCTCTTGAGTGCTCTTTCTGTGGGTTTTTTTCCTGGCTTGTTCATTTTGCAGGGACTATGATGTCAAGAGAACTTGGTGCTTTCTGTCTGCTTGAGGGTCAAAGGCAGCTGTGTTACAGCTTTGTGTTAGGATAATGCTTCCAGCAGAGAATGAAAAGGGCCATAGAGAGCGAATGGAATATTAGCACCATTGTCCTGACTTTTTAACACTTGGGGTCATCATTTTTAAGCACATTTAAGGGCTTATTTCTTCAAATGTCTTGGGAGAGAAGAAAGGGGTCTGGTGAGAAAGCTGTTCTGCAGCAACGTGTGAACAGCCCTCTCTGAAGATGCAGCAGCACCAGTCCCCCTGGGCTCCATGGGAGGGTGGCTCCTGCCTCGGGGGGGAAGTTGGGCTTTGGATCCCTTTTTTCTTCCCCTCAAC
The DNA here is from genome assembly GCF_028858725.1 of Colius striatus. Classification (NCBI taxonomy): domain Eukaryota; kingdom Metazoa; phylum Chordata; class Aves; order Coliiformes; family Coliidae; genus Colius; species Colius striatus. Next base: position 2,447,839 of record NC_084785.1, read on the forward strand.
AGTTTATTTTGCTTACATATTGTTTCCCGACTTGCACTGACTTCTTATTTCCCTTCCCCTGCCTCTAGGCCCTATGAGAAAAAGGGAAAGCTAAGGATGCTGGAGCAGAACAATGGATTTCTCTTTCTCTTTCATGCAAGGGATCATGGGAAACACAATTCAGCAACCACCTCAACTCATTGACTCCGCCAACATCCGCCAAGAGGATGCCTTTGATGCCAGCAGTGACATTGCTGAAGATGGAGGCCAAACGCCCTACGAGGCTGCCCTGCAGCAAGGCTTTCAGTACCCCACGCCCACCACCGAGGACCTTCCGCCCCTCACCAACGGCTACCCGCCCTCCCTCGGCATGTACGAGCCTCAGGCCAAATACCAGCCCTACGCCCAGTACCCCAACGGCTCTGCCAACGGCTTTGGGACGGGCAGAAACTTTAGTCCCCCGGAGTATTACCAAATGGAAAACTCCAACGCGAGGCCCCACGAGGCCGTGGAGAAAGCCTCCCCTCCCCAGCCGCCGCCCTCCGCGCCGCACACGGGGATTCCAAAGAAGACTGGCTCACCGGAGATCAAGCTAAAGATAACCAAAACTATCCAGAACGGCAGGGAACTGTTTGAGTCCTCTCTGTGCGGGGACCTTCTGAATGAAGTCCAGGCGAGCGAGTACGCCAGGAAACACGAAGGGAGGAAAGAGAAGAGGAAAAAAAGCAGCAAGCACGACTCTTCGCGCTCGGAAGAGCGAAAGGCACACAAGATCCCCAAGTTGGAACCCCAGGAGCAAAATGTAAGTGCAGCGGCCGCCGGAGCGTGTCTGCGGCGGGGCTCGGCCTTGCTTTCGGCTGGGTGGGTGCTTAAGGTCATGGCACCTGGTTTCCTTGTCGGCTGCTCGGGGCAGGGGGTAGGAGCGGTGTTTCTGGGCCGACACGGCTCCGGTTAAAGGATTGTGCGTGAAAAATGAAATGTTAGAAAAGGTGGTGGGATAGGCCAAGGGCAGAGTCCTGCGTCTGGGGAGGAACAACCCCTGCAGCAGCACAGGCTGGGGGTCAGACTGCTGGAGAGCAGCTCTGCAGAGACCTGGGAGTGCTGATTGGTAATAAACTGACCATGAGCAGCAACATGGCCTCGTGGGCAAGAAGCCAATGGCAGCCTGGGGGCAGCAAGAAGAGTGTGGGCAGCAGGGCCAAGGAGGTTCTGCTCCCCCTCTGCTCTGCCCTGGTGAGGCCTCATCTGGAGTCCTGTGTCCAGTTCTGGGCTCCTCAGCTCAAGAGGGACAGAGAACTGCTGGAGAGAGGCCAGTGCAGGGCCACCAAGATGATCAGGGGACTGGAGCATCTTTCATATGAGGAAAGGCTGTGGGAACTGGGGCTATTTAGTCTGGAGGAGACTGAGGGGAGATCCCATTAACATTGACAAATACCTCAATGGTAGGTGTCAGGAGGTTGGGACATCCCTTTTGTCTATAGTAGCCAACAATAGGACAAGGGGTGATGGGATGAAGCTGGGACACAACAAATTCCACTTAAATACAAGAAGAAACTCTTTCAGTGTTTGAGTGAGGGAGCCCTGGCCCAGGCTGCCCAGGGAGGGTGTGGAGGCTCCTTCCTTGGAGGGCTTCAAGACCCTCCTGGACATGTTCCTGTGTGACCTGATCTAGGTGGGAGCTTCTTCTGTAGGGGGTTGGACTGAATGATCTCTAAAAGTCCCTTCCATCCCCACCATTCTGTGATTCTAATCCCTGTAAATGTTCTGTGGGGACTGAGCCTGGTCAGAGCTTGCCACACTTGGGACAGGGCTGGAGATGGAGCTTTTGGCCACAAGCACACAAGCAAATGAATTCCTAAGATTGCCTCTCAAAACAGGGCTGGGTTATTCCATGGGAAGTTGGGTTACTTGGAGCATTCAGCGCTGCAGCTTTGAGTTCCTCTTTGAAAGATGTTCTAAACATGCTACAGTGCCAAGCCCAAGAGCTCTGTAGGATATGTAGAAGCCAGTAGAAGTGAGTGTTCTAAAACAATAAGAGAAGTACCAGTTGGCTCAGCAATGTTTGGGAAGGTTTAGTGCTGATGTCTGTTAGAGTTTCTGTCAAGGTTTGCAGTGAGGTGCTGTGTACACAGGCTCTGTGTATCTAGGTGATGCTTTAACTTGGATTCCAGGAAGTGGAGACTCAAGTTGCTGGTCTTCAGTACTCTCAGCTGCTCTGTTTTCTTCAGTTTTATACATCACTTCATTACTTCTCTTGCCTTTGCTCTTGCCTGTTCCTGCCAACTCTGTGTTGCTGGTGTCTGGTTGAGGGCAGTGGGTAGCAGAGAGGGATGGCAAGCGTTAGGAATGGGGAAGTTGCCATATTAGGCCAGGCCAGAAGTTGCCCAGGTCAGGCTGAGCTGGGCTGTTGCTGTACATAGCCAAGTGTCTAGAAAATTCTTGTGAAAGGCCTTGCTGCTTTTGGTGGGTTTGGGAGGGGATCCTGACCTGTGGGGATCAGGACTCTGCTCTAGTACAGCAGGTTCCCATGCTCAGTGTAGTGGTGGTGGTGGTAGTTTCAATGGGAGACGTGCCAGGTTCACATACACACCTCTCACCAGGGGCACTTGTGAGTTTTAGAACTGTCACATCTCCCTTTTGCTAAGTGGGCCTCTCACAGAGATCAGCTTGTATCAATCTTCTGAGCTGCTGCTGTATTTGATTGGCAGAGTTGACTCTAGTGAAGCTCAGTAAGATCTTAGTAAGGGTTGTAATCCAAAGCTGAAATGGACTACCCAATGAAACTGTGTGACTGCATTGGTGTGGAATCTTCTTGATGTTGCTGATGCTGTTTGAGGGTGGCTGTAGCAGCAACATGTCTGGCCAGCAGCCTCCACCAGGGGCAGTTCTGACCTCACGCTGCCCTTACCCCTGCATGGAGGGGTGGAGAGGCCTGTTCTCACAGTCAGCACTCTGCTGAATGCCTGTGCTGCTTCTGTTTTTCATCCACCTGTCCTTTGCTGCTGTAATCACAGAGTTATCCCCCAAGTTTCACTTAAACCTCAGTGAGTTTGGCTCTACGTTCCTAGTCATGTGTGTCGTCCTGAATTCACCAGAAATCTTGATCTTGCTTTTGCCCTGCTTGTAGCTTCCCTTTCCCTGTACTACACCAACATCTTCTGAAAACCTTTCATGTCTTCACCCTTGTTCCAGACAGCAGATCACTCTGACACGAGCAGGATCTTGTGCTGGTGACTTTCGTTATGAATTACCCAGCGCAGTCTGAGTCTCATCCTCCCACCATTTGGCTTTCCACCACACGGCTTCATCCCGTGTTCGTGCATCATGAATGCTTTTGCCATCCTGAGTGTCAGTGTTACGAGACTCATGGCTTGGAAACGTCTTGGTGTGAACAAACAAAGCTTCTAGTACAACTTCAGTTGTTTCACACTTGTGATTGCAGCATGACTGCTTAGAAGTGAGGGGGTCTGCAGTTGCTTCCTCATTCTGACTGTAAGCTCTGTGGACACCCACTGCCTGGAGGGCTGTGTTCATACTCCAAAGGCTGATTTGAAGTGAGAGTGTTACGAAAACATTGTTGAACTTTAAGCTCTGACTACTTGTTTTAAGAGTAAACTACTGTGCCTGTTAGTTGTGTTCTGGGAGGAGCTGGAAGTTTGCTGTCTGTGAGTGAGTTTGGCTCTCCTGCCAGAGGTGAAGTTTCACTGTCTCCCAGCAGCAGAGGAGAGGCAGGAGTCACTGCTGTGCTTTCTGCTGGACCAGGGAGGAATGGTTTCTGCCCAGCAAGTATTAATACAATCAGTCTTAAATGATCCCTTTCTACAGACAACTCTAGATGAGGTTCTGACCTGTGCCACTGCTGACTTTAGATGTTCTAGATGATGTTTACGTGTGTGTGTCCCAGTTTCTCTGAGCTGAACTGACTAACACAGGGTATAACTGGAATTAACACCATTGCTAGTTTCCCACTACCTGTGTCTGATTGAGTCCTCTGACCACTGACTTCTCCACTATAGTAAAAGCAAATGTCTGGTTTGTGCCTCAGTAGGTGGTTCACAGCTCACCTCTTCTCAGCAGCAGTGTAGTCACACTCCCTATCATGGCCATCCCACTGACAGTGCTCACTTCTGTTCAGTGACCTCTCTTCTGTCACACCCTCTGCCTGTCCTACCCTGCCAGACTGTGTGTGTGCCTCAGCCTGGCTTACAAATGCACTGTAGGCTTTATATTGTGACTTTGGGTCCTCCAAATAACATTTGTCAACTCTGTGCAATTTAACATCACCTTGACAACTTTCACATTGTACATTTAAATGAGTTTTGTAGTGTAGCTGTTGGAGATGAGTGGGGTACAGTGACATCACGTCACTGTGGGTGTCCTTCAGGTGCTCTCCTCTGTCCCTTTGAAGCTCTGTGTTGATTTAGGGGGAAAGTTACTTGGGTTTTTGTCCCTGGGTGTGTGTTCTCACGTCACCTGGTACAAGAGATGGTTGTTGAACGTAGGTGTGATGGTAATGGAACTAGTGTAGGGGGAAAAGGTGTGCTTTGGTTGTGATGTTACTGTGTTTTGAACTGGGCAGAAGGAGTCACCAAATCCGTATTTTCTGGGTTCACTGTTGCCTTTGTGTGAGTTCTTTTTTCTGCCTGGTTTCATTATCAACCTTTTTTGTTGTTGTTTTACTATCCCCTTACTTTATGTTCGTTTTCCTTTTTTCTCTTCATTGTTGCCCATTTCCTAGAGACCAAATGAGAGGCTTAGTGTGCTGTCAGAGAGACCAAGAGAAGATCCAGTGTTGGAGGAAGCCCCGGTTAGTACATGCACTAATTAACACTTTCTGAACTTCCAGCCTAATTACAGTGTTTTTTGGACTAATTATTCCATGGACTCTTTAATTTGCCATTTATTTGAAACTCTTATTAACCATTGCTGCATCAAAGCAGCTCTTGTTGTACTGTATTTATTGCTTTATCCCAAAAGCATCATTCCTAATCGCCTTGTGAAGCAGAATGGGCTTTTGGGGCGTGGGGGTGGTGTTGCTGTTGTGTGTCTTGGTTTGTCAGTGACTTCCCAGTGTGAGTCCAAGCTGTATGTGACTCCTTTCTGTGAAACGTTTCTCTCGTGTTAGATTATCCAATCTCAGGGATACCTGAGAGAAAAACAGCGTGTCCCTGTGGATAGTGTGTCATCACTAAAGTGTCTTCTGTGGCTTTAAGCTGGCATTTTCTTTGTAGGTCCAGCAGTTCTTGCCTTCTCTTCCAACACAAGTCACCCATGACATCAAGTTTCAGGTTGGCGATCTGGTTTGGTCCAAGGTGGGGACATACCCGTGGTGGCCTTGCATGGTTTCATGTGACCCACAGCTTGATGTTCATACCAAAATTAATACGAGAGGTAAGGGAAAAAGGCCTTTGCCAGTGTGTATCAGGTGTCTGTAGTTGTTCCTTTATCAGAAATCTCCTTGAACTCTCCTTTGTGGGATGAATTCTCCTGTGTATGCTCCACAGGACTGGTCCTGGGATGTGTAGTAACTCATACTAGAACCAGCACTGATTAAGCTGCCTCTGCAGATGAGCCTGTCCAAACTAGGCTTGTGCCCAGTGCTCCCACACTTCTCAAGTGATGAGCACTCAGTGTGGGCAGAGTAAACTGATCTTCCTGTCCTAAACCATTCCAAATCTAGACTTGTCTTACTGCTGGGCTTTAGCTAGGTGCTTGCACCTGCGGGAGTTGGGTGCTGTGCAAGAGCAAAGCGTGAGCTAAGCCAGCAAAGTGATGCTGGTAAAACTGAATCTGACTGGAGCTTTGTGTTTCCAGGTGCCCGTGAGTACCACGTCCAGTTCTTCAGCAACCAGCCAGAGAGGGCGTGGGTGCACGAGAAGCGGGTCCGAGAGTACAAAGGACACAAACAGTATGAGCAGTTACTGGCTGAGGCTGCTAAGCAAGCCAGCAACCACTCTGAGAAGCAGAAGGTATGATGAACACTAATTGTGTAGAGGCTTATCTACAGTGCCTGTGTAAGTGAAACCCTCACGGGGCAGTTCAGCAGCTCTGTGGTACTTTACCCTGCACAGGGTTGTCTGCATTTCTCTGGCTCAAGTGTTTGTCACAGAGATAACAAGAATGTTTCCACACTCCTGTGACTTTCAGATGGAAGGACTGATAGCTGAGCCTGCTTTGTCAGCTCCTCAGGGTGGTAGTCATCGTGGACTGGGGACATAATTGTACACCTCTGTTAGAATGTCAGGTACAGTGCCTGTGTGTTCACTGCTCACGTGTTCTTTGGAAAGTACACTTCTTAAAGGACACTCCTCCAGCCCCTGGCACTAGTGGAGAAGTTCTTTTCCACTGTTTTATTGGACAGGAACTGTTAGCTACAGGAATAACTTTCTGTGTGGATGGATTGCTTCGGCCTGTGTTTTGCCCAGTCAGAATCATGGTGTGGAAGGCAAAGAGTGTTTACAGAAGAAGAGGGTTTAAAAAGTAGATAAATGAGGATTAGTTCTGTGTCTCAAAATTAGATTTGGGTGCTGCCTGTTCTTGTCATTAGCGAAGCTGTGACTCGGGGCAGACACTTTCGTGGTGGTCACAGGGTCGAGTGTCTGCTCGTACTTTGAGCAGGGGATTCACGGCCTGTCTTTCAAAAAGCGGCCTGTAAGCGGAGAGCAAACTTAAATCTGCTGCCTGAGAGGTCTGAGGAGCCTCAGGATGGCATTTGAAGTTGTACACGTGGCAAAAATGTTCAGTGTAATTAGCTGCTTGTCTTTGTTCCTTAAGATTCGCAAACCAAGGCCGCAAAGGGAGCGTGCTCAGTGGGATATTGGTATTGCCCACGCTGAGAAAGCTTTGAAAATGACTCGGGAAGAAAGGATAGAACAATACACCTTCATTTATATAGACAAAGAGCCAGAGGAGGTTTTGTCAAAAGCCAAAAAGACTGCTGCTTCTAAATCAGAGGCCAAGAAGAACCGACGACCGAAGCCGGCGCTGAACAGCCCCACGGAACACGCGGCGGCGTCGCCCTCCAGCGCCGAGGCGCGGCGGCAGAGCCAGCGCAGGCAGTCGAGTGTGGAGGAAGAGGAGCCACCTCCTGTGAAAATCGCCTGGAAAACAGCTGCAGCTAGGAAATCCTTACCAGCTTCCATAACCATGCACAACCTGGATCTTCAGAAATGTAACATGTCTCCGGTTGTTAAAATTGAGCAGGTTTTTGCCCTTCAGAACGCTGCTGGGGATGGAAAGCTCATCGATCAGTTTGTGTATTCCACTAAGGTATGTGCTTGGTGTGGTGACTCCTCTCCTTCATTAGTGATCCCGAGTCTGTCTTCCTGTGGACCTGAAACTTGTGTCCACTAAGCTTTCACAACGTGTGTTGCTTTCATGGGAGAGAGACCAAATCTAACCACAGACAGGTCTGACATCAGAAAGCTTTTGGTGCTGAGCTCTTAACTTCAGTGCATCCAGAAGTCTCTGGCAGTAACCCTTCTGACTGGTGGCAGAGGAGCTCCTTACAGATGGTCCCATTTTTGCTCAGAACACATTTAAGATAGTAAAGCTCCTTAACTGAAATAATGCAGAGATTCCCTGCAGATGCAAACATCAACAGTCTGTGAGAAACAGGTGATGAAACTTCACAGTGTTCTAAAAAGTAATCGTTGCATTTTGTGTAACAGGCTTTGAAAATGAGTTCTGCCTCCTAGCTTCCTTCAGGAGCACAGCAGCTTCTCACAGTCAGTGTAAGGACAAGGTTTAGGACTATTTCTCTGCCTCCTTCTTCTGCCTCTCTACGTGGAGGGTATATGTTTCGTCCTAAGCATTATAGAGAAGGTAATGTTTAGAAGAGTCACTGGAATATTTTCCTGTGTTCCTTGTGTGTCAGGGGAGATGGATTGGGATGGGAAATCCTGCAGGGAAGCAGCTCAGTGGTAGATACCGTCATGTGTACCTGTTGCACTGGAAAGCATTTCTGTGCTGGGATTGAGGAGTAGATCGATGTGCCTGCTAGGAACAGCACACACATAACTAGGTTAAGACAACCTTTGCTTTGTTTTCTTTTTAAGGGAGTTGGTAACAAAACAGAAATAAGCGTCAAAGGACAAGAGAAACTGAATTCTTCATCAAATCAGAGAAACGAAAAAGCAGCAGTGCAAAGTGCTTCCTCTCCTGAAACAACCTCTGGGTCAACAGGTAGGCAACGTTGCAGAGTCTGTGTCTGCTCCTCAGCAATCGAGCATTGAAGTTCAAATATCAAACCCAACATTCTCTCATTAGTTAAGAATTACTGCAGTTAACCTCTTTCTGTTTACATGATAGCTGTAACAAGCATGGCTAACGTAACACATGATGAGCCCAGATGCTTGGGAAACACGGGATGTCTTTGTGATGGCATTGGTTGGTTTGGCCTCTGAACTTTCAGTTGTCTGCAACTTACAGTGTCTAAATCAACATATTAGAAGGATGGTGCCCTGTGGAGAGCAGATGGCAAGTTGTTTTAGGAGAAAACATAATGGATGTGTGTTAGCAGAGCGTTGTCGTGGCTTTTGGCACCAAATGTAAAATACAGCAGCTGGGATCAAAGGAAGAGAGTCTGGACGTGGCATAGTTCAGTGAGGAATGGCTCTCAATCAGGATGGGTGCTTCCCCAGACTTTGCTGTGAAGTTCCTGCATAACCTTTGTAAACAGTAGTGATTTTTATTTGTTTTTAAACTGTTTCAGCTAACTCCATCAGCAAAATGAGGTAAGGCTTGCCTTCTGAAAGCCCTGTAGGGGCCCCATCGTAAAGCACTAAGTTTTGAAGTGTCATGCCTGGGGGAGAAGAACCACTGCAGCAAATGGTGGAGCTTGAGACTGAAAAGGGAAAGCCCAGAACGTGCTGTTTGAAGTTTAATGTGTGGTACAGTGGTAGAGAAGAATGAGGAGGATAAACATCCTGAGTGCTTATAAACTTGAGGCAGAAAACCAGCTTTTCTTGTGTGTGTTTTGACTTTTGAGAACTAGCTCATGGGGATTCCCCCAAAGGGACTGAGCATTTCCTCACCAGCAGAACCTTGCCTCCAGTATGTCCTCTCATCATCCTCAAGAGGAGGCAGATACCTTTTGATGAAAGCTTGGAGGTTCCAGGAAAGTTTTGAGTCATCCTGAAACAAGAGCTTTTCAGTCTTTATCGTGACTTCTGTCCATCAGCCACAGGTTTTGTCCAGGCCACGTAAAATCCCCGTTGACTAACGTGTGTTTGGTACCACACTTGTAATCACGTCCTTGGTATAGTCTGAAACATGCTTCATTTCACACTGGGTATGGAAAAGTAACTGTAGATTGCAGAACACCTTTCTCTCACAGTAGGATGTACAAATGCTCCTGGTATGGAAGCAAAAAGGAAAGGTGGAAGACTTACTACAACACATATGCTAAAACCCCTCTTTTCTTCTTGAGAAGAAAACTTGGCATCACGGTGCCAAGTGTCACTTCTGCTTTAACCACCCATCTGTTTGGTTATTTCTTCCTTTCCAAACATAAAATAAATGAGCTTCCAAGGCACAAACCTCAGTGGTGAGCACATGTGAGACCACTGTCCTGTGCATACATGCTTCAGCTTCTGCCTGTGCTTGCTTTTGGGCAGGCTGCCTTTGCCACGTGCTGTTTCATGGCCTGCACTTGGGGACTTCCCAGGCTGAGCACTCCTGGTGTTGTGGTGTGAGTGGGATTTCCTCTGCTGTGTGTTCCAAGATGCTGCTTCTTTTCAGTTTCTGTAGCTACTTCAGGTTTTTTCAGTCTCTACTTTGCCTCTTCTTTACTGCAGTAAGGAGCACAGGGAGGAACGTGCCAGTGACTGAGTGAACCGTTTGGCCACATGTGCTCAAATCTGCTTTAAGCTGCTTCAGAAAATTTTATCTGAGCTCCAAGGTGACAAAAAGTGGCCCCTGGCTTTGGTGTTGAGATCCACTGGAGTTGTGTGAGCCTCTTGAAGGATGTGGCTCGTTGGATCCAAAAGCTACTCCTGTGCTAACAGGAAGGATGTTGAGCTGAGCTAATAATTGCTGAATTACTAATGTCTAAATGGTTTTATTAATTAGTTAATATGATGTTAAACACTTTCTCCCCTTGAAGAAAAACATTCCCCCCCCCAGAATTACAGTAATTAGAAGCTTTTTTTCAACTGGAGAGTGTAGTTACTGAGACACTTCTGAGCCTTGATGGAAATGCTCATCCAATTGATCAAGATCAATTATCTTTTCTTCTTTAAAGTCCTTTCGAAAGGCTTTCTTCAGTGTCTGATTGAAGCCTGCCCATCTCTCTAGATATTTTATCTCCTAACAAGAAGACTGAGGTTCACAGCTTCTGTCAGTGTATCCATCTGGTACAGTAAGCTAACTCCTGCTCCGAGAGTTTGTGTTTTGGTTTGGAAGAGCACAAAGTGTTTTACATTTGTGTCTTTTTCAGGTGAAACACCCAAACCTGAAAAACAAGAATCATGCCTCAAAACAGCTCAGTCTTGACATTCTGGTTTTCTGTCAGGCTCTCTTGTCCTTGGTTTCAGAAGCTGCCCGTGGTGTGAAGTGTTGTGTACACCTTTCTCCCTGTGCCCGTTTTGGAGGTGCTGGAGCATAGAAAATCTTGTGATGTTGCCAACCTTGGTTGTCAAAAAAGCCGCAGCACCTCCTCCATCTCTTGAAATGCCACAATAGCCTTCATTAACCTGAGTTTGGTTGCCATGGTAATAGCTGCAGAAAGTTGGTTTTCACTTCAGTGATGGTAACACACCATGGTCACTGCTTCTGTGTGTGCTGAGGGGCTTTTCATCCCTCAGAGTCTTTAGCTGAGCGTTCAGCTCCCGCGTCGGTGGCACTTGTTCTAGCGCGGTCCTTGCTTGAAGCTTTTGTGCCAGCCAGCTCTGATAGAAGGCTTTTGCCCTGCAGAGCAAGGGCACAGAGCCAGTGTTTTGAGTGAAAACCTGGAAAACTCCTGTTAGTTCAAGAGATTGATTGTGGATACCTACTCACAAACACCAGAGATGGACTGTTTGGTTCAAACTTAACCCGAGTGAAGACTCTGCTTGAGAGGTGTCACGAAAATCACTTTGCCCTAGACTGGATTGCAGCTCTTTGTTTCCCTCTGGTACTGGTGAAGCTGATCTCTCTGTCTGTGGAATCAGAACGTGTTGTCTGCAGCTGTGGCACCAGTTGGCAAATAGCTTGGAACTGCGTTTAAAAATAAAACATTCAAAAGAGGAGAAAGTCTTTGGTTTCGTTACTTTATCTGTTGACTTGGTGTTGAACATCTTGCTGTGCCTCAGAAATACAGGGAAGCATATCATGGAAACCTTTTTCCCTCTTCAGGTTCTGTAGAAAAGAAGCAACAGAGAAGATCGATTCGAACCCGCTCAGAGTCTGAGAAATCCACCGAAGTTGTGCCAAAGAAGAAGATCAAAAAGGAGCAGGTTGGCTTCCTCCATGTAGAGAGTTAAAATATATTGTATTCGTAAATGTTGTGGCTTATATTGGTGCCTTTTTGTTTTTCTCCATTTTTCCCCATCGGGTTTCGTTTTGGACTATCCTTCATGAAATCCCCTTGTCAATGCCATTGCTGTGACTCTGCTACTGGCACCTTCACAGTATCAGTCAGGCTATGGAGAATGGGAACTCAATGATGCAAGACTCCTAATGAACCTGCCTTCTTTACTTTGAGATTTCTGTTATGATCAAAATGATCTCGTTTCAGTAATTTCTCTTTGATGGAATTGCCACCAGGCTCCTTCCTTTTGCTCTTGATTTAGCTGCTGGTTTGTATTGAGGTTTTGTTTTTCCAAATGAAGTTAGACTGATTAATCTGACCACTCTTGAAAATGGACTTTTGAGAACGATTTGACTCAGAGATGAGTAGTCAGAGGTTTATGTTGGCAGACGTCAGCAGAACACATCCGGGACCTCCGTTCTTTATTTTTCCCTTAAGTAGATCTGACGTGTACAGGGCATTCCTTTAATCTGGGTGTTAGACAGACAAATGTTGTTGCTTTGAAAACTAATCTGCGTGGAAAGGAGCAGGAAAGTTGAGTGGCTGGACGTTCCCATTCAAACGGCAAGTTGTTGGTTCTTTTTCCTTCCGTCGTTGGTTTTTCCCTCTGCGGGGGCCTCTCTGCTTGGAACCTGAGAGTCTCAGAGAAGATATTTCCTAGGGTAGCCTTTACCAGTGAGACTTTTTAAAGAGGGACAGTCAGGCTAAAGATTGATATGGGAAGAGGGACGACTGTTTCGATCTCTTTTGTTTTAATTTATTCTTTGCCCTTTCGGCTTCGTTTTGCACTTCATTCCCTTCAGAGACTGAAAGTGGACCCAGTTGCTTTGGGTTTTCCCCCACCCCCCCCTCATTTTTGGTAGCATTCACGTCTGTGCTCAGCAGAAGAATGCTCTAACCCGAGAAAGTTTCTTGCTGAAACTTTAAAGCGACATAAGTGTTGGGTGTGAGATACCTGACACAGCCCCTTAAACCTCGTGCCCTGAGGTTGCAGCCTCCCTGTTTTTCAAATGAATTTATTTTATTGTTTGTAAATGGTTTGTTGTTTTTAATTTAACAAAGGTATAAGAACCAACAATATGAACTTCATGGACCCCAGTTAGCTTTGCTTGCTTCTATTACGTAGCTAACTAAGACTATGAACGTTTAAAAGTGCTTTTCTCAGGAAAAGTCTATGAGTAAGAGTTAAGCAGAGATGCACTGTAATGCGCATAACCTTGAATGTATTAAGTTATATTTAAAGAGAAAACCTTACTAACTCACAATTACGCAACAATATTTGTTACCCAAAGTCAAGTTTCCTTGCAACTGATTCCCAAATTAGTCTGCAACAACTTGGTATAAAATTATAACTGGAACGAGTACGATTTAATGGGAAGAAACAAACTGTTGATGCTACTGTTACAGTGACTTAGTGGAGAAATAAAAGTGATTGTTTAGATTTTATATTTGTATGCCGAAATGTACCCTCTCCAAATCCTTCTATTGTATGTTTTTACCTATTGTACAACAAAATAAAATATTTTTTAAAAAAATTAGAGAATAATCCTTAAATATTTACTAAATGTGTTTCTACCTGCACCTGTAACCACATTGCAAAGAAGCAACCTGTAATCACCCCCTAAAACCAGGATTGTAGGCAACAACCTCCCTCTGTAATTGCTGTGCAGTCGCCAAATTCTCCCCGTGTTCCATGTACGTTGGCAGACCAGGTTCTAAACGTTCCCTTTCCATAGAGGATGGGGAACCTGCAGCGCTTTTGCAAGAGCCTAAGCCTGTCCTGCTTAAGTGTGTTGCTGCCATTGAGTTTCCGGCTGTATCGAGCCCTGCAACGCTGGGTGCAAAGCCCGTCCCGCCAGCGCCGGGCGCCTTGCAGCGCTCCATACAGACACCCTGCTCCCGGGAGCTCCAGGGCACGCTTGGTGGACGGGTAAGCCGAGTGTCAGACCTGTAAAGGGGAACTTGTGCTTCCTGAGGTGTGGGGTTTTACAAACAGCATCAGGGTTGGCTGCCAAAACGAAGCCCGCTCCTGCCTGCTGGACACGGATAAAGCTTTCCTGTCATCTTCGTGCCCAAAGGGAGGGACTGGGAAGGACCTTGCTAGTGACCGTGTGGCTGCCTTGTCTCCTGGCGCTCAGCGTAGGCAGCTGGCGTTAAACCCAACAGGACGAGAAGGCTCACACTGAGAAGGGGAGGACAGACTCCACCTGAGTTCAGACATGCTAACAGCTTAAACTTGAATGTTTTCTTTTTAATACTAGGGAGAAAAATTCCTCTGGTTTTAACTCTGGATTTTCCTATTCAAACAGGTTGAAATGGTTCCACTGACAGCAGTGAAGACGGGATTGCAGAAAGGTGAGTCACCCGCGAAAGTAACCCTCGCTGAAACTCCCTGACTCATCACACGTCAGCAGTGGCTTTTGTTCTGTGTCAGCTGCAGCTTTTGGTGGTTTCTGGCGGTGAACGTGGCGGATGCTGAGTTTTAACTTCTCCCATGGGGGTTTCTGCAGTTGCTGTTGCTTGGTTGTGCGTTGCTAGTTGGGAACGGTGTTCACTCATGTGCTGGAAGTTCTCCTTCTGGACATTCCTTTAAAAGACCCTCTTTGCTGAGCTGCGTTGTGAAGGTGAATGCTGAGGAAGTAATCTCCTGAGGGCTTACCCTCTGTTAGACATAACTCAGCAGCTTCCTCCACTACGTCAGCATCTTCAGCTCTCTGTCAAAGATCTTCCTAAGGTGGTTTTTCAGCCAAGTAACTTTTCAAGGAGAATTAAACTCGGTAACATTGCAAACTGAAAACTGAGGCTAGCAAACAAAGTACAGTTTCAGGCTCTCACCTGGGGTTTTCTTTTCTTCTTCCTTTATTGATATGAAGCAAAGGCTGGAGAGCATCTATTAAAACTAACTTCAGTGTGTTGTGTTAAGGTGCCAGCGAGATTTCAGATTCTTGTAAACCTTTAAAGAAAAGGAGTCGTGCCTCGACTGATGTAGAACTGACTAGCTCAGCTTACAGAGATACGTCTGACTCAGATTCAAGAGGACTTAATGACTTACAGGTAAAGGCATACTGTTTCTCCCAGGGACTTGTTCAGGGATAACTTGTTCATGTCAGCACAGCAATGTGGCTTTTTGCTTGGATAGGTAAAACACAACGTTCTTGTGCAACTCTAATGAAGTTTAATGACTTTCAAGGACCTTTATATCTCTTGATGTATTGCTCTTTTAATTGGTGCTGTGTGTGTTTTTTCACCACGTGGTTGTGCTTTGGGAGTGTCTTGTTTGAGTGCCGTGGATTTCTCCTCTCTGTAGGGTAGTTTTGGCAAACGTTCAGACAGCCCATCAGCCGCCGCCGATGCCGACGCTTCCGACGTGCAGTCAGTGGACTCCAGCTTATCCAGGAGAGGAACTGGAACAAACAAAAAGGACACTGTTTGTCAGGTAAACGATGGTGCTGTAAGGAAAGGAATACTAAAGATGTATCATCCATTTCTGTCAGTTTGAGCTGAGGCACTTTTCAAGTTGCACTGCCTGGTTATAGCCGTGCCTCCTGGTTTGACACCTCAGATTAAGTATCCAGGCTTGTAGGAGGTTTTATGGTCTGGAGATGATTCCTAAGCCCTCCTGCATGCTGGGAAGGTCAAAAGCTAGAAGGCAGCATCCAATCCATACCTGTTAGCTTAAGCAGAAAAAGTAGATGCCATTTTCTGCTCCATTCAGAGATTCTAGATGGTCTTTTAGTGTAGGGCAGAGTGAGAATTTATCAGTATTTTGGAGAGAAAACCCTGGAATCTTCTGGTCAGTTTCCCAGTTGATGTGAAGGAGACACTCTCACTGTCCAGGTGCCTGAGAAAAACAGGAATCCAGATGGATCCTGTAGTGCCTTTCCCACCTCTGTCCAGGCTTATGCTGGTAAGGTGCAGAAAGTCTTCAGCCAACCTTCAGAGACTTACCAGGTCTGCCACAGGATATAGGCCGTGCCTCCTGCCTTAGCTCTGAAGCAATTTCAGCCAGTTCCTATTCTTTGTTAACATCTGATAGTCACTTGCATGGAAGTGCTCCAGGTACCCTTTGCTCTCTGAGCAGCTCTCTGCTCGTTTCAGATCTGCGAGAGCTCGGGTGAGTCGCTGGTGTCCTGCGAGGGCGAGTGCTGCAGCGTCTTTCACATGGAGTGTCTTGGCCTGAAGTCGATGCCAGATGAGAAGTTCATCTGCACTGAGTGTAAAAATGGTGAGTGTGTCCCTGTGTCTCCCAGCTGGGGAGGGATTTCCCACTTGTGATAAGGAGCCACGTTACGGTCAGAGCACACGAGACCGTAAGTCTCTAGGTTTGGTTATTGTATTACAGTTTTAACCTCTGGGGGCAGACTCTCCTCTTTCACTTGGGAAGTACCTGGTAAGAAAAAAAAACTGATCAGTTGCTGAGAGTTTAACTCAGAATAAGGGGCTCTTAACAGTAATTACATAGGTAATGTGGATGATAGCGACCAGCTTACCTGCTTGAAGGAAAGTGGCTCAAACTCGCTTCCAAAGGTGGTTTTCCTTTTGAACACCACCTGTATCTCATCAAATTGTCCTTGACAGTTGGGTTTCCTTCCTTTCCAAGGAGAGCACACGTGCTTTTCCTGCAAGCTGCCTGGCAAGGACGTGAAGCGCTGCTCCGTCAGCACGTGCGGCAAGTTCTACCACGAGGCCTGTGTCCGCAAGTTCGCCACCGCCCTCTTCGAGTCCCGGGGCTTTCGTTGCCCCCAGCACTGCTGCACTGCCTGCTCCATGGATAAGGATATTCATAAAGCAAGCAAAGGTGAGAACAGGGAGGCTTTTCACCAGCAGGAGGAAGCTCGGATGCGTCAGCACAGCAGCTGTGACTGTATCTCTGCCCTCTAAGGCCGCGTGCAGTGAGGAACAAGGCTTTGCTCCTTAATGAGCTCGTTAGCTTAAAAGTGTCGTGGGTGGCAGAATGAGTAAGAGCCTGAGCCCACTGCTGAAGTCTGCCTGGAGCCATCTTTTGTTGCTGGGTGTAGTGGAAGCCGAGGGTTAGCAGGGCAAGGCCTGGGGGTTTTTAAGAGCCAGTTGTTGGTGGCCTTTAGAATAAATATTTCTGAAGGAAAAAGAAGAATGATAATCCCTGTAGAAATTAACCAAGTATGAAACAAGCCAAATAGACTCTGGAATGATTGGAACCGTGTGTGTTTTCTTAACAGAGTTTTGAAGTGAAAGCCGCCTCTTTAACTTCTGTGAAACTTCTTTTTAAAGGTGTAAAACGTTTCTTTTTAACCTCCTGGTCTGATTGGAATAAAAACAAAGCCAGCCTTGCATCTGTCTGTGGTGTCTCCTGCCATATCCTGACCCCAGGGTGACACGGTGCATTTCTCTGCATTTATATTGAACAGGTCGCATGGTGAGATGTTTCAGATGTCCCATTGCCTATCACTCAGGAGATGGCTGTATTGCTGCAGGAAGCTTGTTTGTGTCATCCCACATTCTCATCTGTAGTAACCATTCCAAAAGGAATCACTCCTCATCAGCTGTAAATGTAGGCTTTTGTTTCGTTTGTGCAAGAGGTGAGCACACTTGTTTTTTTCCCCCCTGTTCTATAGTTCTGTGGTCACTTGTGCAGTTTAGTGGTAAAAATAATGTGTTTGGTCAGGGCCTTCCTCCCTTAGGGATCTCTGGGATTGAAATGCTGTCTGTGATATTTTGGGGGGGTTCAACAGTTCTCATGAGACTCCCAGGTGCTGTTTTGGTCCAGAATGTGATGCTCAGAGGCAGGGATAGGTACTTGTTTTGCCAGTAGGAAAAAGTGGGTGCTGAGCCCCAGCTGCAGCCCTTGGGAGCTGAGGGCGGAGGCTCCGTTGTTGTTCGCTGGCTGTTAAGCAGAAGGGGATTCCTTCATCACTCACAGACATGAAACTGGTTTGGTTTTTGAGGCTAAAAGGTAGGATTTACTCATGAGCTGGACAAATCCGTTTTAATTTCTACCTCCCATCCCACTTGAGCACTGTGACAGAAGAGCATTTGCAGTGCTGTCTGTAGACAGCTTTCATGCTGGAATTTTCCATTTGCCAAAGTTTTGAGGTTGTTTTTTTTCCCGTTTCTTTTGTTTTTCCCCGTTTTTCCCACTTGTTACTTTTATGACTCTTTAAGTTGCTGGTCTTCTGCCAGAGAGCAGGTGCAAAGTTGCAATGCATCAGGTGCTTTAGTCTCAGAATGCAAAAAAACCCCCTCATTGTTCTCTCAGATCAAGGGAGGTGACATGGTTAGGTGCTTGAATAATAATGTGTATCTTAGAGTGTTTCAAAGGTTTGTTGGATGTGTCAGCAGCTTTGAAAGCCACTAGTCAGGAAGTGAAAATGAAAGGAGTCTTGGACTTCCTTGTTTTCCCTTGTGTTCCTTCAGTTGGAGGTTTAGGATGGGAAAGAGTGCCTTGAATTTGCAAGAGCAAAGTAGTAATCAAAGGTCTTTGAGTAGCAAGGGAAAGAAGGTGCCAGAATGATTTGCTTTCTGCCTCTCTTCTTCCCCTTTGCTCACTTTTGAGTAATTTTGGAGCCACTACACAGGATCAAACTTAAACTGAACTATGTCTTAAGATGCAGCAGCTCAGTTGGAAACATTTGAGTTTTAGAATGAGCTTTACAAAAGTGCCTTTGAATGTGTAAGTAGATCTTCTCAACATGGGTCAGTGTTTCTCCTTTTGTGGGCTCATTGGTACAGTTTGGGGCCACCCTCAGAACGGGGTGTATGTCATGTGGCTCACACCAGCACCACAGGAAGGATCACGTGCAAATATGACGTTGTATGTGTGTCTCTGCTCTTGGTTTAGGTTTTTTAGGCAGCTTTACCCATGTTTTGTGTTTAGTTTTGGTGAACAGTACTATTACATGAACAAATGCACAACCTGAACAGCCAGACCAGGGCAGTTGCCATGTCTCTAAGGCAGAGCTAGCTGAGAATGTGTGCTGGAGCATTCTGTTAGCAGAGAGATGCTTTGGGGCATCCTGCATCAGATGTGAACTCTGAGGAAAAACAGATACCCATTAACAGTGCAGCCAAGAGTTACCTCCAAAAGCTCAACCTAAACATGCAGAAAGAAGTTGGTTGTTCTCTAGAGCTGAAGTAGAACCATGAAGAAACATTTTCTGTAGCAGGAAGAGCAGCTCCATCACATTTCCAGCACTTTGGTGTTCAGGTTTTTGTCTCCGTTGCCTGGAGTCAGTCAGGTACCAGGATCAGAGATAGCTGCATGACAGAAGCGTTTCTGTGGATCTTCTCTGCTTGGAGTGTCAGATGAGAAATGTCTCTTGCAAGGTCCAACAGCGGCTTTAGCCTGCCCCTGTAAGTATTGC